>NC_091692.1:87932500-89145000 GCF_041296265.1 Equus caballus | reverse complement strand
AGAAAGGGCTTTCGTGAGAATTAGAATGGAACATTTATAAAGAGTCTGGCCAAATGTCTGACACAGGAAGAAATGCTGTGCTATTTTTAATACCAATTTGTGTGTGTGTGTCCATATATATATATGCATATATAATTTATATATATTTTAAAATAATATTTGTTTAGCAAAGAAATTTTTGAAAGAAGGAAATCAAAAGACTCATAGAGAGTCCCCCCCAGAGATAAGCATTGCTCCCATTTTGAGTGACTTTCAGTATTTTTTTTATACATATATATATCATGTATATTTAGAAACTGAAGTCAAGCAACTTTTATTTACTTTTTACTTGGTATTTAAGCTAAATATTTTTCTGCTTTCCCTAGCTTGGGAGGGTCCGAAATGGCTGCATGCTATCCCACGTACGGCCCCCTGTGACTTATGAGAGCAATCTCCTGTCATTGGGCACGCCACTTGTTTCCAGCTCTCCATTGCTCTAGAAGCACAGACTCAGGATTTGAACCCAGGTCTGTCTGAGACCAAAGCCCAGGATGACTGAGTTACCCATGAGGCTGTCCGATGGGGCTGAAGCTTCAATACCTGTGAACTTCTCTGAAGTTTCTCGAACTCCATCTCCTCCCAGCCCACTCTCCCCATAGCTCCTCCCTGGAGGACCTCCCTCCAGAAACCCCGGAGCCTGGTCACCACCAGCATCTCACTAAAGAACTACAGATGCATCCTTTCTGGAACCTGCACCCATTCGTTCCCCACATGGCCTGCCTGGATGGAGGGGAGTGACATTAGGAGATTTAGGGAGAAATGAGGTGAGGGGAGAAGCCAAATAAACATGGGCAAGAAGGATAATATTTGCTGAGAATCGGGTTTTTTTGGTTTTTGTTTTTCTGTCCTTCAGGGCTTGGCCCAGAGCTTCAAAGCACAAATTCAGAAGTTTCTCTTGTAAATCTATTTTTGTTTTCCCAAGTGCGAGAAACCCAATACCATGTGTTTCTGGTTCTATTTACTCCACATTTAAGAAAACATGGATCGGAGCTGGGAAGGACTCAAGGACTAAATAGTGATGCGCTGGATGAAGTCCCTTCTGCCTGCTGTGCGCGCACGTGTTCCTGAACTGAATCTCGGGAGTAAAGGTGGCTGGCAAAGGTCAGAACACCCAATCTCCCTCTTCACAGCAAACTCCTCTCTGATCTCTCTGCAGCCCTCCTCCCCAGCCCCCCTCCCAGCCCCTCCTCCCCCAACCCCTCCTCCCCCAGCCCCTCCTCTCCCAGTCCCCCCTTCCCAGCCCCCCCTCCCCAGCCCCCCTCCCCAGCCCCTCCTCTCCCAGTCCCCCCTTCCCAGCCCATCCTTCCAAGCCCCTCCTCCCCCAGCCCCTCCTCCCCCAGCCCCTCCTCCCCAGCCCCCCAACCCCTCCTCCACCAGTCCCTCCTCCCCAGTTCCTCCTCCCCAGCCCCCCTCCCCAGCCCCTCCTCTCCCAGTCCCCCCTTCCCAGCCCCTCCTTCCAAGCCCCTCCTCCCCCAGCCCCTCCTCCCCAGCCCCCCAACCCCTCCTCCACCAGTCCCTCCTCCCCAGTTCCTCCTCCCCAGCCCCCCTCCCCAGCCCCTCCTCTTCCAGTCCCCCCTTCCCAGCCCCTCCTTCCCAGCCCCTCCTCCCCAGCCCCTCCTCCCCAGCCCCCCAACCCCTCCTCCACCAGTCCCTCCTCCCCAGTTCCTCCTCCCAGCCCCTCCTCCCCCAGCCCCGCCTCTCCCAGCCCCTCCTCCCCCAGCCCCGCCTCTCCCAGCCCCTCCTCCCCAGCCCCCAGCCCCTCCTCCCCCAGCCCCTCCTCCCCGAGTCCCTCCTCCCCAGCCCCTCCTCCCCCATCCCCTCCTCTCCCAGCTGCCACAGCCATTAGCCTAAAATAGAAGCCTGACCATTGCGTTCCCTTTCTTAAAACCCACAAAGTTTTCTTTTTGCTCTCAAGGTAAGACCAAATTGATGAAGCCTGGGGCCTGAAACCCTCTGGATGTGTCCTCTCCTGACCCCTTGGCCTTCATCCTTCCCATACTCTGTGCCCAACCCCAGTGAGCACCTGGAATCCTCCAGACTCTGCTTGCTCTCTTTTCCTCTGGTCCTTTCTCATTTTGTTCTCTTGGCCGGGAAGACACCTCCCTGATCTTACCTTCTTCCACGAGCCCCTTCACCTGGCCACCTCCTAAGAGTGGGCCCAAACCAGGTGGGCTCTGGGTCAGACAGTTAGGGTCATAGTCTTAGTTCTGTCACTTTATATCTGTGTGATATTTGGCAAGTGAGTCAACCTCTCTGAGCCTCAGTTTTCACAAATTAAAATGGCGCTAATAATTATACTTCCCTCAGAGGTTGTGATGAAGATTAAGGGAGCTATTTGTATGAGGTGCCCAGCACAGTGCCTGCCACATAGCACATGATCAACAAATGCTAGAGCATTCTTGAGCTCAGGCATCTCCTCCTTTGGAAGATTACAGATGGTGAGAAATTCTTTAATAATCTTCTAGCAAAACGTAGAGTCACTTTCTCCTCCCCTTGAACCTGGACTGGCCCATCATTATTTTGACCAATAGAGTACAGCAGAAAACATTCAGTTGGGGAACTACCCTTTTAAAGGATGGAAGCCTCATCTCTGGTCTTTTTTTTTTTTTTTAAGATTGGCACCTGAGCTAACAACTGTGGCCGATCTTTTTTTTTTTCCGTTAAAGATTGGCACCTGAGCTAACAACTGTTGCCAATCTTTTTTTTCTTTCTTTTTTCCTGCTTTATCTCTCCAAATCCCCCCTGGTACAGAGTTGTATATCTCACTTGCAGGTCCTTCTAGTTGTGGCATGTGTGATGCCGCCTCAACGTGGCTTGACGAGTGGTGCCACGTCCGCGCCCAGGATCCGAACCAGCAAAACCTGGGCCACAGCAGTGGAGCGTGCAGACTTAACCACTCAGCCACAGGGCCGGCCCCTCCTCTCTGGTCTTTTGCAGCCTGCTGGAAAGGCCCTGAGATGATGTGGAGAGGCAGAGGTGCACACCCAAGCCCCTTCCAGCCGTCCCTGCCCGGGGGCCAAGATGAAGCGGCCATCTGGGAAGTGGATGCTCCAGCCCTGGCCGTCCCAACTGACGCCATGTGGATGGGAGATGAACCACCTCATTGAGCCCTCTCCACCTTTCTAATCTATCACATTGTGAGCAAAGTAAAATGGCCGTTTTAAGACACCGGGTTTGGGGTAGTTTGTTATGCGGCAGTAGATAACTGAATGGCCTCCTTTAGGAAACTTCTCAGATTTTCCTAGTCTCGGATTTGTGGCTCTTCTGTGTGTCGAGTCTGCTTGATTACACAAGACTCGGTCTATACCCTACACTAGCACCTATGGTAACAATAACTGACATTTAGCTGAGTGCATTGTTCTATCTGATTCTCGGGGTGGGAGCTATCCATGGAATCTACATGGAGAACCTGTCCAGGTAAGACGTGGGCTTAGACAAGCAGAGAAGGATGCCGGCTCCCAGGGGGTAGCTCTCTCCCCAGAGGACGAGTGCAAGAGCTGCCCTGAGCATGCTCAGTTATTCCTCCCTGGGGCGGGATGTGAGAAGGGGCAGAGACAACAGGGGCTGCTCTCACCGAAGTCCCTCTGCCTGGGAGGAAAAATCAGGGATTCAGAGAGACTAATGTTCCACCACAGATGGTCACCTCCAGCTGCTCCCCCCTTCTGCCACCTCTGCATTTTTGTTTTCTGTTTTGCAATTTGTGTTGGGATGAACCCAAACTTGGGATTAAGACTTTGTCTTCACATCCACAGGCACACAAACACAGGATGTCTGCATAAAGCAGAACTTAGCAAAAAGCTTCAAGCATCTGGAAGGAGGTTTATTCACAGTAATACAAACTTAAAATAAAATAGATTTAAACGCATCTCGCATCTTACCGGGTGACCAGCCTCTCTGCCATGTGAACTGACCTCTCCCTTCTCTGTTCTCCCCTCCACCTCGAAGGCATCTTTATTTCTGACGCTTTGTCACTCCTTGTCTCTTACTCATCGATGCCATCAAGCTTCCAAAATCAACCTCAAGCTGCAGACCAAAGGCACTTCCTAAACAAACGTGTGTGAGATGTCACCTCCTAAGAGAGACTTCTCAGACCACCATACAGAAAATGGCCAACCTCTCCTCTACCCCTTTACCTGTCTTTATTTTACGCAAAGCACCCATCCCTACCTAACATTATCCGTATTTTACATGTTTATTCTTGTCTCCCTCCCCATCAGAATGCAAACTTGAGGAGGGCGCTGGCTTCACTATCTTTCCTGTTAAATCCGCAAAGTCTGAAACAGCATAGGCACGCCACAGGGGCTCAGTGGATATTTTTGAAAATATGAAGAAATGAATGAATCGAAGGGACTCTGGTGCCAACTATTGGTAACTTTAAAAAATTCATTCTGCAATAGTTAAGGATCTGGCGCCTAATTATTGTGAGAGATTGGGTATCCACAGACCGGGTCTGAAAGATCCATTAAAATTAGCAGATCAGGCCTAGATAAGGAACTTGAGTGAGGAACAGGGCAGCCTGTGTCACCTTCTCTCGTGTCAACCCTTTTCCCGCCACTGCCTCAGTTCCATGATGACATTCCCTTCCTCCCCATCTCTCGCCGCCGTCCTTGTTCTCGGCCTAACCACAGCCAGGCCTGAGGTTTGGCTGATCATGCTTTGGAGTTAATGTTTTCCAGGCTTTTGCATCCTTACAGCAAACCCATAGTTAATGTTTTCCAGGCTTTTGCATCCTTACAGCAAACCCATAGTCTAAGGCCACTCCACGGACCTGGAAGAGGGACGTTCTCTCTCATGGCTGGTCAATGTGCTGGAGCAATCGGAGCTGATCCCGTGGTGCCCCCCACTGCTCACCCACCATGAGCTCATGCGTGAGCCACGCAAGTCTCCATAACGTTGGTTAGGATGAGCCTGCCCTGGACTAGGGGTGGACTTGTGGTTTGTTAGAGGCGCTCAAAGCCAGCATTGGACCTCAGACTTAAATTCCCCGAACCTCACATACTGGACTTGTTGGTTTTGTTTCCCTGCCATGAGTAACTCTGGAGGAACAAGCAGACGTTCCAGGAACAGAGTCAGAAGGAGCGTCAGCCACAGGTCACATGCTGGAGCTGAGAGGTCGTGAGCAGCACCGAGACCATCCACTTGTCTACTTATTTCACAGTCAGGAATACTGAGGCCAGGAGAGCCCAGAACCAAACTTTCTAGGAAAGCTCGTTCTGGTACACACTCCCACAGGCCACGTGCAAACCTGAGGCAGGGAGCTGGAGGCCTGCATGCTGCTGTCAGCGTTAGCCGGGTCCAGGCCCGGGTCCTGCTCTGCCACTCTCTGTGTGCAACTGTCAGTGACTCAGTCAGTTGCTCTGAGCCTCAGTCTTATCTGTAAAACTGAACACAAATATTCACTTCATAGCAACTGTTGGAAAGATTAGACGAGAGAATTAACAGGGTTCGAAAACAGTGACTTTCTCACCTCCAGTGACCTCCAGCCTCACCTCCTCCAAGGATGGCTCTTACCCCATTTTACTCAGAGGTTCCGCAGGCTGAGCAAACCACAAGCTCCTACCAACTAGAATCTGAAGTTTAGATTCAGGTTGAAATACCACCTTTCCCAGAATACAGTGAGTGGCTCTTAAAGATGAGCTCTCATCATGAGCGTTGGTAGCCAGTTGACAAAGATTTGCTCAGCGCCTGCTATGTCCCGGGCACTCTTCTTCCTACTGAGGATGTGGAAGTGTCAAGGAAAGAGTCCCTGCCCTCATAGATGAAAGTCAGATACTAAATATCTACCTAAATAAACGAGAAAATATCAGGCCCAGGTGAGTGCTCTGATGGAGACAAATGAGGGAATGTGGTAGCGAGATTGAGAGGCAGCAATTTTCTTAGTCAAGTTCAGGGAAGACCAGAGAGCAGGAGACACTTGAGCTGTGACCTGAATGATGAGAAAGACACAGACATATGTGACGATCGGGGAAATAGTGCTCCAGGCAGAGGGAACAGAGAGTGAAAAGTCTCAAATCAAGATGAGCGTGGGATGTTTGAGAACAAAAGGGAGGTGGGTGTGGAGAAGCGCAAAGAACAGAGGGAGCGTGGGAAGAGAGGAGAATGGAGAATTAGGCAGGAGCCAGGTCCCAAGGGGCCTTGCTGGCCATAGAGTTTGGGTTTAATTCTAGGTAGAATGAGGACCCACTGCAGAGCTTAAGCTTGGGGGGCACGATCAACTTACTCTTTAGCAAGAAGGCTTGGGCTGCGGTGTTGAGGACGGGCTCTGGGGGGACATTGAAATCAGGAAAATGACTTAGTGGTTTTTTGCAGGGTTCAGTGGTGCTATTGGTGAGATGTAGTGACTCTGGGATATGTTTTGGAGGCAGAGCTGGTTTGCGTGTGGGATAAGAGAGAATGAGAAAGACCACAGATGAATCCTTGGATTTGGGCCTCATCAACTCTTGGAGGAAGAGAAGACTTGGGGTTGAGGGTATAAGTTTGAGATGGCCGTTGGATACTAAAGAAAGATGTCGAGTCAGAAAGGGCTGCCTGGTCTAGAAATAACAGTTGACAGCACTCAGCTTTTGGCAAGTATTTGAAGCCATGAGACCAGATGAGATCACATGAGCAGAGAGTGTGGAGAGAGCAGAGAAGATAGCCGAGGTCCAAACCTGGAGGCACTCTGTGAGCAACTGTCCCATTGGTGGCTCTCATTGAACCCACTGCCTGGCCCTCGTCCTTTTGTATACCCCTCTGTGGCACTGACTCGAGGCTTAGCAATGGAACATTAGCAAGCAAGACACAAGTGAAGGCTTTTTAAATGTTTGCACTTTGGGGCTTATTCTCTCGGAATGCTCATTCTTGGAACCCAGCTGCCATGCTGTGAGGAAGCCCAAGGAGCCATGTGGAGAGGCCCCCCCCGGTGGCCAGTACAACTGCCGACCATGTAAGTGAGGCCATTTGGATCTTTCAGGTGGTCCAGACCCCCCAGGAGCCACCGCAGGAAGCAGAAGACTATCGTGATCAACCAGAGTATTGCAAGGTAGGATAAACAGTTGTTTTGCGTCACTAAGTTTTGGGGGCAGTATTCCATACAGAAATAGACAACCAAAATACTCACTCCAGCATTTGCAGGTGTAAGTGGAAGAAGCAGAGCCATCAAGGAGCCTGAGAAAGAGACCCTGGTGAGGCAGGTGGAGCAGGTGAAGAGCACCACGGAAGCTTAGAGAAGAAACATTTCAGGGAGAAGCGCTGAGAGGCTGACTGAGAGGAGGGTAAAGCATGTCACTGGTGACCTTGTTCAGAGCCGGCCCGTGGGACAATGGGGATAGGGGCCCTGTTGGAGGAGAGAACAGGAGGGGACAACGTATGCACACGATTATGTGCTCCTTTCTTGGAATTTTGCCATCAGAGAGCACAGAAAAATAAGGGGGTAGCCGAAGGGTGACCTGAAATTAAGGAACAGAATTCGTTTAAAGATGTTTAAACACTGACGGGAATTTGGCTGCTATTGTTGTTACAGTTTCCCTTTTCCTTACTCACTCCTAATCCTCTTTCTCTTGCTCTACTTAATTTTTTAAAGTCCTAGCCTTCCTCACGTTGTAGGATTGTATATAATTAGCTTCTTTATTAAGGTGATCGTTTGTTATTGCCCCCCTCCCATTAGACCAGGATCTGTCTTTTTTATTCGCTGACGTATTCTAAGCATCCCAGGCTGTGCCCGGCATGCAGCAGGCGCTTCACACACACTGAACAGATGGATGGACAAGCGAATGAGTGAATATTGCTCTGGGTTATGAGAAAGGAAAGAAGGAGGAGGAGGAGATTCAAACGTTGATTAGAAGCAAAATAAAGAGAACACGATAGGACAGCTCCTCTGCAGACCTTGACCTGAAGATTGCTAGGGCCTGAGTCCTGGCTCCCCGTTTTCACATGAACCCTGAGAGGGCAGAAGGACCGGATGGGACTTTTCATGAGTTTTCCTCCAGTGGTCCCAGTCACTTCAGATTCTCTAGAATTCTCTGAGTTCTCTACTGGAGCCCAGGAATCCTGGGCCACGATTGACTCCGCCATGTGGGCAGTCAATGTAGAAGGATGTCTGGGTTTGACAGGCAAGATCCTTCCTGGCATTAATGATCTCAGAAAATTAAGAGGACTCATTAATTAATTGGTCAACCAACTAACACTTCCTCAATGGCAGAGCCAGGGCTCAATTCTGGAGATCTAGAGATGAGCAAGGCGTGGTTTAGTAAGGAGTCCACAGTTTCATGAGGAAGACAGACAAGTAAACCCATGGGAGCAATCCAAACATCCTGGCCTCCACCAGCTGGTCCTAGAGCTCTCTCCAGGTGTCTTCCACAGTCTTCCCTGCTCCGTAAAACTGTGTCCTCCCCTGGTATGGTAATGACATCTGCTATCGCTGGGTCCCTGGTACCTCCACCTCCATTCTTGGCAACTCAACCAGTTGTCTCTCGACTGTTGCCAATTCCAAGTCCCCTCTGGACCAGTTTTCCGTTTCCTGCAGGGATCTTGACTGACGTGCACGTGAGGATGTTGTCTCCATCACCCACTCTCTCACTCAGGAAATCCTCATCAATGCCCCCTCTGCGTCAGGCATCGGAAGCACAAAGTCCAGTAAGGCCCAGCTCCTGTCTTCACAGAGCGCATAGATGGCTGGGGAGGCAGCTGATCAACGAACGCAGCACAGGGTGGAAACTGTGAGCACAGTACAATGATGGGATCGCAGAGAGGAGCCATCTCAATAGGACGAGGCGAAGCAGGTGCGAGAGGGAGCCAGGGAAAGATGAGAAGAATGTAGACGGAGGAATAGACATGGGGCAAGAGGAACAGTGTGTGGGCAGAAATGGAGGTGCAGGTCGGCAGTGAGCATTGGGGAACTATGCACACTACACTGAGAGTGAGAGAAAGGTGTGGGAGGAAGTCAAGGCGGAGCAGACAGGGAGGCAGGCAGTTGCCATGCCATTGAGGCCCTTGGATAGCTAAGGACCTCGGAATTTATCCTGAGAGGATAAGAGGCCCCTGGCAGGGTTTTCTGATAGAGAATGAGAATAAGAGTCAGGAATTAAAACGACCAGGCAGCCGTGTGGAGGATAGATCGTGGTGGTGAGTCTCCAGGCAAAGAGAGACAAGCAAGGATTGCTAGGAGCTTGGGCTGAGGCAGTGACAGTGGATATGGAGAGGAAAGGACGACCAGGAACAACGCCTCGAGGAGGCAGCATCGCAGAATTCAGAGACTTCACTGACTGGGTGATGGGGGAGGAGAGGAATCTCCATTGATTGTCCATCTTTTCCTTCTGGTTTAAGCAATTTGATAATGAAGACGTCATTAACAGAAATTAGCAAGACTGAACGAGGGTCAGATTTGGAGGAAAAAAAGCATCAAGAATATTGTTTGGGATGCAATAAGTGAGAAAACCCTGAGACTACCTGAGTGGAAATAGGAAGTAGGCAGGTGGCCGTGCAGGGGGAGGCGTCTGTTGTGGAGACAACGTTGAAGGCGGAGGCGAGGCCGAAAGGGAGTTGGTTTTCTGTAGCCACGCTCTACCTGAGAAAGATTCTCACGCCACCTTGTCCACCTGCCCTGACACCAGAGCCACCCCTAATTCTATGTCTGCCCTGCCGGACCCCCTCCAGCACCCATTCATTCTGGTCCTGAGTCTTCCCCAAAATAAAATCCCACAGACCTGACTTTCTCATTTCCCTTCTAGACATTTATGACTAATATTAACTGAAGCTGTAGCATATGAAAAAGGAGGCAAAGCCTTGTGGTAAAATCCTTAGAACCCTTCCAGAACTCTAAGACCAAAGTCCCACTGTCTCGGGCAGAGGAGGAGAGGAAGGAGGGGGACAGGGAGGAAGTGGGATCACAGGACCTGGCGTGAGGACCACTGGAGAAGATTGGTTTCCAAGCTGGTTTTGCACAGCGTGGGCCAGCCAAAGACTGTGGCCAGCAACATCCCTCCTGCAGCCAAAGATGACTAGTGGAACCAAGCGCCACAGAGGAAATCCTCCCAAATCCTTTACTTACAAAATCCTCCAGGATCTGGGTATTTTGCTTGGAGATAACTGAGTGGGTTTTTGGGTCTTTTTAAGAGTCTTTTCTCTGCTTCACCTGTGACCTCAGACATTCCAGGGCTTTTAGAGAACAACTGGATGCTGACAAATTTCAGATGTCCACCTCCAGCAAAGTCTATTCCTAGGAACCCTAGACTCATATGTCTAATGGATATGTCATAGACATATCAAGGACAACATGTCCAGAACTGAGCTCCTGGTGGGACCTCCAAAATGTCCCTCCCACAATCTTTCCATGTGCCTAAAGGCACTGCCATCCACTCATTTGCTAATGCCAGAAAAATGGGGACACTTCTTCATTTCCTCATCTAACCTCTTAACAAATCCTCTTGACTTTACCTCTTGAATAGATCTTGACTCTAGTGCTTGCTCGCCTGTGATCGTTCTGCTCTGAGCTTCCTCCCTGGAGCCTGCTGAGGGCTCTGTCAGAGAGAGGAAATGAGTAGCGTCAGCCCCTGAGAATCTGCTAAGATATGGGATGAAGGATGTGAACTTCTTTTGAAGTTTAACCCAGGATCCACTTGCGTGTATGGGATTGATATGCCTGTTAATTTCAAGTGAGCCTGTAAATATATAGTTTGAGTGATGAACATTGCACTTCCCGAATATTTGGGAAAAGGAATATTCTAGTCACTTGAAAATGCTGATTGATTAAGAGGTATGCCGTTTATCATCTCTTAGAAGATCTCTCTCACTCTTTCGCTTTAAGAAACTAAAAATGTCAGTGTTATAACATTAAGCAAAAAAAAAAAAAAAAAAACCCAAAAAACAGAACATGGTTTTTGTTATATGATCTCAACTACAGAGAAAAGTCTTAGAAGGAAAAACATCATAGTTAACAGAGATACTCAACAGTTGATGGAATCAAGCCTGAGTTTTTTCATTCTTTTTTGTATTTCAAAGTTTTCTAGAGATACCTCCATTTCTCTCACTGTCACGAAAGTGAAAAAAATTAAAATAATAATAGAAAATGGGCTGATCATTCAAACGACCTGGAACGTCCTGCATCCCAAGGATTTCAGGAAGGGGATTGTGAAGGCTGATTCACATTGTCCGTCACCTCGGCTGCGATCATAGGAGGTGGAGGAGTGAGCGGAACTCAGGGCACCAACTAAATGCGTCTTTTGGGAATCTGTTCTAGAAGGTACCTTATCTGTCTGCCATTTTTATCAAGGCGAGTCTTCATTTTTGACTTATTTTTTCTCTCATGTGTTGCTCTGTCCTCTTAGTAACACACATTAATTTATTTTTTAAAATCATCAGAGCAACGTATTCACAGGGAAATAAAAATTCAAACAGTATAGAAAGCCCCACAACAAAAGGTACCCACCAGAAGTCACTATTTTTGACTTTTTTGTTGATAGCTCCTATGGTATATAATTCCATAACATTAGGGAATATATCCATACCTCTATATTCATAAATGTTAAACCATATCTATTATTTCTTCCCCTCTCGTCTTTCCCTTCTCTCATTCTACTCTTATCACACTGCCTTCTTGTTGTTTCTAGAACATTCCAGGCTTTCCAGGTTCAGAGCCTGTGCACTTGCTGGCTCCTCTGACTGGAAGGCTCTTCTCTAGGGTCTTCGCATAGGGTGTGTGCCCTAACTTCACTCAGCTCCCTGTCCTACAGTCACCTTCTGATGGAGGCCTTTCCTGACCACACTTTCTACTCTACTGCACGCCCAGACCCACACTCCCCATCCTTTACTGTCATCACCACAAACATTCTATTTTATATGTTTGCTTTTAATTGTACTTTCCCCTACCAGAACGGTGCCTGGAACATGGCAGTTGCTAAATACATTTGTATTGAATGAATTAACAAGACTGTTAATTCCTTAACGCTACCCCCCTTTTTCTCCCACTCTTCCTTTTTCACTGGTTCTATTTTAATTTTTAATTCTTTTTGATCCATCAGATTTACATGGGGCTTATTCGTTTTCTACTGTTTAGGATGAGAAAGCCAGCACTCCTAAACTCCCTAGCTTTTCTTCTTTCCCTCTGCCCCTCCTGTCTCCACCTTCTCATACGTCCATTGGCCATTCCATTGTGCAAAAAGTTTCCCCTTTCTGTGGCCCTGATTACACCCCTGCTGTCAGTTCTCCTGTAGTCTGTTCTCCAGCTCCTCTGGGACATGCCACCCCAGGCCAGGGGCCCGCCACACGCTTTCTCCGACCTGTGTCTCTGCATCTGCGCCTCCTTTGCCGGAACTGTCCTTTCTGTACATCACCGAAAGTTCCAGTCCTACTCATTCTTTTTTTCACTATAGCTATTACTTTTATTTTACTCAACTGTGTATAATGTCCTTCCATTCAGTCCGTAGGTTATCTGCCTAATGGAATCTTTTATTTTTCCTGAACTTTTTTATGCATTTAGACACACACACCCATAAATAGGATTATATTGTATGTGCCTTTGGTCTCATTGACCTGCTTTTTTCTTCTTGTCCCTTTTTGCTTGCCGCACCCTCCTCCTTTCACAATATGAGCCCACACACCCCTCAATCCCACCTGAGTAATCTGTGCTACAATCTGACGTGCACTCTCTCCCACGTCCCCTCTGCTCTTAGAATCATCCACGCACGTGGGCATCACGTGGAGTGTTTTGTGATCATCATTTGCTTTACGAAAATGACTGAATAGAATGTAAACACACTTCTTCGCATCTTACTTTTATCACTCAACAATATGTCATAGAAATCCAACTGATAGAATTCAAATGTGGTCTTTAAATAAGCCCATAATGTTCCATGGTATAATGTAGCATTATTTATTTAAACATTCACTGAACTGTGTGTGTGGGCGTGTGCATGTGTGTGTGTACCCTAACATGCTGATGCTTTCATTCTGTGTATTTGAGTCCCCAAAATGGGATCACTGGATTAAAGAATACATGTTTTAAATTTTTAACAGATGTTGGCTCGTTGCTTTGTAAAATGGTTATGACAACTTGCATTTCCCCCAGCAATGGATGCAAGCATTCCCTTCGTGGTATTCCCACCAGCAAGAGCTGCTAGGGATCTTTTTAGATATACCAGTCAGATGGATGTAAAATGATGTCTCACCATCACGTTAATGTTTATTTCCCTGATGTCTAGCTAATTTAATTATCTTTTAATATGTTTCTTGCTCATTAGGATTGCTTTATTTTATACTTTTCCCCATTTTCATTGGGTAATTTGTGTTTTTCTTGTCAATTTATAGTAGCGATCTCTGTCCATGACAGCTATGCACTCTCTGCCTGTCATCTTTACGATCTGCTGATGTAAAGTTTGTGAATTGGATTAAATTAACACTCTAATGAGTTCTGCATTGGTTAACTCAAAGAAAAATGCTCTATGTCTCAAATCTGTATTTCTTTCTCATGTCTCTACCTATGCTTGCTTTATTTTCCCTAACTCTCCCAGAAAGTAGCTGAGTGGGGAGAAAGGAGGAAACGGACATTTATAAGCACATTCTATATGCCACTGAGTAGGCTGCATAATTTGTAAGTTACTTTATTTAATTAAATGAGATTTTTAAAATTTTAATCCTCATTTTACAGACAAGGAAACAGAGGGCAGAGAGGTTAATTTACTTCCTAAGTTCATGGAAATGGCACAGTCAAGATTTGAATCTTGTCTGTCTGGTTCTAAAACTTGTTCTTTCAAATGCTTTCGTCTGGCTCCTGGGTTTATTTGAGGCCCACAGCCACCCTGTGGGATTGTCAGACAGGCTCCATCATCCCCTTTCTTAAACTCAGAGGGGTGACTGACTTGCCTTTGTCACAAACAGAAGTGGATTGCAAACCTACGGTTTCCGTCATCAAATCTAGAACCGTTTCAGCCATGGCATCTGGCCACCCCTTTTCTCTGGAGTTGAGAGCACTGAGGTGGGATGTCATGGGCAAGCCATTGGGTGGTCTAGTGTCTTTCAGTGAATCCTCTGCCACCCGGAGGGGCAGAGGTGCCACCTGCTTTGCCAAGGCTGTCTGTCTTCAGCTGATCTTTTCTCCGGGGGCTCAGGTGGGTGGAAAAGCGAGGGGAGACGTTCATAAAGGAAGGGACCCTGAAATCCCCAGGACAAAAATAACCTCATTTTCCCCCACCTCCACTCCCACTCTCCATCCAAGGGGAGGAAAGGCAAAGTTTCAGAAACTCTGAAATGACTAGAAGCAAATGAAAAGCATTCTGGTTGCCCAATATTTACATAAGAAGCTGCTTACATTTTCCTTTCCTGTTTTTAACTTATGAGCTGGCACACAGACGTGGACACCCACCCACGTGCACAGAAGGATGCGTGCCCACATACATGTGTCTCACACACGCAGGCTCCGTGTGCACGAGAAGCCATCCCCACACCACGGATTGCTGACACCACCTCTGGGACCACCTCCTCCCCGGGCTGTGGGTCTTTGTTCTTCATGCGAAGGAGTCTACATGTGGCTTTCCTCAGAAGCAGCTCCTGAGATAGGAATTCAAGTGCAAAGGATTTATTTGGGAGGTGATTTGGGAACTACCATTAAGAGAATGGGCAAGCGAGGAAGGGACTGGAAGGAAACCGGCTGGGGAAGGTTATCAAGCCACAGTGGTGACCGTGGGCAATGGGGCCCAATCCCACTGGGAGCTCTGGGAGAAAGTGAAGAACACATCTCAGAATTGTCCCACCCAAAGGGAGGATGCCGGAATGTGTATCAATCAGCTCCCTTTCATGGTCATGATTGGGGGCTATATGGAAGGAGAAATGCAGACTTCCATCTTGGCTTGTCTGCCATGCAGGGGTAGGACACAGCCAGGCCAAGAGATGTGCCCTTGACGTCATCCAAGAAGAGGCTGCCATCCCAGCTCTGCTACTTTCTTACTCGATACCTTGGATAATTCCTTTCTTCTCTCTGAGCCTTAATTTCTCTCATCTAGAAGATAGGGAGAAGACTGTTTCCCACAAGATTGGAGTGGGGATTTGATTAGGTAACGTGTGCCCCGCATTGACCACTTGCTGAGTTGATTCTCAAAAGAGATTCGTTTTCTGTCTTGCCACCTAAACTTTCTTAGTTTCCAACCTGTCTTTGTTAGAATGGTCTAGGGCTCAGTTCTCAGGCCGTCTCTTCTCTAGGACACACTCCTACATCATCTCATCGAACCCAAAAGCTTTCACTATCGTCTAGAGTAACACTCAGGACTCCCATACTCCTGGGTTCAATCTGCCTCCTTTGAAGGAGATCTGGGATCAGACACTTACCACCTTGCCTGTGACCACCCTGGTCCAGCCCCCCATTATCCCCTGCTTGGATCTTTGCAACAGCTTTCTGGCTCTTCTCTTTTTTATCCCTGTCCCTTTTATAGTCTTTCCTGCACACAAAAGCCAGAGAGATCCTTTTCTAATACGTGTTGGATCACGATACTCTACTCGGTCTTTTAATGCCTTCCATCTCATCTAAAGGGAGAGCCAAAGTCTTCATGTTGGCTTATAAGAGTGACGGGACCACTTGACTAAAATCTCCAATCTTATCTCCTCTCACTGTCTCTCCTGCTCACTCTACCCCAATGACTCCGACTTCCTCCTATTCCTCAAACGGTTCCAGCACCCTCTGGCCTCAGGGACTTTGCATGTGCTGTTCCCTCTGCTTGGATATTCTCTCCAAGTTATCCACATGGCTCACTCCTTCACCTCCTGCAAGACTTTCCTCAAATACCACCTCTCAGCGAGGTCTACCTTCAGCATCCTGTTTCAGATTGTGATGCTATCCTGCCCTACCTCCTCTCCCTTCGGTTTCATTATTCCTCATAACACTTATAACCATTCTCCATACTGTGAAATGTTTGTATTTAGTTTATTCACTGTCCATTTTCAACCCACTCGAACATAACCCCATGAGGGCCTTTCTCTTTGCCTGTTCTGATGATTGAGATATTCCAGAGAAATGCCTGGCCATGGCAAATGCTTGATCATTTGTGGAATGAATGAATGAATGGCATGGCCTGCTGGTTAAGAGCCTGACTTTAGGAATCACATGCATCAATTCAATTCCTATTTCCACAACTTACTCTCTGCACCCTCATGCATATTACTTTATCCACCCAAAGCTTAGTTTCCTGATCTGTAAAATGGGGGAAAAATTGTCCCTCCCCACAGCTGTTGTCGGGGGAGAAAAGACACATTAAGCGCTCCGATGGTGCCTGGCACATAACATGCCCTCAAGAAAAGATACGTTTATTTTTCAGTTTCTCTTTCATCTTGTTTTTTGGTGGCTTCACAGATATTTTAGGGGAAAATTGAAAAAACTCATGGTATAACAGTAGATGTAAGAAAACAAACAAAAAAAACACAACAAAAAGAGGATGCAAAGTGTGTGTAAAAGAATTAGCAGAATTATGTAAATCTACACACACCCACACACAGAGACAAAAGGCCAGAAGAAAATATGTCAAAATATTTACAACGGTCGTTTCTGGTGAGATTATGGGTGACTTTTAATGTTTTTGTTTACACCATTTTTACATTTCAAAAATTTCCCATAACGAATTTGTGTGACTTTCACAATTAAAAAAGCAATGAACATTTCTAAAGAGAAAAATAGGGGCCCTCAATGAAATGTAGCTCTCCTCCCTGACTTCTCAATTCCTCATCCTAGTGAAGAATGTTTTCTGATCACGTTTTAATTCCTGTGTGTCAGGAAGTTCACACTCTTATTTACGAACCCACGTCTGTCTTCTCCAAAACCCATATTCCTGCAACATGTCAAGGGCAGCTTCTATATATTGAGGTAAAGTCTTCTTCTCCAGCAACTTCCTTTCAGTTGCCTGGAATACCATCGGGGTTAAAATGTAGAACAACCAAAAATAATAGGCAGCATGTGCTGCAAGTCAAACCATCCATCCCTTATTCCTTTTCTTGTAGCAGCCAAAAGAATGGCAGGTGGCGCCGGGGAGCTGGGGGGTAGCCTCTCACACCTTGGAGAGGCCTGCACAGCCGCTGTTTCCTTGAGACCCCAACATGCAAAGACCAAATCCTGGAGGAGAACCTTACATCCAGGGTGTGTCATCAGAGGACCGATGGGGACAGGAAGCAGACGTCTCCTCCCCATCAACGCCCTGAGACCCCGGAACTCAGACGTCGCCTGGTGAGAGAGGAGGCAGGCAGGGTCCTCTTCTGACTGTTCACCCCAGAGAGATGGCACATATCCTACAGGGACTCAGCTTGTCCGGAAATGACTAACTGTGTTTTCTATTACCTGGCAAGAATAGCAGCTCAAAATCAACTTTAAGTTGAATTTTTGTTCATCTCTTTTGGTGACACTGTAATTCATAATCCACTGCATTAATGATCAGAAGGGGCCTTGGGTGGTAGTGAGTTTCTTGTCTGAGGGCATCTCGAGGAAGAGGAAGAAGTCTCGTCTCCCTGGGCCCAGCTTGGCTCCCATGAGGTGGTGCCCCCCCTGGGCTGTGCAGGGGTCCATGCTGGACTGCTCTGGTTGTTCCATAGGGCATCCCCGGAACCTGGCAGCTGGGGGCTTCATGCCAAGATCAAGGACAGACGTGGGAAGGAGGGATTAAGTAGTGGAAGAACAGAGGAGCTGGGAGAATGGATTTAGGAAGCTAGCAGGCTGTGTGAAGTCTCCCTGTGGCTCTGATCATGGTCTACGGATTCCTAGGAAGAGGCGGCTGTAGGTAGAAACAGATAATGTAGTTCACCCGGAAGAAATCGCCAGCCTGAGATGGGTACCTCTTTGGGTGTCTTGATGGCAGCGAGGTCCCAATGCATGATTGACTGTAGGGAGTGTGGGTGGGTGGTGAGGGGGAGGGATTGACCCCAGGGGAGAATATTTAACAAGGGCCAGGCAAGGGCATCGACCAGGCAGCAGATGCAGCTACCTGGCTCGCTCACCGCCTATAAAGAACCAGCACGGTGGCTCCGACGTATGCCAGCCAAATTCCAGCCCTGACTCTGTCAGCAGCAGCAGGTACACCCTGTGGAACTGAGGGGGTATTAGCTCAGGGTGATACCTTGCATGGAGGATCCAGCTCCCAGCGCAGTAGGTGGCACAATCCTGGGAGAGATGCTTGGCCTTTTGATGTGGTCCTTTTGAAGCCCCTTTGTGATGCATCAGGATGGCTGGATCTGAATCTAGCACAGCTGCTATCCTGCTGGCTAATGCTCCCAACAAACACACCTCGTCTTACCCCATGCCCCACCCACCCGGACTCTCCCCACAGGTAGGGAAGGGATCAGGAGCAAGGGGAGGGTCTCGGATGGCATGAGGTGCCTGGGGCGCACATTCTGTGACAGAAGAACTGCATGTTTTAACAGCTTCTCTGTTGGGCACAGTCTCAGTGGCTCCTGTCCCAGCAGAGGTGATGTTGATCATGTGTCCATGGCTCTGGGATGACAGGTCCCAGCAGGGAGTGCTAGTAAGAGATAAAGGAAGGGATGGCAGAGCAGATACGGCCGCTAGGAGCTGTGGGAATTTGAAGACACTCCAGGACCTCCTGGGGTGGGTAGAGGACACGTTTGCTGGGAGATCTTTGAACACAGAGTGAGGGAATGGCGGAGGGAGTTGCGATGTGGGGAAGAGGACCAGCAGGAGGGAGGAGTCAGGGGGATGGATGTGACAAAGGGTCTCTGTGACCCCTCCGAGCTGTTGGGAAGGGTCATGGGTCCTCAGAGGCACAACCTGAAGGCAGGGATGAGCCAGTCGGAGCATGGAGCCCATGGCAGTCAGCGGCAGGCCCGCAGGCTTTCAGAATGAGTCAGAGACTGGCTGCTGACAGTGAGATTTTCCACCCCCCAGGCCATATGGGCTGATTCTGAGCTTCAGAGGAAACCACTTGGCAAGAGGCAGCCTGAGAAATCTCAAATCATATACAAATTTCTTCTCCCTGTCCCACACCCCACCCGACCTCCAGCCCTAGCATATGCAAGCACCCCCCACCACCTCCAGTCCCAGCCTAAGGGAGTGCATGCACACACACACGCACACACGCAATCTGCACGCACATGCACACACTCACATAACCTCCAACCCCAATGTATTTATACACTTTCCCCTGCACACACAGAGAAATCGAGTGTTTGCTCACTCGTTCACATTGTGCTGGTATAGAAAGAAGAAGCCACAGACCCATGACCAACGGGGATGCCACTGGCTGTGGGCCTTGCACCATCGGGACTGTTGGGGAGGGCACCATGTGAGCCTGCTGCAGTGCTAAGGGACTCCCCTCACTGCAAAGCCTCTGAAATTTCTTGATGTAGCTAAAGAGAGAACAGATGGAAAGGACAGCGTAGCCAAGACGGTGGGCAGCTCTTTGGGTGAGAAAAATGCCATCGTGGGCCTTTTGGATTAAAGAAAGCAATCTTCTCCCCTCCACCCTACTTAGGACGTGAACACGGACTGGCTGTAGATAACAACTTACCCAATAATGTGAGAGGAATGTCAGATTTTTTCTGAGGGGCAGGGAGAGAGTCCAGAGTCTGGAAAGAGAGAGGAGAATACAGGAAGAGTGCTCGCTAGAAAAACCCCTTGAGCAAGCAGAAGCCTGGGCGTGGGGAGGACGGAAAAAGATGGTTGTCCAGTGGAACGATGGCCAGGAAATCAGAACGTTTAGTGTCACGTATCGAGGTGGTTCCTCATCTTTTGTGGGCTGTTTTCATTACCCCAACTTTGAGCACGTCTGCTGCATAAGCAGTAGGGTTTGGGAAATGAAGAGGGAGGGAAGATGCCAAAGACAGGCGAGGCATGTCGGGAAGAAGGCGTTCGGTGAGGGGGCAGAGGCTGAGAAGAGAAGGACTGGATTCAGAGGGTCACACGCTGGAGGGAGAGACAGCACGAACACATGCACGTGAGGGAGTCTTATATTGCACATGTTGGGCCATTGCTGGGGCGTCACCGGTGGCCAGACATCAGGGCTGGGGATGAATGCCACAGGCCACAGGCATAGAATTGGTTTTCTTGCTAAAGGGAAACCTCCAAGGCTGGGTTGGCAAGAAGAGAAGGTGCGGGAACCCCATCTTCCCGTCACCCGCAGAAACGCATGGGGCAAGGGCAGCATGGGTCTGCCTCCCAGGGAGCGCCACTGGCTCTCCGGGGGTGAAAGCAGCCTTGTCAGTGGGGGTTCGCACAGGCTGCTCTGGGCCAGGAGGTCTGCATTTGAGTGCCAGCTGTTTACAGCTGTTGTCTGGGAAACCAGCTGCCCAGGGCTCAGAGACCTCGAGGACCATGGGAAGCGCCAGTCCCTGCTGCCATGGCCGGAAGACCCAGTCTAGCAGGAGGCTCAGGTCGGATGCAGCACCTTAGCCAGGAGAGGGCTCCCGGTGCTGGAGAAGCTCCCCTGTCCAGGCAGCCAGGGGCAGTTGCCTAGGCCACTTTCATTCATCTCATTGCTCTCCCCAAAGTTCACCATCCAGAGAAGGAGACAGGCAAGCAACTGATTGCAAGTCAGCATTCTAGATGGCAAAAGGTCAGCAAGCAACATTCTGTGGGAGAGGAGAGAAGAGACTTCCTAACTGCCTAGAGGGGCCAAGGGGGGTTTAGAGGAAGGGAGACAGGAAGAAGGAAGAAGGGAGATGGAAGGAGCTCCATGGGGAAGAGAGGAGAGTGCTCCATGCAGAGCACAGAGTGTGAGCAAAGGGCTGGGAGCTGCGACCTGACCCTGGGGCTGGGGCCGACCTCAGCCAGAAGTCGTTCTGCAACACTGTTCTTATCGACCTCCCCCAGCTCAGTGACAAAGGAACAACAGGAAGCCCTGGGTTCCCAGCCGGCAAGCTCTGGCTTCGGACGTACCCACTGTCTTCTCCCATTTTCCCAGCATGGATGAGGAGGGGGTGCAGAGGCTGGAAGACATTCTTCATCTTCAAAACTTGGACTATAAATTAAGGAGGAAAAATACGACCACCACAAATATGTGTCCAGCAGGGCAACAGCGATGTGCAGCCGTCAGAAGAGAGCTCGGCTGAGCAAGTACTGGCCAGCCTGCTGGGTCTGGCAGAGGAAGTCAAGTCCTGCACAGTATCTTCGGCTTATTCCCCATCAGGCACTGTGTAGTAGCTGAAGTCCTCTTGTCTGTCACCAAGCCGTGAACCCAAGGGGGCGGCACATTTTCCTGAGTAACATAACTGCTCTGTATGGACCAGCAAAGGTCCCGAGGACCCGGGCTGGAGTCAAGCGTCCTGACTTCTAATCCCAGCCTGGCTGGAGCAGCTCTATTTCTCCACCGTCTTATGAAACACAACACAGCACAATGAGTGAGAGGAAGTGCATTGTGATGAAAAGATACCTGGCGTTGGTGTCAGATGAGCAACACCCAGGAGACCCCAGGGACAAGCTTTGTGATGGTGGGCAAGTCGCTCACCCTTTCTGAGCCTGAGTTTTCCCATCTGTAAAATGCCGATGATAATCCGTACTCAGGCCTGCTCACCAGAGTTGTTGTGAAGATCAGACGAGTTATAAACACCCACAGCCTGTGAAAACTGTGAGACAGTAATATTTCTATAACAGAGTCCAGGAGTGGAAGTCTGGTGACTCCACTTGGCCACAGACGGACGGACCGTGTGTCAAGCTGCTTGGTGGGGCCTGTTGCATCATCCCGAGGATGCGCCCCAGCCCTGCCAGGAGGCCCTGACGCATGTGGTCCAGCCACTGTTGACTTGTTGGGGTCCCTTCCTCTCTCCAAGCCTCAGTTTCTACCTAGGAAATGGCAGAGGGGGACAAGATGATCCCATATGTCCCTTCCAGCTCTGACATTCCACAGGACTACCGTTCTAGACAATTCTGTCTCTATGGTAGGATTGTTTGGGACCCTCAGAGCATCTCTTGGTCCTCACAAAGGAGGTCAAATTGGGGCTGAGGAATGTCCAGCAAAGTAGCATATGGTGGAATTGCATCCTCTCTGCATTTAATTTATGAATATTTAACTCTATGCACTACTCAAATAGTAATAATAATGGTATGGTGAAAATATAGAAAATTTTCAAATCAAATGTCTATAAATGCATTTGTGACCAACCAAAGAAACTGGCATCTGCTCCAACATCAGAGAAAAACTGACTATTAGACTTAAAAGGACTCACTCTATACCACAACTGTACCTATGGGACATCCTAGGAGATTTTCAAGGTTAGTTCTCACTGTATGTGACTTTTACTCAAGATGTCAGAGTCTGACCTCTCTCCAACAACGCCAGATTCAGTACTAGAGTAATAACTAGTGCTGGTACCAGATTCAGTACTAGAGTAACAACTGGTGCTGGCACCCTATTCAGTACCAGAGCAATACTAGTGCTGGTACCAGATTCAGTATTAGAGTAATAACTAGTGCTGGTACCAGACTCAGTACCAGAGTAATACTAGTACTGGTACCAGATTCAGTATTAGAGTAATAACTAGTGTTGGCACCAGATTCAGTATTAGAGTAATAACTAGTGCTGGTACCAGATTCAGTACTAGAGTAACAACTAGTGCTGGTACCCTATTCAGTACCAGAGCAATACTAGTGCTGGTACCAGATTCAGTACTAGAGTAACAACTGGTGCTGGTACCCTATTCAGTACCAGAGCAATACTAGTGCTGGTACCAGATTCAGTATTAGAGTAATAACTAGTGCTGGCACCAGATTCAGTACTAGAGTAACAACTGGTGCTGGTACCAGATTCAGTACTAGAGTAACAACTGGTGCTGGTACCAGGTTCAGTACCAGAGTAACAACTGGTGCTGGTACCAGATTCAGTATTAGAGTAATGCTAGTACTGGTACCAGATTCTGTACTGGTATAACACACCGTGATTAAAAATTTCTTAGAAGAATAGTTAATGACACAGGAAGTGTCCACACTGGATTAAAAAGTTTTTTTAAAAAGCTACAAAATAGTGTGTAGCATATGAGCCTCTTTAATGTAAATGTGTGAATAATTACATGAGATCGGAGTATGTTTCTAAATCCACAAAGTGGAAGGATACACTCCAAAGGTTGCGAGCACCTCTCTCTGAGTGCTGAGGTTTCGCCTGATTTCCTTTCTCTCCTTTTTGCGGGTGCGCTTTTACAGTGATTTCTGTGCCTGTGTAATCAAAGTTCTAAGTCACCAATCGATCTAAGAGGCAACCAGGAAAGAGGCCCCGAGGGCTTGCTGAGGCTCAGCAGCGGCCGGCAGTGGCGGCGCACGGTCGCTGTCTGAACAGCTAACAGATGTCGGAGCTATTTGGGGCCTGTGATGTCACCTGGCGGGCCGGCCCATGACTGTGGTTATGATGTCAACTGCCGTCTGGCTGTGCGGCTCTGTGGCCAGTGAAGTCACTGGGGAGGGAGAGTCCTCCCTGGAGGCCCCCGTGTACCCTGCACAGGCAGCCGTCTCCCCTGGACTCCAGGCACCAAGATAGCCCAGGAGGCTTGAGGGCTGCCAAAGGAGCAGCCGGCCAGGCCTGGAGCCATGGTGCCATGCTTTTGGCCTCAGGACCACTCCCTTCCGGGGGGCTGGAATGCCCAGGCCTCCCTGGTCCTGCCCAGCCAGCCTACCTCCTGCCACTCCACCACTGTGAGTCAGTGCCCACTTCACACCCGTATCTACTGACTTTGCAGGAGATTTTCAAGGTCAGTTTTGCGTATTCTCCAGGACTCCTGGCATGCTGACCCCTGACTTTGCCTCGTGATGGGCCCTCTGCCTGACGCAGCCCCCGCCACCCCTGCAAGGTTGATGTCAACCCATCCTTCAGAGAGCCAGCTGGAAAGTCCCCTCCTCCTCCGACCGCACAGAGGCAGCCTGGCACAGACACTCACGCCTCCAGCCCTCGTGTCAGACTGCCTAGGTCCAAATGCCTTTTACAGGGTGCGGCCGTGGGCAGGATTTCTCACTCCTCTGGGTTTGGGTGAAATGGACTTTTCAGCCCTTACTTCATGTGAGAATGGAATGAGGAATTCTATGTTGCAGTGCACAGGATAATACCTGATGTGGTTTGGCCTATAGGGTTATCCTTCACCACTGTGCATGACGAATGTCCTCCCCTCCTTTGTGTCCCCCAGCAGCTTCTCCTTCTGGACACTTTGGCAACCTACACAAATTTTCCCACCTTTGTTTTCTCATCAGTAAAAGGGGGATGGAAGTAATTATTCAATCAGGACAGATCTCTGTCCTGAGAGACGTTTAGCTCGTCTCTCTTCTCTCCCAGGAACCACGGAGGTGTTTAAAGAGGACGTCATTGAAAACTAGGCAATTTTTTGGTTCTTTCTGGCCCAGCTGATTGAGTTTACCACGTCTCTGTCTAAACCATCACGCGCCCAAAGCTTTGACCCAGTTTCAGCCCCTGGGAGCAAGAAAAGAAGTGAGAAAGGAGAAGAATCGTGGCTCTTATTGTCGTCATGGCATGTGAAACCACAACTGAACATTTTCACCCACAGTGTTTGGGCATGACCTACTCGGGGTGTCAAAGTTCAAGGTAGAAGGAGCAACAAGCTCTCTTCCCAGTAAAGTTTCCTCTACCTGCTCCCTATGCCCCCGCCCCCGCCCCCAGGACCTATCAAGCGGATGTGAGGCATTACACAATCCTGAGGGGATGACATCAGTGGGAAGGAATTTAGGACATTAGTGCAACAAGGGGCTTATAGAATTCTGGGGAAAAATCTTGACTTTGTTTGGAACATTACTGGACTCCCATTGCACGGGATATGTTTAGTTGCAGTAAAACTCCTCCAAAATTCTCCCAGCTAAAAGGTCTTGGTCTTAATTTAACTTGCCTGGCACCCTAGAGCCCAAGGCCTAATGGGCCATGGGCGTAGGCAACCTTGAAGGGCGGATTGACATTTAAGGAAGAGAAGTGGGTGGGAGCCACTAGCATGGTACCTGGCTCTCAGTAGACACCCACAAATGGCGGTGATGGTTGCACCTCTGATAGGCTTGGTAAATGTGAATATTAGCCAAAGAGCTGGGTGGTTCTGACTTCCTCATAATCTGGAGCCTCTGTGGCTTGGTTTTCTATTGCTGGCATAGCAAATTGGCCAACAACAATGAAATTTACTCTTTCGTATTTTCTGTAGATTGGAAGTCCAACACGGGTCACATGAGGCTAAAATCAATGTGTCATCAGGGCTGCATTCCTTCCTGGAGGCTCTGGGGAAGAATTCACTTTTAAGCTCCTTCATGTTGTTGGCAGAATCTAGTTCCTTGTGGTTGCAGGACTGAGGTCCCCATTTCCTTGCTGGCTGCCAGCTGGGGACCACCCTTAGCTCCTGGAGGCCTCTGTCTGCTCCTTGTCTGTAGGCCCCACATCTTAAAGCCAGCAACAGCATGTCAAATCCTTCTCACTTGGAATCTCCCTTTCTCTGGTCAAAGAACGTTCTCTGCTTTTAAGAGATCATGTGATTAGATTGGGCCCCAACTAGATAATCCGGAAATCTTCCTATATTAAGGTCTCTAGCCTTAATCATGTCTGCAAAGTCCCTTTTGTCATGTGATGACCTATTCGCAGGTTCCAGGTAACAAGACACGGAGGTCTTTGCAGGGCCATTATTCAGTCTACCACGGTGAATTCTGTCCCACTATGAGAAGTCTGTCTCTGGGAGACTCTGAGCTGGGAAATCTGAGCTCTCCTCCGTTCTTCGAAAAGCATTCATCAAGCGCTCACTGTGTGCTGAGAACTCACAAGTGCTTGGGATATAAAATAGAAATGATTATACTACTAAGAGGAAAGAGGAAGAGGAGAAAGAGAAACTGGCTTCTCTTGAACATCTACTGTGTGTCAGGTGCACGTCGTGCATTCTGTCTAATGTTCAAGGGCATCCTGTGGTACAAATGAGAAAACTGGGGTTCTGGGGTTTAACAACTTGCCCACAGTCAGCCAGTCTATAGATGGCACAGTCAAAACTCGTCCCCTCTTTCCTCTCTGACTCTCCAGATTTGAGTCACTCAGAACACCTCCAGTCTACAGAGGGAAACACCACACCTTCTGGGACCAGGCCCTGGACCCTGCCTACCAGGGGTCACTTCCTTCTTCCCCCAGAGGATGAGGCTGTCTGCATTTGTGACCTTCTTGAGGGACCCCAGGGGGGTTTCCAGAGGCAGCTGGAGGAGAAAGCTGGCAGACCTGTGGTCCCTGACCTGGATGCCCAGGGTTCTTTTGTAGAAGCCAGGGGGAGACTGTGGGGATGGCGTGGGCTCTGGGCCCTGCAGCCTCCTCTGGCCGAATTTACGTGTTCTTGGCTGTCCAGGTGCACTCCTTCCTCTTTTTGACAACCTGGTGTGTTCACAGCTCGTCCTTCAAAGGGTAATGAGCTGTGGGCTTCAGTCTTCAAACTACAGGCTTTGTAGAGAATCAGGAACAAATTAGGCACTTAATACATGCTGTGGAACAAACTGGGAAGAGGTCATAGCAAAAAGCCAGAAGAATCTAAATAAAAAAGCAGCAGAGCCAGCCCTGATGGCCTAGCCGTTAAAGTTCAGCCCGCTCCGCTTCTGTGGCCCAGGTTCACTTCCCAGGAGCCAAACCATACCACTCGTCGGTCAGTATCCATGTCGTGGTGGCGGCTCACTTAGAAGAACCAGAAGAACTTACAACTATAGACAACTATGTACTGCAGCTTTCGGTTGGGGGAGGGAGGAAGAAAAAGGAGGAAGATTGGCATCAGAAGTTAGTGCAGGGCACGTCTTCCCCTGCAAAAAATAAAAAAATAAAAAGCACTGCATCATAGGAGAAATTCACCTCCAGTTACTAACATTGTTCTTAATTACGACTATCACCTCCCGAGTAGTTACAGTGTTCCAGGTGCTTTTATATGCCATTGATGTATGTTTATTTATTTACTCCTCACAACGTCCCGAGAGGTGTAGCTATAGACATTTCATCACTACCGCAGGAGGTGCTCAGAGACGTAAATAACTTGCTCTAGGACACAGAGCTGGCAAGGTCCAGAGTCTGGGTTCAAAGGCAGGTGTGACCTCTGCCAACTCATTAGCCAAGAGCCCCCCACCAGGCCACGCAGAGACCAGCAATGTCTTGGAGGCCATGATATTATTGCAATCTCACAATGACGCTCTGCAGTTGGTCATTGTCTTCCCCTATTTTACTGTAAAATAAACCAAGCTTCAGAATGGCCAGAGGACCTGGCCAAGGCCCCGGTTAGGAGGGGCACTGGAAGGAGGAAGGGATGGTGGCTTCAGAAACTGAGGCCAAGCTTTGGCATTTCCAGGCTGTGTTGTCCTCCTCCAGGACCACATTGGTCCAGACTCCTAGACTGGTGTCTGAGGGCACACTGACTTTCCATCGGATGGAATAGTCTGGAACTCCTAGGTCTTCTCTCTACCTACGTACGGGGGAAAGGAGTGAGGCGTGTATGTTGGGGTGACTTCTCCTTATGTCCCTGTTTGCTATTTTTCCGAGCCAGAACACCCTTCTCCCAGATCTTCCACGTCTGGCTCCAGCTTACCAGTCAGACACATACGAATGTCATTCCTCATGAGGGGGTTCAGAGCATCCCTTCTCTCTGATCACCCCCACTCCAGCCTGGCACACAGCTGGGCTCAAGGATGTTGGGGACAGCTGGCCCAGGGCCAGGGAGGAAAGTGGTAAGTTTCTTTTAGAGGGAGGGGAAACCTCATGATCTCCAGTTTAAATATAAAGAAACAAAGAGGATGAGAAGACCCCAGGGTTTTCTTAGGAAAGGACAGCAAAGGCCTTGGACAGACATTGGGCCCCATTTCCCCTTTGAAGGCAGACCACGCCCCAGGCCAGGCAGCACGCGGTTGGAACCCAGACGTTGGTCACCGCCCCCATGTTGCTTGGTTAGGTCCTTCACTTGTCTGTTTCCCCATTGTGACTGTCACTCACTTTCCGAGCTCGGAAAGGCCACAATGAGCCGGAGGTGGGAGGTGTCGTGTCGGGGCAGTGCTTGAACCACTGCCATCTGCTCTGGGGGCGGAACCCAGGCCCCTGGTTGTGTGGAGGCAGGACCATTGGAGAGAGGAGGATGGGCAGGGCCCTGGGAAGATGGGGAGCTGATGGGCAAGGGCTTCAGAAGGGAGCTGGGCCTCCCCCAGCAAGTGGGGGAGGCGCGGGCGGGGTCAAGCAGCCCCTGAATACTTGGAAGGTCAGCAGCCCAGACGTCGTCAGTCCCAAGGCTCCTGCACGCTGGCTGGGAACAAGGTGTGCCTCTGCTCATGGGATGGGGGCCCAGAACACCATCCTCACCCCCAAGCAGTCCATGCCACGCTTAATTTTATTGGTCCTTTGCACTCAGCCCGGGGTCACCCTTCTGGAGAACATTCTCCACTCTGACTTGGGTGCCCTCTTCTGGCTCCTGAGACCTCTATCTATGTTACCCCTTGCATTGCACTTACTCCACTGAACCGTGACAGTTGCTAACTTGCCTGAGGCTCCCTTTAAGCTTGAAATCCCTCAAGGTCAGGATTGTTCATCTCGTGTCTTTAGCACGGAGCAAAGGGCCTGGCCCAGAGGGAGCTGGACAGAAACACATGTTGGTAACGAAACATCTTCTAGTTACTGTGCGTTGATTTCTAATGCTGCAGGACAGTCGTTTCTCTTGCCTTATAGGAACCTCACGGCAGTGCTGGCAGGGTGAGGCGTTGTCCACATCTCCCAGCTGAAGCTAATACCCTGATTCATTTGTTCTGGGTCATTCAGTTGGTAAGCTGCTGAGTCAGAACCCAAACTCCTGTCTGACTGCAAAAACCACATACTTGCCTCCATGTCAAAAGCCTTATGGCTGCGATCCCCAAACCTGGCTCAGAATCACCGAGGGTGATGTAAAAACACACATTCCTTGAAGATCTGATCAAAGCATAAAGTTCAAGGGAGAAGGAGGGATAGAAAAGAAAGAGAGAGAGAGAAACAGAGAGAGAGAAAACAATTAGAAAACAAGAAGCTCTACCATAAGATTACGGTCTAAACAGAAATTGCTGTAAAATGTAGCATGACTTTAAGTAACTGATAGAGTATAATAAAAGAGGAGCTATTTGATCTTGAGGCTAGAAAGATTCCTTTTTAAATGCCCAGGTGTTTATCACGGCCCAGGAGAGCAGGAAGTGTAATTCTAGTGCTCTGCACGGCCTGTGAACAATATGTACAAAGTCTTGACGTGGTGAATGAAGTGACCTGGCTTTCGATTGTTGGAATTACCCTGTGGGATGAAGCATGGGAGGCTCACATGAGGTTGCAGGACGGAGCAAATCTAGGAGCATGGACACTGAAAAAGAAGAGGTGTTAGAAGGATGCAAACACTCTCCTCATTTAAGCAGCAAGGTAGGAAGTTGTTGGAAAAGTGATGGAGTGAGAAAAATGAATTCTTTATCATTACAAATGTAACCAAAAGAAGAAACAAGAATTGCACTGTTAGCCAGTTTTGGGCAGTATGCGAGGAGAGGCTGGGTGGGGTTAAGTGGGCTCAAGCCTCATCTTTCTCGGCAGGAAACCAATAGACCTAGTGAGAGTGGATAAACCACAGTTCGTGGCAGACTGACGCCAACCAGTCATGGGGGTGACCAAGCTAAGATGCAAAGTGGGAAAAGAAGTTGCTTCAGCAGAATGGGATTCTGGCAGCTGTGGGACCGCAGGAGGGAACTCCTTAAGCACAGGTGTTGGTGGTTTGAAAATATAGATTGATGGGCCCCACCTTAGACCTATTTATTCTCAGAAGTTTGGAACAGGAATTCCTGTTTTTCACAGCTTCTGTGATGTTCAAGAACTCACACTTGTCTTGGAATCGTTGTCTGATGGCCTTGGGAGGAGCTGTCCTTGCTTTCCCTGCTCCTATGGGGACCCGGAGCCCCTGAGCTGCTGACACTCGCTGCCTCTTTGCAGGCCCTTGGGAGAAGGTGGGCCTTGGGCTTGTGTGACAACTTCCCCCTGAGAAAGTCACTTCCTCATCGTGCTGTCCTTCCCGGTTGCTTCCAGCTCCGGAGGCGGCTGACTCAGACTAATGAGTGGGCTGGCACAGAACGTCTTCACTTCCTTTCCTGATCCCTGCCTCACTGACCCAGAAGGTCGCTCTGGTCCACAGCGTAACGTGCTGTCCCTTTCACCTCCTGACTTTTCGGTGACCCCAGCCTCGATGCTGAGTGTCCTGCGGTCTTCCTGCCCTTCGCGGTGGGGAGAAGAGTTCACGATGTCTTCGTGGCTGCCCGGATGTCCATCAGGTCAGCCCATCCCATCTGGAGATGGATGAGGACTTAAGGGGACCTCTGAGATGCAGGAGAGGAGGCCTGGTGGGGAGCCAGAGCCCACAGCCCTGAAACCAGCCCTGAGAGGGGCTGCCCGTGGGACCCTGGGCGTGCACGTCTCCCCGCTGGCTCTCAGCTTCTTCGTCCTGATATGGCCTCACGTTCCTCCAAGCTCAAACAGTCCAACTATGTATGTTGCCTCCCTGGCCACCCTTTTCTGAGAGCTGTTCCAAGACAGGGCGCCAGGAAGACCTGGCCTTTTTTAAAAAAATTATTTTATCGAGCGCACAATGGTTTACTACATTGTGTAATTTCAGGTGTACCCTATTATTGATCAGTTTCTGTATAGACTGCATCGTGCTCATCACCAATAATCTAATTTTTATCCATCACCATACATAAGTGCCCCTTTACCCCTTTCGCCCACACCAGTGCCCCCTTCCCCTCCTGTAACGACCAATCTGTTCTCTTTATCCATGTGTTTGCTGATCTTCCACACACGAGTGAAAGACCTATACACTGAAAACTATACGACGCTGTACTGAAAGACATCGAAGGCCTGGCCTTTTGCTCTCTCTGATTTCCCATCCCCACGGACTGGGCCATCGTGTAGGTGCCCCAAACCAGCTGTGAACTGTGAGTACTTTGTGAACGGCACTTCATTGTTTGGTTCGCATACCTTAGCACCCTCAATCTGCAGGGGAATCTGCAAAGTAGGCATTACTATTATAACAGGATGTCAAAATGGGATGTTTTCTATCTCAGTTTTCAAAGGCTGAGAACAAATAGCAGGTGGCATCCGGCGCCAGGTCGTACAGACACGGCTTCGAAAGGGGGTGGCCCGAACTGGTTCCACCAGCATCAGTCCATCCCCCACCCCAACCAGTTAAAGAAGGTGAACAACCCATTTTCAGGGCTTAAAGGGTGGTGGATTTGGGGTTTTGACATGGGACTGGAGTGGACTTTTTATTATCAGGGAAACAAGGAGCTGTGCCGAGGTTTGGTTCAAGGGCAGGAGAAAATCTACCTCTGAGCAGGTATAACCCAATCTTCGACCTTAAGGCCCCCTTGCCATGTATCCATTTTTTTTTTCAAGTGTGCATCGTAAAATATTTCGAATTCTATGTAGATTACATCATGGTCACCACCCAAGGAGTAATTACCATCCATCACCACACATGTGTGCCCTGTCACCCCTTTGCCCTCCCTGCTTCCCCCTTCCCCTATAGTAACCACCAATCCAATCTCCGTTGCTGTGTGCCTGTTTGTTGTTGTTTTTATCTTCTACTTATAAGTGAGATCATACAGTATTTGACTTTCTCCCTCTGACTTATTTCACTCAGCATAATACCCTCAAGGACCATCCATGTTGTCACAAGTGGTGGGATTTCATAGTTTCTTATGGCTGAGTAGTATTTCATTGTGTATATACACCACATCTTCTTTATCCATTCGTCCCTTGATGGGCACCTAGGTTACTTCCAAGTCTTGGCTATTGTGGCCATGTATCTTCAATTATTCACAGGTTCTGGGAATTATGACGTATATCTCTTTGGGGGCCCATTACTCTGCCTACCACATATGGGGACAGGTAGGAAGAAACACAAGTGCTCCCAGCTTCACCTTGCTAAGTGTTGCTCACCTGGTAAACTTAACTGAATCCATCCTACAGTCAAGGAAACGAAAGATCACAGCAGTTAGGAGTGGGGTCCATTCTTGACTCTGCCTTGGAATTCCCCGACGCCTGGTCCTCCCACCCGCTCTGGAATTCTGATCTAAGTGGTCTGGGGTGTGGCCCGGACATTGGGATTGTGTATAAAGGCACTCAGATGATTCTAATCCACAGCCAAGGCTGGGAACCACTGGGCTGAAGGAATCCTCCAGTCGCTCTGCTTCTGTGAGCACCTGGCAGAACACGGCCCTGCACGTGGGCCTATCTTAGGTCAAAGCCCCCACTCAGGTGTTGGAGGAGGAGAAACCTTCTCCGCTTCCTCCAGAGCAATATTTGCACTTTAACTGGAGCCAGACTGTGGTTAAGACCAAGGGAAGGAAGCTTCAGGGGTGGAATGTCAAGTGCCCATTTCCTGATGGCAACAAAGGAACAGAATTTCACTTGGGGGAGAAAAATGAGACAGTGCTGGTCAGACAGAACCTGTGAGGCCCCGATAAATGGCGGTGCTGTTAGTAGTATGGTTAGGGTCAGGCCGCTGGGGGAGCTATGCCAGCAGGGCCTCCAGGACACCTGGAGCCTCATCCCAAAGCCCACGGTGGCCCCTCCTTCTCCCTCCCCTGGGGGAGTCTGAGCTCAAGGCCCTCCCAGAGCGGTCCTGGGTGGGCTGGCCCTGCGCCAGCCCTGCTCCCACCCTTCCCCGATGCTGTGTCCGGCTCCTAGGTTTGGGATCCCGCAGTGGGCTGAATTGTGTCACCCAAAAGGCCATGTCCAAATCCTAACCCCAGTGCCCGTGGCTGTGACTTATTTGAAATTATGGTCTTTGCAGATGTAATTAAGTTTAGGATCTCAAGATAAGATCATTTGGATTTAGGGTGAGCCTAAATCCAAGGACTAGCGGCCTTCTAAAAGGAGGAGGAGATTGGACACAGAGAAGAAGGCATGTGAAGACAGAGGCGGAGATCGGAGGCAGCCATAAGCCAAGGAACACCCCGGGTCCCCAGCAGGAACCAGAAGCTCGGGGAGAGGGTGGAACGGACTCCCCCTCAGAGCCTTCCAGGGAGAGTGGCTCTGCCAACGCCTTCATTTTGGGCTTCTGGCCTCCAGAACCATGAGAGAATCTATGACTGTTGCTTTAAGCTCCCCACTTTGCAGTAATTTGTTATGGCAGCCACAGGACATTGGTAGAGGTCCCATCCACCCCACCTCTGGATACCCCAAGAGAGCCCAACAGGGCTGGGAAGGGACAGTACGCCTCCCGGTGCCATGCCCGCTCCCCCCTGCCTGAGCCCCAGGCCCAGGAGCCTGAGCCTGGATGAAGGGTCCAGGGAGCACCAGGCCCATGACCTTCGACACGGGGCACGGTTGTGATCACCTCCAAACACAGCACATGACTGTACAGCCCACTCTGCACTACAGGAGCAAAGAGGTCCTTCAGGCCAACTCGAACTCCGGGCCCGGCAAGGACGGCCCCAAGGGTGAGTGGGTGGGACCAAGTCTCACTGTCTTGGGAACAAAGATTAATTATGTGGCAGAGGCAACAGTTATCCACCCAATAACTGTCGCCCTGTTCATCTCTGCCAACTGCACCCCAGCTTTCCTCTGGACAGCAATACCTCCTATTTCAGGGAACAAGGCATGGTGGTCCAATCGCACCATGGTGAGCCCATTCCCTGTTGTCAGTAATTGATCTAAAGTGGGGAAACAACTCTATTCTGGCCAATGAAATGTAAAGGGAATTCTGCTGGGAATTTCTGGGAAAGATTTTCCTCCAAGAAAAGACAGTGGCATTTGAAGGCAAGGCTGTTTGTACCATTCCCTGCTTGCTTCCGGCACAGGATGCTGTCAGGACAGGATGTGATGTCTGGAGCTGTGGCAGATATACTGTGTCAGTGAAGTGAGACATCGTCCATGTGCTGAAGATAGCAAAGAGGAGGGCTGGAAAGAGTCTGGGCCCTTGATGACGTCACTGAGCATTTGATCAGCCCTAGGACCACCCACCTCTGGCAGTATCCTTCAGTTAAGGCACTTTAATTAGGCATCTGCTACTTACACTGAAACCATCCTGGCTAATAGAGCCTGCGATGCAGGTTAGAGGCTACCTGGGGTTTTTAGGGCCAGAAGAAGGTTTTGCGGGACACACAATGTGTCTGTAGACCTATTCGAAGTGTAAGAAGTGCAGGGAAACAGAGAAATCAGAAGACCTGAGTTGAACTCTGACCCTCCACCTCCTCCCTGTGTGGATTTAGGCACATTGTAGGCCTTTCTGAGCCTCACCTTCCACGTCTGCCAAATGGGGTGATAGTCCCAACACAGGAAACATCACTGAGCTTGGTCTATGCTGAAATGAGACGATGCGTGTAAACACACCTTACAACATCCCATGTAAATGACAGACTGTTAACCACGCACTTACATAATTGAGAGAGAAAGTGAGTTTTAAACACAAGATTTGACTTCATAAGTGTGTCTCTCAGGAGGGTAAATGATAAAATTGGTCGCTTATCTGGGAACCCAAATCACCCAGAAGCTGGGGTAATAATTCTATCTCCTCACACCTGCCCCCCGGCATTCAAACGAGTCCTGTCAATTCTACTTCCCAAAGGGCTCTCGGATCTGTGCCTTCCTCTCTCTCTACCCTCACTGTCTTGATTCAGACCTCACTGTCTCCTGCTTAGAATATTGCCCCAGCCAAGTTGGCCTCCTACCTCCATTCTGGAACCTTCACAGGAGAATCCTTTCTAACACGCAGGTGGGACTGTGTCACTCTGTGGCCTGCCCTCCGTGGATCCCCATTCCTTGCGTCACTGTAAATGTCTGTCTATCTGCCCTTTTCTCCTTCTAGAGGGGAGGGTCCTTGACTCCCCAGCACCCAGCACAGGGTCTGCTGTACAAAGGATGCTCCATAAACAGTTGTTGGAAGGAAACGGCAGGCCGGGATTCAAACCTCAGGAAGATCATTAAGACACAGTGTGGCATCTCCCAAGGATTATTGTAAGTTAACAAATCTGAGTCACCAATGATTCACTGCATGTGGACACTTTATTGAAAGTTAGTGGCTATTTTAGAGAATAAGCTGCCTAGGGTGGCAGGCCAGGGTGGGGTTGGCAGAGCGGATGGGGGTCTCCAGAGCTGGTCACTTGCTGTAGCTCATGGAACCTGGCTCCGGGAGACCCAGGAGGTCTTCTCTCAGCCCAGAGCCAGCCGGTTGGTCCTCCTCTTCACTCCCTGCTGACAGCTCGTCCTTGGCTTCACCTAAAACAGGAGGGGTAAGGCTCTGCCAAACAGATCAGGACTCCTCCTCCCTCATCTCTTTCCCTTTGGCCCTAATAGAGCCCAGCCTCTGGTGGGCATTCCCTACTAACGCCCTACAGAGGGGCATTTCCAGTGGTCTGGGACCAGCTCCATCACCTGGCTGTAGGGACATACTAAGGGTTCAATGGGACTTAGGTTCATCAACAGAGAACCTCCTGGCCTTGGAAGCTAAAAGCAGAGTTGAGAGTCTAAAACATATGTTAGACAAGATCACTTCCCTGCTAAATGCTCCACTCCTATCCCTCTCTGCATGAAGAGCTCCTGTCATTCTGAAAACCTCAGCCCCAGCATCACCTCCCCTGGGAAGCCTTCCCAGACCCTCCTGGGCCAAGCAAGCCCCTCCTCCTTTGGGCTCCCACTGGCTTGGGCACAGACTTCCAAGGGCACCAGGAAAGCTGAAGAACATTCACTGGGTTATGTCACTCGCTCTCCCACTCCCCTGGAAGCTTCTGAAGGGCACTGCATTTATCTCTATGTTCCCAGTGCCCTCATTATGATGCATTTTCTCTCCTTAACACTTCCTCAACAGGACGTTCTCTTCAACAGGAAGTTCTCTTCAACAGGACATTCTCTTCAACGGGACGTTCTCTTCAATGGGACATTCTCTTTAACGGGACATTCTCTTCAACGGGACGTTCTCTTCAATGAGACATTCTCTTTAACGGGACATTCTCTTCAACGGGACGTTCTCTTCAACAGGAAGTTCTCTTCAACAGGAAGCTCTCTTCAACAGGAAGCTCTCTTCAACACAATGTTCTCGTCAACAGGTAGTTCTCTTCAACAGGAAGTTCTTTTCAACACGATGTTCTCTTCAACAGGAAGTTCTCTTCAACTTCAAGTTCTCTTCTCTTCAAGTTCTCTTCAAGAGGTAGAACGCCCACTTCTCCCCTGGCCACAATTCCCTCTCTAAGATCTCACCCCGCCCTCCAAGGGCTGTGAGGATGAGGTTCAAGACCCTACCTTCTCTCCCCACACCAACATTTCGGGCTGCCTCCTCACTCAATTCTCCTACAGCCCTTCACACCCCTGGTCCACCCAGTGTCCCCTGCTTGTGTCTTTCTCTCTCTTGCTCCTCTGTCTTGCCCCTCATGAGAACAGGAGGACCTTGGCAAAGAGGGGCACCCCCAATTGTGAGCTCCTCACAGGAGAGGGCTGTGCCGACGGCATCCTAGGGCCCCAGTGGCTGCAGGGTGCTCAGCACAGGCCTCACACACAGCCAGTGTAGTGGATGTGGAGGATCAACAGCCCACCCGCCCCTCGCCCAGCCCCTGCCTGCTCCAGGCTGTCCTACCTGCCAGTGCCTTCAGAGACTGAATGTACTTGGACCAGAAGGAACAGTCAGCCTTTTTGAGGCCCTGTTGGTTGGGGAGCAGGGCACTGAACTCCTTGTAGGTCTCTCTGCCGGCACGGGGGACAAAGTCAGGCCAGGGGGCTGCAAATTCAGGTGCTTTCCTGGAGAACTCATGAGGGTAGTTGGGATTTCTGGGAAAACGACAAGGAAGAAACAACCTTGAGAGAAGCTCTTCTTTCCTTTCATCACTTGGGGTCACTTCCCACTTGCACTTGGTCTCCGAGGACTCAATCGCCCATCTTTAGCTGTCAAGCAGGGTTTGAAACTGCCTGATCTGACTCCAGGCTGTGCTCTTAACCGTGGCAAAACAAATCACTACAGGTGCAAAGGCCCCTGACTCACCACTCTTAGGCCACTTCTGGAAGAGGAAAGATGTGAGGTCATGATCCAGTAGCGTTACTCAAGACCTAGTGTTGCCCTGTCTTTCTGAATCTCAGGAGTCACTGTGTCCTTTTCTACCCTGGTGTCCTTTCATCTGGACACCACAGCCAGTCTCTGGAAGGCCTTTGTTTGTCCAAGGCCTGGGAAGGAGGCTGGGCCAAGAGTTAGGTAAACCTGTTTGCCGTCTACAGGTCAACTTCCCTTTGAAGGGGGCATCTCATCCTCCAGACACAGGCCCCTTCCCAAACTGGCCACCCAGGTCCATCTCCCAGACGTCCCAGCACGTAGCCCACTCTCCAGCCCCACCTGACCTCTGGACAGTCATTCAACAAGGTGAGCTTCTCATCCTCCCGCCTCTGCTCACAAGCACCTCTCCCAGAGCATCCTCTCCTGCTTGGCCAACCTGAACATCCCATTCCTGCTTCAAGGCCCAGTTTCAGTGTCACTTCCTCAGTGAGACACTTTATAAATCCCAAATTAAAAGAAGTGTCTTTCTGCTCACCTCCCACAACAAACTATGTAAAGTTCTATTTTGTCCTGCTTTTAATTATGGTTGGGTTTTCTATTCCAGACTGTTGGTAGCTTAGAGGTGACCCAAGACCTTTTTACCTTTTACTTTTCCAGGGAGGTGACCGACGCATGTCTGGCAAAGAGGTAAAGGGAGACAGGTAAACTACAGGGTGGAAGGAAGAGCAGGAACCGATTTTTGAAACGGGAACAGTGCGTATGCTAATTTGGTTGGAAGAGAGGTAGAAGGGGAGACTAGAGGCAGAGAATGAAGAGTTTGAGCTTTTTCATTTAATCCGATAATCTAAGACAGTGGTTCTCAACTTGGGGTGATCTTGCCTTCCAGGGGACATTTGGCAATGTCTGGGATATTTTCAGTCCTCATGACTGGGACGGGGGTGGGGTGCTACCAGCATCTAGTGTGTAGAGGCCGGACTTGCTGCTAAACACCCTACAGTGCCCAGGACAGCTCCCACCACGAGGGCTCATCCAGCCCCAGTGTCAACGGTGCCGAGGCTGAGAAATCGGGTGCAGAGCACCAAATGTGGTTGAACAAGAAGGGGGATGGTTGAAACTCTTCTTCATCAAGATTAATCTATGCAAATGTAGTTTTGGCTAGAAGGGGGACACTGAGACAGTGAGACCAGTGGCCGGGGACTGCAACATCTAAAGAGGAAAGTGTGAGTCCATCGATGCCAACGTGGCCTTTGCGTTCAGACTGAGGGGAGGGGCAGCACAGCGACAGCCCTCAGTCCCATGTGGTCCACTCACCCAGACCGGACGAAGTTGGAAAAGTACTGCATGATCTTCAGGGACAAGCTTTTCTCTTCCAGGGTAAACTGGCCCTCGTAGGCAGGGTGGAAGGGAAGCCCAAAGGCGTACTGAACATCTGCCAGCAAGTCCAGGCTGAGAAAACACACGGAAAGCAGAAGGAGCAAGAGTTAAAGAAATAATAAACTGCTGGAGAAACCAAACAGGCCCCAAACCAATATCCCTCCCCAAACGAAGACTTTCCCCTCTTTACATTATATTTAGGATTCCTGTTTAGGGCTTAGCTTAGGAGACATTTGGCTTGGTCTTCAGTCCAAGGCTGCCTTGGGGCAGATCCACAGCACACCTATTGGTTGAAGCGAATCCAATGCTGAGCACCAAACACTCTTGAAACACCTTAAGCAAGTCTCCAAGAGAATGGTATTTTGACCATATTCCAATCATGGTATCAACGTCAGCCAAACATTTGTTTGTTCACAATCACCTGTTTTTGGGGCCCGTCTCTGTGCTAGCTCTTGTTCACATATGACTTGTACTCTTACAGCTCTTCAAAGTTGACATTTCTTCATGTAGCCAATCCTAGTACAGTGCCTGGCACATAGCTGCTGGTCAATAAATACAGGCTGTGACCGAACTGATAGCTAAGCAGGAGGCAGGAGAGAATAAAGATCTGGAAGCCAGCTGCATGGTTTGAATGGACTGAGCTGCAGCCAGCACTGGGGAGAGCAGCCCCATGATACCTGGGTTGTGGGAGTGAACCCTGGGACAGAGTTAAAGAGGAAAAGCTGGAAGGGGCTTCACAACTGTACAGTAGAGCATTTGGCTTTTCTCAAATGCACGTCTAGCCTTCGCCCTCAGTGTCTGGGAGGTAATCTATGTCATACCTAACAGGAATGTCTTTGTTGAAGGCACGGGCCAGCCACACTAGATCTTCTATTAGAAGTGGCCACATCTGACACTCTTAGGGTGGAGGCTGGCCATGCCAGAAAGACCAACCATGTGACTTAGGGAAGGGGCTTTGGGTCACAGGGTATCAGTAGACCCGGAGACTGAGATTAACGACATGGGCGACCAATCAACCAACCAATCAATCATGCCCATGTAACAGAGCTCCAACAAAAGCTCTGAACACCAGGCTTGGCCAAGCCTCCCTGGTTGGGACCACTCTGGGTACAGTTATGTGCTGCATAACAATGTTTCAGTCAACGATGGACCAAATACGCAACGGTGGTCCCATAAGATTAGTCCCATATGGCCTAGGTGTGTAGTAGGCTATACCATGCAGGTTTGTGTAAGACACTCTGTGATGTGTGTGCCATGATGAAATCACCTAATGATGCATTTCTCAGAACATATCCCCATCGGTAAGTGATGCATGACTGTGCTGTCACTCAACAATGCCAAGAGAGCGGCGCCTCCAGACCCCGGGGAGAGGACGACAGGGCTTCACGTCTGGAAGCCATCTTGGCTCTGCACTGTGTCGCTACTCCTTCACCCAGTTTCAACCCGATCCTGTCCCTGAAACGCCCGTCACCGTGAGCGTAGCAGCTCTCAGCGAGGTCTGCGGGTCTCTCTAGTGAAAGGTCAAAACTGGGGGTGGTTTTGGGACCCCCCTGGATTTGCACTCGGTGTCAGAAGTGAGGGTGGTCTTGTGTGGACACTGTGCTCTCCGACCTTGTAGTCGACCCCAACTTATCACAAGAGCCAATCTCTAATTTTACAGGAAAACGAAGTCCAGAGAGGTTTCCTGACCTACTCAGAGACATGCAGCAAGTCGCCCAGCAGAGTGGGATCAGGGACGTTCCCAGGAAGCAGAATGCTAACAAAAGGCATGAGGGTCCAGGGGCTGCCACGCCTGGGTCTTGTCTTCCCCACTTTCAGGCTGGGTGACCTCTGGCAAGTTACTTGACCTCCCTGATTCCCTGCTTCATCATCTATGGAAAGAGTATATAAACACCTACTTCACAGGGTGGTGAAGATTGAACTAAGATGGGTATGTGGTGGGTACTCACAAGGTAAGTGCTGTGTGGCCCGGTTCTTTCTCATCCATCATACTACCTCCTGACATAACTGACTGTCCTTAAGGTGACAGCAGCATCTAGGACCAGGGGTCACCAGCGATTCCCAGCTGTGCTGATGCACCCTATGGACAGATGTCCTGGGAAAGTCTCGGGCTGGTGGCTTCCCAATAAAGGTCACATGGATGGAGGTTAAATTAGTACAAAGCAACGTGCGCTGCTTTGTGAAGAGAGAGCGCGACTCTGCCTGTGACTCAAAGTGATTCACTGAGGTTATGTCAGAGACTGGGAAAAAGGGAGCTCAGCACTGTAAAGGGGAACATTTCAAGAGCTGGATTTCTTCCTACGACCGTAAGAATCATCACCAGGCGTACATGTGACTGGCAGCGGGGCACAGAAGGATGGACACGCAGCTGAGTCACTCAGCTGAGAGCTCTGTGGCTTATTGCGTGACTCGGGATGACTCACTTGATTTCTCTATGTCTTAGTTTCCTCATCATGAAATACCAGACCAACCAGCCACGGCATGCGGAAGCTAATTAAAACAAGTGTTTTTTGCAAATGTTGGGCATTATCACGATTATGGTCATTATGTGTCAATCACACTGGAAGGCTTCATAGAAGGGATAGGAGACCGTGTGAGGCGACAGGACTAACAGCACTCAGTTAGGAAGGAAGGAATAAAGTGTGGCATCTCTTTGCAACTACCGCTGGGTACCCTGGACCCTCTCAGAGCGGGTCTAAGCTTTACTTTACTCCTGAGAAAGGAGCGGGAAGCGGCAGAGTCATTAACATTTGTAGGATCCTGGGAGCTGAAGAGCTAAGTCTCTTGTCCACTGCCAGGAGCCTCTGTGGTCAGGCTCAGACAAGAGCCCAGATTCCGCGGTTGCCCAGTTGGCCTCTTTGCAGCCAGCTCTGCTCAGCGCCTGTTTACAGTTACCATCTCTTGAGCACCATGATGTGCCAGGACCCGTGGGAGGTCTTTGATCGGCAACATCCAGGACCTGCCAGGAAGTGGATGCTATCATCCGCTTATTTTCCAGGGGATGACCCAAGGCTCAGAAAGACGAAGCCACCCGCCTGAGATGCAGGAGAGCCAGGATTCGAAGCTGACTCTCCCAGGCCCTAAATTTTGTGCTCTGCCTGCTCTACCCGTGGGCAGGGGGCTGGGGACCACTAGACGACCCAACTTCTTAAGGATGTTTTCAGAGCCACAGAGGAAAAAAGGGACACAAAGTAAAACAATGCCAGGGAGACAGAAGTTGGGACAAGGGCAATGAAAATCACCTGTCACAGATATCCACACTTGGTGGTTTGTGAATCACTTTCACCCTTACTGTCTCAAGGACCCTATGAGTAGATGATATTGGAGTGACTCGTAGAGTTTTGACACTGGAGGAAACTCAGGCTCAGAGACACCATTTTCTTAACTGGTGATGCCCAGACTCAGGCCTGGGTCTGCGATTCCAAGGCCCGCTGTCCTCCGCGCCTCGTTGCCTGGTTCCCTTTACCAATACCATCACGGGTCTTGCACATCCTCAATGGCTCCTGCCTGGACTTCACAGGGACAGCCTTGCCCCCTCCGCTGCCCCATCAGGGATGCTCTATCCTCTACAGGGCGGTGGAAGGGCACACAGCCTGTCTCCTAGCATGCCCTTCAGACACAGTGGCTGTGTTAGATTTCTACTGCTGCCCTAAGAAACCACTACGAGCTCAGTGGCTTAAAACAACACAAACGCACCATCTCACAGATTCTGGAATTCAAAGGTCTGGCACGGGTCTCAGTGGGCCCAAATCAAGGTGTCAGTAGGCTTCATTCCTTCCAGAGGCTCTGCAGAAGAAGCTACTTCCTGCTCGCTGGGCTTGTGACAGAACGCAGTTCCTTAAGGAGGAGAGGCCAGCTTCCTGTTTCTCACGGGCTGCAAACTGAAGGTCATTCGCAGCTCTGAGAGCAAGGGCGTCGAGTCCTTTGCATGGCGCATCCGTCTGACACACTCCTCTTCCTCCTTCTTCCACTTTGAAGGACTTAGGTCATTCGGTTGGGCCCACCTGGATAATCCTGGATAGCTCTCATCTCTAGGTCCTTAACCTCGATCCCATCAACCAAGTCCCTTTGCCATGTAACAAAACACATTAATTCATAGGTTTGGGGGATTATGACATGGACATTTTGAGGGGCCACTCTTCTGCCTGCCACAGTGACTTTGTCTATGGTTTCTTCCAAAGAAAGCTGCGTTCCAAATGGTATGAGGAACAGAATTCAAATCCCAGCTCAATCACCTTTAATAGCTGTGAAGTCTTGGACAAGACACACAACCTCTCTGGGCCTCAGTGTCCTCATCCATAAAATGGCGACATGATCACGCCTCCAAACACTGAATGAGGTTTAGCAATAAAATAGTTCAAATCTCTCACTCAGTGTCTGGCTCATGTGCCGATTATGTTTTCCTTTCTCCCTGTGAGAAACATCTGGAAGATGTTAAGAGTGGGGGTCTTTAACCTTGGGATTCCACTATAGGGTTTCAGCGGACCGTGAGTTCCCAGAAATTCTATGTAAAATGGGGTGACACTGTCCTGGTACATCTTCCTTCGGAGAGCCTTCATAGCTTTCGTCACGTTCTCAGAAAGATCTGTGCCAACGGGGGCTGATGAATGTATAACAACTGGCTTTTGCCCGTTTCCATGGTGTAAGCCATCCTGCCACAGACAATTCCAAACTATCAAAGTGATGTCACAGAACCCGGAGCTGGGGCAAGATGTGCACAGCCGGCTCTGGGGAACCGGCACAAGCCAGCTCCCGGCCCCCACTGTCTGTGACCCCAGAAGGCCACAGAGCACGGCTTTTGGGGAAAGGCCTGGACTTCCAGCCCATCTGATCTGTTTAATTTGAGAGCCTGTTATGTACAAGGACTTCTGCTTTGTTGTCTCCCTCGCAGGCCTGATCTTTATCAGGATGCTGGAGTTATTTCCGCCGTGTAAGGCAGACACGCAGAGGAGGGGCAGATAGTGGGAGCCTTGGGAGAGGGCATTTGGGATCAGAGGACCGAGCCCTCAGTGAGTCTGGGCCCTGGCTGAGAGACCCAGGACCCTCTGGAGGAGGAAGAGGGAATTTGGATTCAGTGTCAACGGAGGGAGCCACAGAAGAGCACTCCAGGGCCCGATGAGGTAAAAGGAGAAAGCTGTTAGCCAAGTGGTTAGTGCTTAAAGGTTGGGGGCAGACGGCTCAGGCATGTTGATTTGGCTCCTTTGCTCTGGGCTGGTTTGATCACTGATAAATCACACACTCAAAGCTGTGGCAGCCCTGTCGGTATGTGGTCCTGCTGGTTTTATTTAGCTTTCGGTTGTCATTTGCTATCTTATTAATAAGACTCTGGGCAAACTTTCCCTAATCTGACAGCTACTCACCCTATCCCGGGCCACCTCTGGATCGTCCCAGTGTCACAGGTGGATGTGGGGTCTGGGAAAGCTCCCTGCCCCAGCTGGGCAAGCTCAGCTCAAACCCCACTTCCACCGCTGACTCTCTGAGCCTTGGTTTTTCTATCTGTGAAATGGGTCTGATCACCCCCATTTAGTCTCCCACGTGGTATCACCAGATGCTCAAAGACAGATGGTGGATGGAAAGCCTTCTAAAAAGGGCAAGTGGCCGTCCCAGGAAGAGCTACTGTTGCTGATTTTGGTGACGTTACATTTAGCCAGAGTGTGGGAAGAACTGACCAGCTACACAGCTCAGCATGACTCAGTGTGCGCTTCAGTTTCGGGATGTGAATAGAGCTCAGTGAGGATGGTGGCCGAACATGAGATGGCAGGACAAGACCGTACTTGGGCCACATTTGCCGAATGCTGCTGTGTGTCATGCTCTGAACAGGTGCTGGGGATAATGGAGGAAGAAGGCAGCCGTTCTGCCATGGAGCTCACGGTCCAACAGGAAATGGAGATAAGACAGCATTTAGAAAAACAAGATGCTGTTAGTCATACGATGATAGTCACCAAACGATAGGATTATTTACAAAGAGCCATAAGAAGAGAAAGAAGAGAGATACCACTTGTTTCAGACAAGGCAGCGGAGAGGAGTTCATGGAAAGTCAGAGGGAGGAAATCGCCGTTGACTTGTGCCTTGAAAGATGAGCAGGGTTCAGCGAGAGAGTGTGCGGTGGCGGGGGTGCATCTGGCTGAGTCTCAGAGTGTGTAAAGTCAAGGAGCGGGTTCTGGGCTCTGTATGGAGAATGGACAGGGAGGTGCGGCTGGGGCAGAGGGAGTAGGGGCAGAATAGGGTGCTGACAGGCCAGGTAACAGAGTCCCCATGCTCTGGGCCTCACTTATTGTACTGAGAAGTGCATCACGCTCAAAAGTGAAATTGGAATCTTTCCTGGTCCAGGAAAATCAAAAGTTTGGGAATCACTAAATTGCATGCTCGTTAAGGCCCTTTAGGCTCTGGTTCTGTGAATGGTGTGAGAACTGAGGCCGGAGGAAAGGAGGGCCACATCTTAAAGGGCTGGGGGACATGGGCCGTGTCTAAGCCAGCAAGTTGCAAGCTGCCTTTCTTTTACAGCCATTCCTGGAGTGGCGTAGGAAGAAAGGCTAGAACTGAGAAAGCACAGGTCCTGCAGACGTCCAGGAGAGACAGGAGGTTGGTTCTTGTCACATCATGTCCCCAGCCTTACTTCTCGGCCATCCCACTCATCTGAAATCCTGCTGGTGTGGGTTTGCTGGGAGGCCAATACTTGCTTCCATTCCAGCAAGTCAAAGGCCAAAAGCCACATTTCAGAGATTACTCCTTGCACAAGCTCCTGACTCGAGCTCTGTTTCTGGTATGAGGGAGCCACCATTCACGGACATCTGGGGCTAATTAGGGAGCAAAAGGCTGAGGTGGCGTTCCCGGAAGGAATGCACCTGACTCTCGGCCCTGCTGACGCAATGAGCTGAGCTGGAAGGTGGGCTGAGCTGGGCTCCCCTCAAGGTGGGGAGGGGGTGGATAGGATCTTCCTTGACAGAAACAGGCGCCATGTTTGCATTATGGAGCTTGTTCAGGTCCTGATAATGGGTTGAAGAGGCTTGTGCTGGGGAAAGGCCCAGGGCTCCAGCCCATCCAATTGATTGATTAGAGAGCCTTTTGTTCCAGAGATTTCTATCTCTGTCGTTCTGTCTGCAGGAGGAAGTTTGTTTGACCTCCTCCCCATAAAATATACTCCCTTTCTTATCTCTAGGCGGCATCTCTAGATAACTTCCTCCAAAGGAAATTAGGGACAAGGAGGAACGAAAGTCCTGCTGCTTCCCAGGTTTTTCTTTTTCTTTGAGGATTGAGGACTTGTTAGTAACTCACAAATAGAAGCCTGTGAGTGTTTTTCTCTTTGGGCAAATCTAACATACAAAAGTTAAGATTCTCCCTATGAATTAGCTTAGAAGTAATTATACGCTTTAGAAATGGCTTGCATTTTACAAAAAGATTCACTATGCAATCCTTTAAAAAGGAGCTCCCCAAAATACTTTAAACAACACAATCTCCATCCCTGGCCCCCAATGAAATACTTGTAATATTTCCTGATTCCCGAAAGCCCAGCAGAGCTGGGTGACATATTGCTTGGCAGCACAGGCGAAGCTTTCAACCGCCTCGCCGGATTAACCTGGACATCTTATTCTCCGCATGAGGGATGACAAACATTGCTCAGACGAGGCTGAACCTTCCTGGCCCAGCACATCTATTCTCCCCAGGACGTTACGTGTTTACCGAGAACCAACTGTGCTCGCCTTGTCTACTTACGTTGCATTTGTTATTGTAAGACAGAGCTCCATTGAATTCATTCCATATCATGTTGATGCCCCACTCGCAAGAAACCCAAACTAGAAATCATAGACCACGTATTATGTTTACGGTTTTGCAAGAAATTCAAAGGGAGAACTCCAAACAGCATTTCTCCACACGAGCTTTGACTCTGCACTGAAACCATGGCAGTGAATGCACATTAAATGTTTCAAGTTAAAATAAAATGTTTGAGGCATACACAGTCATGTGTCACATAATGTATCGGTCAGCAATAAACTGCATCTATGATGATCGTCCCGTAAGATTAGTACCATAGAGCCTGGGTGTGTAGTAGGCTCTGCCATCTAGATTTGTGTATATACTGTCAGGAGGCAGAAATGTTCCTCTCCCCCTTCTAAGATCTTCTGGCTTGTCTAAGAATTAAATTGACATGAGACAGATTAACAGGAGAAAAACAAACAAAAGTTTAATAATGAGTATACATGGGAGAAACCCAGGGAAACTGAATAACTTGCCAAAATGGCCGAAGCCCTCACCTTAAACACCATCCTCAGCTAAAGACTCTAGAAGAGGATATTGGGGGTAGGGAGAGTCAGAGAGTCAGAGGGAAGGAAGGCAATTTGCAGGCGGGTGAAAAGGAGCAAACATTTGGAAAAGAGCTGTTTGGCCACAGAAACAGAAGAACACAGAGGGGAGCCCAACAAATAGGCTTGTCCAGCTTCCTCCCTGTCCACCACCTGTTTCACGTGATGCTATGGTGACAGTTCACTTCCTGAGACAGGTTGTTGAAATCTGAATTCCTTTTCTTAAACATTTTTCTGTGTGTGTGAGGAAGACTGGCCCTGAGCTAACATTTGTGCCCATCTTCCTCTACTTTGTGTGTGGGACGCTGCCACAGCACGGCTTGATGAGCGGTGTACAGGTCTGCACCAGGATCTGAATCCATGAACCCTGGGCCGCAGAAGAGGAGCACATGAACTTAACCACTATGCCACCAGGCCGGCCCCTAAATCTGAATTCTTTTAGGCAGTTAAGGGGGAGGTAACAAGAAAAACTTGCTGAGTCTTTTGTTGATTAAAAAATAATCAGCCTGAAATAGCCCTCATATTAAAGGGACACATTTTGAGGTGACAAATTTTGTTCCCCATCAGTACACCATGTGATGTTTACACAATGACAAAATCACCTAATGATGCATTTCTCATAGCCTACCCTCGTCATTAAGCAACTCATGACTGTACCAATCTTATTCATTTTTCACGAGTTCCCATTTTAATTGACTTTTCTGATTAACTAACCGATCACCACATTGGATAGCAGTTTCCCTTCTCCATTCTATTTTTTTAAAAACTTGGTCTTTAGTGAGTTGTATTTTGAGTGTGAAATAAAAAGACCAATAAGCATTCCATATAACATGTCTTCTTAAAAATCTCTAATGCTTTTCCATGATACTCAGATAAAATACTCTCTCTTCGCCTGCCACAGCTTACAAACTCCTATGTGAACTACAAGACGCCATCTTTTTTCCCCGCATCTCTAACCAATCTCCTCCTCTTCAATAGACTCCAGCTCCCCGGCCTCCTTCTTTATCCTCACATGTGCCAAACCTCTTCCCTTTCCTAGGGCAGTTATCTGAACTCACTCTGTTTATTATGTGTATATTGTCTGTTCTTTGTACCCCATCCCTAGATACTCATAAACCCCACCCCCTGACCGTAGTGTTAATCCCAAGAGGGGAGCCCTTTACTGTCTTGCTGGCTGCTCCATCTCTAGGATCTAGAAGGGGATCTGGGCAGAGAAGGCAGTAGGTAAGCACCTATGGAATCAGTGTTGAAGAGGACACAGAGCGCCAGCCCTGATATCTCCTGAGGCTGGAGTGGCCAGTTTCTGAAAATGATTTACTCCCATCTTTACTGGGAAATAATCTTGTTAATCACACAGGATGCAGCCAGGCCTATGGACCCAATTCAAGAATCCAGTTACTTAACATTTTCTTTGGTTTTCTAATTCCTACAAACGCACCAAGACAGTCAACTAGAAAGATAATATTTTGAATCTGGAATGTTAAAGGCCGCTGGAATGCACAGAAATGTCTAGAATACAAATGAAGTGGTGGACAAAATGTCTTGAGCCTAGAATTTATGGTTTTGTTTTCCAGGGTTGGGACAACTTGTAAAGGAGGAACATTACGGCCTCTTTAGTCATTTTGAATTCTTTTCTTCTCAGAGCCTTATTTTTCCTAAAAGGAAAATAACCTGAATATTCAAGTCAACAACGTACCAGGAGTTTGATGTACACGGACCCGAATCTTCACACTATGAAGAAGATGTAACTATACCCATTTTATAGGCAAGGAAGTTGAGATGGAGGAATCAGCTCAAATGCAGGAGGCGGACAAGTGGGAGAGATGGACTTAAACCCCAGTTGACTTGACCTCACAGGGGGTGCCCTTCTGCTATGCTGAGCTGCTTCTCCCCAAATTAAAGGACGGTGCAGCATCCTACATGGAGCCTGGGGAGGTGAGGAGTCCCCAGAACCCCGCCCCACCCCATCCAAAGGTGAGTCAAGTTGCATCTCTCTGAAATGTCTTCAGCACCGTCAAGATATGGGAAGACATGTCAGGACTCTGGGGCCCGAAGATTGTGGAATAAAGAACACAGCACACAGGTCAAGAATGAAGACCCCACACCCCCCACAGCCCCACGGTGAATTTGCATGGAAACTGTACAGGGGCCCCATCCCCAGGAATCTTGCCATGAGGGGCCTCCATGTGCCCTCTGGAGTGGCCACGGCTCCCCTTTCGGTTCACTTGATCTGTGGTTGTTTTCTTCCTAAGATCTGCTCATCTCCCAGGTGGGTTCTTCCAGGAGAGCACAACGAGCAGTGTTGGCAGTCACCTAATGAGCGCCAACTTGATGCCCGGCAGTCAGCTGGGCAGTCCACACACATCGCCTCGCTTAACCCTGACGCACTCCTATAGTCGTGTTGGCACTATTATTAGCCCCATACAGGAATGGGGAAACCGCAGCCTAGAGAAGTTGTCACCTGCCAGAGGCACACAGTCAGGGACAGAGCCAGGTTCAGAAGCCTCCAAGGACAGGGAGAAGGAATCTGTGCTCCCTTCCACGCTTGCTGGGACCTGGCTCCCTGACGAGGTCGTGAGGAGGGTCCCCCAAACCTGGGCTGGCCACAGGGTCTGGGAGTCCTTCACCCACGAGTTGCAGAGAATGCAATGAGGGCTCCTCCTGAGATGACCCTTGGCCCAGGGTGTCCCTTGGGAGGGGCTGGTGAGAGAGAAGGACCTCACTGAGAGTCAAGAAGATGGCAACGGGAGGAGGCCGGCAGGGAGGGGAGAGTCCTAGCGGGGTGTAGGCGGGGGCGCCCAAGGAGACACCCAGGCACACGAGACGGTGCCTTTGAGAGAAGGCCCATGGCCTCAGACCTGGAGGGGACAGCAGGCCAGGGCCCCGCCTGGTGTGAACATGAGAGAGAGGCCCACCAGCTTCCCAGCTCAGCTTTGTAACAGAGGACCACCAAAGCCATCTGGTTCTGTGGGCACTGCCCAAGGGGGTTCCGGGGGCCAGGGGCAGCATCTGGAGGGGAGGGGGCCCATAGTCATTCACGATGAGGACTGGGAAACAGGCTGCCACTTCCGTTCAGGTGCTGTTAGCAATAGCCCCCGTCATAGTGGATTCCAGCCGTGGTTCTCATGGGAGGCCCCCAGCGGACACGGGCCGTGTCTAAAGACAATGATGGAGGTGCTTCTGGCACAGAGTGGATGGAGGCCAGGGACGCTGCTGAACACCTTACAATGCAGAGGACAGCCCCACAACAGAATTATTGAGCCTGAAATGTCAACAGTGCCCAAGCTGGGAAACCCTGGGTTACAGTCACTGGAAACCTCCCCTCCTGAAACAGAGGCTATAGACGGGAACCACAGAGGACAACCTCCCACTGAGCAGAGCCGAGTCAGAGAGAGCTGGTATGATTTGTCCTTGTGGCAACAGCCTTGGTGATCAAAGTATGGCATGCCAGGTATTACATGCTCACACACACACTCACACTCTAGATGAAGGCCCTGTCCCCCTGAACCCTTTCAGCAGCCCTAGGGGACAAGCATTATTACTTTCCCTATGTAGAGGTGAGGATACACGGAGGCTCAGAGAGGTTAAGCAGCTTGCCCAAGGTCACACAGCTGGTAAGTGGACTTAGCTGTGGCAGGCACTCAGAGGCTTCGTGTTGAAGTGGGTGCAATTCAAAGAAAACTGGAGAGAGGGCAGGAGACAGGGTTTGGGTCCAGACTGCCACTTACTGGCTCTGTGACTGGGACATAATCCCCTCACCTCTCTGGGCTTTTGTTTATCTGTAAATTGAAGGAGCTGGATGAAATCATCTTATGTATTCCCTGGTTCTTTGAATTGGAATCTTTTTTTTTTTCTTAAAGATTGGCACCTGGGCTAACACCAGTTACCAATCTTTTTTTTTCTTCTTCTTCTCCCCAAAGCCCCCTCCCCGCCCAGTACATAGCTGTATAGTCCAGCTGTAGGTCCTTCTGGTTCTACTATGTGGGATGCCGCCTCAGCATGGCCTGATGAGTGGTGCCTTGTTCATGCCCAGGACCCGAACCCGCGAAACCCCGGGCCGCTGAAGCGAAGCATGTAAACTTAACTCACTCAGCCACAGGGCCGGCCCCTGAATCTGAATCTTAAAACTGAACCTTCTTCCCACACTGTAGGGTTTAGCTTGTCTCTTCCCCCATCCCCTACCCCTCTTCGTTCCTCACAGGGGGGCCCCCATTGTCAGGGATGAAGGTCTCGTCTACACCCCGGGCGAGCAGTTGGAGGACCACGCTCCATCGTGTTCACGTGATATGGTTTGTAAGCAAGTGGTCACGTGTCGTGTTTTGTTCCCTGGCTGTGCCGGGAAAGCTAATACACGCTCATAGAAATGGAGGCACGAGACAGATGGCGGAGAATGTAAGGCACACACATATATTTTCAGTCTGTAGATTTGAGCCAGAAATAAACGAGAAGTGCGACAGCTCCAGGGCAGAGAGAGAGAGACGAGATAAACCTGTCTGCAATTACATGGGTTCGTTTCTAGGATTCGTTCAGTGATTCAAGTATCTACTACGGAGATGGCAGCATACTGTCATCGCGGTTGGGGGGGAGGACACGGACACAGAGGGTCAAGGTGGCCTTCTGATGGTCCCTCAGCACTTACTGTTTGCCAGGCCCTGCTCTACACATAAATTAATTATCACAATAAGCCTCTGACGTAGGCACTATTATTATTATCTCCATGTTGAGTCACCAAGGAGAAGTGACTTGCTGTAGTTCACCAAGCTGATAAGACACGAGGCGGGTTTCCAACCAATGCAGTTGGCCCAGAGTCACAGCTCGAACAGGACACTTTCTGCCACTATACGCGGAGCCACAGCTCTGCCTGTAAACACTTCAGCGCCTCTGAGCATCTCTTCCTTCCAAAGATGCTAAAACCTGAGAGTTAGAAGGCGCCTTCAAGGTGACTGAGCCGGGTGGGTTTTCATAGCTCTCCAAACTGCATGACCTTGAAACTGCACTTGAAGGTCGGTTAGGAGATAGAAAAAGGGGCTGTAAGGCCTGGAGCCTCCACTGGGCCCTCCTTCCCCAGGGGCCCTGGGTCCAGGGCTCCACAGAGCCGTGTGAAGGGTCGGTGCTCCTGACCTTTCCCATCTCCTACTCCCATTTGGCAGATGGCGAAACTGAACCCAGGGAGCCTACAAACTAGAGGAAGGGACCTGTTCCACACCTGTCAGACGAGGTGGGTGGACGAGCTCCTGTCCTTCGGCCTGATTTCCTGAGCACCTACTATGTCCCCTTCTGAGCCAGGGGGGCCCCTGGGCCCGGAGGCGCTGTGACTGCGAAGACCCAGGAGGCAGTCTGTGAGGGTCTGAGGCACGAGCATGGCTTCCTGTCGAGGCAGGTTCCTGGGTCAGCACAGTGGAGCCCTGTCTACACATCCCCGGGGGGCACTGAGGATGCAACTCGGATTCTGATCAAGGGTCGCCCCTCTGAGAATTGCCCCAATCCCAGGTCCAAGCAGACCGCTTTGGGCCTTTGCCCCTCAAGAGCCTGCTGGCAGGGCTCAGTTATTTTAGAGAGAGGGGTGGTGCTGTGGGTTGAACTGTGTCCCCTGCAAAAGACACGTTGGAGCCCTGCCCTCTGGGACGTCAGCAGAGGCCCTTCTCTGGAAACAGGTCTTTGCAGAGAGAACCAAGTTAAAATGAGGATGTTAGAGCGGGCCTTAATGCATGTGACCAGTGTTCTTATGAAAAAGAGAAATTTGGACACAGACATCCAGAGGGAAGAGGGCATCGACAAGCCAAGAAATGCCTGAGGCTACTGGAAGCTCCCAGAGAGCCCAGAACAGAGCCTCCCCTGAGCCTGCAGCGCGAGCAGGGCCTGGCTGACACCTCCATCATGGCCTCCCGGCCTCCAGAACCGCGACACAATACATTTCTGTGGTTCTAAACCCCCCTTTTGTGGTTCCCATTAAGGTAGCCCTAGGGAATGAATACAGGGGGGCGGTGGTTTAATCATTACTGATTGGGGCTGGCATCACAGGGGTCCCTTCGTTTTGTTTGGCTTTGATCGTTTCTGTCCTCATGTAGCAGACGCATTTCTGATTTTTGCGCCACTGCAAATTTTGGAGTGCAAAGGCGCACGCCCATTTTCAAGGCTCTTGATGATCAGGCTTCAGGAGTATCACTCCTTCTGTTTCATCTCTGCCTTAAAAGGGAGGAAGGCAGAGAACCAGCGTGAAGAACCCAGGCACTGGGCATGAAGTCCTGAGAGCCCCAGCAATGGGGAGATGTTGCCCAGGCTCATTCTGCAAGTGACTCCCCATGCCTGGCCTCCCTGACCGTGCGTGGGTGGCGACCGGCTTGCAAGGGCACCTTTCATCTATGCCCAAACCATCAGCTCTCTTCCTCGTTCCTCCCTTTCCCCGGGGCCTTCTGATCAGAACCCTCGCCTGGCATTTATTTCCCTTCCCACAACCTGGAGGCAGTTGCTTCAATCTAGGCAGTGGATCAGGCTGAAATTATAATTGGTTCTAAGCAGAGAGACCGTACATTTTAATGGAAAGACAGTTCTGGAGCTCAGAGAAGCTATGGGTAGGTCGCTGCTCTATAGTGAACTGCTGCCCTTCCTTGGGGAAATCATGGGGAACTCCTTGAACCTCAGACTCTTCATCTGCGAAACAGAAAATCATGTCAACCCTGCTGACCTCACAAGGATTCTGGAAGTTTCTGTGAGGTGCTCTATAAATTGGATAATCTTTTCGGGGAAACCAGGTAAAGAATGGGTGCTTAGGGGAACTAGAATGTCCTGGGGACCGTGTTAGTTTCATGTGGCTGCTGTAACAAATTACTGCAAACTTGGTGGCTCAAAAAATAGAAATGTACTGTCTCACCGTTCCGGAGGCCAGAAGTCCAAAACTGGCTTCCCTGGGCCCAAATCAACGTGTCAGCAGGGCCAGGCTCCCCCCGCAGGCTCCAGGGGAGAAGACTTTTCTGCTTTCCCAGCCCTGGTGGATTCTTGGCTGGCGTTTCTTGGCTTGTGGCACCTCACTCCAGTCTCCGCGCCTCCGCTCTCCCCCTGCCTCCCTATTTCAGGAGCACTTGTGATGCATTCAAGGCCAATCTTCCCAGGTCAACATCCTTAATGTAACCACATCTGCAAAGCCCCCTTTTCCTTATAGGGTAAGAGTTACAGGCTCCCGGGATGAGGACCTGGTATCCTTCGATGGACACTATTCAGCCTGCCATGCGGACATCGCCAATTATAATGGGAAATTACGCACGTTTGTAACACTCCCCTTGATGATGTTACAAAGTAACACAGCTTAGAGCCCTGCCGTGAGCTGGAGCGTTTATGTCTGAGATATCACCGACACCAACCTTGTGAGAGAAAACTATTAGCTGTATTTTGTAGATGAGGATGTTGAGGCTCAGAGAGGCAAAGGAGCCTGCCCAAGATTGCACAGCTGGGGAGTGGTGGTGCTGGAAGTCCAGCTCCAAAGGTGGCGTTTTTACACCCCGTCTCCCTGTTGCCCACAAAATAGACCCTGGACGTGGGTGATGGGTGTCCTTGCTCTGTCTGGCAGGGCTTCCACTCGCACGTGAAATGAAGCAGCCATACCCCGGTATCTCTTAGAGACCTGACCTCCTGATGCTCTGTTACCTGTGGATGCTGAGTGGAGGGATGAGCGCCAGGACAGCATCAGTCTCTTGCGCTGGCTGGCGGGGTGTGAGATCCGCCCAAAGGAGCTCGGATGTGAAGTAACTAACGTGACGCGATTGATGGGAAGCACATCAGATAGTGCGGGAACTTACTGCGCCAGCTGGGGGTGGGGCTGCGGTTTTCCAACACGAGCGAATGGCTCAGGCCTGTAAGGTCACGAAGACGTGGACCCGCGGCCGCACAGTCCTCCCTCCAAAGCCCTGGACACCACGTGCCCAGCCACCCTCGTTGCGTCATTCTCCGACTGGCCAAAACCATGTCTCCCCTCTCCCTCAGCCTCTGCTTTCTTTGTTTAGCTGATGGAGCTTCGAAAACCAGACCTTTGCTCTTTTCTTCTTCATTTTTTAATCTTTTCCTTGGCTTCGGAAACGCAGGCTACGGTCTGTGCCCACTGGTCGCTCCATCCCTTACTGTTGCTTTTCCTTTACTTGGACCTCTGATTTCTCTTTTCCATTTTGATAATTTCATTGCACCTGAGACTTTTATTTCAATGTACATTGAACGTATTCTGGAAGTAAGAAGGGTATATAAACTAGAGGTAAACAAAACTTTCCTTTTGTTGCCAAAAAACTCCTTTATCCTTTGGAAAGTCATTTCTTAAGCTGCGATCTCAGATTTGGAGGCATAAATGTGAAAGATTAATAAAGAAGGCTGCTCCCCAAGCCCGGGTAACCCATTAATGGCTAACATCGCAATTTCACACTGCTTTCTATAACTTTTGTTTCAGCTCTTCCTGCAAGACCGCGAGATAAAGTGACTATTACCATTACACCCACTTTTCAGATAATGAAACTGAGGCTTAGAAAGGTTAAGTGACATGTCCCACATCATTAAGCCGGGACTTGTACCTCGGTCCTGCCCTCTTTTCTCTGCTGCCCCGCGGATCACAGAAGCGACAGGGACCCATGCCAGACTCCCTTGGTCTGCCAACACCCGCTGTGGCCACACAGCCACCTCACCTGCTGTGGCCATGGCTTTCGGGAGCGTGGTACATGAAGACGTTTCCCCGGGCCCTCCTTGCCCAGTGGCTGGCCATGTCGATCACAGGGCACGTGATGAAGTAGTCCCTGGGGAAAGGAGCACAGAGGAGGGAGTGTAGGTACACGTAGCTCTGTGGACAACTGTGCCGGGTAAAGGCTTCTCCCAGGCAGGGGTCCCTGAGCCCCCACGCCCCTCTGCACACCCTGCTCGCATTCCCCAGCACCCCTCTCGCCACAGCTGGCCCCACTGCTGGCTCGATGGCAGAGCCAGGGGCACAGCACATGGTCCAGTCTGGTTGAAGGACGGCCCGTGATGGCACAGTGCTGTCCTTGGCGACGCGTCTCAGGGTCGAGAGACCCATGGGACAAACATCTTCCCAGAAGTTTCCTTAAAGATTTGGGAGCAAAACATTTTACAGTAAAACAAACACAATATACTACGGAGCAGAACATAAAATAATTGCGCATTTTAAAAGAAGACGGAGATCTCAAATAGGCTTCATGTCAATGGTCCCTGGAGACCAGTGGCTCTCAACTGGGAGCCCCCCCCCATCCCCAGGGAACACTTGGCAACGGGTGGGGGACATTTTTGGTTGTCACAGCTGGAGGTGGGAAGGTTTCACTAGCATCTGGTGGGTAGAGGCCAGGGATGCTGCTAAACAGCCCACAATGCACAGGACAGCCCCCACGGTAAGGAATGATCCAGTCCAAAATGTCAGTAGTGGGAGGTTAAGAATCTTGTTTTAGATTCCAGAAGTTTCCCATTCGCTCTCCCTTTGGGGGCGATAGGAATAAATTTCAGAAGCACCGGCTTATAACAGGGGGGTCCTGCGTGTGGAGGGCACAAGCCGGGGGCTGAAGAGGCGGGCACGTCTGGCTGCGATCAGGGAGACCTCGGTTAGCCTGGGGCCCACCAGCTTTTGAATCCCACTCAGCAGGGTCGTCTGCTTGGCTTCCCATGTCCTCAGCTGAGACTCGGGCCCAGGCCCCACCCCGAAGAGAATTTGTAACCACCGAGTCTGATAACACCCGTGAAAGTCCATCCATGAGGAGGGTCGCCCAGCTCTTTCTCTGGTGACCGTGGCGAACCCCACTGGTGAGTCTGTAGGACAGCTTTAGGTTTTATAGGAAAGGCTCCAAGGTAGGGTGGGGCCAGCCGTGGGGGTCTGGAAGGGCCAACGAAGGCAGCTGTGCTTCATCTCATGGCCCCTGAGGAGAGGCGAGCAGGACAGCAATGGGATCAGACCTACGGGAAAGTGACACACCGGCAGCCTTGTGGAGGGGCTTTGCTGAGGAGACTGGAGGCAGGGAAGCCCACGGAGGCTGTTGCCTAAGTCTGGCCAGGAGACAAAGAGGGCTGAGCTAAGGGAGGACTGGAGTCTGCCTCCTCAATGAAGCCTTCCTTGGTTGCCTGCCCACCCTCAGACCTCAGCTCTTGCCCCAGTGCACAGATTGTCCTCAAAGCCAGTTAAAGGAAAAGTTGGGGCAAGAACATAGGTTTTCTGAACTCTAGCCCTGAGCTCTTTCTACAACACGGATCTGAGCCAGTGCCAACTCGGTTATGAGCTCCTCAGAGCCCAGGACTTGGACATCTGTGAGTTCTCAGAGCCCAAACCAGGGCTGGGCCTCCAGGAATAGCTGTTGGCTCTTTGGTTCAAAGCTGAGCTCTCTGCTAGAGGGAAAATTAAAGCCTTTCTGGTCCCCAAGATCCAAGAGGGTGGTACAAAGTGTTATTCTGAGCTAGTGACCCTCCAACTGGAAACCACCAACTCCTGGGTGGAGAGACCAGGCAGGGCAATGGGTCTCAACACCCTTCACCCCGTCCCTTCCCAACAGAGTCAAGTTCAGCAGAGGCCTCCATGCCTGACGTTGGCTCTGTCCCCAGGGACAAAGAGTAAAGGCCAACGTGGACCTCCCAGAGGAGAGGAAAGAAGTTACAGGGTGTGAACCGCCCGACCATGCTCTTCCGCTTGGAGGGGTGCCCCGCCACCGACACAGAACAGGCGAGGGGCCTGCGAGAGGCTCAGAGGTGACACGAGAGCTGGAGTCCCCACTGTGATCTCATCCCCAAGGGGCTCTGCAGGCAGAGAGAACTGGAACCCCGGCTACTTCCTGATTCCATTCAAAACTCACCTCTGGAGCACCTGCTCTGCACTCATATAAAACGCAGTTCTTGCCTCAGTGAGCCCACCGTGGGAGACAGACTGGTCCTGACAAACGCAGCGGGGGTGGGGACAGTGCTGAGAGAGAGGGACATGCTGGGGACAGCAGAGCCTGCAGTGGGTGGGGGGGCACCCGTTAACCGCTCTTGGGCCCTTGAGGTGGGGGTTGGGGCAGACTTCGCTGAGGGAGGGAAGCTTGAAGCAATGACCTTGAGCAACGAGACACACAAGCCACGAGCGCAGAAAGGGCACCCCGGGGAAAGGGGCGCATGGGCATCAGGAGCCCTGGTCCGCTCCTGCTCTGGGCGTGACATCGGGCACAGAGCCTTCCCTGCCTAGACCTCCATTTCTCACGTGCAAGGTGAGCTCTGGTTGCACAGAAGAGTCACCCGCCGGAACGTCGAAAAATACCGATGCTTAGGGGGCCCGTGCATCAGCCGCCGCGGTTTGAATGCTCCCTGTGGAGGGAGCTCTCAGGGGAAGCCAGGGTGGGGGCCGCGGGGCTAGAGGCGTGGGGTCCCCTCTGCTGGGCCAGGCGCCCCATCAGCGTTTGCTGAGCAGCTGCTTCGCGGCGTGGGGCAGACAACAGACACCTCTGACAAGCACTTTGTCTACGCCCCCTGATGGCTCAAGCTCTGCGGTGGGAAGAGTGGGGTCAGCCCTCATTTCTCCCCCTGGCGGGAGTCACCCATGCGGTGCACTGAACAAATGATGCAGAGGAAAGTGCGAGTTCAAGGTCTTCAGGCCTCGTAGATGATTTGAGCATCCCCTGGGCCGCACCAAGGGGCAGGAGGAGGACCCGCGCGCTCTGGCGCTCACCGGGTGGCGTTCTCCAGGGCCCGCGAGAAGGAGGCGTAGTCGTCGGCGGAGTGCTCCAGAGAGTAGTACCACGTGGCGGCCGCCTGCACTCCCGCGTCCGCCTCCTCGCCGCCCAGCGAGTTCTGCAGCGCCTGGTAGAAGGCTGTTTTGCTGCTGGTCCGGCCTTGACTCTCCTCAAATTGCTTTAAAAAAAAAAAAAAAAGATATGAAAATTCCCCAGTCAGATGCTGAAAGGCCCGAGTCAGTTTTCCTCAAACCCTTGCTCTAGAATTTTCTCTCTGGGAAGCCCTGCAATATGGCGTGAAGCACACGGTCGCTGGAGCCAGACTGCCTGGGTTTGTATCCCAGCTCTGCCTCGTTCCAGCTGTGTGATCTCAAACAAGCAGCTGCACGTCTCTGTGCCTTCCTGCTCCACCTGAAAATGAACATGATGGGAGTGCCCTCCGTGTGTGGGGGGGGGGGGTGGTGGTGAGGACAAAGGATTAAAACCTGTGAAGGACTTAAAATGGTGCCGGGTACTTAATAAATGATTAATGAAGGGAGCGTGTATTGCAGTCTGCTAACAGGTCAGCCGCATCCCTGACGCGCTTTGCTGGGCTGCGCCCTCAGACAGCGTGCCGTCTGGTTTGGTCAGGAGAGCTAACTTCAGTTTCATTCACTGACTCAGTCATTCAACACAGGGGTGCTTTCTGCACACTTTTGTACCATTAAACACACTCCTCATCTGGGGCCACCTGCGTGCTGGGCCTGGGAAAGACACGTGAACATGCTGATCAAGCTCCCTGCTCTCGTGGGTCTCACGCTCCACTGGGCAGAGATGGAAAATAAGCAAATGATTGTGCAGCTCAGCAAAGGACAGGTGCTGGGCAGCCAAGCACAGCAGGCTCAGAGGGATGGGCAGGGGCTCCCTGATACAGGATGCAGGGAAGGCATGAGGCCCCGGGGAATGCGGTCCACAGTGAAATAACTCCTCCCTACCTCCCTCCCTCCCTTCTTCCTCCCTCCCTCCCTTTCTCCCTCCCTCCTTTCCTTCTTCCCTCCCTTCTTACCTTCCTTCCTGCTTTCCTTCCTCCCTTCCTTCCATCCTTCCTTTTCTTTCTCTCTCCCTCCTCTTTCTTTCTTCCTCCCTTCTTGTCCGGACATTCCTGCTGTCTGCACTGGCGGGGTCTGGGGAGGACCCCTCCCTCCCCCAGGACTCAGTTTCCTCATTTCTGAGGATAAGGAGCAGTGGAATGTCAGAGATGCCGCTCACGAGGCCCAGACGCCTCAGCCCTTGTGCAGCCTTATCATGTGTGTTTACATATTTCTAGCCTCTTATATCAACAGCAAAATGTGCTTATCAGGACACCTCATCATGTTTAAGTTGTTTCTCTAAACATCTGCAAGCCTCTGGGACCTGTGATTAGAATTCGAGGCGTGGTGTGATCAGTGAGCAACTCTTCCTGGCTGAGACATTCTTCCAGCTGGTCCTGGGGGTGGGGGCTGCCCTCAGCCTGGCTCACCCAGGAGGGGCTGGACCAAGTCGGGGGAGTAACCAATCACAGGCATGTCCACTGGCTTCAGGGGAGACGAGGCAAGAAGAGCAGAGAGAGGTGGGCTGGGGGGCTTCGTGTTAACTATCTATGACATGGATTTCTCGGAATACAATCTGAAGCAAGTATGGCAAAATATTAATAGTTGTTAAATCTTAACAGCAAATACATGAGTATTCATTATATCAGTGACTTTTAAATATTTTTGACCATGATCTATAGTAAGAAAGACACTTTATACATGCAGAACACACATACACACACACACTCACAGGCCTGAAATAACGTTCAAGAATCACGTTCATATTCAAGGCTATTACCATATATGACACATCTGGTAGTTTCCATTCCACCCTATTCTAGCCTAATCTAGTCTATTCAAAAGTGTGTGCCTGCGGTCTCTGAAGTTGACTTCACAACCTAATAGTTTAGGGGAAAAACTGCATTATATTACTCTCTGTCCTTTTCTGAGTTTTTGGAAAATTTCATAACAAAAAATGATATTCGTAGCCATTTGCGTATCTCCAATTATTGCCAAACATTTAGCATGTGTATTTCACTGAAGGATCAAAGTCATCACATGAACTGGGCGACTGCATAGAATTATTGGAGAATTTCAATGAGACGTGCATATAAATGGTTCACCACGGTTCTGGGCACATGGTCAATAGATATGAGTGATTACTACTAACCTGTCCCGAGGCGAAGGCAGGGGCCCCTGTGGCCCTCAAGATGCTGTGCCAATCCCCAGGGCTGTCATTGTCTGTGTATTTGCCTACCGCTCCAGAGCCACCATGCGGCAAAGGGGGCGCACAGTGCTCAGCAAGGCGCCAGGCACCTGGCAGGCGCTCGGTAAACAGGTGTTGGACAAATGCATAAAGGGAACAGTGACCTCTGCCGAGGTAATACAGGCTAGAGGCCACAGGTAGGACTCCGAAGTCAGCCCTCTTGGGTTCAAATCTTGGAGCTGGAAAGACCTGGGCTTGGAATGCTAAGCTTTGTGGTGTGACCTTGGGCGAGTGACTTAATCTGTGTCTGTTTCCTCATCTGTAAAATGGGTGCAATAATATCACCCTCTTCACAAAACTGTCCTGAGGTTAAATGAGGTGATACCCAGCAAGTGCTCAGCATGTTGTCTGACGTTACTGTCGCTAGATGCTTGCAGACTCGGCCTTGGGCCCAGGGCAATGGGCCAGGGAAGCCACGTCTTGGAGAGGCCTGAGCGGTACTCGTCCCATTGATGGAGATGCTGGAGTGTGGACCCAAGCCCCCAGGGGCACATGGGGACCTGAAGGGGCCCAATTTCAGCAAGACCACATCTCTTCATTCTTGGAGAGGCCCAAAGCACAGATGCTGGTGCTGGTTTAATTAGAGAGTCAGCAGGAGAGGGTGGGCCCCCATGTGACTGCCGGCGCCGAGGCCACAAGCTGTAATTACAGGCAAGGTCGGCCTCAGCCACGGGTTGGACACAGGCTGGGCCTCGTTAAGGGCTAGCAAGAATTGGCACGCCTCGGGGTGTGTCATAAAAGACTGCCATGAATATGTCTTACAGAGCAGTTAGAGACGACGGAGGGCTTCACTGTCCTCTTGGGCATCTGTGGCCTAGTGGCCTGAGTATGGAATCTGGCATTGGAGTCACCTGGGTTCAAATCTGGCCCTGGTGTGTGACCTCAGAAGATTCATGGCCAATCAATAAATCCGTTTGGTGACTATTCCGCTCTGTGCCCAGGGATGACATTAGAATCCAATGAATTAATGACTATGAAGTGGCTGACGTATGGGCGACAATAAATAATATTACTTCTCTTTCCTTTAGTTAGTAAATTATTAAAAATAAATGCCCTTAGGTTTACCTCAAGTTTGAGCGACATGACGAAGAACAGTTTGCTGTGGGGTCTTTATCTTCGATTTGGTAGTCATTCAACAAATTTCTACCGAGAGCTTACATGGGCCAGGAGCGGCTCTAGGCATCTGGGACACACCCAGGAATATGCAGGCTAAGTTCTCCACCCTTTTTGGACTTCTAGTCGAGCTGGGGGCACTGAGGATGCAGGACAAATCTTTGTAATGTAGAATGTTCCATGGCGCAAACGAGGGCAGCAGGAAAGGCAAGGAGACTGGGGGTGCCGGCTGGTGAGGGTCGAAATCGTAAATCTGATCATCAGACTGGGGCTCAGGCCTCTTGGAGAGATGCTGAGCCAAGCCTGGGGGACGGGAGGGTTAGGGTGCGGACAGCTGGGCGAGGGGCAGCGCAGAGGCCAGCGAGCATGGCCAGTCGGTGGAGGAGGGCGGAGGAGCCGGAGGTGAGGCCGAGGGATGGGGGGCTGAGTGGCTGGTGTGGCCTTGCCCTGCTTTTTGCTTCAGGAGGGGCCAGGAGGAGGGCTCCCCCATTGTGGTTTGCAGATGCTGCCTGCCAGAGATGGGGGTCCATGGCGGGAGGGGCCGAGCAGGCCATCTGGGGGGTGTCCTTGAGTTGGAGCCCCCAGCTCTGCGGGGCCCCAGGAAGGAGCCCACTAGCCTCTGCTTCTTACCGGCTCCCTCTCCTGCCACACTGACCTCACAATGCTGCTTCAAGGTGACCCTCAGGGCTCTCCACACAGCCGTGCGCCCTCTCTTCTCAGGCAGATCGCCCATTGGGAAGCCCTTTCTGGAGCCCTCCCTCTTCTTGGACTGAGGGACCCTCCTCCCCTCTGAGGCAGACCCCTCGCTGCCCTGCGCTCTGGGGACCTGCCCTTCCACTTCTTCAGTGATGTCGCGGAATCCTCTCCTCTCTCTTACGTGCTTCCGTGTGCAGCTTTCTGTGACTCCTACCAGCACTGAAAGCAAAGTGCCGGCCTGGGGGGTCTCTATCAAGGAGGGTCTCATCTGTCTGCCCACCTCTGCGTCCCCAGCTCAGAGTGGACGCTCAGTCAGCACGTCCATTTACCCCTCCCCCACAGCCATCTGGCTGCCCCTACCCCCACCCCTATCCCCTCACCAAGCTCACCCATGGCCCCTGGGGACCCACGCCAGCCAACTCTCGCACTGCTCGCCATTCCCATCCTGGCACCTTCCCCTTCGACTCAACGATATTCCTAGCTTCTTCTCCCTAAACTGCTGTCTCAGGCTTATTTCTGGAACCCCCTTCTGCTGTCCTGTCCACTGATGCTCTCTTGCCCCCCAGGTGCCATCTCTATCTCCTTCTCCTCCTCTTCCCTCTGCCCAGGCTTGTGAGGTGGTCCCAATTCCTCCTTTTGCTCCCACAATGACCCATAAGTTAACGATTCCTAAATCTCTCCCCAGCCTGAACCTCGAACCTGCATCTCCAAATATCTCATATCCAAATGTCAACGTGTGCACATTTAACTTCATCAGCTACACAGGTTCTTCCTCGCCTCCAGAAGCGTCTTCCCCTCCTATTTTCCTATCCTCAGTGACTAAGACCAGCACTCATTCACCTGATTAAAAAAAGAATGTTCCCTGACTCTCTTCCTCCACTCCCCCCGTTTTTTTTTTTTGCTGAGGAAGATTAGCCCTGAGCTAACATCTGTGCCATTTTTCCTCCACTTTCTATGTGGGTCGCCACCACAGCATGGCTGATGAGTGACGTAGGTCTACACCCAGGATCTGAACGCATGAACCCAGGCCACCAAAGTGGAGCATGCCAAATTTAAGCACTACATCATGGGGCCGGGCCCCCCTCCTGACCACTCTTAACCCACCTCTCCTGTCCACTCCTGTCCCGGTTCATGTCCTCATCCTCTCCTCCCCATCCTGTGGCAGAAGCTCTGATGCTGTTCTGCAGGGGAGGGGTGGGGGGGAGGGCTTTGCACACAGAAGGTCCTTAACAGATTTTTGTACGTTGGTTATTCTCGAAGTTACGCAAAAAGGTTATGACATCCCAGGTCTGAGAGGAAGAGCCCCAGGCAGCATCTCCAAGGGAAACACAGGCAGCCAAAGAATTCCCCCGAGTCTTGCTAGTCTAGAGGGATGGACGGATGAATGAATGAATGCCCCCAGAATCCTCCGGAGCCCTCAGGCAGTTAGAGACAAACATGCACTTGTTCATTCAATGGGATAAATTAAAGACCTGCTGTCGGCCAGCGACTGAGGCTTGAAAATGAACCTGGCGCAGATCTTGCCATGGAACAGAGCCTGGCAAAGTCGGAGAGGCAACGCATCGACGAGCAAACCGCCTGTGAAGCTGGTTGAGGGTTTGTGTCCAGTGGAGAAGGTGGGGCGGTGCAAAGATGGGGCATTTCGGAAGCACGGTGACCACCTTCTCTCCCTGTCTCCCCTCGGCCTGCTCTGATGGGCCTTCCCTTCCCCTCACTCCACTGAAAGGGCCCTTATCTCCCAGGACTTACATCCCGTGAGGTCCCGTGGCCCGATCTCTGCCCTCATCTCACACCACTTTCAATGACTCAACACTTGACCTCTGCTTCCTTTCAGAAACACATTTTTTTTCTTGGCTTTGGTGACGTCAAATTTTCCTGTTTTTTTTCCAAATCTATGTCGACAGCTCTGACCTTTCTCCTGAACTCCCAACTCATAGACCCAACTGCCAACCCAAGATCTATCCCTCGTCTGATCATTTGTCACCGTTATCACAAGCAGGACCCTCACTTAACTTAGTAGCTTGCTCCCTGGCCCTCAAGAGAGGACAATCTGGTCTCTCCTTCCTTGTTAGTGCTCCATAGTTAACTGTCCAGAGAGCTGCCAGAATGCTCTTTTATCAAATATAATATAATCACTTCCTAGCTTAAAACATGCCAATAACTGCCCAGTGCAAGTAAAATCAAATCCCTTTTCTGATGGCCTATGAGATCACATTCAACATGTCCACCTTCCTCTCCTCCACTCCCTCCGTGATCCACTGGGTTGCCTAGCACGCTGGCTGTCCACGTCTCCCACACAAGCCCTGCCTCAGGGCCTTTGCACTGCTCTTCACTCAGCTCCCCCCAGATCCGGCCCCTTCTCATCCTTCAGGTGTCAGTCCAGAAGTCGCCTCCTTGCTGAAGCGCTTCGCCCATGGAACCACTTCCTCTCCCACTACCGTTTTCATGTTCTTCAGAATACGTTTCAAGATCTGAAATTCTCAGTTTCTTACACGTGATTGTCTGCATCCTTCCCCTGGAACATAAACTCCACAAGGCAGGAGTTTTACCCGTTTTGGTTACAACTCTCCCCAGAGCCTAAAGAAGAGCCCCTGGGTCAGTACACACGGAATGCACCCGTGAATGAACACGGGGTGGCTCCCGCCTCGGCCCCTTAGTGGGGATGTTAAGGGACGAGGGACCGACTTCTCCCTCAGGCTCAGCAGCCCCAGGGCCCACCATAACTTTAGGGGCCCCCGAAAATATTTTCCTTTGAATTTCTTTTCAAATCAGGAGAAAATAAATAAACAATAATGAACACGTAATAACGACTCTAGCCTGGCTTACATTCATCTTTCACCAGGGCTGTAAATCGTAAACATAATTTAGCAAAGAGTAAATATAATTACTGCATTTACCGATGCAGTAAAAAGTAAATGTAATTATTTATTTTATTGAGGTCACACTGGTTGAGAACACCGTATAAATTTCAGGTGCACGTCATTCTGCTCTGATTTCTGCATAGACTACATCGTGTTCACCCCCTGAAGACTAATTATGACCCACTATTTTGGGGGGACAAGTCAACCCCGCTGACCCCCAGCTTTCTCCATACTGAGAATGATAATGCCACCTGGCAGGGCCATGGGGACGATTAGCTGAGGTGACATGTGGCAGCGTAGCCTCTGAGGGCCCAGGAGTCACAGAGCTGGCATGGAGGGGGACAGTGTGCTGGGCAGGCTGGAGCAGGGGGACCTGAGTGTGTTCCCCAGGTGTTAGGAGAGTCTGCCTGGCTTGGAAGTCCTCTCGTAACACAGAAGCCAGGCCGGGTGGGTCTCCCGCTGCCCATTTGAGGAGTAAAGAGAAATGGCAGCTCAGACTGGTTAAGTAACTTGTCTGAATTGTGTAGCTGAAGCCAGGAATTAAGACCCATTTTTCTGATTGCAGATCGTGGGCTCCCCACAGGGACCCCTCATGCCCGGGGGGTCCAGACCCTAACACCCACCTGCCCCTGAGTGCCTGGGATACGGTACACAGCATCTCTTTTCAGGAAATCATGTGCGCTCGCTGGGGCTCCTGCATGCTCCTCTGCTAGAATCTGTCACCAAAGGCTCGATTTTCCTGTGCTGGGGCTCGTGCCAGAAACTCAGGCTGCCAGGTGCTGCTTTCCAACTCTCAGACGGGCTGCCCTCCCCTCCCGCTCCCCACAGGGCCCCCACTCCACCTGCTCCTGGACGAGGCCAGCTCGCGGCCAAGCTCAGGGGCACCACGGCGGCTCCTGATTTTTCTCGCCTTCCTTGGAGGTGCTTGGGCTTGGAGGGGAAGGCAGAACATGCATCTTGGAACAAATCTGCTCTTGATCATGCAAATGAATGCCCGGCTAATGCAGGCAGACTGTCAATTTCACCAGTTACGATGAGAGAGAGAGAAAAGGGGGAAAAAATCCCCACAGCGGCGACTGATGAAGAATTTCAACCGAAAGCTGCTACTTCAGAAAATAAGATCACTCTCCGTGAACGGAGCCTTTCCGGGCATCGCAGGCAGCCCTGATGTTCCATGGGTAGGTGGCTAACTTGGCAGGTGGTCATTAGGACTCCGTGGGCGGCCCATTGCTGGCCTGGGGGGTGCGGGGGCTTCACACGGATTTGAAGGAAGCCCTACGCACCCACACTCTTCAGTCTGTGGGAATTTGGCAGGTCTCTGCGGAGGTGACGGGTGGGTCCAGGGGGCTGCACTGGGGCGGGGGGGAGCTCCTGCCCCTCCTGTGACTTCCCCTGGGAAGCTGGACGGTGTGTGTTTGTGTGTTGGGCTCCAGATGGTAGTGATGCAGGATTGGCACGAGGAGAAAGTATGCGTGTGCGTCTGCCATGATTTGGAAAAATTGGTTTCAGGTGGGGCGAGGTGATTCTGTGATTGTCATTCCTTTGTATTACTGCTTTCTCTGGATAATTCTCTGGATCAGGGAAAATAGCTTTGGACACTAATCATAATACTAAAGTTAAAGAATTATGTGAAAAACTGATATTTATTGAGCACATACTATTTGCCAGACGCTTGTGCATACCTGAATCCTCTCAACATCTTAATGAGAATATTTACTGATAACCTCTCAGTTTTACAGATGGGGAAACTGAGGCTCAGTCTCTGGGGAATTCGAATGCTCTTGATTACAATACAAGGACACACAGGACACTCTCCCTGCTCTGTTGACAGATGGCTAGGGGAACGGGGTCCTCGTTAGTTCCTTCATGATGTGTCACTCCTGCTGGCAGGGCCACCATGGGTCCAGTGACCCCTCTCCCCAGCTGTCCTCTGAGGTCCTGCAGAGGGATGTCCATCTCTCCACATAGTATGTGTTAAACTGTATTTTGGTTATTTACTTTTACTCATTTTCTCTCTCTTCCCTGACTGTGAGCTCCTTGAGGGCAGGACCTTAATTTGTATTTATGCCCCAAACACCCAGCATGGCATCTGGCACACAGCCAGTGACCTCATTAAGTGTTGCATGACTAAACAAACAGGTCTTGGTGTCAGAAAAACATGCCTGATACCCTGTTCTAGGCTCAGAAATAAAAGAGAAACTTCAAGACTGTGTCTAGAGGGCAGCTGGTAGCCTGGTTTCCACTTGTGTGTCCACACCACTCCACTGCAGTTCTGGGTTGGGCAGGATTCTGAGGATTCCTCTGGGCTAGGATCGTGTCTGGTAGAGCTTAGGTGGTGCTAGTGCATTTACCGACCCTGTTCTGGAGTTTCGCACACACGGGGCTGTGGGCAAAGCACTCCATTTGGAGCCAGAAGACCTGCAGGGGACACCTGGCTTTGCAAATGACCAGTTAGATGACCTTGGGACAATCTCTGGAAGCCTGTTTCTTCCTCATACAACGGTGTCAAATACCAGTTCATGGGTATCTACCTGACAGTGTCATGGGTGAGATAACGTAAGCATGTGGGTGGGACTGCAAAGCCCTTTGACATAGTGGCCCTTATCCTAGCTCTGTTCATGGACATCTGAGTACCCGGCACACTTGGTGGTGGGCAGTGAGCTCTTTGAGGGCAGGCCTGGCTTTTCCTAGAGTGCTGTTAACAGAAAGAGGGTGCCTTTGGAGTCAGGCTGACCTGGATTTGAATGCTGCCTTCTCTCTGACTGGCTTCCATCTGACAATAGTTCCATCTGACAATAGTGACAATAATTCCTGCTTGTTTGGGGTTTGGGGATGCATTATTTCATTGAAGACTCCTAGGTTAGAGCGTGACATGTGGTCAGTTCTGCATAATGTCATTCTTTCAATCTAACAGAGATTCATTGAGCACTTCCTGTGTACCAGATACTTCCCTGGGCACCAGAGATAAAGCAGACAGTAACACTGATAAAGGCTCCGTGCTCACGGGGCTCACATCCTAGTTGAGGAAGACGTACAATAGACAAATAAGGAACATGTCGAGGGGTGTAAGTGCTGAGGTTGGGGAGCAGGATTAGGGAGGAGGAAATGCTGGGGATATGGCTGCCCTTCCCATCAGAGTGGTCAAGGAAGTCCTCTCTGAAGAAGCAGACTTTGAAGGAAGTAAGGCAGTGAGTTATCTGGGGAAGAACATTCTGGAAGAGGAAACAGCAAGTGCCAAGACCCTAAGGTGGGAGTGTGCTGGGCATATTTGAAGAACATCAAAGGGACCAGTTGGACTAAAACACTGGAAGCAAGGTGGGGGAGGGTAGCAAGAAGTGAGGTCAGAGAGCAAATAGGGGCCATGTCGGGGAGTGGTCATTGTAAGGACTGTGGCTTTCCCTCTGTGTGAGCCGAGGCCACTGAAGACCGTGAGAAGAAGAGTGTCACGATCTGACTTATATTGTAAAGGGATGGCTCTGGCCACGGGTCTCCCGGATCACAGGGGGAAAGGCAGAAGTAGGGAGATAGTTGGGGGCCATTAGAAAAACCCTGGAGAAGGATGATGGCCTGCATCAGAGCGATGGCAGAGGAGGTGGGGAGAGGTGGCTGGATTCTAGACACATTTTGAAGATAGAGCCAACTGGATTCGCTGATGGAATGCTGGTCGGATGAGAGACAGCAGAGTCCAAAATGACTTTTGGTTTGGAGCTTGAGCATGCAGAAGCATGAGCTGCTGTTCATTCAGTTCATGAGATGGTGAGGACAGCAAGAGAACGTGCTGGTTGCGGGTGGGGCGTAGGTGGAATCCGCAGTTGATTTTGGATGTGTTAAGAGTGAGAAGCTATGAGACATCTAAGTGAAGAGGTCAAACAGATCGTGGGCTAAACCAGTCTATAGAGTTCAAGGGCAAAGTCCAAGCAGGAGGTGTAAAGTCGGGCACATCTAGGGGATATCACATGTAATGGCAATGAAAGTGTGGAGCGGGCTTTCAATCCACCTGTTACTACATCCCTCTTCCTCTCAACTCTCCTCATCCGTCAGCGTCCAGATGGGCTCCCAGCAGGATGCAGGCTCGCAGGAACTACTCCCTGGCATACTAGGACGTGTTCACATGAGAGTGAGCGGAGGAGGGAAGTAAGAAAGCAACGGTCTAACCAAGGATAAACGTGCTGAGGGAGAGCTGCCCAGGGCTGAGTTTGGATAACAGCTGTGGAACAGGGCTGGGTGCTGCTTCACCAAGCCCTTCCAGCAGTTTCCCTACTCTGGTGCCCAGGCTTGAGGGCACATTTTCCCAGGCACGTCCTGGTGTGGGCTGTGAGCTGCTGTCAGCAGACACCATCTTTCTTTGCGAGTAGACCAAGGAAACATCTCCTTGAAAACCTCAGAGGGAAATTCAACGAGAGGGATGAAGATGCATTGTTGAGGAGGGATCCGGTCCTTGGGACCCAGGCTCTTGGCTGGAGGGGCTCAGAAATTCAGGACAGAGTTGGGAAACTCCCAAACACGTGGCTGGGAGAGGATCAGGACAGACCAAGGTGGCCGCATGACCAGGCAACCCTCTTACAATGGACTGGCATAATCAGAAATTATAAACTCAGGCTGCCATCTGGTCAACCACAGTCCCGGATCCACCAATGGGAGCCCCCCTTCCCCAGCCCCATGGGTGGCTTTTCCACTGCTAGTGGGAGGGGAATGGGAACCAGCTGCTAGGACCTGCCCCCTCCCTCCTGTCCAGGATGCTCCCCAGGCTCCTGGGAGAATAAAAGTATTTCTTCCTCTCTCTAAAGTCAGAGATGGCTGGGATAAATTTTCAGCACATGGTCCAAAGAATCTGAACTGTGAGGCTATAGTCTCTTCTACACCAAGATTCTCACATCTCCCGCACAGGCTATGCTAAATGAGATGTTGCGTGGAAAAGGGTCCAGGGCCGACGGCCATTTCTTCCCATGATGCCCATGCTCCAGGGCATTGTCTCCGGCGTGGGGCATGTAGAGGCTGCAGTGCAAATATAAGAACATTCGTTTCTTTCTCGCACTTTAAATTTTCTTTTGATTTTATGAACCTTTTGTAACAATTCAGTATATTGGTACAGGAGTACACACACATATAATTTATACTTAAATGGCTGTGCTTATGATCTTTGAATTGACAAGCGGCTTGATCACAATAATCTGAAGGCCCACTGTTTTAGAGAAGAAAGCCCAGGGCTGGTCGTGGAGCGTGGCATCTTTTCAGTACTGCCTGAGTGTGAGTCAGGGTCAACAATCAAGTTGCAGCCTTGTGTGGGAAGGGCTGTGTTACAGATAGTGCTCGGCAGAAAAACGTAGAGATGGGTCAGGGGCAAAAGGTCTTCCTCCATAGCTGTGAGTCAACTGGCCGGAAGCTGATAGTGACTAAGGTCTACTCTACCACCCCCCAACACACACACACAGACACACACACATGCTCACAGATCACAACACTCTCTCTCTACATATACATATAGAAAGACTCACAAATATATACACATATAGGTTATATATAACACGCAAATATGCGTAGGTAGTAATATTAGTAATATCAAATCCATGATATTCTTTTTCACATTGCCACACCTCCCGACACAGCCAACATGAATTCCTTGTTATGTATCCTCCCACCCCATTATCCTTTCACAGAGAAACAAAGAAAATGATACACATTTACGTATTTACAGATATACGCAGGTTGGTTGTTTTTAAAAATATGAATGCTACCTTAATTTCACTTTCCTCTCCTTTCTCATTTTTTGTTTTCCATTTAACAACATATCAAGGCATTTCTTAAGCCAGTAGACATGTATCTAATTCCTTCTTTTCATCATCTGCATAACATTTAATGGTTTGGGTGTATGTATCTTAATTGAGTCAACCATCCCCCTGTTAATGGACATTTGAGTTGCTTCCAACGTTTTCCACAATAACTGATGCTGTGATAAATACTGTTGTATACATACCACGTCAAGGCGGTGCTTTTAGTGCTGTAAGATAGATTTCCCTAGGTGAGAGATATTACCCCAGGGAACAGGATAATCCAAGGGAATGCAGCGTCCCGTCAGGTTGCGTGAATGATTTTTTTTTAAATTCCAGTTACGCTGCCTTGTATTCAATAGAGCAAGACAGAGGCCTGTGTTGAGTGTGTGTGTGTCCTCTCGCTGTGTTTCATGCGCTGGGGCCACCATCCCAGGTTTGACAATCTAAAGGGCCTGTCAAGAGCAGCTTAACAAGGAGAGGAGGGCAGGCCAGAGGACAGAGCCCCTTCCAGGGTGAGCCGTATCCTTGCAGGGGCGATGGCCTCTGGTCAGAGCAGGAATGTGTGTTCAGGCAGATAAAAGACCTCACAACTTCCTCCCACTTTGCTGTGTCTCCAAAAAGCCACAGGAACCTGCTTTTCCAGGTGTGTGGTATACACTTTCCTGGGTAAGAAATCCAGCTGGAAGGCTGGGGTTTGGGTTTTCCTGCCAGGACTGTGAGACGGTGCCCCTTCATCTACCTGCCTCTCCTTCTCCCCATCCTCAGTGGGACAAGCACCCTTCATGGTGCAGGGGTATCCACGCCCTGGAACCCTGAACTTACAGAGCTCCCCGGTCAGCTTCTGCTCACTGTTTCCCACAGTGATTCATCCACAGATGTAATATGTGGATGTGGATGCATCTGTGTTGCTTACAACTCTGCAAGTGTCTTATTTCTGAACCCCATCCCCCATTACCACCTCCAAACTCCTTATAGAGCCTTTGCACATAGTAATTTTTCAATGATTCTTTTCTACATTGTTTTTTTTCCTTTTTCTCCCCAAAGCCCCCCAGTACATAGTTGTATATTTTTTGTTGTGGGTCCTTCTAGTTGTGGCATGTGGGATGCTGCCTCAGCGTGGTTTGATGAGCAGTGCCGTGTCCGCGCCCAGGATTCCAACCAACGAAACACTGGGCCGCCTGCAGCGGAGCGCTCGAACTTAACCACTCGGCCACGGGGCCAGCCCCTCAATGATTCTTTTCTAAACAAGCAAGTGAGTCGATGACTCTTGCACAGCCAATAGGGGACCTGTGGGGCCTCCGCACTGCCTACCTTCACGGCCTTTGCTCTGTTGATGAGCCCGTCGTCCTGAGAACTTCCGATGAGCAGATCGACCTTCGCCCGTGGAAACCTCTGCAGTGCCCTGGCTGGAGCCTCTCGGAGGTACTGGCCATCGACCACAGGTCCCCAGTAGTGGAACGGGCCGCTCACGGCCAGGAGCTGCATTGGGTGCAAAGGGGGGCCATTCTGTGTATGGATTTTATCTTTGTGTCTTTTCATGGTTCTAGAATAATCAGTTGCATTACATTACTTAACAAGGTGTTCACCATAATGAACACTGATGCTGTTTATCCATCTGGGGCTCTAATGGGAAATCAGAGTAAAATGACTGGAATGAGCAGGCAGGACACCAGGCGGTAGCGCCAGGGGCTGGAAGGCGAGTCTCGCTCTGAGCAAGGGAGCTTCCCAGAGCCTCTGTCGAGGTGACACGGAGGAATGGGTGAGCCTGAGCCTGTAGGTGTGTGAATAAGGCAGGAGGAGACACTGATCAAGGAGGGGCTGATTGCCAAAGGCAGGATCCGGCAGGGAAATTCACCAGCTTTAGCCGCTACCCAATTAGCCCACATCTGGCGTCTCTGAGGATCAGACCCACTCCAGGTCTGCGAGTCCAGGCTCACTGCTGAAGGGATCTGGCCATTGGTTCAGAGCACAACAGTTCTTTCTGCTAGTGTCCCCTTCATTAATGTCAGGGCCAGCCAGAGACTGTGGGCTATGAGCAGGCTCTTTGCAGGCTGGAAAAGGGAGCACACAGCCGTCCTATCTAAGCGTGCATGGTGGCCCAAATCCATTGCAGTCACGACCATAATGCTCAATACGTGTGGCTGTGACCTGACAGAGTGCCACCACAGTCCTGGCACAGGCAAGACCTTTCCAAGTGTCACTTCACTTTATCCTGCTCCTCTGTAAGGCCCATGCCATTAGTCTCATTTTAGAGATAAAGGCTGATGTGCCCAGAGATCTGTCAACCTTCAGTGTCCATGCTTGGTCCTTCACATACTGGGCCCAAGCACGGCGCTGGCAGTCTGGGAGTGTGCCCTCCAACTCTAGCTGGCCATCAACCTAAGTGTGGCCTGGGGCAGGTCCTGTCTCCTTTTCAGGCCTGGTTTTCCATTTGTAATAGATCAGAGAACGTCCCTCCCCAACTCGCACATGAGTGCCCACCTTGGTCTGGGCGTCATTGAGGACGTTGGCGGGCTCCTGGCGGAGGCAGGATATCATTTCTTGGATGGACGAGGTGGGGCAGCCGACCTCCTTTGCGAAAGCAGCTGCCTGCTGCTGAGCCCTCTCCTGGCTGATGACCGCGGCAGGGGAGAGCGCGGAGCCGCCCTGGAAGAGAAAGCAGACTTAGGGCCGATGGTCTACATCGTCTCCTTCCCGGGCTCAGCCCCGAGATGTCAAGGCCACATCAGGGCTCTGCATCCTTCATCCAAGCTTGCGAGTCCCAGGACCCTTCCTGGGGAAGCTCACAGGCATTTGGGAGGTCAGGACTGATCAATGTCACATCAACATGCTGGGTGACCTTGAACGAGTGTCTCCCTAGGCCTCGGCTTCCTCACCTGTGTCCAGAGGGCACTGGATGGAGTCAGCATCAGTCTTGGCTATGAACTGAAGTTGTATATTGAGGCAAAGGGCTGATGGTGGTTGAACGGGAACAAGGATCAGAGCTGTCCTCTGAGAAGAGAAGTCTGCAAAAGGTGGTACCACATCCACCCCACCCTACCCCACCCCACGCCTCCTGGGGGCTCCTTAAATAGCAAGCTTCCCTGGCCAATTAAGATAAAGTTGGATTTTAAAATAGATGCTCACCTAGGAGGTGTTGGAAATGCAGCCATTGTGAAAGTACCTTGTTCCAGCAGAGTCAAAGTAAGGCTCTATGAAAATGTTGGGTTGCTGGGAGCATTTCCTCCCTAAGAATGCAGGTGATGGGAACTGGGTTCCGGGGGGTCTCTTCCTGGCCATGGAGGGTTGGTGGAATTGGGTCATCTGCCCAGGTGGGAGAGGTGAGCTGAGCTGAGCGGGGTCTTAGGTAGAATCTGGGGCCCTTGTCTGGAGTCACCCCCACCCCCAGCTCAGACTCTGGCTACCTGGTACGGAATCACGGGGGACACAGGGTGGGACAGGGGTCCTCCTAGCGCCATCACTATCTCTAGTGCTCTTGCCATTCAGAGAAACGACACAGCGACCGTGGGCTGGGGACTTGGCTGGTTAACTCAGAGTTTCCCCCATTTGACCTCACTTGATCCTCATAACAGCTGTGCATGTTAGCTGCCGTTCTTGTCCCCATCTTACACATGGGAAAATAATGAAATAGGGAAATAAAGTCACTTGACCAAGGGCAAATGTCTGGTAAGGGGCGGAGCCAGCCTGCGGACTCAGACAGCTGGGCTCTGGAGTCCCTCTTGCTCCAGACCCGGGGGCAGAGTGGGAGGTTCTGGTCCCGTGGCAACCTCTGTAGCAAGGGGCCGCCGGGCAGAGAGGAGGGCTGACTGCCCACAGGCTTCCACCCGCCAGGTGCTCACCCGCCAGGAACCTTGTCTGCTTTGTCTCACGTAACCTCCAAAATGACGAGATGAGGTAGATACGCCTCTGCCCCATTTTGCAGACAAATGAACTAAGGCTCCAGAAGGAAAGGGAAAACTCTCATTTATCAAGTATCTAATGTGTACCGGGAACCAGGAGCTTGGCCACGCCAAACAACACTACTGATAGTTAATTTATTGAGTATTTGCTAAGTTTCGGGCACAGCTGTAAGTACTTCACATACATTAACTCATTAAACCCTCTCCACAACCCTGAGAGGTAAGTGTTATTTACCCCCTTATCTTAGAGAGGAGGAAACTAAGGCACAGGACGGTTCAGCATCTTGCCTAGTCTCACACTGCTGGGGAGTGGCCGAGCCAGGACTCCAGTCCAAGCAGCCCACTCTGGGCCATGCGCTCAACCCCCAACTGACACTATGTGCGTTGTTAAAACCAGAACAACATGGCGCGTCGTGAGCTGAACTGTGCTGTCTTACTCCAACATGAAGAGACCAAGGATCTGGCTGACTCCACGGAATACGTTTGCATTCTACACTCTACCCTGAGCTAAAAATGCAGAAAAGGCAGAGCTCAGTTTCCTCATGCAGGAAATGTGTATATCAGAGGATGCTGCTCTCACTGGGTCTTTGAGAGGATGGTTGAAGTAAGGCAGAGGAGAGCATTCTGGAACTGTAAAGTGAGGTGCCTGTGCTCACCTGAGCCATTGGTGCTGTTACCCACTGGGTAAGAGACAACAGAGAGATGCCCAGAGGCGAGGAGACCCATCCTCCTGAGGGCCCAGCTGGACAGATTTCCTAGAGTAAGGGAGCACACTCCAGCCCTGCCCCTGGAAGGTTCCCAGGGGTCTTTGTGCCTCTGAGTCAGGACTGAAGGGTCCTGGACAAAGACAGGTTTTGCCATGAGAAGGGGCCATCCTGCAGGCCAGACTGAGAGCCGAGGGCAGCTCTGGTGGAGGAGAGACCCAAAGGGCCGGGAGAGGGCCCAGGGCCCAGGCCTGGTCCTGTCCACAGGAGGGTCAAAGCTCCACATCTCAGACGCTAAATGCAGTCAGAGGCAGCCCCCAGACCTGGCTTCCACCTCCACACGATGACCCACATGTTACCCAACACCTTTTCCTCCTGGGTAACGTGGACACAGTGGTATCAACTCCACGTGGTTCCTTAGGAGGTGAGATGCCTAACAACACGAGAGCTAATCTTGATAGAGTGTTCTCCACGCGCCAGGCACGATGGAGGGTTTTCTGTGTGGTCTCAGCATTTTACAGATATCAGTTTAAGCCTCACAAGCATTCCACGAGGCAGATGATATTATGATCCCATTTTATAGATGAGGGGGTTAAGGCACACAGAGGTGAATGACTTGCTTAAGATCACAGAGCCAGTCAGAGGCAGAACTGGGATCTGAATGCAGGTCCCTAGGAAGGCATTCTGCATGTTCACCTGACGGGTTCTTGATGAAAGGTGGCGACACTGTTATCACTATTTAGTTGTCAGGACCATGTGGGGACCTGTGGCCAGAGTCAGAGGTGAGGCCGGACAGTCGGAAGCTAAGCCGAGGGAGAGGAAAGCATGGAGGGTGTGGATGCTGAGAGCCGCCCTGTGTCCTGGTGCCCGGGAGCCCTTCCCGAGAGCTCCGAGCTGCTCACAGCAGGGCTGGCTGCCTAGTCTACAGACTCAGGACAGGGACGGGCAGGTACATTGGTTTTCTGTCCTCAACCCACTTAGATAAGCTCAGAATCTCCCGCAATCAGCTGGGTTGGCTGCAAAATGCACAAAGCAATGAAATTAAAATAGCCAGCCTGCCCCAGGCCAGGGATGCAGCGAGGCTGACAACGGACAGGGTCAAGATGATTTAGCCCTAGGGTGGGGTCCCTGTGCCCAAGGGTTTATCTTTCCAACCATGAGGGGGCCAGTTTCCTGAGAACCACTGGATGTGCTTGTCTTAAGAGAAAACACACACACACACACACACACACACACCTGCTAAAGGTATTTGAGGTCAAAGCCCCATGTTCTCAATCGTAAACTGAGCAGACAAACTGCAGGATGCTGAGGTGGGGCCGCTGAGCTGCCTCTGCCCGCAGGTGGGCCGTGAGGACATGTGGATTTCAGGATGGGGCCCTCTAATGTTTTCAACATCATCTTCGGCTATAAAAAGCCAGAGCTCCTGATATGGCGAGGAAGTGGTTAAAGGCGTGGGTTACGCTGAGATAGCAAGATGGCTCAGAGAACTTTCCTCTCTCTCAGTGTTTTGTTTTAATCGATCTTTCTGAAGGAAACCTCTTTCTTTATGGAAAATCAGTGGTTGAACAAGACAACGGCCGGTTCAGTCCTCACTTTAAAGCACTTGGTCAGAGACTAAGAACTGGGGGACTGGAGGAGGGGGGGATGCTGTGCAGAGTCATGCAAGGGGCTGGGGCTTTGTGGGCAGAACCATGTACACTGCCCATCCCTGTCTTGAATCTGTAGACCAGGCTGCCAGTCCTGTCTGAACCTGGCAGAAGGACTGGGTTCAAACTCCAGCTGATGTTACTTGCTGACGAGGTGACCTTGGCAAATCATTGACACCAGGGGCCTCGATTTCCTCATCTGTGAATGGGCATGAAAAACCATACTTCACAGGTCATCATAAAGATGCCCAGGAGAAGATGGCAGCTGTCCCCTGCACAGGGCGTGGTGTAGTTCGTGTTGCTGTTAGCCTGGTGGAGGCTCACAGGCCCCCTGCAGGGCTTGGAGGCAGCAGAGTGTCTTCAGGCTGCCCTGTCACGCCTGCAGTCCCTCAGCCCGGATCCGTGCTTTATCTAAGTCTGACCTAGCTATTCAATGGCTATGAGTTTCCGCTGGTTGTTTTTAACTTTAAAAATAGTGCAGGGCAAAACCACAATTGCTTACCACTGCCTTTTCTCCCTGGAGCCTCTGAACTTTGTAAGGTGACTTGACCTCGGTCAGCCACTACGGTCACCTCGGAGCCAGGACCTGCCCCTGTCCAAGAACACGTATAGACACACACAGTCACAGACAGAAGGACACTCACAATACAGTCACACACAGATGCACTCACACCCACGTACTCACACAGAAACATACATGCCAAGACATACAATACAGCCACACATACTCAGAAATACACGCAGACACACACACACAAACATACATTCACACAAAGACACACACACACACACACAGACTCACACAGACACACACCCTCAGAAAAACACATAGACAGAAACACACTCACACAGGGACACAGACAGAAAGACACACCCACCCACACAGATATACAACAATACACACACATACACACTAGACTATTTCTTCTTGAAATAGACACCACTTACAGGCCTTCCACGAAGTCACCGACCAGAAAAGCAACAAGGAGGGGCTAGTTTCTGTGACAAACATGGCTGTCCCAGGAGGCCCAGTGGCCCTTTCTTAGAGGGGTCAGTGAGTCCGAGGAGGTGGCTCTGGGTGGAAAGGGAGCCCTCCAGGAGGTGCCTGCTCTGTCTCTTCTCCTTCCTAGCACCCCTCACACTCCTCTGCCCCTCCCTCTCCCAGGGATTCCTCAACTGTGGGGAGGACGGGGTCAATGAGTTACCTCCTGGAGAAACAGGGGATGGTGGGACGCTCGGTGCCTGCCCAGGGCACTGCCTGGGAATCAAGGAGCTAATTCATGCAGAGCCCTTGCAACAGGGCCCTGCATAGACATAACTGACGTAATAGATGTAATAATGACGGCAATAACTGATATTTAAGTAGCACTCTAGGAGGGCTGTGCTCGTAAAAGCTCGTTTATATCCCAGAAGAACCCTACGAGGTGGGTACCAGTATCATCTCAAGCCCCGGGCAGAGATGGGTTCATTTGCCCCAAGTCTCCCAGCTGGGGAGAGGCGGACCTGGGATTTGAACCCAGGCAGTGGGCTCCTCAGCTCCATGTTCTAACCACTGTGGTCATCGGTCCCTTTCTGTCCCTGTGTGAATGGGAGGCCAAAGCAAAGTGAAAAGCTCATGGCTCTAGGTCTGGGCAGACCAGGGCTTCCATTCCAGGTCTACCGGTTGCCATCTTGCCACTCCCTTCATCTTTCCAAACTTCTAGTTCCTGATCTGTAAAATGGGGACATTAGGGTGAAGATTCACAGAGCTGATGTGCAGACTAACCGGGATAACGGACGTAAATTACCTAACACATAATTAGCACTCGATAAAGTGAGCTGTAGTTATCATTAATGAATATTGTTATCCATATGTTTAACACCTACTATTTGACTTCTTATCATGGCATAATAAGTCACTTAATTACAAACCAAAGCGACAGACAGCAAGTCCCTTGCGATTTCCATCATGGAGGCCTGCCCATGCTCACTTCCATGTCTCTACCTGCGAAGCCGCTGTGGAGCTGGCACTCCTGCGTCTCCACGGTAACGCACACTGGCCAAAGGACTTTCCTGCCCACTATCCTGATTCAGTTCTCGCCACACACAGGGAGGTTCGGATTAGGTAAGAAGGACGGTCTGTTTTTAGGGAGGAATTCTCTGCCACACAGAACCTGAATCCAGGTGTTGCAACTGCAAACTCAGTTCTTCTCTCCATGATTTCTCATTGGGAGAAATCAGATGTGCGACCCCAAACCCTGACCAGACCATTGGGCCTCTAGGAACTTAATCCTCTCTAGCTGGTTCACTGACTGGACTGAAAGGTATTACCCAAGAGTTATCAACCTGATATTTAATTTAAGGATTGGCATGGGAGGCTTGGCACCAGATGCAAGAAGTTTTATTTTATTCCAGGCAAAGGGAGTCACAAAGAAATGTGAGTCCCAAGCCTGAGTGAGGTGGATGCTTTTTGAAACTACAGACTATATCCAGCAGGACACACATGCCAGTGGCCTCAAGGCGAGGCTCTCTATCATCAAGGTCAAGAGAGAGCCAGGAGTTCTCATGATTTGAGAGTTCAGAGAAGAGAGAGATTTCTGAGCAGGAGGGAAAGCTGAACCGGAGGAAGCTGCACAGAAGAGAGAGGACCTGAGTGGACTTTGTTGGGAGTAAATGATTGGAGAAAAGGAAAGAAGGTGGATGGCCACTCCTGGGGGAGGGGGCAGGGATGGCAGGTGGGTTCAGGGGCCTGATTACCCAAAGGAGCTGTAGGGACAGGAGCTGGTCCTAAGTAACCCAGCATCCTCAGAACGGTGCCTGGAACTCAGAAGAACGTGCATTGAATGAGTGAGCCAGTGACTGTGTGAGCGAGGGCATAGAGGGATGGATAGATGGATGGATGGATGGATGGATGGATGGATGGATGGATGGGTGGGTGGATGGATGGACAAGTGAGTGGATGGATGATGGATGGATGGATAGATGAGTGGATGAATGGATGGATGAATGGATGGATAGACTGATTAATTCTCCTGAGTGAAGAGAAGCATTTGCATAGATGGGTAGTGAGGAATAAAGTTGAGAGGACTTTCAATCCAGCCTAAATAAGAGGGTGGTGAACCCTTGGATACAGGAGAGCGATCCTCCAGGCAATGGGGAGTCAGTAAAGGCTTCAGAGCAGGGTGTTACAGGAAGTACTTTAGGAATGTCATCGAGTCATCTGTCTTTGCGTCCTCAGTACTGAAAATGGCGCATGGTGCTCCATAGGCTCTCAGTGAACGACTGAGCATGGACATCTCCTGAAGATAAACTTCTGAGGGCAGTGGCTGGGATGGTCATTCCTTTGCCCTCAGAGCCTAGCACTGAGCTTGGTGTCTTCACTAAAGATTGGCTGAGCAGAATGGAACTGAAACGAACGGCTGGATGGTAGACTGACCAGCTGAGCGGGGATGAACAGGAGAGGGCAGCGGCTAAAGTAGGGAGCCCAGCAGAGGCTCGTATGTCTGAGGAGAAAGGGGTGAGGCATGAAGGGAAGCAGTGGGTCCCTCCACAGCCCTGCACTAGCTCCTCTGCTGGGAATAGGCCCAAACCTGGAAGGCTGTCCCCAGAATACTGTAGACTAGCTGAACTGGGGGATGCTGTTGAACAGCCAAGACCGCGCAGAGAGAAGTCTGGAAACTAAAGCAGAGATGGGCTTTTTAAAAAACTGCCATACATCCAAGTTGGCATTTAATGTTTTCTACACTGAAATCATCTTCTTGATCCCCAAATTTTCCTCTAATTTGTAGCACTTCAGTTTGGGCAAAACTTCAGTCAAAGGGATGATAATTAACACAACTTTCATCTTGAAACCCTAGTCTTAGGGCAGAAGGACACTCTTCTCCCTTCTTCTTCTTCTTCTTAGGAACCAGCAGTTCTTGCTTATACTTGGTGAAGGCCCAGGGAATTTGGAGGAGGAAAACAAAGGTGTAGCTAGCCCTTGCGAACGTCCCCTGAAGATGAGCCGAGGTGTCTCTCTTGCCTGGAAAGGTGTTAACACCAGGTCCTGGCGCGAATCCTAGCCTCGTAGAGCACGGGAAAGGTTGCCTTGAAGGAGCTCAGAGAATGTCCTCCAGCTGTTATGGAGCAGTGTGTGTGTGTGCAGAATACTGCACCGCTGGGAGCCTCAGTCCCCTCGGGGGGCACATGAAACACACCGGCCACGAGAGGAACTCAGCGCGGGGCCTGGTGCGGACCAGATGCTCCGCTGCCTTCTGTTACTTCCAGTGCTCCTAGTTCTATTGGGACTACCAGGAGGACAACCGCAGTCCAGCGCTCCATGGACTGATTCTGCACTACTATTCTCTTTAAAGCTTCAAAAACAACTTCCCGCGTAGACAAGTGGAATAGTTCTTCATAAATCATGGCTGAGTGCAAGATGCCAAATTTTCATGGAAAGCAAGTAGCCAGGTCTCTCTGCGGTGCAGGGACCGGAGCAGGAGGCAAGGCTTCACATCCACGCGCTGCCTCCCTCCCCGCCGTGGGCATCTGCAGAGCCCCTCGGCCACTCCCGCTTCCATCTTTCCAGCTTTAAATAATATAACTTTTAAAGGGAAGTGCAAGAGAATGAAACATTTAGAAAGTGACTTTTAAGAGCCAAGGCAGTCATGCACATTTTCTCACGTGATCCCACAACCACCCATAAATATTATCCCCACTCTACAGATGGAGAAACCGAAGCCCGGAGTGGAGAAGTAATTTGTTCAAGGTCTTGGGACTGGAAGTGGCAGAGCTAGGATTATAAAGCTGCAGTGTACTACCTATGCCTGGAAACAACAGGAACGAAGCACATCCCAGACCCTTATTTCCCACTCCACTCGTGTGTGGCTGGTGGATGGTGACTCATAAACGAGGTCTTTGCAAGGGTGGCCAGGACAGCGAGAGGAAATGAGGGGAGAGTCTGGCTTCCCCCATGGAGGAGTGCCAAATGGACAGCAGTCTCCCACTATGGCTCAGAAAGACGTATTGTTATGTCCTTGTTATGTCTGCAGCCTGGAAAAGCCTCACTGAGACAAAACAGAATCAGCCTGAGTCACCGTGCTAGGCGTTTACAACTGTACCACGTTCTGCTTTATGCAGAGCTCTTGCTTACATTGGCTCATTTAAATACCCAAAACCACCCTCTGATGTAGGAAGAACCAATATTATTTAAAAAGAATCTACACTACTTATTTAATCATTCTTTTCTATATACCCCACCTCATTCCAAAAACCATTTGGGGTCTACTCAGGAAAGAGTGTCAAAGAAGTTTAGTAACCTGCTAGCACCAGTTGAAAGAGGTTAAGAACCCAGATTTCCTGACTCCAACATGCTGTGGTTTCCCATGATGCCATGCTGCCTTGATTGATGGCAGAGGCTGTGTGACATTCACGGGCATCCTGTCCCCCACATCTTCTCTGCCATCACCTACCCCTCCACTAGGTTTTTTCATAGTCCCACTGTATCAATTCCCAGAGTCCCCTATTCACCCAAGATGAGGGAATGATGGGGGAGTTTTATTGGCTTTTTATACTTTTCAGAATATTCTTTCTCCAATGAATGTATATTAAATTTGTAATTAGAAAAACCTTAAATTAGACTTAAAAGATCAATTCTTTTGATCAGTTTCTTCAAAAAAAGAAAACTAAAATTACACATAATCCTTCTAGTCAAGGAGCATCACTGTCAAATACTATAGGCCCCCTGGTATGTTTCTTCCATTTGTGTGTGTGTGTGTGTGTGTATGTGCATGTATGTGTATATTTAAATACCGTCATACGCTGCATGACGACATGTTGGTCAACGACGGACTGCATATACGACACTGGTCCCATAAGATTAGTACCATATAGCCTAGGTGTGTAGCAGGCTATACCATCTAGGTTTGTGTAAGTACACTCTATCATGTTCGCACAATGATGAAATCACCTAACGACGCATTTCTCAGAATGTATCCCTGTCATTAAGCGACACATGACTGTATTTATACGTAGGAAATAAGTAAGATCATACCACTTTGGGACCTGTTTTTTCACCTCACAGTCCATTGTGAATATCATTCTGTGTCGTTACCCATTCATTTACAAGCTGTTTCCGAAGCCAGCATGCAGTGGGGTCTTTAGGCTGTTAGGGAGGGAGTCACAGAGAGGTTAGGAGCCCCTGCAGGCTATGAAGCGTGACACACTGGGATGCAAATCCCAGCTCTCATGGGTGGCTGGTGGACTTGGGCTCTTCATCGGTAGGAAGGAGTAGAATGACATCGATAGGTTCCCCACAGGATTGTTGTGGTGAAAAAGTGAGATGATTTTCATATAACAGTAGGGTGCCTTGCAAATTGTGAGTATTCAGCAAGTGATAACTTTTATTGTTTCTAGTTTTCTGATGTTTCAGACAACACTGCAATGTACATCTTTACAGTGAAGTCTACTCACGGATCTATGATGATTTCCTTATACAAAGCATATACAGGGTTAAAGGTCTACATTTCTTTTTCTGAGACAATAAGAACGTATTGAATGAGCTGTTTACACAACATTTTAATGGTTTCCCATTAAATAGGTACCATATGAAAATCTTTATTAAAGGAAAATATTTTTGTATTCCGCATGTATGATGAACATTTAGATAGTATTTTAAGCTATGTTTCTTGGCCTTTACAGCTAACTTTTTAAAAACTGTTCTAAGGGGATATAACTCACATATAGCTCACTCATTTAAGGCACATAATTCAATGGTTTTTAGTTATATTCACAGAGTTGTGCAAACGTCACCAGAATCTAATTTTAGAACATTTTCATCATCCCACAAAAAACCCTGTCCCCATTAGCAGTCATTCTCCATTCGCCGCCCTCGCTCCCAGGCCCAGACAACCACTAATCTACTTTCTCTATATATAGATCTGCCTATTATGAACATTTCACGGAAATAGAATCTACCATATGTGGCCAATGCTTCTGACTCACTTCACTTCACCCACGTTACGGCAGGCATCAGTACTTCATTCCTCTCATTGCTGAATAATATTCTATTGTATAGACACACCATATTTTGTTTATCTATTCATCAGCTGATGGACGGTGCGTTGTTTCCACTGTTTGGCGGTTATAAATAATGTTGCTATGAACATTCACGCTCAATGTTTTGTGTGGATGACATTTTCATTTCTCTTGGTTGTACACCTAGGGATGGAATTGCTGGATCTTATGGTAACTCTATGTTTAACCTTTTGAGAAACTGCCAAATGTTTTCTAAAGCAGCTGTGGCTTTTTTTTTTCTGTGAGGAAGATTGTCACTGAGCTAACATCTGTGCCAACCTTCCTCTATTTTATGTGGGATGCCACCACAGTGAGGCTTGATGAGCAGCACTAGGTCTGCGCCCAGGATCTGAACCTGTGAACCCTGGGCCCCCAAATCAGAGCACGTGAGCTTAACCACTGTGCCACCAGGCCAGCCCCAGCAGCTGCACCATTTTATATTCTCATAAGCAATATATGAATGTTCCAGTTTCTCCACATCCTCACCAACTCTTACCATCTGTATTATTTATTATTGTTGTTGTTATTATAGCAATCCTAGTGGGGGTGAAGTGGTATCACATTGGTTTTGATTTGCATTTACCTAATGTCTAATGATGTTGAGCAATTTTTCATGTGCTTATGGACCACTTGTATATCTTCCTTGGAGAAATACCTGTTCAGATCCTTTGTCTACTTTTAAATTGAGTTATTTGTCTTTTGGTTATTGAGTTATAAGTGTTCTTTATGTATTCTGGATACAAGCCCCTTATCAGATATATGATTTGCAGCCATTTTCTCCCATTCTTTGGGCTTTTTTGCTTTCTTGATAATATCTTTTGCAGCACAAAAGTTTTTAATTTTGATGAAATCCAATGTATCTATTTTTTCTTGTCTGCTTGTGCTTTTGGAGTCATATCTAAGAAACCATCGCTTAACCCAAGGGCCAGGAGTCCCACCTTGCATTCTAAATATACATTTCTTTAAAACCTTTCTTTACGATGTGCTGCCAAACTGCCCTACAGGAAGCTTGTACCCTGGTGTATTTTTATTTGCGAACATAAATCAGCCACCCACTGTGTCTACACGTGGAGGAAAGAGAAGGAAGTGCCAGCAGGTAGTGGGTGCCTGGGGTACTCTAAGCACTTTGTTCTCAAATGTGTGCCCATTAAACCTCTGAACCAGGGAGCCAGGACTGTGCCCCTTTTATTAAAGAGGGACAGAGGCTCAGAGAGCATAAATGACCTGCCCCAAGTCACCCCCTGCTTGGGAGTTGGACCCAGGCCATGGGTCCCCAAAGCTGCTGCACCACCCAGCCTCCATATGCCAAAGAGAGCAGGAACAGAGGTGACTATGTGCACGCAACCTCCTTCTCTGGACATTTTGGCAGACATTTCTCCCCACCTAACTGCTCCCGTCCCTGTGCAGGCGCCATCAGGAGGCCTTGCCGGGGCAGTCATCCCAGGGGAGCCCTCCGAAGGGGGGACCTCCCAGGAACTTCTTCGCTCGGAAAATGGCGAGGAGCTGGGCCTTGGCTTGGCTCCTAAAGAACAGAGCTTGCTCTCCTCTCATCTTTTCCCTCCAGGTTCTTGCAGACTTGACAAAATCCCGTTTCCCATCTGTCGCAAACATTACATCCCATTGCCTCAGTCACCTTCTGGCTGTCAGAAACCATTTACATGCTTGGCACTTGAAAGAACTGATTTTCCAGGCAAAGGTATCCCCCTTTTGAAAGGGACAGCTTGAGTGATGGCCGAGGCAGTGGCTGCCCCCTTATTTCACAGGCTCCCGAGTCCCTCCATCCTCAAGTATCGATTCATGCATACACACTGGGCGTATGTTGCCTTTCAAAAACAATGGCATAATTACAACTTGTAAAATTGCCTAGACGTTCCTTTCCAGTCATTTATACCTGTGGCTTTGTTTCAAGGACGAGCTGGCCAGAATCATGACTAGCGCAGCTGAACGGTAGAGAGAGAAGCTAGGTCTTGGTTTTTGAGGATGACACCCTGGGGCTGAACTGTGGCTTTGTCACCTTCTGATTCGCTGGCTTTGAACAAATTAGTTACCTCTTTAAGTCTCAGTTCCCTCAGCTGTAACGCGCCTGCCTCACCGACTTGTTGCAGGGGGCACATGAAATACACTGTGTGAGGAACTCAGCGCGGGGCCTGGTGTGGACCAGATGCTCTGCTCGCTGCCTCCTGTGACTTCTAGTACTCCTGATTCCGTTGGGGCTACCAGGAGGACAACTGTGTGCCCGCGCGTCATGGACTCATTCTACATTGTCGTTCTCTTAAAAACTTTGAAAACCATTTCCGGTAAAGAACAGTGGGAAGAACTTGGATTTAGAAATCAGAAAGATTTGCATTTCCAATCTCTGCTCTCTCCCTTAGTGGCCTTGCCATTTTGAACAAATCAATTCACTTCACCAAATCCATTTTGGTAACGTGGGATTTTAGTCTGACCTCGTAGGTTTGCTGTGTGGATTGGGGAAGTTAATATACAGATAAGGTAGTGGGTGGCAGTGCTGGGGGTTCGCCAGCCCTTGCCCAGAGCTGCATCCTGGTGTCTAATTTCAAGATGGAGAGATGGAGGCGGAGACAAGTGCTGGGCCGCTGTGTTCCCTGAAAGTTTTGACTCCTGCCGTCAGCCATGCTGTAGGAAGAGCTACCCCAAGACACATGAGCGTCTAGAAGACCGTAGAACCTAGCAAAGATTTCTAGAAGTGAGAAAGCCATGCTCTGATTATTCTTTTCCTCCCAGTCTCCTCCGGACCACCTCCCTCTCTCCATTTCCCCTCTCTCCCTCCCTCCCTCCCTCCCTCAGTAAATGCAGTGCACAGACCTGACCATAGGAAGGACTCGCCATGCCCGACCTAGAGAAGCACAGCCTGTGTGGAAGTTCTGGGGTTCTGATGGGTTTGGATGGCCTCAGGGTGCATAAGGGGAAGTGGCTGATTCCTGTGCCTGAGGGGGATCAGGTGGCCTCTCAGAGAAAGTCCCACAAGGAGGTGTGACCTGGGTTGCGTGGACATGAGCAGTGGTGACTCTGCTGAGACTGGGAGCAGAGCCGAGAGGAGGGACACTGCCTGGCACTGGTTTGATGTCCCTGGAGCGGTCATCTGAGGAGGCTGGACCGGGAGGCAGGGCACTGGCCCAGAAGGCCCTTCCCGTGTGCCATGTTAAAAGGGAAGAGTGAGGGAGCCGCCCTGGAAGTTCAGTTAAAGGTCCTGGAGTCAGGTCCCAGGCTTGGAATCTGTGTGTAGGGAGGAGAGGCTGGAGGGAGGGGCCTGCACCAGAAGTGGATCGTCCAGGGTTCCCACCCAGCGTCCAGGCCAGAGAGACCATGGCGCACACGCTCTTTGGGGTTCCCGTCTGCACGACCAGCTGAACTGAAATCCCGGCCCTGGCCTGTCCTGGTGTCTCTGTCTTCGGGCCCGAGCCTCACACCCTGACCCCTCCACCCTCGCTTGGCCATGTGTTCAGATCGGCTCCGCATTTTCCACTGTGGTGCCCACTTCCTTGTCTCGTATGAGCTCCAGCTGGGTGTAAGATCCGAGCCCAGCCCCTGCCCTGTGACAAGGACAATCCTGACAGCCCCTGGCCCATAAATCAAGCAGATCGTCTCCCCAGACTTTCCTGTGCAGACACTGCCAGGGGACTCTTGCATCTCTAGGAACTACACAGGCACACTTCTGAATCCCCGCCCCAGCTTGGCTCCTGGAATCCATTTCACATCCGTTCCAACACCATCCCCTTCAAATTTGTCAGGTGAAAACAAGTGTGAGTTATTAGACAGTGTAGAAAAAACAGACAGCGCATGGGCTTTGGGATTAGAGAAATCGTAGTGAATCCTGTGCTGACAGCTTGGTAAGCAGTGCTACTCCCCGTGTCTCTGTCTCCCTGTCTGTAAAAGGGGTATATAACAATGACTCAAGGTGTGGCATCCAGAGCACGGGCCATGGCTCCATCAGCCCAGCTTCAAGTTCAGCTTCCCCTCTAGCCAGCTGTGTGTCCTTAGGAAAACTATTTAAATTCCCTGTGTCTCAGTTTCCTCAAATGCAAAATGAGGATGAGAAGAATATTGACCTCATTCGCTTGTTGACATGAATTGATAAGACAACATGTAAAGCGCCAACGTGTGTTATATTTCAAATAAGTAGTAGCAGTCATTAAAGTCATAATGGATATTGCAAAGAGTACTTGGGAAAATTCAACGAACTAACATATTTGAAAAATACTTTATAACTTGTAAAGCACTATACGGATGTCAGTTATTGTTATTTATAATCCTACTGCTGCTCAAACTAAAAAAAATAATAATGAAATGTTCTCCAGTCTAAAAGAGGCTTTGGGGGTTGAAATTTTGTCGTGGCCAAAGCTATTTTAAGCAACTGAGCGTGTCTCTCGTCTGCTGGCCCTCCTTGGCCGCCCCATGCTGCTGAGTGTAATTAGTTGTGGCTCAGTGGGTAATGAAGCAGACGCCGGGCGACAATTTCACACCCATCCAGTTGCTTACACATGGTTGACACCATTTTAAATGACATCAAGGCCAGTTCTGAGTTTGCTCTTCTTTGGATAACAACAACAGAATCTTGTCGTGAGTGCAAGAGCCTCTCCCACAGAAGCGTCATAGAAATGAGAGAGCTCGAGGGGACTTGAGTAAAGGCTGTAATGATTCTGTTATAGATCTTAACTTCGTTTTGCACTGTTTCCACTGTCCCAGGACACAGCCTGCTCTGCCGCTTTGAGCTGGTCTACTATCAGGATAATTCCATGCGCATCTTTGAGCACCTCCCATATGTCAGATGCTGCAGGGAATCGAAGATGCTTAAGGCCATAAGGAAGTTACGAATGGACAGGGAGGGGACTTTCTTTCTTTCCTTTTTTGTTTTACATCCTTCCTCTTTCCCTCCCTCCCATTCTCCCTCCCTTCTGCCCTTCCTTCCTCCTAATAAACACGTCATGGGTGCTCTGGCCGAGTGAGATGCCAGGGTTAGGTGTCAATCATTGACAAAACAGGTGGGCTCCCGGCCTTCATGGAACTCACAGTGCTGGGGAAGTCAGACCAACATAGAGATGGGGAAGAGACATGTTAGGAGAGACCCTTGAAAAAATTCCCTTCCTGGGGCCTGATACCAGCCAACAGCACCACGCACTGACTCTTCCTTCTCATGGGAAGACGGACTCTTGTCTTTGTTCCAAGTGGACCTCACAAGGATCTCTGTGCCCTGCCCAGAAGAGAGACGATATAATTGCACCATCAGAAGATAAAATACAGTGTTTCAAATTCCTTTGTTTAGAAATGATGCCTGTCTCCTTCTTCATGTTTCTGTTAAGAGTCTTGGTCTCCCAAATGGGGTGCACAAGACAATCAATTTGGAGTGCAGGAAGAAAATTCCGGAATATTTACTTATAAATATCATTGAAGTAGTCTTATCCTTTTAAAGTATGTTTTAATTTATAATGTATATATTAGTAGAGTCATCTGTGTACATAATTAGTGAGTAAATATGCATATATGCGGAATGCTTACTCAAAACTTTTCTACTGTCTGGGTGTGTAATCAAAAAGTTTGGAGATTATGACACCAGACAACAGGAAGAGAGGCCCCCTTGTCAGTGGGCTGAGGAAAAGAGAATTGAGCTAGGATGTCATCAGCCACCCACAGTGTCTGCTCTGCTGATAGAAATAAAAGTGACCAGAGAACTTCTTGCCTCTGGGACAGTTACAGGTCATTCTGACACAGTCATTCTTGGCTGCAGACAGATGCCACCACCTTTGCCATCCTTCCTCCCCACCAATGCCACTGGCATGAGCCAGTCTGGGGCACAGGTCATTTAGACAGTTGAAGAACCACTCCTTTGGGTAGAGGACAAGAGCGGGGTGTGACATGGCTTAGACCCGCCCTTTGCAGAAGATAATGGAAGCATGAGCCCTTGACCAGACTCTGTCTCAGTAAGATGAAAGGACTGAAACCCTGGGTAACCTCAACAGGAGACTCAGCCCTGATTCTGGCAGATCCTAAAATGGGGAAAGCCATTCTAGGTCAGTGGGACAGCAAGAGTCAATTCAGAGGCAAAACCCAGCAGAGCCTGCCCAGGCCACAGGAGACAGTGGAAGGGAACCGGGAAGGCGGGTTGGGACAGCGAGGACCAGGTGAGAGTCCATGCAAAGGCCAAGGACACTGGGGGGCCGTGGAAGGCTGGGGCAGAAAAAGACGAGACAGCGCAGATCCAAGGCGGGTCACTTCATCAACCTGTCCCAGGTGCATCTGAGAGGGGCAAGGAGATCACAGGAGGCAGGATGACCTGAGTGGCAGATCTTGAAGTCACCTCCAACTCCAGACAAGATGCAACTGAAGTCACCATCATGACAAAAATGAGAAGGCACAAAGCGAACATCCCAGCCAGCACTGCCAACGTCTAGCATTGGTGGGCCCCTCTCACGTCCAAAGTTGAGCTGAACATCACCCCCTGTCAAGCCTCGGGTCCACCACAACTGCCAGCCATTTCCTCTGGTTTCCTCATCACCGGAACCCCCACCGCAATGCCCTGTCATCGTGGGTCATTCCTGGCCCCTGTTCGACTCTCACTGAGCTCCTGGATGGCAGGGCATGTGTCACGGTCACCTTTGTCCCCCTACAGCTTAGCCTCATGGCTGACCTGAGGCTAATATTCACTTAATATAATATTAATTTAAATAAATGAATGCCTGAGTCAGATCTAGGAAACAAAAGACTTTGGCTGTGAGTGACCTGCGGACGTTATGAAGGAAAGCAGAGTTGCAAAGTTGCACAGACTGAAATTAGGCCACGCTCAGAGAACTTCCCAAATTCTGGGAAACCTCCGACCTCTTTGTCAACCCCCACAAGGCTGAGAAGAGGGACGGTCTCCAGGAGGTGGATGTTGGGGGGTTAGTTTGAGGAAGAACAGAAGAGAACAGCTCTCATGAACCAAAAGGGTTGTGCAACTCATCACATTAGAGAAGTACAGTGGGAACAAAGCTCGTACTTTTCTTTTTCCGGAGAACAGCGTCCGTGCCAGGAGGCCTCCCAAAGAAACACAGCGATTCTGATGACATACACATTTAGGTCCCACTCCAGCTGGAGAATTCAGTTCATCCAGATGGGCCACTTATCCCACTTTGGAGATGGTTCCAGAAATATGAACGACACCCATCGCTAGAGAAAAAATAGGGGCTGATCTCTCCCAGAAGATTTTTGTGATTTGCTTATTGTCTTCCCAGAGGTGAAAAGTCAAATTTCACGATGTGTGTGCTTTGGTTCACAAGGCAGATGCACAGCCTCCGTTCATTCATTCATTCAGTGGATAATTACGGACCAGCTCTTTCGGGTGGGCTCAGAGCTGGGCTCAATATTCCTGTGTTGGACACGCCCCTGCCTTCTAAAGCTTAGGCTCCACTGTGAAAGGAATGGGAGGCACTCGTATTCAGAGGACCCCCACTACGCGCCTTGCACTGGGCTGGGCAACCTGTACACATTCTTCTAGGGACCCTCATGACCTGAGAAGGAAGGAGGATCAGTAACACCATTTAGGCCCGCAGAGACTCAGAAACCTATGCCAGGTCACACAGCCCCCAAATATCCTCTTGTTCTTGACTCCAGTACATATGCGCCCTATTCCTGTGGGACACGTAAAACTCCAAGGGGTGTTGCGAGGAGGGAGCAATGACTTCTGGTTGAGGGGGGTCTGGGGATACACGTGGACAAAGTGAGCTCTGGGTGGGAGGACATCCTACACAGTATGGGAAGGACAGGGGCAAAGCAAATGGTGAAGAGGTGGGGGGCCTGTCTGAAGTGCAGACGGGCACAAAGAGTCCCTGTGGTGAATGGGGTGTGGGGGCCTTGAGGCGGGACCTTGTTATGAGGAAAGGTTAGAAAACAAGCTGTGATGAGCATTGAACGCCAGGAAAGGGAGGAAGTTGGTCCTGTGGGAGACAGGAGACTTGGGCAGGTCCTTGAGGAAGATGGTAGCAGGGCCTAAGCCTTATTTGGGGGACAGGGCTGGAATGGGGTGAGGGAGGCACTGGGACCTGGGAAGACCCCAAGGAGGCCAGCATAATGGTGATGGTGAGCTCACCTCCAGAGGCCATTGAGCAAGGCTGGGTGGTGTCACTCAGCAGCTGGGTGACCGAGAGCAAGGAAATTAACCCTAGGAGCTCAGGTTTCTCCAGGTGAAGTGTAGACATACAGAGTAATTGGGAAGAGTAAACAGGTACCGTAAGCAAGAACCAAGCTTCTTTCCTGACATTGCCCAAATCTTAGCTCCCTCTTCCCTACTTTCTGCTCCTTGAATGCTGCAAGCGTTTCCAGCCCCAAACCTCTGCACTGGCCATTCGCTTTACCAGGTCACTCTCCCTTCTGATCTTCACACTGGTATCTGGGCTCGTCTAAAACTCTCTTCCAAGGTAGGAGTTCCCCTTCCTGTCCCCATGCTCTCAGCCACCTTCGGTGCCATTACATGTCCATTTCTCTAACTCAGCACCAGAGCAGCACCCAACACATAGCAGAAGCTCGACAAACACGTGTGGAATAAACGGTTGGTGAATCAGCACTTATCCAGCCATAGAACGGGCATCAACTTGGTTCTCGGAGAACTTCTAGCTTGCACGGGATCTTGAAGGTCATACAGTTTAAGCCCTTTGGATGCAAAAAGCCCATCGATAGTTCTGTGGCACCGAGTAGAATGCCTTGCATTCAGTACATGCTCACTGAACTTCCCTGCTGAGGAGACAAACTTAATTCTCCCCATTCATAGGGAGTTTACTAGTTCTTGAGGTCCTCTTTTTCATCTTCTAAGCTTTCCACTATTTATGTAAAAAGAGCGGACAATACTTTTGAGTAGACCTGGGAATCTGTTAACACTGGACCGAGCTGTAAACCGTGGGGCTTAATCACCGCACACCTGCTGCTTGGCGCTTGGTCAACTTTACCTCCTAGAACCTGGAGAAACAGGCTTCACGTTGCTTGGGTAGGAGGCCTGCCAACCCCTGAACCTGGGAAGGTGACACGTGGCTCCTGACAACATTAAGTGTGTAGTTAGTAGTTTATATGGAGGAACATTTCATTTCAATAAGGTGTTGACCGCATCTTGTACTTAGCAATCTTGGACCCATGGGGCATCTTGCTAATCTGCCTGTGGCCATTAGCCTGGGCCCTAATAGCTAATGAATTCACAAAGCCATTGGGAAGTCAGAGCTTTCTGCACAGAGGGCCCTGGGTGTCTCCGTGAGCCCTGAAGCATGGCCTCCCCACATGTTGTCACCGGGCCAGGGCTGACTCCAGCCTTGTACTGGAGGTCCTGCTGGAGGCGTCCCTTGCCAAGAGTGGGCTCCGACCACCATACCATCCCTCTGCTCGGGCCACAGCTCAGGCTTCCATGCAGCACAGCTGTCAGTGTTAGGAACATTTTCTCAAACTTGCTCTGTTTTCTTGCGGCTACCCCAGGGGTGAAAGGGAAGTAGTGAAACCCCAAGGCCGGGGGAAGTCAGCTGCAGCCCCCTGGGCCACCGGGTACCCACTGTCAACCGGCAGAGTGGAGGCGTCAACCCTGACCCCCCGGGTGCCAAACTCCCAGCTTCTCCCTCTGCAGCAGCTTCTCCTGTTAGTGGACTGTGCCCTGCAGTGGAGAACCACTCTACGCCTGCCTTTCTGCTGTCCATCTCTACCATCAGACTCGGAGTTCTTGGGCCCACTGTGTCTTCCCCAACCCTCCACAGTCTGTGTGAAGCCAGTAGGCCCTTCTGCATGAGCCTCCCATGCCTTGGCGTGTCCCAAGGCTGGCTCCTTTCCTCCTGGGCGGTCTCAGCTAAAGGGACCTCCATTGACGGTGCATCCCCCTTACCACTGACCCCTGTGGGAAGCAGCACCTGCGGAACCCCCATCACACTGACCATGCCATTCCTCCACCATCCCGAGAGAAGTCCTTATCACACGGTTCCCCCAGAGCAGGTACGCCCAATGAGGGTAGGGTTTTGCTGGTATCCGTGCGTGGTGAATTCCACTGCCCGGAACAGGCTCAGTAAAGTTGTATTGACGAAATGATTGAATGAAGGGATGAATTGAGTCTAACTCATAGCAGATTCTCAATAAATGCTTTTTGAAAAGTTGCCACAAAGCTCCCGCCTTCTGACCATGGGTCCAAACCTCTTTTACTTCGCTGTGCGATTTGGGGGGAAAAACTCCACTTCTGTATGTTTCTGCCCATCTGGGCAAAGCGCCCACTCAGTCTTTGCAACATTTCCTCTGTCCCTTCCCAGGGTGCCCCGCGCGGAGCAGAGCGGGTCATTTCACAAGTTGTCTGAGGAAGCATCTCTCTAGTACAGAGTTCCTTCTAAATTTAGAAGCAGCTCTGGTGTTTTTAATTCATCTTCAATAACGACACTGAGCCAGGTTTCTAGATGACTGTGCCCTGGTGGCCGTGTGAGCCCCGCTGGGTCGGGGCTGCGCGTCACCAGCCCTCGACACTGGCCCTGGCTCAGCTTCAGGACTAGCTGTGCGAACCGGGGCAAGTCACTGGACGCTCTGCTCTGTCGTCTCTGTGAAGTGGGGGGCCAGCCAGGGCTCTCAGAGGGTGGCCCCAGCATGGTCATCTGCACCCCCACCTCTAGCACACAATGCCCAGGCCGTGGTGCCTGGAGTTGACATTCTAGCAGCTACTACCTTTGCCTCCAAGAAGCCCTCAGGCCCCAAATGCCTGGGTTTTCCTGTTTGAGACTCATAAACTATGCATAGGGAGCTATATATTATTATTTTTAAATATTTTAAACCCATCAACCAGTTGAAATAGTCCCGTGCACTTATGCCCTTCTCTTAGAATCCCCAAGTCTTAACATTTTGTCACGTTTGGTTTCTGTCTTCCTCATTTTCTCTCTTTCTCTTTATTTATATTTATATTTGATATATATTTTTTCTTTTAGTGAACCATTTGGAAGCTGTAGACATTGCGACACCTGACCTCCAAATACATCAGCATGTGGGTCCTAAGATATTCTCCCACAAAACCACAGTAGCGTCAGCATACTCCGGAAAACTCACATTGACACAATATTATCTAACATGCAGTGTATACCTGAATATAGCCCACCTCCGTCCCAGGAATGTTCTTTCTAGTCCTTTTCCCTAAATCCAGGACCCAGCCGGGCATTGCACATTGCATTCAGTGGCCATGTTTTCTTAGCCGACTTGCACCTAGCTCCTGGGGGGGAGCTGACTATTTTTCATAACCTTTCTAATGTCTTCTGGTTGTCGCCCAGCTGAGGGGCGGTGGGTCTGGCCCAGGAAGGCTGGTGAGCAGCTCCTTTCTACAAAGGCGCTTTCATGCCCACTATTTCAAGTCTCTGCTAATTAAAAACTGGCCTACAGCAGAGCCAGGGCCAGTAGCTGTGCTCTGGGGTCCATTCCGCAGTGACATGAGGAAGCAGTCATAAGTGGGAAACTGAGAAAAGAGAAGCTACAGCTCTGAGCCCCAGCCTCCATGGCCCCGGGGAGCTCAGGGGATGTGAGAGCAGCCTCTCAGCCTCCTCTGCCTTCTAATTAGACAAGACAGCCCTGGCCTCTGGAAGTCCCAGCATGACCCGGACATTTAGAACCAGGCTGCCCACATTCCCAAGTGTTTCGTAAAAAGCCGAATAACGTCAACCTTGCCCGTCCTTACAGAGAGACGCTTGCTTAGAGAGGTTACTGAAAACAGGAACCCACTCTTCTGCAAGTCCCGCGCCTTCCTCGTTTCTAGCAGAGGAAGTGCAAGGCCGTTTAGCAACTGCTGTTCTTCTTGATAGCACGGGCTTCTTCACACCCACAGGAGGCCTGGCGGCCCGCTCACTCTGCCAGAGCAGCAGCAGCTGATGGAGACGCGCTGACAGCGCTCCTGGCAACCCCTCCTGAGCTACTCCCTGGGGAGAGCATGCCCAGCTTCTGAAGGTACCCTGAGGGACATGGCGGGGGCTGGCTGGGCAGAGACTTCAGGACCCCTCAGCACACAGCGGGCAGGGGCTTGACTTTCCGGAGACAGAAGTGCTCCTTGAGAAGGGGCAGAGCAATGTCTCAAGTGAGGCCCCACAGCTCACCAGGTGCCTGCACATCGCGGCTGCCCAGTGAACGTCTGGTGCGTAATTATGTGGCAAGAAGGCCTGGGAGGGCTTGGGCCGGGCCCGCTCCTGCCAGCGGAGATTGTCCAGCTACACGACGGCCTGGCGCAGAGCAGGTGCCTCACTAAGGACAACTACTTCTTGCTACCAGACTTCCTAGCAGGGTGACCCTGGGCGAGTCATTTAAACCTCTCCAGGCCTTCATTTTCTCCTCCGTAAGGTGGGAATAATGGTACCCCATTCACAAGGGTATTGGGCAGATTAAACGAGCTAACACAAGCAGAGCACCCAGGCTAGCTTCAGACACATAGTAGGTGCTCAATAAATGCTATCAGCATGGAGTCAGGACACCTACAGGTGCCCCGAGCCCAGGGAGGCCGGCGCATCACAGTAGTGCTTCCAGGAGTTTGGGGGTGTGGATCTTCTCGGGGACGATGTCAACAACAATCGATAATAACCAAAGTGGGTGGCATGTGCAGGGGGCAGGGGTAAGATTAAAAGAGAGGCAGAGGGAGGTATATAAATTCTGGAAACATAAGATGTTAGCATAGGAGAGATTTTGGAGAACTAGACCTCGCTAAGGAATGTGGCCCAGTCCATGTTCTTTTAGGTGCCTGTGAATCCAGAGAGTGTGGCATCAGGGCATGACCTGGGCTTTGGCCTCGGCATGTCCTGAATTGGGGCTGTGTGTGCGGGTGTGACGGGATGGTGTCTGCCACGCCGAGCGGCAGGGGAGGGGTGTCACGTGAAAAACTATTTTCCTGCAATCCTGTAAGATTACGATTACTATTTGCTTTTGACAAATGAGAAAATGAGGCTCAGAGAGGTTAAGTGAACCGTCCAAGTCACACAGCTGGTGAGCAGTTCTAAGGGGTCCGAGGGCTGAGGTGGGGAGGGGAGAGCCTCAGTGAGAGCCAGTGTGCAAAGGATAACAGTGTGCATCTGGAGCAGTGCCCTTCATCTGAGGAGAAAGACACCCCAGGGTCTGCAGGTTGTCTTCTGTGGTTTGCTGTGAATGCTGAGCCGCAAATCTATAAACTGACCTGTGGTCCTTTTAGAACTGGGGAGGTAAGAGCCAGTCCTGATGGCCTAGTGGTTAAAGTTCGGCACTCTCCGATTCAGGGGCCCGGGTTCAGTTCCCCAGTCGCGGAACCACACCACCCATCTGTCAATAGTTATACTGTGGCAGCGGCTCACAGAGAAAAACTCGAAGGACTGACAACTAAAATATAAAACTACCTACTGGGGCTTTGGGGAGAAGAAAAAAAAGTGAGGAAGATTGGCAACAGATGTTAGCTCAGGGCAAATCTTTCCCAGCAAAAAAAAAAAAAAAAATTAAAACAAACAGTAAAGAAACTGGGGAGGTAGGCCCAAATCAAAGTTCTGGCAAATCTGTTGCAATTTTATTCTCCAGTTTGAAGAATGCTATTCAAGAGTGCTTAATATGCTCTAAAAAAATATAATAATAATAATATTTTTTAAAACCTATGGAATAGACAGTCTAAAATCTATTTAGACTCCTGCGTCTTAAACAGATGTAGAATTAGGGCACCACGGAAAGCTGCTGTTTTAATCCGCTACACCTGGGTCAACATTCTAGGTCAGCGACCCATGAACCTGTGACTCTGGGCAAGTCACTTGGCCTCTCTGACTGTTAGTTTCCTCCCCGTAAAAAGACCAGCTTTCTCATGTGTTTGTAAGAAGTTTAAGTAATATACAATGTGTAGGAGATGCTAAATACTAAATAGCAGGTATTAACATCATTCCTAACCCAGAGAACTGGAGTACATTGCATTCCTGGGGTGTTGCAAGACAGTAGATGCTAATAGGCAGTGTTAATATGACGGATAAAACTGCATAGCTGATGCACTGGACACTCCTCGATTTTTCTGGCTTATTTTTGCTTGTTCCTCCATCTCACGTAAATGAAACAGATATGGGTAGGTTTGCATTGTAGCAGACTGAAATCATTTTCCTAATACAGAAAACATTTCCCCACTCTGAGTTTCCAGAGCTGGCGACATATTTCTGAGGGGAGTGTGTCTTTCTTAAAGACTGAGAAGTTATTCATCCCAGTAAACCCCAATCAGCTCTCCGCATTTGTAGATGCTGCTGGTTTTTCATTTTTCATTTGACATTCAGCAAGAATTTATTTCCCCTAGCTCTGAGAGAGAGGCAAGAGCTTAAAATTCTCATTAAGGATTTCCAGCATGTCAGGCCAGACCATTTGGTTCTTGTCAGCAACCTGAGGGCCCTGTTGGTCCATCTATCCATCCATCCATCCATCCATCCATCCATCCATCCCTTCCATAGTAAATGCATTGGGTCCATACCATGTGACTGACTCCCTCCCTCTCTCACCTCCCCAAGAGCTCCAAAGGAAACAAGTACACTGGGTCCGGACCACTTCCTCCTATCTGAGAATCACGAGCTTATTTCATTACGGTAACTCCAGCTGCCAACAGAAACCGTGGGGCCTCAAAGGCTCAGTGGCTCACTTTTGTTGTCAAACAGCCTTGCAAAGTCATACTTCCCTCCTTGGCACGCCCCAGGCAGCTGGGACCAGGCCGGAGGACTTGGGGGAAAGCTGGGGAGACTCAAAGAGCTTCAGGAGGAAGTGAGAATTGTCCTCCGGATGCTCCTTAGGGGAACGACCACCTTGAGGAGGTGGGGCTGCTCCTGGAAGCACAGCATTCTCCACATGCACTGTGCCAGGCATCTTACAGACAGTAAGTGAGCACCGAGGACGTGCCAGTCACCTGCGAGGTAGTGATTTTCCATTGAGGAATATAACAGCCCTGGACCGTGTTCTCAGGAAGTCTACAGCCTCGGAGGGAGTGTGGGTAATGCACACATAGAGAAACAAATACTTAATGATGTACTGTGGTGTGCACCATGGAGAGACCACCCAGAGCCCAGGACACAGAGCAGAGGGGAACAGGCTTAGTCAGTGAAGTCTGTTAAATTCAATTCTCACGTTAACCCTGGGAGGTTGCCACACTCCTTCCCAATTTACAGATCTGCCATCTTCCTCCCCCTCCCTCCCCACCACGCCCTCCAAGTCACACAGACAATCAGCTTAAAACTTACATCCTCTGGACAGAAATTCCAAGCACCCAGAGTGTCAGGACCAGTTCTCGTGCTGCCCCCTTCCTGGGCGCATTGTTTCTTCAACTGTCATCTAGTCCTTTTTATTTCCTTCTGGAATGTCTACTGTGTTCCAGCCGTGAGTAAAAACAGATCTGATCTCTCTGTCTTCACCGCCCTTACTGTCGTTCATCAAACAGTCACACAAATGATTGTGGACATTATAATGCCCTTCAAGGGCAATGCAGGCGTCCCTGAGGAGGTGAGGACGGGATGGGAGCTGAACAGAGCGTAGCTCAGCGGTCCTCAGCCCTGGCATCTGTGCGTTTTGACAAGTGACTTACAGTGAGGGGCAAGGACCCCAGAGCAGGAGGCTCAGCATATGCAAATGCCATTATTAGGCAAAATATCCATTTCCATCTCACTCACAAGAGTGTGAGCCATGCTTATGATTCATGTGTGTGAATAAAAAGAACACTAAACCTTTCTGGTAAATGTGACGTCATGGAGAAATCACTAACCTTACAATCCCTGAGCCCAGATGTCCGGACAACCTTTAGCATCTCCATTTACCTCCTCCTTCTCAAGGACCCTGCACTTCCCAAGTATCCATGTTTGGAAGGAAAAGAAAAAGACTATTTCATATTCACTGTTTTCCCTTTCTGCATAATTGTGTATTTGCGTAATCTAGTAACACAATAATTGTCTTTATGACTCTTGTTTCATCGTCAGTGTTTATCATGTCAGCTAGCTTATAGGATACACATATATATATATACACACACACATATATACACCAGCCCTGTGTACTGGGGGCCTCTGTGCATGAAAAGCTGATCTAGAAAAGAAAGAGATTGGGGGATTTTTACTTTTTATTTCAGTGAGATGGTGAAGCCATGTCAGGAATGGCTTTATTGACACTTCTTCACACAGACCTCCTGCCACAGGGTCCAGGCCACAAAGGCACTTGCTGGTGGCACATTTACTGTCAGCAGGGGCGAGCCACACAGACCAGGAAATGCACTCAGCCTGTGTGACACCTGCCCTCTCTGATCCTTACTTGTGAAAACCCAGCAAGGCAGAGACGGCTATGTAAATTTTTAAAATGCAAACAAACAAAAAACAATGAAAAGAGGATTAGTGACTTAATAAGAAGTGAAACTGAAATTTGCCCCAGTACCAACCGGTCCCAAATCTGGCTTCTTCCTGTGACATCCAAAAATGACCATAAAATGTCTTATAGGGTGTGTCCATCCTAATGGGGTCTTAGGGCTAAGCTGAGCCTCCCTCTTAGCCTGAGAGTATATGAGATCCCCCTCTGGGCACTCAGGGGTGAAGGGGCCAGAACACAGGTTCATGGACACATGGGTCAGGCTCTCTTGTAGTGGACAGAGCGCTAGACATGGCATTACGACTCTTGTCCAGACTTACTGACTGCCCTTGAGCTGGTTGCTTGGCTTCTCAGAGCCTTTTCTGTGTAACAGGAGGGCACTAAATTGCTACTTTTGGATCGGCGCTTTATACTATCCTAGGATTGCAGTGTCCCGTCAGAGGAGTGGATGGGCAGGAGTGCCGAGCTCCCAACCCACAACCAGCAGCTTGCTTTTTTCTCTATTTCACATATTGAGCTTCTGGGGGATCTTTCTTTAAAAAGGTTTCAACCAGCAGGTTTGAAATATCCTGGATGCGAGGATTCCAAGGTCTCCTCCAAGTGGCCCTTTGAGCCTCTGACTCTGAGTCAGGCAGGAGGAGAGGGCGGGGTGGCGCATGCGCCTTTCTGTGCTGGCTGCCTGCTCTCCATCGGTCCTGCCTGCCCAGTGCCCAGGAGCCATGCCTGTGCCACAGCCGCCTTCACCATGCAGGGAAAGGAGAACAAGGTCCGGGGGGGGGGTGTCATCGGGGACTGGCCTACAGCTGCACCTGCCTGAGAGGAGAGCAGGGAACAATGTGGGTCACAGGGCAGGCACACCTGTTGAGCGAGGTCAGGATGTGGTGGGGTGCCCCCGGAAATCCTGTGAGATCCTTAGCAGGGAAATCAACCGATGCTAAGCCCCTGTCCCCAGCTCTTATCGTCCCTGGTGCAGACTGTCAGAGCACAGGCAGCACTGAGCAAGTTCCAAGTCAACAGGGCGGGTACGGGGTACCAGTCACAGCAGGGCAAGCTTGCACAGTGAGTTAGCTGGCCACCCAATACCCCCACGGAATCCAGCTTTGGTAAATTTTTAGCTATCTTACCAAACTTAACTCTGCTTTAGATATGACCTGTAATTTAATCCTCAAAACAACCATCTGGGGCTTGTATCTGTATCTCAAATTTATGGATTTGAAAATCAAGGCTCAGAGAAATGCCATGACTTGCCAAAGGACACACAGCTGGTAGGTGGGGAGCTGGAATCTGGACTCAGGCTTGCCTGCTTTGAAAATCCCCTTTTCAAGGCTCCCTTATTCTCCCCAAGTTCTGCTTCTGATTTTAAAAGCAATTCATGCACATGGGAGAAAATCTGGAGATTTTAGAAAGGTATAAAGAAGAAATCGATAAACTCACCTATAAAACCACTGCCCAGAGAGAGAGCCCTTGGAAACATCCTGGAAATAATTTCCCTGAATATTTTTCTACATATACGTGCATGCATGTGAAAGTTTTATAAAATTGGGACAGTATAGGCACAGTTAGCTTTGGGGGGTGGGGGGCGGTTTGCCCTACAGCATGAACAGTTCTGTGAAATAATGCTGTGAAAAGCTGGGAAGCGCTCCATATGATTCACTCCTGACCTTTGCACCAGGCCAGGCCACCTAAGAACGGCCACCGGAGCTGAGACCCGAGCAGGCCTTCACTGGCCTCTCTCTCCTGGCCCTTCTGCTCCTCCAGCCAGATCCCCAGACCTGGGCTTCCAAAGGTTGCCGCCTGACATCCAAGAGACCCCTCGGGACCTCCGTGTCTCTTGTACTGAAGTTTCGCCCAAAAGTTTATGGTCCCTGAAGTTTGCTCTGATGACTTTAAAAAAATCACTTTTCTGTCGCGTTCTTAGACTGAACCAGGAAAGCAGAACAGCTTTTTGTGGTGGTTGAGAGCACAGGTTATAAGGTGTGAAGCCCAGCTTTTCCTCTGACTAGTCATCTAACCTTAGACAAGTTACTTAATTTCTCTCTCCTCTAGAGTGGGGGAGTGGTGAGCAACCCAGGGTACGACGGCTATAAAACTCTTAGCCCAGGGCCTGGCATAGAGTAAGAGCTGATCAACCATGGAGGTCGGGGTTCTGGTCATTACTGCTGCTGTGGGTGTGTGGATATGGTGGACAATGAGGTTCCCCACTTGTGGCATCATGCTCCGCCATCTTAGAAGCAGGTCACATGAAGGGGCTTACAGCTGTCACACTTTGTGGAAGAAATTTCGAAGGCCAAAGGGGAGGTTGCATTCCTAAGTAGGTTTTCATGTTAATTCCCACGGTCACCAAGGTTTTCCGACTATTCCTGGTTTTGCTAGACAGTCCAGACCTCTTTCCCTTGGTGGGGGTTCCTCCAGGTCTCTCCGCCTTGGCATACTGTGAAGGGGTTCGGGCTACCTTCTGTTCCAATGGGGAGGCCTGGCTTTTGGAAGCACAAAGTGGATAAGGTGCACAAAATTGTCCCGGGATGCTGCCCCGGGAATGGGAGGGTCTGAGAAGCCTCAGCCCCTGGTTTATGAGACAACACAGAGCACGCAACGAAAGGATCCCTGATCTGGTCAGACAGAGACCTGCTGGAGAAGGCACATCCTGCATTCCTGATGGCAACTGCCTGTGGGCGTGTGACCTCTCCAAGCCCCGCGTCTCTTCAAATGGCGGCCAGACATTCACTGACCAGAGTTCCTTGGTCATCTTTTTCCTCCCCGTGGAGAGACAGCAGCATGGCCCTGGGGGGAAGGATGTGGGTTCTGAAGTCAAAAGAGGTGGGTGGGCACCCTGCATCCTTGCTCTGGGGGCATAGGCTGACCTCCACACCCTGAAGGTGAAGGACAAATATCTGCCTCTGGGGATGCTGGGAAGGTTAAATGCAATGGCGTCTGCATCCGCTAACTGCCCACCAGAAGGTGGGTGTAGAACCTACATGAACTGCCCTCCCTTGATCCTGAAGAACATAAAGGCAAGGTTTGGATCCTGTCTAGTGGGACTTCATAAGAAAGTGATGATGGATCTTTACTCTTATTCATAATTTTCAAAAAGCCATTGAGTCTTGATTGCTGGAATGAAAAGGGGTGAAGTGGTTCTCTTGGGAGAGCATCCTTTCCACTCATGTCATTTTTCAGAAGAGTAAACTGAGGCCCAAGGTCACGCAAAGAAGACAGCATTGGTCCAAAGACTGGGGGGTAAATCAGAGGCAAAAGCCAGTTGGGATCCTTTGCCATCACAAAGAAGAGGGAGAAAGAAATCAAGAATTTCCCGAGCTGACGTTAATGAACTCATTTCTCTTTTGCCCTCTCCTTATTGTTCCTAGAAGCAATTATGCCTCCCATCCCCTCTCTCCCACCTCCAGCCACCGCATAAAACTGTCACAGATTAAATCAAATTGTTCAGTCCGTTCATCAGGGAGACTCAGCTCTCATTCTCTGGGGGCATTTTCACTCTTCTCAAATAAAAGCCTCTTTCAGATAAGTTAACTCCTTCTTGGAGACTAGAGGAAGCCAGCGAGCAGACCGCTCAGGTCTATTGAGACCTGATGGGTTTCTGAACCGCGCGGGGCATGGCGGGCCTGTAGCCCAGCCCCAGCGTCCGCTCTCAGCGCACACGCGGACCTGCCGGACAGGAACAGGGAGAGGGAGAGTGCCAGAGCAGAAGAACCCAGGCTTCTAGGATCTGCTCCACCTTTCTCATCTTGAGACCCTGGGTATGTTTCTTTTCTTGGATGGACCTCAGTTTTCCCATCTAAAAAATGCAAGTTTCAAGTCTTTTTATTTTCCCCTGTACCGGATTCCATGAATCCCCCCAAAATAGCACACAAATGCTTGAGAAGAATTATAAAGTTGGTTGGGAAGAGAGGTGAAGTTGGAATTCACCTTGATAGATAACCAAGGCTTTTCCCAGCAAATTTTCTAGAATTGTGGTGTGAGGGAAGGATGAGATGGATGTGACGGCCAGTGGGAGGCTGCTGCTTGGAAAGGGCTGAGGGAGAAGATGGAGGGGAGGGTGGCTCAGGTGGGCTGGAGGGAAGGGGCACCTGGGGTGTCTGGAGGGGCGGGCGTTGACACCCCAAGTGGGCGCTCTGGCGTGGGGTTAAAGGCACAACCTCTTGTGTGTAATTGAACCTTGATTCCAAGCGTCAGGCTGCAGGGAACAGAATGGCATTGTTAGGGGTATCGAGTGACGGTGCAGTGCCCAGCGGTGTGGGGACACTTAAGAGACCGAGGGGGCGAGGCCAGCACACAGGTTTCAGAGTTCTCTCCGCAGGGGAGGGCTGCCAGGGCCTCTCCTTGGGCTTTCTCCAGAAGCCCAAAGGCCTTGGCGATGACAGACGGGGAGGCTGAGGGACTGGGGTGAGTGGTGGACTTGCCCTTGCAGGAAGGCACTGGAAGCAGGCAGAGCAGAGGCGGTGGGAGGCGTCAGCGGGACGTCTGTGCAGACCACACTGGGGGCCAGCTCCTCAGATTCGGAGGCCCTTGCTGTGCTCCTGCCCTGTGGGTGTCTAAGGTGGGGCCTGAAGTGGGTGGGACCACTCGGGCCTGCCTTTCTCGAGGTGCTGGCTCGCGGCTATGGCACCTGCTGAACTGCGGGGAATGAGGCCTCCACCCCCTCCAGCAGGCTTGGTTTTCAAGCACTTTTTTGGAGTCTGTTTTCTTGAGAGCCTAGGCCAGGCTAGGGGACAGACAACTCGTCTCCACCCCCTGGAACCACAGTGATGCTGTTTAAGCCTGCCCAGCCTGCCCGGCCTGCAGGAAGGGCCCTGCTATGGTCAAAGGCACCCCCTTAGCTATATTTGGGGTGGAGGGGAGATGGAGAAAGAAGGGCCGGGCCTCTCTTCGGGAGGGGCCTCACTGGGCGTTCAGACATCCCCATTGTTTCCCAGCATGAAGGCCAACCGGATCAAAGACGACCCGGGGAGTCTTGACTTTGAACTTGCGGCTCATTCATTCCAGCCACACCTTCTGCAGCGCATTTTGAATTTACCGTTTCTGCAAGCCTTGTAATTATGTTGGGAACAGCACCATTATATTGGGCTCCATCAGTCTGAGTTATAACTGATGAAGTGTTCGTGGAAATATTTAAAACATATTAACTTTCAAAAAATACTCATTTTGGTTTTCCTTGTTTCCTAATATGCTAGGTCTCCCACCTGCCCCCTCTCTCCTCAAAAATTAGGAAATGGTGCAGACCTCCCTCAGCCTCTGAAATGCCTTGCTCTGAGACCATAGACCTTTCCAGAATCTGAACATTGAGCACGTAGAGGAAGGACTTAAGGCCAGAGAGGGGGTTGGATTGCCTGACTTTCAAACTCATAAGGCCTTGACCCTGAACCTCAGACAAAGAACGGGATGGAGGGCAAGTTTCTAGCTGGGCTGGACACGGGCTGGGGGAACCTGCCCCATCAGTTCTCCTCTCTGTCCTCATGAGACACAGACAGCTCTGTCTGTGGGTGTGGCCTTCTCTATGCTTCTAGCAGCCCGGGAGAACACTTTCATTCTCTAATCACTTAAGTTCCTTTCCAAAATCCTTGTATAAAGTCCCTGAATTCAAGCTTTTATCACTATGGGAGAATCAGAAAATGTAATCAGAAACTGTAAATGGCAATAACATGGATTTTAAGCCAGGCCGTGGTCTAAGGGCTTCACACGCTTTATCTGTTAATTTTGCAGCCACGACCTAATGTTGCTTCATTAGTATTCCCCGAAACAGACAGGAGCAGGTCAATGACTTGCCCAAGGTCACTCGCTTGGACGTGCAGAGCCAGAATTGGAACCGTTATGGAACAAACCGGAGACTTAGTGTCAGCAGTTCAAATCTTGGCTCCACGGTTACGTGCCATGTGACCTTAGACAAGGCCCTTACCCTCTCTGGGACTCAGTTTCCTTCACTGAAAAATGGGGTTATGGGTGCAGCGATCCCAAGATAATCTAAAGTAAGAGCCGATGTACAAGTGCAGGAGTGGCGCATGTGGCGTGCTGCAAACATACAGCCTCGTTACCGAGTTTCCCCTTTTCAGTGTTTGTTAGAACATGTTGAAAAACTAGAACCAAAGAGGGAAAGTTGAAACAGGAAGCATCCTCTGCTCACCCCCTTCACTCCTTAGTTTTCAGTGTCCCCCGATCCCTGTGCTGGGAGTCCAGGGCCGGGCTCCCGGGAAGAGAGACCCTGGGGGGGGCGGGCGTGTGAAAGGCTGCCACCGCTCACACAAACACCGCCGCTCGCTGTCAGCTGGCGCAGGCAGGAATGGAAACTTTCGCCACCAACAGCCTTTGCGAGCAACTTCCCTCTCTGTGGTTTTTCTCTGTCATTCCCTTGATAAAAGAATGAGAGCTGCGCAAATGTAACCAACACTCGCCAATCTGCGCAAACGTAACCAACACTCGCCAATCTCATCTTCCCCTGAAAACACCCGCCTTTCAAGGAGCGAGCCGCCTGAAAAAATGATGCACGATGTACTCTAAACTAGGTCAGTCTCCACCCAGAGGGCTCGGCGCGTGGTTGACTTGCTGTGTGTATCCCCTGTGCCGTAGGCTTCGAGCGACTTCGACAGCCCAGGGAGAGAGAGAAATGGGAAACAGCATGAGATCCACCCCGGCCCCTCCCGAGAGGCCTCTGCCCAACCCGGATGGTAAGTCTGGCTTCTTGGGTGGATGCTTAACTCCATCCCGCGGGAGCCCGGGGTGAAGACGGGGCGACGGCAGATGCTGCTAACTGTTGAAGCAGGGCAATGGGTACAGAGGGCTTCTTTATTCTGGTCTCTCTGGCTTTGCTTGTCGTTAACATTTTCATAATTAAATGTTAAAAAAGATTGAGCAGGGGGCCGGCCCTGTGGCCGAGTGGTTAAGTTCACACACTCAGCTTCGGTGGCCTGGGGTTCGCTGGATCAGATCCCAGAGCAGACCTACGCACTGCTCATCAAGCCATGCTGTGGTGGCATCCCACATAGAAGAACGAGAAGGACTTACAACTAGGATATATAACTATGTACTGGGGCTTTGGGGTGGAAAACAAAAAGAAGAGGAAGAATGGCAACAGATGTTAGCACAGGGCCGATCTTTCTCATCCCACTCCACCGAAAAAGATTGAGCAATGGAAGGATGCTGACTTGCTGGGGTTTTGTGATGTACCTTCGAGAGCATCTGGTTCAATCCCTTTATTTTATAGGTGGGGAAACTGAGGCCCACAAAGGGAATATGGTTTGTCTCATTAGCTATTTGTAGAGTCCTATTTCCAACTGAGGCCAGTCCGATTTGGAAACCTAGGCTCTTGCTCACCCCACCCTGCCAGCCCGTGATGTAATATCCATGGGTGTAATGTTATCCTGGGTATATATTATCACAGTGCTGCAACGGCTTTTTTGATGTAACTTCACAAAACTAGACACGAGCCCTAGGAAATCTTCCTGAAAATAACAGAATCCTTGTGTTCCATTGGTAGCATCAGGTGTTCTAGAGGGATGGCACGATGTCACGGATTAATCAGTGATGACAAAAGTCAGCTTTTCCTGGAGATGCCAGGTGAAGCTAGGCTCCTAAAGCCACATGGTCCTTCAGGGCGTGGCCAGAGAGCTGGGAGAGGGCACAGCAGCCCCGGGGGCAGTGGTGCCGGTTGCTTTGAACACCCTGGCCTCTATTTCCTAGTCAGGTCACTGGGGGCCACCATGTGGGTCCTCTAAGCCCCTGGGAAGGAGGTGGTCAGGAGGTCAGGTAACCCATCGGTGTCCCCAGGGTGAGTCATGGGGAACCTTGGGACACTTCTGCCTTCTCCCTGACATCACAGCATTCGGGGCCTGGTCTCCATCTCCTGACAGGGGTGACCATGCTGGATTCCCCGTGCCCCTCTCACCACCGCCCTGGGGAAACTTCACAAGCATGGTGTTCACCATGAAGCCTGCTGAGCCGCCACTCAACACTCAACCCCAGAGTGGACGGAGCCAGGTTCCCACCCTGCCTCTGTGGACGCTCATTCCATGACTTCTCACTTCTCCCCAGAGGGAGACAGCCAGCTTAGGCAGGTCACAGAGCCCTGCAGAGACCTGCAGCCCACAGCCCACTCAAGTTAGACGCGGCAATGCCACGGCTCTCCTTTCCAGCCCAGTCACTCTCCTCCCCAAACCCAAGGGGAAAAGATCAAAAGAATGTTCCCAGGACAAAGGAGATGGAACCACGTGATAAGGTGGAGCAGAGGGTAGCGGGGCCCTTTACCTCCCATTTAAGCTCAGCACCATGCAGCTGTGCCGAGCGGCCATGTCTGCTGCCACCGCAGGGAGCCTGGGCCCCTCCCCACCTCCTCCCACCAGGGCCACCTCTAGAAAACCGAAACCCTAATGCCCAGGACCCAGGCCAGCTCAGGAGGACTCGCCCACTGAATCCATCTTGCCTTGTCACCTCTCACCCTGGGGCTGGGGGGCGGCATGCTTGAACAAACCCCATGAAAACATGGGCCCCCGAGGACTCGCTCATTTGCCTTTATTTTTTAAATGCAAATTGTCATGAAATAAGTTTCTCTTTTTCCACGGTGTGGGTGGGAGGTCACCTCTCAAAAGGGCGTAGAGGGGTCTCCCCAACCCTCCACCCCCGGGAAAGAGAATTCCCCAGGTCGTACCCAGTTGTGATCTAGGCAACCACATCAAGCATCGGCGGGTGACCTTTCCATCCTCCACCCTGCAAAGTTTCCCTTGTGCCGGGTCCCAGCTTGATTTCCTCTTTTCTCTGACACCTACTTGAATAAGGGAGAAGGCGGCACGCATCATGCTGCATTAGGTAGACTCTCTTTGGGTTTTCACAGAATGAATGCCTTCTCAGCTAACCCTCGTGCTTACTCATTTGGCTAGTCTCAGATACTCAGGAGGGAGTATGGGGAGCTGACTGCTTTAGGCCAACGAACGATTCGCGCATCCTCTGACTTTAGCGTGAACAGTGCAGCATAAAAGCACCAAAGGCCGCTGGCGCTGCGCGGGGATGGGCAGGAGGCCAACCTGTGGACTTCGAGATGGACAAGTTTTCTGAGCTTTTAGATCATTCTTCCCCCTAACCAGGGCTGTGAATGCCTTGGAAGGCAGCTCTGACCATCTGTTTTCTGCTCAACTGAGCTTTCCAGAACATTCCTGATTAGTCTAGCTCCTAGAGACTAATATCACAAAACCCACAGAGAGAGTAGGACTTGATGGAAACAGGGCAGGTCTCACAGGTGAAGGGCCTTGTTGAGCTTCTGGTTCAGTCCCTTGGACTTTGGGTGACCTTGGGTAAGTCCCCCAGGCTCCCACGAGTGGGGACTCAGCTCTCAGACCAGATCGTGACAATCCCTCCGTCACAGCAATCACACAGCACAGTGTAACTACCTGATACATGGGAGTGGAATTCCTTTTTATAAATTCCATTTGGGGTCATCTGATTGCACCAGGCTATGTCTAAATGGCCATCCCCCAAAAAGTTTTACAGTGGTAAAATTGGGGATTCCATGACTTGTTTACAAATGATCTTAAATAGCTCATTTTCTCTGTAATTCTACGTGTCGTTTGGACTCCTCCTCCGTGCCAGACACAGGCGGTACAGAATTGAACAAGACCTAGGGAACTCCCACGTAGTGGGAAATGGCATGATTTCCACCTTCAAATGAGAATTCGGTCACATCGCGGCGATCTTTGCCCTCTCCTCCCTTCTTACCCCTCCTGATTGCCCTGACCTCAAGTGAGATCTCACTGACAGAGGTGGTAAAGCAAACCCGGACACTGTTCAGACCCCTGTCTGCACAAGGATGGAAACAACGCTAAGCCGTGCATTTACATAGCATCGAGGGTGCTGCCCCGTGGAAAGAAGGGGTGGGTGGGGCTCTGGGGAGGAGGAGGGGGGCAGGGAAGTCTCAGACCTAGCCTGGCGCTTCTCAGTGAGTGGTCCTCAGATGAAGTGCATCGGATCCCCTGGGAAGTCGTGAAAAAGGCAGATTCCTGAGCCCCACCCCAGACCAGCTCATCAGCATCCAGTGATACTGGGAGGTGGCAGCATGCCTATTTCCTCATAAGCCCCCTGGTGCATCTTAAACCCCCTAAAACTCATAGACCGTAGACCTGGCTGTTAGCCCTGCCCCTACCCTAGCACACGACAAGAGATGAGAGAAGTCACTTCGTCTTCATAGCATCTCTCTGTTCTCACTTACAAAACGGGGATCGTTAGAACTACTTGGTGCTTATAGTGTGCCAGACATGATTCCACACGCTTTACACACACCAACTCTTGATTCTCACAACAGCCCAGGCAGTAATCACTATTGTCATCTCCACTGCGCTTTGGAGGAAACTGAGGCACAAGAAGGTTCCATTACATGCTGGAGGCCATACAGCTCGGAAGGGGATAGACGGGATTTGAAGCCAGGTGGCCTGAATCCAGTCACTCTCTTCACTCCCACGTTATATGCCTGGAGAGGACGGACTTTCCAGAAGCTCACATGCTCTGAGGGCATGGACACTCTCTAGAGCAAGGGAGAGCGTGGCTGCCAGATTTAATGACACAGACACTCAAGTGCTCTTGAGAGGGATGCCATAGACAAGAATCTGCGTCAGATCTTTGACCAGATCTGCATTTCCCATCTGGGTCTTACTCACCCCACTGCTGGTAAATAAGATGGTTTTAGGTGGCACGTGATCCTTCAACTTTTATATCATTGTACATTTAACGGATACTATTAAAAATACAACTAGCCCATCAAACCCAAGATTTCACATTTCTTAGAATGGTACTAAAGATTTTTTTTTAAGTGATTTAACATAAAGAAAAAAATTCTTAAGTAGGTAGAAGTGTGGATGATACTCAGCTGTGACAAGATAAGAGCAGGAGGTCAAGAGTTGTCTACATCCTCTGCTGATAGGTTAACCCGGTTTTGAAACCAGGCACTCAGCTTACCGGTTGTGTGTTCTTGGGCAAGGCTTTCTACCTCACTGTAGCATCTAAGAGCCTCAGGGTCTACTCAGACCCAGTCTGCCCCATCTAACAGATGGAGAAACCAAGGCTTTGGGCAGAAAAGAGCTTTCTGGACTGCTGTGTCTCACTCCCCAGCCCATAACACAGGACCCACAGGTACCACTCTTGGTTTGTGGTGACCAACAGAACTCAGGAGACCTTCCATCGGGCCAGTCTGCGCAGCCCTATCTGATGGGTTAGGTGTGTGTATCTCCTGTAAAAGATACTAAAGGCCGGCCAGCCCTGAATTCTCTGGAGGTCATGAGTTCGGGCATGACTCAGGCATGCAAACCCAGAAGCTCAATTCGCAGAGTGGTGTAGCTCCTTGCCCACCAACTGCGCGGAGCTGCCTGCGCCAACCAGGAAGTGTCATTTAAATCAGCCTTGGTCCCAACCTGTCACAGTTCAAGTGTTAACTGGGGAGAGCCTGGAAACCAAGCACCAAGGAGAGGTGCTCTCCCCTGGACATGTTACTAAAACTCCCCCAGCCTCCATCTCTTCATCCTTTAACTAAGAGGATGGGTTGCTTTGGGCTGTATGGAGCATTGGAAGTAAAGAATGGCTGGTTTTGCTAGACAGTTATAACTGGGACCTATTGAAACGTATTCAGCATTTCGGAAGAAATTGTAAGGATAGTCCAAGCAGTATAAATAACCTCTTTTAACCTCTTTTAACCAAGTAATCTCTGTGGCTAGTAAGTCTGCCTGGTCTAGTAAATCTCCTTCCTTTTCTGGGCTCATTTCCTGTTTTACATTTTGGTACCTTTTGTTCAATCCGACTCGTTTTTGAGTTGAGCTCTCAGCAAATATTGGTCTTTTGAATTTCATCTTCTGTTCTCACCAAATGGAGTTTGTTTTTAGAAGATAAGAATATTTTCAAATTTATACCACTGGAGGCTTTTGAAAATTTAAGAAGCTATTGTCTGAAATTGGTCTTGGATTACAGAAGGATAACCCCACCCCATCCCATAAAAATGACATTAACTGCTACTTATTGAAGCAGGCTCTACGCATACCCTGCATCTCGAATCCAAACCGAATCCTATGAGGCAGATTTTGATATTTCCCATTTTTATACACGAAGAAATTCGAGCTCAGGTTGGTTAAAAATAAATCTCTCCCCACATCGCAGAGCGATTCAGTGGTGGAGGCGGAACTGAAGCCAGGCCTGATTGATTTCAAAGCCCGTCCTCTCTTCTGAAAATTCTCTCGGGATTTCTCCTTTCTTGCCCAGCACAGCTTTCTTCACTTAATTTATTTCCTCATCTTATGTCTGCAATAATCTCATCGGCTTCCTCAGCACTTCTCTTCACGTCACTCATTTATCTGAGTTAATTCAAATGCTCAGCTCTCCATAAAGCCAGGGGGCCCCAGGAAGACGTGCTCATGTGTTTGAATCGGATCAGCAAACTTAAATTTCCTACCATGAGTTTATTTCACTGTAGGGACCAAAGCTGGTGGAACACTTGGTTGGGATGCTGGCACCCGATCTTGTTGAGAATGGCTGCCCTTCCTGTATAAACACAAACCAACTCCAGTGCCTTCCACTGAATCAGTCTTTTGTTTGCCTAATACCAAAGGTGATAAAGGTAATAGAGATGAGCCAGAAATCCCTTGCAAAGGACCACAGAAAGGCCATTACCTTTAAGCAAAAGCCCCCATACAAGATTTTCTCAGTGATGTTTTAAGTGTTATAGCTATAAAAACATCATTATTACGGAAATTCCACAGGAAATTCAGCTTTGTTATTGTGAAATCGAAACTCTCCAGCCCCATAGCCTCTTTTCCCCCATTGAAACCATTGCTTTTATAACGGGGGTTTTCTTTTTGTTTTTGTTTCTGTTGGGTTTTGTTTTTAACGTTAGGAAAGACAGTTGTTCTGTTTCGCGCTCTTAATCTTGCATGGGAGATCAAAGCCCCCATCGCTCTGTAGATGCGCAGTCTGTTTCAAGATTCTATCATTGTCACAAATAACAAATGCTGTGCCTCTCATCTCAACCCTTGATTTCCCCAAGGGGCTGGTTCTGTGATGACCGCCCACTGCTCTGTCTGCCACAAATCAGGTTTTACTTTTAAAATGCAGCATAATGGCAGTTTTTAAGGGCACGGTGGGTGGCACAGGGGCCTCTCCATACTGTCACTGGACAAACCTGCCTCGAGCATCCTTGATGGGACAGGCTCGCTGCTGGGCTGGGAGCTACAAGACAGCTCCCCCTGGAGTCCACAGTCACTCCCCTGACAGCCACACAAACGAAAATACGACCTGACCGGGGGCATTGCTTCAAAGGAAAAGCACAGGGGCCCGAGAGCGGGGTATAGCAGGTGGCTGAGCCTCCGGAGGTGATTTTTGAGTTGACGGAGCAGGGATGACAAGAGAGAGGAGAGCAGGGTGTGTGCCTGGCAGAGGAGCAACCTGTACACAGGCTCTGAGGATGGGGGAACCTGGCAAGTCAGGAAAAACAGGGCTGCGCTGGGCACGCAGTGGAGAGCGTGTATGTTAATAAGTGGTCCCTCCGTATTTGGGGCCAGTCGTCCAGATTTCCCTCATGCAGGTGTTTCCCAATCCTTCAACGTCCATACTAACCAAGGTCCAAGAGGGGAAACATGCGTCCACACTCAGAGCAGAAGAGTCCCCCTCATAGTCGGGCGGGCTTACCAGGAAGCTGAACAAACCCTACGCATTAGGGCCCCCTCACTGGCTCGGCAACCTTCCTAGGGACTGGGCCTGATTTTGCATTTGCACTTTTGTCTTGTTTTTCTTAAAGAGGGCCTGCAAATTGGCACAAGCTTCATGCCCCACAAAATCTGGAGCCACCCATTATCAGAACCCTGGACTCCTGGATGCCAACCCAACATACATTTTAGAGCTGCCTGTAATTATTGGGGTGGGGTCTGGGCTACCCAAAGGAAGAACCCCTTTTTTAATTGAGCAAAGCAGAATGCAAGGGGGTCTCCTTACAGGCTCAGGGAAGGTCAGAGGCCTCAATAGGGTCAGCCCTTCCGCGGCCCGACACTGCTCCTTCCATGAGCCTGGACCCTTCTCAGTGACCACGGCCACCTGGAGGCACTTTTGGTTTCCAACGCACAGCCAGAAATGCTTGCTTTTACATGTTTATCATCTGCGATTCGGCATCCCCAAGTGAATGATGCATCTGAGGGCGCTGTTTCACGGTGATCACCTGTTTCCGATCCACTCTTACTCATTCTAGTCCTCAAGCTCTCTTTCAACTTAGTCTGTCTGGGGACTTACGACTTGGAGACTGCAGGACATCTGAGTTGTAAGGGGCAGGGTCTAGAGGACCCAACACGGGAGCATCCGGCTCCTAGAAAGTGGCCTCTTTGGGCCACCAAGCATGCCATGCCTGAGTGCTGAGATTTCTCCAGATTTTCCTGGGGTGAAGTGGGTAGGGATTACCCCTCCCACAATTACTGGGTATTCACTCGAGCGTGAGCTCCATCAGAGCTTGCCCTATCGCCACGCTTGGCCCACAGTAGGTGCTCAAGCGAAGAATTGCCCAATGAATGAATAAACGATGCGTTATCCAGAATTTTGAGTTGAGATGCTCAGCCAGTGCATGGAGTGATAAACATTGTAGTAAACAATTACGGTATTTGCTGATTTATAAGGTATATTACTTTCCCCCCAAAAGTACCCTAATATTACCCTGCATCTAATGCATCTGAATGATGACAAATCACTAGGCTGTGAAAGACGGATTTTACTTGGTAGCAAAAAGCGAATTCACACGTTAGCACTGAATCTCTGCTCTGCAGTAATCTGTACTCACAGGAGTACACCAGAGAGCATGCTTTCCTTTTCAAAACTTTGCCAGAAGGACTTTCAGTATCCATGTGATTAAAAAGACTCAACGTTCTTCAACGCCCGCCTTCTCACCTCAAAGTCCCTCTTAAAGAGATCTCCAATACGGTTCCCTATGTCCTATAAGGAAGAAGTGCTTTGTCGAGCTTCAGAATTAGTGTCTCCTGGTCCTGGTGGGTCCTCAGAATTCATGCAGCCTCACCCCAACCTCCCCACCCCAGGGTTACAGATGTGGGGCCCACAGGCCCAGAGATGGCACCTCAGGGGATGGTAATAAAGGATGTGTCTATAGCCCCTGTCATTCATGAGGTGCTGCCACGTACTTTCATCTCCGCTCAGAAGGACCCTGGAATGAGGTACCATTAGCGCTGTTTTGAAGGTGGGGAAATTGAGGCTAGTAGGCACTCCAGGACTTGCCCAAGATTGTATAGATCAGTAGACACGGGGCAGACCCTGAAGCCAGATCTTGTGACTTCAGCTCAGGGGTCTCTGGATCCCCATTTCTCAGAGGAGAACATCAGGGCCAAGGCAAGCTAAGGATGGGAGGAGGTCACCTGACCCGCTGCGGTCCTTCGGGCACGCTGCACCACCATTCCTGCAGAGAGGAGGGCCTGCCGTAAACTGCTGTCTCCAAACCAGTCAGGTGTCTGCAGCTGGAAAGTCCCAGGAGGGGCTCATCTTTGCGCCCTCCTCTCCCAGGGCCGCCTTTTTGTCCCCGTGAATAAGAACAGCCCTTGTCTTTGTTACCCCAGGACTGGACAGCGACTTCCTGGCGGTGCTGTGTGACTACCCATCTCCTGACATCAGCCCCCCCATATTCCGCCGAGGGGAGAAACTGCGCGTGATTTCTGAGTGAGTTAGCTTTCCAAAACTTTTATAATTGCCCCAAAAGGATGAACTCTATGTCGGTGGGAGTCATCAGATTTTAGCTACAACTGTCCAATTCCATGCTGGCTCTGGTCTGATTGTGAGGTGAGAAATTTGGCCCATACGGCAGGCCTTCAAGCTTAATCCTCCTCAATGCTGCCAGTGGTCTAAAACCTTCAGTGGCTCCCCATTGCCTGATAGGTAAGATTTAAATTCCTTAAGTTGGTTTTGACACCCATTATGATCCAACTTTTGCTTCTCATATTGACTTCATCTCCCACCATACATGCAGTGTTGATATTATATACCAGTGCAGACTTTACGTTATATACCATGGGAAGGAGGACCCAGGGTTCTGAAGAAACTTCTGCTGATAAACAAAAAGTATTGCCTTCTATCCTGTTGTCTCTCGTGGTTTGAAACAGGCTATAGAGAAATAGCAGCTCTAAGCCCCTTTCATATAGATCCTTATTGATATAGGCACGTGAAACTAGCTTGGTTCTCTTGCAGAGTAGAAATCAGTGTATTAAACATTTATTTTAAAAAGTCTCCAATGGTGGAACATCAGCTGGAAACATAGGCTGCTGATCTCTGAAAGGGGCCTATTGCCAGCCCATGAGAAGATTTCCTGGTTAGCTTGGAATGGGGGATACGCTTAAAAACTACATTTTCATATGGAGAAATTCGGGACATGGGGCCAATGATAGGTGTTTAAAAAGGAACGTCCCGAGGTGCCCCAGATTAAATCTGATGTCTCTGTTGATTGATTCATTCACTCATTTGCTTTGCCACTTACCTCTCTCCCTGTCCTCTCTGTTCTTCCTCTTACAGCGAGGGGGGATGGTGGAAAGCCATTTCCCTTAGCACCGGTCGAGAGAACTATATTCCTGGAATATGCGTGGCCCGAGTTTACCATGGGTGAGTACATTTCTGAGATAGCATCGATAAAGCACGGTATTTATGCTAGCGGTCTGTAAGTGTGCACAGAGCGATTCCAGCACAGTACAGTGGGACGGAAGGCATAGGTTCCAGAGGGTCACTTCTACTCACAGCTCAGTCCGCAAGCAAGGAAGGGGGTGACCTTGGGCTAACCCCTCCCCCTGTCCGAGACTCGATTTCCCCATCAGTAAGACAGACGACGGGAGGTAGACCTTTCAGCTCTAACACGGCATTCCTGGCACATGGTAATAAACACTCAGGAAATATTCACAGGAGGCAGCAGCCAAAAGTCAGTCTGTCTGGCTTCAAATCCTGCCTCTGTTGCTCTCTGCCTTTGTGACAGCGGACGAGCTACTCAACATTCTACGCATCAGTTTCCTTTCCTCACTTGTCAAACAGAAGTCATATTATCAAGCAATAGGGATAATAATATATAATAGTATGACCAAGGTATAGCGGAGTTAGGGAAATGAGATGAGATGATACACAGGTAGTTCCTGGAGCAATGCCTGGCATTACAGTAAGCGCTCGACACATATTGCCTAAATCACATCCAAAACACAGAGAACGCTTCCTCCCAGCAATGCTGACACACCCAACCTGACAAATGGGTAAGTCAAGCAGAAGAAGAGAAACTCTAAACGGTTGGGCGTGGCAGACGAGACAGGCACATCGCTCTCTCCGGCACTTTCACAGGAGAGGCCCTGCGGCATGATAGCAGCTCTGGAGGCCAGAGCACCGGCCGGAATATGGGGGGCTCGCTCCCTGACTGCCATGGAAGAGCCTTGGGAAAGCTTCTTACCCTCCCTGAGCCACAGTCTTCTCACCTGTCAGGCTACCAAGGCGGGACCTTGGCAAAGAAGTGTACACTATATAGGAAGGAAGAAAGGAAGCACCGTTTTTATTTGAAGGGATCCAGAAGTAACTTCTTCACATTCAGAGAAGGACTGTGCGTGCCACATGCTCCCCTGGGGAAGCAGACATAAGTGCCTGAATATCTTGAAGAATGTAATTCGCTGCATTTCATTGCAGTATGACTGCTTTGATCATGAGGACCAAACCCCATGTCTGCACTGAGGATGATGAAAGGGAGCAGAAGTGGGGCAGGAGCTGCCGTGAGAGTTACGTTCTGAGAGAGATGTGGGTCACGGAACTCTTCCCAGTCAGCTGCGTGTCGCTGATCCATTCATTTGTTCAGCGAACAAGCATCAACCCCTTCATGCCGAAGGCTGGCAGGAGCTGGGGGTGGTGGGGAACCCGGATGAATAAAACGGAATCACGACCCTAGGGAGTTTCTGATCTAGTACATGCAATAGATGTCCTTAAAATATAGAACAGGAAGAGAGGAAGTGCGGCATAGTGGTTATGGAACTGGCCGTCCCAATTCTAGCTCTGTCAGTTGCTGACATGGGGCAACTTGGACAAATTACTTGATCACTCTGACCCTCAGTATCCTCATCGGTGTGAAAGAGGTCATACTACCCGTCTTAGAGGGTTGATAAGAGGATTAGATTTCAAGTGCTTAATATGGTATGCAGCCCAGAATTAGTATTCATACACAGCTATTGTTATTGTTACACTGTCTTCATTTTTATAAGTGGAATTTCATGTAAGGACTTGAAAGGATGAAAACTTGTCATGTACACTAAAATAATATGCTATACATTGTGGAGAATTAAGGGAAGAGTTGAAATATTTGGCCAAATATGGTATAATCACCGTCTTAACAACAGAAGCGCTCTTGGAGACCAGTCCATAAATAAATGGCATCTGAGGTTGTTTCTGTGGGTCTTCTCACACGTGGTACTTCAGCTGGCCCCTTCAGTGACCCACTTGTGTGCCACGGGGAACGTTAAAGGGTGCAAAGCAGGAGAGCATTAATATTCCCCACAGCACACACGCACTCAGAGCTGTGGATTAAAAGGCGAGGTCCACTCACTGAAATACGGAGACCGTTCAAAGCGATGCGCAGTTGCTTCCGAGTGCGCACCAGCCAGCTGCTAACAAAGCATTTCCTTGCACGCCGAGACCTGGCGGAGCCTGCTCTGAAACATGACTGAGGGCCCTTTCCTCTGAACACTGATTCCTTTGTGTATGAGCTGCTTTCTAAAGAGTATTCAAAACTGTCGGCTCTCCTACGGAAGGCGAACTTTCCATTGGAAAGCAGGACTCCGGGATTAACAACCACCTTTTTTTAGTGTTAGGTGAAAAAAAAGAAAGAAACACATGCACATGCATAGGGCCATGACAACTGTGCTTAAAATATGTCGAGAAAGAGAAGACAAGAAGGAACTAGAATGAATGCAAAGTGGGGCTTGTCGAGTTGGTGAAACGATGCACCACTATTGCTCTCTTTCTTGTGTCCACCCATGCATTCACAAATGTACGCCAAGCTTGATAACCTGGACACAAAGATGGAACCCAAAAAGGCAGACACAGTCCCTGCCCTCACGGGGTGGTGAGGGAGAGGCTGGGAAATTGAAGGATAAGGGAGGTAGACAGTAAACAATCTACCAGATAGGTCCCTTATCTCATTTTAAAATACTGATATATTATGTAATGCAGAAGGGCACAGTGCAGGTGGCATTTGACAAACGGGATAAGAAATACGTTTTGTGCATCTTTGTGTCTTCATTATCCGCAGTAATCCCTGGCATGCAATAGGTATTCAGGAATCTTACTGGAAAGATTAGAAGTAGGAAGAAGGCAGGAAGGAAGGAGCAGCCGATTGCCCTCCTCTTTTTAATCCCGACAGTTTTATATTAACTGGGCCTCGATGTTAATTCTGCACCCGCCTGTCTGTTCTGGGGGAGGGCGTGCTCAGTGCTCAGGATACATACTCATGGCTGTCCCCCTGCTTCCCAGCTGGCTTTTTGAAGGACTGGGCAGAGACAAGGCCGAAGAGTTGCTGCAGCTGCCAGACACGAAGATCGGCTCCTTCATGATCAGAGAGAGTGAGACCAAGAAAGGTGAGCGGCCTGCGACTCATCTTTCCATGCTCTGGTCAGACAAGCACCTTTTGCTCCCGGCTGACTCATCACGCGGCTCATTTTCCCTCCTCCCAGGACGCACACAAATCCATCCAATGTGGTGAGCCCCCTGCGCCCACACACCGCCGGTGAGGCCAGCATCACAGCTGGGGGCCTAGAAACAGGTAGCCCGGACTTCATGGGCACGGCCGTGGCCCTGCCCCATAGCAGGCCCTGCTGACTCCTGCTGGAAAATTTCCCATCAGCCGAGAAGAAAAGCGAACGCCAGGCGTCGGCAGCACCTGGCGCAGAGAGCCCATGGGCCTCCAGCTAGGCCTGGCCTGTGCTCTCAGGCTCTCTGACTTGGGCGGGCCATTTACTTCTCGGGGCTCAGTTTTCTCATCTGTGAAATGGAGAGAAAGCCCCTCCCCTGTGAGGTTGCGGTATGATTCAAATGCACTAATAATTGTAGTGCTCTCGCTGCACAGGGGACCCTCAATATCAGTTCCCGCTGTGCCCTATGATGCAATCAGAGAGCTTAGAGCATCAGCACAAGCAGACGCACCTTCTTACATACATGATCCTTATCCTTATAATTCCTGTACTTCCTATGCGTTAAGTAATTCAGTGAAAAAGAAATAGCAGGGCTCTGTCGTGGCTCAGAGCAAGGGTCCCGAACTCTCATTTGGGCTGTGTGAATTACCAAGAAGTCTCCTGTCTCTCCAAGCTCAGGTTTCCTTACCTATAACGTGGGATTCACAATAGGAAAGTGCTTAGCACGCTGTGTGGGTGGGAGTAAGCACTTAAACTCGCGGGAGCAGAATACTTAGCAGCTAGGGCTTTCCCAGACTGAGAATAATCATAGCTTTTTACATAGAGAAGATATTTTCCAGTTCTTAGCCTGCTTCTTGCACACCTGCCATCAGAGAAAAGAGACGTGGCATCTGAGAGTATTTCCCACTCGTCTATTAAGCGCCAGGGCTGCCTGGTGCTGGAGCCCTTCACCGAAACGAGCACCAGCCTTAACTCTGGGGATGCAGGGACCATACATAGTGATAAAAAAATCCAAGGAAAACGTTTCTCTCAAAAACTTGAATGTGCCGAGGGACAGCAAGATCAAAGCAAAGGGGAAACTTCTGTGCATATCCCGGGGTCCCCCGAGGCAGGAGACCCAGACTCAGACCCTCTAAGCTGGCATGGCCGAGAGGTGGGGGAGAGAGATCCCAGCTTGAAGTGCCAAAGTTTGTCTAAAACTAAAGTTGTCATCAGGCAGAGGTGCAGCTGGAGTGGGGCTGGGGTGGGGGTGGCGGGCTCTGCTCCCTTGGGTATGCAAAGTTCTGATAAGTTTCCACCTGCCCCTTGACCTGCTCACCATACTTCCAGTCCCCGTTGACATTACCAGAAGACACATGTTGGGTTGAGTCAGAGGGCAGGCCTGGGGCAAAGAGAGGGCTGCCCATCAATGCTCTCGGAGGCCTGCCGGGGACAAGGGGCAAAGCCCAGGTCTGCCCTTTCCGAGCTGTGTGCCTCTGGCCATGTGGCTCAGGGGCGCTGAGCCCCAGTTTCTCCATCTGTAAGATATTTGGGGACAATACCTCCTGGGGTCTTTCTGAGACTCAACAGAGAGGTTGCTTGGAAATAGCTTAGCACCCTGCCCAGCCCACACAGCAAAGACTTGGTACATGCTACGGACCTGCCCCCTCACCGCCTCTAGAGCGTACTTCCCTCCTGGGACCCCAGACGACAGAGCAGCAAGGACCCTTAAACATGACCTAAGCCCCATTCTCTCACTTTCCATTTGGGGAAGTCGAGGCTAAGAGAGGGGAAGGCACTTACCCAAGCTTCTGCTCTTCTAACCCATATGGGGTCATTACTCTAATCGTGCTTCAGGAGAAATAACATGGTTTACCTGCTTCTTAGGGATACCACAAAAATGTCTTAATTGCCTCTTTTCCAAATTTCTGAGAAAACCAAGCCTAAGTCAGAGGGAATAGGGACCAAGAAATGGGGGCGTATCTGTAAGGCCCCTCAAATGGGTGGCATGGCGGCACTGGTGGGACAGCAGGAAAGACGGCAGCACAAACATCATAGAACTTACATGCAGGAAGGACTCAAGAATGACCACTGGCCCTGGAGCCACAAGGTGCAACCCAACTCTGATCATTTAACCTGGTCCCAAGGCCCACAAAAGCACGTGGAAGCCGCTCGAATGGGAAGGTCACAAAGCACAGACTAAGCCCATGCCCTTGAAAACTTGTATTGTGACAGGATTAGTGCACCCCGGCTGCTAAGATAGTATGCTCCTGGGGTGAGCTCCATCCAGGCAGATGGGTTCTAGCAGCTGCTGTTCCAAAGACAAGCATGCAAGTCAGGGTATCGTCACGATAGCACAAGGCTGAGAGCATCTCTCGGCTTCAGTGGTGGGGGGGCTCCTCCGCAGGCTGCTCTCGTGTGGGGACATGTAGAATGCTACTGACGTGTCCTCCATCTTCTGCAGGTTTCTATTCACTCTCGGTGAGACACCGGCAGGTGAAGCATTACCGTATCTTCCGCCTGCCAAACAACTGGTATTACATTTCCCCGAGGCTCACCTTCCAGTGCCTGGAGGATCTCGTGAACCACTATTCCGGTAAGAAACACTCCATCAGGACCCATCAATGAAGCCTCTCTTTGCTAATTGCCCTGTGGCGCCCTCAGTCTGGGATGCACACGGGTCACCGATACACGCCAGGGACTTCCTTGGCTGTCCTGTCCGTCCATCCTGCCTTCTTAATATGCTCTTGCTAATTCGGACTGTGAATTTCAGGCTAAAACAGACTGCCTGTGAAAGCTGCGCAAGTGAGTAAAATGCGGCTAAGCTCAAATTCACCCTCTGTCTACCTGTAAAGGAAACGAGTCAGGATGCCCCTACGGTCACAACCGCAAACAGCTCGCGCTTCCTTCGGCGCACCATATATTTGCAGGCCTCTGGGGCTTTGTTCTGAAACGCCACTCATTTCCCCTTTTCTGCACGTCAAAATCCTCGTCAGCCTTCAAGCCAACGGGAAGCCCCCTGCGTAATGACAGGAGTTGGGATTCATTGCCCGTCTTCGCTGCTCCCGTAGAGGCCAGGTGTCCCCCTGAATTCCTCTCATTCTGCCTTGTGGCCTAGTTAACTGTGGACCACTTTGTGTTTCCCAACAAGGTCTAAATGACCAGACATTGTGCTTCACTCACTTGTACGTCCTTCCTGGACCCAGGAGAGAGGTGACCAGCATGGGAGCATCCTCCAAGATGGCGGATGCACAGTGTGGTTTTGATGGAGGTGATGGGATAGGGTAGAGTCAGATGAGGAAATTTGAGTTAGACTGTGAAAGGCCTGAATGCCAGGTCAGGAGTTGAAATTTTACCCTACGGAAAAGGGAGAAATGGTAAAAAGTGGGCTAAACCTCTAAAAGTTGGCTGTGGAACCTCTGTGTTCATATCCCAGATCTTCCGGGCAACCTTGTGCCAGTTGTGCACCTCTGTGTCCCACTTTCTTCTCTGTGTAATGCACATACTAACTGTTCCTGCCTCGGGGATGCTGTGAGACCTCACCGAGTTCATGCATGGGAAGTGCCGGACGTGAAAGCAGGCTCCTACTAAATGTCTGCCCCTTTACTCAGCAGGTGTCTCCTTCTTCCTCCCTTCCCCGCGTATTGGAGGGGAGAAGAAATTACTTTCACTTTGTCACCATCTTTCCTCTTCCGGGCTCAGGAAGTGAGATCTCACACCCTGGGGTATCTTTACCAGCGTCCCTTAGGGTGTGGCATCTTGAAGGGCATTTGAAAGAGAAAGAGGAGTCCACAGGGCCTTGGTTATCACGCCTGGCCTGTGAGAAGTACGAGTCGTGACGGAGGGAGGGCAGCTTGGGCGACCCAGGCCTGAGCTCGGATCTGGGCTCTGTGAGACCTCGGGCAGAGACCTCTGCCCCTCAGAGGCTCAGTCCTCCATTCACGGAAGGTGGGGGAGACAGCGCCCTTGCAGGTGGTGGCAATGATTATTGAATGGGATTGGTCGTGTAGGGCGTCCATCACAGCCTGGCATGTGGCAGATGCAAAAGAAAAGCTAAACAAATGTTGTTTCTGTGATAGCTGAGAACTGAGCAGCTTAGCTAAAAATGAAAGAGGAAGGGAGTCCTGGAAACAGTCAACTTTTACTGATTATGAGTAAAGGTTGGTTGTGGTATTTGGCTTTTAATAACAATCATCTGAGAGGTGTGGAGACCATAAGTTTTGCATAAACAAAAGCAAACATGAAAAAGATGCCACCTCGCAAAAACTTTACAGTCTGGGAGGTCCTTGAGGCTTCCAGGCCAGGGACACCCAAGGATCTCACGCCCCTGCAGAAGCAGGGCCTTCCAAAAACACGTTCCTGGCTGCTGCATCAATAAATGCATTGCAAGCATCAGTTCACCCCTGAGAATAACTGAAAAGGGTCTGGGAGCCTGGAGGGCTTCCTGTGCCTCTGGGGACCCCAACGTGGAAACAACGAGGCCAATTTTACCTCCCACCAGATTCTTCCCAAAGGCACAGAGTCAGAGAAATTGTGCACTCAGGGGTCTGAACAGACATCTTCGTTTTACAAGTTGCTTATGTTTCTTATCCTGGTGCCCTTGGGCAAATTACTTAACATCCTCAAGCCTCAGTTTCTTCACCTATAAAATGGGGATTAAAATGCCTCTTATAGGATTCTTGTTAGGACCAAAAAAAATAAATTCAAGTGTGGGAGATATCTGGTACCTAAATCTTCCACGCGTGGCGGTGATTGAAGAACAGAGAGGGTGGGACACAAATGAGTCCTAAAATATGGCCAGGAAAGTAAAGGGATGGGGAACTGGGACCCTGGAATGGAGAGTGGTTGGAGTCAAAGGGTGTGAGAAGAATGAGTGTTCTGGAGAGTTCTGTAGATTGGAGAGAATTAGATGAGTGTGTCCACACCCCAGAAGCAGTGTTGGATTTCTTTCCGTTCCTTTTTAGAGGTAATGAGTTGTTTTTGGAGCAAGGGCCTGGTTCTGAGTCAAGGAGACTTGGAATCTCACATTTCTGTGACCCTGAGCACGTGACGTGACCCCAGGATCCTCAGTGTCCTCATTCCAGAAGCAGGTGTGACAATAGTGACAGCTCAAAGTTGACTGGGGCCTCCCCAGATCAACACAGGGCTCATGCCAGCTGCTTATACTTGTTAGTTCTTTTTCTCTTTGCCAGAAGTTCCTTTTCACCCTCAGTATTAACCTTCCCTAGAAAGGGCTTTACGGAGCCCACTCCTGGGCTGCCTACTGCCCTCGATCGCTTTAGTCTTTGTGTCTGACTTGGTCTCCTTCACCTCCTAACCTGGGAGGTCGTTTCAATTTCCAACCCATGACAGGTAATTATTTCAGATTCACATCCAATTAAGCTCCCTCTAACCTCAGGGTCCAATCTCACATTTCTTGGCACGGGCCAGTGTGGGTGGACGTTTGAGTTCACGGTGAAAGTCAGACTGAAAACCACGAAACGAGTCATTATTGACTGACACCCTCTGATAGCCTGGGTTCGCCTCTTCGGCTACAATTCCTTTTTGTTCTTGGCAAGGACGCTGGGAGAGCTTCATAAATAAGAGGAGAGGCGGAGAGCGCCAGAGATGCAATGTGCTTCCTAAAACCTGGTGATGGGTTCGCCCCAGGCCGGGGTGGTCCTGTCCTGCTGGAGGCCAGCAGCATCTCGCATCCTTGGCCACTCCATCTCCCCTGTGACGTGAGAAGCACTGGGGTCTTTAACCTGATGGAGGCCACCCAGAATTTCCTCCATCTATGAGAATGCCTGAGCACAGCCAGAACCAGTCTTTCTCGCTAAGACATGGCTGGTGGAAGGCTTTGAAGAGATGGAGGATGCATCATAACGCTCCTGGAGGATGAGGGACTCTGGACGCTGAGATATTTCCTACTAGCTGAGGGAAACAACAGTGGATTTATTTAATTTTCATTCGCTTTGTGCATGCGTATCTAGGCTACAGAAGAGAAATTTTTCTTCATCCACTTTCTCTCTTTTGCCTCTACCTTTGTTTTTCTCCTCTTCTTTTCCTATGTCTTTGATCATTTTTGTGCTGTCTTCACTTCCTTCCACCTCTTCCTCTCTCTCCCTCCCTCCCCCTCTCTCTTTTTCTCTCTCTCACCACCCCCCTGCACCCCGTCTTTCTCTCTCCCTCCCCTCCTTCTCTCCCCTTTTCCTTTCTTTTCTCTCTCCTTCCTTCCTTCCTGTCTTCCTTCCTCCATCTCTCTTTCCCTCCCTTCCTGTCTTCTTTCCTTGTTTCTTTTATCTTCCTTTGTTCCTACAAATGCATTAGCCCACCTGTGCTGTGTGAAAAGCTTCTTTGTATGCTTTGGGGGGACTGGCATCATAGACAGCACCCCCTTGAATGCAAGAGGCTCACGCCAAAAAGTTGATGTAACGGCCCCTTAGGGAGGAACCCTGGAGGCTGGGGCTCACAGAGGCACTCTGCCAGCTGTGCTCACTCGGTAGCTCACTCCTCCCATTTGGCAGTTGAGGAAACTGAGGCTTAGAGAGGTTCAAGGTGATTCACCATCAGGGGTGAAGCTGAAATTCACACTCAAGTTTGGTTGGTTCTGGATCGTAATCTTTACTCTCTACCCGTGCCAAGCTAAGTGCAGTGCATCTTCAGGCCATGTTAACATCTCTTCAACATCTAGGTGCATGACTCTCAGCCCTGCCATGCCCCTTTCAAATCGTAGCCTCAGTTTCCCCATGTGAACAACCAGGGAGCTGTACTGGATGGTCCCCCAGGCCCCGTACCCCTCATTGGCTGCAGCGTCCCAGAGTCACTGACTGGCCATCTGTTTCCCTCCTCAGAGGTGGCTGATGGCCTCTGCTGTGTGCTGACCACACCCTGCCTCACTCAGAGCACGACCACCCCGGCAGCGAGGGCACCAGCCTCGCCTGTCACCTTGCGCCAGAAGACCTTCGACTGGAAGAGGGTGTCCAGGTAGGATGTGTGTTTGTGTGTATGTGTGTCCCATGAAAGTGTAAGCCCAAAACCAGCGTTCGAGCCTGGCAGAGGATAACCGTGGTCAGTTACAGCCAGCCCTGCTGAAACCCAAGAGGGGACATTCAGGGCAGATGCAGACCTGTGGAATCCCACTGCCCCCGTGAGACAGACTCAGCCTCAGTGCTCAACTCCCTGCCAAGAACCTCCGTCCCCCAGGTCTGCAGACATCTGTCGAGCCCCCACTCAGTTTTAACAGAATATTTTCCAGCTGAAAGATACCGCCTTGCTTTTTTCTAATTGTTAGGATCCTAGAGGGTAACATGCAAATAAATCTTGTGTAAATTTAAGATTATTTTAAACTTGCTCAGAAAGCTTAAACACACCAGCAAAATCCTAAGGCGATTTTTTTTTTTTTTTTTTTTTTTTTTACGGAAAATAGTCTCCCACTGACTTGTTTTGTCTGATTGTCAGCTGTTGTATTTTAAGGAATATCTGTAGTTGGGGATTGGTGGGTTATCTTACTAATTAAACACTGACTCAGACACCCCACTGGCAAATTCAAAGAAAATCAGAGATCAGACTTGCCTGGGAGATGAATAAAACTGCTCTCCCTCGTAAATATCATAAAGAAATATTCATTAAAATTTACAGTCGGACGTTTTAGCCATCAAAAAAAATGGTGATTCACAGAGTTTAAGTGTTCTCTCTCCAAGATCATGCAGCCACAAATGTAAGAACCAGAATTAGAACAATAAGTTAGAGAAATACTAACCAGGCTCCTTTTTTCCCTTCTTTTTCTCATTTTCCTGTCCTCCACCCCTCCACGTCTCTCTCTTTTGCCTCTTCCTCTGCTCTCTTTCCTTCCGCCTCGCAGACTACAGCAGGACCCAGAGGGGGCAGAGAATCCACTGGGCGTGGATGAGTCTCTTTTCAGCTACGGCCTTCGGGAAAGCATCGCCTCCTACCTCTCCCTGACCAGTGACGACAGCACCTCCTTTGACCGAAAGAAGAAAAGCCTCTCCTTGATGTACAGCGGAAGCAAGAGGAAGAGTTTCTTCTCGCCTCCACCGTACTTTGAAGACTAGCCCGACAGCAGACACCATGGTGTGTGCCCAAAAGGAACAGAGGCTAGAACTGTCACCTGGGGTCTTACAGAGAGGCAGGTCCCCTGGTCCCTGGGGAACCTCACGTCTCCCAGAAGCCAAGAGAAGCCACGTGGAGACTTGACCTTGCATCTTCTCTATCCACACCATGACAAAGGGTACCCATCCCTGGTGTCTGATCAGTACAGGACATCACGCAATGTTGACTCATGATGCGATCAGGCAACATTTCAGAAGAACCCTGTGTGTGTGTGTGTGTGCTTGTCGTGTTTGTGGGAAAGACAGACACTCTCTCACAAGGAAGTACACGAGGACCATTCTCCAACAAACCGTCCAGATGGTCACACGCTGAGGCCATTAGAGAGAACTTTGGAACAAAAGAAGCCTGAGAAGATGACCCAAAAGCGGTGGCCTGGCAGAAGGTCCTGGTTTGCAAATTGGTCCCCTGCATTGACCTTTTTTAACCAATCCCTAAAGAGATCTTTGGTACGCAGCTCCTGTCTTTTTAAGGGAACTCAGTGACACTAAACATTAACCTTCCTTATTAGCCCGGAATCAGGAGATCCTTTTGGCCTGCCAGTACCCAGACCACATGTGCAGAGATTGGATGGCCTCCGTCCTTCTATAGAGGGCAAGGCAACTGGGAGAAGGAGAAGCTGCTGGTAGGGAGAGCAAGAGAATGGCCTGGAACGGTGCGAACTTTCACCCTGTCCCCAGCCATGGCTTTGCAGCACAGAAAGCGCATCTCTGGCACACTGAGATTCTTGCCTATATTAATGCATCAGTTATTCATTCATGATTGCCTGCAGAGGCCCTGTGTTAAGACCCATGTAAGATATCAGGTCACAAAAAGAAAAAGAGATGAATAGGCCCCTGACCCCAGTAGAGGTGCTCACAGTGTAATCAGGCAGAAAAGTGTGTAAACAATAATGAAAATGGGGTGTAAAAGGAGAAATCAGGTCCTGGTTTTTGGTAGGATTGGGGTCAGGTGAGGAGGACCCAGGACCCCCTGTTCCAGCTGGACCTTTAGAGAGTTGGCTGGATTAAGTAGGTGAGAATGCCTGGATTTTTTTGAAAAAAGGAAATCAATAAGTTCTAAAGAGTTAATTTATCCAGTATTTTATTCCAAAAGGGTTTGGCATCCACATGAATAAAAATGCTGAGCTCCAGGAAAGATGGGATTAAGAGTGGCTTAATTGTGTCATACATCATTTTAAGAGATGAGAGAGAAAACACAGTAAAGATCTAAAGAAGACGCATTTATCTCCAGGCCACGAATCCGGATCCTGTAGGAAGGGGTCCGGGATGCATCCGTGACTCATTTTCTCCTGTTGCAAAGGGATTCAGGGGGAAAGGGGTGCACGCAGTGCCTCTTGCTGCCCCATATGAGGAGTCTGTTTACCATACGCATTCCGTAGATCTGAGATCGTGTGCTTGTGTCGTGTGCATATGCGCTGACATGATTTTCTGTATCATCACATTCCAGTGTGTTTATACCAGAAGACATTTGTGGTTTCCTCAACAATCCCAAAGGGCTGTTTCAAACGAGCAGCCAACGTATGGGAAATGAATGTATCACTGTGGACATTGACTCCCACCATAAGGCCGGGTGACGTCGCCACTCTAGATGTCTGTACAGCGTCTTATGTATTGTTTTCCGTTGTGACTAATGTGGTTAGGACATTTGGGGAGTACTCAGAGGGATTTCTAAGTGGGAAGCATTACACTTTGCTAAATCATGTATTTATTCCTGATTAAAATAAACCTACTACATATTTAACCTTTGGAATGTGGAGAGCGCGTCCTGTGAGAGGTGGGTGGGCGGGTCACTCAGAAGCTCTGTGGGGTTTCGAATTTTCAAATAAACCTGCAACTGAAGAGAAGCGAGATCCAGGAACAGTCGTTAAGCAGTTCAGCCTCTTTTCAAGGTGCAGCCTTAAGAAAACCGGATTTTATGATTTTTGGGGGTGTCTTATCAAACTCGAAGGCGGACAGAAGGATTTGAGGGCGAGAACAAGTCCTTAGTGACTGGTAGGAAAATTCTGCCTCACCTGGAGACTTCTGCATATTACCTGGGAGACCTCTGATATCCATTCTTCCAAGAATTCCTTTGTACAAATATTTTGGGGCACCTATTAAAAACCAGACACTGGTCTAGGCGCTGGAGCTATAGCAAGACCAGCTGAGGTCTCTGGTATCATGGAGCTTGATATCATCCATAAACAAGAAACTTTCCAACGATGACTAATGCAGTGCGGAAGGTGGCCTAGGGTGCTAGGAGGGAGCACGACAGGCCAGGGATGGTTTAATCGGATGCTTAGGAAACGCTTCCCAGGGGAGACGTCCAAGCTCACAGTACAGCCGAGGCCTGAAAGATGAGAGCAAACAGCCATGCGAAGATGTAGGAAGAATGCTGGAGGAAGCAGGGACAGCATGGCGATTCCCGTGGGCAGAAGCAAGACTGCACGGGGAAGGATCTGAAATAAGGCCAGGTGGCTGGGGCTGAGGGAGCCAAGGTGGGGAAGAGACAGCTGTCGGGAAGCAGATGGGTCCTGCGGGGCCCTGGACAGGAGGGAAAGGAGGTTAGGGCTTATTCTAGGAGAAATGGGAAGCCAGTGGAAGGATCCAAGTAGGGGAGTAATATCATTTCATTTATATGTTTAAAATAGCACACTGGCTACTGTGTCAAGAATGAATTTTTTAAATTCTGGCATTGTGTGATCTACTGGACACAGTTACAGAAAGATGTAGAGTTTGAAAGTAAAGGGATGGAAAACTTTTCATGCAAAAATGAACAAAAGGAAAAAGAGTTGAATTTTGAGGCAAAATGGAATTAAAGGTGAAAATAAATTACCTAAGAGCAAAAAGAGATGTTACAAAAGGAATACATTAAAAAGATATAATGATTGAACCTATATTAATCTAACAATATAAGTTCAACATGTATTAAGCAACTATTATAGAGACAAATAGATAATTTTATTTGGACATTTTAACACATGGTTCTCAAAAACTGATAAATTAAGCAAAAGTAAATCGATAATTAGATAGAAGATTTCGATAACACTATATAATGTTTCTCCTGACAAGTGAAGAATATATTAGGTCACAGAGAAAGTCCTAATAAATTTCAAAGTCAGCATCCTCTAATTCACGCTGTATGATAATAATGCAGTAAAATTGGAAATCAGTTTGCAAAAGGATGGGTAAAAAGTCTACGACTCTAAAAGCCAAAAAAAAAATGTCCTTGTGTTAAGAAGAAAATAATGAAAGAAATAACAAAATATTTAAAAAATATATGACATATTGCTACTTCTCAAAACTTCGGGGGCATAGCTAATACAATAGTAAGAGGGATATTTATTGTTTGAAGTCCATTGATCAGTAAACAAAGAATGAAAAGCAAGGTTAGCTTTCAACTCAAGAAGCCAAAAGAACAGCAGTTTGCTAAGGAAATGAAGATTATGATAAAGGCAGACTTCAATGAAATAGGATTTTTAAAATGCAGTCATAAAGAAGATTTAAAAAGGAAAACATGTTTAAAGACTAAGATTCATATGACTGATAAAAACACGAACAAGAATGATCACAAGAAAGAAGGAGAAGGAGAGCGAGTTGGATGTGGGTCTGCACGGCCCTGGGGGCTCCACAGGAGGGAATGTACCCTCCTCCACCCTAGGTCAGCAGGGGTGGCCCTCCTCTCTTTCTGTCTCCTCCCTGCTGTCTGGAACCCCCGGCCACCCAGACTCAGCCCTGAAGATGAGGACAACGCCCTAGGATGGCAGAGAAACACCTAGAAGGTACCCAGGCCCTGAGAGATCACGAGACCCCTGAACTCCTCACCTTGGGAAATGTTATGAGAAACAGAAGAAAAAGACCTGGATTTAGTATTTAAGCTGCGTTAGTGCTGGGTCTCCTTGTTAGAGAAGCTGAGCCTTTTGCTCCAACAGGTACACAAGCAGACCTGCCGTTATTTGCAGAGGACGAGATAACTTCATAAAAAATCCAATGGAACCAAGACACAAAGTGTTAGAAGGTGCTAAGAGAGCTCAGCAAATTTGGAACCAACTTACTCTCCTCTGCCAGCATTTACCAACTAGAAAGCGCAATAGAAAAACAGACACCACTCATGGTGGCAACCAAACTATGACACACATAGGGATTTGCCTACAACGATTCCACAAAACTTTTATGGAGAAAAGTTCCAAACTCTATGAAAAGACCTACAGAGATAAAAGTACCACACTCATGGTTATGGTGTTAACCTGATTCATGGATGCCAGAATTAACCCCATAAAAACATACATATTTTTCTGAAATTAATTGAAAAATTCCATGACACTACAATCAAATTCCTATCAGGAATATTTTTTAAAAATCAATAAACTTATTCTAAAATATACATGGGAGCATCACGGACCATGAACAGCTTGGTCAATTTTTTTTTTTAAGACAGGCCCTGAGCTAACATCTGTTGCCAATCTTCCTCTTTTTTTTCCCCTTCTTCTCCCCAACGCCCCCCAGTACATAGTTGCATATTCTAGTTATAGGTCCTTCTGGTTGTGCTATGTGGGACGCTGCCTCAGCATGGCTTGATGAGCGGTGCTGTGTCTGCACCCAGGATCAGAACTGGCAAAACCCCTGGCCGCCAAAGCAAAGCGTACAAACTTAACCACTTGGCCACGGGGCCGACCTCCTAGCTGGGTCAATTTTGGTCAAGAGTAGCACAGGGGAGAGTGGTCACATTACGACGCACGTGCAAAAAGAGGAGAAAATGGTGCTCTGGGCCCAGGCCACCACCTCCCCCCACCAGCTGAATGGAACTCAGCATGGTCTCACGTGTCCTCTTTGGACCAGATGCTGTGCTAAATGTTAAGGAAGAACGAAGAGGATAAACTCACATCCCCAATCATAGCAGAATTGGAATAAGATATGTTAGAAAAATAACGAGCATGCAAACAAAGCAGAATTCCTAAAAACAGCTAAAAAGCAATCTCTTGACTGTCAAGATTCTTTCTGTTTTAAGAGATGAGGAGAAGCTTCATGGCCCTGTTTCAGCTGAGGCCTGAGGGGCGGAGCGACTCTCCAGGTGGGGAACTGGACGTGCTGACCGCAGCACAGCAATGGAAAGAACTAGAGAAGCCGTGGCATTTTCTAGGAATGGTCCCGGCTGGTGAGCCTGGAGTGAAGGGTTCGTGTAGGAACAGAGCAGGAAAGGAGACAGGAAAATTCAGCTTGAAGCCAATTCATGGGGCCTGGCCCTCATTCTGAGGAATGCAGAATTGGGGCAATGTCGAAGGAAAGCAATGGAAATTTCTTCTGGGTCCTGTGAATCACACGGCAGAGGACACGACCTCCTCTATCTTCTCCTCAAACTGGTCAGGGCATCAGAGGTACAGAATGCAGATTTGTAATAAGGTACCCCTCTTCCTCCTCCATCCCGGCCCCCAGGCAGGTGAAATGTCCTTGGACCTGCTTTTGCTTGGAGTTGCCTATGCTTGGCGTGGGACGGGGCCACTGGGATTTCTTGAGTTCCTATAGTGTGCAGGACACTTTGCAAACCCTATAGGATGACCACTTCTTAGGGCCTTGGAAGACAGAATTAACCTTGCCTGTTTTATCCGTGAAGAATGTAGAGGGAAGGGTTTCACCCCAAGCCAGGATCTTGATGCGGGCTTGTCTGATCCCAGGCCTGGGCTTTTTCTCTGACACATTGAGACTCCCAAAAAGTCCCCAGTTCCAGGAGAAGCAGCCTCATAGACTGGGAAAACGCAGGATTTGGCTTTAGGTCCTAGCCCCTGATGCAGCTCCTTCTTTGCTGTGTGTTCTCCAGCAGGTCACTAAACATCCCTGAGTCTTGGATTTCTAGATGGGAAATAACATTAACACTCCCGGCAAATCAATGTGAGGACTCTATGAGATAATATATTGAAAGTACTTTATGGCCCCAATCATGCTAAACAAATAAATTTGAGTTATTAATTATCATGAGAGTCTGTCTCGCCCGATATTTCAACAGCTCTAGCCCCAAGATTTGCAGAAAAATTTAAGATTTTATCCAAGAATATATCATCAAGTCACATTCGTTCCCCAACATCTGTTGGTAAAGAACACGTTTAAGAACTGCTAATATATTGAAGCATTTTAGGTCTCTCGATTCCAAATAATTTCACATGCATCCCAAGGACTTCTGGGAGCAGTTGTAAAAGCTGCTCCTAAATGACTAAAACAGACGGAGGGTTTATTTTTAAATACTCTACCATTTGTTAAAACAGATTAGTTTTGAAATTCCCCAAACACCTAAATCCTCCAGAAATTTCGAAAAGAAAATTTTGCCTTCTGGGCCTACTGGAAGGTATTTTTGGTGTCTCCTGGGTCCCGGTGAGGGTCTGGTGGCTGAGACGGCCCTGGAGAAAGCCCTTCAGGTTCGGCTCAAAGGCGGGAAGGTCTGTTCTCAAGACCAGGAATTCAAAGATCTTTGTGCTCAGACCTCCTGCCACTAAGAAGGAGCCACTACAGAGGGCAGATTGAATAAAACCCCAGTCAAAGGACAAGAAACACAGGAAAGGGCTGGGAGGGAGGGGAGTGGATAGTCTGTGGGTCCCTGGGCACAGTCCTCCATTCATGGGCTCATTCGCTGCCTGGATATTAATTATGGAGCATCTACTGCGAGAAGCTGTGGTGGGTGCACCCCTGGCCCCTCTCTCCCAGAGCTTGCAGTCTTGTGAGAGAGACAGACATGGCAACAGGAATAATTATTTACTGGTGGGAAATCATGAGAAGTACAGACAGCATAAGCCATATAAAGGGGGTCCAGCTCTAGACTGAGAAGTCTGGAAGGATTCCCTGAAAGACGAGTAGGGCAGGCAAAGAGGAAGATGGGAGGAGAGGGTTCCGTGCAGAGGAAACTGCCTGCGTGAGGCCGAGTAGAGAATGGACCCTTCAAGGAACACTGGCATGCTCCTACGGCCGAAGGAGAGAGACGAAGTGGCAGGTGGCACTGCTTCCTATACGGGAGGATGACGATGACGCTGATTTAGCATCAGTTATGCCCAAACAATGACACTTCGCCTACCCTCCTTATGATCAAGGGTTTGGATCTCAGGAAGGCTGGACAAAGCTGGGGTGTGGTTATATGGTCTCTAGAATTGCTGGCTGGTCCACGGCACTGGCCTCAATAGTTCTCCATCTTCCCTTAATTTGTGTCACTTACTATTGTCTTCATTGCTTTCTCTTCCTCCATCATTGCTCCTCTTAAATTCATCCTCCACCCAGCTCTAAGAGAAGTCTTCCTAAAGCGTTTTCTAAGGAAGTTTCCCACCTGCTTAAAAACGCTTTGATGACATACCAGTGTTCACAGAAGCACTAGTCACAGTGGCCAAAAGGTGGAAGCAACCCAAACGTTTATCAGCAGATGAATGGATAACCAAATGTGGTATATACATACAACGGTCTGTTATTCAGCTTGAAAAGAAATGAAACTCTGACACAGGCTACAACATGGATGAACCTTGAAGACGTTATGGTAAGTGAAATAAGCCCGTCACAAAAGGACAAGTCGTGTCAGATTCCACTAACATGAGGTACCCGGAGTAGGCAAATTCGTAGACCAGAAGGTAGAATAGAGGTCACCCGGGCTGGGACGAAGGGGAAAGGGGGAGCTATTTAATAGGTATAGGGTTTCTGTTTGGGATGATGAAAAAGTGCTGGAAATGATTAGTGGGGATGGTTGCACAACATTGTGAATGTTCGTAATGCCACTGAATTATACACTTAAAAATGTAACATGGGAAACCAAAGCAAGCAAGCAAACAGACAAAACCCTCCAATGGCTCCCATGCACTCAGGATAAAAGCCAGGCTGGATTCAGTGCCGTCTGGCTGCTCTCTGCCTCCCAGCCGCCACACCACTGCCCACGAAGACCCTGTCTTCGAGACGCACCATGTGATGGGCAGATCTCAGCGAAGATCCAGCTTTCCCTTGGCGCCTGGACTCTGCCTACAGTTAATGCCCACACAGCCTTCAGCATGAGCTCAGACACTCCCTCTCCTGGGAGGCTCCCCTATGCCACTACCTCTGTCCCCTGTGCTGAGTTTGGGGCTTCTCTCTGAGCCACCCTAAGACCTTCTTTTAAATATCTGCTTGAAGTGTTTGTCTCTCACTCCTCCCAGTAAACTACAAGCTTCCTGAGAACTAGGACATGTATTATTCAGCATGGGATTTCCAGCACCTTGCATAGCACCTGCCCTAAGGTGGATGCTCAATAAAATTAGAAGTTAATTAATGACAGAATAGCCATCAGGGCTTATGCTGTGGTCAACCAAGTCATTTTGTCCATCATAATTATTCCATCATCATCAACATCATTATATTATTATCATCACCATCATCGTCACCACCATCATCATCATTACCATCATCATGATCATCTCACCATCATCATCACCATCATCACCATCATCACCATCACCATCATCATCACCACCATCATCATCATCACCATCATCATCGCCATCATCACCATCATCATCGCCATCATCACCATCATCGTCATCGTCACCTAGCAGGTGCTTCAGACCATCCAGTAGAATTATGAGTTCTATTCTTTGCCTTCACTCAACAGTCGACAACTTAATTGGCCAAACTTTTCTTTCTCTGTCCCTCATCCTGTGGCTGCTGACCCACCTACCTGCCACTCCTTGGATAGCCATGTGGATAAGCTCTGGGTGCCTTGCCTCTCCTCACCCTTCCAATGAGGTGGAAGGGACTAGCGAGAGCAAGGAATCACCCAATATTGTTCTACAATAAAATGTCACAAGAACAGAATCTCAGGGAGGATGGAGCGCGGGCTATTGAAGAAACTAGGCAGCTTAAGGGAAGATTCCAAGTTCGAACCTGGAGAAGATCAGGGAAGCGACACCGGGGTAGATGAGAGTCCTCTTGGTTCTGTTTCTCTCCTGTTTTTGGCGACACTGTTGAGTGTATTCAGCATTGTATCGGCTAAACTGTGCTCTCATCATTAGATTTCCGGAAAGCTTCTCCTCCTGCATCCCAACCCCTTATGTTTGTCTATTGACAAGAGAGGTAATCGAGGGTCCAGTTCATTAAACCCTAATGAGACACTCCAAGCAAATAGTCACCATCTAGAATCATTACCACTTTAGATACAAGTGGACAGCAGTCAGGAGAGCCCTCAGCATCCTGGCTCACGTGCGCATGGAAAGATGGCCACAAGCAGGGTGCACACTCAGGACTAAGGATAAGGGAAAACCAAGCAGTCGAAGTCAACGGTCTCAAGAGGCAGGAGAGGACCACCTTGCCCGGCCAGCATCTGCAGCAAGGCTGGAGGCAGAACAGGCGACTCACCATCAGCACGGCTCTCCGGAAGAGTCTGGAGTTGGCAGTCCTGGTGGTCAGAAGGTGGATGCTGGCCACGTCAGCTCCGCCACGATCTGCTGCCAGGGCCACGTGCCGAGGGTCCCCGCCAAACGCTCCAATGTGACTGTGCACCCAGGTCAGAGCCGCCACCTGGTCCAGCAGCCCCCAGTTGCCACTCACCTCACTGGACCCTTCAAAGAGAGGAAAGCATTTAACCCTTTGTGATTTTGCAACCTGGAATTTAATCATCCTAGTGCTGTCTGAGCCAGGCACATGGTACCTGTGGAGCACCCAGCCTCCTGTCTGCACCGGTCAGGACAGTGGCTCCACATACAGGGTGGGACAGTGGCAAGAGCGTGGGCTCTGGAATCAGACCCATCCAGGTGCGAACTCTCGCTTCAGCCTTTGCTAGCTAGGAGAACTTAGATGTGTTACTCCACCTCTCTGAGCCACAGCTTCCCATGGCAGACGAGGGCCGCTGCTCAGATTAGAGGCAGTACATGTTCAGGCCACCCCACTGCTTGGCAAATGGGTAGCAAGGAGATGAACCTCCTGCCCCACATCTTCACCCACTGCCATGGCTCTCCATACCTTTGCCTCCCCAATAATGGCCAGGTTTAGCGAGGTTCTGGATCTCGTTCCTTCCCACTCCCTCATCCTCTGCGACCTTCGATAACATTCAACTGAGTTGATCTCTCTTTCCTTTTTTCACAGAATTCAGTAAACATCTACTAAAAGCTCAACATTATTATTTTTTTTAACGGTATGATCCAGACCGAAAAAATCATGCTCTTCTCCATGGTGTTTTGGGACACTACATGCTGAAGACCATCTGGCCGTCCTCTGGATTCAACAGATCCTCCTTGTCGGTCTACACCACTAACTGCCCCAGGCGCCCAGGCCTGTTCTGCTGTGGGCTGAGGCTGTACATTTCTCCAGCTTTGCTCCAGGAAACCTCAGCCCATCCCATGGCTTCAACCACCACGTCCACGCTGATGACTCTGGGGCACACGCCAGCGGCTCAGAACACTCTGCCGGCTCCAGACCCTCACGTTTCTCCAGGAGGCTGTCTCACAGGCACCTCAGGTTCCTTCCGTCCCCCAGGGAATTGATGCTAAGTCTCCTGAGCACCCTGGCCAGCAGCATCTCCAGAGTTTCTGATCTTCTCCTTCAAAAGCAGCTCCACCCACCCATTCTGCTCCTGCACAGCCTTGTGGGCCTTCCCTGATGTCTGCTCTGCCGCATCCCCACTCCCTCCCCATGTGCTCTCTGTGGGCTCTCTCTCTCCACTGATCTCAGCCGCCATCTCTGCTCAGAGCCTCTTATTGGCCTCCTGCATCTGCATATTCCTCCTGCCAATGAATTCTCCATGCCACACCCAGAGTGGTCTTTTAAGCTTATAATTTTGATCAAGTCTCTCTCTCTATGTCTCTGTCTCTGTCTGTCTCTCACAGGCACACACACACACACCTTGCCCCATCCTATCTAGAATCTCCCATCTCACCCCATTGTCCTTAGGAACGAGCTCAGTTCTTCCAATGCATTCAAGGTCCCATGGGCCTGGGTCGTCCGTCTCTTGGGCCCCCTCTGTCTCCTCCTATGCCTGTGCTGCAGACCCAGGCTGCCCATCAGTTGCTCAAACACGCCGGTCCACCCTCTCCCAGGCCCCTGCTTGGCACAGGTGATTTCCTCTGCCAGAGCCCTCCCCCTCCCCCGGGCCTTTCCTATCTTCCTCCTCCTTCGGCCCAGCCATCCTTCAAGTCTTAGCTATGCCATCAGTTCACAGGCAGCCCTCAGGCAAAGCCAGCATCCTCTTTCAGGGTACTTGTCACCATTGTCTTCCCTGCTAGACTGTACCCCTACTAAAACTAGTGGCACATAGTAGGTCTTCAGTAAGTATTAGGTGAATGAATGACCGTAGATATGACTAACGGGCTTCAGCATCAAGCGAGAAACTATCACCAAGACCCCATATTCCCAAGGAGAAAAACAGAAAGATCTTGCATCTCCATTCGCCACCCTGGTATTCACAAAGCTGATGAGAACACCAGCTCCGAGGACGGACCGGTACAAATGACCCAAATTACTTTTCCAGCTGGGAAGACTTTTCAGAATTTCTTCAAATGCATTTCATGTTCTGGGTTTGGTGACGCGATTGGCACCATTCTCTCCGTGGACCTTTCTGGATTGCACGTACGTCTCATTTGTTAGGATGAAAGCATTTGTTTATGAGGTCTCAGGCAGGGCAGGAAAGCAGCGTGCCAATGAGCAGGACCCAGTCCTGCAAGTCTGGGAAGTGACATCCATGGCCTGAATTTCCAGTGACAATGGGGGAGAAGAGAATGTCCCTGAATCCTACGTCTCATATATCAGCTTCCTGCTTACAATGCTGACATTCTGGGGTCAACAGACCCCTAGGAGGTCAGAAGGGAGGGGGTGTTCAAGAGGCTTCACCTGGTGCCAGGCATCATGCTAGGTACTGCGAAGAGGAAGGTAGACAAGATCCTGGCCCTCAGGGCACACGGCTCAGGGACCCGCACAGAAGGCAGCTAACCAGCTGGTCTGAGATAGTCTAGTCCAACCCTGTCCTTGGCTGGTGAGGAAGCTGAGCCTCAAGAGGAAAAGTTTGTTTAGGTGCAAGAAGCAAATGTGAGATCAAGTCGGGACTTAAATTGCACACTTGGAGCTCTGTCCTAATATTCAATACAATTCAACAAACATTGGTTGAAAAATCTATGACGTGCAAGGCCCTGTGTTATTTTCATTAGAAAATCTAAGCTATTTATGGAACCATCCCTGCTCAAAAGCTTTCATAACTCCCTCATTCCTGCCTCATCAAGTCTAAACTTCTTCCTGACTTTTCAGATCCTCTAAGGTGGACCTCGGCCTCCCCAAGCGGTCTGGTTCCCTTCACTGTCCGACACCGGCTCTCCTCCAGCCATGGGGGTCCACTCATCACATCCCCACTCACTCCGCCCGCGGTCTGTGTGTGCAGCCCCAACTCTCCTCATCCTCAGGGCCCCACTCAGGTCCGCCTGGCCCCGTTCTGCCACAAACACGTGCTGTGCAGAGCTGCGGGGGGCATGAAACTGGAGAGGGCTGCTCTCTGTGGACCAGGCGCGTCCAGTCCAGTGGGGACACGGGTGTGAGCAGATTTCTGGACAACAGGGTAAAGCTCCTCTCCGTCTACCCCAGCCGGTCCTGCTCTGCCCCTCCACCTGCAGCCTCCTGCCCCTCTGGTCTGAACCACCCCAGCAAACACTCCGTGGTTCCCTCACTGTCTAATTGGTCCTCACCTGCTCGTCTGATTTCTTCATCTATCCCTCTAAAGCTTGTTAGCACAATTCTGGGCTCATGGTGGGTTCTCGCCCAGGTCATTATTGATGCCATCAATAACAGGCAGCACGGGGAGGTGGGTAAGGACACGGGTTATGGAGTCAGACCAGCTGGGCCCAGGTCCCGGCTCCTCCACCTGCTAGCTGTGTGGGGCCCTGGACAAGTTACTTAACAAGACCTGACTTTCCCCACCTGTAAAATGGGGGTTATAATAATACCTACCTCGTTAGGTTGCTATGATGACTGCATTGGTTAATATTCGTAAAGGGAACGGAACAGTGCGTGGCATATAGCACGATAGAGATTGTTTGGTTTTTCTTAAATAAAACAAACCGGGCTTAGGTCCCAGCATCATCCTACAGAGGCCCTTTGCAGGATGTGCCCTGTCTTCAGTAGCAGAAATGGCACCTGTGATGGGTCTCCCGCTGGGCAGGACTCTGTGCCTGGTCTTGCAGTCGGAGAGGGTGGCAGACCCTGTCGGGGGCCTCCAACGCCCCAGGGATGATGAGGTAATGATGATGTTCCCGTGCCTGGCCTTCTGTCTGGCTCGCTGGCCAAAGCACACCTCCTCTGCTTCCTTGCCCTGCAGAGGCGGTGCCCACCCGCTCCTCCTCTGACCCACGCTGCCACCCCTGGTCCCCCTCTCTGCATTGCTTTGCAGAGAAAGAAGGATCATCACTGTGTCCCACGCCCCCAGGGTCTGTCCCGCCTGCAGGGTCCAGGCTGGGGCAATGGCCTCCCCAGGCCCACCGACCCCCTCACTTCCTTTCCAACTGCTCCGTTCCTCAGGAACCACGGCTCCCTTAAGGACTGTTGGGTTTGGCCTCTCTCGCAGAGAACACGAGTCTGTCCAGTCGGCTGCAGGACTGGCACGAGCTTCTGTTTTTATCTTTCTCCCACCCCTTTTGAAAAGCACCTCTGGAGTCTGGAGTCCTCAAGGGACCATTTTCACTCTGGGCTACGACAGCAGATGCTGCACACATTTATCTGAGAGACGAAGCACACAGAGCTGCTACCCGGGCTGACTCAGTAAATGCCAGGGCTGCTGCTGCCACGATGGGAGGCAGCTCTGACCACATGCAGGGCCGGGACACGACTACAGCACAGCCCTGACTATTGAAGAAGGCTGTCGACGGAAAGAAAAGGCCTTAACCTTGTGAGCCCCTGCTGATGCCAGGCTCGGTTCCAGGCATTTGCCTTTGACCCTTTATCTCATCATCCGCCCCGAAGGTCTCAGCATCATCTGATGCTAAGACAGGCAGCCTGTGATGGGATGCGGAGGGGAGGAACTGCCTAGAGCCCCTGGTACCCACAGAGTCACAGAGCTTCCCTCGGGCCCTGCCCTGTGCGCGTCCAAAGTCTGTGCGCCGTGCAGGACACCAGGCTGAGGCTGGCACTCAAAGTAGCGGGCTCTTTCCAGCCCTGTGCTCTGAACGGCAGTTTTCCAGCCATGTAAAACAGAAAAGGGGAGGGACAAATAGGCGGAGCCCAGGGAAGTTGTAGGGCAGTGGAACTATTCTGTGTCATGCCGTAATGGTGGACACGCGTCATCCCACATTTGTCAAAACCCACAGCACGTAAAACACGAAGCGCGAACCCTCATGTCAACCACGGGCTTCAGTCAATAACAAGGTACCAATACTGGCTCATCAATTGTAACAAATGTGCCTCACCAATAGCAGGGGAAACTGAGGCAAGGGACAAAGGAGTGTGTGGGAACTCTCTGTACTTTCTGCTCAATTTTACTGTATACAGAAAACCTCTCTAAATAGTAAAATCTATTGTACTTTTTTTAAAATGGGAAAGGGGATAGTGTGCTTGTGTCGTAAATTTATTGGGGGTGAGCTGAATGGCACGCCTGCTCCCTTTTCCCTCTCAAGCGCGCCTGGAGGCTGTGAACTCCCACATCCTCTGCGTGGTGGCCGCCCCTCCATAGAGCCTTGTCATCAAAAGTGTGTGGCAGGCAGGAGGCGGCCCCTCTGCCGTCAAGAGGCCTATGTTGGTATCACCCTGTGGCTGCTTCTCCGCCCCCTGCCACTTTCTCTGTGTCTGTTTCTTGACTGATGGATGCTTCCCTATCCGGCTGAACTGCAGGGAGGCCCAACGTAAGAGATGTGAAATCTCAGGAATGTGGGAAACGCTAGGAGGTCTAGTAAATAAAGCAGAGACAGACTGCCTGTGGCTAAACGAATGCAAAGAGGAATCCTGCTCTGTACACAGAAGACTGAGGAATCCGTAGGGTGTTCCTGGACATCTGAGGGAGCAAGCTACCCTATGTTTTTTCTTGCTGTTGGACCACCAGGGTTTAACGCCCAGGATGCCACTCGTAACTGTGGCGCATAAAGTTCCTTGACCTCTCTGCGCCTCGTCGTTTCATCTGTGAAAAGCCACATGAGCCTGGCCTCACAGAGCTGCCGTGAGAATGAAATGAAATAATCCAGGCAAGATGTCTGGCACAGCAAGGCGCCGGGTAAGTGTAACTTTCCTTCTCTCTCTGGCTGACACTTTTGATTTAAGTACAATGAACAGGCAGCCTTGCAAGTCAAGAATGGGAAGGGTTGAGTGTTCTGGAAGTTTCCTTTGCCTCCCCCCAGCGCTGCCCCCACCAGCAGCAGAAATGAGTTTGCCTTCCCAGAAGCACACGAATTCTCAATAAGATGACAGCCCATGAAATCATAGCCCCTCGCCCCCTCAGGGACGGACGACATATGGAAATTCACTCTCTTCTGTCTGGAAATGCTCTAAACCAAGAAGTCAGCCGTGTCTGTGAAAACCTGCCCCCACCCACCACCACCATTTAGCAGGAGGAGCTTGGAATTTCACCCACCTCCTTAGAGAAAGGAGCTACTGAGTTAAATCATTCAGTCATGTTTGAAAAGAGGAAAGGAAACCAGGCGAAGCGTTGTCAATGCTCTGGCAGCTGACCCTGCTCCCCCTGAGGGAAAATCTGAAATCTGTTCTTCATCTCCATTTCCCACGTTGGCATCTGGTCGGATTTTGCCTTAATTTCTTGACCCTTTCGCGTTTGTTGCGCAGGCCTAGAATCTTCATCATGGCGCTCAAGGCCCCGTGCCAGGTGGTCTGTTAGCCCGCATTCCCTGCACCGCTGGGTTCCTACTCGTGCTAGATCCACCCCACTCACCCACACTCTACTCAAGTCCCTCATTCCAGCCATGCTGCCTTCCACCCGCCCACCCACACTTAGCAGGTAAGCCAACCCAGGTCTTAAACGAGAATCTTGGAGAACAGAGATGAGGCTCAGTGCCCATCCTGGAGGACTCGAAAAGCCCGTCACAGTCTCTAAAGCCCTTTCACATGCAGGACCTCACTTGAGCCTCACAGTAACTCTGGAAGTTGAGTACAATTATTCCCATTTTACAGAGGAGAAAACTGAGACTCAGAGAAAGGAAGGGTTTGTCCAAGGTCACATAGACAATGAATGGCTCTTCGGATTCCCAGACCAGCGTGTCTGTGCTCGGTCACAGCTACTTGACAACTGCCCTGCCACTGGTGGGGGCTGGAGATGGAGGAGATGTGGACGAAGGATGCTGACATTGGTCCAAGCCTCAATTCTGCCCTGGGGGTTGTAGGGGAGAGGAGAGGGGGCAACCAGAGTGACAAATGGGGCTGTGACTAGATAGGGGACAGGCCAATGTTCACAAGCAAGGCTGGGGTTAAAGGGGGAGCCGGAAGCCCATCACTGATGCAGCCCTCACTCTGAGTCAGAGGGCTTCCCTGTGTGTCCAAGGCCATAATCCATGCCTTACGGTTCTCCAGGGCCAGTCAACCCTGCTGGGGAATCCTGTCCTGCTCTTTCCTGAGCATGTGACCTTGAGCAAGTGTCTAACCTTCTGAGACCTCAATAGACACACACACAGATACACATCGCAAGATAAAGCATGGGACAGCTTCCGACACATAGTCCAATCAATGGAAACTATGGCTCTTGTCTACGAGTGTCAGCGTCACCGGAGGGAGCTGGATGTTCCACTGAGGGCTCAGCTGGGCTGGAGGCGGGCCAGGGGCCAGGAGGGGATGGGGCTTCGGGAAGAAGGGGCCGCACACGCACAGAGCGAGCCTCAGCTTTAGGAGTCAGCAGTCCCACCAACGCCAGCAACTCACCGGAACTCAGGAAGCCGAAGACGCCCACTCGGTAGCCGGCAGTGACCACGATGAGGTTGCCAACAGCAGCCAGGAAGGAACCGTCAAGGGCCAGCTGTCCTTCGCTCACCCTGCCCTCCATGGAGTTGTGGAAGAACACCAGCACGGACGCTCCGGGGGCCTGTGGGGACTGGAGAGATGCGGGGGCTACAGCTTGGCCCATTTTCCCGCAGCAGAGCTCAGTGAGGGCACCTTCCCATGGAGGAGTGAGATTCTGAGCCTGCGTGTGACTCTTCTGGTCAGCGCTGCTCTCTGGGCACACTCAGTCCCATGCTATGGGGTGAAGTGTGTCCCCCTAAATTGACATGTTCAAGCCCTAACCCCCAGGCCTCAGAATGTGCCTGTGTTGGGAGCGAGGTCCTGTAAAGAGGTAATTAAGCTAGGTGGCCCTTCTCCAACATGACTGACATCCTAACAGCGCTCAGAGCCATTTTATCGGGTGGCACACCAGCAAGAGAGGAGGCTGTTTGCCTTGCTGCCGGCAAGTGTCAGTGAAGCGAGGGGAGGCCGCAGAGGGTCCTGAGGGTCAGTCCTCAGCCTCTCCACCCCGCAGCCAGAAGGAGGTGTCCAAGATGCTGCCCCCCCAACCCCTGCAGGGTCCGTCACTTTAGCAGCATGCGCCGCTGTGGCAGCCCAGGCTATGGCATCAACGCTCCTCCCCCAAGGCCAGGATGAGGCGACGGAGCTGCCCAAGGCAGAAACAGCAAAGCTTTCTTCAAATGGGAACTTCCCTGGGGGACAGAGCACTGGATTTGGAGTCAGGATACGGGGACCAAGCCTCCACTCAGCCCAGCTGTGTGTCCTTAAGTAAGTCACTTAGCCTCTCTTAGCCTCATTTCTGCACCTTTAAAATGAGGAGGGACTATATATAGAGATAGGGAGATATAGATATCTTCCTTGTAGAATTGATGTGAAGACAAGTGAAATCACAGATATGAAAGCAAGTAGCAGGCTGGTTTGGAGCCAGAACTTAATTTGGCATCTGCAAGTATGGTATGACCAGAGTTGGGCAGAATGGAACTCTATCACCTCCCTCACTCTAGGCTCCATACTTCTGTTAACGCAGCCCATGAAGTACAGTTGACTCTCTCTGCTAGTAGGAAACCAGGAATTGGTGGCATCGTCACATGCACCATGGGATCTATCAACTTTGGGTCAGCCTCACCAGAAACTCTTGTTCCCTAAAGCTCATCAGGTCCTTTCACTCCCATGCATTCTGACCCTTTCCCCTAAATAGAAAACTCAAATATTCAACCTCAGGGTCACAGATGCTACTTAGGCAGAAACGGGCTTCAAAACAGGGCACAACCAGGGTCAGGGTCAAAGCCCCCCACCTCACCTCCAGAACTGCCTCAAATAAGAGTCCATGCAGAAAGCTCCCACAAACGCCCCCGAGGGGTGGCCCCAAGCATCTTCCGCAGGGGAGAGGACATTTCCTCATTTGCAGGCTAATTGGAATGCCAGCTGCTCCCTTCCCAGCCTGTGGCCTCTAGGGGTCCCCGCCCTACATGGCCGGCCCTCACCTTGCCTGCCTGCATGGCTCACATCCTCCCACCTCTGCGCTGTGCTCCAACGGGACCTCCTGACCGCCACCGACCCCCTCCTGTCCCTGTGTATTTTTCGTCACTATTTATTTGCTTGTCTGTTTATTTCTGGCCCCGGGAGGGCAGTGGCTGTGTTTTGTCATAGCGGGGTCCCACCTGGAGCAGTCCCAGCCTGTCACAGGCCATCGTGAATATTTCTTAGAGAAGCGGGTGGGGATAACGGTGCACCGGCCCCGGTGTGGCTGGGGCGCCGGGATGCCGGACGTGGGGAGGATGGGACGAGGCTGTGGAGGAAGCCGAAGGCCCCTCTGCCTGCTCTCAGCCAGTCAGGCCTTCTCGAAGCCAAGAGCCACCCCAGGGGGCATGGGAGCACAACCCAAGGGGAGCACACGGGAGAGGAGGGAACGGGGCCCAAAGCCGTGGGGAGCGGGTGGCACCTGGGTGGTTTTCCAGGCAAACCCAGCAAGGGCTGCAGGACTCACCACATTCTGGGGGACAAACACATTGAGATGCAGGCAGTCTTCGCTGAGTCCGGGAGACAGGGGCGTTCTGGCACCCGGCTGCCAGCAGCTGGCCCTGCAGATACAGGCTGTAAGACTTCCAGGGGAAAGGAGCAAGGCGGCAGGCCCACATCCCCTTCCCACTGCCCCGTTCCCGAGGCTGGGGTCCCACCAGCTCTGGCAATTAGGCAGCTTTGGGAAACGGGAGATGGGAGTGGCAAATGAATGGGAGGAACAGCAGGTGCCCACCACTCTCCCTGGCACCGGCCTGGGCAGGAACATCCCCCAGGGACAGGTGCTAAACCAGAGAGAAGGGCACCCGAGACAAGGAAGGGGACAATGGATGCCACTTGGGACCTTGGCCCTCCTTTGCTCCAAGTGTGCAGACCTGTTGCCAGATGAGGTGTCCGACCTGCTCTCTACGTCAGCACAGAGTTCCTGTGCGCCAGGGTGAGTGTCTCCCAGCATAAGAGCTGAGACCACGTTTGGGACAGGCCTATGGAGGATGATGGTACTTCACCCAAAAGACTGATTCCACTCAGCACTGGGATCTGATGAGCCAAGCGCTCCAACTACTCACCACTCTAAAACCTCTGTGACTCAACCTCCTCTGTCAAATGGGTACATCCTAACGTGGCAAAGTGCTCTAGTTGGGGCAGGTTTATTCCTTTCGTTTCTCAGTGGTGGAGACTCAGCCGTGGCTTTCTACATCCCCCCTGCCACTGGCCGACTGCAGCCTCCACCTTCCCCGGCCTGGATACTCAAGAGCCTCCTAGCTCCTCTCTTTCTGGCCTGAGCCTGTGGACCTGCCCGGCCTGTGGGAAGGGCAAACGCAGGTGGGGAGGAGAAGGGAGGAGTGCGCTTCTTCAGGGTACTCCGCACACACTCTAGTTAGGAAAATCACAACATCTTCCCCACTGCGTCAGCTATCTAAAGCGGTGTATGCCTGGGAGGAATGGATGAAATCGAAAATAGCTGATGAGGCAGGAAGATAGGCTACAGATGCTTTTTTTTTTATTTTGAAAACTCCTTTTAATATTGTCCCTATTAGAAAAAAAAATAGTTCTTTTAAGGTTATTTTCATTAGCTCATGTAATTTTCCTTCTCTGCTATATTTCTCAGCCGCACTGAAGTCAGACGTGGCCAGGAGTTCTGAGCTCTGGCCACCCGGATGGATCCTGGTGCAACTGTTGGATGCATACCACTTCCAAGGGTGGCCCCTAGAAATGTCCCCAGCAGACTCTCCCACAGCCTCTTTCCTAAATGCGATGCCGAGGGAGGTTCGTGCTGAAGAAGGCAGAGCCTCTGTCAGCCTGGGTCCCCGAATCGCTGTGTGGAGCAGAGCACATCAGCCCCTCCATCACCAAGTGGACTTTCCAGGAGGAAGATAACGTTATACTGGGGACATTTATCTGTTAGAGCGCTTAATGCCACCTTAACTACGACACCCCCACCCACTGCACCGCTCCCTCTAGGAGGCACTGCTCTGCCCCCAGGTCTCCCTCTGATGGATGACGATGCGAGACGGCTTCTCTGGGCAGTCACCTAAGCGTGCTCCACTCAGCCCTTACCGTGGCTTGGTGGCATCCCAAGGTCCTGTCCAGTTCAGGGGCTCGGGTGCCCGGAAGCGGCTCTCTGCCAAGGGCGGGGAGGCATACGGAACTCCCAGGAACTGGTCCACCTGCTTCCACGAAGTGCCCACCCGGATGGCCTGGGACCTGCCCAGCAGCTGGCCGTGGGTGGCGATGGTCACAGAAGGCGCAGATGTCCCAGAGCCAAGGAGAGGGAGGTCTGTTGGGAGGGGCGTGCGGGGGAGGAGGGCGAGAGGGAGCAGTGGGTGCTCTATTCAAACAAAATACTGCCATTTGCACTTTAAAAAGGTTGAAAATCCATTCAGTCCCCAATAGCTTAAGTCTAGTCAAGTTAGTGCTCAATGTGAAAAAAACTGCCAAGACAGTTCACCTTTACCAGGCACTGAATATGTGCAGAGGCAGTACCAGTGCCTTCTCTCCAGGTGTTAGCTCGTCACTCTGGCCCACAACCCCTCACTCAGCCCCGTGGGGCCAGGCATGAGCTTCAGGTCAGACGTAATTGGATTTTTACAAGAACGGAGGGACTTTTTAGAACTTTTGGATTTCAGGATTGCAGCTAAGGAACTGTGGCCCATATTTGCCTTTCACTGGTGAGGAAATAAGTTTGGGGACTGAGGGTGGGCAGCTGCCAGGACTTCATGGTCATGTAGGAGTCAAAGCCACACCTTTCTGAACCCAACTCTGACCACGCCCCATTCACATGGGGTCAAGGGTCAAGTCAGGACCCCTCTCTGGGCCTCTGCCCATGCCTGCAATGCCCTCCCTCCCTTTGTTCGTGTCTGAATCCCGCATGGTCTGTAAGTTCTGGGCTGGGCCCGCCTGCCATCACCGCTCTGAGCTCCAGAGGGCTTTCCACGCCCCTTCTTGTAGGGCTAATCACCAGATCCCATCGGCCTCCCTGGAGCCCTACCTTATCTCCTCTACTATATTTTCTTTCATTCGCTCACTCGTTCAACAAACTCTTGTTGGGCTCCAGCTCGGTGCCAAATGCCAATGTCAGGGACCTGAGACAGGCCTGTGTGTCTGATTCTCCACAGGACTTAGGGCCACACACAAGGGGAAACAAACACTGGTGGAGAGATATTGTCTCTCTCTCAATGTGTGTGTGTGTGTGTGTGTGCAAAGTCTCTTATTATTTCCAGCAGCTGGGTTTGCTTGGCTCGGCTCTCCCGTCAGCTGGTTGAGAGCGAAAGCTTTGCTGCCTCTGCAGCTCCTTTTGTTTAATATATACATATATATGATGACTAGACAGGAGCACGGGAGAAGGGGCAGACAGACAGACAGACAGGCAGGCAGGAGTCTATCCATTCCTCAAGAGCTTGGTTTAATGCAGTAGTTCAACTGGAGGTGATTTTGTTCCCAGGGGACATTTGACAATGTCTGGAGATATTTTTGGTTGTCACAAGGGTTGGAGAGAGACGCTCGCTGTTGGCATCTAGTAGGGTAGAGGTCAGGGATGCTGCTAAACATCCTATGATAGGCAGGACAGCTCCCCACAGCAAAGAATTATGTGGGCCCACATGTCAATGGTGCAAGGTTGAGAAACCCTGGTGGGACATGTGTTCATGACCTCCAGCCCACTGAAGCTCGGCACCGTGAGGGAAAACTGACAGCCGGTCAGGGGAGTCAGGGAGACCTGTGTTTTATGATATGACCAGCTACTTCAGGAAAACATTGTAATTGTTTTGATCTTCATAATTTTTCCATTTGCAAAGTAGGAATAATAGCAGTCCATACAACACGAAGATGTCCAGAATAGATAACACGATGCCTGTCATGTTCCAGGCCCAGTGCCTAGCAAATGGCAGGAGCTCAACACATGAATGAATGAATGCATGAAGGAAGGAAAAGAGGGAGTGAGGAAGAGAGGGGAGGGAGGGAGGAAAGGAAAGAAGGAAGGAAGAAGGAAAGAGGGAGGGAGGAAAGGAGGAGGGGGAGGGAAGAAGGGAGGGAGGAAGGAGAGAGAGAGAGAGAGGGAGAGAAAGAAGAAGAGAGAGAGAGGGAGGGAGAGAGGGCGAGAGAGAGAAGGAGGGAGAGAGAGAGAGAAAGAGAGGGAGAGAGAGAGACAGAAAGAAAGAGAGAAAGAAAGAAACAGAAACAAAGAAACAAAGAAACAAAGAAGGAAAGAAAAAGAGAAAAAGGAAGGAAGGGAGAAGGAACATAGTGAATGAAACCTTCTCTGTTGCACAAACACTGGATTGTGAGTTCCAACTTAAGATGGAAGCTCAGGATGGAAAGAACCAGCTGCTGCCCTGTGATCTGGCCTCCAGCACAAATCATGACCATCTCGCCCCACAGTTGCTTCTCACAAGATTTCCTGTTTCATTCGTAAATCACAGGGTCTCGGGCAAGCCCTGAGGACTGTGGGTACTAACATAGCAGAAACTTCTGAGGTCAGGTTTTTGCTCTGCAGGAAACAGCCACATTTCATGAACGTGGCATCATCCGAAGGCGGGGCCGAGACAGAAAATATGAGAGCTAAAGAATTTCGAGGGAATGCGAGCATGCTTTCCCACAGACAGCAGTGTTCCAGGCCCCGTGCAGAGGCTGCCCAATGAATCCCAGACTGAGCGAAATCCAACACGGGGAAATGTTAGATGCACAGCTCTCCCTTTTGAAATCTTTTGCAGAAATGGTGGACTTTTCCCAAAACCCTCCCATATTTAGGCCATGCGACTCCCTGGGCTAAGAAAATTATCTGCAGCTCTGTATGCACATTAGGTGCAAACCAACAGTGTCTGTGTGGGTGGATATGGCATGCGTCTTCCGCCGGAACTGAGCATTTCATGTTGCATTTGAGTTGCATGCAATGAACAGAGAAGCAGCCTCATTTGTTTTACAGAATCAAACCTCCAAGTCCAGCAGGACCACCACACGGATTAGCTACCCTATGGGCGACACATACTATTGAAATCTATCTGACTTGACCAAACAATATCATGTCCAGCGAGAAGACAAGACTTGAGACGGAGGGCCCAAGACGCCAGCATAGAGGAGTCACAGGACTCCCAGGCCCCGGGGCACGAGCTGGAGGAGGGAGGCAGAGAGGAGGATGTGCCGGGATCAAGACAGGCCTGAAGGACCATCAACACTCTAGGATGGGGTGGGGCCAAATCTTGCTGCTCCCTGACTTTGTAAATAAAGTCTCATTGGCACAGAGCCCCGCCCATTGGTTTACCAATCCTGTGCGGCTGCTTTCCTGCCACAAAGGCAAAGCTGAGCAGTTGTAACAGAGACATGTGGCTGCAGAGCTGAAATATTTATCATCTAGCCCTTTACTGGGAAAGTCTGCTAATCTCTGCTCTATTAGATAAGATGAAAGGAATAGCTAACAGCTTTTAAAAGTTATTAATTTCATCCCGTAAGTATGTCTAATCGGGGAGGTGCACCCGCCAGGCCCCCGGCTCCCATGTTTCCTGTTCCACGGCTCTTACTACTTTGCTTAGGGATGGATTCACATGTTGCTCTGCCCTTTGCGTGCTTCCTCCCTGTATCCCCAGCACCTGACCCAAGGTCTGACACATAACAGCACCTTACTGAATGTTTCAAACTAAACTGAGCCAGGAGCAGCGGCCTGCTCTGAAGTGGTCGTGATGTGGTACTCAGGCATCGTGGTTTGCAGGAGAGCATTGCATCGAGAGTTTGCACCTGGCTCCAAGTCCCTGCTCTGTCCTCACTAGCTGTACGAAATCAGAGAAGTAGCATGACTTCTCTGGGCCAGAGTCTCCTGATTTCTAAGATGGGGATAAAACCCTTATCTTTCCACCTCAAGGGATAGTGTAAGGATCAAATGAGATGCGGCACATGAAACAACTTTCTATACTACAAAAAAGTACTAAAAAGTGACCTATTTATTTTACTAAGAAACTCAAAGGGCAAAATGCTTCTATATCTCAAACAAACAAATGAATAAAGGCAGTGCCAAGAAATTCTGGGTTAGAAGTAGGGTTTTTGACCTTCCTTCAGTCCAAGCCAGGTGAGTCCCACCTAGCCCAGGATAACTTTGGCCAACTGTCTGTTAAGAACCTCAAAAGCCATCCCTCTTGAATCACCACATGCTGGGAAAGTCCCTCCCAGCCAGACCCAGGCTCTGGGGAATGGCTGCAAAGACATAGGCCGGCACTTACTTGGCTTCCGGTAGATGTAAGTGGCCTCTTCACGAAGCAGAAGTTGGCAGTTCTGGGCCTGCAGGCTGTGAGTACAGCTCTGGGTGTCAGGATAGAACACACACCTCACGGCACCAGGTTGGGTCTGCAGAGTGGTGACGAGGCAGGCCTTGTGACGGGAACACTCTGTGGAGTAGAAAGAGAGAGTGAAGCTTGGGCCACAGAGATGTCACCTCAGTCACGCACCATCTATCTATCCAACCATGCATCCATGAATCCATGCATCATCCATCCGTCCCATCATGCATCCATGAATCCATGCATCATCCATCCATCCATCCAATCATGCATCCATGAATCCATGCATCATCCATCCGTCCATCCAACCATGCATCCATGAATCCATGCATTGTCCATCCATCTGTCCAATCATGCATCTGTGAATCCATGCATCATCCATCCAACCAATCATGCGTCCATGAATCCATGCATCATCCATCCATCCATCCAATCATGCATCTGTGAATCCATGCATCATCCATCCAACCAATCATGCATCCATGAATCCATGCATCATCCATCCACCCATCCAATCATGCATCCATGAATCCATGCATCATCCATCCATTCATCCAATCATGCGTCCATGAATCCATGCATCATCCATCCATCCATCCAATCATGTGTCCGTGAATCCATGCACTGTCCATCCACCCTGCCATCTCTCCATGCATCATCCATCAATCCACCCATTCAATGATACACCCATGAATCTATGTATCATTCATCCACCTGCCCATCCATCCATCCCAAGATAACCTGGGGTGCCCAGCAGAAAGGAATTAGGCTGGGAGAGAAGACCCTCAGTGGGGTCTCCTCTGCAGTCTCCTCATCCCCCATAGTCAAGGTCTCCAAGGGGATAAGCCAGCCAGCTGTCCTTCCATCCAATCATGCATCATGAATCCAGACATACATCCATGCATCATTCCTCCATCCATCTATCCATCTATCCACCCAATGATGCATCTATGCATCCATGTATCCATCTATCTATGTATCCACCCATCCATGCATCCATCCACATTCTCACTCGCTTATTCATCTGACCACTTACAATACACCCCAGGCACTGTGCCAGGGGCTGCGAATAAAATGGTGGTGGTGGGGCTGGGGCGGACCCAACCCTCCCAGCAGTCTATTTTTCACACTACAGTCAGGTTTTGGTTGTTTATTTATTCACAGATATGCTCTTGTCACTCCCCTGTTTAAAGCACCTCCATGGCTTCCGACTGGCCTCAGGATTAAGTCACACCAGACAAGGCTCTCCATGCTCTTCCTTGCCTTCTTCTTCAGCTTCGTCTCCCTCTGCCCCCTACCCCCATCATACTCACCACATTCCCTCAAGGGTTATATTATTTCCCATGTGTGCCAGGTCCTGCACTAAACAGCTTAAATTATTCATGGCATTCAGCATATTCAGTCCTAAGAACAGCTCTGGAAATAGTGCTGCTTCATCTGATTGAGCAAGCTGTGCACTCCCTAAAGGCTTTATTCATAGCCTAGTCTCTATGTAATGGCACCACGTAGACTTGTGCAGTGCACAACCTGTACATCTGTACATGGTGGCCCTGTCTGTGTAAGATAGGCATATTGCTATCTAACCTTGTAGAGAAGGAGACTCATAGAATCTCAGAATTGGAGGAGTGGAAGTGCTATCTAATCTCAGCTTCTTTCAGAAGGTAGTCTTTGTAGACCATTCCTAACATGTGGTCACCAAGCTCTTTTGTTTAACTACCAGTGACCGAAACCCTCTAAAGGAAGTATGCGTCTGTGAACAGCTTTGCCTATTAGAAAGTTCTCCATATTGCACTGAAAAATATCTCTTGAAATTTGAGTTTTACCCATAGAGCTTAGTTTTGCCCATGAGCCTGGCCAGAACAAGTACACTTCCTCCTCACCGTGCTGGGCCACCTGCGATCTGAGGATAGCCATCACAGCTTCCAAACGTCTCCTCTGTCTCACATTAACCCCGTAGATCCTTCCTCTGACCTGGTCCAAGGTTGCTCATTTTCTGGCTGGCTTATCCCCTTGGAGACCTTGACTGTGGGGTGGCCCTGCCAGAGGACGAGGCTACTACAGAGGAGAGCCGACCCAGGGTCTGCCCCCCCAGGTTAATCGCTTCCTTCCTTCCTACGCACCCCAGGTCACCTTGGGCTCGCCTGTGTGTCTCTGAGGCCAGAATCTTGAGCAGCACTTGTGGGAGAGGAGCCTTGTCCACCATCTGAGGGTAGAAACTTACCCAACAAGCAGAAGTCTCGGGCAACAGAGAAGTCGCTGGTGGCAGCCGTGCTGATTTGGGCAACATCAAAGTTCCTGATGGACGGATCAAGAACTACGGACGAGGGGGCCAGGGACTGCCATGCATCCAGAGCGGCTAGGAGAGAAAGTGGGGGACAGTCAGTTGCACATATATACCACCCGGGGCATGAGGAAGACAGAGGAGGGCCACCTGATGCCCCCAAAGGGCAGCCCCAGGGCACCCTCCTTGTGGTCTCTATTCTTGTGTGATCCCCTCCTTTATCTATCACTCCAGTCTACAACGATTTTTTAAGAGTTTTTGATGAGCCAAGCTCTGTGCTCAAGCCTATGGATACAAAGGTAAAAAACAAAACAAAAGAGACAAAGTCTGAGAGTTTCTAGTTAGCAGCTTGCAGTAGAAGGGGAGAGAAGTCAGAAAGACAAGGCAAACAGCGTAACGCAGTCGTTATAATGCAACAATTAGAATAAGGCTGGGTACCGGTGCCAATAACAAGCCTATCAGTAGGTGTTACCAGGTTTTGTCTGCAGGCCTTCACAGACATGCCATCATTTAATCATCCGCAGCCCGCAGGGGGAGAAAGGACCATTGCTCTCCTTAGCAGACACCGTGGCCTGCTGCCCAGGCCACCCTCAGGACCAAGGTTCTCATCTCCCCAACTGCTGGGAAGTTAGCGGCTGGGGGCTCCCAGCTGAGTCCCTCTCCAGGAGTTGCCTTCTGTCTGGGCGAGCTGTTTCCCCTCCCCAGGGTCAGCCTGGGTCCAAAAACTAGTCCATATGGGTATACAAAGGCCCAGCGCCCCTTTCTCAAAAGGGGCTCTGAAGGGGCCACTGTCCAGTTCATATGGCAGTTCTACCTGCCCCCTGCCTGATCCCTCCCCCTCGCTTCCTTACAGCTGTGCCCCAAACTTCCTGCACGCACATCTCCATCACAGAGCCTGTTTCCAGGAAACCTCAGCTAAGACATCCATTTTAAAGAGGAAGACAACGAGGCACGGAAGGGTTAAAAGGGCTGGTCCAGCAGCGCATCGTTCATAAGGAGCAGAACACGATCGGAACTAGGTCTTTGCATCCACAGAGCCTGTGTCCTTCCGTTGCGCTACCGTCCTGTACGTAGGACATGCTGTCACAGCAGGACAGAAGGACACGCTGGTGTAGCTGCCAGGGAGACGCTCAGCAGAGGTGAAGCCATCTGGCAGAGCCCCTGTGTCCCCTGAGGACAGAGGTGGCCCTCAACAGGGGGCTTAAGCTTCCACTGTGAGGAAGGACTGCCGGTCTGGGTCGACGGGTGCTTTAGTCTGTCCACAAATAGCCCTCGAGAGGGCAAATGCCGCCTCCCAACACAGGCCTCTGTGATCATTCGAGAGTGCTGATTCTAGAACATTCCAGAGTGCTGTTCAGTGGGTGCATCACTAACAGTTAGTGGTGAAAATCTTTCTATTCATTTATTTTTGCTTTTTGTCTTTGACTTTTTCTTTTTCAGAAGATCACAGCGGTTTATCCCTGTAATAAATACTAGGGAGCATCTACCTTGTGAGAGCGGAACCCCGGGGCAATCTTAGGTCTCGCACTTGACAGTTTACACGGCACCATCACTTATCAGCCAAGCCCTTTGGGGGTGTCCCTCCATCGCTTCAGTTTCCCCATCTGTGAAACGTCTCCACATTTGATCCCCCAAGTGCCCCGGACAAGGGGTCGGGGGGGGCCCTCTAACATCTGCTTCATAAACGAGGAGTCGGAAGCTGAGAGAGGTTACCAAGAACACAGAGGGAGACAGTGACCACGCCAGAGAGAGAACCAGGCCTCTCACTCTCAGCCAACGCCCCTTCCGTCCCCTCTGAGCTTCCTATGTAGCTGAGCATCTTTTCTGGAAAACTATCCCCAGATAGGAAAAGGTCATCGCCTTTGATAGCACCATGTGCTTAGCTATATGGGGAAGCCTGTCATTTTTATCTCAAATCTGTCTTTGACACGCAGAGCACTGGCGGGGAGGGCGCTCACTAAAATTAGAATGGTAGATAAAGTAGCATAACAACCCAGCATCACTACCTTTTTTTTTTTTAATGAAAAAAGAAAAAGAGAGAGAAGAAAAGTTTATCCAGAGAAGCTGCCAAATAATGCAAACAATTTTCACATGGGACTCAGCATGAGGACCTGGAGCCGGAGGGCCATCCTCAGAATCAGGAGCCACCACGTCCTTCTGAACGGCTTCCCTGCAAGAGACCCTGGGCTTTCATCTTCTCGAGCATCCTCCACATGTTGCTATTTTCATGGTCAGTACAAGTGGCATTTTTGCAACATGACCAAGCTGAGCTGCATATTTTTAGATGGTGAGTATCCTGCAATTTGGGAGAAGAGCTATGATGGGGTTTCAGGGCCAACCTTGCCAATCACGGTCTTAAAATGGAAGCCTTAGCCGCACTCTGCGTTTAGGTTGATGTCTGGGGGGAAACGCTATAATTGAAGGGTGAATTGCATCTCCAAAGTGAGAGCCAGCTCATCGGTCGCCATCCCAGGGCCGGGAGCCAAGTCCCTGCCACACCCTCCTCCTGTCCCCCTTTCCCAGACGGCAGGAACCCCCCGGATGAGCCACTGCTGTCGTGCAGAATCCAACAACTGGGGTTCATGCCCCTCAGGAAAATTCTGAGAACAAGTCCTTTGAGAACGCAAAAGCATGGTGAAGCATGAAAGCTGGGGATCTTGGTAGCACTTCCTGAAAGTTTGCTATTTGCCAAGAACCCGGCAACACCATTAATATTCACGATCACCCACGTGTGGGCACCATCACTCTGCACATTCTACAGACGAGGAAATGGATCCAGCAACACGTCCAAAGGGCTTAGCTGATAAGTGGCAGTGTTAGGACTTGAGCCCAGCTCCTCCAGGCAGAGAGAGCACACGGCTTCCTACGATGCCGCACCTCTTCTCCCGATGAACGAGGCGAAGGCAGCATCTGAGTGAATCTGATCTGCACCAGAGTTTGAGAACTACTGACGGACGGTAGGAAGGATCCTAAACTTTTTGGCTGATGAGCCTCGTTTTCCAGGCTTCCAGGAAAAACAGCAGCACCTGTGGTTTGTTGATTAGTTTTCTTTTGCTTCAAATAGACTTTATAAATTGCAATACCGGTATCACTTATTAAAAATAATCATCTTCCCTTGAATTGGAAATGCCATGTTTATCACATATTAAGTACCTAGACGTAAACAAATTCTGTTTGGTGGCTATCTGGTTTTTTCATTCATTTCTTTGCTAATCCTGGCTCTACCCTCATGTTTCTTAAATCATCATCACTTTATAATACACGTTATCATTGTAGAAGTCTTCCCAGATTATTTTCCTGTTAAAAATATTTCTTGGCTATTTATTCTACCAGATGAAATTCAAAACCATTTTGACAAGTTTCAAGAAAGCTCATTTGGGATATTAATTGGAACATTCTTAAAGTTAAAGGTTAGTTTGAGGGGCTGGCCTGGTGGCGCAGTGGTTAAGTGCGCACATTCTGCTTCAGTGGCCCGGGGTTCGCCGGTTCAGATCCCGGGTGCGGACATGGCACCGCTTGGCAAGCCATGCTGTGGTAGGCGTCCCACATATAAAGTGGAGGAAGATGGGCACGGATGTTAGCTCAAGGCCAATCATCCTCAGCAAAAAGAGGAGGATAGGTGTCAGATGTTAGCTCAGGGCCAATCTTCCTCAACAAACAAACAAACGAATAAAAATTTTAAAAAATAAAAATAAAATAATAAATGAATAAAAAAGTTAGAAGTTAGTTTGAGAAAAAGATTTTTAATTTTATTGTGACTAATTTGGGGTCTCATTAAGAATGAAATGGGATTTTTTTTCCACTATATTTTTTAAAATAGTTATTGTTGACCCAAAGGAAAGTTATTTATTTGCATGTATTTCTTTTCTAGCAGAACCCTGACCTCACTCTCAAAGTAACTCGCAGATGTGAAACTCAGGCTCTTCTCTGTGTGGCTGCTCTGAAAACGGGCCCCAAACTGGATCGCAGACGCAGCGATGACATGCCTCAGTGGGGCTCCAGTTGGGCAATCCTCTGTGTTAACTGATTTACTACGCACTTGTTCATTCATTCATTTATTCACTCGACAACTACCTACCAGCCTCCCACATTCCCAGGACGATACTTGACAGCAAAAGGTGGAAGCCTGGAAAAACAGGCTTATTAGTCAAAAAGTCTGGAATCCTTCCTATTGTCCATCAGTCATTCTCAAACTCTGGTGATTATGAGTCACTCAAAGAACTGAGTACGAACTCTGAAGCCCAGGTGCTGTCCTCGCCTCGAGGAGCCTTGGTCTCTGTGCTCCCTATCAGATTTCCAGGTGACTCTGACGCGTGGCCGAGTTGAGAACCACAGCCTTACACAGTGCTTGAAATACTCCTTTTGGTTTTCTTTGATTTGGCCACCAGCGCTGGAGAAACAGCTTAGGCTGGTGAAAAGAGGCAGTTCCAAAGCTCGGTCTAATACTGTGTGTCCCTGGGCAAGCTCCTTAACTACTCTGAGGAACTTGCATCTTTAAAAGTGATGTCTTTCTGCTAAGCACTGCGCTTGCTCTGGATCTCTCATCCACATGACGCCTCTGAGAAGATGACATAGGACCACTGACATCTTGCTGTAGATGAGCTCATCAGCTCCTCTGCTCTGAGCCCCTCTGAGTCAGACCTCAGGAAACTGGTCCTTTCCCCTCAGAGCAGGGAGAAGAGGAAGCAGGAGGAGGAGGTGACCAGAGAAGGAGAAGAAAACGGTTGGCTCCTCCAGGATGACTGTCTCCCAGGGTACCCAGGGCTTCACTGCCCCTCAGCGGCCCCAGCGTGCTCTCTAGTTTTGCTAAACCCCAGAGCCCCCAGGGAACTCCCCAGGAGCCACTGCTGGTTAGGGAAGAATATAGGATGATGGGCCTGCCCCTGACATTGCCAGAAACCAGAGAACGGGTGGGACACATCCCGCAGCTGTAACAGTGGCTGCCCTGAGCATATGTCATAAATGAGACACTCTTGGTTAAGCAGCCAGATTCCTCGAGGCTATCCCAGCTCCTCCACTTAACTGCTCTGCGACTTTGGGCAAACAACTCCCGTTCTCTGAGGCTCAGTTTCCTCATCTGCAAAATGGGGAGATAATGAGATCTTCTCTCCTAAGGTGGTGATCGGGCTGAATGAGATCCTAGACGTGAACCGTTTAGCACAGAGCTGGCACGGGGGGAGCACTTAGCACAGTAGCCCCCCCAGCACCGTCTCTGGGTCAAGCTGCTGGGTTCTCGCTGCATCTCCATCACTATCTTTTGAAAACTATGGAGGCATGAGCCTGACTGAAGTACCGTGGGAGGTTCTCTAAGGCGTATAGGAGCCCAAACCATTGCCAGTGATATTAAAATCTTCTTCCTGGCTTCTGCCTGCTCCCTGCTCCCTCTCGCCCATCCCAGCATTGCCCCAAGGCACCTTGCATCCCGCCCATCAGCACCTCGCCCCTGCCCTCTGGTCCTGCGACCCCTCAGTCAGGTCACAGGCAGGGTGGGACGAGCCACGTTCCTGCCTCACCAGCCACTGGGCCTTCTTTTCCGGAGAAGACCTGGGGCTGGAAACAGCAACGTTTACACACAGCAACGTTTCAAGGTTTCACGAGCTCAGCACATCCCAGAGTGCCACTTCACTGCCCTGCCCCCAGCCTGCTCTGCACCCTACACCGTTCTTCTTTCCTGGGGGACTGTTTCCACCACTCCCTCTGTTGTCCCACCCAGAAATCCCGTCGTCCGTGTCCCTCCTCGTCCTGTCAATCCTGCCTTCTCAGCTCCTCTGGGAACTGTCCTTTCTTTTCCATCCAGATTCTGGCCTCATCAATTTCACTCCAGCTGCCGTCACTCCAGTTACTGAGACCCTGTCGCCAGTCTTGCCCCCTCTCAGGCCATTGTCACATTGTAGCCAGGGTCACCTCCAAATCCGACTATGGCACTCACTGCCTATGGTCCTCGGGGTCACGGGCAAACCTGCGGTGGGCGGGGCAAGTCCGCCCAGGTCTCCAGCTGCATCGCACCACCCCTCTTTACTGGGGGGCCTGGTGCTCCCCACTCTCACCCACACACCAAACAGGTCATCAGATAACCATAAGAAGTGAAAAGAGATATCCCTTTACTGCGTAATTGGAGTTACTTATGTTAACTCACGTCCACCCACCCCACGGCAGATAGGGACCCTGAGCCACAGAAGGAAAGGTCACGGCATACTCCCCAAGGTCACAGAGGCACTTGCTAAGGTCACAAAGGCATCCCAAGGTCCCAGGGTACTCCCCAGGGTCACAGGGCAGAGCCTGGTCTCAGATCCCGCCAACACGGTCTCTGCTCTGCCTGGCCACAGCCTGGGACCTCCTCGCTGAGGTCCTGACTGGCAAGCTCAGCCCACTTTCCCAGCAGCAAATGCCCTCCTTCTCAGCACTCCGCCCAGACCCCGCACTGCCGTGGTGAAGACGCTTGGTCACTCGTTCATACTATAAACCGTAGTATGAAACAGCTCACCAGCAGGTCCAGGACCCTGGAGTAGAACGTACCCTGGGAGGCAAGTGGCCCTGTTGCCCACTAGCAAAGGGGAAATGGTGGCCTTAAGGGGAAGAGAGATGCACCAATGTCACGAGGCCCTTTGCTCTGGGACGGGATAAACTTGCAACAAGTGCTACCATCTAGCGAGCAGGCAGTAAACGCCTAATAATTCCTGTGAAGAGTGTCTGACTGTGTCTTATGACACTCTACAGAGATGAACAATTTTATCTCTATTTTACAGAAGAGAAAAGTGAGGCCCAGATAGGGCCAGTGACTTGCCCAAGGCCACACAGCTGAAAGGCAGCAAGTCAGCATTTGAACCCAGGACAGCCCTATGGCATTAAACTCCACTGTGCATCACAGAGTTGCTGGGGGGTGGGGGGGTACAGAGGACCAGGTGGCAGGGTGGGGGCGGCTTGGGCCACTGCAGGACTCCAGGGCAGCACGGGCTGCATCCTTGGCACAGGTAGCCTCCAAGTGACATTGAGGTCCTTTCACTCCCTTCTGGAAAGCACTGTATTCCCTTTTAATGCACACTAAAGAAAAAAAAAAAATTACTGGACAAGAATATATCTGAAATTTAATTTTCCACCAATCTATGGAAAATTCTGTTTAATTCCCTTTCTTTTCTTCTTCCCTCCCTCTTCCTTCCTTCCTTCCTTCCTTCCTTCCTTCCTCCCTGTCTTCTTGCATTCCTTCCTTCCTTCCTTTTCAGACATCAGTTAAAGGAGGAAATGTTGGCTTTTGATTTCAAGGCTTGGATAGAACACTTTCAACCATTAAAAATAGCTTTAAAAAAGCCCCACATCACAGCAGAGCTGTTAATAGAGCAGGGAGAGGTCTGTCACCTGCTGGCTGCCCAACCAAAGGTGGGCTCCTGCTTGGACACTCATCTTCCGCATTTGCAAAAACTGAGGGGAAGTGCCTTCAATATTTTTGAATCAGATCAAAGGGCAGAAATGTCAAACCGACAGCAACTGCCACCCTTTTTTCCAACGTTCAAACAATCACAGACCCATTTCTTAAATGAAAAAAATAAAAAATATGATTTTCTTAAGAATCTCCAAGAACAAAGAGAACAACGAGTGTAAGTTCCAAAACGATACAGGATTCTTTCTATTCTTCTTGCAATCAGAACCCCAAAGAATTCCCATCAGCTCCTCAGCACCTATCGAAGGAACTGGTGCCGAGTACGGAAAAGCTGGAGGAAACGCTGGAGGGGGTTTCCACGCCCAGGCTGGCTGACTGGGGCAAAACATCAAAGTTTTGAAGACGTTCAGGCAGGAAAAGCATCTCAGGCACCAGCAAACCCCCACGACCTTGGGCGTGAGCAGAGGACAAGACTTGGGGCTGCTGCTGCTGTCGCAGCTTGAAGGCCACAAAGTGCCTGCCAGTGGGAGGATGCCCGCGTGCCGTCATTATCAGACAGGACCAACACTCCGACATCCTGATTTCTCACTAGACACCGCCTTTCAAGTCAGAACCACGTCACACTGGGCTATTTTTGTCCTTGTTAGCACGCGGAAAAAAACAGATGTTCCTTTGATAACAGAAAGGAAAAAAAAAAACCACCTTTGTTATTTTGCGATCGTTTGAAAGATGAAAATGGGACCGGAGCTACCTGTTGATCTAGCATTTCTTCAGAGAAAAGGCCTGACACTTACAGTAGACCCTACTGGGCCCCTTTTTACATGTATAACACTAGAAAAACACCTAAAGACATATTTCCTGTGCTCAGCCTCCAAATGCCCCTTTTGAGTTCCCCAAGGGCACGCTTTTCTCCTAACTTTGCCTCTCCAGAGGTTAGCAGGGGTACGATGGTGAGCTGTGGTGGAACTTCCACCCAAGCAGGACTTTGAAGTCCTCACCCCCCCCAGTACTTCAGATGTGACCTTGTTTGGAGAGAGGGTCTTCACGGAGGTCACCAAGTTAAAATGAGGTCATCAGAATGGTCCCTAATCTAAAATGACTGGTGTCCCTACAAAAAGGGGGAAACTTGGACATAGAGACGCTCCTGGAGGGAAGATGATATGAACACACAGGGAGGAGACAGCTATCGACAAGCCAAGGAGAGCCTTCTAGAACAAATCCCTCCCTCACAGCCCTCAAGGCACCTACTCTGCAGAGATTCTGATCTCAGACTTTCGGCCTCCAGAACTGCGAGAGAATAAATTTCTGCTGAGCCACCCAGTCTGCGGTATTTCGTTACGGCCGCCCTAACAAACTAACGCAATGAGTGAGTTCTCAGTAAAAACGTCCTTTCGCTGTCTCACAGAAAGCCTGCTCCGTCCGCATGTTGCACTCTGGCTAAATAATGCTAATCCTAACGACAATTCTTGCAAAATAACACCTGTGACCATGGCTGATATTTATTAAGCATTTCCTATCTGCCAGGCACATTGCGATGTGCTACATACGTTATTTCAATTAACGCACACACAGCTGTGTGACAGGGCTGTGCTGGTCACCCTGGCTCAGAGAAGTGGCCTTGCATGTTTTAAGGAGAGACGGCTCTGGGGGCAGTCTGCCAGGCCAAATCCCAGCTTTGCCCCCTGCCAGCTCTGACTTTGGGTGAATTCTATGCTAAGTCTCAATCATTGTCATTTTGTTTTAATCTGTAAACTGGAATAGTCATGTCATCTGTGTCATAGAGCACAGCTTCCCATATGGTAAAGGTCACAGTGTGCTATTAATCTTTCCGCACTTCCAAGGGGAGGGGGTGGAGGCAGCTAGGGCTGGTCCTCTCCTTTCGTTACCCCAAGGCAGATGTCAGCATCCCCAGGGTGTGTCATGGCATGAAAGATTCAGCAAGCTCTGGACACAAGATGAGGACTGCATGGAGCAATGCTGCCCACGGCTTGGTGCGTGTGAAGTGCTCCATAACATTTGTTAAGGGTTTGACCCCTGTGCGTCCACCTCCAGTGGCCAAGCTCCTACTTTTGTGCCATGTTGCTGAATGCACAAGGACATAGATGCTGTCACTTGTGAAATAGGGCATTTCAACCAAAACATGAACATTCATAGCACTGATATGAGGATGCCACCCCCTCACCTTCCTGGTCAAGACTGTCCCACGTGGGGCATAGCTCTGTCATGTGGCCCAAGAGGACTAGAAAAGATTCAAAGGATTCAGGAACTCAGGAGGAAGGACACAGAAGACAGAAACTCTTCAGACGAGGGTAGAGGTCAGCAAGATTTTTCAGTTAGAAGCTAGAGAGTAAATATTTTAGGCTTCCGTGGACACATTCGTTCTCTGTCGCATATCCTCCTATATTTTTTTTACAATCCTTTAAAAGTGACTGAGGGCCATCCTCAGCTCATGGGTCACACAAAAACAGACTGCAGGCTCTGGTTTGCCGACCCCTGGTCCAGTAGGCAGAGGCTGAAAAGGGTCGTGGTTTCAGTCATTACGACCACGGTGGAGGGGGGTTCTACAGGCTAGGAAGCAAAACTCCAACAGGCAACGTGACAGAAAGATTTTTGTGCTTTTTCCAGGAATGAGGAGTAGTCTGGGAAATGCCATCTGGAGGGTAAAATATTGTAATTTTATGATATGTTGATAGTTGCCCTTCTTAACTTGGCATGTTAAAGTCCTTTCACAAAATGACGATGATTAGTTTGTTTTGTTTTAAAAAATTGTTCTTACTTGGTAGAATGAAAACTTGGCAATCATGAGCTGTCGTCCAATCCAAGAGGAGAATGTAAGCCCAGCCTGTCTTCTCTAGACGCGGCCTTGCTCGCTCCGGATGCAGCCTCCCGCTGCTCCCATCTCCCTGAAACAATCTCGCTGCTGTCACAGCTAACCAACCCCTGGACCCGTCTCATCCTTTCCCAATACTGTGTCCTGGAAACAAGGGTCCTTACCACGATCATAATGTCCCCTGTCCCTGTTTTGGGTCACAACCTTCTGGCCACAGAACCTTCTAGTCCTTCTCATTATCCTCAACTGGGGATGCCTGGTCATTCTCTCACATTCTTCAAATTCTTTGCCAGCCAGCTCATAATTTTCATCCCCACCCCAAGTCCTGCTAAAATCTTTATCCTCTAGAGGGAAAGTAGATGGCCCATTCGACACTCTGGTCTCAGTCTCCTGACCTTACTAATCCCGGAGAACTTTATTTCCACTGGCTCCAGCCAAGTCCCTCCACCACCACATCCCAAACCCCATCACAGCACTGAACTCCGTCACCACTCAAATCTTCATTTTTCTAAGCTTTGCTTGCTGTTACACCCCACAATCCTCTTTGTTCCCAACATTTCCACACGTTATCCCGCTAAAACCAGCTCTTTTAATTTCACTGTGATTTCTACTCTCGTACCCCCTCCATGTTATCCATCTTCACTGGCTTATCATAAACCAAGGCCTCCCATTGGCCGGTCATTTCAACTTCCCTTTTACGAATGCCCTCAACTCCCTTCCCGCCCAGTCAGATTAATCCATTGGACCTGCTTTCTGTGCGGCTTGTTGTGGCCTGCTGAGCAGGGCTAAAGAAACATCCACAGACCAACAAATCGGTGCCTTTCTAGCTTTCGGATCTTCAGCCTCAACTGAACTCTCCACACAGGCTGACAGCTTAGGCATCTCTCTCTTCATTCTCTACAACCACTGCTCCCAAAGCTTGATGCTCTTTCCAGGCCTAGGCATGGTCACGACCCTCATACTCTCAGCAAGTGGCCGACCTCTTGCCTCCTAGAGAAAAGATGGACCATTACCAGCATCTGCTTCGACTCCCTGTCCCCCTCTCCACTCTCTATGAGCCATCCCATCTTTGGCTGTTAGAAGTCAATTCCCTCATCTCTCCTCTAGAGCTTGTTCTTTCTCACCTCCTCAGGGGCATCCATCTATCAGTTATCCCCCAATCCAGCCCCACTCCCATCCTTCCTTCATCTTCAGTGTATCCCTGGACACTGGCACTCTACTTTTTGTGTAAAAACATACTCAAATTTCTCCATTATGAAAAGAACACCTTACTCCAACCCAAGGTTTCTTAACTTGGGGTCTTGCTTTCAGGGTTCCAGTTCCCCAAAAATATAAGCAAAATTTGGTACAGATAGAGAGGCATACTGTTTTCAATACATTATCATAGGTGGTTCCTAACCTGAAAATGGATGGTTACCAACTAAAGTTCCACAGCTCTTTTTCCAGCAGTCAACCTCATTCTCTCTTTTTCTTCTCACCAAAGATTCTTAGGAAAAGTTTGTAGTTCCCACTTTCTTAAATCACTACTATTTCATTTCTTCCCTCATCACTCCGGTAAGTTTGCGTAGGACTTTTCATGACAAACCCAACGAAAGTTTTCAGTCCCCATCTTCGTTGAAATTACTGACCACTTCTCCCTCCCCTGGTTTCCACGACACCGTGTATTGCTGGTGCTCCACCTATCTTTCTAGCTGCTCCTTCTGGCTTCTGCGCTTCTCTTAAATACTGCTATTCCGCAGGGGTCTGTCCTTGACCCTTACTATTTACAGCGGAACGCTCTCCACAGGTGATCTCAGAGTCCCCATGACCTCAAATACCACCAACACGCTAAGGATTATCAAAGACAACTCCAGGTCAGACCTTCTGCCCAAGCTTATGCTGGGAGAGTCGGTGCTTACTAGACACCTGTAAGCACATGTCCCTGAGGCATCTAAACTCAGCACGTAGGAAGCCGAACACTTCATCTTCCTTCCTTCCTTACCCACACTCCTCAGGTGCTGCCCTTCTTACACTCTCTGTCTTGGGAATCGGCACCACTACTCACGGCACTGCCCAACCCAAATCATTAAACCTTGTCTCTGAGTGATGTTCAAGTGGACTGAATGTCCATCTAGAAAGGACATTGTAGAAGGAAAGTCAGAATAAATATCCTTTCAAGTCAAAATTTCAGATTCTACTGTTGTAAGTGAACACGCTCCCTGGGGTAAACACATCCTATCTGAATTTCTAGGAAAAAATACATCTCCAAGGTTCCTTGCAATCTGTCTGCTGCCTCCCTTGCCTGCTGCCCCAGCCTCGTCTCTCATCAGTTGACTTCCGACCACCCCAAACTCACGTCTAGTGTCTAGCAAATCACCCATGTTGTGTGACTTTGCTCACTTTCCCCTTTGTTTGACAGGTGCTTACAAAGGGAAGTCAGTTTATTCACAAGGTGAACTCATTTCATCCTCTAAAACCCAACTTGGATGTGGCTTCCTATGGAAACCTTGCTACGGCTCCTTCCTCCACCGCCCCAAGAGTTTTCCTTCTGCTCTAAGTGCCTTATAAATACGTCTCCTGTTCCACTATTGCATTGAAATTTATTTATATTTTTTATCACTCTGTTAAATTATGAGCTCCTTGAGATCAAAGACTCTGCCTCCTTTTTCTTTGATTCTCCAAGACCTATCGTAACAGCATATAAAAAATATTAACAATAGAAGTAGTAATATAGTTTTACTAGCATTGATTAAGTGTTCTATGTGCTAAACAGGAATAATAATATAAATATTTTGCATGAACTGCCAATCCATAAATGTGTATTAAAGGAATTAATGAGGTTCCTTAATTTTACGCCAATCCATTTATTTAATGGATGTATGAATGAATGATTTAAGAATGAATTTATGAATGAATTTAATGAATTCCTTAATTAGTAAAGGAGAAATGGCATACTATTCTTTTTCTCATCTCTATAAAGATTAACACTGTAATTTTCCATATACCACAAGACCTCAATAAACAATTATTAAATAAATCAGTTAACTAATCACATAGGAAGCAAAGCATGGACGACTGATTTCATAATATATCACTTTTATGTCCTGCATTCCGGCCTATGAAAGACTTTCATTTACACTGCAATATTTAATAACTACATCAACCTGTGCATTAATTGTATTACTATTTTGCAAAGGACTGAACTGAAGCTCACAGGTGGTGTGTAACGAGGCCCAAGCCACAGCTCATGATTGGCAAACCCAGAACTTGACCCCGACTGCCCCCGCCCAATCCCTGCTCCACACAAGCTGCCTCCTTCTCCCTCAGACCCATCTTCAGACTCGCAGAGTGCTTCCCTTGAGTGGCATGTATATTGGAGGCGGAAGTTTCCAAAGGCATCTGGGTCCAGCATCTGTGGAGATTATGAGCTCGTGAGCTGGTGAGTAATCATCTTTCAAGCTGTTAACTTCAAAGACACTTCAAGAGAAATTTCTAACTAAGGAAAAACCATACACACGAAACCAGACTCGGAGCTATATCCCTCCGTGTCCTCATGATTACTTAGTCCGTAGATCACTTAGTGCTTAATTACTAAATCCGTCACAAGCAAAATTCCTAGTGGAAATTCAAAGGCTCACACTGAGTCTGATTTCTCTCTAAGAAGTTGGACTCATAGCAAGTGAACCCCCACCAAAACTCCTGCCACATACATAGGCTGCCTGGGAGATAGCGTGATAACTGGGTCTCCTGGAAACATTTGAACCCCTCTTTCTCAGGTCACTGTATGTGATCCTGGGCAGCTGGATGACACTGCAGAAATCCAGAGGCACGAATGCACATGGAGACCCAACACGAGCTGAGCAAAGCCATCACAGCAATGAGGAGGCCTTCCTTGGGATGTAGAACAAGACCATCGGGCAGAGACCATGCCGATCTCTCAGGGGACTGGGGTAAGCTGCCCAAGGTCGCACCGCCGGTTTGAACCCAGGCCTTCAGCCTCCCCAGACTGCACCCTCCCCTCTGCCTGTCCGGTCACTGTGAGGTGGGAGCAGCTGCGGCTGCCACCACTTATCCATCACTCACTGTATGCGCTGGGTACCCTGCTAAGCACCTTCCCTACGTGGCTTCATCCAAATCTCACAGCAACTGGGGGACAGGTGCTACTCTGAGCTCTGCCTTAAGGAAACTGAGGCTCAGAGCAGCAAAGTGACTTGCCCTTGGTTACACAGAGTAGGAACAGACCTGGAATTGACACCCAGACTCGCCCAGTGCCAAAATCTCTCTGCTTCGTCGCTTCTGCTTCTACCAACACCTGCCCAGCGCCTTCTGCTGGACTGTGGGTAAGTTATCACGAAAACAGAAGAAAAACAAAATACACCTTAAAGCATAACTGAGCCAATCATCAGAATTACAAAAATAGAAAACTTAAAGGGAAACTTAGGGACCGTTTAAGCCACCACCCTACCACCCTTCCCCCCAAAGTGAGAGACTCTCCAATGTGCTTGGATACTCCAGTGGCGGGGAGCTCATCCTCTCCAACTTACTCCATCACACGAGACATTCAAAGCCTTCTCCTTCCATGCTCTGACCCCATCGCCTTCTCACCTCCAACAAGGGGTGTGTGTGTGTGTGTATGTGTGTGCGCACGTGCACACACGTAAGCTCTGTGTGTATTTGGAAAAGAGATTTAAGTTTATACAAACATTAGAGAGTTCTGGAGTGAGCGCCTGCTCACCTGGGCCTTTCTTTCAGTCTAGGACAAAAGGATAAGAATTAGCCTCGTGTGGGTTAATGCACCTCCAGACTAGCGGCTACAGTGGGAAGGTGACAGTGCACCTGGGTTGGTGCAGGACAGTCTGCACAGTTGTTAACAGCACCCATTGCCCCAGATGAGATTACTAAAGCCTATCTCCTCGGACAGCATGCTGGGATGTCCCTCCAGACCCCCCTTCAGGAACGAAGGGCTCTGCCCCGGCTATGGTGAGTGCTGCTGGCTGGGAGGGCAGCTCACGCCAGTGAGTGACCAATGCGAAGCCATCACAATTTTGAAGGTCACCCCAGCATCCCTAAAAGACCAGCTGAGCCTCCACTAAGATTGCACTGAAGCCCAGCTTCTCCCTCTGCCAGGACTGGTGCCCTAGCTTTTCCCTCACCCTCTTGATAACTCTCCCTAAAAATGACTCGACACCAGAGCTTGATTCTCGGGGAACCCAACCAGCAACAGTCAGCATATTCAGTGGGGAGACTCTGGGTCTGGATTCAGATCGGATTTGAATCCCAGCTCTCCATCTACTAGTTATGCAACCTTGGGCCTCTCTGACCCTCAGTTTCCAAATCTGTAAAAAGGACATAATCGTGCACACCCCATAGGGCAGTTGTGGGGAAGAAAACATGGAAGCTCTTAGCACAGTGATTGACATATTCAGTTACTCAATACGTAAGAATTTAAAATCTGTCATTGTATAGCTCTGCCATTAACTGGCTGTGACTAGGAAGAGTCACTTCTCTCTCTTTGCCTCAGTTTCCCCCCCTGTAAAAAGATGGGTTTAGCCTTGGGAATTGTTGCTGACCTTTCCTGAGCACCCACTCTTTATCAGGCTCTGTGCTGAGTGATGTTCTTTATTTACTCTTCAATACAAGCCTACTTGATTGATATTTCTTATTTTCACCATCAGCCTCATTTCACAGAGGCAAACTGAGGCACCAAGAGGCTGAGAAATCCGGCCCAGAGCAGTCAGTGGTAAGTGATGGAATAGGATTGGGAGCTGGGCAGACTGACTTCAAAGCCCGTTGCCGCACCAGGATGTCCCATTGCTTCCCTCGATGGGATGACGTGCATGCCCTCTGGCAGCGCTGACATTTTTGAGGATCCCACGGCTCTGTCTCCAGCTTAATGGAAAACATTTGCAGAAAAGATCAACCGAATTCCATGAACCCACTGGCCCGGCCAAAGTGAAAGACGGAGGCAAAGCTGACAAAGTTAATTGACTACAAATGCGAGGCCCAAAAGACAGTTGGTGCAGCCACTTCCCTCTCCATCTCTCCCGAAGTCAGGCTTTGTCGCTGTCACTGAGCTCCGGATGAGGTTAGGAGAGGCGCTGGAGAGCCGAGCAGGGCAGACCCTCGCCAGGCATCCTTCTCAGCACCACCAGTACCCTCTCAGCGGCAGCCTCCCTCACAGCTCTCTCTGCTGGCGGCAATCTGAGCTGCTCCCGCTGCTCCACGGGGCTCTGGGTCAAGGGCTGGAGCATTTTCTAAAGGGCACTTGGAGGTTCCCCAGGTGAAATGAATTTATAAGACAGACAGAAATTTCTAAAGACTCATTGTCTGTGTTTTCCTCTGGCTTAATCCAAATACTCAATTTGCTTCAGGGGCACTTCTAAGAGAAGTGCTTCTGAAGTAGTGATGAAAAGCACAACGTCACATATCTGGAAATGAGCCCTTGGATAACGCAATGTTTGAGCACACAGGAGAGGGGGAACCGTGGTCATCCTAAAGGCAGGGGCCAACACCTGGGAAGACAACTCATGCTCACCTGGAGCATCCTCTCTGGACTGGTCATTGTGGGGCTTTTAAGAAGCAATGGGCATTTTCTCTTATGAAGAAATGACATCTTTACGTAAGTTTTGCTTGTTTAAAAAGATGTGCACTTTTCCTCAAAGAGAGTAAAAGGGTACTCTATACACAGATGACACAATTGTTCTCATTTTCGCCAAATCTAGCTTGTCTATCCACCAGGGCATCCTCCTCACAGCCCGAAAGGAGAGCTTTGGAATCATTGTGCAGCTCACTGAGCCCCTGTGTAACACTCTTCAGGCATCTGTGGTACCCAGGGCATCTTATTTTTTGGCCTGCATCCCATCCAGCCTCCCCCATGCCCCTTGCTGGCCCTTCTATTCTGAGCTCTACGTGCGATCTCGTGCATGCCCCTGGGCTTCTTCTGTTCATGCACCTCCCTCTGCCCATGACGCCCTCCTTTCCCCTCTCAGCCATCTGAGAAACGCACATCATCCTTTACATCCCTGGCTTGGCCACGATGCCCCTATGGTCTGCGGGGAATGTGGGGGAACCTTCCACGCTTCCACTGCAGCCTGGAAACAACTTCACTGTGGTCAGTGGCTCATCTCCTTACATTTTTCTTCCTGTACGTCTCTCCTGACTAGAAGGTGGGGTCCTATCCTTGTAATCAAGACCTCTAACCCCCAGCACAGTGCCTTTTCTAGAATATAAATGAAAATTCAGAATCCATCAATCAAAAAGTGGCTGGCACACACATATTCACTGAATTCAACTAAACTGAAGTGAAAGATGATCTGTGTTGTCCTAACATGTTTCTCTATGCCTGCCTGCCCTAACGTGTGCTGTCACTTTCCTGCTCACTCACCCACCCCAAGAGATCTTGCCCAGGTCTAATTCCAAACCCAGTATGAAGCTCGTACCAGTTCCGTGCTCAGGTTACAGCTTTTCTCTACTGCTCATCTTGCGCCTCATCCCACTGATTGCCATATGCCGGCCATACCGAACCAAACAGTCTCCAATGTCTGAATGCCCCAGGCTGTTTCATGCCTCAGGGCCTTTGCACATGCAAACTGCTCTTCTGGAAAGACTTTCTGAAACTTGCCCATTTGGCAAACTCCTGCTGTGTTTAAATCAGCTAATGTGTTAGAAGCCTTCTCTGGAGCAATAAAAACGAAGTGCTTAGAGCAGTGTCTAGCCGACAGCATGTACCCAAGACAGGCCCTGAGACCTCAGACGTCACCTTCATCTTCACACCATCCCCACTGACCAATTAGAGCGTCAGAATCCCCTTTTCGCAGTAGATTCTGAATGGGCTACCTCTACACACACACTCACAAGAAACAAGCCCAGGAGATTAGGTCCCCAGACGAGGATAGAACTCGAAAGTCCATCCCTGTCACCCTTTTCAGAGGCTCAAATCAAATATTCTTCTCTAACTCTGTGGGGCCCAGATATACGTGGGCTCCAATCTCAGGTTGGTCATTCAACCTCTCGGAGCCTCAGTTTCCTTGTTTGAAAAACAGATCTTGCTACCACCTAGCTTTCTTATTAGCACTAAATGATTTATAAACTGTTGATATTTAATAAACATTTCCTTTTCTCCCTGAATAGAAAGTACACAATGACAAGCATTTAAATATGCACGGTGCATACACACATGTGCGTGCACGTGCACACACACACACACAATCCACGTCAAAATCATGTTGACATATCAACTCCCTGAAGGCAGAATTATGCCCTCTCTCTGATTCACGTCAAAGGCACATGCCCAAACTCTTCATTCCAACGTGGGAGCTCTAAGCACAGATGGAACGTCAGCTCCAAGATCTGTCCTGTTTCGAAATCACACTTGTCAAAGGCACATTTAAAAATACTGTGACATCTCATTCCGCCTTGGACACATCTACCACACGCACAGATTTTGTGTGTGTGTGAAGGGAGGTGTGCAATACTCCGTCTTTTTTTTTTTCTTTTGAAAGTTAACTCAAGTCTCAGTAACACAAATGTTTAGCAAAAAACAGGGTGGAAGCATTGTAAAAATCCCTCGAAGATACTAATGCTTTGACTTACTCATATCTAACCGTATGCATTTGACATTTAAACATCAAAGCACTGTGTATCTATCAATTTCATAAATAAGTTTTTTCATGCTAATACTTAAGGATGGCGAGGATGTGATGGAAAAAACCACTTTAATTCAGTGCTGGTAAGTATGAAACTAAGAACAACCGTTTGAGCCTAATTTGGCAAAAGAAATCCAGGGTCTTAAGATATAAAATTCTCAAACCCAAAAATTCCACTTTGGAGAATGTGCCCCCAGGAAGTAACCTGGATGCTGGCAAGAGCTTTGCGTACCCAAGTATTCATTGTGGTCTTTTCGCGATGGAGAGTCATAAACAATCAGATGTCCACAAATAGAGGAATGAGTTAGTGAAGCGCAGTGTGTCTACCTGATGGAATGACATGACAACTGTCGCCGATAACACTGTGCTATCTTTACCTTTTATTTGTCAGCAGATTGGGAGCGTTGTGAAAGTAGAAATGTAGACAGATGAATGAATGAACGAATGCACCACACGTGCACGAATGCATAATTTAGAGAGATATATAACAATTTGGAAATATACACATGATGCAGCATTAGATAAAAACACAACATAGAACGCTGTAGAAAGATTACAACTACTTCAGACCATACAGAAAAGCCTAAGGAGATTGGAAGGAAATAGTCTTACGTATTAACTGACATGGAGTAACTTCTAAATGACTACGTAACGTTTCCTGTTAAATTTCTGCACTTGTTTGAATATTCTATAACTAATAAAAAATAAAATAGGACCCGTTTCATGAGGTTTGTGTGAAGAGCAAACGCTTAGCACAACGCTGAGGACAAAATGAAGTCTTCATTAAATGTTGAAAAGTTTCAAAAAATACTGTATTGTTGCTTTTAATGAAATGTGGCACGTTTGCCTTCTCTCCTGTCACAAAAGGAAGTAAAAGAATAAAAATGCCTAAACCCATGAAGAAAACAGGAATGAGCCAACAGCCAACAAGGGATGTCAACAAATCTTTAAATGAAGAAAAGGAGAAAGAGGTGGGCTAACAGACAGAGCAGCATGAAATAATCAATACTCCAGGTACATACAGAGCGAGGTGGGAACATGACCTATTTGCTCCATGGGTCCCCTGAGAAGCCCAAGATGCACTGGGTACTGTGGAAGGCAGGGGTGAACATGGGGCTGCAACCAGGAGGACCCCCACCCAAGGTGGTTGGCAACAATAATAGGAGATTGCTGTCACCCTCTTGGGCTCCCCAGTGAACCATATCTACATGGTCATAACAATTCATACTTACTCTTCTTTTAACTCCTCATCTTGATATTATTAGATTTTGAGGATGAAAGAGGAAAATTGGAAAGAGGGTGATAAAGGAGAGCCCCAAGTGCTCATCTCTCAAGGCAGGAACTTAGTTACTTCCAAAATTGACAAATCAAGGAATAGCAGGATTCGTGTATTATTTAGAAACATAGAGGCCAACATGAGTAAAAAATAGCTCAAGGAGTTGAACGTGGTGGCCTCTGGAAGTAGGAATGGAGGCGGGTAGAGATGAGACAAGGAACCAGTTAGTATTTTTTACACTATGAATCTTTTGGGATTATTTCAATCGTTTGTACCTTTTCTTGATAAAACGCAAATCAAAGTCTGGCTCAGACGTGTATTAGCTGTTTGGCCTTGGGCTTAAGTGTTAACTTCTCTCTAGCCCCACCTCCACCCCCATGACAGGGCAGTGACCATTCCCACCTCACAGCATGGCAGGAAGGTAGCACCAGATCAGATGTGCAGAGAGCTTAGATCTACAGTCTTAGACATAGTCTTAAAGTGCTTGGAGACTGAAATTCTTCATAGAACGCACAGAAAAAAAAATGCATATACATGCACACATATGTATGATCTTCAAAGTTAGCCCTTTAAACGGAGTGGAGGAAACTGACAACACAGGCTGAGGACATTGACACTTTTAGCCACAGCCTTGACTGGACTGGAAATCATTCCTTCCTACACAAGCTATATTCCGTCTCTTCAACCAGGGCCATAATGACAGATGTCTAGAGCCCCCCAGACATCACGTCACAGGACAGGAATTAACATCGCTTGGGCCTCTCATTTCCTGACTATGGGAAGGCAGAAAAGGGATGTGCGTCCATCGAGACCCACGCTCTCCTGACTGCTCCCCCGCCCCCGTCCGGCACTTCCTGCTGCCTCCATGTGGGGAGGGCGGGGCAAGTGCGACATGCAGGAGAGGACGGCAGCCTCAGCCTCCTGGGCTCAGGGCCAGCGCCCAGGCTTAGATGTCACCATGCCACCCAGTGTGCTGACGACTGTGAGCCCCAGCTCTTCTGCACGTGGAAGAGCTAACTTCTTTCACGTTTTTTGGCCACAAATACCACTATTCTTGACATTGCCCCCAGGATTGGGCAGGGCTAGTCATTTCTTGATAGGGTGTAACAAGCCTTGGAGTGAAAATTAGGAGAACTGGGCTTATGTCCCACTCTGCCTCCAATTAGCTGCCTTATTTGGCCAAGTCACTGTATTGCTGTGAGTTGCTTTCCTCATCTGTGAAATGGGCGGGTATTTGCTCTCTCTACGCATGTGTGTAATCGATAGGAGCGTGGATGAATGCATGTGAGAGGGGCACGTGAGCTATAAACTGCCGGACAAAAGTAAGAAGAAAGAAGAGAAGGATGAGCTGGCAGTGCAATCAGAGAGACTGAAGAGACAATGAGCTTACCTTTCTCCTCGAGGGGAGGCAGAACCACCGCAGGGCAGAAACTGGGAGCATTGTTTTCACTAACTGAAAAGAAGAAAAAGGCAGCCTTTTAGCTTTTCCTTACGCTCAGTGTCACTGAGCTCTGAAAGCACTAATAGAGGCATAAGCTCATGATGGTAAAGTTGTCCTTGGGGGGCAGACACAGTGCGTTGGGCTCCAGCACTCCCACGTCAGCCAGGACGGGCTAGGTTATGCGGAAGTGACAATGCCACTTCTCAGGGGCTTGAAACAACACAGGCTCGCCCCTCCCTTGCACCACATGTCCAGTGCCGGTGGGCTGGGGGCTCTGCTCTCTGTCTTCCCCCCTCAAGGTTGAGGTGGAGGACGGCTCCATCGCACCCCCCGCCTCACAGCGGGGGAAAGAGAATGCAGCGGACTTGCCTCCTGCTCTCATAGCTTCTGCTCACAACTGGCACAACACTTGTCATTTTTGCAGGTCATTTTCTGAAACGAGGGGTGAGGCCGGGGCTGAGGAAGCACAGTCCCACCGGCCTACCATGTTCTAGAGAGCAGAGAGCCGGAGACGTGGGGAACAAGAGAAACGCCCACTACCGTCACTGACTGGGCTGACTCGGGCGCTGTCCTCTCTGTTCACAATGGGGACAACAGAACCCAACCTGAGAATCCCTGTGAGCATCACAGGAGATCATGCGGTGCCTGGAATGGGGCAGGAGCTCAGGAAATGGCAGCTCTTAATGGCAGGGTGGACAGCGCCTGGACTTGGAGTGCAGACAGACCTGGACGTAGCCTCCAGACACCTCTTAGGAGAGGGCAGAGGGACGAGGCATCTGACTGCCTCTAGACCCAGTTTCCGCACTGGTAGAATAAGGATGACGTAAGAATTCGATGAGAAACCGTGCATACTCAGTAAGTGAGCCGTAAGGCTAATGATCTTCTCCCTCAACTCCTTCCCCTTCCCTTACTGACTGAATCTGAATCTTCCAAGCCTCAGCATTCCTTTCTCCCAACAGCCCAAACTAGGAGCACACACAGGATCTCCTCCCTCTCTGAGCTCAGTGTCAGGATCAAGGGTGAAGGGTCAAGGGCAGGGATTCTAGGGTCAGCGGCCCAGGGCAAGATTGGCTTGGCCGCTTTCCCCTGTGTGACCTTGAGCAAGTTACTTACCCTGCCTGTCCCCTGTTTCCTTGTCTGCAAAATGGGGGTAATGACCATCCCTATCTCAGGGTTGTGAGGTTTAGAGGAGTTGGTACATGTAAAGCTTTGAGCATACAGCAAGCACTCAAGAAATGCTGGCCATTATTCACTCAATATTGCCCTTTTACAGTGACACGCCCTTGTCATTGTCTCTTGTCCTTGTCTGCCTCCAGGCAAAGCCTCAGGTCAGAGTCATGCTCTGTTCTGGTCCCAAAAGTCCGAGCTTGGGTTCCCTCACGTCCCACCCCATCCTCTGCCTCCCTCTCCTCTGTTAGGTACACCAGGACCCAGCCTCTCTGAGTTCTAGACCCTCCAGCTGTGTTGTGTCTTTCCCGCCTGGCTCCATCTGCCCAGAAGCACCTGCTCCCCATCATCATTCCATGGCCCTGGTCCCCAGACTTCAGCAGAAGCTAGAATCCCCTGGAAGTCTTGGTAACACACAGCGTGCTAGGCCCCGGCCCCAGTGCATCTGTCTCAGCAGGTCTGGGGTGGGGCCTGAGTTCCGGCATTTCTAACAGATGACACTAATGCTGCTGGTCCAGAGACACACTTCGAGGATCATTGAGCCACTGCTTCTGTCATCCAACATGGTATGAGCTCATGCAGAACGCAGAATTACAAATAAGCCCCCGCCACACTCCACTACACCCAGTGGGCCAGCTTGGCCCTGAGCACTCTGCTTGTGTATTTATATGTCTGTCTTTCCTGGAAGAGAGTGGTTCTCAGAGCAAAGATCTTGAGAGTTAGTACAACCTTGAGAGAACAATTTGACTATCTATATCAAGGGCATTCGAATGTCCACACCCTCGGACCCAACAATTCTGCTTCTGGAAATTTATCTTGAAATTCAAAGCAAGCTCGGTCTGCGAAGGAAACATTTATACAACACATTAGTGTTTCATTAGAAACACTGGAAACCCATAAATGTCTAACACTAGGAGGACGGTTAGGGGAGCCACCATGCATCCTCGGGAGAATTATCGTGCAGCACATCTCAGCAGAGCATTTATCGCATCCTTGCGCTGCTGTGGTTTATTTACTCTTTCTCACCCGCTATCAGTGTTCCTTAAGAAGCTGCTATTAGCCTTTTGGGTGGGACCTTCTTCACCGTACAGGAATAGCTGAGCCCTGAGAGTTCTCAGCTTCACTGGGCCCCAGGGCACTGAAAATATCAACACCCTGGGTCCCTGGGAGGATGGAGACTCCCTCCCACTGACAGTCTTACCGTGTAACCCTGATCGGAGCTGCTCAGCTAATTCACACTTGTTAAACAAATGAATACAAACCTTTCTTCTTCCCAACGCTGCTTCCAGCAACACCAGGCCAGCAGCTTGAAACTGGCCCTGGTGGGAGTATTGGCACACACCATGGCAAGTGGCAACCGCTACCAATCAGGGCTTCCCCCGCCCTCGCCGGTTGAAAAATATTTGCCAGCACGGTAGTGAATGGGGATGACAATAGGTCCTGCCTCATCAGGTTGTTTGGGGACCAAATAAGATGTTGCCTGCAAGATGCTAGCCTAGTGCCTGGAGCCGACTCTGCTTAGCAGAAGGCTCAGCTGTTTATAAGCTGTGAGGGATGATGAAGAAAGCATTGCACAGTAAGCTCTGCCTCCATGGGGTCGTTTCTATGTGGGTTGCAGAGAGGCGTAATTAGAAGAGCTTGTCATTTCCTTTCCAGGTTATGTTCCTCTGTCTAGAATTGCTACAGGGACCAAGTGCATTTGTTTAGCTGAAGAACAGAGGAAGTGTGAGGCTTCAATTGGTTTTTTTTAGAAGCCACCTTTGATTTTGTAAACAAATCAAAGACCCTGCCCCCACTCGCAGGCCACACACAGCTGGGGAGAGAATGGGCAGCCCAGTTCTCTTCAAAGAGCAGAGGGTGCCCAGGCTGCAGACACCCGCCCCTTCCAGGAAACCTGGCCTCTGGGCTGCTGCTTGACCACAAAGCAGCCTGCACTCCCACTCTGGACGCTAAGAACGCCTCCTCTCCAGTTCCCACGGCTGGGCGGGGGCTGCAAACAGCCTCATTTGCATGCACAAGTGCTCAGGTTGAGCCTCTCAGTTCTGTGCTCAAACACAGGGAACTTTCTGTTTCCTGTGGACAGCAAAGGCAGAAAACGCATTGCCACAAGCTCCCCGGGGTCCCTTCTTGGCATTCCCTGCTCTGGGTTTGCGCCTCTCTCCTGGATTCTAGCAGACTCAGCTGCGGCTGAGAGGACGGGACCCTGGCCTACCCACCTGGATAACCCGATGCCTGGCCCCACCCAGTGGCCGCTGCTCCCTTCACCCCACGCTCCCTCATCTGTGTCAGATTTTCCCTGGAGTCACTTTTGCAGAATCCCTTACGCAACAGAATTCCTCATTCTTTCCTGCTCCAGAAGCCCCCTGTGCATCCCACCTCCGCAACCCAAGCCACAGCTCTGAGTAGTTCTCTGACTGTAGAGGGAATACACGGATTGGAAGCGAGGGTAAAGTTTATTATGGAAATTTTCGGCAAGAATTCCTTTGTAAAAATGTCTGTCTCCTGTGCCGGTGCTGTTGAGAGAGGAAGACTAGGATCCTGTCAACCCTTTAAGAGTCAGGATCTGAAGGTCCCCCCCTCTGTGCAGCCTTCCTAAGCCCTGTGGAGGCCGTTTCTATGATTAGGTGTGTGATTGCACAATGCAAAAATAAGGATGGGGAGGAAGGAATGACCACGTAGCTTGCATGCTGGGATTTTCCAGCATTGCACTGGTGTGGTTTTGTCTACTACAGAAAATGATAAGATCACACTAATGTTCAGAATCCAGCAGGTGAGTATGTTTTGGCTCAAAATATACCAGAGATCAAAAGATGATTTTGTACTAGTCAACATGCCCCAGCTGCGAGAATGGTCTAACTTATCAAGCCCATCTCCTGGAGTAAGATTCCTTTTCTCTGCCTGGGTCTCAGGAGGAGAGCATCCATGAGTCTTAGGAATTCCCCCATCATCCTCTTCTGACATAGTCCACTTGAGGGAGAACGACTGGTGCGAACCTGGTTCTGCTCTTACGGAGGGCCATGTGTCACGCCAGGTCATCGACGCCCTCTGACAGCCGGCCCTCTTCCTTCTGTTCTTCTAAAATGGGAAATATGGAGCCTCTCACACCAGAATGGCCATAAGCCATGTGCATCCCGAGGCGTTTTCCACCTGGGGCCATTAGAGACTGATGCCACTTTAGCCTCTTTCATTTTTCTCCCCACATCCCCAAACATTGAGGGCAGGCAGCACACAGTGTGAGGGACCCCTGCTTGGGCAGCTCCAGGCCAGTGGGCCAGGGAGGCTGCATGAGGGGGTCCCTGAGGCATGAAGGAGAGCCTGCAGGAGTCTTTGAGCAACGGATTCCCACCACTCTGAAGTGGCAGTGGCTTCCCCTTCCCGTGTTCCCACAGCACGTTACGTATTACACTCTTCTCGTACTCAGTATATTTTGCCATCGCAATCAGATATGCCCATGTCTTCCTCACCAGGATGTGAGCATTTAAGAAAAATTACTCTATCTTATTAACTCACATTTCCAGTGCCCAGCACAGTGTATAACTAGTATAGACACTCAACAAGATTTCAAAGCTTCTAGCCTTATGACATGAGCAATCCAGCACCAGAAGGATTGATTTCTTTACAGTCTGTAACTCCTCGTTCAGTTGTGAGCGCCTGGAGGCCAGGAATCCTGTCTTAATCATCCTCAGCTATGTAACACTGTGATTTAGAGAGTCAGAAAGAACTAGTTCCAAATGCTAACTCTGTCGTTTATCTGCTCTGTGAGCTTAGGGAAGGGACTTAACCGCCCCGAACGTCTGTTTCTTCATCTAACAGTGGTTGTGAGGATTAGACGAGAAGCTTGTAAAGTCCTTGACATCCAGCCAGGCGCAGGGCAAGAGCCCAACGAGTAGAGGCTGGATTTGCAAAGCCAGAGGCCCCCGGGCATGGTTCATGCTCAGTCAGTGTCTGTTGAATGCAAGCACCTCTGTGAATTTTTAATTCCCTGCCCTGTAGTTCCTGGTCAGAACTCCTGAGTCCCCAGCCAGACCCCACAAAATATATGTTGGAAAAAGTTAGTGGGTCTGTGCAGGCAGGTGAAAAGAAACAGAACAGATGGAATGAGTTGGGACAATGAGCACCTTGGGTCCTTTTCCTTGCCAACTCCTGCCAAGAAGTCATAACACACTGGTCTGATTCCCACAATATTTCTGAACAATGAATTATTTCTTAAGCTTCTTTTTACCCAACTCTTCCCTGAGCAATATGAAGATGGAAAATGCCATTTTTCAGCCTTTCGGGGGGTTAGAGCTGAGAGGAGGTGTGGAGGACAAAGCAGGGAGCCATGGAGGGGAAAGAGTTCAGTTCCAAAGCCCCTTAAATCCCCAGAGTGGACACTGGGTCTCCTGCGGGGCCACAGTCCTAGGCAGACACTCACTGGTCCTCTGTCCCTATGAGTTAGTTAAAGTCTGCCCTTTATGGAACATTCTTCCCTAAATATAAACCTACGGAGGCTACTTCACCATATAACCTGATGTTTTTCTTAAAATAATTCAAGATGTTAAAATGAAATTAAAAGCCAATAGAGGGAATTCAGATCGAATCACAGGATGCTCAAGGTGGACGTCAGCAGGGAAGATTCCATTCAGCCTGGAAATAATTAACTCAGAAAAATCAGCCCCAAGCCAAGGACCATCTCGAGATTAGCAGGCTCAGGATGAAGGGCCAAGGACCAGATTCCACCAAGGAGCCCCATCCCAGGCCTCTCAGGGGTCTGGCTCTGGAACAAGAGGCTGACCTCCAACTGGTCTGATTTGTTAGCTTATTTGTCACTTTTATTTTTCCAATTTACTGGTCAATTGCTTGTGACTCAGTTGAGTGGGGGAATACTAGTCAGAGAAGATGTCTGGACATGTTCAAATCCAGTCCCTTATGGGATATTGAAGACCTGCCAGGAGGCAACATGGTAAAGAAGAGTGAAGTTTGGGGTCATCAGATCTGGGCTGGCAACCCGACTCTGCGTCTAACTAGATGTGAGGTTTGAGTCAAGCAACTTCAACTTTCTAAGCCACACACTCCTCATCTTAAAAGAGAGGAAACAATGTCCACTCCACAAGGTCGCTATGAGTATTAAATCATAGATCCATGTAGAAGCCCCAGCACACGGAGGGATAAAACCCATGTGTAGGCAGACAGTGAGCACGTGAACAATGTCAGTTCTCCTCTCCTTTCCCACTTTGGGCAAAGTGTTGTGTTGGGTGATGGGAAGAATGTGGAGATCAAAATCATAGATCTCTAAGATTCCTCCAGATCAGGCATTCCATGACTCTCATTTCTACAGCAAGTGCCGAGCCAGGACCAGCATCCGTCCTCTGTTGACTTGAAACTAAGGAGGAAGCCACTAGCGAGAGAGGCTGGAGATACTGAACCTCAGCTCAGCCTCTCCATTGGACACCTATTAAGATGGGGTTTTTAATCCTTCTGTTTCTGGGACATCTTTGTGAGTTTGCTTCCGGGACACAGGATGAGGCTGTCCAGTCTCCAAGTAGTTGCCTTCTATTCTCCAAGAGTAGCCACACCCATAAGCACCCAGAAGGTAAGAGCTGACAGGGCCACAAGGAGTCTCACGCATCATTCTACTGATGGAGAAACTGAGCAAGTGGTAGGACTTTCCTAAAGACAAGACTGTAGTAGATGGCAGAGTTGAGAAGACGCTAATAAATCTCCATTTCAGTCCAGGAGCTTCTCCAGCACACCATGCAGAACATTCATTCATTTACCAATTTCAAATTGAGCTCCCAAAAATGTACTAGTATATAATCAGCACACGTGCGTGAGGTACCCACTTTGGGCCAACACTGCCTTGGCCCTGAAATCCTAACTCCATGTACACTGTCAGATACACACCCGTGTCCCCGTTTCTCTCTCTGAGACTGCAATGAGCTGCACTGTCCTGATTAATGGACAAGGTGAGAAAACCAAGGGACCCCGGCAGAGAGCACATCTGTTGGTCTCCCCTGTCTGGCAACAGCACCTTAACTACACTTTGAGGAGCTTCCTCTCCCCCGCTGCGCAGAGTCTTACTGGGACTGTCGCTCTGCTGCCCCACCCTCCCGCTAGCAGAGGGTGGACTCATAGCCCAAGCTGGTCCAAACTCTCTCCCTTGAACTTAAAGCTTGACTATAGCCACCAAAACCCTTTGCAGCAGACTGATGATGACAGAGGCACAATGAAGATGCCCATTCATTCCTACTAAATACATCCATGTTGTGGACACCTAGTTGGTCATCTTTTCTTTGAGTCTATGGGCAGACTTCTAATGAATTTCTTTTCTGCTTGAGTTGAATAGAATCAGTTTCTATTACTTGCACCCAACAAATCCTGACTAATCTACTCCCCAGCCCAAGGACACCATCCTAATAAATGGATGGGAAATAGTCAAGGAAACATGCCCACACAGCTATTCGGGGCAGGTTACCTACCAGGTTTCCGGTACCATCCAAATGGATAAGTGCGGACCTCGGTGTCGGGAGAGCCACAGTCCAAAATGCGCCAGGTTCCTCCATTTTCCTCACTGCAGGTCTGAATTCCCAAGCTGTTCAGAGTTAGGCATGTCACCTCTCCTCCTGGAGCAAAAAATAATCAGGACCGAAAAAATGAGCCTGATGGAAGATTCCAATTGAATGAGGGACATTCTGCAGACTCATTCTTCAGCAGACATTTGGGGTGCTCTCTACTCAATTCCAGGTTTGATCTTAGCCACTGATGAAAAGCCTGGTCCCTTAATGAGCGTCTGGTCTGAGAGGACAAGGATGGAGGCAGCTAACACTCACTGAGCAGCTATCATGTGTCCAGGGCCGTGCCAGGGCTCTGTCTGCCTCATATCACTTGGTCCTCACACAACACCAAGAGGAAGGTAGCATTTGGATGCCTGTTTACAGATGAGGAAACCGAGGCTCAGGCAGATTAAGGGACTGATCGAGGATCACACCAATAGTGAGTGGCTGAATCCAGTTTTAAATACAGATCATTTGGACAGATCCAAAGTTCACCCCACCAAGTTGCCTGACCCGAGTCTTGAAAGAGGACAAGATAGTTAACTGCAGCACAGAAAGAGGGCTATTCCGGTCAGGCAGAAGTGCTGTGTACAGTTGACTGGGCATTGGACCAGGAGCCGTGTCCCAGCTATTCCATTTATCAGCCACCTCCCCTCTCCCAGCCCTCGATTGGAGATGCTGATGATCCGACAAGATCCTAGATGCAAACGTGTTTTCTAGACTATAAAATGCTGCGTGCAGGCTTCAAGGAGCTGTGATCATCATTACCTTTCAACTGGGAAACATTCAGAAAGCCGAAGCCAGTGCAGCACAGGTCTACATCACACAGCCGCTCACATTCAAAGAACCTGCAGAAGAAGAGGATGAGCAGGCCTGGAGGTTGTCGTTGGTGGCCCAGGACCTGCTGGGTGGGCTGAATTGCAGCCGCTCTTACTTCCGGGGGCCTGCTTTCTTAACGACTAGCTAAAGTGAGGGTGCATTGGCCAATACACATGAAGAGATTCCTAGCTTTGAGGTTCTTTCCCAAAACAAAATTCTACTCTTTTCTCAGGAATGTTGTCCTGCCGTCCTTCATTCATTCGCTCACTCACTCCTCAAGCATCTAGCCTGTGCTATTCTGTGCCAGGCTCAAGCCAGGTGAACCCAGGGTCCTGAATGCACTTCTACAACCCTTTCAGACAGGGAGAAAGCCCCAGCTTTGGGCTGTGGGAAAAGGAAGAGATAGTAGGGAAGGTGTGTCCAGAAATGGACACATTGGGCTTCCAATGGGATTCCACGGGCTCATGGTCAAAGTGACCCAACCGGGCACCTGTTTGGGTGGCAAAGAGCTGCACCTGTTCTCCCCCAAGCTCCCCTTTCTCCAATCTGCAGCATAGGCTAAATATCCTCTGAACACACCTCTGTCTGCTGGGTCGGCGCATCCATGCTGTCTCCCAGGACCTACTTTCCTCAACGAGTCAGTGTGGTTACTGGACCCCACCCTCAGCTTCTAGGACCAGTCCTGGCAGGGGGAATTTAGTGGCTTCAAACCAATGCTCCTCGGCTCAGTTCTGAGCTCCTCCAGCCCTGACAAGTCCTGATCACTCATTCCTGACTCCTAAGAGCTCCCTCAAGCCCTCAGTTCCTTTTCAGGGTGGGGACTCTGCCTCAATCTTTCTGTTCTGCTTCCATCTTAGGAGGCCCTGAACTCAAGTCCCATCTCAGTGGATAAGGCCTCCATCTCCTGGGCAGCTTCTTCGATGCTGGCTGCATCTCTGCCCTGATGCCTGAGGACCGCCTGCCCCGTGGTTCCCTCTCCCGGAGCCCTGCCCACTGCCCACCTACCACCACTTCATTTTGCTCTCTTGAAGCCCACTGCCAAGCCCCAGCCTGGATGACATGCTTTCCCATCAGACCACTCTTCTCAGAGTCCCCAACCCCTGTCCCAGTTCTAACCTGCCTTCTCTTCCCTGCTCCCATCAGCACAGGCGGTGTCCCACCAGACCTCCAGACAGATCATCTTTCCAACTCTATTGTCAAAAGTAGATCTTAAACTCCAGCGACATAATACAACTTCATCAATCAACGACACTTCATAGATCAACAGCTCAAAGATCAACATTCTCGAATTCTAAGGTACAAAAGAATTTCCAGGGGGAGCTCACTTAAAATTCAGATTCTTGGGCCCAGCCCCAGGAAGTGTTGACTCAGCAGGTCCAAAGAAGGACCCAGGAATGTGGTTTGTAAAAAGCTCTCTTGGGGCTGGCCCCATGGTGTAGTGGTTAAGCCCAGTGCATTCTGCTTCTGTGGCCCAGGTTCACAGGTTCGGATCCCAGGTGTAGACCTACACCATTCATCAGCCATGCTATGGCAGCAACCCACATATAAAGTAGAGGAAGACTGGCACAGATGTTAGTTCATGGCTAATCTTCCTCAGCAAAAAAAAAAAGGGGGGGGCCTCCTGGTGATTCTGATGGGTGAGATCCACAGATTAGGCTGAGAGAAATATCACCTTTAGTGAAAACAACAAAATAACAGCTACCTAAATAAAAAAATTTAAAAATACATACTAAAAATAATAAATAAAAAGTCTTTCAGGCCTACAGCCCTGTTAAAAGTCCTCCTTGCTCTCTGGATTCTGAATGCAGCACGCTGGGACTGATCAAGTTTATTACTGCACTTGACAATCTTCGTTAACTGATAAGACACGGCTCAATGTTCTTTTCTGCATCAGCCGCCTTGAGGGGCAGGGCTAAGTTTGTGTTTAACATCAGTAATTTACGTTAGCCACAGTTTTAGATATGGTCCCCTCCATATGACATTTCACCCTCTGCTTTGGGTTTTATAGTTTGTTATGCCTCTGCCTTTAACTGGTATTATGTGACCTTCTTTATGGAAGTAGAAGGGTGTTAACAATAAATATTAGCAGTGGAGGGTGATAAATCTTGGCGACGGAAGTAGCTTACCCATCGGACATGGATTTGTCAGACATGGGCACTTTGCTTCTGATGGAAGTCCCCGTCAGCTTCTGGAATGGCAGGCGAGTGTAGAAGTTCTTCACCTTATCTTTCAGGACAACTACACAGAGGCAGAAAGAAACCATATTATTGAGGGAGAGAGTCAGCGTATCGAGGAAAATAGGAGGATAACAGTGTACAAACCAGACTGAAAGTTTCCAGTTAAAGATGGTGTGTTACACTCGTGTATCCACTCTGCTCCCTCCCAGACCTCACTGAAATCATAGTAAAGGGATCCTCGCAAGGGCACACGCCACAAGGGCAAAGAGAATAGGAGGGGGGATATGGTAACACAGGGGTGGATGCTGGCAAGCACACAGAGGAGCACGAAATTGACTTAAGAGACCTAAGAAAGCTGAATCCTCAACTTTTCTGTGGGAGGAACCAAGAAGCAGCCCCATAACCTTCTACGATCCCAAAGAGCTAAGTTTCGGCAGCACTGGGAGGAAGCTGGGCTGAAACAGGACGGGCTGGAAATCTCTTGAAGAAGCAGTTAGGTCTCCGAATGCCCTCCTCTGCTTTCCACGACTGACAGCTGTCCTCTCCCCACCATGGAAGAAGATCGAGGAGGACAAAGGAGAGAGGGTCTTTCGGGTGCACTAGGTAGTTAAGGGTGGGAGCACCACATTGAAAGTCGAAGACTCTTTCAAGTCAATCTACACAGTGAATATTGATACTCTTTCATCTTCAAACCGTATTTGGTACCCAAACCACCAGCAACCAGACTCATGCCCCCAGGCCGTGATTTTGAGAGGAATGACCTAAAAATACTAACATGAGGGATTTCCCAAAGGGTAGCCCAACTAGACTATCCTCCAGGAAAACCCAAAGTCAACAAGCTCCCACCACACAGAGCGTCATGATCAGCATCTGGACGCCTCCCTTACATTTGAGTGGAAAACCAAGGCTCACCAGATATCTAAGAAAGGCCTCCAGCAAAGAAGACAGAACAATAAATGAAGGATGATAACATCTTGGAAGAAATGGAGACTGTGCAGGGTGAAAAAACTCCCCCCAGAATAGTGTCGTTAACGTCATCAGAAAGAAAAATCAACTTCTCTCTTGTTACAGCCACTGTGGTTGGGATTTTCTGTAATGTATGGCCCACTGAAATTCTAACTGCTACGTGTATTAACAGTGGCTTTCTCTGAGCAGTGGGATTCCAGGGTAGGCTTGTTCTCTATAGTCAGCTTGAAATACTTTATTGTAAAAAGAAGAAGAAATTAACCTGATATTTCTGAAACCACAGAGCCAGAAGCCCATTGGAAATGCAGTTGGTGCAGATGCCACCAAGCACTCACCTTTCTTCCGGAACAGGGCCCCTGGTCTGTGGGGCAGGGTCAGTCTGCAACCCTTGGGAGTGGACTCCAGGACATCGTCACACACCTGGGCCTCGGGGTAGAGGATGCAGGTGAAGTGCAGGGGTGCGCTGTCTGTTATCTCTGCCAGCCGACAGAAGGAGGGCTCCTGGACACAGCCTGCAGGCAAGAGAGCAGTGGCTTTTAGTCCCTGGGAGGCCTGCAGGGCGGAGTCACATCTGCAGGACCTTCTGGGAAGAAATGCCCTGTAGGGATTTTTCCCAGGCGGGGCAGAGGCCCAGGTCAGTCAAGGCTATCAAGTCTGGAATGCCCAAGAAAAACAGCGGGGTTCTGCTAGCTGGGGAGAGCGTCACGCATGCACCAGGGAGTCTGTGTGGCTCTCAATAAAGGCAAAATCTAAGAGGGTGAGGGGTGAGCTGTAAACCCAGCAGGACAGGAGGAGAGAGGGTAAAACTCCATTGGATCTACCCAGGACCATCTCAGAAGCAGTCAGGATCTTTGGACCACAGGCCATAGGACTGCGAAAATTTTGTGAACTTCAGGAATGATCTCCCCTGCTCCCACCCCCACGTCAGACATTGCTAGTGGTGTGTATGAGCTCCCTGATGGGGACGGATCACGATTGATTCATTTCTTTGTTTTCTCATCCCCAAGGTCAAACACAAGGCCCAGAACATACTGCAGTCTCAATAACTGCCTGTTAGGTAAAGGATGGATGGATGGATGGATGGATGGATAGATGAATGGATGGATGAGTGGACGATAGGTTCTGGAAGTAGAGTTGAGACTAACTACACTATAAGCTTCTTGAAGATACGGGAGATGCCCTGTCTGTCTTCTGTCTCATCCATGGTACTAACTCTGAAGTGATCCCTGAGTTATGTCATCGAGTTTATCCTTATCTGTTCTCAAAGAATCTCAAGATTCCTCACCGCAGGGTGGGGAAACAAGGATGAGGTCTAAGGATACTTACGAGAAAGGCACCACAGGTTTGCCTGCTGAGGTGAAAAGAGGTGCTTGAAAAGCCGGTGCTGCTGGCTGGGCAGGGACTGACTTCCATTGACAACAACCTGGCTGAGGTCCACTGGGGAGAAAAGCTCTGTCATCACATCTGAAAAAGAAGGAAGGAGTCCACTTCCTTTGCTTTATCTCCATGGTGACTCTATCTGTCTGTCTGTCTGTCTCTCTCCCCCTCCCCACACACACACATACTTTCAGGCTATGTGAGGCCAGAGAAGTTCTGGAGTCAATAGGACTTGTAGGGTTCTAAAAAATGTTTTGTTTTCTCATCCCCAAGGTCAAACACAAGGCCTAGAACATAGCACACCCTCAATAACTGCCTGTTGGTAAAGGATGGATGGATGGAGGGAGGGATGAGAGGAAGGATGGACCCAGAAAGTCCTAAAAATTATGAAGTTGCAAAATCTTAGTCTCTTGGTTTGGAAGACATCTTGGAAGCCATCTGGTTCAATTCTTCTCCCATGGCAGGACTTTTCCCCATCATATTCCTGGCCGATGTCCCTGCAGCCCCATGACACGTCTGTGCCGACCACAGCAGCCCACCCCATCATTAAGAAGCTGTGGAGTCAAACCTGTCTCTCTGTAAATTTGAACCCCTGAGGCTCCTTCTGTCTTCTGAAGCCACGTGGAAGTCCTATCTCCCTCCCAAACATCAGCCTTCATCTGTGAAAACAGCTTTCTGCTCCACTCAGCCCCATATTTGAAAATTCCAGCCTAACGATTCCCCAGACTTTCCTTGCATCTTCATACACCATGATTCCTGGCTTAAGGCTCTTCCTGGGTGCCTGACTGCCCAACGATGGAAGTCCAAGCTTTCTTCTTGGTCCAGGCTCTACCTGCACTTTGAGGCTTGTCTCAGTTGCCTCAAGTCACACTCCAGAAGCATGCAGATACTGGTAGCTCCAGCTCATCACTGCACAGCTTCTGCCCCAGGACTATTGCCTGTGCTTACCCTCCATTTACACCCTTCCTCCCCATCTGCCTGGTCCTCCTGTGCTTCAAGGACTAGTGCTGTTCCCTCCTGTTATGCTGTTTAGTGGCTCTATAAAGAGATTCTCCAGTGCCGAGACCCACATCCCATGCCCGGGGTGGGGGTATTTCTGCACCTCATGAGGGCTCTGACTTCCCAAAGGGACTTACACTGTGGTGTGAAGCAGTTCATGGAAATGAGCCAGGGCGTGTTTACAGTGTCCCTTAGCTCGGGGCTCTGGCACAGGGGCATTACAGCCCATGTACACCCGACTTTGCCTTGGTCCGGAGCACCCTCCTAGCAGCCCACCTTACACGTTCCACCAAGCAGGCTCACAAAGACTGAGCCTCTTCACCAGCAACAACCACCAACAGGGAGAGAAGCTTTACAGCGTACAGCAAGGCCAGAAGGTTAGTGCTGGCCCAGACCCTGGAGACCACGATGCTGCCCCCTCCGCCGTGAGCCACAGCCCTTTGGGTCATTGTATCTCAGTTTGCATGCCTGTCTTCCAGCTGAATGGCAGTTGGCACAAGGAAGGAGAGCACAGAACACCTCTTAAGACAGCAGAAGAAGGAAGAAAAACAATACAGCAGGCCCACAGGCACACTTAAAGTTCCTTGAATCGTACTTTGCCCTCAGAGCCTTTGCACAGGCTGTTCCCCTTACCTGGAACACCTTCTCCCAGACGTCCCCTGGAAATGTCTGGAAGATCCTTCCAGGCTCCTCTGAGAGGCCTTTCCTGACTCCTGCAGGCCACCTATTCCCACTGCACTTGACACCTGCTCCCATTACAGCCCTGACACATTGTCCTGCAGTGACTGGCATGTGGGAATTCTCACAAGTCTGTGAATGTCCCAGGGCACAGCATACGGGCTCAAAACATGTGTGGTAGATGTCAGAATGGATACTGTGGTCACCCAGCTTACAGCTGGTGTACAGGTCACATGAGGAAGAATTCATTTTCTTCCTGTTCTGTCCAAATTTTGCACTCCCTTTGAAGGCAAGGAGGCCAATACGGGGTTTGCCAGACGGGAGGCTGCTCTTGCTGGTCTCCTGTGTGTGTCTCACAGCCTCAGACTGATTGGAATAACCCGAAACAGAAAGGGGAAAAATCCTCGCTGTGATTCGAACCAGGGAGGTCATTCTCAGGGATGCGAGGAGCACAGGCCAGGTAAGTGAGCCCTCGGAGAAGCCACTGGGCCCCATCGTGGAGAGCGGATCAAAGTGGTTTCTCCTGCCGGGGCGTCATCTTCTTCAGTCCAGGAATGTAATCGGCTGAGAAGGGGAAAACCGAGCCGAGCTTTGGCTCGTCACCCTGAATCCCTCCAAGGTCTTGGACGGGGGCCCAGCCCCGCTTCTGGTGAGGGAGGAAGGGGGGGGGGGTCCTTCCTGTGGGATCATGTGACAGTTTTGTATCGGAGGCCCTGGCACAGTGTATAATGATGGATTTCACAGAACCTTCTTGAGTGCCGTGAAATCATTCACGTCTCCGCTGCCCCGAGCTCTACGGCTGCCCCTAAGAGGCCCTGCTAAGGTTGGGGGATGGCAAACGCAGATGCCCCAAGGCAGGAAGGGTGAGCAGGAGTGTACGGTGCCAGGTGAGGAGCGGAGCAACAGGAGAGCCACGCCCTGGCGGAAGGGACAGATCAACTCAGTTCAGGGGATGGTCACAAGGCCGAAATTTGAAGCCAGTGTTTCTAGAGCTTTTCCTCTGTTTTTCTCTATAGAACCTAGAAATCTGAATTTTTATATAAAAATCTCCCAATTTAAAAATATTGGCTCACTTAAAAAATTAAAAGTCTATTCTACAAATCAAACAGAACCCGTCTGCTTTGTCAGCCAGGGGCCACCAGGACTCGCCCTGGCCTTTGCTGTCTGCAGCTGGTGTTCTAGAAGAACCCAGGCTTTGGAATCAGCTGCTCATGGTTTGAGTCCTGGTGCTGCTGTCTGCTTAGTGTTGGACTGGCTTAAAGAGGGAAACTGAGGCACTTTAAGCCCCACGTTCCTCATTGATAAAACGGGAATAACTCCCGTCAGCAGAGTTGTCATAAAGTTTGCGAGGTGATGTATATAAAGCACCAAAGGCAGGGCCTGGCCCCCAGGAAGCTCTAGGAGAGGCTTGCTGTCTTCTGCTCCCCTCCCTGATGAGTTATGGACTCATTCTCGCTTCAGGGGGAAAGTGATGGCTGGCAGCAGGTAACCTTGAACACGGGCCATGTGCCTGGGAGGCCCCCAAGGCCAATTTGCTAGTGTGAGCAAAGATCAGAAAGGTGAGGGGCCAGGTCCTTGTACAGAAGGGACCCAGCCAAAAGCTTGCTTATGAGAACAAGGAGGGGAAGGCTCCGGAGCTGGTGCCCCGCCCCGCCCCCACCTGCTTCTAGCACTCTGCTGGTAAAATGGAAGCTTCCACTGGAAAACCTCTGAAGGTGCAGAAGCCATCACTGCCAAGAGGAGTCTGGACAGGAATACGCCCTGTGACCCGAGTTTTGATGCCCAGCTGAGCTCTGCCATCAGACAGGCAATACAAGAAGCGAGACGGAATGAGAACAAAGCCTATGGAAGGTGTGCTGTGAGCCAGGCTCTGTACCAGGATCACAAACACCAACACCGCCATTATCACATCATAACAGCTACCAACCTTTGAGCCTTTGCTCTGTGCCACCGCAGGTTACAGAGTTGCCTCCTCTAATCCCACAGTCGCCCTATCTCACGGATACTGCTGTTACTCTCATTTATTGAAGGAGAAACTGAGGCTCAGAGATGGTGTCTCAGGGTTGCACAGGCAGACAGAGGCACAGCTGGGATTCCGACCCTGCTCTCCTGACCTGAGAACCTGCACTCTTAAGCCAGGACACAGCCCCCGAGTCCCATAGCCGCTCTGTGGATGCAGAGTGAACTCACCTTGCCAAACGACCATTGGGGGATGAGCCCCATTTTGGGTGGTTTATGTACATTATCTCATTTGATCTGCACGAGAGCCCTGGAAAGGGGAAGAAACTACTATTTTGCGGGCATCTAAGTACCAGGCAGTATGCCAGGTGTTTACCCGGCATGTGATCTAATGGGATAAGAGGAAAGCAAGGTACGTTCCACACATGAGGGATCGAGGCTCTTCGCAGATAAGCAAAGCACCCAGGGCTGTGCAGCTAGGAGTAAGTGCCAAAAAGAGGCTCAAGCTCTAGTCAGTCTGCTTTGCAATGTGATGCTTCTCCCACCATGCCACACTGTCTCCCTGCGCCGGGAGACCGACCTGCCTCCTCTCTCCCTCCTTCTCTCTTCTCCTCTCCTCAGCTCTCCTCTTCTCTTCTCTTTCTCTTCCTCCTCCCTCTCCTCCTTCTTTCTCTCTCTCTCTCGTTCTCTCTGAGTCTTAGCTGCACCCAAGTAATAGCAATCATAGACTCCGGGGATAGAGAAGTTTTGGATGGCACATACATTCTGCCCCTATGCATGTATGGATTTATTCCTTCCGCTTAAAATGACTCTCTCTAAAGACTCCTACAGACATCTCCTTCATTAAACAATTCAGAATATTAACATTTTGCTCACACTCTTGAGGGTTTACATAAGTGAAGCCACTGACCACTGTCAGATGAAACTTGCTCTTTAATAATTTTTTTGCTTGTTTTACTATTATGGCTGTTTTCTTTTCCACCAGCAGTGGTGACTTTGCAATGATTTGGTCTTTCTGTGCCAACTGCCCCTCTGAGGAGCTGTCCATATTCATGAAATGGCTACCTGGGTTAGAAGCTCAGAGGGGAGTCTGCGGCTGCATGACCATGTTAATGGGTCCATTCCTTGATTAGATCCTTGGCATCACCATCTTGTCTTCACAGCCAGACGCTCAAGTACATAAAAAGGTTTGGGGGTTGTTACCTGTTTCTGTTGGAGATGCTGGCCTTGGTTCCCTGTCCCCACTACATCCCATAGACTCAGACCGAGACCCCATGTCGGAATCTAGGAGGAAAAAAAGGATTGTCATTCTAATGTTGGGGAGGTATGCCTCCGGTCAACCCCAGAGGAATGGTAATGGCAATGTGGGAAGTCTTCACAGTCCACAGCCAGGTGCCAGGGACAAGAACTGGCACAAATTCAGTGGCTGGTGGTAAGGAATGGAACCAGAATTCATACCCACTCACTCTAAGTCCACACTGTATGCTCTTTCCCACTGTTTCACTTTACAAGCTGGAAATAGGTCACCAGTCCTATCTGGGGACTGGAGACGAGTGAGGGGGAATCCTGGGAAGGGGAGGGAAGTGGTACAGAGGCCGGGCATCTTTCCTCATGCCTCTCACCTGGTACCTGTGGCCATGACATGCCATGGTCACTGCTCGTCTGCTCCCTCCTGAGGCTGGGTGCCCTTATAGGTCCAGACTGTGCCTCACTCATTTCTCTCACCCCATACCACTCAGACTCATCCCAAATGCCTTTCACCAGCCCCGGCTCTGAGTAGTGCTTAATCAACATGCAGCATACTCAAAGGAGGACAAACAAAACCGAAAAGAGATGCCAAATGTGCATTTCCTCTGAACCCCCACCCTGTTCCATGCACCCACAGTAGATTTTCTCTAAGCAGGAGTCCATGGCACCACCCCCTTCATCCTGTCCCCTCACCCTGACCTCAGAGAGAGAGGCCCCCGTGGCCGAGTCCCCTTAGAGAAATGCCTCCCATAGTTTGCAGCAGCGTCCAAGCTGCCAGCCTAGTAACAAGGGCAGCTTGTGGTCAGAGAACTTGATCTCACAGCAGCCAGTGCTTCCTTCCTCCCTCCTCTCTCGGGTCTCTACACTTTCCATTTTTCTTTTAGACTCTGGTATCTTATCTGATGAGACCTGAGGCCCTTCTCCTCCACACAGAGCGCTCACTTGCAAAGTAAATCTCTACACTTTCCTCTCTGGGGAGCAGAGCGCCCTGTGAGCGAGAGGTGGGGCTGGACAGTCTCAGGTGACCCGTGTCCTGCTGCCCCCTCCCCTACAGAGCTTACCTTTCCAGAGATACACCTGCTGGAAACTGGTAAAGATGCCCTGAGGTCCTTCCAGGGGGGTCAGACCTGCAAAAGAAGGTGTTTATTTTTATGAGCTTGAGTGTCCTTACTTTTACTGGGGACCCACCATGACCACAACTGCCTCCCCTCTCCCACACCGGCCCCTCCTGGGCCTGAGAACTCTATCTCCCACACAAGGTGCGCCCCCAAAAAGAGAGCCTTCTTGGAGCTCTCTTCCAGATCCCTGGTACAAAACCAGAGCTGATCAGACCTCAGATATCTTGTCCAGGGCACCAAAGGGACTGTTGTGGTGAGGGGTCATGAACCTGTGACACAGAGAATCACTTAAGGAACTGGAGATTGGCCTAAAGAGAATGCAGCTCATAGGAGGCTCAAGAGCTGTGTTCATTTTCCATGTCATTTAAGTCCCCTGAGACTCTTGCCTTATTGGCCAATGGGGATGGTAATTGTGAGGACGGGAATAATGTACAGAAACCCTCTTCCGCAATCCTCAGCATTTGATATGCACCCTATTATTGGTAGCTGCCATTATTTAATTTCTTACTAATATTAAATTTTCTTTTCTGCCAAACTACATTCCCCTGGATGTCACACTGGATGAGGCTGGATTTGCCACACCATTTCTTGATGGTCCGGGTTGCCTCTCTTTCCTTTGTTCATTCACCCCTACTATCCTGCCAATTCCCTCTGTGATCTGAAAGGCTGAGAAAAGAGCTCAGAAAGCACAGAGTCTGGAGGCAAACAATCCCACACACCGCAGGAGACAGCTGCTCACAACTCGAGACATCAAGAAATGATCGCATTCTGTTGTAATTATTAAGAGCCATGTATTACGATAGCCAATTTTTATTAAGGGCCATTGCCCATCACTATAATGAGCACCTTCCAGACACTGTTTAATTTTAACCTCGTGGGTAGGCATTTTTGTCCCCAATTTCCAGATGAAGACCAAAATCCAAAGAGGTTAATGCCAGAATTCAAACCCCACCTGTTTGGCTCCATAACCCATGCTCTTAATGACCACACTAAGGAGAGGATAATGTATTTTAGAATTCTATCCATCCAAAATGGCAAACATTTGTAAAGGTTCTTGTGTTTAAAGAGGTTCAGTTAAACACTGAACTATCTGGAAAACTCAGCTACTAAAAGGATGAGTCCTCCCAAGGATGACCATGGTCTTTGTCTGGGGTGAGCCAAAAATACTGAGTGCCACTTCCATTTGGCTTTGCCCCTGCAATGGGAATAAAGAATGATGCTAGAAGTTCTCAGGCTGCCTGACCTTGGGATAACACATTTCCTCAAAGGACCCACTCACAATTCTCTCATAGCCTTCTTCAGATGCTGGGAGGCATTTACAAAAGTTGGGGGAAGTGAAAACCTCTGATATCTGGGAGACCCACACTTCCATCTCTGAAACCTTGGGACTTATTCTACCCGCTACAGAGGAGAGCGCGTCATATACTCCTGGGGCACCAACACAGAGCAGGGCCATCTGCTCCGTCTGTTCTGGTTCACAATCTCCTTGGGGTAGCATTTGCTTATTAGGAAGGCCAGGCTAGGAGAATTTGGACTTTGTCACAAGAGAAAATAGAGAATTTATTTTTAAAATATTTTTTTTAAAAAACATTTGAGAATTCTTTTTTGTTTTTTTTTTAAGATTTTATTTTTTTCCTTTTTCTCCCCAAAACCCCCCAAGACATAGTTGTATATTCTTCGTTGTGGGTCCTTCTAGTTGTGGCATGTGGGACGCTGCCTCAGGGTGGTTTGATGAGCAGTGCCACGCCCGTGCCCAGGATTCGAACCAACGAAACACTGGGCCGCCTGCAGCGGAGCGCGCAAACCCAACCGCTCGGCCACGGGGCCAGTCCCTATTTTTAAAATATTTTATACGCAAATCTATTTGGTATACTGACTCTTTCAAATTTTATATATATATAAAAAATACTATTTATTATATATGATTATAATTATACATATTTATTATATATAAAATACTTATTTATATTATCTATAAAATATATAATATAAAATTATACATATTTATTATATATAAAATATTTATATTTATTATATACAAATATACATTATATATAATTATATATATTCATTTATACATAAAATACTATTTGTTATATATGATTATAATTATATACTTATATATAATATATATAGTATATATATTATATATAATTATAATACATACTATATATAATGCACATTATTATATATATAAAATATGTAGATATTTTTGAGTAATATATATGTAAAGTAAATGAAATTTTCCAAATAGTTTAGGCCATGCATTGTGATTTTTATCTAGCCTGTAAAGGTTGGAGAAACAACATCTGACCTCTAGGGTGCTTTGTTGCTCTCAAATGTAAGACTAAAACCAACACCCACTTTAAGACATAGGTTACCATGGGATAACGTTGAGCATTTAGATTACGGACGCTCGATAAATATTACTTCACATTCCCATACTTGGCCCTTCCCAAGAGCCATAATCCTTTAGGATTATTATAATCCTTTAGGGAATTCCAAGAGAAGGCCCTTCGACAACCAGCAGTCCCCATTTCTGACTTGGGGAGTTGGGGAGCCTTCATGTTCTCCGGAACATCTTGTTTATGCCTGGGACATGTGACCTGCTTTGCACAGAGTGGAAAGGAAAATCACACGTCCCCTCTGTCGCCTGGAGAACAGCCGGTGCGCCACACAGGTGTACACAGGTCTTACACTGTATTTTCGGCCCAGAATGCACTGAACTGTGATAGGAACAGGATATTTTTATACACTTTTTGTCCATCTCAAGACAATGGAGTCCTATGTCTTCTAGCCTGGGAAATAAGATGGGTCTTAACCTCATCCTCGTTTTTGCTCCTTTCAACACAATTCAATCCAATGGAATTCAGTTAAACTCAGCACATGAATCTTGAGCTCCTTGGTAGATTAGAAGGTCACCCGGCCAGCATCTACAGATTGTTGCATCCTGGGGAACATCTTTATTAATCACCACTGGGAAATTATATCCCCTTGGTGGTTTTCATTATTAAAATGATTGTCAAGTCTCCATAGAAAGACATAGAGAACCCTGAGGTAGAAGAAATGATATTGCCCTTTTTCCTGTTATCTTCATCATCTCCCATCACTATCTCTACGCCCAAACTCACCTCCTCCTACACTCTCTAAATCACTCGACGCTACACCTTCTTCCTGATCACCTTCTCAGAGTCATCCTTGTCTCCTCCCCCTTCGTCAGTCTCCACATCCAACCAGGCCATTTCCTAAACGGTCCTTAAATCCTCCCCTCCTCTGATCCCTCTCTCTCAGCTCAGGCCTCATCACACCTTCTAACATCTAAGAGCCGGTTCTTGATGATCTCAACTGCCTCACACTCAGCTCTGTCTCCAAGACACCCATCTTCCCAGTCACGTCTAATGCTTGCTTTCAGGCCTCTGCATCATTGCACATACTTCTTCTCTCTGCCTAGAACTCTCGTCCCCTTTCACTTGGTTAACCTCTACTCTTTAAGAATCACGGTCTGCATCGCCTCCTTCTAGAAGGCTTCCTTGAACACTCTGGCTGGATTTGCATGGTGCTAAACAAACACCTCCATCTTTAATTTCACACTTGACAGCAATTGTCCAGCTCCTTGAATATAACAGAGCTTCTGAAGTTGGGATCTGGGCCTTATTCCTCCTTGTACCACCCACACCTAGCATAGTCCCTGCTCAGCAGTGGTGTTCAGCACATAAATGAATGCAAGGAGGAATGAAGGAGGGAAACAAAGCAATCAGGGATTCTCAGAGCCCACCAAGCAAACACAGAGCATCAGATTCCCGAACACACGAAGGCTGGCCACCAAATTAATTTCCCTAATGTAGACTTCTGACCCTGCACTCCAGTCCCCAAAACTTGCCCCATTCAACACTGTTGATTGTGAAAAGCACACAGAACCAAAGCAAACGTTACTCCTTCTCTTCTCTGCTAAACAATACTTTAAGGTAGACGGTTTTGACTGTCCAGACATCTGGCCCCCTCCTTCTACAATAATGGAGTTAGAACATCCCTGTTTCCACACAGCCGCCCAGACCCTGACTCCTCGCTGCTCTCCCTGGAATCCAGCCTGCGGGAACACACTCGCATTTAGAACGTGGGGAGTTGGCGTGGAGCCTGATTCTTCAGGGTTAAGGGTTGTTGTGTGGTCTTAATTTACACCAGAACACTTCCGCAGAGATCATGTGCTGGATCTGGGGTGGGTAGTTTTAATCTACAACCCGGGAGAGGGCAGGATTCAGAACTGGAAATTCTAGGTTTCAGACCCTACCTTTATTGGCTGTCTTCTCTTCTCTGTATCACTTCTCCCATGTCTCTACTCACCTTCCTTGCCCTTCCTAAGTAAAATACACTCCAGAATCCTCACCTCGAGCTCTGCTAAGCACATGACAACACACAGTCAGTGACAGCCATTGTAAAGAACTAATACGGTCATTTTTAAATGGTCCATCCTATTTGTAGGTGCTCAGCAAACATCTACTCCACAGGCCTCTGATGACAATGAATATCATAGACACCTTGTAAGTTTCTCCACCTAGCTCTCAGCACCCCAAGACAATGACAATCACTGACACAAGACAGACTCCTGTACGGGGAATGTCAGCATCACAGTGAGCCTCACTATGGCTCAACGACGTGAAGCCTCGGGACTCAGGATGACTCCAGGAGGATTTCTGCCAACGCCTGTTTTTCCTATCAAATTTTAAGTCCCTATGGGGATTAAGGGACTTCTAATCTGCCTATCTTTCATTTATTTGCACTTCAAGACATTGTCAGAAATGAACCATATGCGTTCCCAGAGTTTTCTAATCCTTTTTTCTCAGAAATGGGAAGATCAATCCAGCCAGCACCAAATAGTTGAAAACATCCGGAGATGTCGGTTGGAAATCTGGGAAATGCACACCCTGGATGGGCTCCTCTCTTGAGCACACATGTCAACCCAGGCACAAATGTTACACAGCAATCAGATGACAGACAAAGAAGCCAGGACAAGCACTGTGCCTGCCTATGGGATGGAATGGCCTCCGGGTGATTTGTGGAGCTGTTTATTTGTTGTTGCTGCTATTGGAAGTCAGCCCTAAACACCTGTGGAGAAGATGACCTGGAAGATGCTTAACAAATGAGGAGAGACGTGCCAAAGGGCATTCTGTGTTCCCACAACCCCTGTCTGTCCACTAAGATGGGCAAACCGGGGGCTCGCTCTACTTTAATAATTTTCCTATCTGTCTCCCCAACTAGCCTGTGAGCTCCTTACAGCAGAAACCACCGCACCCATCTCTGGTCCAGCAGCTGGCCTGGGATCTCACACCCAGCAGGTTCTTGGGATGATGGTGGATGTGTCCCCTTCTCTGTGGCTGCTCACACACCTCCCGGCTCACCTCCACAACTCACACCTGATCCTTCAGCTTTCCTGGACCTCTGACCCCTTCTCCCCACAGCCTTGGAGTAGAAGGTGCTAGTAGCTGACATTAATTATCCAGTTAATTATCCAGCAGGCCCCAGAGAGATGTCCAAGAGCAAAATTCGCAACTGCCAGACTCCTTAATCTGCTGGTACAATGTAAGGATGACTCTGAAGCCCCTTCTTCTTCCAGTAAACTCTATGTGGGACCATCATAGCAGCAAGCAGTTCCAAGGGGTGCAGAGGGGACCTTCCACTGATGCTTTGCTTTCCAAAGCAATTGCTTTGGGCATTGAATGCAAAGAGAGTTTCTTTAAGTGTGACCCATCATCGCTCTGAACTTCACTATCACGCGTAAAACTCGGATATGATCCACTTGCCTCACGGGCATGCCAAAAGGATCGGGAAAGCTGGTGGGTGTGAAAACACTTTGCAAAATACAATACGGATATTGATGTGCTTGCTGTTTGAATTTAGTGTATTCCTTCAGGTTGTAATTTCCTGCAACTGGCAATCAATTCACTTACAGTTCGTGAGTAAATGCTAATTCTCCATTAACCAGGCCATCTGCTGAACCAGACCCTCACAGTAAGTACCAGTGAGCTGATCAATGAAAGGAGGATGTCCGGACCAGAAGTCTTACAGGGTGCCTCTGTTGGATGCAAAATTGGGGGATGAGAAACTCGGGGTTCAGAAAACAACAGCTTAAACTCCAGCCCACAGGGCATGTCAGCACTTTATTCTGTAATATGTAAAAAAGTAGGCTCCTATTTTGCAGATGGAGACCTGAGGCTAAGGGTTGTTAACTGCTTTGAGCAAGGTTACAGAGCTGGGCGGGGGAAGCAGGATTCAGCTCCAGGGTTTGCAATGCAAGCCTTGCTCCATAATCTCTTGTATCTACTGAGTGCCCACCTCGCTGCAGGCAGTGTTCCTAGAGCTTCACACACATCCCGCCTTCACTCCTCCCACCCTCCCTGAGAGTCTTCATTATCCTCACCGTGCAATTGGGAAGACCAAGGCCCAGAAAGCTCTTGCAATGAATAAGCATTCACACCGGGGTTGGAATCCTGGGGTCTGATTCCAGAGTCTGTATTTCAATAACCATCTAACCAATTGCTGAATGGGAAGGAAGAGGCTGGCCTTCAACCAACTTTGGGAGGGACAGAGTTCGTCTTTATATCCCCAGCCCCTTCCTGTGCACTTTCAATCCGCTCTAAGGTCTCCCTGTCAGTTGTTCAGATCCCTGGAACACTCACTCCTCTTTTCCTCCATCAAAATCTGTGGTTAGGAAAGGGTATCTATCAGCTATTCACACTTTAGTAAGAATAAAATCATTATGTTTCTTTTCCCAGGGGTTAGTCGTACTTAAAGACAAACCTCTTATTACAGAAAGGAAGGACTGGTGTCCTCTTGTTCCCATTTGGAGGTGGCCTCCAGATCAGTCTATGTATAAGGCAACCTCCAATTCAGAACATCATCAGCTGCCTGAAATCCCCGTCAAAGGGCATCCCTCTTTAAGCTTTGTCTGTACCCCAAAATACACATGTACACACAGGGCACTTTAAAAAACCAAAAACTTCAAAAGTCATTCGGGAATCACTCCTTCTGAGGGAGGCCAGACAAGGGCACATTCTTCGTTTCTTGGGCATACGCCACGCACATGCTCTGTGTTAGGCAATTCACTCTGGATTTATTGCCCATGAATATATCATACATCTTTCTCCAAATGCTCATTTTCACCCTGGGCTACCTCTCATATTAATAGATACCATATGTTTTCTATCCACCATACAAATAAGCTATTTGATTTTATTTACTCCAAAAGAAACTAAGCCTCCTGGAATCCCACCAAATTCTGCAATATTTTTTCCAGGCTTTGGTACGTACACGCTCTGCAGATAGCGTGTTTGTTCTCTGTGCCAGGTTTATGCTCGATGGTGTGAATCCAGCAATTACTAAGGCACAGAGCAGTTCTTAAAATATAACAGAAAACAACAACAGATTTTAAAAATGATAATAATAATATCATCTAACATCAACGCTGTGCATCAGATACTCTCCTAAGCTCTTCTCCTGTGTCACCTGTAAGTGCCAATGTAGGGAAGTGAAGTAGAACGTCACTTTGGAGCCAAATCGCCTAGTTTCAGGTCCCAGCTCTCTACCTACAAGCTCTGGGACCTTGGGAAGCTCCCCTCCTTCTGTGTGCCTCAGTTTCCTCAGCTGTAAAATGGGGATGATGATGATAACAGTGCTTCCCTCGAAACGCTGTGTTGTGGTGCAATGAGGGGGTGGGGCAGGAGATGACTTCTAGATATGATGCTTGTAAGTTTGTGAAAAAGAGAGGTCAGAAGAGCTTCCAGAAGAAAGAAAGGGAAGAAGGAAACTCAACGGTTATTTCTGTTCATGGAACCCAAGTGGTGGGGCCCACAGTCCCTTGGAACCCCTGTCATTAGAATGGGCGGTGCCATTGTGACCACCTGGAATTTCTAACTCACAGAGCTGGGAACAGACCCTGGGGACATTGATTTGGGGAACAGATCGCATTTTGAGCCCCAGCTCTTCATCCTCCTTGTAGTCACACATTTTGCACAAGGGTCTGCATTTCCTGCCACTAAAGGGCAGGCTATACCTCCCCCCACCCCAACTTTCAGCCGGGCCGCGTGGTCTGCCTCGGCCAGTACAATAAGGCAGAGTGACAGTGTCAGGGCCAAGCCTCGACGTTTAGAGGCCTGGCTTATCCTTCCTTGTTCTCTCCCGCTTCTGCCGTCTGCATGAGAAGAATGTGCCCATCCAGGGCAGGGATGAGAAACACGTGGAGCGGGCCGAGCCCACCCCAGCCAAGTCCAGATGAGATGGGCCGACCCCCTGATGGGCAAGCTCAGCGCAGCCGCCCTGCCGAGCCGGCCCACCTCCAGCCAACCTGCAGCCTGAGAGCCAGGCCGACGCCTTCCGTGGAATGCTGCTCCGACGCTCTGGCTGTTTTTTATGCAGCATTTTTGGTACAGTTTCTTTTCAGAAGTATAAATTTTTCAGGGTTTGGAGAGGGCTCCTAAGCGAGCGGCCGAAGACCTTGCCGGTTAGGAAAATTAATTCTGAAGGAACGTGGGCAGAAGGAGGACACTTACTCTTGAACTCCTGACCTCCCAGACGCAGCGTCACCTGGCGGCTCCCATGGTCATAGGTCACACCAGGACAGGTGGCGCTGGTCTGTGCTTCAGAGGGGTCCCTCCAGTCTTTGACATTGCAAAGCAGGACATCAGGGGAGCTCAGGAGCCCGCAGATGATGGGACCTGCGGAGCCACGAGAGGGAGGAGAGGTTGAGGTGATGGGGAGCACACGGGGCCCTTTTAGAGACTCACCTCTGTGCCTGAGAGGCTTGTAGGATGGGGAAAGGTGACAGAGACACTGGCAGGAGCCTGGTTATAAATTAGGCTATTTTTCTTTGATCATCCTGCAATTGTCATACTGGCAAATTCCCAAGGGGAGGGCCACCAGTATGCCCCTGACCCTTTCCTCCTCCATTCAAGTCCCTCTTCATGGGTCAGCAGCAATGACGACACCTCTGCTTCATGGGGTCAGCAGCAATTATCCTCCAATACCTCTGGGGATCTTGCTGCCAGAATCCTGTCTCCATTTTCTACCCCCACCCAACACCCAAGAGAATGATTTTCTGTGTGTGTGTGAGGAAGGATGGCCCTGAGCTAACATTTGTTGCCAACTTTCCTCTTTTTGCTTGAGGAAAATTGTCACTGAGCTAACATCTGTGTGAATCTGCCTCTATTTTGTATGCGGGATGCCACTACAGCCTGGCTTGATGAGCGGTGTGTAGGTTCTGCACCCAGGATCTGAACCAGCAAACCCCAGGTCACCAAAATGGAGTGTGTGAACTTAACCACTATGCCACTGGGTTGGCCCCCAGAATGATCTTTTTGAGACTTCGAGGGAATAAACAGCAGCTTCTCTCTCTCTCTCATGCATGCACGTGCACACACACATACACTCAAAGGAGCTCAATCCTGAAAGGACTCAAAGGAGTATTTAGATTCAAAGCAAGGAACTACTAAAAATCAAGAGCTGTACCCCAATGACACAAGCGACCCTGATAGGAAGTGAGCTCCTTGTCTCTGGACGTATCCAAGCAGAGGCTGTGCACCCACATCCCTCGGATGTGTAGAGAGAAATCTACAACTAGGGAAGGGATTGGACTATTTTGTTCTGAATATATCTTCTAACTCTGAATTTCAGAAAGCTGCCCCAAAGTTCTGACTCCGTTTAGACCCCCAAACTAACCGAATTCGACAGTGATGTTCGTTAGATAAACATAAGCAACTCAACTGTTCTGGATGTCTGCGACGCGCAGCCACCACAGCGAGCGCTTTACGTATAGCAATCCCCTTAATTCTCATGGACACTATTATCTCCATCTTACTGATCAGGAAACTGAGTCTCACATCAGTTAAGTACACTGCTCAAATATACTGAGATCTAGAAACTGAAGAATTTATTTATCATTTGGATTCATAACCCTGTTAGGGAGTATAGTGGTTCAGATTCTCCTGGGGAAAAAAAAAACGGAAATTTACCCCACCCCCCCACAACTCTCATTTCCTCCTTTATCCTATTTATGTCCAAATCCAGATAAGCTTCAAACTCTCCTTTCACCAAAATTTCCCCAAAGGCGATGATTCAGGGATGTCTGACTTACGAATTTGACATTTTGTCCTTCTCCCTTCTGCTGGCCACTTTTAACCTGCAGTAGTTAAAAAATCAGCAGCAGCAGCATCTCTGTGCAAAAATGTCACCTTGGAGGTCCTCTAATGTGGTGGTTCCTAGACCAGGGCGCTTAGACTGATTATATCAAAAACAGGGGGAGAGTTTTGAAAATGCTTGTTCCTAGGCACCAACCACAGAGTTTCTGACTTGACAAGTCATGTGTGTGTGAGGGGTGGGGGTTGGCATGTGGGAATTAGTATTTGTAAATAGCACCAGAGATGACTCTACTGCACAGCCAGATTCCAGAATCCCTGAGCTGGTTAGACCACCTCATTTTACAGATGAGGAAACTGAGGCACAGAAAGGGAGAACGGTGGTGCTGGTTGCTGAGAAGTAAAGGAACAGCCAGCAGGCAGCCCCCCTGCAAGGCCCAGACGAGGCGTGCAGCCCAGGCGGCAGGGGTGCAGGCAGAGCCGCTGAGAACCCAGGGGAGTCTAGGCTCTGTGATCTACCCACCTCACAAGCCAAAAAACAGACTCAGGGAGTTAAACAAAGGCTGCTGTACTTTGCCTTCTGCTCTCAGACTCTGGCAGAGAAACCCCTGCCGCTTTCTTCTTGAACCGGCGCTCAAGTGTCAATGGGAACTCTGTGTGTCTGAGCGGTGGGCCCAGCTAGAAAGTGGAGGTGACTTTGCTGATCGCGTCCTGCTGGCTTCAATTACACTCCCGCAAACCTCGGGGCCTGCGAGTCCCTCTGAACCCCGCTTCCAAGTAGCCTCAACCAAAATGTACAGAAATGTCCAGAAGCCTCATGCGTTTGCATCAATAATTACCAGTGGAAACAAAGCCATTTAGGAATTAGAAGTCGGAGGAGACTGAAGTGTGGCTGGGAAGGGAGCGAGTGGAGAGGGGGAAGGAGGGGGAATCTAGGAGAAAGTTAAGTGACTTTCCAGACGGAGGTAGAAGGATGCAGCGGGATTCTGTTCCTGGTCATCAGCAGATCCAGCCAAAGCTTTAGAAGTCAAAACCCCAAATGTGCCCATCAGACGAGACTGAGAAAAACATCTGCCTGGTGTTCTGCGTGTGCCTCGAAGGGAGCCTAACTTGCAGCCTCGCAAGGTGGCTGTTCAGCTCAACATAATTCACAGATCACAGGTGACACTTGGAGGGGAAAGCAAGCAAGCTGCTAGCCAGAAATGTCGTGGAAAAAAGGGTTTTGTGGGCTTATTGCTCCACGGAACAGAGTCATTATTTTATATATGATCCTAAGGAAAATGAAATCAACTTTTCCAACTTGCAAAATCATCTGGTCTGGTGAGGAACTGAGTGTCAGGGGAAATTGTGGGGTCCTCAGAAAAGACATTTGGTTTAAAAGAGGTGAAGGCATCCTGGATTTGAATTGCAGTGTTTCTAAATATAGACATACACAGCATACATAGACATATATACATGTGTGTAGATATGTACATGTGTGCGTGCGTATGTGCGTATATGTGTGAGTATAATTATCTGTCTCTCTCTGCATATACATTTTTGCTTGTCTAAATACTAACGTGAATGCCCATCATATAATTATAGAGCATTAAACCCAGAAGGAATTTTAGGACTCAACATGCTCCAGTCCAGGCTCCTGCCCTATCGCTCCAGCAAATATTCCCATTTCGGCCACCGCTGCCCACTGTGAGCTGACCTCAGCATTTTTCAGTGGTCGCCTTTTTTGCACGCTCAGCAGCATCCCAAACTGTCGACAGACAGCCTCCTGGCCTTCCACCTTCTCCGCCTTGGTTTCCAGGAAGTGCCTGTCTCCTCGGTCTCCTCCTGCCCGTCTGGCCTCCTGTGTTCTGTCCTCCCTGCAGATCGTCTACCCTTTAGGCAGATGTCCTTTAGGGACCGGCCCCAGCCCCTCTATCTTCTCACCCTGGACCTTCTTCCTAGGAAATCCCACCCACACCCACACCTCTGACACCACCTCAAGGCCGGTCATTCACACATTTCCATCTCCCGCCAAGACTCCGCCTCTGAGCTCTGGATCTTTGTATCCAAAGGCTTAGTCCACATCTGGTGAATGTCTTGAAGGCACTTCAAACTTAGCATCCCAGAAGGACTCAGGACCTGCCCAAATCTCCCTGCCCATCACCAAATCCGCATCTGGTATCTTCCATTATTCACCACACAAGCAAACTATCCAACCCAGTGAACAAGGTAGAGAGGCAAGAATGATCGGACACCTCCCCCTTCCTCAACACCCAGTTTCCAAAGTCCGGTGGATCTTGCCTCCTAAAGGTATCTTGAATCTGCCCTCTTCCCTCCAGCTCCACTGCTGTCAACCCAGCCCCAGCCCCCTCTTCCCTGGACTACTGGGGTGGTTCCTAACTGGACTCTCTACATCTACTCTAACTCCCTATCCATGACCTTCTGCACACTCAGGCCAAGGTGCTCACTTCAAAATTCAAATCTGATCATGACACTCCTGTGCTCAAAACCTTCAATACCTTCTTGCTGTTTTTGGAAACAACCTTTAGTTCACCCTACAATGTTCTCCATGATCTAGCCCTTGCCTGTCCCTCCTGCCCCTTCCCAAACCAGGGCCCACCTTCCCAGCCTGCTTTCCCTACTCCAGTGACCACAGCTTCCTCTCCTCTCCCCTTCTGTATCATGCTGAGGACTTCTGTACAAAGCCCTCCTACCACAGGGCCTTTGCATATGCCATTCTCTCTGTCTAGAATTATCTTCTCTCTTTTCTTCATGTAGTTAAGAACTGCACATTGCTCAAGATTTAGGGAAGTCTTAATTTATCTCCCTGAATAGGACAAACCATTTATTATATGTTTTCAAAGTAATACTTACCTCTTCTTCAGAGCTTAGCAATTAACAATTATCCTTTTCTCTCTATGTATCTGATAGAAGGAGGTGGAGGCGGGGAATAAGGGATAAGCTCTTTGTACTGGGAATTAGGACACCTGAGTTGCAGTGCACCTTGCTGCCCACTGGAATTCGGGCATCAGGCAGGCCCCTTCCTCTCTTTGGAATCAGCTAATTTCACCAACATCACTCTGCACCTGCAGCGTGCATGGCTCTCCCAGGGGCTGGGGACAAGTGGCTAGTCCATAGCACCGGAAGTTTTAGTCAACCAGGGAGACAGACACGTGAACTCAGATGCAAAGAGAAGGGAGGAACTAATATTTCCGGAGAAAGGAAGCATGAGTGGGACCTAGAGTTACACAGTTTGGAGGGTGGGGGATCTCGACTCGGGGGTGGAGGTGGGAGGATGATGAGACAGCAATTAAGAGACTGACGCAATTACCAAGAAACAATAATACAGGCCTAAATACAGACAGCGGAGGTGAGGATGGAATAAACTCAATCCCCAAAATAATGAGGAGGCAGCAACAAGACATCAGAGCGAGGAACTAGAGAAGGGGAAGGAAGGTTGTAGGGCAATCCAGCACGATTCCCAGGCTTATGGCTGGAGTGACCTTCCCCGAGATGGGATTCATAAGGGAAGCAGCTCGTTTTGGGTGAAAACTATCCATTCATTTAGAGCCCTGTTGACTTTGAGATGCCCGCGGCCCACCCAGAGGCAACATCCAGACAGCAGATGAGGGTGTGGATCTGGACCTCTGCTGAGAGGTCTCACCAGAGCAGAGAACCAGCTGGGGAGACAGCAAAACCTGTACAGTTAACCTCTAAGGAATGAGCTCAGGACGCTGATGGAAGGAGCAGCCTGGGTAAGAGAAGGGGTCTTGGAAGTCGGGAGAGGGGCGCTGAAAGAACTGGGCAGCAGTCAATAGGGTCGACAACCAGAGACACTCGGGCCAAGGAGGACAGGATGGGGCTCCTGGTGACTGGTGGGCAGGTAGCAGCATTTTGGGGAGAGAAGGAGTTTCAGATTGCAGGGTCTGGCTGTGGTGGCAAAGGGGAGAAATGGAACAGGAGCTAGAGGGAAGCCACGAGATCAACAGCCCCACTGTGTTATGCTCCTTAACATAACACACAGACAGTAGAGACGGGGAGACAGTGAGGGGCACCGGCTGATGGCACACAGGGTGAGACCAGGAACGAGGGAGGACTGAGGCCCCTGAGGAGGCGGAAGTGATGCGCTTTGCCCTCCAGAGGCAGGTTAGCCCTCGGCAGGGCAGGATGAGCGGATGCTGGAGCTGACCACAGCCCTGCGTGCCGTATATGGTGGGTGCTTTAAAAACACCTGCTTACCGATAAGCCCAATGTCACGGTTCATAGTCCTCAGAACTCACGGAGTCTCTCTGCCTCTCGCTCAGCTCACATGGATGCACGCTCTGGTCCAGACTCTCTCTCTAACCTTGCCATCTAAATGCTACCCATCCCTTGAGCCCTCTGTGACCACCGAGTCCCCTTGGTATCTCCCTCCTTTGTCCTCCCAGGCTCCAATGGTCTCGACACTCATGCTGCCTTGTCTATGGAGCCTGGTGCAGAGTAGGGCTCAATCTGTGTTTGCTGGGTGACAGCCCGAATGAAGGAGTGACGGTCATGGTCCTTTCACGGTACCCCTGCCTCACCAGCCAGACTCTAAGCTCCTTTCATCTATTCCCAACCCCTAATACATTAGATTGCACATATACGGTGGTCAATTAAAGCTCATTATTGACTGAAAGCGAGGGTCATAAAAAGATATATAGGGGGCCAGCCTGGTGGCGCAGCAGTTAAGTTAGCACGTTCCGCTTCTCGGAGGCCCGGGGTTCACCAGTTCAGATCCCGGGTTCGGACATGGCACCGCTTGGCAAAAAGCCATGCTGTGGTAGGCATCCCATGTATAAAGTAGAGGAAGATGGGCATGGATGTTAGCTCAGGGCCAGTCTTCCTCAGCAAAAAGAGGGGGATTGGCAGTAGTTAGCTCAGGGCTAATCTTCTTCTTCTTCAAAAAAAAAAAGACCTATATGACTACTTCGATTTTTTTTTAATCTTCAGAATTCTCCACAAGCTGAATGCACGAAGTCACATAATTGGTTATAGTTAAGTCTCCCTGCAACTAAGTTAATAGACACAGGAGCCAAATCCACGCCCAGCATTTTGCACCTGTTATCTTTATAACAAGTAGTCAAAGAGGAATTATCATTCTCTCTATTTTACGGACAAAGGAACTGCAACTTGATAGTTTAAGCAACTTGCCCAAGATTGCACAGACAGAAAGTGGCAGAGCAGTGACTAGAACCCAGGTCTGTCTGACGCTAAAGTGCCTTCTCAACCACTAGGTTATGTAGCCAAGTACATGGATTTATTTCTATTGCAAAAGAACAGAAAATTCCAGTTCTATTGATCGCAGGACCTGGCGCACAATAGGCACTCAACAGATAATCATTGAATGAACGATCACGGGTGATGGGAATGAATTGCCATTTTTTGACCAAACGTGGCCAGCCCAGGCTTCAGAGGTAGTATAAGATGCTGCTGAAGATACACCTGGGCTCAAATCTCAGCTCCATCACTTTGAGAACTGTGTGACTATAAGTAAAGGGTTCTAATTCTCTGTGCCTCAGTTTCTCAGTTTGTAAAATGGAACTCCCAATGCCTCCCCTGAAGACAGCAGTAAGGAGAATATCAGTATTACAATGATTACAACGTGTAGTGGCTTGCACATATGTGACACATTGAAAGGGTCACGGCTTGTCCCTGACTTTGTGTATGCAAATATCACCTTCTTTGTGGATGGGGTCACCTCATGCCTGCAACTTCCCACAGCCATCCCCATGCCATATATCCCAGTTTCTGTGACCCAATGCAGTCCCTGTCCTTTGTCCGACCATGGGTCGTGGTACAGGGGCCTGGCCCTCCATGCCACATTACCTCCTTGCACCTGCGCGAGGATGAAGCCGTCACAGCACGAATCACGGTCACATGCAAGAAGACAGAAGAGATGGGCCTCCGTCAGATTGGCTCCTGAGGCTGAGAACACGACAGGGTTGTACACTCCGGAGAGCGTGTTCTGGAAACCAGTGTTTTGGAAGCTTTTCTGACTAGCTGTGGGGAATTCTTGGCCTGGGGAAAAAGCAGAAAGCATTTTTTAAAAATCTCAAAACAATGCAGAGTTGACCAGACGTCACTGGTCATACGACAGTGGACCCTCTCATCGTGCTGGGGCAGTGCGTGGTCCAAGACGAGATGCTCTCTGTGCCATGAAACTTCTGCACGTGCCTGTGTATGAAGAGCGAGGAGCCCGCCTCGGCCATGGCCACAGCCCCAAACCTGACGGCAGAGCCAGACACACGCCCATCACTGCTTTGACAGTCTCAAGGGGATGTGTGGAGAACTGGCATTTATGACTATTTTTATTATTACCAGCAACTACCTATTGAGCTCCAACTGTATACACAGACACCGTGACAGGTGCTTTACCTTCGTGACTGCGGTGCATTTTCACTGCCCTGTGCACTAGCTTCCGCCTGCTCTGCTATCAGAGGGGTTACTGTAACGCAAAGTGGTTTGAACACGGGGTGGACAGGAAGCTGTGCGGCCGTAACGCTGCAGCTGCACTGGTAGATTGACAGTTTTCCCCAACATCCCATTTCCTTGTGCCATCAAACAGGGTGAATGCAGCGCACAGAATCAGTGGAGCGCAGCAAGCTGCAGAGAAACGCGGGACTGGACCCAACGCCCATCGGCCCACGTTCTTCCTCTTGCCTCAGACACCACCAGTTCTGTCTCCAAAGTGATGATTCCAATTTTCCCTTCTCTGTGCAACTGGTCCTCGTCTCTATAACTCAGCAGCCTACACTCTTCCACATCAGGCCACCTCGCCTTTTACACTAACTGTTGCAATTCTTGGGGATGGACTCAACGTCTTTTTTTAAACCAAATCGGATCGTAACTGTTTTTGTCAGTCCTCTGTTTAGAAACGGCATGGTTTGGGTTTTGCCTGTCCCTAACTCTAGCTTTCCCATAGCCTTGTATTTTTAGAGCATCATATTGCAAACATGAGATTTTTTAGGGATATATATATATATATATATTGCAGTCCAGCCAAAATGTCTGTCCTATTATGATGTCTATTTTACATTTGAGGATGGAGAGCCTTAACAAGTGCACTGTCTTGCCTGGGTTTACACAGCTGGTGGGTGGCAGAAGGGATGCCAAGGCCTGTGCTCTTCACTACCCTGACCTCCCGCCAGCCCAGGAGTTCACCAGGTCTTACCGACTTGCACACCCAGAGGTAGCGGAGAGGCTTACAGTGTGGGACCCAGGAGCACAAGCTTAAGAATGAGGCAGACCTGACTGCAAACCCTGGCAGCACCCCCAGCAAGCAAGTTCCTAATTCCTCAGCTTTCCCATCTGTACAGTGGGGATGATAGAATGTAATCCTCATGAATTTTGTGCAAATAAAAAGATCTACTGTACATAGAAAGGCTGAGCAATGAGCCTGGCACTTAGCTGATGCTCAGTAGATATTTTGCAGGTCTCCAAACGGCCTGCATCTTCTTCCTCCCAGCACTGGCTCACTCAGCCCCCTCTGCCTGATGCCCTCTAACGGTGCCAGCAAAGCCCCCGCCCAGCCTCCACCAAAGCCCAGCTTAACTTAAAGGGTCCATCACACAGATCTTTACAGTTGGAGTTCATCACTCTCTCTTACATTCTGTTCACACCTCTACTCAAGGCTGCATCGCCCTTTCCCCTGTATTTAAGCCGCTTGCGATGGTGTCTGTTTCCCCCACCAGCTTGCAATTTCCTGCAGCCATTCCCTGCCATCTGATGCAGTAGTCACCAGCCACATGTGACCACTCAAATGTCAATCCCAGTGCATCAAAGCTTATGTTGCAATAGTCACAGTCCAAGCGCTCAGCGGCCACATGTGGCCACTGGTTACCATTTTAAACAGCAGAGATTTATAGAACATTTCCATCACTGCAGAAAATCCTACTGGACGGGGATGCCCTGGCCTGTAGGGCTGTAGGGCTGTAGGGCTGTAGGGCTGTAGGGCTGTAGGGCTCACCTTGGCATCCTCCACCTCACCCTGCATGGAGGCCCACCAGCCCTGAGAGCTTTGAATAGTGGGCTTCCTCTCATCCTCAGGTCTCAGTTCCAATGTCCCCTTCTCTGAAGCTGCTTTCCTGGGCACCCTAAGGCAGCTCATGTCCAGCTTTCTTTTCCTTTTTTAATTGTGACAAAACACGTAGAACATAAGATTTACCATCTTAACTATTTTTAAGTGTACAGTTCGATGGCACTAAGTACATTCACGTTGTTGTGCAACCATCACCACCATCCATCTCCAGAGGTTTCTCATCAACTCTGCACCCACCAAACACGAGCTCCCCCTCGCTCTCCCCCAGCCCCTAGTAGCCTCTTCTCCTTGCTGTCTCTATGAATTGGACGGAGACTCCAGGTAGCCCCTGTCCATCTTCACGCCATTGTCCTGTTCATTTTCCTCAAAGCACTCATCACCTTCTGAAATGATCTTATTGCTGGATGGATTCCTTCATCAATCAGTGATTGTGTGTTTCGTTCACAGCTGCAACCACAGCGCCTGCCCCAGTGTGTGTCACACTGTGGGTGCTCAGTAAATATTTATGGGACGTGGCAATGCTGAGCTGACCCACGCAATGGTCAAGTCCCGGACAATGAGCAGGTCTGGGAGACCCTTCAGTCAGGGGAGGTCGTGCCCCGAAGTCCCCAGATCCACCCTGATGTAGTAGCAAGCTGCTTCCTCCGTCTGGACCTCATCTGTGAGACGAGGGTGTCGGGCTAGACAATCTCAAAGGAACCTTCGGGCACCATCTTCCATTGATTCTGAAAAATCCCACGGCTCCTCTTCCAGAGTCAAGGCCACAGACTGTAAGTGGGCTTAGACAGAGGATGGCACAGGAGGATGGATCAAGCTGTCCCTTCTTCCAGGTCACTTAAAGCCAGGCATGGGAAGGGACGTGCTTGACCACCTACTGGGTGCCACAGATTGCGATGGAGACTTTCAGAAATTGTGTCCTTTCCTCCTCAGCTATGACATTTTATTCCCATTTTACAGAAAGCAAAACAAAGAAGTCGCTCCTGATCAGAGACAGAGCTAGTAAGCAGAGAGGCGGGAGTCTGAAGCCAGATCCAGCTTGCCCCAACCTCCCTTCTCTTTCTGCGACACCAGGATCCAGAAAGGCGGAATCTGTGCACCTTCCACTTTAAAAAAAAAAAAAAGCAAAATAAAACAAAAAAAGCAAAAAACAGTTCTGCCCTTGATTTAGTTTGGCAGCAAGGAAGCCTCACAATTTCCCTTGCAATCTTCTCCCTAAGTATAACTTTCAGGAGATGAGGAAGGAAAAAAAAAAAAAACTAACACTTAAAAAGAAACACAATTGCATTTTTTAAAAATGTGATGAAAGGCCAAGGTATGGTTTTAAAGAACATTTTAGGGAGGAGTTACTTGTTTTATTGTGGTTTTCCTTTTTAGAAAATAATCTCTGTTATTTTTAAAGATGGATAGTAAAAATAATTGGAATACACACTGGGGCAGAAATTCGAGTAAGCCTGGGCACAGATGAGAGAAATCCGAGCTCTGCTGGACTCCCTTCTCCCAGGGGAACCCTCCCCGGAGACAGGATGGAGGCATTTGGTGAAAGGAGGACGAGAGCCAAAAAAGCACAATCATTCATCCCTGCTGAGGACTGCCACCAAGGTCAGCTGAGGCTGCGTGCCTGGGCCTTGGCATCCTCGCCACTTGCTGCCAGCTGTTCACAGCACAAGTCTGAGGCTGCTGGGAGCTAGGCCACCTGCCCTGAGTTAGGGACCTAAGAGAATGACACACCTGCTACCCTTCATTCCAACCCCCAAATCCTTGTTCAGGCCCCTTGGCTGTCTTCTGGTCCACAGCCATGGCCTCAGGTCATCAGGAAACTTTTTAGCAAGAATGAAAATGATCGCACAGACATCCTGCACTTGCTGTTTACCAAGTGCCACACGCTGTTCTGAAAGCATCCCAGGCATCACCTCGTTCTGACCTGCTGATCACCTCGGTTCACTTGTGGCTCCTATTTAACTAAGGAGGAATCACGGAAGCCCAGACTCTCAGGGAATTTGCCCAGGATCACCCCGCCTGTGCATGGCAGAGCTGGGGTCAACCCAGGCTGGAGGGTCCAGCGCACTCACCCTTAACTCCGTGACATGAGGGCCCGGGGAGCAGTGACTAGTGAAGGTGTCACAGCTTGTCGTGGCCCAGGGCTCACAACCCTGCATTGCTGTCACCTCTCTTGGTCCTGATGGAGAGGAGGCAGGAGGCGAGCAGGACAGGGCAGAAGTGCACAGGCCGTAGGATTCAGGGGGACTCCCCACTTCTCCCACACGTGCTACAGAGACAAGGAGGGCTTCCCTGCTCGCCCTCTCGGAGGCCCTCTGTGCAGGGGAATTCAGACACACGTAGGTTCAAACCCAGCTCCCCAACTTACTAGCGGTGTGACCTTGGGCAACTCTCTTAATCTCTCCAAGTCTCAGTTTCCTCATCTATAAAATGGGGACTATGATCCCGTTTTTGCCTTCCTCCAAGGATTTCTGTGAGGGTGGCATGAAGGGATGTATGGGGAAGTGAGTTATAAGCTGTAAAATACGATACACCTGTGCTACTCAAGGTGTGGTCCAGGGACCAGCAGCTTTGGCATCCCTGAGAGGTTATTTGAAAGGCAGAATCTTGGCCCTACCCCAACTTATTGATTCAGAATCTGCATTTTTCCAAGCCCCCAGATAATGGGCATGCACATTGCAGCTGGAGGATGTCCTATGTGTAGGATGATGAGAAAGAAAGGCTTGGAGGTTTGGACTGGTTGTGAGGAGGTCTGACAACTTCTGGGGAGGGTGGAGACCAAAGGGAGAGAAGAGTGAGGCTCCACGAGTGGGAAGGCCCTAGAGGGGGGCTGCAGGGAGCCTAGAACCCATACCCCAGGTGGAGATGCTCCCCACCTCCCAGGCAGCCTCATGGGCTTGCATGGGGCACACGGTCTGGACTCTGCTGGGTTCTGCCAGCAGCCTTTGTGTCTGCTCTGCAATTTAGCTCCTCACCTGCAGAATGAGCCTCCCCGTCCCCTGGGCTGGGGGCAGCCTGGCCCCTCCCTAAATGTGCCCTGCTGGAAAGCAGCTCCAAACACTGAGCAAGTCAACCACTGAGGCCCCGAGCCATCCAGCTCGGCCAACCTACCCTTTTTCAAATACACCGCCAGAGAGCCTCCATCCCCGCTCCTCACTTGCACCTGGCACCTGAGACTTCCAAAGCCAGTGGCCTCCGAGTTCCCCAACGCTTCTCGATCCTGAAGATGGAAAGAGGCTGCGTTATCATCCTGTGATATATAAGAATTCAATTCAACAAACATTCATCAAACTCTAACCAAAGGTAGGCCCTGGGGCTGCAAAGATAAAAAAGAGACATTTCCTGCTCGTTAGTTTCTCCCAGTCCATTGGCGGGACACAGGCATGAAGCAGTAAATTCCAGCCCAGAGCGTTAGCTGGAAAGATAGGTGTAATTAGAGAGGAGGTTAATTACAGAAGAGGGAGTGATTAATTCTATCCAGAAAGGGGAGCAAGAAAATTTTCCCAGAAAAAGTAGATCTGGGTGGGGTACTGATATATAAGTAAGAGTTCGTCAGGTGGAAACAAGAGAAGGGTGATTTTAAGCAGGGCAAACCGCAGAAATGGAGACCCGGAATTCCACGGGTATTTCGAGAACTGGGTCCAGTGGTTCTCGGGGCCTGTCAGTCGTGACAGGGGAAGCGGGGAGAGAAGAGGGGGAGGCAGGAGGCAGCTCATGGAAGGCCTGGGAGGCGCATGGCCGGCATCCCGTGAGGACCAGGGGGAGGTTCTTAAGCTTGGAAACAAGGAGGTCAGACTTCCAAAGGTCTTGCCGTTCTCACTCACCTCTGATCTCTCTTTCTGACTAGTGCCGGCACTCTTGGCGTGCGGGCGTGGAAGGATAAATCAGTCTGTATCAATCTGTGTTTTTTCCCCTTATTTTGCCTTCTTCCTCAAAGGCCTGACTTTGAGTTTCCTGGTTGTGGGAATTTGGGGAGGGCAGGGGCTAAGGCAAAGCTATGCGAAGGCAACAGCTCTCCCTGCCTTTTAGAAAGCCTGAACTCACGGACAGATGACGGCCTGGGGAGGAGGAAGGGCCTTTGAGGGGAAAGATTCCAGCCGACTGAGGAGGGTCTCAGACAGGAGGAACCCTCGGCCTGTCTGTGGTCAGGCCCTGGCAGGGGTGGGGGAAGTTTTTGGGGGGCTAAACCCCTAAGCTTGGGGCCACTGCTTCGGCAAGAGTTCCTTCCACCTAAGCCTGGCCCAGACACAAGGGTGCCGTGGAGCCTGAAGCAGCGCTGGGACTGCAGCCTCAGCACCGGGCTGTGTGGATCAGTGGTCAACACCCCCTTGCCTGTGCCTTGGGATGAGGAGCCTCACTGATGGTTGAGATGGACCTTCCCGCTGACGTGATGTGTGGATAACCACGTGACAGCAATGGTGACAACTGTAACAAAGGTCACTGAGCATTGGCTTGGCAGCAGAAACTGTCCTGCGAGCTTTTCCTGTCCTCACAGCAATCCTGGGAGGCGGCTGCCCCTATTACCCCACATCATAGACGGGGGCCCTGAGGAACCAGGGGGCGAAACGGCAGCGAGCAAGTCATGGGGCTGGGACTCGAACCCAGGCAGCCCCACTCCAAAGCACCTTCTTAACGACTGCCCTGGCAAGACAGGGTCTCTCATGGGTTGAGGAGTTGGAGGTAGAATTCGCGCCTTTTTGCTTTTTTATAAAAAACGGAGTGTTGTATTTCTTGCAGACTGAAATCCACACTTACTAAACAAGCAGCTGTCAGATATCGGAGGATCAAATGATCAATAACCCAATACGTTTGCCAGAGAAATGCCGGGTGCTTAGCAAGCACTCAGTAAATGCCAGTTATTTTTGTATTATTATTAATTCTATAAGCTAGGTCTGATCCCTTAGGAAAACAGAAGTAGATTTTCTTTAAATCGGGGATTCCCCATGACTTGGCAGTCACCTAGGGAGCCACGGTCACTGACAGCGACACACAGTGGCAGCTGTGACCTTCAGACCCCTCCATCACAAGGGACCTGAGGGAGTCTGGACAGAGGTGTCCTGTTAGCAGAATCACTCACCATGGACCAGCTAAGATGAGGGAGCAGCGCCCGGAAGCCCATAAAACAAATAAATGGAGCTGGTCTGCACCGCCGGACAGCAGAGGAGGGCAATGCCAAAACCATGTGCTCAGTCCTGATGTTAATGACGGTGAATTCTCGCTGAGTGTCACCCCCTACAAGCCTAGCGCCCCCCGACTCAAGACACCCATTCCCCCTTGATACATCTTACATTAGGTCTGAATCATGACCGTGGAAACAATAAAGGCCACTGTCATGCTCCCCTAAATGCTTTACCCTTAAACTTACAGGAGCCAGCATTTCTTCAACAGTCTACTGCATGTCTTGGGTTAGCTCCTTGAATCCTCACCAGAAGCCTGCCAGTTAAAGACTCCATTTTGCAGATGAGAAGACTGAGGCTAAGGAAACTGCACGTCGTCTAACAGCCCCAAAGTGACGGAGCTGAGATCCGATCCAAGACCCTTCTCTGCCTCTCCTCTAGATCCTGCAACTACAGACCCCAGCTTGAGTCCTAAAATTCAGAAGTCCAACCTCCATGCCCCTTCCAGGATGTCGCTTATGAATACACACTCACACGCCAGCACAGGTACATGGACAAAGGGCATGCAATGCACCAGTGTGGGTGATACTGCAAAACTGCTAACAAATCTGCATGCCCTTAACACTGGAGAAACAAATTGTGTTCATCCATAGAATGGGTTGGTATGCTGCCATTAAAAAGAACAAGGTTCCTTTTTTCAGATGCAGAAAGTTAAATCATACGTGGGGAAATCAAGGTAGAGAAGAATATGTATTATAAAATATTAGCATGAAAACAAACAAAAGATGCTTTTAAACACATAGAAATTTTCCGGAAGGATCCAGGAGAAACTGGAGAGTGAAAACGGAGATTGGCATGTGGGTAGGAGTTAGGGAGCTAGGAGACAGGAGAATTGCTTTTCACTGCATCCCCTTCTGTCCTAAATCATGGGAACCATGAAATTGTCAATACTCTACCAGCTTTGACTTATAGAAACAGCAATTCCATGTGGCTCTCACTAATATTTGACTTTTTCCTTTCTAAACCATAATCAAATTTACTTCTACAATGGAAGGGAATGGTGGGGTCTGGGACTCAGCATGACAGATAGTATTTAGGGCTCTGGACAATGTCCTGTCGCATCCAGTGCCCAAGCTGCCTGATGAGGTAAGTTGGTGGGTAACAGAAGGGGAGTGTTCATCGTTGCAATTCTCTTCTGACTGATTTGTCACGACTGATACTGATTGATACTGCTCAGATCAATGCTCCTTATGTCAACTTCATCCTGAGCCCTCACTGGTCTATTGCAGTTTCAATTTCCCAAAGTCTCATCACTTTGAAGAAACGGAGACTACATGGGATCAGCTATTGACAATCCCATTCCATCACGTGATCGGCCTGGTGTCGGTTCAATCAGAGTTTATGTCTGACGTAGAGTGGACAAGAGGCAGGACCGCCACATGGCTGCCACAACTCACCTGACCAGAAGTCATGCAGGCGATGTTGTCACTTGTCCAAGCATAGAAATCACACGAGACTTCTGATCCCGCCGTGGACACTGTGAGGAAGCTACAGGCTTCATCCAACGCACAGTCTGCAAATACCATGGCCAGTCACCCACCTGTCTCTCTCAGGTGATGCTGAGGACAGATGGACACATACCCCTACTCCCTGCCCCCAAATACACACACACACACACACAAATACACCCACACAAATACACTCATCTGAAACATGGGACAACAGTGACTATTCATGGACGATTGTAGGATGACGAGATAAGCCTTGTAAAGATACATGCTCAATAAATGGTAGCTGTTTTTATCCCTCTCTGGCTTCACAGTTAAAACAGACACCCATATTGCCCCACCCGGACAAACATCTCTATAAGGAACTGGTGCCCTTCTTTCTGCTCCTAACATTCAGTGCAGCATTGTTCTTGGCATATAGTAGACGCTCCAAAAACTCCGAAGTAAAATTATAGGTCAAATGTACATTTCGGAAATCAATTGATTTACAAAGCATTTTTGATAAAGTATATCTTTTCTTTATAGTTTAATGGTTTTATTTGATTTGTCTTGCAAGATCAGTAGAACTTATTTCTATACCTTTCTCCATGTGCCCATCTCGCCACCACCCCTCACCTGCCAAGCACTGTATCAGTGGAGAGTCAGAATCAGGAACTCTGGACCGGACCACCACAGCAACGTCGGCATTGAAGAGCACCTGAGATTCTGGAACCTTCTCAAATTTCTGCATCACTAAAAGAAAAGCAGATTATGAAATTTGACTCTGAAGGTAGTGGGCATCTGCAGAGAAGCCAAAAAAAGTTTTAGGCCAAGAAATGATTTCACATTCGCAGCCCTTGGTCACAAAAACGTCTCAAGGGGAGAAATGCCCTTCTAAGGTAGTTCCAGCATCTGCCTCACATCTAACACTGAGAGCTATTGCTTACCCTGTCTCCTTTTCCTACCTCATTGTCGGGAAGTAAGGAGAAAATGTAATATTATGTTAGTCCTTATAACTCATTTTTTCTCATTGATGTTGATTTTCTATCACATTTATATTTCCCTTTCCTTATCTTTGAGTGCTAAGTATATCTTATAATTATTTTATTGAAGACTTTTTTCTATAAAACAACTTGACTTCTTTCTGGAGAAAGAGGTAAGTTTTACAAAAAAAATACCAATAAAACGTGCATATGGGTTCATGTAAATCTGAAGATGTGCCATGTGGCTCAAGCATTTTTTTATATTACCGTCTGATTTTCTAGTTACCATCAATACCCCTGAGCTCCTGTCTGGTGGGAATAACATCGTCGCATGCTTATGGAACCAGACAAGGTAAGAAAAAGAAAGAAACTGTCTCAAGGCTATGAGACTTGAACTCACTCTTCACCAACTGAGCAAAAAGCACCGTGGGTAACTCTCCAGGAATGAGACTCATTTTACAAGCCAAAGCGCCCAAAGGTGTCAGTACGCTGCAGGGAACAATCAAAAAACAAGCCCCAAAGCACATGAGTACCAGTTTTGAGCCGACGTAACTATAAGCTCAGAAGCACTCATTCTCATACACATCTACTTCTTTATCAAAGGGACTTGTGTCTAGATTGGTTTTCAACATGTCAATAACTTCAAGACCACCCAAATCAATCTTTTCTCAGCTTTCATAGTAAGTGTGGAAAAAAAGTTAATTCCTTTTTGGGATGGGGCTGGGAGAGGGGAGTATTAATATAATAGAAGGCTTCAAAAATGTTGATATAGAAAAAAATCTAATTTTACAAAGTGGCGCTTCCACATTGATCATTGAAGTTGCCAGGTTCATGCGTTCAGCCCCTACTCAGACTTCTGCTCTCACCTCTTCGTCTCTTTTTTATTTTTATGCTCCTTGGCATCTTGTTTGTAGAGACTTCAGGCTCCAGTCCAGCAAACACCATGCTATATGCAGCCCAGTGTCCCTAAGTCTTGATCGGTATAGACCAGAAGCTCACAACACTCTAGGAGACTAAAGAAAACTTGAGACCTCTTTCAGTTTCCAATTAAAGTCTTCCCAGTGGCCATAAATGCAGGTAAAGAATCTGCTGGTTTTCAGAAAAGGGGCACCTTGGTGATAGAGATCTTCACATCGTAGCATTCTATGAAGAAGCCCATTGCCAAACAGAACAGAAACAATCTATGAACTGAGTTGCAATGATTCCATGGAATATTGAGTTTGCTTGCAGATTTATACGTTCTGTTGGTATAATTTCCCTCATACCAAATTTCTACTTAGCAGATATTTACAAATGTCTTGGGGGAAACATAGAATGTCAACATCAGAGCACGTCACCCTATTTGATCATGATTCTTACACAGTGTTTCATGGCTATACATGTACCTGTCTCCTTCCAAGACAAGGAGAATGTTTTGAGAATATCTGAACTCTCACTAGCTAAGATGATGACAGAGATCATAGTTTCCTGTTTATTGGATGGAAGGATGGATGGATGGATGCATGGATGGATGCATGGATGAATGAATGACTGTCAAGATCATTATAACACCAGGAAACCTGGAGGGAACATTATGAAGATGGCATGATTCTGATGGCAGGCACATCCTTCTGTTTGGGCACTTGACGTGATATCTGAAGCCTTTGACACAGGTCAACAAACAGTAGAATTAGAAAATTGGATCTAGTTAAAGGGAAGACAAACTTGAAATATTTCCACTGGCCAAGGGCAGTAAGTAAATGACTAACTGTGAGTAAACAAAGGGTTTACCACAGGCAATAGAGAGAAGAGGACTGCCAGGAGGCTGCAGCAGGAGGGCACCAAGATAGGGAGGCAGTACGTTCAAGCCCTGATGCCACCACCTCTCAACAGCTCTGTGTCCTGGTGCCCGTTTCGATCTCTGAGAGCCCAGGTTCCTGGTTGTGAGGATTACAGCATGAAGACCTAGTACGCAGTACAAACCCAGTAAATGCCAGGTCGCTTTGCTCGCTGCAAGGACACCCTGCCTAAGTACCAGGGCTTGTAAAATCGGCCACAGGGAATAAGATGGTGGGAGCATCTCCTTCCTTGAAGACCTTTATGAAATGGTTTTGAAGAAGCCCACATAACTGGAACAATTCATTCATTCTGTCAACAAGCGCTGACTGCTACAGACTAGAACAAAAGGGAAGACACAGTTCTAGCCCCCAAGGAGACTGCTGTCTAATGAGGCTAGAGCTTGGGGAGGGGGCTGGGGCGTGCGATTTTACTTATCCCAAGGGCAATGCAGAGCCACTGAAGAGTTTTAATGGGCATTGCATAAACAGAGTCGCCTTTAGAATAATTGCTCTGAAGCATTCTAGAAAAATCATCAGAGAAAAGCAAGACTGGAGCAGGAAGAGGAGTTAGGAGGCAGTGATCCATGTGGGTGACAACCAGGCCTGGACAAAGGCGGGGGAGTGGGGGTGGAGAAGGGCAAATCCCTCTCAGGTAGGTACCTGTTTGGGGGGTTATATAACTGACCTATACGCCTTTTGCTTTCTCAAGAGGACAAAAGCTGAAAAATTAGACCCTCATTCCACCCCGGGGAGAAAGATTCTCTCAAAGGCGAGTGCGGAGAATGCTGAGAAGAGTCATGTGGGCACGCCAGTGGGGGCCAGCGTGTTAACATGGAAATCCTCCTGCACATCCAGAGAGGGAAACTTAAGCTCAGAGCTTTGCATAAGAACCCAAAGCCGCTGAGGAGCAACCTGGAGGCATTCACAAGGCAGCATCTCAGGGAGGCGTCACTGAAGTCGGCAAAGCTGAGCTATTACCCATAAACGCTTCTGATGCCACTGATTAAACTCCTTTCTGCTCTGGACGAACAGGGCGGAACAAGCCATGAAAGCTTTACAAAGAGCGTGTTACAATCCTCAAAGGGGAGCCACTCACAGGAATGCAAAGAGGGCCAGGGTCAATGCAAGCACGTGGGTGGCAATCCCAGAAAGGCCGGGAAGCACCAGGGCCCCGGGCAAGTCCTTCCCCTCTGTGGACACCCTCTCCCTCATGGGTGAAGGGCAGCAAAGGTCTGCCTACCCAAACTCCTAGAGCATCTTCCATCTCTAACTCCCCTGATCGCCACTTCTGCCCAAAAGGAAGAATATGGGGAAAGAAAATAATACGACTTCCACTGGATTTACAGTTTATCCAGGGACAGACACACACACACAATCCTTGGGATTCATTAGCACTTTGCTAGAGAAGGGAAATGATTATTCTGAGCATCAGAAAATGGAAATTTCTCACCTGGATTTTCTCAGATATTTTATGTCATTAACTGCACCCACTTCCCTAAAAAGCACACGGGCTATGTGTGCAAGTGTGCACACGCGCGTGTGTGTTATGTGTGCATGCAAGTGTGCATGTGTGGGTGCGCGTGTGTGTCTGGCGAGGAAGCAGATGAACTAGTAGAAACACAGGTTGGTGCAATGGAAAGAATGCATTTGTGAGTCAGACACACACCGGGTCAAGTTCTAAGTGTGTTGTATCCTGACTACGTGATGAAGATAAGTCATTTAAATATACTTTGCCTCAGTTTCCTCAACTAAATTGTTGATAAGAACATAGATAAGAATATCCACTCCTGGGATCCTCTGTGAAGTTGACAGGGACAGCCCACATAAAATGCCTGGCCCCGGGCCTGGCGCATAGTAAGCCCGTGTATGCCAGGCCTCTCCTTACACAGAATCTAAGAGACGCCGGCGGCCAGGGCTTGTCCTGACACGTCAAGGGTGCAAAGCTAAGCCACAAGCCCTTGAGCAGCGAAGGTGACTCTGCAGAAAAGTGGAGCCGAGTCCTGAAGCCTTAGAAGAGGACGGAATTAAAGAACCTTACAGATTGCCTTGGCCGGCTCCTTGTTTAACAGAGAAGGAAACAAGGCAACTGGTATTCATGAGTCTTCAAAGCATTCTGAAATCCTTGTCACCTCTGTTGGGCACGGCATTGCTGACTCACTCAACTCCCCCACAAGTGAGGCATTAATATCCCCATTTTACAGAAGAGGAAACTGTGGAAGGTAATTGACCTGCCCAAGACTACGCAGGCAGTAAAGGGCACCAGGGGGACTAAACTGGTTCTGATCCCACTCCCATCGCATCTAATGTTGCAGGACATCTGTTGGTTCACCCGGGACTTTCCCAGCCATTATCTCATTGAAGAGCTGTGCCTGGCACAGGGGAGCGCCCACTGAATGTCTGTTGTCTTTGTAGGATGAGGTTGACCCTCAGGAGGCTGCTGGGGTGACTGAGGATCAGAGAAGTTGAGCTATTTGCTCTGGGTCACCCAGCAAGTAAATTATGGAACCAGGTCTGGCACTCATGTCTTCCCTCCACATCCCACTGAGGGAAATGCTGACCAGCTTCTCGGAGGCAAGCTGTCCACAAGAAAGGAAACCTCAGCAGGTTAATTTTTTTATAATTCATTTCTCATGCACGCTGAAGTGTTTAGGGGTGAGGTTTCATGAGGTCTGAAATTTACTTTCCAATGATGATAAATAAAAGAGAGAAAGAGCAAAATGCTAACAAGTTTTGCATCTAGGTGACAGGTATTTGTTCATCCTACTATTCTTTCAACTCCTACATAGATTAAACATTCTCAAAATAAAAAGTTGAAGATAAACACATCTCACGTCTCTCCCTTTCTAGAAAGCCCTGAGAGCACCACCCTCTCCCCAGTAACCTGGCTGATTTAATGGCCTGCACATACTCAGACACAGGGAGTCCGTGAGTGGGGCCTCGGTTTCCGACCATGGCAGCCTCCGCCCCTCGCCGTCCACACAGAAGGCCTTCCCACTGCCCCTGTCCCTCTGGCTGGCTCGGTACTGGCCGTCTTGGTCACACTGCAGGCCCGTCTCATTCTTCTGACAGTCAGTGACGCCTGGGACCAAGAGATGGACACAAGAATCAAGGATGTGCCTCAGGGATCCCCTCCCCTTCCGACTTTGAGGCTCTCGGTTGTTGATCAGACGTCCAAGTCACATGTCTGAGCCAGACACTCTCTAGTTTAAAACTCGTCACCTGACCAAAGGACGATGTCCAGGCTTGCTGTTGGGCCATCACTACGTCCCCTGAGGACATAACCAGAAAGCAGTCCCTCATCGAGAGCCTGACCATGCTGGCACCCTGATCTTGGACCTCCAGACTGTGAGAAATAAACATGTGTTGTTGAAGCCACTCAGCCTATGGTAATTTGTAGACAGCAGCCCAAACTGACTAAGACACGCTTTATAACCACCCTAGGAGAGAGGTATCCTCAGTCCCATCTAATAGATGAGGAAGTTGACTTCAGAGAAGGAAGGTGACTTGGCCTAGGTCACATTACCAGTAGGAGGGAGAGCGGGGATGGAAATGGGTCTGGCTGGTGCCGACGAGCCTCAGCCTCGTCCTCTGTTCCCTGCCATTTCTCCAGCTCCCCTCCATAAACAAGGATCCATGCATCGCATCGATCCCCTTCTAAGAAAGCATTTCCACTGGCAGTGTGATAGCGTTCAAGTCATCTCAAATGACAGTGACTGGAGTCAACGTGTGCAAACTGGAGGTGATGCCCACATGTCAAGGACACTCTGTGTTCCTGGGGAAGAGATTCTTCTCCAGGAGGAATGTCAGACTCCAGCCCAGAATACACCTTCCTTCTATTTTCTTGAAATTTCTGCCTTTTTACCACTGCTCTCCTGATGAAGGAAACTGCCCTGGTCAGAGACGGTGACTTGATCTCTTTTGATTACTTTAAAATTCTAAACACTATTCAGATTTTAAGCAATAGTGGTTTGCCTCATGTTGACATATTTTCAGACTAACATGAAAAGATGCGCAACAAGGCAAGTTCTGGGTCCCTGTTAGGAAAAACCCGACAGTACCCGGGTGACTACTAAGTAACGAGGCCAAGGGAAATCACATGACATATGGGAAGGCCACAGGTACACACAGTCCTTACAAATGCACAGGGCCAGCACGGGAATATGAGCTACACGGCGGCGATGACTGTAGGTGGAAAATGTCTTCCACTTTTCAATCTGATAAGGCTGAGTTACAAAAATCGGAAGTTTCAGAATCAGACAATACCAAGATCAAAGGCCAGCTATGTCACTTACTAGCTGAGTGACGTTAGCTAAATTACTTATCTGAGACATAACCTTCTGATCTGTAAAGCTGTGCCAATAATATTTACCCAGAAGGGGAGCTGGGAAGATAGAATTAGACTACACAGGTAAAATGTGTGAGCTAGACCAGGACAGGGTATTGACATTCACAAATGGGCCCCTTTGACTATTATGCTGTGTATTCAATGGTTCTCAATGGGGGACAATTTTACCCCCCATCCAAGAGACACTTGGCAATGTCTGGAGACGTGTTTAGTTATCACAGCCTGGCGGTGGGGGCATGCTCCTGGCTTCTGATAGGTAAGGGCCAGGGATGCTGCTAAATAAACATCCTGCCATGCATGGGACAGCCCCCCAAAAGGAAGAATTATCTATCCCCAAATTTCCATAGTGCTGAGGTTGAGACACCCGGCTGTGTCTTTGTCACATTGCAGAGTTTCTCTTTCAAAGCAGGACCCTGGAGAACTTACAGTGAGTCTGGCTGAAGGCTCCCGCAGAAAGAGTTGTTCTTCCCAGAGGACAGGGGTCACAGGCCAAGCCACCTGCCCGTTCTTGGTAGAATCCAACGGGACAGGGAATACATCGCTCATCCTGAAAATAGCTTCCTTCAGGACACTGAACTAGAAAAGGTAAACAGAGGGGTGGTGTTAAAGACAAGACCCTTTTACAGTTACAACCTCACGACACACAGGGCATGTGAAATCCTGAAATTAGTTCAAGAGTTCATCCTGTGAACAAACACCCATTGAGAATCCGCTGTGCGTCAGGCTCTAAGAACCAAGGATAAGCTGTGAGGAAAGTAGACAAGGTTCCTGCTCTCCAGGAGCTGGCACGCTAGCAGGATGACAGGGTGTCAGACAAGAATTTCAGATGTGGAGAAGATGAAGCAGATGAGGAGGGCAAGTTGATGAGGAAGGCCCTTCGGAGAGGTGATGCTTGAGACTTGAACGATGAGGAGTACCCCAGGCAAAGACCTAGGAGGAGAGAATTCCAGGCAGAGGGCACAGCAAGTGCAAAATCCTGAGGTAGGAGTGAGTTTGAATTATTCAAGGAATGGAAAGAAAAAAGCCAAACACAGCTAGCTACGAAGCTACAGCTGAGCAGACAAAAGAGAGACTGGCATGAGGTGAGGTTGGAGAACAACGTGAAAGAGGAGGGTCCATCCACAGGTCACCATAAGGACACCTCCCACAGCTAGGGACGTGGCAGAGCACAGTGCGGGGGTGAAAACTTTGAGGTCAGACAGATTGGGTAAAGTCAGTCTCCTCACTATACCTAAATGACTTTGGACTTCTCTGAGGCTCCATTTTCTCCTCTGTAAAACAGGGATTAATGATACTATCTCACTGGAGTGTAGTGATGCTGTACAGAAAGCACATATCATAACGCGACTCATACGTGCTCAACAAATGGTCATTATTTTTACACTTGAGGGAATCCTTCCTTGTAGCCAACCTCAACATCCACTCTGTCCAAACAGGGTGGCCCCTCTCTGCGGGCAATTTCAACAATTCAGCACCATCTCACTTGACTCATGCGGCCTCTCCCTGTTGGTTGGGCATTAATGGCGTTGCTGAGACCTGGGACCAGGGTGAGGTGAGAGAGACGCCCAGAGCACAGGATTTATAGGCCCTCACTGTCAGGCTGTTGGGTTTCTGATTTACTCAGAAATACCAAGTGTGACCCCGAGAGTGAGGACAGCCTTCTGTCTTGCAATAACATCCTGGTTGCCTCCCTCGCCTCATTCTTTGCCCCCGCGCTTACCCTGCACATGTGCAGATTGCCAGCGCTCTGCCCTTCTGATTCTAACACTCCATCCCTCCTGATTGGCTTCCTCTAACATGACATGGGCTGAGAAACCAGAAACTCAAACTGGGGAGACGCATATCTCCTAAGAGTTCTAAGTCCGGGTCCGAGAGCTCTGCCCTGAGGAAAGCACGTGAACTGGGCCGTGCTGGTTCTGATGGCTCAGAGAAGGGGTGGGAGGAAGAGGGCCCTTGTGCTTTCTTTCTTGGGTCAGGGTTGTGTTCCTGAGAGTTTGCCAAGTAACTTCCAGAAGCAGTGAGCTGTGACCCGGTGAAGATGGCACCTGAAAGCTTGCCCACTCTTGGGAGCACTTTCCATGTGCCTGGTGCTCTGCTGGGCACATCATGCACATTACACAGCATGCCCAGGAGTTAGTGTTGTATCCCCATCTGACGGATGAGAAAGCTGAGCCTCCAGGCATCCATGCATGACCCCTTAGCATGCTTTTCTGCAAAGGGCAGTGGCAAGTAAAATTACAGGAAATGCCAAGCACAGTGCCAGGAGTTTCAATGTGCTATCTCACACCCCTATGAGAAAATAGTCGTCCCCATTCTAAACTGGAGAAAACTGACGTTCAAGATCAAGGCTGACCAGGCGGCATGGTGACAGAGGTGGGATTTGAGCTCCATTCTCTCCTAACCAAAGCCTTTTCTCCATCCACCAACTCAAGCACCTTCCTTTGACAAAGACATAAGCACAAACGTGTGGGACGTGCCAGAGTGGAGCCAGTCTTGATTTAACAACTGCTATCTCTAGACTGCATAGATACATGGCATCTGTGAGTAAATCAGAAACTCAAAACACATCTTGGAAACTGAAAGACGTGTTTTCCGGTCTGCCTCGAGCAATTAATATCCTCCCACAGCGAGAGGAGTTTCATTACTTCTATGAGTCAGGTTGTTGATCATCTCTAGTATTTTAACCCCAGTACAGTGACTATTTTTTCAAGCGGTCTCCAGATTCATTGCTAAGGAAAACAAAACCTTTCAGCCAGCTCGAGGGGCCCTTCCTCCACACCCCGGGCCCAGGCGACAGGGCACAAAGAGGAGAGCTGGGAACGAACTTTTGCAATAAGCTCGCTAAGTTCCGGCCTCTAGACCATGCTCAAGGAAGGTGTGCTCTGTTTCTCTCCGTCTTTGACATCAAGAGTCTTTTCCATGCAAAGCAACGCTTGAGTAAGCCAGAATGAAGTGGCGGCTCAATCTTTATCACCCTTCCCCCACAAGTGGGTCTCAAAGACGCTTAAGTCCACTGCAACAACTGGGTGCTTATCCTTCAATTATCTCTCCAAGAATATCACTGGAAAACCCCTTTGGCTCAGTTTCTTCCTTCTTAAAATGAGACAACTGGGCCTATTTGAGGTTGCGAGTTTCACAAAGCTGCAGGGTTATGCTTTCCTCGAGCCAAACGGTTCCCATGGTGCCCAATAATGGCGGCCATGTTTCCACTGAAGAAAAATATCTGTGAGGAGGCATAACATAAGGAATCCTTTCCTTCCTTAGCCTGCTTCAGTCGGCCCCACACCTGGCCCTGTCACTCTCCAACTTAAAATTCTCCCATGGTGCCCGACCCGGCCAAGCCCCCTCCCATGCCTGAGGCAGGAACGAGGCCTCTCCCACTCTGCTCCCTGCCTATCTCTCTCTCCCCATCTCCTGCCACATTCACCACAGGGCCCTTTCTCCAGCCATATAAACCCTGTGCACTGGCCCCATAAAGCTACACCACTTCATGACTCTCCATTTCTGGAATGTCCCTCATTACTTTAGCATCCTCAACATAGGTGCTCCCACACATACACACACACACACAGGCACACGCGTATCACTTCTTGTCTGCTCTTGTCTGAGCAGCAATTCTGACTCACTTTTCAAGACTCCCTGCCAGCCTCTGCCACCCCAGCAAGCCTCCCCTGACGGCCCTGCCTGGGATGGAACAGCCTTTTTCACATGACATTTTAACTGTCTTTCCCCTTACCTCTCCTCAACGAGGCTGTGAGCTCCCTGAAAGTGGAGCTGGGACTTTTGCTTCCCTGAGTCTGTAACATGGTGTTTGACACATAATTATATTTTGAAAGCTTGGATGGATGCACGGATGGAAAGAAGGAAAGAAGGAACAAGGAGAAAACAAGACATAACATATTACTTTGGAAAAAATCCATAGAGAATAGCTTATGAACTGGTAGCGAATGAATGAAAGTTAATGTTGTCCAGAATAGAAAATGGAAAATCCTGGCAATTTCTCTGGGATTCTTCTTAATGGAGAATTAAGGGGAAGTCTGCCTGGTATGAAGGCTGCCAGCAGATAATTCTGAGGGGAAGCCATATGGCTGGGCTTGAGACAAGAGGGTGAAGGTAACCAACCCAATCAGACCTGTAAACAAAGCCGCCACCCACTACAGGGTCCGTTCCCTGGATAAAGGTGGCCATGTCTACGGAGTCATCAGAGGTGGATATTCCCACTGGTCTCCCAGAGTCACTGCTCTCCAAGGGCATCATCCTGGTTAGCCCCCTGAGATGCCACACAGAAACCCTGCTTCATCTCCACGGGACAATGCTCCGCTTGTAGCCTCACAGCTGTTTTCTAGATGGGCTTCAGAAAGAAATGAGCCAATAAGGATACCAGAAGCCAAGGGAATGGTTCCACTAAGAACCCCCTGTTGAGGGGAGAAACGTGTGATGCAGAGGACAAAACAAAGAATTTGAAATCAGTAGAGCTGAGAGTAAATCTCATCATGGCCAACTGGCAAAACCATTTGTTGAGTTCACTCTGTGCTGTGGGATGTGCCTCCTATCGATTATATTATGCTAGCCAAGCCACAACCTCCATGAAACAAATGTTATTATCCCTGTTTCTCAGATCATGCCTGGTGAGGATAGGCAATGTCCGGAGAACCCACATTTAGAAGGTGTTGCAGCCAGGACTTGAACCCAGGTCTGCCTGACTTCAGAGAGCAGTTTCCTGACACTCTCCACTCTGCCCCTGGCTGCCTCAGCCCTTCCCTGAGTTAGTAATACCTGTCTCTCTGGATCAGAGAACTGCTACAAGGCCCAGCACATATCAGAAACTCAATAATCAATAGATGTGATCACTGAAACCGGAGAAACCCAGGGCTTTCAGCGCTGCTTTTGTGAATTCCATTCTAGACCTTTCTAACCATTTGGAGGAAGGGAGGAAGGCTGAATGGTGTGATTGACCATCTTTGAGAGTCAGTTAAAGGCTGCATCAGTTGACAAACAGAACGTAGGTTTACCTAGATCTGGGATTGGCAAACTACAGCCTGAGGGCCAAATTCAACTCACGCTGTGCTTGGGAAATACAGTTTGATTGGTACACAGACACATTTTTCTCTCTACGATGGATGAGTTGAGTCATTAAGACAAAAACCGTATGGGCTGCAAATATTTGCTCTAAAAGACTAAAATACTTGCCGTCCAGCCCTTTACAGAGAAAGGTTGCCAACTCCTGTTCTGGAGCAAGTGTGCCCCGGGCAAATCCTTTCATTCAGCCCCTTCCCTGGGCCCCGCCCTGTGGCTCCCGCTCTCTCTCTGAAGCCCTGTCACCCTGAGGCCAGGCTCTGATTCCCTGTGCCCCCACTGGTTTACATCCTTCGGGCAAGACTGTCTACCTCCTAGCTCAGACTTCCCCTCCCACCTCCCAGTTGAGCTAGGCTCCCAGTCCTGGTAGACAGGAAATGATAATCTAATAATCAGTGGAGTTCTCCAGAAGGAATTTGAGGATCGGATTCTCAATCCAGACTCTTTATTTTACGTGCAGGCTTTGGGGCCCTGAGAGGGACCAGGACTTGCTGGAAGGCTCACAGTCAACACAGGTTCTCCGACCTGGCCCCTGACCAGTACCTTGCTCCATCTCCTGCCACTCCACCTCTTGGCTCCAGGCTCCAGAGTGTGCACTCGAGGTCATGAGCCTCCAAATGGGCCTCCCAGACCCCCTTATCAGCAATACCCAGGGTGACTACAAAAACAGGTTCCTGGCTTCCACTCCCCCCAATACTCACACACATGTGTGTGTATACACACACGTGGGCATGCACACACACCCCTACTAATTCAGAGTCTTTGGCAGTGGAGGCCGGGGCTCTTCACAGTAAGTCTGAGAACACAGGCAGGTGTTCCACACACCTCCATCGCTGTAACCCTCTTTCACCCACCCGGGCAGGTGGCACCATCCGCTCCTGCTCCCGCTGCTTGTCCTCTGTGTTTGGGCAGCTCTGGTGAGGTGGAAAGACCATGAACTCTGGTCCCAGAGGACCTGTGGTTACTCATCCACAGATCATTGGTTTCATGAACTGAGTCCCTCCTTTGAGTCAGCCCTGCTCTGGCCACCACACATGCGTGATCTCATTTCATCTGAGCCTCAATCTCTTCATCTGTCAAATGGGGAAATCACCTGCCACAGGGGCTATTGTGAGGGTTAAATATTTGTGAAGGTACCTTGGAAACGGCAAAATCCTCTATAAATATTAGTGGGAAGTGGTTGTATTTCTGGTTTCTGTGTTAAGATTTAGCTACATCTTAAATCCAGGGTGGAGTTTAGAAGTTGGCATGGATTTCACAAAAGGAAAGGCCATGTAGCCTCTGTGTTGCGACCAATATAAATAATGGAAAAGTAAATAATTGAAAAACATCTCTCTCTTCAGCTCGACCAAAGTGCCTCTCTGTCCCTTGCCACATGGGAGGAAGGGTCTCATCAATGAGACCCTGGAAGTTTGGATAGTAGACAGAACAACGGCCCTCAAAGATGCCCAGGTCCTGATCTTGGAACTTGTGAATATGTTAGGCTATACCGCAAAGGGAAAGGAAGGTTGCAGATGGAATTAAGGTCCTCATCAACAGATCTTAAGCTAGGGAGGACGTCCTGGATTACCCAGCTATGTGTAATCACAAGGGTCCTTAGAAATGAAGAGTCCAAGGGAGCTGTGACTACAGAAGAAGGGTCAGAGAGCACAACATTGCTGGCTTCGAAGATGAAGGTAGGAAGCCACAAGCCAAGAAATGTGGGCAACCTCTAGAAGCTGGAAAAGTCAAGGAAATAGATTCTCACCTAGGGTCTCAGGTAAGGAGGCAGCCCTGCTCACACCTTTAGCCCAGGGAGACCCGTGTCAGAACTCAAAGCTACAGAACTGTAAGATAATAAACGTGTGTTGTTTGAAGCCATTAAATTTGTTGTGAGTTGTTATGGTAACAGCAGGAGACTCATACAGCTTCCATTCAAGGAATTTGCAGCTGCGTCCTGGTGAAAACAATTTCCAAAGCCACTTAGGTGTAAGGACAAGAACAACCCCAGGAAACCCCCACCACTTCCACTGAGTCGTAAAGTCCTGGGCTGGCCAATGGCCGCTTAGAGACCATGGGAAGTCACGTATTCCCATAACCAGACTAAGATATCACGGAGCACACAGGGTAGGGATCAGCCTTCCCCACCAAGACAGGGCAGCCCAGGCCCCAGGGTCCAAGCTGGTCAAGAGCTAAGAAGGAAAACTTCAAACGTCAGGGTTCTTCCTTCAGTCACGCCATCTGTGCCTCTAGTTTCAGTTATTACGTGATGGTTGGTGACTATATGCCCACGCATAATGGATGATTGAAAAACTCTTGTTGAATAAATAGATGAATGATTCTCCACTCGTATGTGCAGAGTAACCTCCCTCCAGAGCTCTGCTGGCCTTTCCCGCAGCCTCACACGGCTCAGTAACAGCTATCCAGGGAGAGGGCATGGACCTACCGCACCCCAGCGGGTCCTGACCGGCGCTGCTTGTGGCCGAGACTTGGTGGAATCCTTCCAAGCACCCAAACCACGTCCTGGGAGAGGTGCCAAAGCTGGCCCCTTGGATGAAGCGTATGGAGGTGTCTACTGGAAACGTCTTGGAATCCAAATGAAGCCGGAATGCTCCACTTTGGATCAGATCTGCAAAGCGTCTGATGAGATTCTTGCCCACTAAGGCCTCCTCTGTAAGACACAGAATGAAGAAGGAGAGTCACCCCATCGTTCAAAGGCAAGGGAGGATCAAGCGGCAGAAGCGCCTAGAATGTGCATGCCGAAAGGAGACGTAAGCATTACCCGGTGTCTCATCTTACAGAAGGGAAAACTGAGGACAGAGAAGGGGATTGACTGGCCCAAGCTCACATAGGAGCCAGAAGCACAAGTAGGATTGTAACCCAGGCCTCTGGCTCCTGTCATTTCCGCGGCATCAGTATGATCCCATTGGTAAGGAGATCATGTTTTCAGTCACAATCTAAGGTGCACTATCTAGACACTCAACTGTCTCAACCTTTGGCAAGGTTTCCCCATCTGCAAAATGGGGCTGTCAATGCCTCTCTTGTGGTTGGTGAGGATTATAAGGGAGAAGCTGTGATGGGGCCTCCAAGAGGCAATGGTGCCTTCTGCCTCAGTGTTTAGCTGAATGTCAAGGAGGCCTCCAGCTGTCAAACTGTATGTATTTCCTGGGCAGAAACCAGATGGGCACCACACCTGGAGCTAGGATGGATCCCAGCATGCAGCGAACATTCCTACCACAACAGGTAAAGCCAGCCCGAGGCCTGAAAACACAGTCCTCGCCGCTGATGCCAGGAATAAACAGGTCATCCTTTTGCAGCTTCAACCATACCCAAATTATCCAGGTTCTTTCTGGAGAAACATGAAAAGGGACCCCCTAATTCATAACGCCATGGAGTTTATTCTTGCCATGAGAACTGTGAGACGGCAGAGATGCAGCGTGCCCGTGCCCTCTGGGTTATACTCTGCCTACGTTTTCCAGAAGTTCCCCCTCAGAGAGCAGAGGTCAAGCTCCAGCCAGTCCTGACCCCAGGCATTTGGTCGCTGGGTGGCAGATGAGAAAGCGGAGTTGCTCCCCATCCTCTGGTCAGAAATATATGGATTATATCCTACCCTGGCGCATAGGAGCTATCATCAACTCCGCTCTGCTCCTCCTTCTTGTATCTTTCTACTCTCTCAGTTCATCCACACCATAACTGCCCTGTTTTAAGTAGCGTAATAACGGGTATACATAGTGTAAGTGGTCTATGACGTTTTGTAATCGGAAGTGGGCTGGACATAAATGACAAGCTCATTGAGATGCCATCCCCTCCTCCCCCACTCTCCCCTCCTTCACAACTGTTGTGTCTCCCCTCTCTGTGCCCAGAAAATCAAGCGAAGAATTAAAAAATGTTCATAAAGGCACCATCAGGTGCCGTTGTTTAACTCTAGTAAGCTATTGATCAGAACTCTATTGATTTCTAATAATTAGCTCCTCCCGTGGGCCAGGTACGTAATTCTCTCACCAGATCCTCATGGGAAGGCATTATGGGCCTCACCAGGTCCATTTGACAGAGGGGGAAACTGAGACTCGGAGAGGCTGCACAGCTTCTTCAAGGCAGCCGTGCAAGAAAACATACCAATGTCCCGCAAATCAGGAAGAGAGGCCGGTGGGACATCCTCCAGCCGCAATTTCCACGTGACATTCACTCCTACACGCTCCTGGGTCAGACACTCCACCCGCACCGTGGAGTCGTTGCAGACAGGAATGGAAACGGGGGTCCCATAAGTCTTCACCTACACGGAGACAGAAACCTTCAGGGCAAGAACACAGAGCAGGGAGCCAACCGGATGGCGCCCAGCCCAGGTGCCAGAACTTGGCTTGTGGTGTTTCCTTTAACCCTCCTTCACCCCTAAGTGGGAGGGCAAGGCCTTACTAAGCCCCTTTCCCCACCTGTGGGAAACGAGGCTCCAGGTTCAGGGAACATAAGAGGAGGAGGAGCCGAGCTCTGTGCATTGAAAGCCCAGGCGCTCCTAGCTCATGGCACCATGTTTCATTAGTGAAACGACTCCAGTTGACTCTGCAGATGTCCTCACAACACATCCATCCAGCAGGACACGACCCTCTTTCTTAGAGGACGCACCCGCCGGCTCTCCCATCGTGGCGACACAGCCTGGTTTCTCCCTCCAACCTGAGTGTGGCCACTGTCAGTGGTCACTGAACATCTGACTCCAAGGCTCCCGTGAGTCAGGGTGGGCGGGTGGATGGTGATGCGGCCTGGTTGGCCCGAGGACAGTGCTGGGCACGGGTCTGGGGTTGAACACAAGCTTCACCTTGCCCTCTTCACGTCATGGCCTTTCAAAAGGGAACGTCCCAAGAGAGTCTGCACCGAGCCCCAGGGACGTTAGTGTATCTAAACGTGGGTGTCTAGAGGTGAAGGAGGGCTCTGGGACCCTGAGGGGAGGGTTCTTCGAGGGAAAGTAAAGGCACCTGTCACCGATCTGCCATCCAGAGTCGATCTGGCCCTGGCCCTCAGCCTTTGGCAGAAGACCTCACCCGCCTTCTTCAGGACCCTCGGAAGCAGGCCCTGGGCTGCACATGCAGCCTGTGATTCAGGACGTCATTCAACATGACAGTCCTGCCACAGACCGGCACCAAGCACTGAAGATGTGCCACCTTCCATGCTGCGCCCAGGATGAAGGTGAGCAAGTGGCTGTGGGTGCTCATGCGTGACACGGAGGAGAACCTGCTGCGCGGGCACCCAGCCTCCTTAGAAGGCAATATGGCACAAGTTTTGAACATTCTCCAGTAGTCTGGCCCCACGTGAAATGCTTTGAACACAGCAGCTGGTTTAGTCTCCAAAACAAATGCGTAGAGTCGGAACTATCATTACCCCACATTACGCATGGGGAATTAGCCTCAGAGAGGCTGAGGAATCGCCAAGGATCACACAGCCAATAAACAGCGGAGCAAGGATTCAAACCCCTGCCAATCGCAGAACCTAAGATCTTAGCCTCTAGGCAGAGAGTAAGAGCAAGGGCTTTGGAGGCACATGTTATTTCACTGAATCCGACCCTCCAGGGTAGCTGCTACTGGTCCCATTTCACAGATGACCGATGAGAGGCTCAGCAAGGCTGGAAAGGCCCAGGGAATGCCGGTAGGAAGTGGTGGAGCCAAGACTGACGCCAGATGCATCTGACTTGAAGGCTGTGTATCATTTCCAACTTCTAAAGAATAAGACCCACTCCTGGCCTTAGAGGTTCTCTGTCTCATGATCACACCTGACACCTCTTCCTGGAAGCCCCCACCACCGGGCCCCTGCCCAGGCTGCCCTCTGACCCATCTATCTTTAGCACGATCCTCAGCTCTCAGCTCTGGGGATTCTGGAAGGTTACACCCCTCACACTGTGAGGTTTAATTTCCTCTTCCCAGTAAATGGCAGCACCATGCCTTCACCCAGCCCTCAAGCCAAAACCTTAGTCATCCCTGATGTTCTCTTTCCCTACGCCACATTATTGACTACTGCATCCTGTGGGTTCTCCCGTCCCAATATGTCACAAGCCCTTCTGCTTCTCACTCTCTGCACCACCAAAGCCCAGAGCCACCCTCACCTCGACTCCCCATTCCGACCCTTGCCCCCAGAAGTCCATTCTCCATACAGCAGCAGATTAAACTTTAAAACCCACGTCAATCATGTCAGTCTCTCAACCTCAGTGCCTGGGGGCTTTCCGTCATGTGCCCACTAAAACCCACTGTCCTGGGCACAGCCAACAAGCCCTGCGGGATGGGCACACACCTCCCACAGCTCCCTCATGGCTGCCCCAGCCACACCGGCCTCCTTGATTTCATGGATCACGCCCAGCAGGTTCCCACCGAAGGAGCCCCGACCTTCACATCTCTTCCAGATAGTCACAAGGCCCTCAGCCTCACCTCCCTCAGGCCCCCTCAAACGCCTCCTCCTGGAAGGGCTGTCACTGGCCATGCCATCTAAAGTCACTCCCATTGGCCGCCATCCCTCGCCAACACTCCACCTGGCTTTTTCTCTCTTCTGGGCACTTACCATTGCCTGGCACATATGTGTTTCCTGCCAACGCCCCTAGACTGGGAGTCCCTGAGGGCAGAGCGGTGATCTCCTTCGCTGTTGGGTCCTGACAAAGACGCGCTCCTTGACCAACCTCTGCCAGGTGCCTCTGAGCCCTCTTCTCTACTAGGCCTCAACTGTGGTCTACAAAGACTTGACGAGGCATCAACACAGTTTCTAACAGCTCAGGGCCACATCCCTAGGGGGACTCAGTGCCCTTCAACTCAAGGCTGCCAAGAGAACTGACTCTGTCTTCTGCCAACACCTGGAGACCCGGCCTCCAGGGGACACCGGGACCCTAACCTCTCTAAGTGCCAGTCAGCAAACGCAGATGGGTTTCACAAGGTGCCCTCACAATCAGAGATGAGGAATGCAGAACTGTAGCAGGGCGCCAGAACACGACCAGTGCTCAGTAATCAGTAGATAATGCTGACATTGTTGTCAAGTGCATTTCTTTGGATAAGAGGGGGCGATACATGTTCCCATTTGTTTTAGAATCAATACTCTGTATTTGGTCTTGTGAAACTGTGTGCACTGCAAAATTCTCAGCATGAGGTGTTAAAAATGAGTTGCTTGATGAGTTAGCAAACTTTGAGTGGAATAAGGACTTAATTAATTGAGTGACTTTTTAAGACTCCGTCTGCAAATATTCGTGACTTCCAATCACCAAAGCCCTTGCCTATTAGACAGCTAAAAACTCAGATATTCATATTTATGGCACGACCTCTTTCCAGTTGGCATGCACTACTTTTTTCCCAGAGAGGACCCATGATGCCTGCTCGCAGGTTTGTTAAGGACCACGTCTGGCACCGTGCTTCAGAGAGTGCATCCCAGTGGCTCAGCCTCCCTGCCCCACGTTCCCAGCCTCTGTTTCCACGCGTGGTGGCAGTCTCACATGGTGATCACAGCTCTGTCCTCACGTCAGTCCTCCTGGCTCTACCATTTCCCAGCTGTGACTCCGGCCATGTTTGAACTCTCTAGTCTCCACTCCTCTCATTTACAAAATGGTCATAATGATGGGGTCCCTGTGAGGATTGCATTAGCCAACCCAAGCCAAGGGAAGCACCGTGCCTGCCCATAATAAGCACTCAGCACGTGTTTGGTTTGACATCTTTCTGCAGAAGGAACGGCCAATGATACAATGGGTATGGATTCCACCTCTGCTGCTACCCAATTAGCCTTGGCTGAATTTCTTTCTTATTCTGGGCCTCCGATTACCCACTGGTAAAATGAGCGAGGGTTGACCTCAGGTTCATTTGAGCCCTGAGGTTCTCTGACGTGGTGACCCTGAGCTCCCCCCAAGCCCTCGCAAGCAAGGAAGGGTACCTACCTGGATCTGGCAGAAGCCACGTGCCATGAGCTCGTCTAATATGAAGCCCTGGAAAACCGGCAGCAAACCCGCGTCGTCGGCCCTGCACAGCGAGCCGGGCGGGAGCTGCAGCTGGATCTGCGCTCCGGTCTGGAGGGTCTGCCACAGCTGGGGCCCTGCAGGCAAGCGCCAGAGGTCAGCAAACACAGGCGACAGAATGGTGCCTTTCTTTCCTTTCCTTTGCTTGGCTTTTCCTCTGCAAAAATAACCCTCCTTCATTTAGCTTGGATCACACAAGCGCTGCCCTCTTGCATTGTCATCCTCAGAGTCTAAATACTTCCTAGCATGCTGGCTTGTCTCGGAAATTGCTTAGCAGCCCCACAGCAAGCTCAGTCCCACCTCAGCCTCTAAACCAGGCTGCTTTCCATTTCGGGGTTCCTGGACATTCTTCTTGGAAAATCGTTCATACTCCCTTGCATTCAAACGGGGTCACTCCATATGGTTTCGCTAGTTAAGAGTAGATACCACAGACTATGTGAAAGACATACTCTGAGGTTGTTCAGTGCACAATCTGCACAATCGTACACAGCAGCCCTATATTCAACTTTGGGAGCTTAAGACCTATGCCTCTCTTTTCCCAAGTCGCTTGCTCTAGATCCATTCATGACCAGCCTGGTCTTGATTTGAGCTTAGGCCACTTTGTCCTAGTCAGGGGGACAGGCCACTTATTTGTCCAAATCATATTTTGAACTTTTTCTGGATATCATTCTCTATGCCAGAATGCTTTGCAATAAATGTCATCCTTTGACACTGTGCCAGCCACCGGGAGGCTTGTGACAGTCAGTCTCAGGATCTGGGTCTCCCTCCGAGACACCCCACCCACTGCCCTGGGTGGACCCAGTGCCAGGTCCCAGTGTCTGCCACTGCCCCGCCAGGCTGTGAGTAACCACGGCCAGCCCTTGCCAAGGCAGATGCAGTCAGAGCCCGGGGCTGCCTCACAGCCATGTGCACATGAAAGCAGGTTCAGCAGGGAGAAAGGAGCTCTGCTGATATTCAAACAGGGCATAGGCCCACCGCCATCAGAACTGATGCCCCCCAGCTGGGGTCCAGGCCCTGCTCTGCCAGGCATTGGCCCTGGAGCTCCAGATGGACCCCCAGGAGAGGCTGGTGAGTCAGTGTCACTCTCAGAGGCCAGACAAGCAGCTCGGAGCTCGTCACCACCATAGCAACCAATACGGCCATCGGAGCACCGCCCTCCTGAATACCGTCCTGAGTCCAAGACATCCCGGGAGAGCCCAAAATGATGGCAGTGCTCCTGAGGGTGGAGGGCTCCAGAGAAGCCACAAAGGGGTCTGTGAGGCACATCTGCTGAAGAAAATGCTCCCTGGGGCCCTCTCTCCTGCTCTCGATGCCCCCCATCGTACTGTGGAAACACTACACTGGGATAGGGAAAATGAAAGTCCTTGGCCCTGAGCCCTGAGAGGGAGCAGGGAGCTGGGCAGACATTCCAGAGGCCACTCACGCTGGCAGGCCCGGGGCTGAGGTGGCTGTGACACCCAGAGCCTCCGCTGGGGGCTGCACACCAGTGGCCCTGGTGGGAAAGCGCTCCGGTATCCCCAGCGACACAGCAGCTGGCACCACTGGACGGTGGCCTCTCCTGAGGCTCGCTCACACAGGATCACTCCACCAGCCACCTCCGACACATTGAAGGGCAGTGGACACTGTGGGCCTGGGAGAGGGAGAGAGGAGCAGCCATGAGCATCCGCCCAGCACAGGGGGCTGCGCGCCCCCGCCTTCCGCTCCTCCTTCTCTGTCGGGCCGGGCCCTTCCTCTCCCCCAGATATGCCGGGGGAGGGGGTGCTCCTCGGGTCCTGGCCTTGGCCTGCCCCCTCCCTCTCCCCCATCTTCTTGGACGAGCCCATCCTCTCTCAGTTTTAACAGGCAGCTCAGCACGGATGACTCTCGAATCTTCCTCTCCAGCTCAGACCCTCTTGAGCCACTTCCCATCTCTGAACCCAGTTACCAACTGGTCTTCTCCACCTCAAAGCCAACATGTCTAGAACTCAGCCTCTGCTGCCCAGGTCTGCTCCTGGTCCGTGCACCAAGCTCAAGGAATGGCCCCTCCAGTCAACCCGTCATCCCAAGCGAGAAACATGGCAGCCATCCTGGACGGTCCATCTCCTGTGCCCCAGCATCAGCAGCTCACACCTTCTCAACTTCTCTTTGTTCCCACTACGCTTCCATCATTTAGATGTTCATCATCTTTTTCCTGCTGCTATTGAAACTTCCTCGCCAGGCTCCCTGCATTTGGGCCTCATCCCCTGCCTGTCTCCTCCCACGCCCAATCCAGTCCCCACTGACACCAAAGAAATTGTAGCAAAGCTGCACATGGGCTCTCGGTTCCCCCGAGAGCCTGCTGACCCGACTTTTCTCTCTCTGCTCTCGTCTCCTCCAGCCCCCTTTGCCTCAAAGCACAGCCGTCATTATCGGAACATACCCCGTCCTTCCCTCTGCCTGCTCATTGGACTAGAAGATTCCTTTTGCAGCCCTTGAATATCCACTCAACACCTGTAACTTTCTTACACCCCCCATGGTTCTCCCAGCCTGACCGGGTCTCGTGTCTCCCAGCTCTCAGGCCTGGTGGGGGCCTCCACGGCACCAATTCCTCAGGACGCTACTTGTCCACACCCTGGTCTCCCCACTGGAGAGAGACCATGGGGGAAAGAGGGCACCTTTCCCCGGGTCAGCCAGGCACGGTGCTGACCCAGGACACAAGCTCCACGAACACGTGTTAAATAAACGGGTGAATGAGCAAATGAAACAACAGACACACTCCGTGTGACAATTCACACCCGACCAGAGGTTTAGTTAGCACAGCCTCGCTGTCTCTGTCTGTCTGGCTTTAAAATCCACAATCCACGTGTGATCAAAGAGAGGGATGCTTGGGGGCCTCAGAGAGGGAGAATGCCCCTCTCTTGTGCAGCCTGGGCTTCTTTCTAATAAGAATGATGGCCTCTGGCCAGGATTTGGCACTGTCATCTGCAGTGGTCTTACTGAGTTGGCTCTTACCAAGTGCCTCGTGTGTGGGGAGGGGATTGTGCGTGGCCTCCATGTCCCACCTCCAGGATGGCAATAAAGATCCCCAGCACATCCTGCCACCAGGGTGGTCTGGGTACTGAAGGAGGGTGCTGGGCCCCCCAGGAAAGCCAGAGCGCATTTGTCTGTGAGCTCTCACATGGGGAGTGTGCCCGGGGCCAGGGGCCAAGGACCTGCGAGGGCCTTCGGAGAGCAGCCAGCAAGGCCCCCATTTTGCAGGCAAGGCCACTGAGGCTGACGAGGCCAAGTTCCATGCTCCTGTGGGGCAGAGCAGAGACTGGACCTTGCGCCTCCTGCCGGCATCTCAAGCCGGTGCCCATCCCTCCGTCCTCCAGACTTCGAGACTACTCAGCCGGGCCCCTCCAAGGACCTGAAGGACCCCCAGCTTGACCTGACTCTGGTCCCTCCTGTGGGACACCAGGGAAAACGCTTCCCTCCCAGCCTCCAATACACATCTCTAAAGTGGGAGCCTTTATTTTAAAACTATGTTTTTAAAGTACGTGGCACTCAGAGTGTGCCAGGTACACTGTCAGCTTTACCAGTATCAACTGATGTAACTCTCCGTACAACACTATGGAGCAGGTCCCATCACCCCACTTCACGGACGCCAATACAGAGGCACACCAGGCGTAAATACCTTGCCTGTGACCAGAGAGCTAGTATGTGGCAAAACCGGGGTTCGAGCCTCGTCATTGTGGCCCCAGAATCCGTGTTCTCCATCAGTGTGCTAGGCGTACGTGCACACAGGCGTAAAAGGCGAGTGTCGATGAGTGTGTGTGTGAGCAGCCCCTGGGACACCAGGAGAGCCCTCCACAAATGCAGATGCCCTCTAACCCCGCAGGATAGATTCCTCTCCTGGGGCTCCCTCCACTGCCTTTGTGGACAGGGAGCCAGTGAGTGCCGAGACTCAGCAGCGAGGGGCCAAGACATCCTCTGGGACGCTGACCCTTCTCTCGCCAGTGTCTCAGCCTCCCGCAGACCTGCTTTCCCAAAGCCTCCATGTTCCGTGTCTCAGAAATGCACTGACACCCTGGTGATGGTTTGACCCACCCGCCTCCGCCGTAGGGGAGGAGGGGCCGAGGGCAACAAGAGGACGTGTGGAGACCACAGCTAACCGAGCACCACAGTGGGCCGGTCCTGGAGAGGGCACTCGGCCTCTTGAATCTCGTGTGGTCCTTCCAGAGTCGTGCCCACTGGGATTCATCATGGCCATTTTAGAGATGAGGAAGGTGGAGGTGCGGAGAGCTCAGAGGCCTGCCCGGGGACACACGCCGGGGGTTAGCCTGGAAACCAGCTCCTGCCTCCAGCGGCCTGGTTTGGGAACTTGTGCACGTGATTCTTTCCGTGTGGGCCAGGGCTGCACCAAGCGCCTCCCGTGAACTGATTCCGTCTTCACAGCAACTCTGAGGGGCAGGACTGTTGTCACCCTCATCCCACAGTGGAGAGGCGCACTTTTCTGCCCAAAGTTCTACAGTAGCAGATAGGGAGCCAGACGCTGGCCCTGAGCCAGCAGGCTAAGGAGTTTACAGAGACCATTGGAGTCAATCCTAACAATGACTCTAAGAAATAGCTACGATTCTCCATGGCTGTTTCACAGATTGGGAAATGGAGGTCCAGAGAGGTTAGGAGACCAGCCCAAGGTCACCCAGCAAGAGAGTGGCCGAGTTGATCTTCAAGTTTGTCTGTCTGGCCCCACATCTGAGCTTTCTCCCCCAGACTCTGCAGCAAGTCAGGAGGAAGAGCTTTTGGGGGACTCGTGTTAATGCTGGTTGCTCCCCTTGCTGGCTGTGTGACTTCGGACACGTTCATGAACCTCTGTGAGCCCCAGTTTTGCCATCTGTAAAGTGGTCAGATAGGATGGTTCTGTCTGTTTACCTGCATGGTTGAGAGGCAAAAGTGGTTAAGGGATGTGAAAAGCACCTTTTAACCGGTAAGTCTCTGCACAGGCGAGCCATTCTCATGGAATCCTGTAGGGCCGAGCCGCAGAGGGCCCCCCAAACTTAAAAGAACTGGGCTCCCAGACCTGAAACTGGAGGGGACACATCACTCCATTTCCTGGGCCCCAGACCCTGCAGACCCCTCTCAGAGGCCCGGGAAGTTGACTTGATTGTTTCTGACCCAAAGGCTGACATTTCACTTCTCTCCAAAGCACATGGCAGGGCTCACGCACACCCACGAAGTTCCCTGAGGTGGCAGCTGCTGAGAGCCACAGAGAGAAGCTGTTGGGGTGGTGCCCTGAAGCAGGCAGGCCACCCAGAGCGGGGGAACCAGGGCTGGGGAGAAGAGGGGGGTGCTGAGAGCCAGGGGCACAGCACAGGTTAGAGGTGGGAAAGGGGACAAAGCAAAGGGGAAGGAGCCTGGAAGAGAGCGGGCCACCCTTCCTCCCCAGCCTTCCTTTGAGGGCTCCCTTTCTCTTTACGAATATACATTTACAAACGCAAAAGAGTCCTCTTTGCACATATAAATCGCTAGACCTAATTAAACATGGCTGCACTTCCAAACTGTTGCTTAGAAACTTCAAAGTTTAAAAATAAAACAACAGGACAGCAAAAGAAAGGCAATTGCACTAAAATCAGAATTATTGTGTGCAGATTCCTCAACGCCACCAACTCAATACCCCACCTGGAAATAAATGTTTTGCAATGTCTTCATTTCCCATCCTGAAACAGAATTCACCCTTGGTCTAACCTGCTTGCTCATGTAAATTTTAAGACGACCTCAATGCCCTGTGACTCGAGTGTATAGGAGAAATCAAAGGTAAGTAATTGATAATTAAATAATATATTTTAATATATAAGAATGTATTTCAATATTCTAATATATATTCATATTATACATATTTCAATATTTGACACCCAAACAATTTTTTGAACTAGAAATAAAAATAAGCAAATCAACGACGTCCACAGATGCCTGGAGCTCCCCAGCTGGGATGGACCCACCCCCCCCGAGATCCTGCTGTCAGGCCCTCCTCCCCCTCACTCGAGGATGGGGGGACCAGACCCGGAACCCCTCAGCAGGCCAGTGCAAATATTCCTGGGGTGCCGGCTCGGGAGATCCCTGCGCAGACTCCCCTTGGTGGCAGCCCCGGGGCTGAGCACTTTTAGGAAGTAGGCACAAGTTTTGACATCATGGGACGCAACTGCAACCACATCCCTCATGCTCTTCCCCTGCCTCCCCTCCAGCCCCCGCCATCCCAGGGCCTCTGGAGTGCCCCCTGGCCTGGGTAAAGGAAGAGATGGGGAGGTCCCCCCATCACCAGCCCAGGGAATCACGACTTACTCTCACAGGCCGGCTGGCTCCCGGCTACATGGGTCCCGGGCACCTCCTCTCCGCTGCCCAGGACACACCAGCAGCTGCCCTGGTCCAGATCACATTGCACCGGGGAGAAGCCTCCGTCCTCTGCCCTGCAGGCCGGGGTGTAGCCCGGGCTGGCTCTCCTGGAGGGGTCTCCCCTCTGGAGCCCTTCACAGCGGCTCAGGCCTGGACACGAAGACAAGCCAGATGGGTTGCTGGCATAGCTGCCACAGCCCATGCTGCCACCTGCCGCCACCCACCTGCACGCCCTCCAGGGTCTGGGGCTGCCTCCCCACTGGGGTGTTAAGCTAGGACAGGGGAAAGACTGTGCCTTGCTCAGCTCTGTACTCCCCGCTGCACGCACAAGCATGCACACACACACACACGTGGCCTGCTCTCAGGTTGCTTAGAGTCTTAAAGGAGACTTGACAAGGAAGTGAGCAGTTATAGTTCAGAGTGATAAGGCGACAATAGGAGATGCTCCGGGCAGCTCAGGAGCCCCTAGGAAGGTGCTGAACTCAGGTATGGAAGACAGAGGCTGCCAAGACTCCCTGGAGGGACGGATACGTGGTCTGAGCAAGAGTGAGCCAGGGATGGGAAGCGAGGGTGGGAGCGCTGCAGGCGGGAAACCAGAACACGGGAAGGCCCAGCGGGAGGAGAGTGTCTGCCTTCCTGAAAAGTCTGACTGTAGCTTATGAACCCGGATCCTGAAGTGTGAGACATGGAGGAACAAGAGAAGCATAAGACACAAGAGCCAGACGCACAAGGGCCATGAGCCACAGCAAGGAGCTCGGGCCGGCCCAGAGGACCATGGCGGGTGTCAGGGGTTTTCAGGCAGAGGAGAGGGCCATCAGCACATTCGCACTGTAGGGACCGCATCTCGACTTCACTGTGGAAACCACCAGACTGCAGGGCCAGGCTGGAAGCTGAGGGCCCAGGCAGGGACCTGTTGTGGCATCAGTGGGCACAGCTGGTCATCCCGCAAAAGCATCATTGCCTGCTTTCATAAGGACCAATGCTGGTATTGCCACATTTTACAGATGAGAACACTGAGGCACAGTGAGGTCAGAGGCTCCCACAGCTCTGGAAGCGGCAGAGCTGGAACATGAAGTCAGCTTTTGGGACTCCACGCACAGTGCTCATGGCGAGGGGCTGGGAGAGGATGGTGGGGGGCGACACTCACATTGGGCTGTGCTGTTTGTGCCAGGTGGCATGCCCTCTCCTGTGGCCGGGTCCACACACCAGGTGCCAGCCTCCGACGCCTGCAGCCTGGCAAACTCTCCTGTCTGAGACAAAGCCGAGGTCATGTCACCCCCCAGGAAGATGCTTTTCCAGCCCACATTGGTGGGCAGATGTCAAAAAGGTCCCTTTCCAAACCATTGGTGATGGCTTCTCCAAGTGGAGGGGAGTAGGGTGGGGGAGGCCCTCTTCCGTTTCAGACCCTTTCCATACGATATTTGAAGTGATGGTTATAGCAACCCTAGGAGATGGGGGCCACAGCTATCCCTTTACAGGGTGGGGAGGCTGAGGCTCACTCAGAGAGGGGAAGTGACAGAGCAACATCACATAGGTGGGGCCTAAACCCGCCCAGCCCCAAAGCCCCACTGCCCTCCTGAACCAAGTGCCCCCATTCCAGAAATTTCAATAACCATCCCTAGGAAAAAGGGGTCCACATCACCTGTAACAGAGAATAAAGAAAACAGTCCCAGGCAGCTACCCAAACCCTGTGTCTGCCGGGGCCCCTCTCTCCCCCTTGTCCTGGGTCAGCTGGGGAACACTGGGCTAGCCCCTTCAACTCTGTGGGCCTCAGTTTCCCCATCTGAAAAAACAGAGGTGGAATAGCTCCTTGAGCCCGTTCCTTCTAGGAACTCTGGGTGGTAGAAAGTGTCATCTCTCCTCCGTCTTAACAGAAACCTATGAGAACAAGCAGGTGTGCTGGAGAAAAGCAGCCGCCTCCCACTTCCCCGTGTTGCCGAGCGTTCCCTGAGTTTTTCTTGGTCACCTGTTCATTTTATACTCTGCGGTGCCGTGTTCACAGACAAGCAATGACAATAATAATAAGAACACCTGACATTGACAGAGAACAGAACCATGAGGTCCCCCCAGTGCTAGTCACCCCCACGCCCAGGGTGTCATCCAGTCCCTGGGAGGGAAGGACACTACTGTCCCTGTTATACACAGAGAGGCCCAGAGAAAGCAGGTGATGTGCCTCTGGTCACACAGCTTGTCAGCTACATGGGTAAGATTCAAACCCAAGCAAAGATTTGAGAAAATTTTATGAGATACAGGTTTAAAATTGAGAACTTTCTAGACACTAACTTGAGTTTTCCTGAGGAGCTGGGTCAAAGGCACCGCCATCCCATTTGGGCGGCAGAAGATTTGAGTCCTGTACCCTGGCCCCTGGTCCTCCACAGGAGGCAGGATAGGAACCCCATGATCAGAGGGCCTCTGGGACCTGCTCTGACTCGCTCAAACAATCCTCAAAAACAATCCTAGCACTAGGCAGGGTAAAAATGTGACCCAATCTTAGGATAAATAATAAAGCAAACTGGAGCATAGAGACGGTAAGTAAGTTGCCCAAGGTCACACAGCCTAGGTAGCCAGGGCTAGGACAAAAACCCAGGCCTAGAACTCCCTGCACATTTTTAACTAAAACAAATTTATTGAAAACTAGACAAATCATCCTCCACCTGTGGGAGAAAGTTCTGGCTTCCCTCCTCGCACCCTTCCTGGGCCTTCCGACCCTAACCTCTAGGCAGGTTGGGATGAATAGGTCTTCTGGAGATGGGTTTCCTTGGGATCCAGCCTGTTTCCAGCTGGCAAGCAGCCCACTGGCTCGAGATTTCTCGCAGGTGGTGGGGCCTGTGGGAGAGATAGGGGGGCTCTTAACAGACTGGCTGGGGGTGCCCGGCTGGCCTGAGCATCAGAGCTGTGCATCTGGTAGACGGAGGTGCCTGCACAGAGAGCTGGACCCTCAGAGGAGAAGTGGGCTGGGTTCAGGGACAAAGAGCCATGTGGGTTGCAGCATCTTTGAGATGTTAAGGCAGTGGCTGATTCCATGGGTCTGAGCCTCGGGAGAGAGGCTGGGCTGTAGAACAGGTGCCAGATGGCTGTTGAACTGCAGAGGGGATGAAACTGGCCAGGCAGCAGGTGTGTGTGGGGTAGGGGACCCCCTCCTAGCAGCCTCTGTCCCCTAGGAAACCAGGAGCACAGATTGGGAAGCGCCAAGGTCGGTGAGAGTCTTCCAGGCCTGGGGACTTGGGAAGTGTGATCTGGCCGACCCCGAGCTGGTCTGAACGACACTCGGGGGCTGACCTCGGGGCTTCCCCGTGGATGGGTAACAACGGCTGGCGCCACCAGCCTGGAGTGCCCTCCACCGGGCTCAGGCGGCAGAGTCCGAGGGCTTCACTTACACTGGGGCATCTGTGGGGAGCGGGCAGTCAGCGAGGCAGGGACGTACTCTCCCTTCCCGTCCACACACCAGCAGTGCCCTAGAAAAGAGCCATAGGCCGGATGTTGAGGCAGCACACGGGGTGGGGGACTTGACCCTGGGTGTCTCGCAAACACATTTCCTTCTTTGCATTCATAGCAGTGCCAGCAAGGTCCCTGTCCATCCCCGTCTGTCCCCCTTGCCCGAAACTGTCCACAATCACGGGCTGTAGCACCTCCATCCCCCCAGCAACCCCCCAGTTGACCTTCAGGCTGGTAGAAGGTCATGACTCCCATTGTGCAGATGAGGCAAGTACAGGCCAGAGAAACTAAGAGATTTGCCACCAGCCGCCAACAAAGGGCCTAGAGTCCCGCTCCCTTGCCCCTGTGTGGGGGCCTTTCCTCTAAGAGAAAAGCAGGGGTGTCACTCGGCCTCCCAAGGGCATCCATGCTCCCTCACCAGTCCGGGCGTAGCACTGCACGGGCTCCCATCTTCCTAGCGCATCGCACTGGGGCACATAGGGGCTGGGCGGCAGAAGGGCAGATGTTCGTGCAGAGTCCCCCAGGGCAAAGCGGCGTCTCTGATAGAAGTCGAAGGCTGGAGTCAGGGGAGAGAGGGGTAGAGGTGTGAGCACCCGACCTGGACGAGCCCCAGCAGGGCTGGCTTCGTCACTGAGAGCAACCAAGCAGGTCCCTGTTCCAACAGGAGGAGGCCTTTTATTTACATGACAAATGTGTCCACGCAAAGTGACAGAGGATCCTTGAAAAGCATATAGGCACTCAGCAGACTGTCCTTTAAAGATAGAAGTATAGGCTGACGTTTGAACGAAGCTTTGTCGCTGTCTTTCAGTAACTTTCACAAGAAAGCCAATTAGGTCAATGAGGTGTCTCCAGGCACACGAGGCAACAGTCACAATAGACAGCATTGATTCAACACCTCCTGTGTGCCAGGCACCATCCAAGTCCACGCTTTAGCTAAGTGACTCCACACAACGACCTCTAGGAGGGGTGATGTTGTCCCATTTGATGGGTGAGAAACTGAGGCACCGGTGGCTTAAGTCTCACAGCCGGGAGTGGAGGCACTGGAGCCGGACGCGGGAAGTCAGTGTGTGTACGCGGCCCTCTTGCCTCCCTGCCCAACTCTTACAATCTAGGTTCTTCACCCCCCTCGAAACTTCATTCCCCACAGAGTCTTATCTGATCTTCGCCGCAGCTCCATGAAGGCTGGATTTTTACCCCCAAGGGGAGGAAACAGGCTCAGCGAGGGAGGGTAAGTGACTCACAGATGGTACCCTGCTCAGGAGGACGGCCCCGTCCTCAGCTCGGGGTCCCTCGGCCCTGCCCGGCTTCTTCCAGGCGTTCTCCACCACTGGCGCACTAGTGCCCGGACTTACTTATTCCATTTAGGTTTGTCTCTTCCACACTAGCACTGAAGGCCTCGGGTGCAAGGATTTATGCTGACCCTGTGCCTAGAGCAGAGCTGCCTCACAGCAGGCACTCGAGAAATACTTGTTGAGTGAAAAGGAAAATAGAATAAATGCATGCAGGAGGAAGGAAGGAAGGGAGGAAGCAGGGTGGGTGGCGGTCAGGACGTATGGCCAGTTGGTCCGGGTCTCACAGCACCCCTCCCCAGCCTGATGTGCCCCCAGCACCATCCTCCTTCCAGAGGCCATGAGCTGTCTCCCAGGCCCTTTCTCAAGGCCCACCTCCCATCTTCTCTCCACTCCTGCTGGTGTGTGTAGGGGGGTGTGGGCAGCGGGATACAGCCACAGGGATCCCAGAGGAGAAGGGCCGCATCCGGGGCAGCCGGGTGTGCCTTGGCCTGCCTCCCATGGGAGCAGATCTCCAAACCCACCACCTTTCAGAGATGGGCTTCACGGCTCCCAGAGAGGAGAGCTCACAGTTGTCAGCACACCACCAAGCCCCAGTCAGACCGTCTGAGGAGACCAGGCCTCTCTTTGAAGTGGCCTGGGGCAGGGGACAGGGCTCAGGAGTCTGACAAGCCTCGGCCTGAATCCTGGCTCTGCACCTCTTGACTGTGTGATCATGAGCAAGTTGCCCAGCCTCTCTGGGCCTAAGTTTCCCCATGTGTGAATGGGTCTAACACTTACCTAACAGGGTAAGTGTGATATTTTCATCCAAAGAGCTTAAGCACCAAGCTCAGGCTAGGCTCAGCTGTGTCCCTGTACTCCCGCGCCCTCCCCCACCCCCCTGAGGCCCTGGGACATTGCTCCCACGTTCTATTGGCCAAAGATGCTTTGTGGCTCTCCATCTCTTTTTGTCCTGGGTCTTTGATCCTAGACTCTCCAGGGCCTGGAGGTCCACGTGGACAGCTTCCTCTTCTCTGCAACAGGGGAGACGCCTCTTCTCATCTTGAGGGATTCCGAGGAAAATGAGCAACCCTACTCCTTCTCTGAAGACACTTCCTTTTTCCCGACAGCCTCAGAGAAGTAGGATCAGAGCCTCGGCTAGGTGGAGGGGAACTTCCTCAGCTTGACTTCTGGAGAAAATGCCACCGTGCCGTTCAACAAACATCTCCGTGGCACCAAGAGCTTTCTCCCCACTTCCTCTCTATTTCCTTCCCAAACCAAAGTGGTCACAACCGCAGGGGCACCCCCTGATCTGTCCTACTCCTCTCTTTGATTTCAGCAAATCCTGTCCATGCACAAAATTTAAAACAAACAACTGGTTTCTTGCCAAAAGCAGAAGTCTCCAAGACTCTAAGGAACAGAGAAAAGTGCCTGGGTCTGGGGTGAGGGTAGGAGACGGAAGAGAAAGAAAGAAGCAAGAAGGATGGTTGACCAACATTTACTGGGCTCCCGCTATCCATCAGGCTCTGTGCCAGGCCCCAGGATGTAAAGATCAATAAGACGTGTGGCCCTGTCCTCTAAAGAGACGCCGGGTGAGGGAGAGAGGCCAGAGCAGAACTGGCCCTTGGGAGAGTCTCCCGCGGGGCTGGGAGAACAAAGACAATGAGAGCTGATGCCCAGGCGGCCGCAGCCATCACAGGGCTGGAAGGGCAGGGAGCTCCAGGGCATAGAGAGGGCAGGCTTTGTCTTGGTACAGATGTTGTCAGGGGAACACTGCTGTGCTGTTTTGTGACCCAAGCCCAGAGAACCCAGACAGGCGATCAGCTGAGATAATCTGTCAGGGGGTGGGGAACTCAGGGATGCTAGGAGATGGATGAGTCGTTTGTCCCTGCCAAGTTGGTGTGGGGTGAGTGAGAGAACTGGGAGGGACCTTGGACCCTCCTGCCCAAGAAGGCTGCAGGTGGTAGAGAAAGAACAGAGGCTCTGGGGTGAGACAGATCTAGGCTCCAAGCCCAGCCACACCAGGGACCAGCTAGGCAGGGGACAGAGTCGGGGGCCAGACCACCAGCGTCACATCCAGGCTCTGCTAGTTATTAACTGGGTGAACTTGGGCATGTGACAACCTCAGTTTCCGCATTTGAAGGGAATCACAGATAGTGATTGTAGCATTGTTCTCATGGGACCCTGGGAGGACTCAGTGCAAAGATCTGGTAATCTGCTTAGCACAGTCAGTGCCTGGTGGGGGTAAGTTTCAAATAATGTTTAGCTGTTATTCTGGGCTAGAGCACCTTGGGCTCTCTGAGAGTATCTCTCAGTCACATATGGGTAAAAATTCGTGCTTTTCGGAGTTACCAACAGGATTAAACAGCTCACACATGGAAGATGCCTGAAACCAAGCACTTCCTTTATAGTGAGGGTCCCTCTCTTCTCCCTCTTCAGGGTGTTCCTGAGTCCTGGGAAATGGAGGGAAGCTTCAGAACAGCCATGAGGGGAGTTCAAGCATTTGGGGCCGGAGCCCCTCCCATTTTAACAAGATGTTTGGCATCATAATGGGCTGCAGGCGCCATCTGCAAGACAAGGTGTGCAGACCTGCCCCCAGTGGCTCTGCTGGAGGATTTGGGAGCATCTTGGAGAGACGTGCATCATTCCACCTTTGACCAATATCACAAAACCACTTGGCCCTTTCTTTCCCAGGAACCCATCGGCCCGGGGAAACCAAGGCAGCAAAGCCCTGAGGATGACTGAAGAGCAACTAACTCAAGCTCTTGCTTCCCCAACTAGATGGAAGAAGAAATCGGAAGGGCATGACACTTACTAGACTGAGCTGCCAAACGAATGGCATAATCGTTCCCACTCAGAAACTTCTCTGAGACGGTCTCCCAGGATGGGGAGAGCCGAGGAAGGGCGAGCTCCTCACTGGTCAGCCAGATTCCCTTGGCTGCCAGGAAACTCTCTCCCAGAGGGAACTGAGAACTGTTGGAAGCCAAGACAATCTCCTCTGTTTCTTCAATGAACCTCAGGATGTGAAGCTTCACTTCCTCGCAAGAACCAGGACCTAGGGGAATAAAGACATCACTGATGGATCCCCCAAAACACATGGCTCCCTTGGACTCCTTTGAAGTGTACATGTACACGCATGCACACACTTCTGCCTCAGCTGTTTCCTTCACCCCAGCTTTTTTCACAACCTGGAATGGTCCTTCTGCTTTGTCTCCACAATTTCATTCACTCAACATTTACAGAGGACCTACTATGTAAGCTTTGTAATAACTAATGTTTACTCCATGTCAGGCATTGTACTCAGCATATCTAAACGAACAATCTAATTAATCTATGCAACAGCCCAATAAGATATTATTCTTACCCGTGTGTTACAGATGAGAAACTGAGGCATGGAGAAGTCATATAACTTAAACAAGCTCCTAGCTGGCAAGCAGTTGATTCAGAATTCCAGTCAGTCAGTACGACTCTGGAAACAGCAATTTTGACCAGCTTCCTCTAATGGGATGGACAGATGGACAGATGGATGGATAAGCGGATGGATGGATGGATGAATGGATGGATGGATATCAAGAGTTTAAGGGAGGCCTTGTAGGTTAGTCAAGAGTTATTTTTTGTAAGGAGCAAAGAGCATGTTCTCAGAAACCTCTGGGGTCAAATGCCAGCTCAAACACTTATTAGCTACATGATTTTGGATAACGTGCTTAGCTCTTCTGAGCTTCAGTCCCGTGATATGTGAAATGGGGATAATGAGGGCATCTACCCCATAGGGTTTTTGTAATTATTCTACGAGGTGTTGCAGCTGAAGTGCTTGGCACAGTGTCTGGCGCATGTTGTCCTTGAACTTGTCGCTACTAACAAAAGCTCCCCTAGACATGTTGATTTCAACTAATCACATGGTGAACTCAGCAGTGAATGTGTTCCGTGGATTCTTTTGAGGCCATAGAATCAGCAGAAGCCCTTGACTTCTGGGATGTGGGGACGTTATTGCTTCCTTCGGATGTTTTTGATCAAATACTCCATTCTATCAATTCCAGGGAATTGGGATCCCTGAAGCAAAAACTCACACTTAAAAGTCTCTGCTTGCTCCCCATTTCTTCCAGAATAGAATGAGAATTCTGTAACTGGACACCTAGGCCCTTTTAAAATCTGGCCCCAATTCACCATTAGCCTCTTCTTGTATTATTCCCTCCTAAGTCCCCTTCCTTCCTGCCACATTGATCTTTTCACCACCCCATTCCCAACACTTTTACAGCTTCCTTGACTTGACATGTACTAATTCCTCTGCCAGGAAGGGCCTGCCACACACTTTTGGCTGGACACACATCCCTCATGTGTGAATCCCCATGATCCAGAAGCTGACACCATGGAAATCTTTACCCAGTTCCCCAGTCAGTGAGCAGCCCCCTCTCTCTGGGCATGTGCCATTGCATTTTCTGTGTTCGTAATTCTGTTCTACCATCTTGGTTTATTATTTACATGATGACATGCCTGTTTCTCGCACTGCCTCTGTGCTCCTAAAGGACAGATACCACACCTTTCTCATGACTGTCTCCTCATCAAACAGCACAGTGCACAAAGTAGGTGGTCCATAAACGTGTGTTAAATGAAGAAAGTAAAATTTCAAACAGGCCAGGGACATGGACAGGACCTGACCTCAGAGGCGTGAGTCATTACCCCTGCACACGTGTGGGAAGTCACTGGTCCTTTCATTACATCTATCAGTTGTATTAATCTAGTTATTTATTAATTACTTTCTGTATGCCAGGCCTGGCACTTTATATCTATTATCTCTTACAATTCTCACAACAACCCATTTGAGGTAGTCACTTGCCGTAACTCAGATTTTACAGATGAAACTAAGACTGGGAGGAGTTCCGTTCCTCCAGCTCCCAGAGTAGCAGGTGATGGACCCAGGATTCAAGCCAACTGGCGCTCTGTCTTTTAGGCCAGTCCTTCTCGAGCTTTGGGGGCCATTAGACCCACCTGAGACCTTGCGGACATGCAGATTCAGTAGGTGGGGTCCGAGATTCTTAATTTCTGACAACTCCCCAAGGTAAGACTGATGCTGCTGGACCACAATTTGAGGATCAAAGCTCTGAACCAATGGTCACCAAACCTTTAGATAACATACCCCTATCAACAAAAGAGTCTGAGGGGGCCAGCCTGGCGGTGTAGTGGTTAAGTTTACATGGTCGGCTTCGGTGGCCAGGGGTTCACCAGTTTGTATCCTGGGCATGGACCTACGCACTGCTCATCAGGCCATGCTGTGGCGGCGTCCCACATAAAAGAACCAGAAGGACTTACAACTAGGATAGACAACTATGTACTAGGGCTTTGGGGAGAAAAAAAAAAGAGGAAGATTGGCAACAGATGTTAGCTCACGGCCAATGTTAAAAAAATAAATAAAGAGTTTGAGCATGTACCCCCAAAATATGCGTATTTCTTTATTTATAAAGCACGCACATGTACCACTATAATAATATACTAGGTACTATTTTCTCAAATGTTTCTGCTGTGAGCACTTAATTGCAAAAAAACCCAGAAATTTAAAAGGAAGAGAGAAAACACTAGCTGTAGATGGAAGTTCTGACACTTGCTTCCCAGTGGATTACCTTGTACGCCCGGATCGTCTGCTCTACACAGCCTCTTGTTTCTCAGGGGAAAAGCCAGTGTATCCTAAGCCTAGTGCTAATGCTTTGTCTGACATTCAGGCCAAGGAGAATAATACCAGCTACTACAGTTACCAAGCACTTTTGGTATCGGCAACTCAGACCCCGAAAATTGGTTCCAAAGAGGACCAAATTCAATCTGAAAGCATCTAACATTATAGGAACACCCCCATGTAGGAGACCCGACCATTAGTATAGAAAATCTCCAAAAACGAATAAGACTTCTTATATAACAGTCATGTTGACATTTATATGGTGACTTTGAGGGTCCACCTATTGCTAGAACTTGACGTTTTAAGGGAGAATGCTGGTAGTGGGGTGTCCAGGTTGTTCAAACTGCCCAGGGCATTACTGTTCTCATCGCATGTTCCTATCGCCCAACACTCTAAAAACCCGCTTGCTGCTAAAGCAAAGCCTCAACTTTGGCCAATGTCAAAATAGTCTGAGTAATTTTAACATTTTCCTAAAAGGTCTGGACCATGTTGAACATTACAAAGAATGAAGTGAAGATTTCGCTGGACTCAAGCAGCTATAATATTACCTGTAATATTATGGTTGGAAAGATTCTGGTTTGATAACAGTGTTGAGTCTGCCTGTTTGTTGTTTCCAACTGCTGATCTGGCTGCTTGGCGATAAAGCATTTTGATTGAAGACACAGAGTCAGCCCCTTTCTGTTTATGCCTCACCCCCTGCAGCTCTCTTTGAAGTCCACCTGCCACAAAGCTGAATGTACAGACTTCCTTCGGCAGCTCTCCAGTTAGTCCTTTGATCAAAGCCCCTCAAGTAAATTCAAGGTACTTGGAAGGCAGAAGCACTTCCTGAGGCCCCAAGCACCTAGTGGTGTCCTTGTAAGTAGCAAGACCATCATAATGTGCGTCCGTTAATCAGAGGGTGCACCTAACTCATGAGACATGACTAAAGCCTTAGCCACAGAGGGCAAGGGCCAGGTCACATGCATTGTATAGCCTTCAGTGGGCCTGAGATAGAGCATTGCACAGAGAAAGCATCCAGTTAAAACTTGAGGCAATGATTTAAATATAGTCTGTGTCACATAACGACATGGATACGTTCTGACAAATGTGTCGTAGGCAATTTTGTCATCGTGCAAACATCGTAGAGTGTGCTTACACAAACCTACATGGTACAGCCTACGACACACCCAGGCTTCATGGTACTACTCTTATGAGACCACCGTCATATATGCCATCCGTCATTGACTGAAACGTCATTGTGCAGCACATGACTGTGTAGATGTGGGGAAATCACATCCCTTCTCTGAGCCTTGGCATTATGGACCGAATGATTGTGTTCCCCTAAAATGTATGTGTGGAAGCCCTAGTCCCCCATGTGATGGGATGTGGAAGTGGGAACTTTGGGAGGCGGTTAGGTTTCAATGAGGTCCTGAGGGTGGGGTCCTCGCGGTGGGATTAGTGTCTTTATAAAAAGATGAAGAGACCAGAACTCCCTCTCTCTGCCATGTGAACACACAGTGAGAAGGTGCCCATCTGCCAGCCAGGAAGAGGGCTCTTGCCAGGAACGGAATCTTACAGCACCTTGATCTTGGACTTCCACCTCCAAAACTATGAGAAATAAGTGTCTATTGGTTAAACCAGCCAATCTAAGGTATTGTGTCATAGCGGCCCAAGCTGACTAACACATTTGCTGTCTTCAACCATACACCGAAGGGATGTGCCTGGCCATATCTAAACTCGATGCCAGCTTTGATACCCAATGCCCTCCCACCAGACATCCTTTTTGAAAAAGCACAGATTCAGTTCTTCACATCATTTAACTCACATGCTGGGACCTTGTTTGGTTCAGCCCGGGTTCCTTCCAGTTCTTGACCAGCCTCATCCACACACCAGCAGCTCCGAAGGTCGAAATGTGCCAAAGGAATGCTAAAGTCTGAGTAGGGCCCTGGGTATCGGCTGAGCTGGCCATTTAGGATCTGCCAAAAGAGGTAGGGCTCCAGGAAGATGTTCTCTCCAGGCTGGGTCAGGTTCCCTTCCAGCACTGCCAGTGGGACATCTTGGAGAGAAGAGTATTTTGCCAGCCCTGGGAAGATGCCTTGTTGGCCAGCCTCATATAGGCTTTGAATGAAGAGACGGAAGCTTCTGGAAGCTGCTTCTCTATAGCCCATGATCTTCATTAGCAGTTGGGCAGGAGACAGCTCCTGGCCACCATTGTTCTGAGCCCGCCATCGTTCATACCACTCGAAGGCCTGCTCAGGGGGCCCGTCACATTGCACGTGTCTCCACTGCCCATTGGCACTGCACTGTGGAATGTAGATGCTGGAGAGGGTGGGCAGTGTGCTGGAATTAGAGACCAGGGCCCGCACTGCCCCAAGGAAGGCTTGCTCGGCCTGTAGCTGACAGGGCGTGGGGCCTGGGAAGGAACAAAGCACAGGTGTGTCAGGTTAAGAAGTTCCATAAGCTGGAAAGACCAAGATGGAAGCCCTTTATTGTCCAAACTCCATCTAAAGCCTTATACAGCCATAGACATCCCATCAACCTTAAATTTGTAAACAAGTTCTAGACAGAGAGCATCCCCATCACTAAATCGGCACTGTGGGGACCAGCTGTTGTCAGCACGGCAGAAAGGTATGTGGCAATTCCTTAAGGCCGAATAAATCTCCCTATTCACTCATTAGAATGGTTAACATTATCAAAACTTTTCTGGACAGTTTTTAATTAACCAGTGAATTTTGCCATTAACAGAAGTTTGGGTTTTAGCTGTGACCAAATTCTTTTATCTATAATGCATTGTGTCAGGGCCCCAAAGAGAATCAGAGTCTGTAGATTGACTACTTAACAGACTTACATTGCTTGGGCTCTCCAGGTAGGCTTCGAGTTCCAGGAATAGGCTGACCCTCAGCGTCGACACAGTAGCACTCTGAGCTAAAACACTGGACAGGTAGGAAATGCCCCTCGCTGGTACAAGAAGGGACAAGCAGGCTGGACCCAGCGGGCTGGCTACCCGACAGGCTTTGCATGCGAGCCCTTTGCTTTTCACACTTCGTAGGGCACCTGGGTCGTCCACCTCTAACCCTCGAGCCGGGAAGCTCTTTGCCCCGGGAATCCACACACCAGCATTCTCCAGCAAAGCACTGGACATCCTCATAGCTTCCTTCTGCAGTGCATGATGGGACAAAAAGGCCACCAGGGGTCTGCTCACAGCCCTGGGAGCTGAGCACCAGTTCCATCACATCACCTAAATCCCTCGCTATGTCTTCCGGCACAGAAATAGCCTGCTGTAAGAAGAGAAGGAATTCTGGAAGCTCCAGAAGAGAAACAAGGAATTTCAGGGCATTTAGGTTCTCTTGCAAGTTGATTTCAAAGCCAAAGCTGCCCACAACTGGCTTATTCATAGCAACACCCTTCTTAGAGGCTTCAGGAGATTCTGTGGCAGGACTTGAATCCAATCCCAGGGAGAGAGGCTCGGCTCGATCTGCTGGTGGCCCTCTGTTCTGGAAGCCTGGGAGACCAAATTGCTGGAAAAATTGACTGAAGTTAAACGTGCCTCTTGTGCCAAGGGCTCCAGACAAGTTAAACTGGCCAGCATTCACCAAAAATTTCCCTCCGAAGAGGTTTTGCTGGAGCCGCTTTGGGTTGGTGGTAAACTGAAGGGCAAGACGAGCCAGCTCTCGGGAGGGAAAAATCACTCTGATGGCTTCTTTGAGGAGACTTTCTGAGGCAGAAAACTGTTTATCCAGCCCTTCTACCATTGGTTGGAGAATCCCAGAATCCACAAAGAGCTCCTTGATCAAGAGTGGGCAGGATGTGGCCAATCTGGCTACTCGCTGAGAGACCTGTCTTTTCTCAGGAGCCAGGAACAAGCTGTGCCGGCTGAAGTAGCCTGAGGGCCCGAAGTGGAGTCTGGACAGGGCCTGGCGCCTCTCTGAGGTACAAGACTGGTCCTCAGCTGCACAGAGCAAACGGGAGAAATGGTGTCAACATCCCAAGTAATCCTGAGACAACCCTTCAGATCTTTCTGGTAGGAAGATGTCAAGAAATTCAATCAAGGACACCTACATTTTGTACCTCTTTCTTCCCTTTACCCTTTATCTTTTATTTTCCCTCTGAGCAGAGCTGTGGCGGCCATTTTGGGGAATAAGTTTTTCAGTTGACGTTAACTGCCTCTCCCAGCTTTTACTAGAGGGTGACCCCCTTGGAAGGCAAGGCTCACAGACGCCAGCTTACTTTCTGAAAACCTGACCACATACACGCACCGACTTTGGTGGGTTGAATGGGGTCCACCCCACCGCCTCCACCCAATGTTCGCATCCACTCGGATCCTCAGAATGTGACTTTATTTGGAAATAGGGTCTTTGCAGATGTAATCAGTCTTAACTAATCAGGGTGGGCCCTAAATCCAATGACTGGTGTCCTTATAAGAAGGTCATATGAAGACACAGAGAGACACACACACAGAAGAAGGCCACGTGAAGATAGATGCAGAGACTGGAGTCCTGCAGCTGTAAGCCAAGGAATGCCAGCAACCACTGAAAGCAAGGAAGGGCCAAGGAAGGACTCTTTGCTGGAGCCATCTGAGGGAGTGCGGCCCTGCCCATACCTTGATTTCAGACTTCTGCCTCCAGAGCTATGAGAGAATACATTTCTGTCGCTTTAAGCCAGCCAGTTTGCGGTAATTTGTTACGGCAGTCCTAGGAAACTAATAAATCAACAAATTCCTATTTGTTTCTAATGAAACGTTGTTTTCCAGCATCTCTTGTTGGACTTCTTAGCGGACTTTAATGCTTCATTATATGCTCTTCATGAGGCTGTCTCCTTCCTCCTTGTGGGTAGCCTCGTCTAGGCTAAGGAGTTTATAATCTTTTTGAGGATAAGAACCACACTTCAATGCTATTAGTATTTCCCATAACAAGAAATATTATCCTATGTTGCAATATTTAATATTTTAATATATTCTAGGAAATCTGATTTCCTATAATATAATACGATGATGCCCACTTGGCAAACACACTTAGCACATCCTTCTAGGCTTCTTGACGTTTCCTTGAAATTACTAATTAAACAGTGATTGACTCAGTCAACTCCACGCATGGTCAGATCATTCTCTCTGAATACCCTGCAGTGACTGTAATCACACTGAGAAATTTCTAAATTCAAATTCCAAGTGTCTCAGCCACATAGGTGGAAGTAAGAAAGCTCCACTTTTCTCCATAAAACCATAAATCTTACAGGTTTTCAACCACCCCCCCCCACCAAAGTTTTAAAATAATTCTTTCCCCTTGGTTCACATGGATGCCAAAAAGGAAGTCAGCCAATTTCCTTCTGTAACCAGGCAACAGAGAAAGAACTGGAACATGTGGTCAGAGAGAAAGGACAAAAAGACTGGCAACCTCAAACACAGAACACATCCGTCAACGAGGCCATGGCTTCCTCTAATGGATGTTACAGGAAGGTATGCAAGAAACCAAGTTCATGGCTCTGCTTGTTCTTTTTCCAAATTAAGAGCATATCCCTTCCATTCATTTGTTATGAAGTGTTTCCAAGGCAAAAAAATTCAGATATTGGTTCCATGTGGCGTTTGTTTCCACGGAAATAGGACTGATACGCCAGAGAGAGAAAATAAAACTATATGATCCATGCACTGGGTGCACTCTTGGTTTTAATTTGGAAGACCACTTCCACCTGGAAATTGGAGGGCACTATATACTCCAGGTTTTAATAAAATATAATTGTAAATATTTTCAAGGCAGATCTTCAAAACTGTCTTTTTCTATGTCCTCTATCTATCCTCTACCTACAACCTGGCAGGGAGCGTGCTACCAAACACCACGCGGAGTACTCAAAATGTTGAGCTGGAGAAATGATTTAATAGGAATTGAATGAATACATATCTGTTTTGAGGCCATAAAAAGCCCTGCACTCTCTCTTCACAGTTTCAGGTCTGGCTGAGTCCATCCAGCTCACTGAGTGGGAAGCCCGTGAGTGCCCCTGGATTCCTCCCCCGCCCTCTTCTATCCTCCTGCAGTCTTGCTGGTACGATGGAATGGAGTCTTCTTGGAATGCCCAGTGACATCTCTCAAGCCACATTCTTCTCCTCAGCCCTCTGCTTCTCCTTTCGTATTGGTCCCCATACTGCACTGAATAGTGTCTCCCCAAAACTTTTATCCTACCTGGAACCTAAGAAAGTGACTTTATTTGAAAATAGGGTCATTGTAGATGGAAGGAGTTAAGACGAAGTCATCCCAGAGTAGAGTGGGCTCTTAATCCTCTGTAACTGGTGTCATAAGGAGAGGAGAAGAGACACAGAGGCAGACACAGAGGGAAGACAGCCATGTGACGACACAGGCAGAGTTTGGACTTACGCTGCCACAAGCCAAGGAATGCCAGAGACTGTCAGCAACTACCACAAGCTAGGAAGGGACAAGGAAGGATCCTCCGCTGGAGGCTTCAGTGGGAGCACGGCCCTGCCGACACCTCGATTTTGGACTTCTAGCCTCCAGAACCGTGAGAGAATACATTTCTGTTGTTCTAAGCATTCAGTTGGTAGTAATTTGTTATGGCAGCCCCAGGAAACAGATTTAGTCCCCTCATCCCTCTCTAGGACATTGCAATGACCTTCAAATTGGCCCCACTGCCTGCAGTCTAACACTCCTTTCAATCTCTCCTACAAAATGCCTGGTCGATCTTTCTTATACACAACAGTTGTCATGGCACCCTCCAGCTTAATACCCCTCAACGTCTGCTCCCGACCTCCAGGATGACGCCCCCAAGCCTTTGTATGATCTCAAAGACTTCAGTGTCTTACCCCTGCCTTCCCTTCAGTCTTAAAGCTCAAAACACCACCCTAACCATCCTCCAACCGTGTTTTTCTCTATCTTTCTTGCAGACTCAGTGTCCATCAGCATATCAATGCCTATTATTTATGTCCTTATAATTTTGCTTCTCCTGCTACAGACGATGTCTGACACAGGATGAGAACCATGTTGGAAGTAAACGACGACAAACAAGCTTTCCACCCTGTGGAACCTGAAGCGCCGGTGGGGCACACTCAGGATGCAGGGGAATTAATGGTTCTGGCGTGGTTGGTCTGGAGAAACAGTTAAAGTAACGTGACCTGATGAGGCCCAAAGAAAAAGCCCTGGAGCGGAAACCCACCGCAAGATGGCGGCTCCCCTTGCCGCCGAGTCCCGTAGATCTCCTTTCCCTGGGCATCGGCACACCAGCACGGCCCTTCCCTCTGGCACTGCACTGCCTGGTAGTCCCCATTTCGGTGGCAGCTGGGGACATAGGGGTGACCGAAGCTGCTTGCTGTAAACCGCTCCACTTCACATTTCGTGGGGCCTAGGAGAAATCCACGCAGCAAAGACAGGGTGTCAACAACGCTTGAAGCATTCACAGCATGCATTCTGTTGGCTGTTAAAATATTTAAAGTCCCTGAACCCACTTTGGTGGAACTGCCATGGAGACCGCAGCCACTTTAAAACCCAAGTGGCTTGCTCCTGGCAGAAACATGCACATCTGTTGTCGGCTTCCTACTTACATCGGAATCTGCCGGAGATGACCAGTTGAACTGCTAGGAAGCGTCTCTGCAGTATCCGGTACAGGGTGGTCTCAGAGAAGGTGGAAGGAAGGTCCAGGCCAGCAAAAATGGTGTCGTAAATTTCATCAAGCAACAGCTCCAAACCTGAGCAAGGACAGCAAGCATTTCAAGGGAGGAGTTCATTCAGAAAGAACGTCCTGACCTGGCCGTGCAAACACATATTAAGAGGGCCAGAGCCTTCACTGGCATCATTGATATTGAGTCTGAACCAAAGACTTGAATGGTTTCCCAAGTCAGGGCCACTGTGTATGGTTGTGTAGGTTGTCCACAGCACAAAGGAGCACTGAGGAGAGAGTGAGAGGAGACTGAAATCCAGTCCCTGTTCCACTTGCCAAGCTCAGAGCTGCATCTGCCCGGAGGGGGTGCCTTTTTCCAGCATGCACAAAGGCACCATGTGGGCCAGCAGCAGCTGTGCTCGAGGTACCCCAGACTCAAAGCTTGCTAACCACACCCTCTTCCATACCCATGCCGCCTGGCAGAAGAGCGGTAGTCACTGCTCTTTCTGCTTCACAGGTAACGCTCTTTAGGCTCTCGGAGCTGTGACTGCCACTCCCTCCCCTCAGGTTGCCTGAGGTGTGCTCACCTGTCTCAGCCAGTTCGCGCCCTTGACTGTCAGCGCAGTGACAATACCCAGACACCTCGGGGAACCTGCTCCGGAAGGCACTGAAGGTCACGAACGCATCTGGAAACCTAAGAGAGAATGAGGCACGGTCGCCATGTCATAAAAGGCAAGTCACCCCCAGCTTTTCCTGTGGAAATAACTAAACGTGGCCTCGTCTCATCTGGGGAAAAGGACTCTCTGATTTTCGATCTCATGCTATCCACTCCATGCTCCCTGCAGTCAATGTACTTCTTTTCTAAATTGGTTTTACCTGGCCAGAGCCAGGCTGAACCTGTTCAAATAAAGCTGTGCTTAGCTGTCATCTACTAAGGAGCTGTTTTCCTCTCTCGTGGCATTGGACCAGTTTGTCCCCAAGCAGGTGTCCCATAGGATCGGGCGGAAAGCACGTAACGAACATCGCGGGAACTAGTTGCTTTACCAGAACAGAACGAGAGACTCAAGGCCAAGTTTGCTTTACAGACATATGGTACATCGTACATGATCTCATTCTGGGAGATCAAACGACTTCAGAGCACTTTACAACTTTTCAAGAGCTTGAAAAGCAGCCAGATTCCAGCGGAGGAAATTCTTAAGATGGACATGTCCCAGTCCCAGGGTCAAAAAAACACAAAATCAGTCTGGCGTCACTCACAAGGGCTAGGCACGCCTTTCCACAAGTGGAGGACAAGTTTGCCTCAGTCGTGTCCCCCCTGGCAATTCCTGTAAGCAGCTAATTGGCCGGGTTCCCCACCCTGGACGTAAGATGGAGCGTAGGCAATGTAAAGCCATGTGAAGGAGTTCTTTCCGTGTGCAATGATTTAGCAACCACAGAGGAATTTTTCCTCTTTATACGAGATGGAGAGATTTGTTTTTATGCCCTATACAGCTACAGCATGAGAACCAAGCATAATGTGCTTCTACCTGTGTCTGGAAATACATCCCCAAACCATCAGTTAGCAGGAGCAGCAGCTCTCTGCACAGTTAGGTCTGTTTCTGTGTAATCTATCCAAGCAAAAGACTGAAAATGATCTTAATGTCCAAGGATAGGAAAATTAAGAAGTAAATTATAGTAAATCCCTTAAATGGGTGCATGCATAACATGAAATAAAAAGGTTAGAAGGATAGAGATTTCTCAAAAGATTAAAAATAGAAATACCGTATGATCCAGCTATTCTACTTCTGGGTATTTATCCAAAGAACATGAAAACACTAATTCAAAAAGACACATGCACCCCTATGTTCACCGCAGCATTATTCACAATAGCCAAGACTTGGAAGCAACTCAAGCACTCGCCAACCCTCAATGGATGAATGGACAAAGAAGATGTGGTATGTATGTGCAATGGAATACTACTCAGCCAGAAAAAAGACAAAATCATGCTGTTTGCAACAACATGGATGGACCTTGAGGGTATTACGCTGAGCAAAATAAGTCAGAGGGAGAAAGACAAACACCATATGATTTCACATGGATAAGGAGAACAGACTAGTAGTTATCAGAGGGGAAGGGGATTGGGGGAGGGCAAAAGGGGTAAAGGGCACATATGTATGGTGACAGACGGAAACTAGACTATTGGTGGTGAACACAAGGCAGTCCATACAGATGCTCAAATACAATAATGTACGCTTGAAATTTACACAATGTTATAAAGCAAGATGACCTTAATAAAATAATTTTTTTTTAAAAAAAGGTTAGAATACAAAATGGCCTGTACACACACCTGCAATTATGACTATGTAAATGAACCAGTACGGGAAGGCAATATATTGTGCAGGAACTGCTCAGAGCCCGAACATGGGGTAGGGGGCAACAAGTTAGTTAATTTGAATGAAAATGAATATGCAAAACAAAACCTATGAAAGCACTATAGAACTACGGGTTTTTTCCATGTTGCTGATCTCTTATTGTGTGTTTGTGAGCTAAATAAAAAAGAACATTCTAGTAAGTGAGTTATGCATAACAGAAACTAAAAACTCACTTTGCCCAGTTGCCCCTGATTGGAGATATATAATAAAAGTTCATTCACTGGGACCTGGGATAATTCAATTCAAAAAGTGCTAATAATAGTATAATAATCACTTCCATTTATTGAGCACTACTTTGTATAAGACAATCTGCAAAATGTTTAACATACCTTGACTTGTTTAATCCACTTAACACGCCCACAAGGCAGGTGGTATTTTTCCATCTCCATTTTAGAGGTTAAGAAGGTGAGGTATGTTGGCCACCATCTTGAAATCGTGGTAGGAGCTAGGGTTCAAATCTAGGTCTTACTCACCATGATATTGATGTCTCCCAATGGTGTTACTCAGTGTGTACTGGGCTGTACCTGGTCCCTGTCCCATATCTTGAAAGGCACATGACTCTGTTCTGTCCTGACACTCCTCTCTGTACGCCCACCACCTCGCTTTTCCTGGCATCTCATAGATGTTGAAGACACACATGCTGAATGCACACACCGACGGGTCACCTGGCTGCCCTGAGGTTCTGAAACCCATTCCAGCACGAGGCACGGGAAGTTTAAGTCATTCTAGTCCCATGTTCTGCTGATTCAACTTAAAGTTCTACCTCAGTGCCCCATCCCAGGGCCAACGCAACCAGCAGGATCTCTGTGCCATCTTCATCCCACCACTTTAGGGCCAGAGTCCTTCTCTCTGGGTTTCTGATCTTATAAGCTGCCCAGTACCTGGGCCTCCCTGGGCTTTTTGCATGGACCTCACTCTCAATACCCAACTTCTTGCCTAATGGAGATCGCCGTGGCTTCAGCCGGAGGGAGAGTCCTCCCATCCTCCCAGGAAGACCACCTGGAGGCCCGCTACTGCCACCTGGTCTCTCAGGCTGTCCTCTGCTCCTCTCTGGCAGACACCCTGCACTGTCATCTCTAGTCTCTCCTTGTCAATCTGTATGCAGTGCTAAGGGCCTGGGGCCAGACATATCAGAATTTCATTCCTGGCCTAGCCACATATAATTATCTCTATTCACTACTACTAATAAAAACAATAATCGGTGACATATATCGAACAATCGGACACTGCACCAAGCACTCTCCATATTTTTATCTCATTTAATCCTCACAACTACCTTTAAAAAGCTCCATTCGCAAATAAGAAAACTGGGATTCAGAGTGGTGAATTGACCAGTTCAAGATCACCCAGCCAAGACCAGGAGCCAGGTATCCTGAGTCCACGGCCAATGCTCCGTCAACACTATCAGCTGGCCGGGTGGGGAGGCCACCACTTAAATAGACCACGGTCGGTCGTTAGGTTCCCGCCCTGTGATCGACAGTAAATTCAAACTCTGAATCCCCCCCGATTTCCTTTGTTCCCACAGTCCGATTTGATACAATCTGATTCTTGTGGCTGATCTCTGAGATGGTATCACTATCTATGAATTTCGGACTCCTCCCCCAGCGTAATAATTAGCACTCACCTGGTTTAGCTGCCATGTCTGCTACTGTCATTGGCGCTTTGCTGTCAGCCAGGGCAAGGGGGCCTCAGCCGTGCTTCCAACCTTCTTCTTATTAGATTCCCAACCCTTCTCTGTCACCCCAAGAAAAGCCAAACCACTGGGGCCAGCCCCATGGCTGAGTGGTAAGTCCGCGCACTCCGCTTCAGCAGCCTGGGGTTTCACTGGTTTGGATCCTTGGCACGGACATGGCACCGCTCATCAGGCCATGCTAAGACAGCATCCCACACAGCACAACATGAGGCACTCACCACTAGAAAACACAACTATGGACCGGGGGGCTTTGAGGAGAAGAAAAGCCAAACCACTGAAACTGAACCTACAGTCTTAACGAGAGGCAGGCAGCTCTGGCTCCATCCTCACATGGGGCCAACCGGGTTTGGAGCCTGCATGTGGCCAAAGAATGTCCTCAAAGGAAGTGAGTCTTGAGTTGGATCCTAAAGCTGAGAACGATGGATCTGACGAGGGGAGAATCGAGGAATGGAGACCATGTCTGGGATCATTAACGTGCTTCCAGCTTCAAGATGAGAGACAGAGACCACAGGGTGGGCAGAAGGGAAAGCCGAGAGGCTGGCAGTCACAGAGGGAGGCACAAGCCCCATGGAGAATGCTGGGACCCAAGCATCTCAATCATTGAGACGCCATTCCTGAAAATGCCGTGCCCCCTGCTCCTTATAGGCACTGGCCTTAGGAAATCCATGGTCTTGTTGTCAAGTCATACAGTACCCTATAGCATATGACATTATCCCCTTAATGAGGATCCAAGGAACACAGTTCTTTCCATCCTCAATAGAAGAAAAATCGTATTCCTCTGAGAAACTGGTTTATTTTTACCTGGTGGAAACAGAATATCTTAGACTAGTTCCTCTTTCTCTGGTGACAGGAAACAGTGCGCAGCCCCTCACGTCTGTTATAAGGTAACTTCAGAGAAGGAATGGTGTGCACCAATCTTCACCTTGTTTTATTCTTATTTTCTACGCTTATTTTGCCTTCCTCATGATTTCCTCTATTTTCCACTTCTATCCTGTTCTGGGAATATTGGAAGAAAGGAGGAAGAGAAAATCAACACCAAATTTTAAAACCCGAAAATAATATGGATTTCATCCACTGGAAAAGGATGCTTCCCTTTCGTTGAACAAAAAGCGAAATCTCAGGATGATCCTAGAAGAGCACTCAAGAAAGAAAATTGCAGCGGAGGGAGAAATGATGGCATTTCTGAGTTTATGCTCAGACTGTGGCCGACCTAGAGTCAGAGAAATCACACAGCAGGCTCGGCGGATAGAAAACGTCAGTTCCCGCGGGACTGCTAGTCCTGTTCACGTGCAGAGCAGGGTTCTTGCCTCTGGGCCCCCGAGTAGCCAACGCCCCCTCCTCAGTCAGATTCCTCAGCTCCTCCCACAGGCAGTCCCTCCAGAAACCTAACCATCAATTAATCAATTAGCAATTTATTGAATTCTCTCCTTTGCGGGAGGAGAGTTCCTTACAGCAGGAGCTGTGGCAGAGCACAGAGCCTGGTGCACAGCAGGCCCCCACAGACGTCTCTGGGAGGGCAATTGGATGACTAGTCTATGAGGCTTGCTCCCCATGGTCGCTCACATATTCAGTTAACGATGCCTCTTTGCCACATATTAAGATGCATCCGACCCTTCTCACTGGATTATCTGGAGAGCCCGGGTTGCCAAGGCATTTGAGGTGAGACAGGTTGCTAAGGAAGCTTGAGTGAGCTTAGTCACTAAGGACAAGGGCTGATAAAGAAACCAATCAACTGAATTTCACCTTGGGTCCCTAAGGCCTGGGTAACAACATCAGCTCTTAAGGTACCTTTGCCTACAATCTGCTTAGCCAGAATATCTTCCCTAGCGGGTGGGTGGGGAAGGGCAATATGGAAGATGGGAGAAGAGTCAGAAGAAACTAGCAAAGCTTACACCCCATCATTTTTTTTTTTTAAGTCACCAGCCCAATAGGTATAGTCAGCAGTGACCTTCCTCAAGAGGCAAAAAGACCTGCTTCCATTGGGGAAATGCTATGGCCAAGTTCAAGTGCAAATCGTCACCCAGCACATTAAGAACCCGCAACAGGTTGGCAAAGAGCTGCCCTCAGGCTTCCAGCCTCCCTGTGCCCCATGGGAGTAAGCCAACTGCCTTACGCCACTTCTCCAATTGAGTTCCCCAAAGAAATGCCTCGGATTCAATATTTCAAAATCAAATTTGTGACTTTTTTCTTTCCAAACTCATCGTCTACCATCCCTCTAGAAACCAGACCTCGGAGTCATCCTTGATTCTTCCTCTCCTTCAGCTTCCATATCTATTCCTTCACCAAGTTGCGTGGATTCGGCCTAGTAAATATTTCCCCGACCGTGCCCCATCTCTCCATGGTCCTCTGCATCACCTGCTCCAGTCCAAGTCAAAATCAGCCCTCACCTGGACCAGTCCAGCAGCCTCCAAGCTTGTGGAGTCGTCTCCCAGCAGCCACTCTGCTCTTCCCTGACCCCAGACCATCCTTTTAGAAACCCAAGTCCAGTGGTTATTGAGATATACACAACTCAATTTTAAGCCCAGGCTTAAAATTCTCGATGCAATATTGGAGACTAAATAACTATTCCCTGCTCATCTGAAATTCAAATGTAACTGACCATCCTGTATTTTATCTGCAACCCTCGGTGCCAAGTCTAGACTCTCCACGTGGCTTCCATGCTCCTTCCACTTCGCCCAGTGGAGTCCCTGGGCCTGGTGCTGCCCAGGTCTGCTTATCAGAAAATTCCTGAATATGTACTGTACGGGCTTCCAGTAACCAACCACCTGACCCTTCCCATGACCTTCCGAAATTAGAATTCACCTCGAGACATGCTTGCTTACAAAAAAGAAAGGATCCCATTTCAGGAGTAAATTTTTTTGTCTCAAACAATGGGTGCTTAGTCCTGAACTCATGCATTTAACTCGACTGCCCTCTTGTGGACGGAGCTGTGAATTGCGCCTCAAGCTAGCTCTGGCAAAGTTCTTTGATGCACTGGCCTACTCAGTATGCATTGATCTTAGGCCTACTGTGTGCAAGTTTCTGTGCTAGGCACCATGGGGGAACAGAGATGAATCGAGTTTGTTGGAATTAGTAAAAGGAGCCAGACAGCTCTAGCACCCACTAATTGTGCTTCCAAAAGTGAATTCCTAAACCTGTGTTTCAGATTCCTCCGTTACATGATAGAGATCATAATTACCTAACTATTTTTATAAATATTAAAGGGGATAAAAGGATGTCAAATTCCCTGTATACAGTTCAGTTGAACTTGAACTGAGCACACACTGCTTGGCATCAATGAGCATCGGTAAATCAGGCTGTTTGGAGATTCTTATGTGCTCGCAGGCAGTCATTCTCTAGACCCTGGGGGCGGGGGTGGGGGGAATCTAACCTACATTTGCTAAGGCTGCGTGATGCATGAGGACTCCCTCCAGAGGCATAATAATTTACAATTTTCGCAGTGGTTTCCTAGACGAGGGCTCATCAGATCTCCACCACGACCTAATGAGCGGGGCGTTGTCTCCATTTTACAGATGGAGACATTGAGGCCCAGAGAAGATAAGTGACCAGGTCACTTGGCCAAGCAAGCAGTGGCAGAGTCAGAATGACGGTCACAAAGGCAAATGTTACGGTGCCAGACAGGTGATGCAGATGCACGGACCAGGCAGGAGGATGGCAACAGGACATGGAGGGGCCAGGAGCACTGGAAAGTGTGCACTTTGTCCACAAAGGACAGTGCGAGGGCAGCTTCTTGGTGTCGTGGGAGAATGCACACAGCCCCCGACCCTTGTTAAAATCAGGAATTTGGAATTTTTTGTATTAGGTGGAACATATGAAATTGCGGATGTTCAACTACTTCTACCCACGCAAACGGAAATGTCAGAGTTCAACTTAAAACCCCCCAGTTTTAAAAATATAGTGCAGCTCCAAAAAGCTCTGTCTAGGGAACTGTTCCTGTTCACAGGCTGCTAGTCCGTGACCCTTCCTGACACAGCCCATGAGAACTCCCTCTCCCACAGGGGAAGAAACTGGTTGTCTGGAAGCCAGCCACATAAAGGCTCAGGTTCTCCAAGAGAATTTCTATCAGTATTCTCAGCCTAATATTCTTACTTATTTGTTTCAACTATATCTGAGTCTGTGCAGCCCTTTACAATTATGAAGTCACCATCTTGAATAACCAGAAGCTCCCTGATTATTTGGGCCAAGATCCATGATGCATCTCCCTCTTTATATTTGTCACTTAAATCTTTAAGTTAAACTTACCTGGAAGGGCATACATACACACAACTTACAGAAATGCATAAAGATGATCACATCCCCACTTTTTACAGTGCCGTCCTTTTTCCTTTTCTGCCAATTTCCTTCTCCCCTCTCGCCTCCCCCACAGCAGCCCTGACTCTCCAGGCAGCCGTGATAACCACCCGGTATGTGTTTATTCATATTATTCTCTGCGCTCACCTAGTTCTATACAGACACAAGCATGATCATATAATCACACATGCATATCAAAGGATCTTTTTGCTTGTTTTCTAAAAATTAAATCATAGTATATTATTTGTATTTTCTATCTTATATTATCATAATACGCTGTGGAATCCTCTCCTAGCCCACTGGCATAGTCTGATGCATCCTATTTAACAGCTGCATAAATATTTATAGAGCCACCCACCTTGGGTTGATCAGTCACTTTGTTCCCAATTTTCTGCTATGATGAAAAATGACCCAGTAGACATCTTAGTACAGATGTCTTTGCTTTCTGGCGGTTTTATTTCCACGGGCTGGCTGGGCCAGAGGGCTCACATATTTTTAGTTTGAGTAGCCGCTGCCAGCTTGCTTTGTTAAAAATGCTGTGGCCCTTCTGATATGCACTGGTGGGACACGAAAGCGAGGCCTCCCTCATTCCCACCAGACTGTGTGTATCACGCACCGCAGCATCCGCCTGGATGTGAGCAAGCGCGTTGGCAGGAGACGGGAAGGGATGGCCCAGCGACGGGCACGCCCCAGAGGCCGCCCCCCTTACCTGTTGTAGCTATGGACCAGGTCGAAAATCATCATGTCCGTGGTGTTGACAAACTTGCACTGGACAGGCAGAAACTCTCCCTCAGGAGAACACTGCGGAGGCGACTTCTCTCCCACCCCGTGGAGAAGTCGGCGATTCCTTATCTCACAGCTCCTTGGACCTAAACGTTTCCGAGGAAAACATGTTACACTGTTATGTACCACTCAGTGCATGTGCTTCTGCAGTCTAGAAGCATCTATTCAGACTACACGCGTGACAGTTAGAGACCCAAATGGGGACCAAGGTCTGTACAGGGAGCTTGAAAACCTCGTTGGGTGCATATTCTGTTCATGCTTCTAATGATCCACTGGCGAATACTGATGGTCCACCGAGTGGAAATGTTAGAAGTCGTAAAACCTTCCTTAAAAGCTTTCTGGGGGCTGGCCCAGTGATGCAGCGGTTAAGTGTGCACGTTCTGCTTCAGCGGCCCAGAGTTTGCCGGTTCGGATCCTGGGTGTGGACACGGCAGGCATCCCACATATAAAGTAGAGGAAGGTGGGCATGGATGTTAGCTCAGGGCCAGTCTTTCTCAGCAAAAAGAGGAGGATTGGCAGCAGATGTTAGCTCAGGGCTAATCTTCCCCTCCAAAAATAAATAAATAAAAAAAAAAGCTTTCTGTACTGAGGGCCAGGTCCTCTGCCTTCCGTCATGGAGCCCCGACAAAGGTTTGGTTAGGGTGGGGCACCTCCTGTCGGGGTGCTGGCGTCCCCGAGACTTACACCTGGTCGGCCTCCCCAGCTGGCGGGTCCCGTACACCTCCATCCCGTCCGCGTCCACACACCAGCACTGCATCCCCCGAATGTCACACTGCACGGGTGCATAGTCCCCCGAATCCTCACACTGGGGGAGGTAGGATGTGGCTGAGCTGTTAGCGTGGCCGTCAAGTAAGATCCGCTGCCTCTGCAGCTGGCAGAACGACAGACCTAAGGGCAGCAAGAGCAGTGTCAGGGCAGAGCTTCTGGGACCACCTTAGGGGGCCTCACCCGGCAGAACTCCCGCTCCCTCCCTGGAGGGGAGAAGGTGGCCCTTCCCACAGCTGAGAGGGAACCAAACCAGCCCAGGGACGCTCAGGGAGGTGGGGGCCGGCTCAGGACCAGCACTCCGATTGTCCAACTCTGCCCCAGGATTCCCTCCAGCATCCTAATCAGGGAAGGGCCGATTTCCTGGCTCCAACAGTCACCCAGCCACCCCAGAACCCTGGCACTGCAGAGGTGAGGTGTGCGTGGAGCACAGGCTGGCCACGAACAGACCTCATTTGAATCCAAATTTCCCCAGTCCCTCGCTGTGTAGCCTGGGGGAAGTTGCTGTACCACTCTGGGCCTCACTTGCCTTATCTGCAGAACTGAAATACAACTGCCTTCCCCGGGGGCATGAGGATGAGTGACATTGACAGTGACTGCCCCTGTGGCATACCCACTGTGTGCCCGCTGCTCTACATGTGTTTTAAATCCTCACACCCTGCAAGGCGGATCCTACAGACAGCTCATTCAGCCGGGGGCGGGTGGGAGCCAGCCTGCTCCCCGAGCCTGCCATGCCGGCCACGAGAAACCAGCTCCCCGAACAGAGCTTTTGTCCATTACAGGAGTGCACTGACTCCAGACCCAATTTGCCCATTTTAAGGTGACCAGCTTAAACTGGCCTTTGTTTTAGGCTTAACTATGACGTGCTTTAAATGGAGACCGTGTTGCTTTGACTCCTCGTCAGAATAACAATTTGAACAGGAAAGTTTTCACCAGAGTCTGAAATTTAAAAGCCCTCAGGGGACAGAACGCTGAGTGGACGTGGCCGCCTTCTGGTGGCGGAGCCTTCGATGGCTGTTCCCCATGACTCCTAGCACCAGGCACCATGCCCGGCACGGTGGGGGGGACAGACCCAGTAGCTTTTTGCTCAGGAAATGACTCGATTGTCCTGTTTGACTTTCCCAGCAGTCCCGGAGGAAACAGGGCCTCACTGCCGTGACTGTCATCCTAATTCGAAGAGAAAGAACCAGCAGCCCAGAGGGAGCCTGGCCTGTCACACACCCCAGCCCAACGCTGTTTCAGGATGTGAGGTGTCCTGGCGGGTCCCTCCTCCCCTCGGCCCCCTTCCCACCCAGGACCCCTTTCCCACTTACACGCCGCCGGCCGCCCAGGCTGCCTGCTGCCGGGCACCTCCAGGCCGTCGGCACCCACACACCAGCAGGCGCGGCCGCCGTCCCCGCACTGGACGGTCCTGAGGGCGGGAAAGACACAGCACGCGGATGCTGTTATCGGCTCCCGAAGCCACATCCCTGGTCACCTCCCCTCTTCCTCTCCATCCTTCCGAGTTTTAATTCGCTCCAACTAAGGTGAGACTGGCGTGGAGAGGGCCAGGGGACGTGGGAAAGCAGGAGCACTAACCCTGCTGCAGCCCCTACCCCTGCCACTCACTGTCCACCTCCAGTCTGCAGCCCTGGGGCAAACCCCCGCCCCACCGGGCGACGCTTCTGCCACCTCGCGGCTGCCGAGGGTAAAGGCCAAGCCCTCCTAACACGGCCCAGGGGCAGGGGACCCCCCAGGAGGTCAGGGTGGCAGAGACAGGGCCTCGGTATGGGTGACACAGGGAAGCACACTCCTGGGGTTTCCCAGGGGAAGTGACGGGTAAACTGAGGCCAGGGAGATGATCAGGTGTTACACCAGGGGCATAAGAAGGTAAAGGTGTTCCAGGTAGAGAGAACAGCATCCGCAAAGCCTCCTGCGGAGGAACAGGGCCAGCTTGAAACTGCAGGGACTGGAACAAGAGAGGGGGACCGTCCTCCTGACTCCTTCTGCCGCCCCAGAATTCCCAGGATCCACGCAGGGACTGGACTAGAGGCTCCCTTTGCACTCTTGAGAGAACATAAGAGTGTGCTCGGGACACTAAGAGCATATATGAAATAGAGGGAAGGAGGGACGTTTCTCAGAACACAGTCGTGTAGACGGGGACCTCCTAGTTCAAGATGACTGCACCAGCGAGTTGTAGTGCACGCACATGCAGAAGATTCCTGCGCACTCCGCACGGGGAGCTGTTTAGATTATCACTCTGCTTTCCAAGGGGAGGGTCTCGGACCCAAGCTCCTGTTAGGGCCGCTGAAAACTCCCTTTCGGAGAGGAGCTCACCGGGGACACATTAGCGCTGCCGCGCAGAGCTGGACTCAGCAGGGCTCCGAGGCGGCCACTGGCCTGAAGTCCAGCCAGCTCCTGCTTCCCTCCGGCTCTGGCTTCTCAAGAGGATAGAGGAGGAGGGGGAGGCACCCAAGCGAAACCATCGGTCCCTAGCAGCTTTGATTAAAGCGATTATGGGAAGAGTTTTGGTAGGAAAAGAAGGGATGTGGCTGGGAGGAAGCGTGGATTGGGGAGCTCGGGGTCAGATTATTGAGTGTTGATGAGCCTGGGGGACTGAGAGGCAGGCACCCTCCCAGTGACAGCGGCCACATCTCCCGTACGTGGAGGAGCGAGGGCGGAGCAGAGCACTGGGGCAGAGGGGGAACGAGATGGCTTTAAGGCGTCTGAGGTCCCTGAGATGGCACGCGGAAGCAGGCCTTACTGGAAGCTGCCGTCCTCCGCGCACTGGGGAACGTAGTCCGCTCGAGTCAGGAACGCCCTTTCCCTCTGCAGCTCGCAAGGCCGAAGAGGCTGGGCATCCACCTGGTACTCTAGGAGAAGAGAAGCGGCTCCTCAGAGGGGAGCGTGGACCGGGTTCCGCCGACAAAGATGGGCTCCCCTAAGCACAGACGCGCTTCCGGATTTCTTTCTAGCATCATCACCAACAACTACGTTCTAACGTGCCGCTTCGCAGCTCTGCGCGCTTTTCCCAGGATGGCGTTAGCTCACTGACTCCTCAGCGCTCCCCTGGGAGGCGCTATCTCCGTTTTACGGATGTGGCCCTGGACTCTGGCGGGGAAAGTAACCGACTCAAGGTCACACAGCTCACCAGAGAAGGGTCCAAAATAAGCCCTCAGCCCGCACATTCCCCCAAGCTGTGGTGGGGTTGGGTGAGAACACCACAAAGGTGTTCCTGAGTTTATCAAGCTCTCTCTGCAGACAGAGCATATTCCTGGCACAACGTAGGAATGCAAATTAACTACTAGCTCCCACTGTCCTATTTTCCATTGAGAAGGCCTGTAACACTCAGGAGCTTGCTCAGAAATCACAACCACGTCGTGAGGTTAAGAGTCATTTGCTAGTTTTTCCAATGAGGACGCGGAAGCTCAGTTACCCAAAGCCACGAGGCAAATGGCTGAGCCGTGGCTAGACCCGAGGTCTATTCCACTCCACAGGTAGGTTTGCCTGTTTCACTACCTGCTGACTGCTTCTCAGCTCCCTCCCAGGGATGACCTAGGCCTTGAAATAGCTAAGGGAATAAAAAACCCAACGTCAACGTCAAAAGTTTGCTAACAGGGTGGGGTAGGGGGAGCTAGGACTGAATCAGGAAGACCTGGTTTCCCCCTCCTCTCCACCAACCACCAGCTCCGTGAATTCAGGCAATTCAGCCCCCCTCTCAGAAGCTCTGTCTCTTCATCTGAAAAGGAAACAGCCAATAACCGACCCCCGGGACCTTGAGGGATTAAATGAGATCGCAGACATTCCAAGGCCCTGGGGCAGAGCCTAGCTGATATGGGGGCTCCGGCCTGAGGGCTCCCTCCAGACCCCTGCTCTGTGGCCTCCCCTGGAACTCACCGAAGATGTTGGCTGACGCCAAGCAGGCGGAGCCCAGCAGACTGCAGACCCACAGGGCCAGGGCCATTTTTCCAGGCCCTCCCAGGGCTGGAAGGGTACAAGCCACTGCCCACCCCAGGGCTCTGGCTAGGGAGCTCTTATAGAGCTGCTGTGGGCCCCGCTCCCCCGCCTGCGGGCACTCAGCGAAGCAGTGCCCGCCCTGTTTTTTCTGCTGGTCACAAGGAGTCCCTCCACTTGTGTCTGCTCCCTCTGAGGACACTCATGTGGCCAGTGGGGGACAAGAACCTTGTCGAGGCTCCAGGGGGGCAGAACTGGGTGAAGTGGCTTTGAAATTCATCTGTGCAGGTGAAGGTCAAAGGTCTGTGGCTTTGTGGGCAACAAGCTCAGGCCACTGAAGTCAAAGCCATCCCCTCTGCCTCCGTCCCTTCTCTCTTTCCCTCCTTCCTTGCTTCCCTCCTTTCTTCCCTCCTTGCTTCCTTTTCTCCCTCCCTCCTTCCTTCCACCAGTATTTTTAGCGCTCAACAGCAGCAGACACTATTCTAGGCAATGAGGATAGTGCGGAGAACAACACAGGCAAAGCCATTAATACGGAATATGAGGATTTTACTGAGGGAGCCAAATACACACAGGCGCACACACGCATTTTCGTTCATACTTATCCTCCTTTCCCCTCTGCCCCAGGCCTTCAGACGTCGCCCGCCAGCCTAAAGGGAATGCCAGCTGGGGCTTCCCCACAAAGCCTGTGCATCAGTGTGTTTTCTCTTAGCAAAGCCAGCTTCCTTCCTTCGCTCCTGTCGCCACAGGACCTGTCAAATCACCTCATCCCCCCTGAGCCCTAGGCTCCTTCTCTAGGAAACAGACACAAGAGGAGAAAAATGCCCTGTGCCCACTTGCTGGGGTGGCCATGAGGGAATGATGAGACATTGACGAGGACGGGCTCAGGGGATGCTGGCCATTGTCACTATTGATTTTCTCATTTTTGTAAATGACATCGTACCGGGGAATGACGGGCACGCAGGAGAACAAGCCTGCAGGTGAGGGGCGAGTGACAGTGCAGGGGCAGGAGTGGTGGGTGAGCAGGGAAGACCCGGCTGAGCATGTGGCCCCCCGAATGGAGAGGGAGGGACATGTCCCAGGGGGAGGGATGGGTGGAGGAAGGCTGGGAGGGGAGCCCGCTGTGCAGGAGGAGGAGGATGAAGGGGCGTGACGGCAGGGCAGTGCACTGTGCGACCTAACACAGTTGCCACGACTGTTACAAGAGTTAGCACCGGTACAGGGCTTTCAACAGTACCTGTATAGGATAAGCACCCAGTGCCGCTTACAATCCGCATCTTTATATTCGTGATACAAACCACACAAAGTAAAATGCGACAGTTATTTTCACCGGCAGGATGTGGGATTAGAAACGAGTGAGGAACCCTGCTCTGCATGACCTCCCTGGGGACTCAGAGGTGACTGTGGCTCCAGCATCTCAGCTCCAGCTCCGGCTCTGGCTCCAGCTCCAGCTCCAGCTCCGGCTCCAGCTCTGGCCAGACTTCTCAGCTAAGCTTCAGGTCCATGCTGCCTGGACCTTTCACAGACATTTCAAGTTCAACACATCCCCAACCGAACTCCTCGACACTTCTCCCAACTCCGCAGCTTAACATGCTTTTGCTTTCTCTCTAGGATGAGTGCTATCCCACATATCTCCCCTCACAGCCCACCAGCGTCTGAATCCCACCAGCAAGGCTTCATTCTCATTCTTTGGGCCTGACCCCTCCTTACTCCTCCTGCCTCCTGGGGGCGGCAGAGGGGGGTACCCCAGCTCTGGCCTAGCCCACTGGCACAGTCTCCACCCCTGCCCTCACCAGGCTGCTTCTCCAGCTGCAGGGGGGAGGGATGCAGAGTCACCCCACAGGTGTGCAGGAGGAAGCACCAGCAGGTCCCGGAGACCCTCTAGCCATGGGGAGTGAGGGAGATAACTGATAATGGGACTTAGATTTCAGGCTCAGATGATTTGAGATGTGTTGGCATTTACTGGAAAAGGAGACACAAGAGGAAGAACTCGCTCCACCGGGTCCTCTGCTGCCCCCATTAAATGGGCCAAGTAACACTGCGTGTGCTTCAGAGGGCCAGCAGCATCTCTTCACTCCATAGACACAATCACATGAGAAGCGACGCCTTGGGCAGCCCCTGTCATCTCTCCATTTCCAGGTGTTCTAAAGCAGACAAGTTTTATGAAATGTTGAACGGGGTTCGAGGTTGACCACAAACCCCACTCACCAAGCTTCCCAGCCCCTAAAATGCATGCATAGAGCTTGCACGGCTCAGCCTGTGTGCTGAGTCATTCTCGCTGGCCTGGCCCCCGGGAAACAACAGAGTGGAATCAATCAACGCCTCCTGGCCTGGGTGTGTGTGTCTTGGGGGGGTGGGTCGTCTAATTGGACACCGGGGCCGTGAAGCAGTCAAGATATCCCCGGAATGAAGGGCGTTGTGAGGGAGAGGAAGGGCAGAGCGTGAGCTGACCGCACTTCAGACTCCACCTGGAGAAGGGGCGCTGCTCGGACATCTGCGAGCGTGAGAGCGCTCAGTGGGCCAGAAAGGCAAGGGGTTCCTTCCAAGTCGGCGAGAAGAGCACCCAGAAGGAGAGGTGCTTCTCTCCGCCCAAGCAACAGAGCGAGGAGCCTAGAGAGAACCACGCCAAGGCATCGCCTCCTCACCACGAAAACCCTTTCTCATAATGACTCAGCTCCTTGCTCTCACCTCATCTCCACTGAGCAGGGAGGACAAGCAGGCTCCCACGGGAACTCCAGGTGGCCATGCCCTGCTTTGGTCTTCACCAACCTGCTCCTGGCTCAGGCCTCCATCGCTCGGGCAGGCTCTTCATCGCTGGCCCTGCCACCTGTCCCACTCTCCTTGGCCCCAATTCAGATAACCTCTTTCATCTCCTTCCTTCTCTAACACTAGGGTGTATAATAAGCACTCACCGAAGATTTGGGAGAAAGGGAGAGTAACTGGAAGGCAGAGGAGGAAATTACTGCAAAACAAACATCAGATGTCACTGTTTCTGACATCCATCAGCTGTCACCCACAACAGAGAATCGCTCACCAGCCATCTCTCCCCTAACCCAGCCTGTCGCCATGTTGCTGGCTGCCAGGCCACTGCCTTGGACAGCTTCTCCCCATCTCCCACACACCCAGTGACCAGACCACATCCCCCCTTATTCTGGGCTGTGTGAGCAATAATCAAAATTCCTGGTACTTGACTTCTGCTTCCGGAAAGATGGGAAAGACATACTTTTCCCTATTTTTCCTGTGAAGCACAGCTAACAAAAACCCAGATACTATCCGTAAAACAACAGAAGAAGACACTGAAAGGTGGATAGAAGAAGACAGCCCGTGAGCAACCTCAGGACCAGAGGAGCAATACAATCTTAAGCTCATGGACTTCATCACGCCTCTCACATCTCAGACTGGATGCTAGAGAAGCCAGCAACTAGAAATGCCAATGAGCACAGACCTCAAAAAGCTCCAAGTAAAGTCTCTTGAGCCAAAGGTCCAGGAAAAGAGCAGCCGGGCAAGAGAGAGAACTCTTAGATAACAGTTGCTCGATTCCAGCAAATCTCACAGGAAAACCGTGGCTCCATCCACACTCATGCCAGCTGGGGAGCCTAGAATTCTACTCTTCCCAAGCTGTAAAGAGGCTCCTCAGGCCCCCTGCTAGGGTGGTGACAGAAAGGCCACAGGAGGGGCCAGGACATTCTCCCCGGCTAAGCAGTAATGAGCCCCTCTCTCTGGAGTCAGTGGAGACCAAGTGGGGAGCTTGAACTCCCACCCTACCCAGTGGTAATAAGGTGGCACTCTCCCCTTCCCACTGGGCTGGTGACAGAACAGGACTAGTGGAGAGGCAGGACCTTCACCACAGCCCACAGTAGCAAAGCCATTGCCCAGTGGTGTCAGCGAAGGCCACATGGGGAGCAATGAGGCACCCTCAATGCTCCCAGCCAGGGTGGCATCAGCATAGGCCTGGAGGGAGCCTAAACTCCCACCCCCCACAACCAGCAGTAACAAGGAGCCAGTAACTTGCCAAGTGTCAACAGAAGTGGAGTAAGAGCCTGGACTTCCAACCCCATCCAACAGCAATCAGGTGGTGTCCCTCTTCTCCCACCACGGTGATGTCAGAAGAGTTCTACTAAAACAGAAGATTTAAATGAGATCTACAGTTTCTTAACATAATACCCAAACTTCCCAGAAAACCACTCATCATACCAAGAACTGGGGAAATATCAACTTGAATGAGAAAAGACAATCAACAAATGCCAACACCAAGAGGATGCAGATGTTAGAATGCTCTGACAAGGATGTTAAAGCAGTCATCATAAAAAGGCTTCAGTGATCAATCATAAACACACTTGAAACAAGTGAAAAAGTAAAAAGTCTCACTAAAGGAATAGTCTCGGCAAAGAAAAAGAAGATAGAAAGAGGAACCATTTGGAAATTTTGGAACTAAAAATTAAAATAACCAAAATTAAAATCTCAATAGATGGGCTAAACAACAAAATGGAAGGAACAGAGGAAGGAATCCACAAACTTGAAAACAGAACAATAAAAATGACCCAAGCTGAACAACTAAAGAGAAAGCCAGCAAGGATACAGAAGAACTCAACAACACCATCAACCAGTAGGATCTAATCAATGTTTATAGAACACTTCACCCAAGAGCAGAATACACATTCTTCTCAAGCACACATGGAAGATATAGTAAGATAGACCTTATCCTGGGCCATAAAACAAACCTCAACAAATTTAAAAGAATTTAAATTGTAATATGGACAACTAATTTTTGACAAGGGAGCCAAGAACATACAATGGAGAAAGAAGAGTCTCTTCAATAAATGGTGTTGGGAAAACTGGACAGCCACATGCACAAGAATGAAAGTAGACCACTATCTTACAGCATACACAAAAATCAACTCAAAATGGATTAAAGACTTGAAGGTAAGATCTGAAACCATGAAAGTTCCAGAAGAAAACATAGGCAGTACCCTCTTTGACATCAGTCTTAGCAGCATTTTTTCAAATACCATGTCTGACCACACAAGGGAAACAATAGAAAAACTAAACAAATAGGACTACATGAAACTAAAAAACTTTTGCACACCAAAAGAAACCACGAACAAAACGAAAATACAACCTAACAATTGGGAGAAGATATTTGCAAACCATATATCAGATAAGGGGTTAATATCCAACATATGCAAAGAACTCATACCACTCAACAACAAAAAACCCAACAACCCAACTAAAAAATGGGCCAATGATCTGAACAGAGATTTCTCCAAAGAAGATATACAGATGGCCAATAAGCATATGGAAAGATGTTCAACATCATTAGCTATCAGGGAAATGCAAATCAAAACTACAATGAGATATCACCTCAGTCCCGTCAGAATGGCTATAATTAACAAGACAGGAAACAATAAGTGTTGGAGAGGATGTGGAGAGAAGGGAACCCTTGTACACTGCTGGTGGGAGTGCAGACTGGTGCGGCCACTATGGAAAGCAGTATGGAGATTCCTCAGAAAATTAAGAATAGATCTACCATATGATCCAGCTATTCCACTGCTGAGTATTTATCCAAAGAACTTGAAAACATGCATGCCTAAAGATACATGCACCCCTATGTTCATCACAGCATTATGCACAATAGCCAAGACTTGGAAGCAACCTAGGTGCCCATCAAGGGACGAATGGATAAAGAAGATGTCATATATACACACAATGGACTACTACTCAGCCATAAGAAATGATGAAATCCAGCCATTTGTGATAACATGGATGGACCTTGAGGGTATTATGCTAAGTGAAATGTCAGAGGGAGAAAGTCAAATACTGTATGATCTCACTCATAAGTAGAATATAAAAACAATGACAAACAAACACATAGCAACAGAGTGGATTGCTGGTTACCAGAGGGGAAAGGGGGAGGGAAGAGGGAAAAAGGGATGTTTAGGTACACGCGTATGGTGATGGATTGTAATTAGACTCTGGCTGCTGAACATGATGTAATCTACACAGAATTCAAAATATATTATAAAATACACCTGAAATTCATATAATGTTACAAACCAGCGTTATTGCAATAAAAAAATTTCTTAATACGTTTTTTAAAAAAATTTTTTAAAAAGAATTTAAATCATACAGTGTGTTCTCTGACCACAATGGAATCAAACTGGAAATCAATACCAGATAAACTACAGGAAAATTTCCAAACATTTGGAATCTAAACAACACACTTGTAAATATTTCATGGGTCAGACAGGAAATCTCAAGGGAAGTTTAAAAATACATTGAAGTGAATGAAAATGTAAAGACAACATATCAAAATTTGTGGGATGCAGCTAAAGCAGTACTGAGAGGAAAATTTATAGCAAAAATGTTTCTATGAGAAAAGAGGGAATGTTACCTACCAACCAGGTAACTATCAACATCCATGGAAAAGTAAGAGGTGAAGAAGAGGCCAAGAGTATTTAGGGAAAAATCCCTTCTGATGGACTGAAAACCAGGAATGAGGCAGAAGCATTCCCCTTCTAACAGGCCCCTAACATCCCACTCCCCCTCATTAATCCAATGGTCTTAACCATTAAAAGCAGAATGGCTAACTCTTGGAGAGGAAAAGATCATCCATCAAAGTAGTCCCATTCCTAACTCCATGAGACCCTAGTAAGAGTACCAACTATGTGACCTTGGACAAGGGACTTAATTTCTCTGTGCCCCAATTTCCCCATCTATAAAGCTGTAATGTTATTAGTGCCCAAGCTCATAGGATGATGTGATTGCAAAATAAATTAATAAGTGTAGGATGCACAGTACAGTGCCAGGCATACAATAAACACTCCATGTTATTTTTCTTGCAAAAATGAGAAATTTTCAATGGTGACGGCCCTAAACATCAGTCTTGTTTAAGCTACATTTTTTTCCCCCTGTGACATATTTAAAACCTCTAAATTTCTATTTCTTCCATGAGCCCAATGTGCCTCACTGAAGATGGATGTATCTGACAACACCTGATGCACTAGCTCGGGTGGGCAGCCATTGACAGCCATTGTCCCATGGTGGCTGCTGTCCTGGACTCTGCCCTGGAATTTTGCAACCCTCTGAAACCTTAGCCTTGGGCATGTTTCCTCCTTATGTCCAAATTCTTTTCAGCTGAAGAATCATCCTCAGCTCATTGAGGCTTTTGAAGGCAGTGGCCCCGTGAGACTGGTGGGACCAGAAGCCTGGTGTGCCTGAAGCACTGCCCTTCCTCACTTTCAGCTCTTCAGGTCTTGAGTAGTATTTGTTTTGCTACATTACTTTCCGCAGTAGAGGAATATGATGCTGACATTTTATTTTCCATTGTGGTTCCCCTTTTGCTTTTGGGAAAGCTCAGGCTATTTTCTAATAGTTTAAATAGCTTCCTCAGTTACTTGCTTTCCTTCTCTGATTCATTTTGGACTGATACTGTTTGCTGGATTTGAGTCTTTCTCTTTCTCTCTGCTCTTTTCCTTATGGAAAACATATATTTTTTAAACATATGCCTCTAGATTTTTCCCTTTTGGGTCTTGCAGATTGGAAGAGATAAAACCGATAAACTCTGGGACTGCCAGAAGTATCAGTGATTCAGACCTATCTTGTCTGCTGCCGTTTCCTCAACTGTCAGCATCAAGGCATTCTGCCATTCAATCAAGAAACCAGGCGTGGATGCTGTCTTGTTTTCCCTGGCTTCCCTTCAACGGGTCTCTTATCTGTGTGCCTCCTTTGGACTCACCATTCCATACATTTCTCAGGCATATTCCTCAGGGCATAAATAATACCCGGATCTTCACCTCTGCATGAAGGTGGCTGCCTCACCTTGAAACTCACTCAAATTATTTGGAGTATCCTGTGCCAATATTTCTGGTCCAATCTTCCCACATATGTCTAGATTCTCTGTAAGCATTCCATACAGTGGCCCATTCAAGGGATGGTCCCCCCTCACTCTTACTTTGAAGCCCCATTTGGGGCTTCAAGATGGAGCTTCTCTATAGTCCCCTGATCCTAGTCCCATCTGTCTTTGGAGAAATCCAACAAGAGAGCCAAGATCTCAGAATGCAGCCTGGTCCAGTCTTCTCAAGTCTATTCTGGTTTGGTAGCAATTAAGATGCGTCTGCTTTCTTTAGTGGCTCTTTTCAGAGCACTTGTGTCTTCTTTGCAGCTCCATTTCCCACTTGCATCAGCCTACCGTGGCCTTCAAAGCCCCATTTTCTATTTGAAATCTGGCCAGTCTGCCTTCTGAGAGCTCAGCCTTTCTGCCAAGCAACACTCTCTTGTTCTCTTGTCTTCTTAAAGGTTGTGTGCAGTCTTCCAGTGTTCCTGTGCTGATCAGAAGAAGCCAGCATACTTTCCTAATGACTGCATTTCCTCCTTGATTTCCCGGGCAAGCCTGACTCCTAGAGACAGTGTTTCAAGGACGGAACTATAATTGCCTGTGGATTTGTAATAATTTCATTGACTTCTTTTCTTTCTCCCAGATAGCTTATTATAATTATCCTCTCACATTCCTTTTCCTTTAACTTTTTTAATTGATAGATTTTGCTGATTTAGATTTACAGAAAAATTGAGCACATAGTAGAGAAAGCTCCCACAAACCCTCCTTCTCTGCAGTTTCCCATATTACTATCACCTTGCATTAGTGTGGTACATTTATTACAATTAATGAACCAATATTTGTAGATTATTATTAACCAAAGTCCACACTTTAAGTTTCACTCTTTGTGTTGTACAGTTTTTCTTTTACTTTTTATTTTGAAATAGTTTTTAAACTTCACTTAAAGTTGAAATCGTAGTACAGAGTTCCTATACTCTTTAGTCAGTTTCACTCCATGTTAACGTCTGACATCACCACACTGCAGTTATCAAAACTAAGAAACTATTATCGATACAATACTATTAACTAAACTACAGACTTTAATAGAATTTCACCAGTTTTTCCACTAACGTCTTTTTTTTCCCTGCTCCAGGATCTAATCCAAGAGCTTACATTTCATTTACCTGTAAGGCCTCCTTAGCCTCCTCCTCAGAAAATATTAAGGAATATACAAAAATTCTAGGGCTAGTAAGTGAGTTCAACCATGTCAGAGAATTTTAAAAAGTCAATTTTATTTGTATGCTAGTAATTGAACATTTGAAAAAGCAAAATTGAGAAAATGCCATTTACAGTATCAAGAAGAATAAAATACTTCGAAATAAATTTGTGTAAAATCTGATCACTGGAAACTATAAAACACTGCTGAGAAAAAATACAGAAATCCTAAACAAATGGAGAAACAGACCATGTTCTTGGGCCAAAAGACTCAATAGTGTGAAGATGGTAATGGATCTGTAGATTCAGTGCATTTCCTGTTAGAATCCCAGCTTTTTTCAAAGAAGTTGACAATGTGATCCTAAAATTTTTATGGAAATGCAAAAAACCTAGAGTTGGCAAGAACAGTGAGGAAAGAAGAACATAATTAGAGGAATTACACTATCTGATTCCAAACCTTCCTATAAAGCGACAGTAATCCAGACAGTGTGACATTTGCATAAGGATAGACGCATAGATCAATGGAGAGAGAACGCAGGGTGCAGAAATAAACCCACATAATTATGGTCAATTGGCTTTCGAGAAAGGCATGCAGGTAACTCATAGGGAGAATAATTTTTTCGACGAATGGTGCTGGAGCAATTGGATAACTTCGTGCAAATTAAAATGAGATACCGCTGCACACCTATTTAGAATGGCCAAAATCCAGAACACTGACAACACCAAGTGCTGGCAAGAATGTGGAGCAACAGGGACTCTCATTCATTCAATTGAGCATAATCTTTCAGGTCTATTTCTAGACTCTTTATTCTGTACCATGAAATTACATCTCTATGCCACTTTTACACTGTCTTGATTACTGTAACTTTATCGTAAGCCCCCAAATCAGAACTTATATGTCCTTTAACTTTGTTCTTTTTCAAAATTGCTTACGCTACTCTAGGTCTTTTATGTTTCCAGATAAATTTTAGAATCAGCTTGCTAGTTTCCGTTTCCAAAAATCTTCCGGGATTTTACTTGGGATTGCATTATACCTCTCAGTTTTGGGAAAACCGACATTTTAACAGTATTACATCGTCCAGTCCACGGTTTTGGTATTATATTTCTATTCATTTATCTCATCTTTATTCTAGGCATTGTTTTGTAGTTTTCTGTGTACAGGTTGTACATATATTTTTTTTCAGATTTACCCCCTAAGTATTCCTATTTTCGGTGCTATTGAAGACGGTATTTTTTTAAAATTCCAATTTCCACTAGCTCATTGGTAATGTGTAGAAATGCTAGTTCCAGTAGCATTCTTTATAGACTTTTCCATGTACGTAACACATCGAATGTTTCTTCTTCCTTTCCAAGTGGTAAGCCTTTCATTTTTCTTCCTTTAGAGCCCAGAGCCATGTTGCACGAGCAGGACCTCCACAGCACTCTTGGATAGACGTGGCGAGAGTGAACATTCTGTTGTTGCTCCTTCTCTTAAGAAGGGAAGTATTCATTTACCATTCTGATGTTAAGGGTAAGTTTCTTGGCAGATGCCCTTTATAGTTATGCAAATTCCTCTCTTTTCCTTTTCTGACAGTTTTTTTTTTTTTTTTTACCATGAATGGATGCTGAAATTTATGAAATGTTTTTTCTTGAGATTAACATAATTTTCATTATTTTATTGATACAATGTTTTACATTGACTTTTGGACATTAAACCAACTTTGTATTCCTGTGGAATAGCCAACTTGATCTTGACACATTATTCCTACTGTGTATCATTGGATTTGCATTGCTAATATTTTGTTGAGGATTTTGTGTCTGTGTTCACGAGAGACGTGTATTGGTCGGCAATTTCCTTTCCTTGCAGTGTCTTATGGGATGAGGTCAAAGTTGGTCTCAAAGAATAAGTGTTTTTTTCTCTATTTTCTGTCGGTGTGTGTGTAAAATCTAGATTTCTTCCTTAAACGTTTGATAGAATTCACATTAGGCCTGGAGTTTTGAGGAAACTGTTTTTTTTTTTTTTTGGAAGATTAGCCCTGAGCTAACATCTGCTGCCAATCCTCCTCTTTTTGCTGAGGAAGACTGGCCCTGAGCTAACATCCATGCCCATCTCCCTCTACTTTATATGTGGGACGCCTGCCACAGCATGGCTTGCCACATGGTGCCATGTCCACACCTGGGATCCGAATGGGCGAACGCCGGGCTGGGCCACCGAAGCAGAACGTGCGAACTTAACCGATGCACCACCGGGCCGGCCCCCATGAAGAAACATTTTTAATTACAATTACTTTATCTTTGAGTCATTTTTTTTTTTATTGAGTTATTGATAGGTTACTTTGAGTCAGTTTTGGTAATTTGTGTCTTTTGAGGAATTTTTCCTTTTCATATAAGCTGTCGAATTTATTGACATATAGTTTTTCCTAATATCCCTTTTTTAAAATTGTTGGATACGTAGGAATGTTCCCTCTCCCATTCTAGTATTTGATCAGTCTATGTAGGAGTTAACCAATTTTATTTTTCTGTTCAAAGAATCAACTTTTTGGTTTATATTGATATTCCCGTTTGTTCTTTGGCATTTCATTGATTTCAGCACATATTACATTTTCCTTTTCTACTTATCTTGGTTTTAATTTGCTCATTTTTCTAGCTTTTTAATCTGAGATCAGTGATTTTGTACCTTAATTTCTAATTTTTTTATTGAGGTATAATTGACATATAACATTAGTTTCAGGCATACAACATGATGATTCAATATTTGTATATATTGTGAAATGATAACAGTAAATCGTTAAAATCCGTGTAACTTTCTTTTTAATATAAGCATTTAAAACTAGATTTCCCCCTAATATTGCTTGAGCTGCATCCCACAAATCTTAGCACCTTGTGTTTCCATTTTCATTCAATTAAAAATATTTTCTAGTTTTACTTGTAACTTTTTTGACTCGTGAGTTGTTTACAAGTACACTGATAATTTCCAAACATTTTAGTTTTTTTCCCCACAATTCTTCCTAATATTGATTTCCAGTTTAATTCCATTGTCACCACAGAACATACTATACATGTTTCCAATTATTTCAAATATATTGAGACCTGTTTTTAGCCCAGGATATAGTCCATCTTTTTGAGTGTTCCTTGTTCACTTGAAATTTTTATTCTTGTGTTGTTGGCTGGAATGTTCTATGTCAATTATGTCAAGTTGAGTGTTCATTTTTGTTCAAGTCTTCTATATCCTGATTTTCTGTCTACTTGTTCCATCACTTAGTGTTAAAGGAGGACTGAAATCTTGAACTAAAATGGTAGGTTTTTCCATTTTCTATTCAGTGATCGTAGTGTTTGCTTCCTGTATTTTGATACTCTATTAGGAAGCCTATAAATACATTTTTAAATTGCAATTTACTACTTTTTGTGTGTGTTGACCAAAGTATGAGAGGATGATAGATAAAGACCTGTAAGTATAAAAGAAGATAACATTCTATCGGCAAGTAAAATGAAAAAGCAAAAAAAGAGAATATACAAATATGTAAGATTTCCAAAGGTTAAGGAAGAGCTTGCTCATGTATTTTTAAAATAGATATTGGTAAGTAGCAAAATTGTATGATTCTATTGCATACATTTAAAAATGATAACAGGTTGATTTTAATATGCCAATATTTACAAACTGGAAATCACATCCTGTGCAATTGTTTAAATTTCTGAAGAACAATTTCAAATGGCAGAATCAAAGCCCCATTGTCCACAGCAGCGACCTCAGTTGTGCACATAGGCTTCTCCTCGCCTCCCCCACTTTTCCCTCTTCCTCACTCCAACTTCCTTGGATGATCTCTTAACTAAACTAACACACTGAAGTCCTTTCAGGGGTATCCAAAGACAATAGGTACCAGGAATGGATTATAATTTTCAAAATTCCTATAGAGAGGTCACAGTCAGAAACATTCAAAGACCACTGTTTTAATTAACATACACATTCCATTTCCCCCAAACCCTTCCACCTACAATTTAATTACCTTTCCCTTCTTTTGCCTCTTTGGTTCCTTGTACTCTTTGATATCATCTATCTCATTGAAAATGCTTTTTGTTTCCATTAGCCTATAGACTATGATCTTAGTAACGTTAATTCCATATCCAGCCATGTAACTTAATGGCTGGCACACAGATGACACTCAATATGTCTACTACATTTAATTTCCAACTTCATAGTTTAGTAAGAGCATTTAGGTACTTTACTTGCTTCATTTAACTCTCAAAACATGGTTCTAAGTTAGGAATTACTCCCATCTTATAGATAAGGAAACCAAAGCTCAAGAGGGACCACTGCTCACAAACTGCCAGAGTGAAAATCTGAGCACAGGACTGCAAAGTTCACGCCATTCCACTATAGCAAATTACTATTCGCTGACTAGTTCCTCCATAGCTTGGCACATTGCAGGAGACCGTAAGAGGTCTTCAATTATGGACTGCTCCTCTTAGGAGGAGAAATTGAAGCTTGAAGAGTTGTTTGGGGTTGTAGAGACACAGAAAACAGAGAATTTTCCAGAAGTGGGCAATGATATGAAGGCAAGAGATGGAGACGAGCATGGTCGTTCTAAAAGAGAGGCCCCATTTAAATGAACTTGAGAATTGGTTAAGTAAAGGACAGAAGAGCCAGATGACGCAATCGTATTTGGTTAGAAATAGGGGTACTAGCGGTTTCAGAGGAGAAATCAGAAATGACAATTATAGTTGAAACACACCTGCTGGGAAAAGAACATGAGCTTGAGTGGCACGGGGTTTGCACCTTGAACCTGCCACTTAAGTCTTACCCAGGACAAGTTCCTAAATGTCGCTAAACCTCAGCTTCCCCATATTGAAAATGATCTTGCTTTATCTATTTTAAATTAGATACTGTAGGTAACACGTGCAATACCCAGCAAAGAGCAGGCACTCGGTAAGCGTGAATCCTCTGGCCTGGCAGTGACCATTCTGATGAATTAGAATGAAGACAAAGGTAGTATTTCAGAGGCCAGCAGTAATACCTCCAGGACATGACTTTATAAAACATGGTGGACAACTCGTGGGACTGAAAGGAGGAAGACGACACCACCCATTTTGAGGGACCAGCACATCTAGTGATGAATGGACATGGGGCAGGGGCGGGACTGTGAGTTTCAGGCCAGGGCTCTCAGCAGACAGTGAAGTCGGTAGGGGATCCAGCTGACTGGCGGGGAAATGGAGTGCTTCATTTTGAATATGTGGAACATGCATATCTGAGAGGAAGTAAGTTAGTGGAAATGAGGTGAGTGTCAGGAAAAGGGGCTTTACCTGAAATTATCAGAATGACCAAGTTTCTTTAAGGAAAACAGTGCATCACTCTTAAATTTGAAAATAAAAAGTCAGTAGAACCACACACAAGTATGAGGAACACAAATTATATTTTTCAGTAACATACTAAGTAGGCTCCCTCCCCGACAATGCTCATTCTGTTCTGTCTGGGCAGCAATAAAAAGTTATCTTTTCAAGAAACACCCTCTCTAGTTTATTGCTTATACTTAAATATATAGTTTATTTTTTTAAGTAAGACTAAGTGGAAAGAAAATCAACTCATCTGAAACCTCTCACAATGAGCTTTTCAAAACTGAATTCTCTCTCTTTAATAAGGAATGGCTCAGCCCACTAGTTGCTAAAAGGCTTCAACCAACTGTTGATACACTTTATATTAAACGATGGATATGTGCATACAAATAATTTGATATAGATTTAAAAATCTAAAATAAAAAACTCAGACTTCCAATTCATATACATAAAAGCAGAGCAAAAGTTTTAGTAATCTAATTATTAATGGGACTTCCAGTTTGCTGGCTAACAAATAAAATGATCTAATTTTAGATATACATGAGCAAATGTGCATTAATAACCATGGTCACCAGGGACTGAGAAGACGAGCATTGCTGGCTACAAAGGGTCTCCTGTGTATGTGACAAGAATCTAGGCAACATCACGATTCATAGGTTAAGGATGCTATTTGCTCCATTTGTGAAAAAAGGAAGATATAAATTCAATGTCTAGAATTTAAACACAATAGGGAAAAGATTAGAGCCATTATTTTCAAAGACAAATGAAAGAGATACAGTATCAATCTTGAAATACAAACATTAGCAAGTTTACTCCACACATGGAATATAGGCACCATTTTTTAACTTTAATATGCAAATTTAAGCAACTACCCCATAATATCACCTCTACTAAAGCTTTTCATTTCTCAGTAAGATGTCTGACAAAGTTAATGTATTACAAGTAAATATACAGGACTGTATTTTTATGTCTGTTGATCTTTGGCACATTTGTCAAGTTGGAGAATCTCAAAAAGCAATAAAAATCTCTAATGACTGTTTTGCACAATCTTTTAATCATCTTTACATCAAAATATAAGGCCGCAAAGAGGCAAGCTGAAATTTTAGGATATGTGGAATCATTTTAATAAAGAGTTTTACATACAGTACCTTACATATAGAACAGTGTGTGTGAAAATTTAAATAACATCTGAATGTACAGTGGCATGTATTCTTATCAAAGATAAATTCAAGTTTACTGTCCATCAGTTCTAAAATGCATTTATACAGATCGCTAGAACTGACAAACAGGATGAGGCATAAAATATTCAAGTGTTATATGTCAGCAAATAGCCTCCTCTTAACAGTCTTTTTTCCTCTTTTTAAAAAAGTTTCAAAACCTGTACATACATTTCTAATTTTTAAAAAGTCTGTTAAAAGGTAACATTTCATGTTAACCACCAATTCTTATAGTCTATAGTAATAAAACTAGATATGTGTAGATATAAATATGTGTCGATTATGTACATATGTACGGTGAGTGTTTCAAACAAGCACACGGGCTCACGCACACCTGCGTGTGTAGCGGGCGGCACACAGCTCACGAGGGCACTGGCACACGGAGGGCCTGGGCTCGACATCCAGCAAGAGCTAACGCAGCAACTTAGTTGCCTTTGGTTTCAGGAATTTGTCCATTTGTGATCAAAGCTCAAGTTTTGAGTGCGCATGTATTTTTTAAAAATAAAACTGATCTTCAGAAATGAAGCTTTCCCAGTATTCCACTACCAGCAGTTAAAAAATCCACAGCCAGAAATTATTTTGATCCAGTTGTCACTCCTCATCCCAGCTGAAGTGATTTAGTTTCTCTTCCGAAGGCAAACACCACGCAGACTCAGGATCAGAATGCAGGTTGGGGCCTGAATACCGAATTCGACCATCCGCGTCTGTCTGGGACACATGGTCCTCACGTTTCTGATGGACTGACGGTGGGAGCGAGCGTGAGGCTGAGAGGACTCCCCCAACATTGAAATTCTCATTCCAGCAGTATCATCATCATTTGGCACACTGACCCTTCTCTAAGACACTTTGTTTTAATGAGCTTAATGCCTGCAATAAATTCCAATTATTTGGTGTTCGTTTTAAAAATATATTCATAATGAAGTAGGAATTTCACATTTGTTTTCCCCAGAAGTGAGACTTCTGTTGTCAGTTTTCTGATTAAGGACATTCATCACCTAAGAAAGAGCTCATGATCCTATAAAAGTTTACACACTCTAAACTTCAGTGTAGCTGGATCAACCACAAAGAAGACAGTTCTTACAGCAACCTTACAGAACTCTCCAGAATTTAAATTTCCTCTACAATTTTGGTTTTGGCCAAATGCTGGTTTACAAACATGGATCTTTCTACTAAAAACTATATAAATGCACCATATTTCTTTCTACAGGTATCTCAAGCTTCATGTAAGCAACTACTCAAAAATCCTGCCAATTCAATTCCCTCAGTATAGATTACATTCTAGTTCATTGAGCCTTGGCAGACAACACACTATCATTAATAGCTTGCTCATAAATTTTTTAAATATCAGCTTCCTTGATAAAGTTGTTCTTCACTTTCCCTTCCAAGGTGCCATCCTACTGATGTCACAAATCAGTAAATGACCAACCATCACTAAACATTTTAACCATCCACTCAGCAGTCACGTGGATAACAGAGACGATTTAACTGAAGATCACATTCTTGTCATCAGAGTTCTCCCTGCTGTCATACAGAGCAAAGAGTTGCTATTTGTTGTACTTTGCCCATGTCCATTAGGAGCTGTTTGATGTGGCGTTTCAGTTGGGGCAGTCTTGCGAGAGGATCAGGTGGCTCCAACTCCCCTGTGAAATCAAGCCAGCTTTCAAGAACTAAGAGAGAGAAGAGAACAAATTCAAACGGCAACTGGAAGAACGGTCACAAAATGGTATAATTAGAAGGCTGGAAAAGTGATGAAGACAAAGTTTACTTCTCTTTCTCTGCCAACACACTCAAGCCATTCCTAGCAGTTTAGCATCTTTACATCCTGTCCCACAAGAGTTTTAGTCCCTCTTGATAACCTTTTATATCTGTTATTATTTTAGATAATTTTTCCTTTTATAAATATATAAACTAACTTCATTTTGAATGGCTCTGCTTTACTCTCTCCTGGAATAGAAAACAACAGTTGCCTGTGTCTGCTCAAGCTTTGTATTAATCTACACTTAAATTATTTCTACTTTATTTTAAGTGAAACTTAGCCACTCTAACCACTTTTTTAAAAAAATCTTTAAGTTCTTTTTCACAAAGGAAAGGAGGTGGCAATTTCTCCGTGTCCTTTTCAGTCCCACTATTTTATTATTAGTTTTTTAAAAAACAGCAAGCATATTAGAAGTCTAAATAGAATAATTAATTACAATCTACATTTTTTAGTAATAATAATAGGGGATAGTATCAAGTTGCATTTTTTCCCTTCAAAAATCTACTCAAAATATTAAACTAACTCTACAGTTGGCTTATAACCAAATGGAAGATGTTTCTGAAGTGGGTTTGCATTTCCTCTTTTCTCAGGGAACAACAAGCAGTAGAAGTTCTAACTTAGTGCAGGCTGGAGGCATCACATACTTCTGCAAATTACAAAAAAAGGGAATGCAATCTATGAGAAGAGGAGTAAAAAGGAGCCAGAAAGCATTAGGGAAAACACTGGATTAGGAATCAGGTATCCAAGTTCTTCTATTTTCTCAACTATAAAATTCGGATAATGTTTTTCCTGTCTACTTCTCAGGGCCTCTGTGTGACAAAATCAAAAATATAAAAGAAAACCATTTGAAAACCTGTATGCAAATTTAAGGCTTACTGACTTAACCTTGCAAGATTTTTTGGGGGGGGGGGGGGGGGGGTTGTCGTTTATTTTACTTAACAAATACTGACTAAAGTAAAAACAAAGATTCAAAATGTTTTTCCTCATACTTTAAATATGCTTAAAGACCTCATGCTGACTTTCAAAGAAAACACAGCTTCATGAAGCTAACAAATATTCTATATGTGCTCTAGATTGAGCCTGGCAGATGGACAATATTTAATGAATATCCACCTTAAAAAACAAAACAAAACAAACCTAACACCTAGTCATACTGTTGAGCCTAAAAGACCTCAAACGCAGCTGTGTTAAATACAACCTAAAGGGAGCAAGGTCGCGCCATCAGTATGACGAGACTCTGCCGTTTCGTCCTGTAATCTGAAAGCTTTAAATAACTTAATAACAACAGACACTTCACATACTCCAGTCATTGTATTTTAGCTCCTTCTTTATTACCATCGACTTCTTTTTCTATCAGGTCCATCCTGCTGGTAACTTCATTCTGCACGTTCTCTATGTGTGTAAGGAGATTGAGCTGCCACTGAAGATGAGAGTCTCCTGGGTCTTCAGTGCCCTTTTTATCATTATAAACAAATACCAGATTCTTTTCAGCTGGATTCTTCTCCAAAACACCATTGGAAAAAAACAAAGAGTTGAATGAAATACGTCATAAAGGGAAAGATATATTAAAAACCTCACCACCCACAATGATCAGTCAAATCCAATCCAACTCCTGGACTGCTTTTAAAGGAAGTGCAAGCACACAATTCCATTCCAGTGGATGGTCCTTAAGAGCAGACACACCCACCACGTCTCTCCTGCTCAGCTACTCCACTGTGCTACGCAGGGCAGAAGGCATTCAGTACAACATGCTCAATAAATGAAGTTGCTGATTATATTCCGTAATTAGAATGCCCAGCTAATTCAGACTGACCCCTTCCTCAGTTAATCTAAACTGGTGACATAAGTGGAGTGAAGGCAAAAAGCAATGATGGAGAAATCCAGACAGTTGGCAAAGGCCAGTATAAAGTTAAATAACAGTAGACTGCACTTTACTATTGCAGTTAAATTAATGAGGTGAGGGAAGACGAAAATCTTTTAAAAACTTAAAAACTGCAAACTGCTTAACACACACACAAAATCTGAACCCAGATTCTTCAGCGATAACTCATTTCATAAGATGGATATTAATTTGACAAAACAATTTACCACAAATTCCATGACCAAATTCAGTTCAGTATTTATTTATGGTGATTACTTGATAAAAGAGGCCACAAAAATAAAGAACTAATTTTAACGTGACATTGCTAATTGAAAATCAATAAAAAATGAAGGTACAACATCTCGAAGACAATCCCAGCGAACAGGAAGTAAGTTTATAAATACTCATTGTACACAGAGCTGTAAAGAATCCAGCTTACTGCATAATGGGATTGATGTGCACTTACAAATATGCTAAAATTTTAAAAAAGGAGATTAGCGTGCCACATTTTATCTAAAACACATAAAAAAGGAAAACAGATTAGTGTATACACACCCATATGCACTTTCACGTTCTCACACACACATTTTCATTTGGAATAAAATGTGGTGCATGTTTTTTGGAGCTATCTGCTTGTGCTTATAAAATTGAAACTTTTGTTAGGGCAAACATTTACTGAATTACTAGAATTCTGAATTAGGAGATAATTAAATATCCAAAAGGCCAGGGTTTTTTGTGGGGAAAGCAAAAATGTCTTTGCCCTAACAAGGCACTTGTGACCTTGGAAATGTAAGTAAAATCTGGGAATTTCGTAGGTTTTATTTTATAAAATTTTCCTTTGTTGTTCTATCATATTTTCCAAGCAAAGACAAATGAACTAGTTATACCTTTTCAGGCATTCCATCTTCTTTTACTGAGTATCGTAAACGGTTTTTCTCTCTCATGTGGAATTCTTGTTCTTCTTCAAAACTACTGACATCATCATCATCTGAGCTCCCAGGGTCTGCGAGAGATTTGCAATCTTGACCAAAACTTTGTGGCTTTTGGTAGCTGTGCTCGCTTGTTATGTAAGTTCCTTCCATTTTTAGGGGCAAACGAGGTGGATCTTTATGATTCTGTACATATTTCTTTTCTTCTAGATTAACTATGTCTTGCCCTGCTATTTTTTTCTCTACCCCAGCAATTGCTTGATCTTGGTCTTTTCGCTTCCCAGAACAAGCCCAGAGATGAAGGTCAGGATGATGTTTATTCCTTAAAACAAAGTTGGAGAAGTGGCAGTTCAGAAAAACAATCCAGTAACAAGTTTAACACCACAATCAACTTCAGGATGTAAAATCACAGGGAACCCGTGGTCCTCCAGCCTTGTGTGTGCTGAGTGTGCTGATTCGGGCGCACCGCTGCCCCCTCTCTGCGGGAGACCCAGACCAGCACCAAGGGCACCAGGTGAGCAGGAGCTCACAGACTCCAGACAAAAGCAAAGGTATTCTTTAGGTTAAGCTGCCCCAAAATCCATCCCAAATTTGAATCCTCACAATTCTAGAGAAATAATACTCAGGTAGAAAAGCAATAATGAAAGTAATTCTGCTGACAGTTCACATCATCATTTGATATATGTACTTCTTTTTCTATTGATTTTTCATTATAGTTTTTTTAACTGCAGAATATGAAAAACTTTTACATGAGCACATTTTAAAATCTTTATTCAATCAAAAAGTGATACTTGCTCATCACAAAAAATTCAGACTACACGTGCGCACAAAGTAAAAATCTCCCACCACGGCAATCATAAAGAATGCGGATATGATCTTACATGCTTTTCCTATACATACAAAATTATTTTTAAAACGTGAAAGCATACACTTTTCTTTTTACACAAATGGGGCTCTCATACAATTTACCTTCTTCATATGTAACATGTATGGATATCTTGTCACATAAGTACAGAAGGATTTCCCTTTCTTTTACTCTAGTAGCTCAACAGTATTAATGTACCACAGTCTAGTCTAGCCAACCAACTTCCCACTAACAGATGTGTGTGTGTTTGTGTATCTTTTCAAACAAATGGGAATCTTTCAGTCAGTAAATCTCTAGATAGACAATTGCTGGATGATGTACACACATCTTTGTTTGGCAGGCACTGCCCACGTGGCCGTCAGAGAGGTTGCATAATTACATCCTCACCAACAGTCTGCAATAATACCCATTTTTATACCCATTATCCTTATATATATATAAGGAGTATATATATATATATATACACCTTTTATACTCATTATCACCAAACATGATATTGCAGCTATTTCTGTAGTAATTAAAATTCTGCAGTAGGTCAAACAGGAATCCATTCATCAAAGTTGAAGTGAAAAGATATTCAGGATGCATAAACCTTTCAGAAGGCTCAATAAGGTTTGTGAATTAATAATTTCCATGTTAGATAAACACCAGGAGTCAAATTAGTTTCCTTCTAATAATACCCAAGTATTATTCCTGAAATTATAAATTTTACCTTTTGAACCCCTATAATAATTTAATATCCAGAAAATACTAAAATTCTTCAACAGTAAAAGGCACAGTAGAAAGCAAGCTGGCTTTCAGTTCAACAGTCCAATGGGTGAATCCTGCTGTGCACAAGTTACATAACCTCTATCTTTGACTAGTCGTCTATACAACAAGGTAAGATCTATTTTTTGGGCTTATTGAAAGGATTAAATGAAATATATGAAAGCACCAATTTCTGGCATGGAGTAGACTTTCAATAAATAGTAGCCAATGATAATAATTACACTACTAGAAATATTAACATAAAGAGGGCCTATAGGCATGAGGCAAAAATGGTAGTTAAAATCCAGAGCAAAATTATGAATGCAGAGGAATTCATACTGATATCAAGAAGGACAACAAGGTTCTAAACAAAAGGCTTACTAAGTTAGTTCCTCCCTCAAGTTTTAGTATTTGCATGGCCCTTTTATAAAAAAATCCATATTGAGTTTGATGACATAAAACAGAAACAAATTTCATTCAACCAACAGGTTCTGAATACTTATCTCTATGCTGAGCACTAGGAATAAGGTGATGAAGATGACACAAGCCCGACCTTACAGGAAGCCACAGTCAGTAAGGGAAGACAGACATAAGAGAACCAAGTGCACCAAAGCACATGACACCAGTATGCATGGACTTTGCCAAGAAGGGCGTGATCAGCTCTAGCTGGGCAGGTGATTGAGAAAAGGTGCAAGAGAGACCAGTGGTAGGTTATTCTGGGTACGAGTAAAGACCTGGAGCTATGGAAAAGCATGCTTCCTTCACGGATTATGCTTCCAATAGCTGGAACATTTGGGGGAAAAAATCAAGAGAGGAGACACATGGCAACAAAATGGTAGAGAGAATATATAGCACAGAAGGACTTAGAGAACATGCTGCTTAGACTTTGTTCTCGGACACCAGAAGACACTGTGAGAGATAGAGATGAGCCCATATTTATCCCTTACCCACAGCACACTAGCAACAGTATGAAGGATAAACTGAAGGAGCATAAGCCTGGAGCCACAGAGAATTAAAAAGGTAAGGTAACTGTTCTTGTTAACACAACAGCCTAGGTGGAGCCAGTTCCAGCGCGGAGAGGGACAGGATGCCCTGAGCGACGTTCAGGCATTACAGTGGCCGGGAGAGCGTCGTACACCAAGTCCACGTGGGAGGCACCGGGAGGGGGATGGAAGGAGGGAAGAGGCAAGTTTCTGGCCTAGGCAAATGAGTCAAAATGAAGAAAATCTTGTGAAGAACCAGTGAGTCATCCTGTTTGTATATCAAAAAAGAATTTTTTTTAAGAATTCTAGCCAGGTATTAGGAAGAACTGAAAACAAGACTTTATGAACATTCTGGTATGTTATTTAGGAAGGCTCAGGTTTGTTTTTTAAGGGAAAAGTCGTCTGGGAGGACTAAAACATCTTTGGTGCACAGCAGAGGGATGCATTACATGATCTGTCAGCTCCCTGCAAAGCCAATCTCGAGGTAATTAAAAAGTAGACTGTTGGATCTGTCTCATCTCGACAGTATTCCCGAAGGAAGACCCACAATACAGGGCTGCTCACCACAGCAACAGCGCTTAACTTTGTTCCCCCGGTGATCAGAGAACAGCAGGACACTAACATTTGCTGAAATACGGGATGTGGTGTCTGCTTCAACCACGCTTATCTACTCCAGGACAACAGTCAGAAAGCAGCTATTCACCCAAAGTTATTAATCTTTCCTTCTTTTAAAGTTAAAATTTACTCGAGTATCTAGTCTGTTTTCCAAATTGCTAATCTGAACCTTCAAAAGGCCAACTGATTTCGTTCAAATTAAAATCTATACTAGTACGTGGCGCTCCCTTCGGCAGGCTTCACTTACTTCAGTATCCCGATCTTCAGCTGTAGCCCATGCAGAACTTCTGTAACACCACAGACATCAGCAAGCAGGTGATGTGTGGAAACTATCTTTTTGGCATTGAGATGAGAATAATTTTCTTTCAAAAACGATAACCCGCACATTCTCCCATTATTCAACCAATCCTTATCATAACGGTATTTTGCACTCCACCTCTGACCTGTAGAAGAAATTGACAAGAGAGTGACAAAGGATTCCACTCATTCAGATTTCCCTTCAACTGCTCCCCTACTAACATTACTCGGTGATCAAGGTGAGCTCAAGTACTAAGAACAAACTCAAAAGAAGAGCAAGACAGTGTTGTGGGGAGCTGGCGCCGTAAGAGTTCCTCCACACCTTCAGACTTCCTGCTCACTAAGGAGAACAAACTCTATTAGGGATGGGGCCAGGGGCAGATGACACCTACAGAAGAACCCTGAGTGACTGCTTTCCATTTTTGCTGTATCTGTCATCTGTCTTCTAAAGAGGCTGAAAGGGCTGGAGAGAAACTGCACAGAGGTGCCCGTTTCTCCCACTAACGTTTGTTTTGAACTGGATGAAACAGAGAGCTCTAGTTAAGTGAATAGGGAACCCTCCCACATGTCTGAGATCTCAGAGAATCCAGTATAACCCTGTATCTTCAAAGTCAATAGTAACTATATCCTGTTATGATCAGTTGCTTACGTCACTGTCCCCTACATGCTATGATAGTGGAAGCGGGGGTTAGACTCGATCATCCTACCTCTTACCACAGTTTTTGGCAAATAGAGGGCATCCAACAATGCTGCTGAATGAGTGAAGAAACATGTCTAGATTCACAGAGTCTGAATAATTCTCCTGCTTTTTAATGTCAGTTTTTTTTGGATAGACATGAGAACAATTCAGTAAGTAGCCCTTTATTTGAGAATACTTTGTTATCTCCTGCTTTGGAAGCTGAAAAGTGTATACAACATGCAGAACATTTATTGCTACTCGAAGAGTCTCTAGCACTGAGGAAGGCACTAAGTGGGTGGGCAGTGAAAAGGTCTAAGTTCATCTCGTTCCTGCCATGTCTAGTACTATCCTTGTGCAAAAGGCATGCAACTTCCTGGGCCCCAGCTGCCTCATCAGTGATATAAGGGATCACATGCGATAATCTGAGGTCCCCTCTGCTCCCAAATTGGTTATATATGTAGCACTATAGGACACTTTTTCAAAACCATGTCAGGAAGAGTGTGAATAGGCACACATAACCTATTTAGAAATCGATACAAGGAGAATACAAAGAGGCTCACTCTCCAGGAAAAAGCCATAACTCTGTCCTTTCAGTAAGGTAGGAATTATGTTGATGAATTTATGTTAATATTTTTGCCTAAGTAATTAACATGGAAAATAAAAGTCTAACAGTGGAAAATATTTAAAATGTTTAACACGGAAGCAGAGTCTGACTGACAAGTCACGGTGTCTTACACAGCCCATACAAACAAGCCTGCAGGCATCCTGCCGTCAGCGCAGGGGTCTCACCAGGAGGGTCTCGGCAGATGTAGCAGATGTACTGCTCTGGAATGCTCTCCTCCAGCAGCCCCATGCACACGCTGTGCTGCCAGCACAGGCACTCCTCACACTGCCAGGAACAGAGGAGAGCTTACGTCACCAGCCATTCGCAAGAAACACAGACAGAGCCCTTCCTTTCCATGAGCAGGGCTAGTCTCCCGCTGCCAACCGCAATTCAATTCTTATCCCACGAAACAAAAGCAAATGAGGATTTACGATGAATTTTGTTTTTGAAACAGTCAACTATTTCAAGAACGTCCTCTTGTTCGACAAATTACCTAAATCATAAAAAAAGTCAAAAAACTATTTCCCGCTGACTTTTAAGCAATCACTTCTTAAAAAAAATAGCTTATTAAAGTGAAGAATTTTTTTTTTAACAAGTTTGCAGCAACAACCTTTTAAACTACTACATATACGGTGACCCTGTAAATTTGTAGTTCCCTTATTCGAGGAAACCATTAAAAAAGGGGAGGAAAAAAGATTACTTTTCTCATTCATATTAATGCCCCCCAATCTTCCAAATGTCATCACAAAATATGGGTTAGGTTTCCCTTTTTTCTTAAAGATAATCTCTCTACAGGGAGAGGCTGTTTTTAATGGCTATTTCTTGCCACAAAATTTTCCTTTAATCTTTGAGAATAGCGGAAACTTTAATGTTTGAGTATCTGCCCACTGAAGGGTAATTATGTAACGCAAGTTATAAACAAAAGGGATCCAGACCAGCAAGAGAAGGGGTGCTATGGTCTGCCCTTCAATGTGGCCACTTATCCATCTTAAGGGCTCTTGAAAAGAGTTTCTGCTGGAAGGTCTCAAACTAAATACCCTAGCAAAGGGACAGTGGCCCTCAAATAAGCAAACTGTCTATTCCATTTGAGGAAGAGCTCTCCCAACCATTCCTAGTGGTATTCTAAACATGACAGTAAGTTACAAACCTCTACCTTCAATAGGACGGTTAGTACGAGAGAAAACAGGAGGCCTGACGACTTGCTGAGCGCCCGAAATAGCGAGTTCAGTACTGGGGGGAACAGAGGCTACCTGAATCATGAAGCCGTTCTCCTCGTCCATTTCACAAATGCACCTCACAATTTCATTAAGAGCATCATCTTCGTCCTGAGATTCCTCAAAATTGGTTGAATCAAAGTCCTGATTGTACTCATCTCCACTTAGAAGCAAACTCTCGGTTGAAGAATCATCTAGGAATTCCATATCTGATAAGTCTAGAATATATATAAAAGTGTACTCAGCATAGCGTTTTTTCATTTTTATGTCATTCCCCAGAAAGAAGCTATGGGAAATGATTACAAGTTAATAAGTATTTAGAAAGGGAAGGCAAACAAATGGGAAGAGATTATTTGTCTATTTACATCTTAATGTACACACTATTACAAGTAACTCAGATAGTATCTCCTAGTCTTGGCACTTACAAAGGTTACAGCTGAAGTTGATATTGATAACTTAAATTTGGATAGTTTTCAAATGCTTTCACAAACGTTATCCTTTTTGATCCTCACAAGAACCATGGGTTGTACAGAGAATAGGTTTCATCGTTTGTCCCACAGAGATAAATGGCACTTCAGAAAGGTGAAGGAGGCTTACATAGGGTCTAACAGCAACAGCACTATTCCTCGTTCATCAGTGTCATCACCAACCATCGCACTCAATGTACATCAGGTACTGCACGAGGCACTTTAAATGTAAGACTGATAACTTGCTTACATAACGCAGCCAGCCAGTGGTAAAGCCACTGTACACCAGCACCGCCTGACTCTAAAGCCGGTGTTCTCCATTTCACCAGTATTTCTTAAACTGGGACCATGAGTTCTCTAAGGAATTTAAAATTTTCATTTTGACAAAAATTTTCTAAAATTTAATAAACTAGGTTATATGGACGACCCCTACATACAACTCGATTTAAATGCCAGGTTTTAGGTTTGTATTTATAATAGTGTTGATGTCAAAGACTACCATTTAGCTCAGGCTATTGAGAAAAAATATTGGGGCAAACATAAGGAAATAGTTATGACAAAGGGAAAGAAATGACAGGACATGACTGAGGGTTTTGCAGGAGTGCAGATGCAGAAATGTTGGGGGCAACGAGCCATCACAGGACACGTGGCAGAAGACCTAACCACTGCCAGGAGACTCGCGATGTGGAGGCTGAGCAGCAGAGCCCCCTAGCGATGAGGTGGCCCCTCTCTACCTCACCATCCTGCCCCCACTCACATTCTGATTTACTCCTTCACCTGCTTACTATTCATCTCCGCTCTCTAGAATGTCAGAGTCCATGACAGCAAGAGCTTTGCATTGTTGAATGCTCCACACCCAGTGCTTAGAACGAAGCCTGATATATATAGTAGCCACTCCAGAATGTGTGAAAGAGGTAAGAAGGGAGTCAATATGTAGAGAAAATTTTCTTTTCAGACTAAATCAGACCAGATGGAGGTTGGCTAAATTTGAACTAAAAAAATTCATGCTATTTATATTTTAAATATTTCACATGACTTAGTGTGTTTCTTCTTGCAGCTTCTAATCTTATTTTTTTCCCTGACTTGATGTGTTTGAATGTTTTGATTCGTCGAAAGTTAATGTTTTATAGAAAAATTAATATTTTCTTCTCTTTAGGGTCTTAGGGCATCTTGGATATTGTAAGGTCAAGAGATGAGATAATGGCAGAGAAATACATGAAAACATTCAAGGAGCAAGAACTAAATCAATTAGATACAAAATCTTTCCAATATTAACAATATGAGTAGCTTTGAGAGCCTAAAGAGGAAACTTCATTCATTCATAATCTTCCTGGCTTAAGTCCAAAATTAATGTTTTCTCTTGGGCTTTCCTGAATGTAAGTTCATGCTTCAAAATGGCAGACTAGAACACGGACAAGTAGTTTCAAAGGCTGTTGCAGCATGGATGGCAATCATAACCAGAGGCAACAATGCATCCAATTTAAAACTATTATCATTGAAAGGAACAGTGTATATCTCACATATGATTGCATGGCCAAAATAATCAGGCTTTACGGTATCAGAATGCAAATTCAACATTGGTCAGAAAATCCATTTGAATAACTAACTTCCAAGCATCAAAGAAATGCTTGACTCAATTTTAGGGGCTTAGTAAATGGGTTACTGGGTAGAAAGTTACACAAGAAAAGCAAGTAAAAGTTCCTTCTCACACTGAAATAGTCAGCTGGACAATAGCTCCAACTGAGTGGCCACAAGAACACCACTCTCTCCCAAATGCTACCACTTGAACTATCACTGTTATCGCCTGAGAGTATTCTCAAAGCGGGGTTTCCAGGATCAGCATCGCCCGGGAACTTGTTAGAAATCAGAAATTCTGAAGGTGAAGCCCAAAAACGTATTTTAAAAAGCCCTCCAAGTGGTTCTGATGCATGCTACCATTTGAGAACCTCTGCACTAAGACCTCTGACCCTTACTAACATCTATTTTCTCTCTCAGAGCTCAGTGCTTGATGACATGAAGGGCAGGGGAAAGACCCAGAGGAACTGAGAGTGCATAGCCATGACACTCTTTTTCCACCCCTCTCAAGTGTTCTAGTGCCAGCAACACTGCTAACTCAGATATGAGCTCCCATTCTCCATCACTCTGCAGAGAGACGGTTTTCAGACCTTGATGGCTCACAGTATGGGGGTTCCTATGTGATTTTCCACCCCTGCTGCCTGCCCCATAGAATCACTCAGAAGCTGTATCTTGCCAGGATCCACCCTCCCAGAAATCGCACTTAATTGTGCTCTGCCACAGGACCCAGTATCAGAATATTTTAAAAGCATCACAGTAATGACTACAATGTACACTTGGGGTTAAGAACCACTGACCCAAATGGGAAAAGGGGACTTGTGATTTAGAAAAGGGGAAGGGGGGCACTTTTTCCTAATCCTCCACTCGCACATTTCTTTTTATTAAATATCTCAAAGGTGCTGTGTGCTTTTTCTAGGGTAAAGGGAAGAATATGCTTTTCTCCAGAGAGCTAAAGAGGAGTTAGGTCTGGAAGAGAGCAGGCAGTAACAACGCAATAGGAAACACGTAACCTAGCATCTACCATGGAGGGCACTCAGAAGAAAGGAAAAGACAGGAAGTGAGCTCACCCATAAGTATCCCTGGGGTTTTCTGTAAGATGAAGACCCCACCCCTTATTCTTCATTCCTTGCCTGGTTCCTACTGTGCTGGAGCTCTGGTCTCCAGCCACTGCCGTCAACGTCTAGAGCTGGGAGTCTCTCCTCCCATCGCTGAGACTGGAAGGTAAGAGCCCTCCCCGCCCCCCCATCCCTGTCAGGACTCGGCTTGTAGGAAAACCTGACAGGCTCCACCTCCAGGGCTCACTTCACCACCTGACATGGCCTTCTGTCTATGTGAAGGTGCCTAACACCTGCGTGTATTCAAATCACTCATCTGCCCACATTCCCACACCTTCCGTTGCAGATGCATCTGTGATGAAAGGACATTTTTAAGACTATGATAAATATTTGGTAGAAAAACCATTATCTTTGGAGTTAAGACAGACCTTGATTTGAGTTTCAATTCTAATACTAGCTCAAAAAGTTAACTGATAAGCCTCTACTTGTTTATCTATGTAACGTGGACAACAACATCTACTTGGTAAGTTGGTAGTGACTATGAAAATATATGTAAAAACATCTAAAGAAGACCAGTATACAGTAGACACTAATAGTTTCCTTATCATCCATCCTACAATTAAGTATAAAAGCCAATTTTACTTTATATACATTAAAAAGTAGCTCAGATTTCTAATGTTGAGATTTTGTTATTAATTTATGGAGCAACTTTTTAAATTGTGTGTCCTGCTCAGACAGGCCCTCAATAAAGTATGTTTTATTCTCAGTTCCACATTCAAGAATCTTAAGACTTGTTTTAAGCATTACATGGTTACACATACTTTCACCACTAAGATCAACTGACAAAATTGCCCTTGGGTACTGATATGTTGTATTTTTCTCCGTAAACATGCTTCGCAGAGCCAGAGAACTCCCAGAAGATCGAGTTAGTGGAGAAGAGCACCTTTCCAAAAATTCTAGGGAACTGTCTTCATAGTCTGAATAGTCTGCAACATAAGACACATAAAGAATTATTAATAAAGTGTCAGGTAATCAATAAGAGTCACTATAAAAATAATGAGAAAGTCATGTTTTATGATACATAAAAAAAATCATGCCACCACTTTCTCTTCTCATCTGTGAACAGTGACATCATTATGTATTTGATGAACTGGGTTTGGCAAGCACCCCTGGGAAATACACCCCAGGCAGAACAGACACAGCAGGGAGTACTGTGTTCTAACTGGTGCCAGTAAACTCTTGTTAAGTAGTCCGGAAGTAAAAAGGATTATTTCTACATTTTCTCTCCTTTACAATCATAGCTATGTCTGCAATAAGATGTGTAAGATGGAAATTCGCCACTTTTTTTTGCAATTTGTAAAGAGGTTCTCATTATGTCTAGCATGTCAATTATTACAGTGATAATTTGATCAATAAATTCTTCAGCAAAAAAACTTAGAATGAAATTAACTGGTCCTGAAAGAAATTAGTCAAAGTTATCTCTTCCTCAGGTTAGAATGAGTCATCTAGATGGATGAAAGGGGAGAAACCACATACAGCTTACAGGAGAGCGGAGGTGTGGTGAGGGCAAGGAAAGCCAGAAGGTATGATTCTAGGCACTTGGGAAGGCTCTGAAGCAGAGGAGAATCTGGCACATCTGACAAACTATTAAGACTGTAGCTGGAGCACAGCGAATGAAAGAGGTAAGAATGAGGCTAGAGTGACAACAGCCAGACAAGATTAAAGATTTTTTTAAGTTTCATCCTAAATGCAACAAAAAGTCAGTCAAAGTCTATGAGGGGAGCAGGACGTGACAAGTCCAATTCCATTTTTCAAAGATCACTCTAGCTGTGGAATGGAGGAGAAGGTGCAGGGAGGCACAAGCAGAAGTGAGGACACAGTTCAGAGGCTGCAGCCGTAGTCCAGGCAAGAGAGCTGGTGGCCTGGACCGGGATGATGGCAGCTGAGGTGAAGATGCAGAGGCAGATGTGGTGATCTGTAGAATGGAGGTGGAAGGCTGAGATGATGTCATCAAAGGCGATTTCTAGGTTTCTGCTTGAACAACTAGGTAACAAAAGTGGGGTTCTGAGATGAGGCTGCAGAGTAAATGGGAGGTAGAGAAACCAGAGAAGGAATGTGGGTTCAGAGGAGGGCTTTGTACAGATGGGAGAGTCTAAACAACGTCTATAAAAATCTAAAAATGTGGGTTGGGGGGGTGAGAAATGCCAGGAGTTTTAGAGACAGCCATTCCCTCCATTTTATAGAGGCAAAGAGGAAAAGATGGACATATTCAGGGAAGTTTGTAATGTGGTGGATAGAAGACGAGCAAATTCTCATCTGATGGCTGCTATTTCCTCAACTGAGTGTGAGGCAAAGGATGCCACCTAAGGCAGGTTAGGGAATAAACACAAGGTGGAAAAGAGTAGAAAAAGTTGAGGAAACATAGAGAGTGAGAAACGAGCTCACAAGAGAAGAGTAGTACTAATGCTGGTGTGTCCTGAGCATCCATTTGAAGATGGTGGTTGTGGTAAGCAAAACGGTCCATGTCCTAATCCCTGGACGCTGTGAATGCATTAGGGTGCATGGCAAATGGGTGTTAAGGTGCTAAAAGGGTAACCTTAAAACAGGGAGATTATCCTGGATTACCTGGGTGGGCCAATACAATCACAAGGTCCTCTAAAAGTGAAGAGGGAGGCAGAAGAGTCAGTGTCAGAGAGAGGTGAAGTGGGAAAGACTGAGTGGCCACTGCTGGCTTTGAAGATGGAAGGGGGAACGAGCCAAGACACACAGCAGCCTCTGGAAGCTGGGACAGGCAGCTGGGAAAGAAAATGGATTCTCCCATGAGGCCTACAGAAAAGAATGCAGCTCTGCTGATACCTCGATTTTAGCCCAGTGAGACCCATTTTCGACTTCAGACCTTCAGAACTTTAAAATGATAAATTTCTGTTGTTTTAAGTCAAAGATAGGAGTAATTTTGACAGCAGTAATGGGAAACTAACATACTGGTCATCATAAATACTACAGCATAGCCCACGTTTATTGAGGGCTCTCTATGTGCCAAACATAACTCTAAGTGATTTATGTGTATTAACTCTTTTAATCCTCACAACCATCCAATAAGGCGGCTACAACTGCTAGTGTCATTTTCCAAATGAAGGAACAGAGGCAGGAAAGGTTAGGCCAATTGCCCAAGAATACGTAGCTACCAAGGGCAAAGCCAGCATTCGAAGCCTGACAGCCTGACCAAAGGAGCCTTACTCTTCACCAAAAAATGTTCTCAGTGGATTTCAACATTTAATGTGTACACAAACTGGAAACCTTGTTAAAGCAGATTCCTAGGCCTCACCTGGCAGTAGGTCAGGAGCGGAGACACTCAACTTGAAGATGCTGCTGATGCTGTCACACTACAGAGCCATCTCTGAGTAGCACTGTGCTATTCTGCCTCTTGTGGCCTCACAGTAACTACAATTTGTCCAACACCACGTTATTCAGGCCCAGGCACGGAAAAGGCATTTATTACATGCTAGCCAGGTACTGTGTTAACTACTTTACAGCGATTACCTTATTGAATCCTAACAACAAATCTATGTAGTAGATATTATCATTACTATTTTAGAAGTGAGGACACTAAGGTTTAAATAAGAATTAAAACAGAATTTAAATAACTCGCCCAAAGTCACCCAGCTCTAAGTACTGCAATCAGGATTTGAACCCCCATGCTCAGCTTTCAAAGCTGCCCTTTTATCGACTACAGGTTATAGTGCCCTCTCAGCAAAAGTAGAAATAAGGTCTGAGTGTAAAAATCATGGTAGAAATCCCAATTTGGTGTTAAAATAAAACATGGCTGGGGCCGGCCCCGTGGCCAAGTGGTTAAGTTCACACGCTCCGATTCGGCAGCCCAGGGTTTTTACCGGTTTGGATCCTGGGTGTGGACCTAGCACTACTCATCAAGCCATGCTGAGGTGGTATCTTACATAGCAGAACTAGGAAGACCTACAACTAGAAAATACAACTAGGTACAGGGGGCTATGGGGAGAAAAAGAAGAAAAAAAAAACACAGCTGACATTTAATTTCTCTGTTATATTAGCAATTAAACAAAATTTCTTAGCATTCCACACCCCACCTGTGTTTCCCATTCCAATCCCCTCGGGCTATGGTGAATAAAAGCCTACTGCTATGTTTCAGGGTTAGATCAAATGTAATCTTCTACATAAGGCCCCTTCCTTGATCACTCCAGCTTCTCCACACTTTATGGAGAATTTATTTTGTACCACTCTACCACACATAACATATCATATCTTCCTGGTAGCTATTTATGCATGCCTCTGATCACTTTTACTGTATCCTTGTACACTCACAAGCTCCTGGAAGGGAATCTTTGTTTCTACTATACAACGCTTTGGATTCTCCTTGCATTCCTCACTCTAGGTGTTTTACATCTCGGTAAGCCTTCAGCTCTCTCATATTTACAGATACATGAAAAAGAGAGGAAGCGACTCTCTCAAAGTAATAAAGCTAAAAACTGCAAACATGTCATTCTTAAATAAATCTCAACACAGCAATTTCTCAGACAGACAGAGCGCAACATTTGTTTCATATCCTGCAAACTAATTCTGGTAATCAAAACATATGTCCACTCACCAGTGTATGGAATGATCATATAAAGAACTACTTAGCTAAATGACTTCTTTTCATAACTTGATTTAAAATAACAGATGACCGTAAGAACTCAGTATGTCAACAAAGACAAGTAAAAACTTGCTGGAGGGAGGAATACACAGTCTAGCAGACAATCTTTAAGGTACAGGAGGTAAGATTCACATCAGAGCATGACAGTTAAAGTTCAAATTAAGACTCTGAAGCCAGACTGCCTGGGTTTCAATCTGCTTCTCATCAGTTTATCTCTGTTTTAGTTAACTGTTCATAAAAGGGGGACAACAGGCCTCATTATAAAGGGTTGATGTGAGGATTAAATAAACCAGTATATATAAAACACCTAGAGAGTATTTGGAACATACTCAGCACCAGCAGGATAGGCAAAATAACACTGAGTGGTGAATAAAAGAAAGAATTTTTTAAACTCTCTGCTGGTAGTAAAAATACATATTATATTAGGAACCTCATGTAATAACAATGTGAATTCTTTAAAATTAAGATATCTTTAAAATTTTAAAGTTATTTAAAACCCCTTATTTCAAGATTAAAGATGACTCTTCTAACTTAATCATCTGAGGGAAAGTATCACTTCCAAGATGAATGGAAATGACCCAGAATAAGCTCTCTGCAAATGTAATACCTGCAAAGATGTTGGTGATCACCCGACTCAGTATCTGCTGTGTGTGAAGAGCAATGCTTCTGTGCAGCTTTAGTAATTACTGGGACTCTAGTTACAAAGTTAAGATATACATTTATAGGTCTGATTTTTAAATGTAAACAAAGATATAAAGTTCTTTTCTCTTAATTAAAAAATAAAAATATACAACATTTTCAAAGGATTATTATTTTTTTTTTTTTTGAGGAAGATTAGCCCTGAGCTAACTACTGCCAATCCTCTTTTTGCTGAGGAAGATTGGCCCTAAGCTAACATGCATGCCCATCTTCCTCTACTTTATATGTGGGACGCCTGCCACAGCATGGCTTTGCCAAGCGGTGCCATGTCTGCACCTGGGATCCGAACCGGCGAACCCTAGGCCACCAAGAAGCGCAAAGTGCCAAGTTAACCGCTGTGCCACCGGGCCGGTCCCTAAAGGATTATCTTTTAATGGCTCTTTATAATTAGGATACTGTAGTTAATGGCAGATCACAATTCTGAGATGCAAGTTTTCCTGACAATTTTTTCTCTAAGTCTCATTAATCCTAATCATCCTCCTTTCTTTCAAGTTACCACTTCCTGCACCCTCATAAACTCTCTATCCCTCACTTTGCTACAAAGGGTGGCCCACTTCTTATTTTGTTCTTTATCAGCCCCTCCCTGTTATCTTTTCCCCACTCCCACAAGTATTTTAGCATATCAGATTCTGCATCTGCTGCCCAAGTGGTGCAACAGCCCTGTTTGCTGATGCGGTGGAGGATAACTTAAACAGTGGCCCCTCCTGCCCTGACACCTCGGTGTCTCACCGGAACAGCCCAGCCAGCCACATCCCCTCAGATGCTGCTCAGCTGGGAGAGCATCTAGCAGATTTTCCTGCAGTCTGAAGCATCTCCTGTCGGCACTACGATGTGTCATCACGGAAGGGTGTTCCCTGGTCAAATGAACTCGTGGTTAAAGAGTGTTTGTGCACAGAGCTGGAGGCATTCTGACTTTAAGCTCTCTCTAGTTTGGACTCCACAGAGCTCTATGTGAAAGGGTGGGGTGCAGGAAGAAGGGGTGAGGAGCAAGGCAGACACAGGAGTGCCTGGAGATGTTCAAGACACTCTCTGCAAAGCGGTTTCATGCTTTTCAATCCCATTTTGATCCTATATCTTCAGATTTACTCTGACAGCTTTAGAGGCAGAGAATGTAAAAACTTCACAAACTGTGGAAAAGTCAGATGCTATTTTTGGCCCATAGACAGAGTTAAAAAATCTGAAGAATTTACCAACAAGGATATTACCCAGCTGGCTTTATACGTTTTAAAACTGGCTTTTTCAGTGTTTAATGAATATGAAAAAAATGAGTATGACATAAAGCACATCAATACCACAAAATACTTAAGTTTCCATCATGCAGTCTAAGGGAATACTATGATTATTTCTGAAATGAACTGATGAGCTCCCTTCCCTACGTCCAAGGTAACGAGCATCTTGAGATTTTGTTTATCATTCTTTTGGTTTCCTTTATGCTTTTACTCCATACAGTTGAATCTCTAAAAAATACACTGTTCAGGATTACAACGTTTTGATATTTACAGAAACGAAATCATATTACACGTTTCCTTCAGTGCCTCGATTTTTAGCTTATCATTTTGTTCCTGAGATTCCTGCAGAGATCATGCATTTATTTACACAGTGACATGGATTCCACTGAATGGATATACGACTTCTGATGGACATCTGGGCTGATTCCAGTGCTGCTCTGAATGTTCTTGTCTCTGCCTGACGTATCACACGAGTCGAGCTAGGATTTTAGTTCTTCACCTGCACTCGCTGATGCCCAATTGCTTTCTACAGTAGTTGCATAGTTGTCTCCATTTCCTGGGCAACCTCTGATAGCATCCACCTTCCAATTTTTGCCCATATGGAAAGTATGAAATGTATTTCACTAGGTTTTAAAAACTGTGCTTACCCAGCTTCTCAAAGATCAAGTATCGTACTATATCATCAACTTATCATCTTAAGGTTTTCACTTCTGCGAAGTACCTGTTAAAATCTTTTGCCCATTTTCATATTGGGTTATTTTTCTTTTTCTTTTTGATTTGTAGGAGTTTGAAATAAATTCTGAATACTAATCCTTTGTCAGGCAGATGAGCTGCAAGTATCTTCGTACAGTTTGGTTGTCTTTTCACTTTCTCTATGTTTTTGATGAACCAAAGTTCTTACTTGCAGTCCAGTCAAATTTCCAACCTTTCCCTTTAGGGCTAGGCCTTCTGTTCAGTAATCCTTCCCTGCCCAAAGATTATAAAGCTGTTTTCCTATCTTTTTTGCCTTTCACACACTCAGTGTTTAATCAACCTGGAAGTGATTTTTGTGGATGGTGTAAAGTAGAAGTCTAATTTCATTTTCTTCCCCGTATGGATTATAAATTGTTCTAATACCATGTACGGAAGAGTTCACCCTTTACCCGCTAATCTAGCCGCCAGCTTTGTACAAACCAAGTTCTGAAATACGTATAGATCTGTTTTGGATTATCCCGTCTTTAATCAATATGTCTGTTCTTCCAAAATACCTCACTGCCTTAATAACTACAGCTGAATAGTAATTCTCCTCCTTATTCTTCTTCAGGAATGACTGGATTACTTTTGGCTCTTTACTCTCCCATATTAAGTTTCAGAATTAGCATTGAATTTATAGACTTCATTTAGCATGAAGCGACAACTTTTCAGTATGCAATCTACTAACCCATGAACATGAATTATCTCCCATTTATTTAGACCTTCTTTAATGTTTCTAAATAAGGTGTTATAATCAGCTATTCATAGTATTTTTTAAAAAAAATAAGTACACGTGCATGTATCAAATGGTTTTTCTACATTTACAGAGATAGTAATGTTTGTTCTCCTTCATCCGTTACTGTGGTGATTTTTGTTAAATGATTTTCTAATGTCAAACCAACTTCGCATGCCAATCCTACGTGGTCATATTTTCTTACACATTGCTGGATTTAACTCCATAACATTTACTTACGGGTTTTGCATCTATGTCCACAAATGATAAGAGCCTGTGACTGTCCTTTCCCATATTGTTCCCTTCTGATTTTGAGAGCAAAGTTATTTAAACCATCTAAACTGAATTTGGAGTTGTGTTAATTTCCTAGGGCTGCCCCCAACAAATTACCACAAATTTGGTGGATTAAAACAGCAGAAATGTATTCTCTCACAGTTCTGAAGGAAGAAGTGTAAAATCAGGTGCTGACAGGGTCACCTCCCTCCGGAGGATCCAGGGAGAAATCCTTCCTTGCTTCTTGCACCTTCTGGTGGCTCCAGCTCCTTGACTTGGGGCTGCATCATCCCAGCTGCTGCCTGTGTCTTCACAGGGCCTTCTTCCCTGAGTATCTCAAATCTCCCTCTCCTTTCTCTTATAAGACACCAGTCGCTGGCTTTAGGTTTCCCCTAAATCCCAGACGATCTCATTCTTAATCACATCAGCAACAATCTTATTTCCAAATACAGTCACATTCACATTCAGGAATAGGGGTTAAGACTTGGACATACATTTTGGGGGGACACTATTCACCCCACTATAGGAGTACGTCCTCTTTCTAAATTTGGAAATAATTTATATAAGTTTGGAATAAACCTGCTCCTTTAATGTTTGGTAGAACTTGGCAGCAAAACTTTTTGGAGCAGGGCTTTATCTTTGTGGGAAGATTTTAAAATACTGATTAAATTTCTTTTAAGGTTTAAAGACTATTCAGGTTTTTATCTTCTTCTTGATTAAGTTTGGTTTCTGGCAACTGTCCATACTTTCATCTAACCTTTCAAGATCGTTGCATAAAGTTGTTTATATTTTCTTTTTATGTCTAAAGCATCTGTAGTTATGTTACCTTTATTCCTAATATTGACTAAATACACAAATGTGCATTTTGTCTTTTTTTCTTAATTAGTCTTTCCAGAAGTTTGCTGGTTTTATGAGTTTTTTACGAATTCACTTTGGGTTTTTTTATTTTTTCCTGGCTTTTTTTTTAGTTCATTAATTTCTGCTCATACATTTATTATTCACTTCTACTTTTTTGCACTTGTTCTCTTCTAACTTAAGCTGGAGGCTCAGCTGCTTGTCAGCCTTCTTTTCCAACATAAGCATGCACGGCAATACACATTCCTCTTCTAAGTGCCATTCAACTACATCCTCAAGTTTTGATACAGAATATTTTAATCATCTTTCAGGTTCTTAATGTCTTATTTATTTCCCCTTTGGACTGTTCTTTGATCCATGAGTTAGTTAAAAATGTGTTGCTTGATTTCTAAGCATATGGGGCTTTTCTATCTCTCTCTTTAATCCTGATGTTAGTTAACTGTATTATAGTCAGAAACCACAGTCTGCATTATACTACTCTTTAAAATGTGTTGAGATTTACGTAAAGCTACATCCAGTGGTCAGCTTGAATAATGCTGATGTCTGTTTAAGAAAAAGGTCCATTGTGTAGCGGCTGAGCTCAGTGCCCTGGATAGGCCTATTACATTAACTGGGCTGCTGCCATCTTTCTTATCTTCACAGAATATACTTTTGAGTTCTGTTAATTTATTAATTACTAAGAAAGATAATTTGTTAATTACTAAGAAAGAAATTTCCCATCTAGGAAGATATAAAGTGAACTGAACCTTTATCATTATATGGTAACCTCCTATCTTAGGAATGATTTTTACCATAATGACTATTTGATTTGATATAAATATAGCATTCCAACTTTCCTTTTGGTTAGTATCTGCTCACCATATTTTTTTCCATACTTTTATTTCCATCATTGCCCTGTCCTCTCTATCCCTATGTTTAGAATTGTCTCTTGAAAGTAATATATAACTGGATTTTTTAAATCTACTATAATAATCTCCCTTATATAGCCATAATTACTGATATATTTAGCTTTATTTCTAATGTCTTATTTTGTAATTTGTATTTTTCTTCTTTTCTGTGTTCTTCTCTTTGTATTGCCTTCTTTTGGATGGTTTTTTCATCACAGTTTTTTATCCTCTACTTTGGAAATTATACCCTATGCTTCTCTTCTTTTAGTATTCATGTTAGAAATTCTATAATGCAGATTTAACTGCTTAGAGTCTAAAAGCAATAAATTTCTTTTACTCTTCCAAAACAATACAAGACCTTAAAAACACTGAAAATACACGTATGCTCCTCTCAATTTACAAGCTACTATTACTGTTACATGTTTTTCTTCTCTACCATTTTATTTTTCCCCACATATCAAACTGATTTATATAATCAATGTTTAGGTTTATCCACATATTTACACTTTCTTTGCTCATCATTTCTTCCGGCATCTCAAACCTTCCTTTTGTCATCACTTTCCTTCTGCCTTCAAGTAGAGGATTAAGATATCTTTTAGAGATAGGCTATTGACAGAAAAATCATTTGGTTTTTTTTCAAGTTTTTCTAAAAACATCTTTATTTCAACCTCAATTCTGAAAGCTAATTGAAGGGGCTATAAAATTTTAGATTGAGAATAACTACTTCTGTCCACTGAAGGGTGCCTGGTTAGAGCATCTAGTCCACCATAACTCTGGAAATGAAAGTCTCTAACCAGTTGCAAGGATTCATTTACAAACCTCAGTAAAACGGAGTTGCATATTTCCAAAATTATCAAGACAAAAGAAAGCTACAAAAACTTCTCAGTTCTCAACAAAATAGGGATCTTGTCATACCTCCATTTTGGTAAAAGAAAAGAGAAAAGCTGAAAGAATCTTAGAATTAAAAAAATGAAAAATCACCATTTCAGCATCCTTACCATGCTGCTTAGATTTCTTTTTCTTTTTCTTCTTCTTCTTCTGTTTTGGTTTGTAGTGATCTTTGTCTCTCTTCTCTTTTCTTTCTTTATCCTTTTCTTTTCTCTTACCTAAATGACAAGAGTGAGCAAGTTAGTAATCATGATTGATCCTGAGTTGTTCCTTTGTGCTTAACCTAAAAGCAGCATTTACGTTTTTAATCAGCTATTCCAGTCACCTGCCCAGAGTGGATGGGTTCAATTAAACTGTTCCTGTCATGAGTCTGGAACTCCTGATTAGTTTATTGGACTATAAGAGGGGGTCTTCATTAGCAGTGTTGAGAAATCCCAACTCCTGACACCTTAAAGTTAACACAGACAGTGGTTAAAATCTTTAAATGAGTAATATAACTCAGTTTCCTGATGTGGCAAAAAATAAACTCCATAATTTAAAAAAGATCTGACTGACAAGACTCAGCATTTCCATATATAATTTACTGAGAACATATATTAGAAGATTAAAAAACAAAAACAAAAAAACGTGAACTTTTTTCTTTGGAAAAATAAAAAAATTAAATCAATTCATAAATAATTCCTTCAGTCTTTCAATACTTTTCCAGTGTGTACCAAATGAAGGCTAAAAACTGAAAGAAAAACACTTATTTCATTAAACTGATTTTTCACACGCACAAAAAAATTCATTTATCCCAATCACATGTACTTGAAAGAAAACGAATGGATGCTAAAGCAGCATACTACCATGTTTTATTTAAAACTCTTTCACGCATATATTCAACTACTGTGCCACTCAGAATGGTTCAGCCTACAATTTATCAACCATATTTAACCAACTTTCAGTGACCCAGGTTCCAGTTAGCTAATCCACAGAATATCCAAGACTATCATCCATTATTCCAAGATGTTTAGTCATTACAGCACAGAAGATAGAAAAGACAGCAGAAAACATGGTAACTTTTTATAAAGTAGGTTGAAGAAAGTCTGAAAAAATGACTATTTTATCATCCATCTCTAAGTCTTAAGATTAAACGGCAGCTTATTTTTTAATAGCCATAATTTTAAAGATGTTCAGAAACACAAAGTTCTCAGAGAAAGCCTTAGATGCCCTTGACAAAAAATACACGTAATACCACAAGATACGTATAAAGAAATCACGTATCTGGTGCTGAGTAACATTAACCAACACTAACACGGATGATCACTTACACCTAAGGAGCACTAACAGGTAAAGTAAGGACAGACTACGTCCTCCCACTGTCAAGCCATCTACAGTCTTTTGCTTAAAGATTACTTTCTGTTCATACCAAATGTTGTTGAGCTTTTTTCTTCCAATTTCACTTTTTTTTCTGTTTTCGATATTCCTGCAGATTTAGGGGAAAAATATGTAAGCTTAAACAGAAAGGGTTAAAAGTATGAAACAATGTTTTAAATTACAATTGCTCACAAAACTCTACATAAAACTCCTTTCCTCTAAAAGTTTACATTATATTATTGCCTGAACTTGTAACAAAAAATTGAGATTTCTTACTTCAAAATACTGATAAAGTAAGTATGACTTTTGTTTCTTCAGATTACCCAGATTAAAATCTTGGTTCCAGCATTTATTAGCTGTATGACCTTGAATACATCATTTAATTTCTCTGTGCTTCAGTTTCCTATCTGCCAAATAGGAATAAGAATATCTACCTCGTGTTGTTATCAGGATTATCTGAGTCAAGATATGTAAAATGCTTGGACCAGTGTCTGATAAACAACAAGAGCTTTCTTTCACCTTCTCCTTCGTGGTGGCATAATGATTTGAGACTACATTATTTCTAGAAATAGCATAAATGTGGTTCTAAACATAAAAAAAAGTCAAGATAAATGTACTAGGCAATCAGTAAAGATCTGCTCAGGCATCACCGCCTCTGGCAATCCAGAAGATGTTGAAATGCACCTGAGCGGTAGGTCCATGTAACATTTCCACTTCTGTGAAAGTTCTGACATGAACACTATTCAGGTCATCCAAATGAAATATTAAACTTCATATAAAGTATACTGGTTTTCAATAATCTGTATAAAATTTTAAACTAATATTTAACCTCTGATATCTAAAACCAACTTGTACCTTTGAACTCCATCATAAAATGTGTTGTTAGTTAACGATAAAAGCCAAAATAGAATTATTTTACAAATCATTTTTCATCTCTAACTGTAAAATACAAAGGCTCATTTACATATAAAAAATATTCAACCTCAATGACCTTTAAGTGTCATCATCTAATAGCCCAAAATACACTCTTAAGCCAATAGTGCACCTCAATAATTATGTAGCTGACACAGATACATTTAAACAAGCTTCTCAACTCATATTCAACCATTCCTAATGCTAATATCTTATTTCTGTCTAGAGTTAATCTAAGAAAAATACTATAGTGCATTTAAAACACAATTTCAGTCTATTAAATTATGCTTTAATATCCCCATATACAAGTTTTTGATTTTTCAAAAAAGCTAGCATTTTATTCATCTTACTTCAAATATTTCTATAATTTAAATTAAACATAATAAAAATATAAAAATACCACTCAAGTTGAAATACATATTGCTCTAAGGTAAGTTTCAAACGAAGCTGTCTAAAGTAAGGGATGTAGATCTCTGAACCCTGCTCACTTGCACACGATTTAAAACCCAATAATGTAGAGTGGTTTCTCAAGCCCCTTCCGATATGCTAAATATCTGCTTCTGCTGGCTAAAAAAGAGGCTCTCCCTGAGACTCTCCATGGAAACCCCAGGCTCTGTACAAGGCGTGAACATTTGGTGTGGGGGTGGAAGTAGATTACAGAGTCTCTGGGTGTCGTTTTGTTTTGTACAATTCTGGGGAAAAAACCTGAAAAACACTTTAAAACAAAAAGGTTTTTAAAAAGTAAATGTAAAGCTGATGTAAGATGTCAGACTAAAACTCATCTATTTAAAATACTAGCACAGTGCCGGGCACAGGCAAGTCATCCACAAATCAGCGCTTCTGTGACTGTTACTGGCTCACTCTTCCATACATTGAGCTTCCATATCTTTTAACTCCTTAACGAGGTCAGAATAATTCAGAATCTGTTATACATACATTCAGCAGATAAATAAGAAAACCAGTTAACATTCCCAGATAGTAACAAAACTAATAGCAACAGAACTGAGGCTCTCTCCTTAACTAAAACTGGTTGGCTCTGTTAGAGAAAGCATTTGGATGACAAAATGAAAACAAAGGCATCCACTTCTACAAGAGTACCAATAACTTTCTGTTGAATGCATAGCTAAAAATAATTTCCCAAATGGATACAGATCAGTATACCTTTAACACATTTTTCACATATTCAGTACGGCAACAAATTCCAGATTGTTAAAGAACTGCCTAAGACTTTCACCAGGAAAGATATCTCAAAGGGCCAATGGTAATTCAGAAATCTTGTGGGAAAAGGGAAGGAAAAATCAACTACCCTAAGGATAGAAGGGGCTTAGAAACAGAGTCAAAAGATAACTGATCAGATTTGGAAAATGACAAGAAATGTTTCAAAACATAAATCTTCAGATTTGGGCACTGATTTTTTTGAAACAAGATATGGAAACACTATCAAGTACAAAATAACTTCAATCTTTATTGATAAAATGGAATTGTAGACAATTGTATATTTAGTATTAGTTACATTTTTACTTTGAAAGAAGGAATAAGAGAAGGTAAAGGTGGTAATCTAAAAAGTATATATTTCTTAAGTTACTTCAATTATTTTAACACATACCACCACCAGAAAAGAGCAAGCTCTATTTTATGCTTCATCCAAGAAGTTGATAAAGTGATTTCAGGGAAGAGGCTATTAAAAACAATTATCCTCAATACTATTGGCTCCAAATTAAGAAACAGTTGTTTTTCTTCATTTCAAAACTGACTCAATTCAGACCTCTTTCATCCATCTAATTCTAAATTAGTAATTTACTGGAAAAGCATCTGAAATTAGTATTTGCCTTTTTTTAATTATACGCACTCTTTGGTTGAGGTTAAAATTCTGTAAAACTTCCATATAAAACAATGTAACCATATAAGAGAAATACAAATTAATATTCTGTTTAGATTAAAATAACAACTTGATAAAACACCTCTAAATGGTTTCAGATTAAGATAAATATCATATAATCACCCCCAAAATGTATTACCAAGCATGGCTGATTTTATATACTAGACACCCAAAATAATGTTATAACAAATTACATTTAAATTTGGGAGATTCTACCCCAAAATATGGGATTATATTTAAGATACACGTGTATAGTTAAATTTAAGCTAAGTATTTCTTAAACATTAAATTCTATTAAAATCCTTAAACTTAAGTATTGATACCATTAATTATGCTCTGGCTTCAAAACCAAGAACTTCTGTAATTATATTCAGCTCTAATAATTCCTATTTAGTAGAAATACAATATAAGAAAGAAGCAGGCAAAAGGAAGTAGATTAAAGTGACAGAACAATAAGTATGTCCAGGGAATATGATAGTAAACGGCCACAGAAAAGAACTCAGATACAGAAACCCTACCTCCCATACACATTACCTAAAAGCATTTATGAGGAGGAATTACATAATAAAATAATGTAAATATACATCAAAATGCTATGCCCTATAAAAGCAAGCCTAGCTACTAGTAAAATGAATCCTCTTTACCTGATGCTGTTGGAGCTCCTCTTCCATCAGTTATTGCTTTGGAAGAAGGATTTGTAAGCATCTGTGTTTCTCCCTTTTCTGCCCTGAGACATTCATTATGGTAAGAGGGATCTGGGGCTAGCGGTGCTGTAACTTCCGAACCACGACTTAAGTCAAGAGGAAGATAAGATCCCAGCTTCTCAAGTGACAAATGTGCAACATCAGGCACTATACAAAATAAAGAATGTAAAAGAACGTTAACATACGTAAACTGGCTCAGTTAACATCAACGTGGATTAAAATGTTATATAAGTTCAACAGAGCCTGGCACAAGGGTGGCACTCAATAAATATCTGTAGAATAAATGAAGTGCTTCTAAGTCCAAAAGATATTAAGAAGGAAAAAGTAGAAATTTCTTAATATTTTAATTATCTTTATCTCTTAGTGTTTTATCTTCTTTATGTTTGGTTCTATAGGAAATCAATATACATTACCCTCTGGTACTGAAGATTCTTGCTGATTTTGAGAACTGATAGAGAATACTTTCCCATCAGTGGCTGGAGAGGGAGGAGAAATCTTTTCTAGAGAATCATCAGGCATGGGCAAGGTGGCTAAACGCTGAGATCTTCTTCTCCGCTCACTATGCTTGAAAGGTCTAGGGGGGTTCACAGGCTGTGGAGGACCTAGAAAAAGATCTTCAATGTTCACGAAGCAGATACATGCCAGCATCATCTTATAATATTTAAGGAGATAAATGGGAAAAACGATTCAAATTCTGCCCTCTGATGTTGTAAGGTATCCACAAGGAACGGCATGTTCCAAAGTAATCAAAGGCAAAAACTGTGCCTCATTCACAAAAAGAGTTAATCAAAACTTCTAAAATCTAAAGCCTACTAGAAACAAAAGAAAATAACATGGAACACTAATTTCAGGTAGTTTCCCAAGTGACAGAGTACAGTTAATTCTCTCATTGCAGATCGTTGTGTTAGCTGCCATTTTTCCTTTGGGAAAATAGTCTCTGTATAGCCAAAGATTAAAATATATATATCCCTTTTGCTACATTACAAATCTAGAAATTCTAAGGAAAAAAGAAAAAACAGGGGGCATAGGTGACAAAAATCTGACATGCATTGTAGAGTTAGTGCTTTACTTGACTTGACAAAGTAAAACTAATGTAAATAATTTTATCCCACCCTCATTCTCCCAAATGGATTTTTATCAACATATGTTTGGGCCTGATTCATTAAAAAAAATTGAACACAAATAGCTTTAAGTACTTATTATGGGCAAATAACAGCATATAATACTGTTCTTTCCCTCATGTGTCTTATCTTATTTTAACTAACTTGCCGAGTCATTTAAGTATTTTCTAGTTATAAAGGAAAAGTTTGGAAATTTTTGTCTTTTTCTTAACCTTTAGTTTTCTTCTTTCTACACGGCATGTAAACATCTTTTATTATTGAGACTGGGCAGGATTACATAGGCCAAAATATTCATGTTCATTTAGAAGGACGTAACAAAAGAGGTCTAAAAAGGCTGACATTTTGAGTATTTAAAAGTATTTTTACAAAAATCAAAATTAAAAGGACAGTGATAATTGAAAAAAAATGAAATAAAATTCAATTGCTGTAACATTGTGGTTATAATACCAAAATGCAAAACAATTTCACAATAAAATACTTATCAATGTCATGCGACATTGTAGTGACTCCTAATGACATTATTTCACAATAAATGCCATAATGAAATGAAGCTTACTATCAGAAAACCATTCAGTTTTTCTGTTCCCATCCTTTCTACTCATGTAATTACAAAGAAAAAAAATCAAAACAAAAAGTACCAAAACCTGATCAAAAACTGAAAAATACGGTTTGGTAGAAGATGTGGCAACTGAATGGAAGAGGAGGTTGATATATTTGATTGATGAAAGTCTTCTTAATGCTAACATTTTTAATTGTTGTAGAAGATATGCTATGGAAGAGTTCATAACAAAACAAGTCATAGTCACTTACTATTCAGGTGACTAATTCACTTGTTACACGAAGAGCAAAAGAAAAGCATCTCTTACCCAGTGACTTAGCTGGTCACTGTTTTACCTATGTCTCTAACTTAGAATTCTAAACTAACACGAGAAACACAGGTCAACACAAATTTTGTCATATACATCTCCAGACCCATGGTGGAAGACTATTTTTAAAAAGAATAAGTTAACTCTTGAAAGATGAGTAGTATTGAAACAGTAAAATCTTTAAAGATAAGATCAAGTAGTATTCTTCTCATTAATAACATTAAACTGAAGCTTGCATTCTAAATCCTAGAATAAGAATAAAAGATATTGCAGAGGGGTACAGGCAAGTGGGGACAAGAAACCTATCCATAAGAAAGTCTTAGGAGTTAAGGAAAAGCATCCACCTTGGGTCTTTTCCTCTCTCTTTCTGGGTTGTTTTTTTTCTTTTTTGTAATGAATCAGGCCTCTCATTGCGCTTGGATTATTAGTTGAGGAGAGTCAAACTACAGTGGAATTCGCGTTATTAAATGGTAAGGTTTCTCAACCAGCAGTACAGTCTGTACAACAAATCAGCCAGAACTGTATATGGCTATTGCCCCTGAAAGTTTCAAGCCTTCCCTATCATAGCCACTTGAGTTTTAAAAAGCAACTTCATAAAAATACAATATAACTACAATCAAACTGTCTTTAATGTATCTTATAGGATAAGTAACTATTTTTTAAAAATCTGTGCTCACTAGTTTTATTTATCACTGAAGAAGAAAGCTGAGATACAAGCGTCAAATCCTCGACTTGTATTAACTCTGGGGAAAGTGGTGATTTAGGGGGTTTTATACACCCAGAAGAATCTCCAGATTCATGTTTGCATTTCTTGCTGCGAGCCTTCCCTGAAGACAAAGTTGAGGATAACAGTGCAGGTTTCTGAGTGTTGGCAGAACTGCTAATGTCAGCTTCATTTTTTTTCTGACTTTGAGGTTTAGGTGCAATCGCCTGAATAAATAATAAAAAATTGATATTTTTATTTTGGTTTCTTCATTTTTTTCTTGTATTCTATTTTGATTGTTAAGCAACTTTAGTATCCAAAAACATTGTTAAGCAACATATAACATTTCTATTACAAATGAAAAACCAAAAGGAACCCCACAAATTATTAACTAAAAGTTGAATAGGCTGTCTTTAAAGGGATGCTGTCAACTTTTAGTCTAGACTTGGTTTTTTAAAAATATATTATACATATTTTCAAGATACAAAATGTTATCTTAACGGACAAATATCTTCAGTATTAAACTGAAACATATCTCTTTTAAAACCATAATTATCAATGACAATAATAATAAGGTAAATAAACAGAATTTCATGTTTTTGAGCATTAGAGGAATACACAAGCTTTTGACTTTCAGATGTTTTCTTATAAAATAATTTACTTTATCAAGTTGAATGTGGAGGTGTAAGTAGACAGTTTCCCTTTAAAGAAAGATCTCAACAGGAAAACAATGACCAAATTAACGAAACATTATCTTTAACTCATTTTAGTGCTGAAAGCTAGAGTTTCATAAGCATAATGCATCATGAAATCAAAGCTACCAGCAATACAGAGTTAAAAGACTAAAAAAACAATACAAAACAAGCAACAAAAAAAAAAACCAAGAAGTAAAACCAAGTGTAAGTTAAAAACATTGGATTTAAAAACAAAATACGTCGCATTCTTAGATGAGAGTTTTTACCTTCTTCCTGCCAACTGATACTTTTAAAAAAAAATTAGAACTTTGTCAGTTCTTTCATAAAGAATATCTTTAATCACTTGGCAGTAAATTTCCTACATATGTGAAAATATATATGAATGTGTCCAAAGACAACAGAGAATAGCCACATTGGATGGATTCGCAATCTATGGTGTGGGAATGCCTAAACTGTGTCTTTCTGATAGACGTATCTGAGAGCAAAATAGGAGACACACATTTATTTAAATCTATACTAAGACAAGATTCTAGAAAGAATCCAATTGCTAGCACTATAAAAAACATGCTTGTCCCCAAAAACCCTTTTTACTTCGATCTTTTGTGAGGGATGACCATCAGGTCTGTAGTCTGCAGCTGTCTGGAATATGAAAGATAATTGTCTGGGGATCAAAAGGCTTTCTGTTCCCATTAAAATACAAGGTGCTCAAATTATGGTGGAAAAAAAAGTGTATATTTGATAACTAAGTAGGGCATTTTCGAATGTTCTACAGATGGCATGTTGAACATACCACATAAAAGGGCTAGTGTCAAGTGTCCCATTCAGTTGTCATCCTTGCTATTCTTGAATTTACTGATCACATGTGTCCAAGTGCAGATGAATCATTTGAAAAAGTACTCCATAAATGGAAAGGATTCCTAAGCTTATCATAAAAGGTGTTGCCAGAAAAGTAATTAGAGCCATTCCTTGTAAATCAACAATTTTATTGTTCATCTTCACATTTGTGAGAGACATCACTACAGCATCCATTACTCTTGAGTTACAAAGTTATAAAACAAGATTTTAAAACTTAAATTAATATCTTGATAAGGTGCTTAACTTCTAAACAAGGACAAATTAACATTTTTAAAAACTTACTGAATTATGCATCTAATGCAGGTTTTATCCAAAAGTAAATATAACATGACAATTCCCTAATACAATTAATCTATAATTAATAATCTGAGAATTGGGGTTCAAGACCACAGAGTTTGAATTTTTTTTATGTAAATAAAATAAATTCATTAACACAGTAAGTTTTGGCTATAGGCCTGTTATAGATCTATGTCGTGAATGACGTGACTTTACTCATCAGGACAACAGAGGTCAGTGACCATCAATACCTCTCCTTTAAGTCTATTATTGATACCAATTGAGATATAATTAAGAGTTTTATAACTCGGCTTTTTAACTCTGAAGCAGGGCAAACACTTAGCATAAAAATTAAGTTTGATTACAAAACATTTCCACATTGAAATCAACCTGAATGACAAAAAATGAGGGAGCAGCATGATGTTCCTTAAAAATCTAAAATAATTTACAAAGTTTTCATTAATGATTATTGGTCTCTTTGTTACAAAACTGGCAAGGACTCTCAAAAATGTTTTAATTATGCAAAGAGAAACAGCCGAGTTACCCAATATTTCTTTCTTACTTTTTTTAAACTCAATTTCAAAATGTTGTTTTCTGTACTTCTCTCTGAAATGGGCACTGCCCTCTACACTAACTTTCACATATAATAAATAATTTTCACAATCACATTCACCTCAGCAAGATTGTGCATAATGAAAGATTGACATTGTAATGAATTTTCCAGAAACATTTTATTACCCAAGTCCCTGATTTATTGCATTCTGAGAATACCATAAACAGTGGTGAAGATACAAAATATTGTTATTATCTGGGATGCTGAATATAGTAATACACAGTAAAAAAGTCATTTAAAATTTGGTTGATATACTGACAATAACGGCAAAGACTTAACCGTTTGATGATCACAGAAAATCAGAAGGTGTGATTTGCTGACATATTAATCAATTTAAAAGACCATTGATCTAATACAACATTAATGGAGGCACCAAAACAACGCACTCTTATCAAATCAGGCCTAAAATAACCCTGAAAAACTCAATACAATATCAATTAAATTTGGACTATTTTTTAAAATGCATATAGAGAAGAGCAAAAGATATTCATTTTAAAGTCTTCTTTATTAGGCTACTAATAAAGAAAATTAAAATAATACAAAAAAGATATATTAAAACTACATTAAGGCTCAGATTTTAAAACAGGAGAACCAAGGAAATGCAGTTATGGCTATCACTGTGTTCTCAGAGTCTTACAGTGCCCGAGAAGTTAAGCCCTTAGAGTGTAAAGCATGCACAGTTCATTATGTACACGTATTGTGGGGAATCCGAAGGCAGCCAAGGCCAAACCCAGCAGCTGCAACCTTCACTCTTAAATTCCTCTATTAGGTGGTTTAAAGACAGACCCTTAATAGTTTTTCTAAATTCTCTTTTTTTGTAGTTATTAAAATATACATCCTAGCAAAAATGTATGGCTCATTGATCAATTCATAAAACACATAGCCAGTCTAACAACACCAATTGTTACAATATAAAAGAAACTTCTTACAAAAGAAGCTTTATTGGATGTCAAAAAACCCTGTTTTAACTCACAAATGGAAAGTATTTGTGTAAGGGTCTCTTTGTAAGCTAAAGGTGATCCAGCTGGAAGCTTATACCCTGGGATGCCTGTCTCCAGGCCTTCAAATGTTGGAGACAAAGGCTTTAATGCCAGTCTATTGAAAACAAACGCTAATGACGTCTGTAGTTTATCTGTACACCTTGGAGGAGGCAGAGTTAAAAATATATCATCAATTAATTAGCTTCCCATTCCCATATCTAACCAAAAGGGCAATCTCAGTTACGTGGATACTATAGCTCCGTGATCATTCCAGTTGGGAACCTTGGAAAAAATCAAATGCTACCATTTCATACCTGCTCCAGCATTGGAGCCGTTTCATTGCAGTCTTCCTTTTTTTCAGCACCATCCACCCCAACAGCTTTGGATGCCAACAAACCTTGAGAAAAATTGTACAGAAATGGCTTATTAGAAAAAATACTGACTTTCACCCTAATTAACTTCTCAAAAATTTTAGCAGTTGAAATTCCCCATACTCTCCAATATCTAGGAAGTAAATATTCTCACAAGTTTACTTGTCAAAAAAAGTTTACTTTGTCAAAAAACAAAGGCCCCTAATATGGACTCATGGGACTGAATCAGAACTTGAGAATTAGACACAGTTGTTTTTACTTTTTATATTACTCCTAAAGATATCCTTTAACAACCACATGCATGTACATTTGTTCTATAAAAATTTAACTTCTATGGCTTAATGTTCAGAAACCTAAGACTGCTCAGATTGTTAATACTCAGAATATGGGCTTTGTCTACACAACTGAAATAAAATACAGAACATTAAGATGTGAGAAATCCTTCCAAACATCTAAAATATAAAATAAGACTGTTGTTGTTGTATTATTGGCTAAAAAAAATGCTCCCAATTTTTAATTTCACTTGGATCCTCTAACCTAAGCTTTGTGGGTTTATCTCTATACTCAGTTGTAGTTTATCTGTTTACAAAAGTGCCAAAAATATTGATGGATCAATTTTAGGTTGGGAAAAAAAGTGTGGGTCCTCCCTACAACATTTGAACTTACTTAATATTCCAGCCTCATTATACAAATGATAAAATAATTTGGGAGTTCCAATTTTCTCCAATGTATACCACTAATTCTCAATTTTAGAAGACAGACTATTTTATCTGGAGCATATATAATTACCTTTACAAGGCATTAAAAATCTGCTTTAATTTATAAATTAAAGGCATTTACTTGGTCCAGATTCTTCGCTAAGCACCTAAGAGGTAAATGCAATGAAGTCAGGTTTATAACCCTTGTATAATTACAAGTATTTATTTTTTGCTTATGGTCACCAAGTGCACAAAATGTCATCAAAATCATTTTTGTGTCATTTCAAAGTTGACCACACAAAACCTTTGCTTCAAAGGAAGCATGTTTAACAATCAACAACTTAATAACTTACTACAGAAATTACACCACCTACATTATTGAAGCTGTCTACAGAATATTTAAAAGGAGAAAAAAGGTGCCCCCAAAGACCAGATAAATTTGAGCTATCCATGTGGCAACATCTGTTGACTTTTTCAGATAACTATTTCAAAGATTTTAAGTATTCTAAGCAGGAATGCAAATTAAAATTGTACTGTTTAAGTAGTATTAGAGCTAAGTGTTAAATTAGGCAAAAGGCACCTTTCCTTGATTGGAAAGTTGAACATCTAGCCCTTGGAATTGTAATGTAGAAGAGAAAAGGCATAGTGTAAAACAACGATTTTGATACATCAATGAATGGTATTAAAACTAGTACTTGGTCCAGTTTGAGATAACAATCTACATAGTTCATTCCAGTCTCACACAATATCAAGAATATACTTAAATGGGGAAAACAACCCAATATATAAATAATTTTATGGAAAAAAGTTTATAAACCTTAAATTCAATCATAATTATATAGAACTTCTAAACGTAATTTTAGATGACTGAAAAATACATGGCATTGAGTATGTTTTTAACATTTAAAACCACATTCACAAGGTTTTTCTTCTCTAATATTTTGAGAATCAATACTACTGAAATACAGAGAAAAATAATTAGAGAATCAAGTTCTTCTTTTGCAGGGAACTGAGTAGAGGTTGTACTTCTAAGAATTATTCAAAAAAGAAAAATATTTGCTATTCAAGCTATTAAATATCTTATATGTTGTTTCCCTTCATATAAGTGGTAGAAATGCTATTTAAATCTCATCAATAGGTGGAATAGATCACAAACTACAAAATTAGAAATAAGGTACTACAAGTTTTAAAAGAAACCAAATAATTCAGCTATACTCTGTGAATTTAAATTAGGATATTACAGATCCAACTAATTAAAAGCAATTCCCATTTAATGGTTTGTGAAGGAAAAATAAAGCTTTGTAATGTTCATATAAAAAGTATTTAATAAAAAAATACTTAAAATGAGATTAGAAAATACTTGGTATCTAGTGAATTCAAAAGCCCCAAATGTGGGGCCGGCCCGGAGGCCAAGTGGTTAAGTTTGTGCGCTCTGCTTCAGCGGCCCAGGGTTCGCTGGTTCGGATCCTGGGCAGAGACCTAGCGCCGCTCATCAAGCCATGGGCATCCTACAGAGAAGACCTAGAATGACTTACAACTAGGATATACAACTATGTACTAGGGTTTTGGGGAGAAAAAAAAAGAGAGAAAGATTGGCAACAGATGTTAGCTCAGGGCCAATCTTCCTCACAAAAAACCTCAAACATGATCAGTACAAAGCTTTTCATACTTCACATGCATACCAACTTATAAAAGAATTACCAAATATAAACAGCAAAAGGGGGCAAAAAATAAAACGTGTCCTCGAGGAGAGGACTCTGATGACTGCCGCCTTAAGAGGCAGTCCAAAATCTGCATCTTGACCTGCTAACATTCCAGGGAGAAATACAATGTCCTCAGACAATGAGAAGAAGTGGAAAAACATAGATAGAAATGAAATTAATTTTAGTTATTTGCAAATATGTATTAATTATCAATATATTACTAACAGGTCCTCCTCCAGAAGAATATATCTACAGAGTAATTATTTTAACAGAATGCATTATATAGTTTAAAAAATTACTTAAGCATCAGGTAGAGTATCAAGTATTCATGAGTCCCAGCCACAAAGTTACAATTTCTCAATACGCTACTTCAGCTATAAAATATATAGTTGGTCTCTCCCTGCCAAAGGAATAAACAGAATAGAGACCAGAGCACCCCGGAATGGCCAACGGGAGGAAAGAAAGAACAAAATGGCTAAATTTGTGGTTTACTTTTCATCCAGGGATTCCAAAAACGCAACATTCTTGCTGAGATTAAGAATCAAATAATCCTGATATTATTATCAACAAGATATTACTGGCCAATTCAAACCTCTTGTTTTTAAAATTATTTTTAAAATTCGTTAAGCTGCACAAACATCTCTCAGCTGGCTGAACTTCTAGGAACTCCTAGAACTATTACAAACAGACCACGTACCAACTGCTGATGTTTCTTCTTTTACTCCCTTGACAGCCTGTATTTTAAAAGCTATTCAAATTTGCTTGCCACTTTGTCCCAAAGTAGGACTCTTGATCCTTTTTGTAAAATTGTGTATTCTAAATCAGTATGCATAAAGTACATAACTATCAATGAGGTACATTACATAACGAAAAATCAGACTCTGGAAGAACATGTATATATACCATACAACTGTAATTTCAATGTCTACGTAATCAGAAACCTTGAACAGAGCCATCCTATACCATTCCTTGCAGAGAAATCAGGTGTAGAATCTCTGTAGGGTGTGTATATGGGGAAGGGAACAGAGACAGTGAATAAATTAATTTTATCCAGTGGCTGGTCCACTTATTTCCAACTAGAACTATTCAAAAAATAAATAAAACGGAGTTGGGGGAAATACATCAGAGCAGCATGAGATGCTGCCATGACTACGCCCTATTCCTCTCAGCAGTGACGGGACAAAAAGACACATAAACGAGCGTGATAAACTTAAAATACACCATAATTCCACAATGAAATCACTATTTTATATTAGTTCTCATCTCTTCTTATGGTCTACAAATGAAATTTACTGTACAGAGGCAAGCCTGAGTTTCAACCATTGAAGACAATCTTATATTATCTATTGTGTTTTTGCATGATAGAGTTGTAACACGAAATCAGAAACAGATGCAGAGAGATGAACTATTAAAAGGATTAACATACATCAAAATCTTCTGAGTAAATAAAAGCAAAAGATCATAACAGTTTCACTTTCGTAAAACCTTACGCTTCTCTACTGCTACCAAACTATCACTTGTCCATTTGAGATTCTCAAGAAGTGCAGACAAAGTCCCTCCACAGAAGCACAGGGTGTTACTAAGCAACCAGTATTAGAACTTCCTTGAGGTACATGGTAAAATGGTTCTTTTCTTCCCACTATTGTCTTTTCAAAGCCATGTGGAGATAACACATCATTGTGTGTCCAGTAATGCACATCTAACAGTATATTGCCTGAAACTAAAATCGGGTTATCCAGATTGTAGGAAAAACTGTGATGTTGGCAAGCTGGCAGGTGCAGTGTCAGTGTCATTTCCATCTTCCTCGATTTTGGCTCCTCCAATAGAGTGGTTTCAATCTTGGTATCACAGGAGTTAGAAGCACTATTTCACTTCTCCACCGTACAAAGCACTGGATTCCATTATTCTAATGCAAAACTGAAGTTTCAAATTGCCATCATAATAACCACTTGGATAACATTTTGGCTTTCTCCAAAGCTAACATTTTCTAAGGAAAAGTTGGAATGGGTGAATTGATTTGAAATATTTCCTGTCCTGGGGCCAAATATATTCTTTATCAGAGAAAGGCACAAAAATAATATTAACAAGTAGAAAGACTAAATATTCTCACCTGCTGAAACCAACGATAATCACTTAGATGAAGACTATACTTAAACAGGGGTTCTAAGGAACCCTCAGCTGCAGAGGCATCTTTCAGTGGGCTTCCTCCACTCTTTAGAAAATGGTCAAAATGTTTAATTTACATTATTCTTGGATCTGACAACGAAATCAATCTTCTTTAAATTATTTAGAATGCCAACAAAGATTTATATAGCTTTATTAGGCCAAAGGTACTGAAAACCATTTTGTCCTTAAAATAAGAACATACGACTGAATAAAGTATTTTAGCTCGCCTTTTAACATATACTCAGAAAAATCAAAAATTGGATATGTTTACAATTTCTTTTTAAGACCAGAGATCATTAGGCTGAATAAGTCTTGGAAGTGATGAGGCCTAGTATGACTGGCCCCAATTTTAAAACTTAAATCCCTTCTTCGACAAACACTAACCAAGCTAGACTTCTCACTGTTTTTCATCATCCTAGCAAACTACTTCCTAAATTACAACAAAGCCCAGAGACAGAAGCCCAGATTCTAGAGACCAACCTGAAGATAAGGATAGAAACTAAAAGAACTTATAGAAGTACTTGTCCATCAGGAATTAACAGATTCAGAAACTGAATTTAACTCAGTATCCATCTTTCGAACCATATATGTTACCATCCTTAATGAGACTGGTCAAGAGTAAGAATGTTTGTAAAATAACATTTAGAACCTCAGACATTATGTCACCTCAGATTGACAAAAGCAGTTAATTCAATTCTGACATAAACTACTTCTACCCACAAGGTGATTTAAAAACTGTGGAATTTTGTAACCTTTGACCCCATCAATCCTCACAACATCCCTGTGAGGTAGGTAGAGGATATGTGATATTTTTCACATTTCACAACAGAAAAAGCTGACAGTATTGAAAGATGATCTTGAAGAAACATAAAGCAACTGTCTTCCCTATTAACCAGTTAGTTACACTAAACCAAAAGACACATTTTGCTTTATTAAAAACAAACTACTCTAAAATCCAACCCTCCATTCCCCCCAAAAAGAAGCATCGTAGTTTACCAGTAATCTTGTTAAGTCGAGCTCTCTTTGCCTGAAAGGAGTTGCCTTGATTATTTTTCCTCTTGTTTGATAATGTGCTCTCTGGCTGTGGAAAGACCATCTTTGGAACGTTCTCTACATGAAGTCCTACTTTTAATAGAATACATATATGAGAGTTTATCTATAATGCAACGTTAAAACACACAATTTTTCTTTAAATAGCAAAACAGTAAAAATACTTCGCACTTATTTTTTTTAATCTAGTGCTTGACAAAGAACTTTGAAAAATACAAATCTCTCCAGACAGATATATTAGAAATAAAAAACTGCTAAGCAGTTATTCTTTAGGAAAGAAAAGCAGAAAGGGAATGACTTACTGCTTTTCCCCCATATTATATACTGACATACATGCAGAAGCATTTAAAAAGTCAAAGAAAAAACACAACACAAACAAAAAAACCAAAAACCTACTACCAAGAAGTTACAAATTAAAATCTCGACTCATTTCTATCAAAGAATATTGAGGGCATCCACCATCAAGTACCCATCTTAGACCATTAATCTCCACGTTTATAAGATGCTAAAAAACGTAACCATCATATTACGCTAGGGAAAAAAGCCTAATAATTTAACCATATAGTCAAACTACAGGTAGCCAAGGGGTTTGACCTATTCACTACATGAGTTCAGCACTGCCATGAGGAGTGAGCGCAAGAACAGATTCTGTACCAAATGTTTCGCTAGATGTGGGCAGGTCTTCCTTCTTCTCAGCTTCTGGAGTGGCTATGGAAGCTGAAGTTTCTTCCTTTTTTGAAGGTACTTTAAACCATTTTCTCTCCTCTCTCTCTTTATCTTTATTGCTGTTAGCGCTGGTTCGAGGTTTGTTCCCTGTTTTATTCTTGGCTGCAGCTGCAGCAGCTGCTTTGACTAAAGCTATCCAATCCTCCAAAGGAAAACACAAAACATGTGAAGCATTAAAAATTAATCAAAATTTAATTACACTAATGAATAAGAACACGTATCACATTTTCAAAGCCACTTTCACTCACACACAAATATAAAAATCGGATTAACCATATTTACAAGGTAAATCATCGACATGGTAGATTATCAAACTTAATAATCTAACGGGTTAGGTGGACTGTATAACCTTAAAATAAAATAGAAAAATATCCTATAATAAATACTCCTTAGATATATTTTCACAGAAAGAAAATCTACACTAGAGGAAACCTCTGACAAACGTGGAACATTACATGACATTCGGCCTTAGTACTTTAGGGCTTAAATGCTGAGTTGCATTTCTTTTCTGTCATAGGGCAGATCATCAAAGAAATAAGAGAAAAATGACTATGTTGCAATTTTTCAAAGATTAAAAGAAATGTATTCCCACTGAGCAAATTACTATTCCTTATTAGGAACAATATGCCACTCAAAGTATGGTCAATTTCACAGAAATCAAGGTATGATTTTGCTATTTTTTTTAAAGTTTTTAAAATTCAGATACCAATTTATCCCAACAGCTTAACACTACTAATGAAAGAAAAAAAGAGCCACTTGACTTGACCAAGGTAAAGTAGTATACACTGTCAGCCTCCAGATTAATTTTCCTCCCTCTACAACTTCCAGGGTCTGTGTTAGCTACCATTCTTCCGAGATGGGAATATTTATTTTCCTGTATTAATTTTTTCAGTTTGTTGCTAAGTAATTTTACTACACATTTTAACTAAAAATGCTTATTGTAAAAAATATGGAAAGATGTAAAGAAGTGCTACTAATATTTAAATTTTTACAATTCAAGAAGATTTATTTTAAACAAATATTCATAATATCTCTACAGAGTTAATCTTCCACTGAGGCCACTAAGCTGTCAAATAGATCACCAATTCCAATACAACCCAAACGCATAATATGTTAAATTCTTAGTTCAAGCAACTAAAAACAATTTCACAACATCAAATGCATTTAACTCATAAGGAACATTAACTAACACAGGTCATTAAGCAATACAGGTTGATGGCTGCTCACTCTTGAAAATATATGGTGAAGACAAAAAGCCTTTAAGAATAAAAATACGTCTCTCCCCCATGATTGAAATGAAGTGAAAACATCATGAGAGTGCACCTAACACGTTCATTCACCAATTCTCTATTGAATACCCCATTATGTATGCCAGGAACCATGCAAAGCATTAATGAGACAACAGGTGCTAAAAGATGCTGCCTAAAAACCCCAGGAACGCCTCGGCCCTGGGGTGACCACATCTTTGCTCCTGCCTGGAAGACACCCAACATCTAGCTTTCCCAGTATTTTAAACCACGTCCACAGTACAAGTCTTATTAGAAAGTGAATTATGACAAAGTTGTGAAAAAAATGTTTCTATCTCTAGTTTGTAAAACAAATAAACAAACAGATGCACTAGTATTCTCCAACCCCAGTTTTACTTACAACCACTTCCTTTTTGGTTCTTCCCATAAGGAATTGACAGGCAAATAAAATTAACTATAAAACAATGTGACAGGAGGGATAGCAGGGAAACAAACAAAATATTCTGAAAGAACGAAGGAGAAAAGATTAATTTTGACTGAAGAGAAAGCCTAGGGCAAGGCTTCAGGGAAAACGGCAGATGAGTTGAACCCTGAAGTAGGAATTTACCAGGGAAAAGGGCAGAGGAAAAGGAGTAAAAGGGCACTCCAAGCAAAAGGAAAACCATTAAAGAAGGGCATGGCAGTCCAAGTGTACACGAAGGAGAAAGAGAGGTTCACAGGTCACGGAGCAATCTGGGCAGCTAACAGTTTTATGGCTAAGTTAAGCCTTGAGACTGACGTTTAAACAGTGAAAAAAGAAAGCACCGCCAACGAAAAAGACTGAGAGAGCAATCAACAAGACACAAGAGAAACAAGAATAAGAACAACCAGACAAGCAGAGAAAAGTGCTAAACTCAGAAGAGATCCTACATTTGCAGTCTTATTCAGAGAAGAGTAGTTAATTCTGGGTTCCACAATGTGGGAAAATTTCAGTTGTTCGAGAAATGCTGAAAAACGCCAGGGGTAAATTCCATCCCAGTTGTTTTCTATCTCCAATAAAGAAAAAATTAGGAGAGAGAGATTCCTGTTGTACCTTGTAAAAGTAAAATTAGATATAAAAAACAGTTCTTGATCATACGACTTTAATAATCATGGGAATCACTGCAGTTGTGTGATTAAAAAATTCTCCCATTATTTTGCTCTTCTGTTTTTAAATAAGATGCACTATCAAAAATAGCTGGTGTGATCCTTCCATGAATTAAAACTAATGAGATGCGTCAAAGTTCCCTGTAGATAACACAATAGTGAGCACAGTTTGAAATCAGATGTGAGTTTGGTCCCTCTGCACATTATGGCTGAGTGCAATTTAAAGTACATCAGTCAGTTCTCTAACTTCTGAATTCCTCAACTGTAAAACAGAAATATGAATCATACCTGCATCAAAGGATTTGCTACGAAAATCAAATAAAACAATAGACAGAAAAAATGTTTTCTAACTAGTAATGGATCTTATGAGACAACTCACTCTTTAACTCTAGCGAGTTCTGGTGTAAATTTCCTATCAGTACACTCTCAAGAAGAAGAGAGGAGAGAAAAAGCTATAGAAAGTTTAGAGCAGAACATTTCCATTGTGCATTTGATGCCTTATCTTTTGCTTGTTTTGTAAAAAACAAATTTTACTGTCTATCTTTATAAAGGAATTCTCCAAGTACTCAATATCTAGAAGGTAATATGCAAAGCTGGATTCTCTTAGCACTGCCCAAACAACTCCCGCTTTAGATGAAAACAAGTCAAAAACTTGTTGGGAAAAAAAAGACACTCATAAAATGAGAGCACGTTATAAAAGACAACTTTACAAATATTTTTTATGTGCTTGTAAATAAAAATTATGAAGAAAAATGTAAAATTAAGGGAAATATACAGCTACCCATCTTTTCTCCAGTAGTCTATGTTTTGGCATTGATTTTAATGCTAACATACATCACGATGTGTGCCAGATGGTTTGTGCCATCTCAGAAACATCTGAATAACCAGAGGAACAAAATAATAGTTTTGAAACAAAAAAGTTGAGAATTTTGTTTAATTAAACAAATATATACTAAACTAAGTTCCCAATGTTTTAATCAGTCTTTCTAGGCAATAACCAAGAAATCACACCACTGAATGCTTAAAAGAATATTTTATTTATACATACAAGTAGGAAGACACAAAGCAATTTCCTGATCAAAAGTATTTCCATTTTAAATTGCATTTCCATATTAACCGGGGAAAAAACCTCCGCTAGCTGATCATTTCAAAACTAAATTTTTGAAAACAAGGTGATTTAAAACAATCGCACTTCTCAGAAGATGTCAGGACTGATTTTTTAAATGCAGTGGTCTACATGTCTAGATGACTAAATGTACACACTTGACTGGAGCTAACCAGGTGATGTCAACACAGTTCAGGATGACATTTTTCACTGCATGGGATGGAACAAATATGTAGCATATTTCTACATTAAGACATTTTTATAGATTACTTGCAATTTCTGAAAATTAATTGTAGGTCCAGGTGCTGAAAATCCCAAATAACAGCAGAACATAAAAGAAAATATTTTAAATTTCTATTGGCACCTTTTCTTTCCAGTATTTCAGGAAACATATTCAACCAATGGAATTCACGGTTTTAACTTCATCCCAGATTCTCCTTCAAATGCTTACCGTTCATTCTTGCTTTGAGCAGTGACAAAGCATGTAATACACTGCTTACATCATGACTCAGAGAGCCCTACCTGAAACAGCCTACAGAGTGTCAGGTAAGCGCCTTTTAAAAGATGATTAATGACTATGATTTATAGAAGGAAAGAAGAAGATAAACTCAATATAAAATTTTATATTAAAAATTAACTTTCTAAATGATACTATATACCAGAAAAAACAAAATGAAATTAAAAAAAGGCACTTACCTCACTTCCCATAGACTGGTTACACGATCCAGCTGGGTCGATAGGACAACACCAGCTTAGTGGATGCTGGGATTTCACCTGGAACAGAAACTAGTGACCTATAACTTTAGCAGGTCTAAAACCAAATAAGCAAAAATCAAGTGTATGATTTATTTTACATTCTAAGCTTCTTTTTCTTGCTGCTATTTGGGGCTATCAGCACATAATCCTACAATTAGTTCATTTTAAAATATACATATTTTTTGCTCAGTCACCATTCAAGAAGCGACCCCTTTGTGTAGCTAGGAATGCTGAACACTCTTACCTGCCCCTTAGCATCCTCAGGCATGGCTTTAATGTGCATTCTTTTTAAACAACGAATTACTCCATCATAAAACTGAACTGTGAATGTTCCTGAAACAGGAGCAAGTCAGAATCATTAGGAAATACAATTTAGTCTTACAGCAACACTTGAAATCTAACAAGTAATGCCTTGATAGAAATACTCTGTAATTGTAATAATTGCAAACATACACCCCTGTTAAGAACGCCATGACATTAAGTTTATCTTCTCTTTCCTTCTTTTCCCTAAAAACAACTCTGATTTCCCTTAACAAGTGCACCAATTAAATCTTGACAAGTTAAATGCATGTAATTCTGATTTTGACTCAAGGATTTTAAAATTTATTTTGTAATAATTTGAATATATGTTTAAATAATATGTCAGGCAAGTTATACCTGACAAAAATAAAATCATTATTTACAGAAATGTATAATATTTCTATAAGAGCTATCATTTGTTCTCTTTCAAAGTTTCTAAATAACAGAGAAAGATCTGATAGAAGAAAAAATCATTTTCTCAGGAAAGAACTATTCCTTTGGCAAATATTAATGAACTGGCAAATGAGAATTAAAGATTCACAGGCTTTTAAGCTAGAAAATACCTTACAGATGATCTAGATAAAAGTCTTCCTGTGCAGATTAGAACACTGGATTCCAGGGAGGCTAAAAACTGCATCCAGCGACAGCCAGCTAAGCAGCTGCACAGCCATAACTAACACCACCGACCCCACGCCCTTCCCACTAACTCATCCTGCTTTTAGGACTCAAGATTCCATTTGCATGACTATTACAAAGCACGTTCACTTTTTCTTACAGACTTCATGCTTTCAAGTCAATAAAAGTCAGTACTATTAGAAAACATACAAACTACATAAATTTTATCTTATGGAAATTCCAATGTTTTTCTATCATTTCCTGTACAAATGAGGGCAGAGTGCCACTTTAAGTAAACAGATGTTTGACCTTTACAAAAGAAGTATAAACAATAAACGTGATAACTGGTATGACTGGCTTTGAAGCCGGCATCAAAGCCAATGACATATGTGCAAAGACTTTTTTTTTTGTAACTTGAATAACACCATTTGATTACATATCTTTCCATACTTAGCATAAAACACAATACTGCAGATATAAAGATCTAAACCCAAGTTAGGAAAAAACTATCCATTGAATGGCAAGGATATAAAGACATTAGGAAAACTGTGAGAATGCCAATGGTACATACACCTCACACAACCATCAATCCTGCAACGTCCTCCCCTGTCTTCAGTACAGCGTTCCAGACCAGAGCGGGCTCTCACTACGCTCACGTGCACTCACCCCTGCCTGCTGTGGCTCACACTGTATCCTCTGTTGTGATCCGCTTCTCTTTCCCTAACTCCATCCCACTCTTCAAGGATCAGCTCTTCAAATTCCACTCACCATCTGAAAACTTCTCTGCTCTCTCCAGTCTACACTGATTTGCCCCTTCTCTTCAACTTCTTTAAGACATATTACAAATACCTAAATACTCACATTTGCTAGTTTTGTTTAGCCTTTGCAGTGAATACAAGGCTTCTTGAGGGCTTCCTTCTTTGGAGAGGTGGGGGCAGGCTCATCTATCACGTGGGGCATACAGAAATCACAAACTAAATACATCTAGTGGAGATTTTTTAAAAAGCAAATATATCTGCCAATATTTCACTAACGGCTCACTCATACTACTCCTGAAATGACAGAGATTACAATCAGTTCCATCACTCTTCCACTAATGTAAGCTTAATTTTCTATATTACAAGCCCATGAACAAATGGGACAGGATAAAGAATGAGAGCGGTTTTGCTTCTGAGTGTGTGGTATGTGTGTATGCACGTACTTAGATGCGCATACTACCATAGAGCTTTAAGCATGGAAGGAAGGTCCCCAAGCTCTCCACACTTAAAGAAACCACTCTCAATTAAAATAGACAGCATTGTTTAATTTCGCTTTGTTTAGGATGGATCCTATTATCCAAGAGAACCGATTCATTAATTCTTCCTTTCCTTCTGCAAATTGTTACTGACTGCCTACTTGGTGCTAGGCCCTGGGCTAGAAACTTGGGGAGCCTATGTGTGTAAGACATGGGAATATAAACTCCGTAACACAGCTCTCCACAACTGTTAAGTGCACAGTGAGATAAAGGTCCTCCTAGAAAAGGAAAAGTAACCCGCAAACCCATCAACTGAGATGTCCCTGAACTCTTCTGGTAATATGGTGACTATTGGTAATAAAATCATAGTCCTATTTGTTATTTCAATTCACTAAAACAAGAAATTGAAATAAGGCCTTTGTAAAGTTATATCATAGTTTTTAACTGGACAACCACAATTTACTTTTTCATACCTACCATTCTTTATTATATCTCTTTTTAAATGTCCTGCTCGTCTATCTTCTCTTACCTCCTATTTTTTCTCAAGTTTGTTGTTAATTTAAATCCTCAGCTTAAATCCCCTCCATGGATCGCATCACCTCCAAGCAAAATTCAAATTCTTTAGCAAGATTACAAGATACTTCATACACAGACCCTTGCTTCCCTCTCCAACCTCCTCTGCTATTCTGTTCCCTTTAAAGGAGTCCTGCACTCCAGTCACAGGGAAGACTCGCAGTTCCTGGAAAATCGCACGCCCATCTTCCATTCTTTACATTAGCCATTTCTTCTGCCAGAAAAGCGTTTCCATTCCTTCTTTATCTAGCTAACTTGTTTGTCTTTTAAGATTCCATTTAAAGGAAGTGTCCCCTTACTTATATTTAAGCATATTTCCAATAATAATTTAAATATTAGTTCTCATGCCTTTCCAAATTCATCAGTCTACAAGTTCTTTTTTTAAAATTCATTATCTGTCCAACAGATTTACTCATCTTATACTACACTAACACACTGATTTCTGTGCTATTTTCAACATTTCTAATCAATTCAGTAATTTTTGCTCAGTATCAGTATTAGATATCAAAAAGGCTATTAGGAAAATTAACTCGCAATTACCTATAGAAATTAAGAAAAAAAAGATGGAGGAAAGATGCAAAAAAGGAAATCCTTAACTGCTGAAGTTCCCCACTCTTTTCACAGAAAATATTGTACCATATTTCACTTCCAAGTTGAACTGACTTGACTTTCCCCGTATCTTTAACCTTTCCTCACACTCTGGTTGAGATGCTCATAAAAATAACTTAGCCAACAAAACAGAAACAGAGAAGTAGAAACAAAATGCATATTATACACCTGTGAACTGAAAGCTGAAAAATCTTAACCGTTTACCTCCATTAATTTAAACAGTTTATTTAGGCAGTAAGTATAGAACGTGCCCTCTTATTCTATACAACACATAACAAAGTAAATGCTCCCCAAAAAAGAATATTGGCCTGAAATTCATTAAGTATAAAACAAAGAGAAGTAACAGCTATATGTAACAATTACATACATTAATTAAAATTAGAAATACAATTAAATTTTACTATTGATACCATTTTAAATCTCAGATCATTTAAATACATACCTTCTTTGTTAATTGCTTCAATCTTGGCAGGGTAATAGCGACAGTCTGTCCAACGAGCCAGAACTTCTTCTCCGGCTTTAAAATCCTATTTTAAACAACTTTTAAGATCAATACCATGTATAAAAAAATAAGCATTTCCTTAATAAAAACAAGCTTTTGTAAATTTAACAGAATTCCTTTTAAAATATATCATTACACATCTAGCAAATGGAAAAAGTTTGCTACTCACAAAGAAATCCTCCTCATCTTTCAGCCCTTCTTTTCTTAATGCAGGTCTCTCAAGGGGTCGCAATCTGTTACTATCCCAGTAAATCCATTCATCATAACGATGACTCCAGCGCTCAAAATGGACCAACATCTTTCCCTCCTCATAGTCAATTTTTTCAATTCGTGATGGATACCTGAAAAATAAGAGTTTCATATCACTTGAAATCAACAATACAATGAGACTTATGCACCCCTATGTTCACTGCAGCACTATTCACAATAGCCAAGACGTGGAAGTAACCCAAGTGCCCATTGACTGACAAGTGGATAAAGAAGATGTGGTGTATATATACAATGGAATACTACTCAGCCATAAAAAAAAAACAAAATTGTAATTGTCCCATTTGCAACAACATGGATGGACCTTGAGGGTATTATGTTAAGCAAACAGACAAACACCACATGATTTCAAGCATTTGTGGAAGATAAACAAACATACAGACAAAGAGAACAGTTTAGTGGTTACCAGAGGGAAGGGGTTTGCGGGATGGACACAAGGAGTGAAGGGGCACATTTATATGACCACTGACAAATAATAATGTACAACTGAAATATCACAATGTGATAAACTATTACGACCTCAATAAAAAAAAAATCCTAAAAACAAAAAGAGCTTCATATCAAGAGAAAATTCTTACATTTGTTTACAAAAAGTATTAAAAAGTATGAAATATTGGTTACCATTAAAACCATAAACAATATGGATCCATATTTTTACACTACTGGACCAGCAAAGTTTGCTTTATTATTTTTGTCTCTTTTTTTTAAACGACCGTTCTCAATACCTAATGAAATAAATGCTTTAATACACTCCCAGTGGAAATATAAATTACTGCGCTGTCTTGGGAAGTAATTTGATAACAAGCTTCAAGAGTCTTAAACATATTTCTACTTATTGACCCAATAACTGTAATTCTGGAACTATATATATGAAACACCTCTAACAAAAAAGAAAATAGAAACCACCTAAAACTATGGTTAGGAAAACTGAAGGCTGTAAAGCTATAAAAACAATGGTATATCCACTGAATGGAATATCACATGGTCTTTAAATGCGGTATTTACAAATAATTTATAATACGGGAAAATGTAAAAAAGAAGTAGCACTATGTTCAGTAGAATTATAAGTATGTAAAATAAATTTGTCTAGCAAAAAATACCAACATGAACATTTGTCTTTATATAGCATAAAAGCAGTCTGTCTCTTCTATTTTTCTATATTTTCCAAGATTTTATAAGGAGCATCAGCGATGGCAGGGAAAGCTCAAACCTTAAATGTAAAAATACAAAAACCACATCACATTGTTCTGTCTTCATGTGTGATGATTCTTCCACGATTAATTCCAAAATAGAAATTAGTTCACTTGAAACTTTTAACAAAGAAAACGTCTTCATCATTCCTAATGTATTAAATGTTCAGATGACTCAAATTTTTTTTAAAAAATATCATTAAATAACCTTAAGAATTCAATAGCAGCACATGGTAGATGACAGCCATAACAGTTTCTCCTATTTTTGCTAGTTTTTGATGAATCTGGAATTTTTCTTTTCCCTGTGGAAGCACGCCAAACCTTTCACAAGAGAAATTTAGGACCCGTCGCTACCTGCTTCACAGCTCACTCGTGCTCTTTGAGGCTCTTTGCACAGCTCAGGGTTCCTGAACCGTTCTCTGGTATAGCTTCTTTCCCCACTTTGGTTTAACAATACCAAATGGTCTGGATTCCTCACACACACCATGCTCTGACACACATTTGTGCTTTAGACACTGTTCTTTCTGCCTGGCCCTACGCTGCCCTTGCCTTCCTTTGTATACTCGTCATCACTTGTGTGAAGACTTCCCCAACTGCCCTCCCCCTGCTGCTCTCATTGCACCCACGCCATCAGAATCACCTCTGGACAGACTGCCAAACCTTGAGATGTTGACACATTCGACACAAAAAAGGGCCCCACAGTCAAATATGCTAAGAAAATACTGGATTAAAAGAAGACAAACTGCTTAGATGGAGACCAAGCATTCGCTATTACCAAACTTAAAGAACTATGTACCCCTTTTATCACGGAATATTATTCACACTTCTCGGGACAGTACAGATCTAAGGAAGATGAGGTTAGAAGCTACTCTGGCCTGTGAGCTTCAGGGAATAACTAAGTCACATCCACCTCTGTTCCCCAGCATCTAGCACAGTGACAGACCATACCAGCCACTCAGGGAATGTTCAACATGAACAAAAAGTGGTGTTAGATGAACACAATCTACACGTTTCTTCAGAGCTAAGAAGGCTGTCACCTCAACTATAACCTTAAGTTAGATCGTACTCTTAGTTTTCTTGGGGAAGTGAGTGTGGGTGAGGGAACATTTTGTTAAAGAAAAGCATAAAAACAAGAAAACCTGGGGAATTAACATAATCCCTGAGGTGCACAACACGCCGACTCCAACCATTTAGAATCGATGCTATAAAGCTTGTTTTTTGCAGTGTTGCTCTGATTTGGTTTTGCTGTTCTGGTTTTTAAAACATAAAAATTGCCAATAGCAGTAAGGGAAGCCTAGAGATAAGGTTGTCCTTTAGTTTATTTTTCAACATGCACTAGCCACTTTATTATAAAGAGATTTTCTATCAACTATAAAAATTGGTAAATTTCTAATTTCATATGTTTATTATCACATCTTTTTAATTTTGAACAAAAAATAAGGGTTTTATTCTCTAGGTTCCTTCGAATTCTAAATGTAGTCGTGCACCGCATAACAACGTTGCAGTCAATGAAGAACCACATACACGATGTTGGTCCCATAAGATTAGTAGCACAGAGCCTAGGTGTGCAGCAGGCTATTCCATCTAGGTTTGTCTAAGTACACTCTATGATGTTCCCACAACGATGAAATCACCTAACGACGAATTTCTCAGAATGTATCCCCATCATTAAGCAACACACGACTGTACACAACTCTGTATTTTTGAAACATTTCTCAAAGTCATAACAGTCCACAGTAACAGAGTCAAACACATCTTTATTTTCATAACATGACTGAATTCAGCAAAGAGTCAGAATCTGAGTTCAAATAACAAATCTGGATTGCATTTTTAAGTAACTTAAGAGTTTTCCTAAAATATTTCAAATTCTCTTGGCTAAGAGGATGCCTGACGTAACCACCAGACTAAAAATTCTATTTCAGGGAACTACTTCAGGATAATTTACAGCATGTTATACTCCTTACATAAATATCTAGAGATTGATATGCAAACTTCAATGAAGGCCAAGATTTAAATAAGTAACACGAATATCCAAGGTTATTATCTGTTTTAATTTTTATAGTTTACTAATCAAATTTTGAATCTTAAATAAAAGAGCCATAAATATTACCATTATCAAGAATCTCCAAATTTCTGTTCATTCATTCAACATACATTTGGGCATCTAATAAGATTAAGGCACTTACGAGGCACTCTGGGTAGGTAAAAAGGAAACACTATTAACTTCTACCTTCAAGGAGCTTAGCTTAGAGTCAGACGAGAAGAGAGAGAAGAATCAGAATATTTACTAAGAGTCACATGTGTGTCAGGCTCTATGTTCTTTCCTCACTGAGTGTCAACTGCTCTGTATATACTTTTATCTCATTGGACCCTGGTAACCATCCAAAGTACAGATAACAGTCCCCAATTAACAGAGGAAGACTGTCCCAGAATATATGTAGAGTATTCAAAGCCAAAACTAACTGGCACTAAAGGCTATATAGGAGAAATGGGACAAGGTCTGTATCAAAGTAATTACATCATACATGGTAAACTGGGAAGAACATACAAAAATTGTACATAAGAAACTATTAGTAATTGTTTAGAGAAAATTGAGGAGTTCAATGAAAGTCCTTGGGAGACATTATCTACATTGGTCTTGGTGGGAGACTTCTAGGATTTAGACTTAATGAGCATGGTACAAAGTGTACACACAGAGCATAACTCATTTATTCAATCAATGCTCATTTACTTAAAACATCATGCTGCTCAGGGTTAGGCCATCAGCCAGACAAGGAGGATTCAGAGACAAGAAGGATGTAGTTTCCATCCTCAAGGACCTCCTGGTCAGAGACTGGAGAGGCAATTCAAGGAAACAGTTCCCTTTGGCTAGATGACACCGTAAGTAGGAAGGTGAATAAAGGAGAATAGTGGGACATCAGATTGGACTGATTAGCTAGGTTCAAACTAAAGAGCTTTGAAATAGCAAATCAATCAAATGACCCTTAATTCTACAAACAACAGGGAATCCCTTAATGTTTGTACTTAATTTGATTATCAGTTACACCTCAGAAGAAATCCTAACATCAAAATCTTTGCTATACAGGGTAAACTGCACAAAATGGCAATTTATTACATAGTCCCATACAGTAAAACGACCTCCCTGTTCTGGCAGATGGCCCATAGTAACAATGCTTTGATACACATAGTAAATGAAAAATACTGTTGAACAAATGTATTCACAAATGCCTATGTTGAAATACAGCAACATTATTTTGATGCTTGATTTATGTTTTATAATAATTGAGTGTGACTGGAATGTAATATTTTTCTTGCTGAATGTGGAAGATGCAGTGATAGTGTTTTTGTTTTGTCATTTTTTTAAAGGCTGAATCATGGAAAGCTGTTAGAGTAAAGAATCGTGATTAGACTGAGTCCCAGACATTTATAAATGATTTGGGAAAAGATCTCAGAAGTGGGAGATGTATTTTGGAGTTAAAACAATCAGGGATAAGAAGAAAAAAAACACTACAGTTGGCATCTCTCAAGGGTTCAAAAGAAAAAAATGGAGAGAAGGCAACCTCAATGCCAAAATTCTACATAGAGCTTTCTTACCCCATATCATCTGTTACTGCAAAAAAACATGAAATTTCCACTATCAGCTTCCCTAGTCTAACCCCACTTCAAAATGCAAGCACTGCATAAACGATATTTCCTTGTACAGAAAACAGGGACTGCCTCCACTGCTCTGGCCTACCTTGCTCTCATATCTTTCATACTTGAATCCTAGAAAACAGAGTTTACTCTCAGCAAACTTAAGAAAAAACAATCCACCCTAAAATTGGCTGTTAGCATTCAGAAAGACTGAGAAGAGTTTAACAACGATTCTTCTTGAATTTAACAGAATTTTCATACATGCAATTCTACTCTTGTAATCCTTCATTTGACTTCTTGGGACCCTTTCTGAATCAGTGTGGCCAAAGTCCTCTAATGGTCAAGTTAAACTGTGGCTATAAGTACAAAGTAGAGCAAGGTCATCACAAGAATAAAAATTGTTTCACCTTCTCTGAACTCTTGTAACAGTTTATTGCCTCATCTTACCAGCATTTTAACACTGTCACTGGTGCCTCACACTTGTACAAGATTGTTCAGAGAGTAGCAAGACCTATGGATTCTAGATTAACCCTGTAATCCAGTCAGAACCAGACACTGACCAAAGAGGTCACCTATACACTGAATATACTGTGTCAGCTCCCTGACGATATCAACTCTTGAGGGTTCTCAAAACACAAAGAGAACATGAGAAACCTAAAGTGGGAATGACTGTTACAGATGAATTCCTGTGCTGGCTTACACTGTGAACTGTTTTACATGGGCAGGTCCTGACTCACTCACTCGATCAGGAGACCACGATTCCCTGAGGCTGTATGCAAAATGCTGTGTGTCTGGTGTAGACATAAACGAGTATGTCTCTTGAGGTGGAGTTCTCAACTTTAATCAGATTTTCAAAGGGGTCCATGATCAAAAAAAAGAAACTTCTGGAAGGCAAGATCATCTATTAACACTCAAACCATAGGTGTTCCATTATCCTTGGAAGAAATAAAGAAATGATGGGCATGCAGCTATGCCAGAAGTATAATCTGACAAACTGAAAAAAAATTCCATTATAGTCAATGCAGTAGCAGTAAAACACTTAAATCTTATTTGAATTTAGGGAACTCATTCTATTTGTCATCTAGTTTGATATACCCAGACTTTTATCTGTACTGATAAAGTCAACGATGAGGAAATGACAAGGAAATTCCTTGATACACTTAAGGCCTAGCATCTCTTGCACTTAAGGCAAAGGAGAGAGTTGCTACTACTCATTGATAGGTTACAATCCAGTAAGCAAGGCCAGATAACATTATCAAATGTCCTAAAGACCATCAGAACTCACTAGGGGATTTAACTAATCATTTGAATCAGTATCATATTAATCAAAAAGACAAAGTATCTGTAAAAATTGCCCAATAAATTATTCAAATTGTGTATTTTAAATAATAGTTCTTTTCTTGTTTATACTAAAATTTCTAATTTATATAAATTTCAAAATTGACAGTTCCTCATTCATTTCATTTAACTCAACAAACATTCAACTGCTAATTCACTATGTATCAGACACCGAGGTAGGAATCAAACTACAAACACGACATTATTCCAATCAAAACTCAAATTCAAAAGGAAGGGGAGAGAAAAAGAGAAACAAGTTAAAATTACAATATAATGTAATAGCTAGTATAATAAAACATATTACAGAAAGAGTATCTAAATTAGATGTTCTCTTGGAGAAAGCAGTTCTTTAATTTTTTAAGAAAGAAATACATTTGAAATACGACTTAAACATAATCTAAATGTTAGCAGAATCTTAGGAAGTCAGGATTAACAATTCAAAACAGTTTTGTGGACAAGAACTTCCTAAGTAAGAAACTCTAACACAGTGTCATAAAAAATGACTAAAACACCTTAGAAGAACTACAGATAGAGAGGTAAGAACTTCCTTACACATGATTGTCAGGGAGAAGATTATGTGCCAAATAATAAAAATTAATGTAATCCAAAGCAAACAGAATATTCTTGTAACCTAATAACAGTTTAAAATTCTTAGCTTTCTGGAAGCACTTTAAATTTACATTTATGCTTTATGATTTTCAAGTGTTTTCTCTCCCATTTACTCATTGATTCTAACTACAAAAACAATGTCACCTAACGCTATTATAGTATTTTTAGATGAAGTGCTTTCAGATACTGCATGTTAATGTTTCACACTTCAAGAACAACACTGAAAACAAAAGTCTTTTGATTAATTCAATCTGATATTCCAAAAGTATAAATACAAAAGAATCTAGAATTTCAACATGCAAATGATAGCTTGTATGTCAAAATCACATTCTTCAACACTGAATTCTAAGGGTCTCGCCACATTATCCCTCAGGTCCTCTTTTTAGATCCATTCATCCCCAGAACACACGCCCAGTACAAGCTCTCAGACTGCCCTGCTTCCTACCTGTCCACAAGCTTTGCAGCAAAGAACAGGTAAGATCAGAGTTAACTACGTGTTTTCCTTTAGAATCTTGTGGCAGTCCCCTTTCAAATTAAGGTTTCATTTCAGATCAGTGACTTAAATTCCTGTTCCTCTACTTCCTTAGCACCTGAATCTCCTGCCATGCCTACATTCATTCATACCCTCAGGTCTAAGCAAACCAAAGTGCCTACACCACAGCCTCTATACTCACTACCATGTCCTACTGTAACAATCAATCAGACTATCCAGAATTCCTTTTCCATTCTACCAAAACACATCAACAGTATTTCACTGAGTTTCTGCGCTTCCCGTGAGCTGTTCAGAATAACATAACCAAATTCTTTGTTACTTTGTCACAAAACTCTGAACTCTAGCAGGCTGCAGTCCACCCAGTTTTTATTTCTTAAAATTTAGCACTTAAAAAATCATTTTTCTACAACACATAGCCATATATGTCTACATGCCTATCGATTAAAGCTTTAAGAATTTACACCGACTCCTCTCCCACCAGATTCTACTTTCTTAGAATAACTAATGCTCACGCTATTATTATTATTAAAGCTAACACTTATTAAGTGCCTACCACTCGGCAGAACCCATGCTAAGCTCTTCACATGCACTGTCTTGCTTAATCCTCAAAGGACCCTTTGAGTTAGTTACTACCATTGTCCCCAGGTATTAAAGGGAGGTCACGGAGTCGCTGAAAGGTTAAGGAACTTGCTCAAGTAAAAACAGGTAATAAGTGGTGGATTCCTGAACTGAGATTTGTCTGTCCTTAAAGACTGTGCTTTTGATAATTATACATTCTGCACCTCGCAACTGATGATTTTCAGCTCTTGTCCCACTTAACTGCAGTGTTTCAAATATAGGGGGCTCTTTACCCAAGAGGTACTGAAAACAGATAAAAACAGTATGAAACTCAAATTACGTATCTCTTTATTTTTTCTTGCAAATTTAACGTTAATCTTCTGCTTTTGATATAAACAGTACCTAAAGTTGGTTTTTGTTAGCCCAGGAGAGTATGGAAAACAGCTTTTATTATATTGTACACAATAAATAGCCCCCCATGCAGAAAAAGACTAAGCAAAGCAAAAAGGCTCTTTTATTATTAAAATTTCTCAAAACAAAAGGCACACTGCATCTCAACTATGCCTAAGTATGAAACATCATCAGATTATTAAAATGAAAAAGTCTGAGAAAGGAAAGTAGTTTAAATTTTATGATGTTTGAAAATTGTCATAAGATAAAAATTTAAAATTAAGATAGGACATTTAGGATATGATTTGTCATAGAACTCTTGAAAAATACTAGGTGACTTTAAAAATGAAATGAAATTTGCTAATCTAGTTTGAAAAATATCATTCTATGCTTAGTTTTCAACCAGTAAATCATAATTCTATTTTTTTTTTTTGCAATGGTAACCAGATTTCATGATATCCTCAAAACTTTTGGGTTCATTCTTTATCAACCCACCAAAATTCAATAAACTTTGCTGGGCACCTCTTATGAGTTAACAGGGGCTACGCCATGTATATTTATCATTTCATATAAGTAGCTTATACTTCAGTACCTTAGCTAACCATGATGTACTAGAAACATATTCATTTTTAATGGAAGAGGGTTGATTTTTGGCAATGAGAAAACAGACACACTGAATATTATATAAATATGTACATTCTTTCTTCAATTTTACTGTAACAAGTCTCTCAAAGTTGAGTTAACTATAATTACTGAAATAACATAACACTTGCATATCAATTTCTAATTTAATGAAAATAAAACTTTCATGTGCTAATGATCTGTGGGAGGTGGTCTCAGGGATGGTCAATAGTCCTTCAAAAATAAAGTCACTTAAAAATACTAAAACACTGGGATCCTTATAAAGAATAGCAAAACTAAGCTGCCTTTTCAATATCATGTTAATTTCTTTTAACACTTTAATTTCTTTGAAACTTAAAACTAGTATTTTCACCCTCAGTTAAAAAATAAATCATTTAAAAACAAAATTAAAAACCCTTAAGTATCTGCAGATATCAGTTCTGTCTACTCAGCAAAACTAGAATTGCAAAACATTCTTTTTAGTAGAGTTGACTACCACTGCAGATAAATTATTTCCCAACTAGTGGCTTTAATCAACTTCTCACCACAAAATAGAGCACTATCTAAGTGATGTGACAAGTGTAAAACCTCACAATGCATAATAATATTCAGCAGGAATGATGTAACGAATAGGGAGTGGGATGTGTCTGATATGTGGTGGTTGAGCTTCAACCAAATGCCAGATGAGCACAAAAACTGTCTTCTTTCTTGGTCCAACCCTTGCCGTTACACGAACACACACAAAGCACAACACAATAAGCCTGAGGTTCTTATGAAGGAGGTTGGAAAATCAATAGCTTGAAGGTTTGATTCTAAAGTAAGCTTGGGAGGAAGACACTAGGACGAGAGGCCTGAAGCTAACTTGCCTCACAGAAGCTCTCTCATTCCACAGAACAAGAGTGGCAGGCATGCTGGACTCTGAGGGCCCGTCTACCCACCAGACATGTGCACATCACTAGAGCCACTCAGGAATGCAGATGGCCTAGGAACACTGAGCCCATTTACTCCCTGAAGCTGAGGCTCAAAGCTTCAGGGTGTCGATTAATAAGGCAATGGGTTGCAGTAAAGGGATCACTAGACTTGGAGCCAAAAGAACCTGGCTATGAGATGACGCTTGGCTAGATGAACAGGAATGAACAGTCTGAACATCTCCGTTCCTCAGATCTGTCACTTCTACACTGGTAGAGATCATCCCTGTCAACCCTGACAGGGTTCTTGTAAAAGTCAAGTGACATAATGAATATTTTCTATAAATCCTAAATCACTACAGAAATCATATCTCATAAAAGCCAATCCATGATCAACTATAACCACAGATAGTGTTGTTTGATTTAGCAACAAGAGCCTAAACCTCAACGACCACACAGCCAGGTGGGGCTGGAGACGACAGCAAGAGGAGGAGCAAGAAAACTAGAGCACGTCAAAGTACATGCAGGTCAACAGGTTCTATTCTATTCTACTGAAAAAGAGCAAAAAAGATTTTTGGATCATGTATCACTTTGCAATGTACTAATGTTTTATTTATTTTATTTCCTCCAACTAACATAAACAATTAAAACAGACTACAAATTCAAAAAATAATCCTGGATATTTCCACTGCCATCCACCTCAAAAACGTTATCTTCGGGTTAATAATTCTGTACAGTCTAGACCAGCGGTTCTCATGTGGTCCCCAGACCAGCAAGACCAGCAGCATCAACAAACAGCAAAACGCAAATTATTGGGCCCCACCTCACACCTGCTGAATCTGAAGCTGTGAGCGTTGGGCTCAGCAAACAGACCCTTCAGGCGAAGGGAATCAATGAACTTTGTAAAAGAATCACTTTGTTAGTGAATTGTTACCACATGGAAAGTCAGTGAGTTAAAGCATCCTACTGGACAAATATACTCTTTTAAGCCAACAGCTATGATTCTAAGTAATTTCAAAATTAAACAGTTAATTAAAAAGCATTTAAATGAGTGGGAGAGCAGACTGGAGAAAAGATGATAAGCTGCCCAATACTAGTAAACTCCAAATACTTCAAACCTCTATATTTTTGCTCCAAATTCTATATAATTTTTCACTTTTTTCAACTCATTTTCTCTTCTTCTGGTGACCAGAAGTTTTTAGCAAGCTGCATATGACTTCTACGCCTTGTCTATCTTACTCCTGCCTGAAGTGCATATTATTTACCTATCTAAAAATGATATTAAAAAAATCTGTCTTCACTGAATAGGTGAAAAATAGATAAAAGAGTTTGAGTTTCTAATTCAAGGAACCTGAAAGACCATCCAGTATGCCACACCCTCACTTTCAGGACATTAAAGCAGAGAAGTAACCCTCCGAAATCACACAGATCACAGCAAACAGCACCTAGAACCCACATTTTCTGACTTTCAGTTAAATTTAGTTTTTCCAATACTCCTTTTCTCTTGCCTTGCAAGAAAACAAAGATAAGCAAAAAATGTAAGCATATAAGACAAAGCTCTATAAAAAATAAATCAACAAACGGAAAGAACATTAGGGCAAGAACAAGAACAAAGCAGGTATGCTTTCAAGTCAATGCCTCTACTCCGCCCTACTTCTAATCTGCTTTCAGCACCTATGGTGGGGGAGGGAGGGAGGGAAGAACTTTCTCTCCGCAAGTTTATGGGGCTTTCTTCCGTGAAAATTTTAAAAACTAAACAACTAAAACGTTTGTGCACTGGTGCAGACTTGCTGGAGGATTAAAGTGAGGGTTCACTTAAATCTTAAGATTCAAAATATGTGACTTTCTGAATGTAAACAATCTCAGAATTTTTAAAAAAATCTTAAGAGATTTCAATTTAGAGTTCTTGGCAGGAAGAATCCTTAATCTTAGATTTTCAAAGGTAGTTAGCAACTCAAAATAAGAAATCAATATTTTTCAAGTACATACAGATTTAGGAAAACACAATATACAAAAGACAAAATTGTATTCCTACTAGCATAAGAAACTGTATATTAAAAGAATTCACCTAATGTTTCTACAAATTTCAAACTCACCTAATATAATTTAAATACGATTTCAGTTTTAAAATTTGCTCTCCATACTACTTTTCAGGAGTACTCGTCTATTCCAAATACGGATCACACAACGTATCTCTACACAATGTTTTCCTTTAATTAGCTAAATCCTATTAGAAAAAAGCAACCCTTTTTATTCAGAAAATATGTACTTTTATTTAAATTGTACTTGCTACAATCTAAATTTCCTCAATTTTCCCACTCTATGAAAATTCTGTTCAAGAACATTTTAAAAACTCACATTTGCAAATGTTCCATACAGTTCAAAAACTCCAAATGTGTGGAAACGGCCTTTTGCCAATTCAAATTTACACTGTTCTATCAAACTCTGATACTTGGAGGCATCTCCACATTTTTTTATCTTTCATTTTCCTTTCCTTTAGATCTAGAAGAGATTAAATAGAAATATTCTCAAAAAGGTCAGAAGAGCATAACTCATCTGAATGTTTTACATTGACACTATAATTTCAAATTTATTTTAAGAATAACACCAGAGCATATCACTTGATTTGTTTTGTTTTCATAACTAAGTCACTTGCTGTAGAGTAACTATTTCAATCAAAAGAAGTTAAATCAGTAGTCAAAACTAGTTTGATTTCATCACTTCTTACTGAACAATATTCAGAATGACCAGATACTTTAATATTTGCAAAGGTGCTTTGTAAACTATAAAACTCTGCAGAAACATAAAGATTTTATTACCACCTCAAAAAAATGGTTTATAGCTTATTGCAATTACAGGATTTCCTTTTACATTCCAGGCCATTCTCACGTCAAAACTAAAGCTACATTTAAAAACTTATATACTTAAGTTTTCCGATCCCCAAAGATTTTTTTTTCAGTTTTCTCTTCCCTTGCATTTACCTCAGTGGTTTATAATCATGTATTATTTTGTAGAATTTGAAGCAAGTTTAAATACATTATTTTATTGAATCCTTAAAGTAATCCTGTGAGTAAAATCCAGTAACACTGCTTCCATTTTAGCGATAAGCCAACCAAGTTCAAGGACTTACTCATATTTGCAGAATCAGAAAATGACAGTCTGAATTTGAACCTGCCTCTTTTGTCTTCAGAATCCACTTACAGTGTCTCCAATATAACTTCAACTCTGAACTTTCTCTCTCCCCAAATACATTCCTGTATCCCGTTTTCATTCTCATGATGTTACTGCATTCAAGAGATTATAAAACTGGTATGTCAAGGTTTGGATGTACAGAGGATGCAATGGAAAATATGGAGATGATATAGAAAATGATTGTGTGAGCTATGAACACTGGCATACTAAAAGTCTTTGAACAATTTTTAAATTAACAGATCATTGAGAAAGAAACTAAACAAAACGTGTTAAGTAAAACTACAAAATTTTTAAAAATTAAAGCAATACACACTACTAAGAGTTCGGTTTATAAGTCTAGAAGAGAGCCAAAGATCAAAAACGACACAGCTGAACTGAAGACAGCTGGCCTCTCCACAGCTTCTCGGGCCTGCATCCACCAGCATCAGTAAAGAGTTAAACCGACAATGAGTTTTCCGATGTAGATGGAAAGCTACTTGGAAAACAAAAAGTAATAAATCACTACTTAAAAATGCAGAGTGTATTCTATTTTTAAGGATGAAATATCTTCCTGAACTTTAAAGAATACGTGGTATGGTTTGCTCAAGCAGTAATAATGTAGTTTTCCTAAGAAAAACAGATTGAGTCTTCCTATAAAATCAAATCTACCCAAACCTAAAAGTGGGAGCTTAGCTTCAGTTTATTTCTGCCCTCTAAATTCAGAACTTATCCTTCTATTTCCACACTTGATCTTAACCAAAGGGTCAAGAAGCAATATCCTTTTATTTCTGGGGCATATACTAAAAATTATTTTCCTTTTTTATATAGGAAAATCCTTTTACATACAGGATAAATTGCCAACTGGGGTGTTCCACTATCACAAATTTCCCTTTGCACTTCTCTTTAAAAAGTAATGTATCAACCTGTGGCAAGTTATTTCCTTTGTAATAGGTATACTGCCTATTGTAAATGTTCTGAGTGCAGAGACAGCAAGCAGTATTTGCATTCCTGCTCGTCCCTCCCTATCCAATGCCTGTAACAGTTAAAAAGACATTTCTATCCAACAGGGACTCAATACTTTCCCAAATGAATGGAATAAATGTGGCAGACTAAGCATTCAGTATGCATGCAACAGAAGAAAATAAGCAAGCAAGCAGGGAGCTCACTAGTATTAAATCTAGACTTCCTCAGTGAGCACACAGCACATCATCGCCCTACCTAAGCACAAGCACTTAGGAGTTTCTTGCTAAGAAGCATCAGACAATGAAAAAATTTAAGCTACAACTTTCATTTGTTCTCTGAAACTCCAAATACTCTAAAAGCACACTCAGGCTTGATTTTGAAAGTAGTTCTTTTTTTTACCATCTTTTTAACTACTGAATCATCAATTTAACAGCTGTTGAATCAGGAAACATTTCACCACTAAAAGTGAATCTCCTACTGACACCAAAGCTGATTATGTTAATATCCCTAAAAACCACTGAGAGAACTAATAAACCATGTGCTTCTCCAAACTGGAAGCTAGTTCAATTGCAATTTTGTCAGTTTAGAAGCCTACGCAAATACAATAATATGAATTAACTAGTGATTCAAAAAGCCAGTAACTTTTAAAAAACGAAAAAAAATAAGATTAATATTAACATCAAAGAAGAAGTACCATTTCTCGTATTCTTCAATTACAAAGAGATTCAATAGTGTGCCTTCAGAGTGAAAAGCTTCTTTTGGTCAAATCAGAACTAAAGATAGCAATTCCTGACCAAAGCGGCATCTTTTGTAGTACAGTCTAATGCAATGACCCTCAGCCAGGAGCATGTGTGCTTCCCCATGAACATCCGGCAACATCTGGAGATAATTTTTAGCTTCATGACTATGAGAGATGCTACTACTCGGCCCCAGGTGCTCCCAAGCCCCTCCTGAGAACTACTGTTACACTCTCCACCTGATGAGAGTAACAATTAAATCCCCTAAAAACAACTACCCACTGAAATGCAGCTTGAAGCCATGAGAGGAAATAACTGTGCCTTCCTGCTTTACACTGTAGTTTCAAACTGTCTCAAGCAGAGCCCAAGACAGAGCCCATTAAGCTGGAGGTGAGGGACATACACAGAGTTCTAATGCCAGACACTAAGAGACAAAAACCCCAGCCTGATCTGAAGTCAAATATCATGACTAGACAAGATTTCTCTGCCTGCCATTGCCAACTCAGGAAGCTGACTTAAAGCAAATCAACCAAAAGCAAATCTACAAAATGTCCACTATGTTTCTAAGGGAGCTGTAATGAGAAAAAATGTCAAAAGGTCTGGAGTTGCCGAACCCCTAGACCCTGTATCAAAATGAAAAGGCCTCAAGAGGAGCTGAGGCAGCCCCAGCCCCAGGAGAGGAACCGCTCAAATGCCCCTCTCAGGGTAGGGGCTGAGAATGGCAACAAGAGACACCATCCCAGAGAGCAGAACTAGAGGCCAGCTAATAGGAAAAGGAATGCGTTCCCTGGGAGAAAGAGGGAATCCTCATTATTCCTACGTGGTCCCGTGTCCCTTGTGTGCCGCTTTCCCCTCTCTCCTTTCCAGGTGGTTTTACCCCTTTATGTAAGGGGTATGTTGGGGTGTCTAAATTCACCACCTATCACAGACGGCCAGAATGGGAGAAGAAATAAGAGAAGGTCTGGAATGACTGCCCATTTAGTACGGGAGACAGTAATAACCTATCTTTAGGCCACGGCCCTCTAGGGAAGGAGGAGGTAAACTTGGTTTTTGGTTTTAGGTAGGCTAGTGAATAATGACTACTAACCATCAACATATTCTGTAGTTTGAAAGCCAAGAAAATAGACTTATATCAAGTTTTATCCAAAACTTGCGAAGCTGGTTGTTTGGATTAATCCCCTCCCTCCCACCACCAGTCAAGCTCCTGTTAAGTACACACAGGTACTGATACTCTCTCTGTATCTTATTTTCAGTTCTCGAACACCTAAAATGAAAATGAAAATATTTAGGTGTTTAAGAACTGAAAATAATTATATAAAATATGAGATATAGAGACAAAAATGCTAAACTTACACAGGGCAAGCCTGGTGGCGTAGTGGTTAACTTCGCACACTCTGCTTCAGCGGCTGGCATGTCACGGGTTCGGATTCCAGGCACAGACCTACACAGTGCTCTCAAGCCATGTTGTGGTGGTGTCCCACATACAAAACAGAGGAAGACTGGCACAGATGTTAGGCCAGTAACAATCTTCCTCAAGCAAAAAGAGGAAGACTGGCAACAGATGTTAGCTAAGGGCCAATCTTCCTCGATTAAAAAAAAAAACTGCTAAACCTGCAAAGTCTATTGAACAGCAGGAAACCTAAAAACAATGTATACATGTATTCAAAATGCGACTACATTAATGTTTCTGCCATTGTCAGGAGAACAGCAACTAACCATCATAGGTAAGGCTACAGATGTGCTTTAAGTTAAGAGTTCCATATTTTCCATACCATTTTTGTAAATAGTCCAGTGCCTCCAAACGAGCACCAATCTCAAAAGTGATTCCAGGACGATTTGGGGGCTTTTTGCTCATCTTGAGATCCTATTCTTCAATATTTTCTTTTCACTACCTCAAGAGAAAAAAAAAAAGTTAGATTCCGATGCATAAAATGCACAGGGAATTAAACAGAATTTTAAAAACATTACATGAGAAGTTAAAATAACTGCCAAATTTTAAAGAAATTTGAATGATTATTACGAGTATCTCTAGGTAAAGTACTGCGCAACTTGCAGGCAATCTTGAAAATGAATTAAGAAAAAGGACATAGAAAAGATAACTACTTAAAAAGAATGAATAGATGGGCATTAAAACTTGCTAATGGCTAAAATGCTTTAAATCTTAATTTGAAAATACCCAAGAAAATTCTCCATAACGGCTGAAAATATTTCTCAGTCTTTGAAAAATCAAGACAGTTGAGTGTTCGGGAATATGATTATTGAAATTCTTAAGAGAACAAATTAATGACATTTTTCAACAAATATTTACTGAGTGCCTCTAATACAAAACACTAGATAAGACACTAAAGAAACACACAAAGATGGAAGATGAAGTAGACACACTCCTCTGCCAGGGAAGATTTTAAGAATTCCTCTTGTGATTAGGATTTTCATTACCTATGATCTCACACCCTGCTGGCAAATGAGTCAGTAATTTTAACATACAAAGTTGCAGAGGAAATTTCTTTCTTACACTTCACATTCAATAAGCAATAACAATATGGATATATTTAACTCTGAGAATTTATTTCTACTATATTTCAACATAAGACAGTGCCCACATTGACAATAAAAGTGGTTGTAACATTCAAACAAAAAACTACAAAGGAGTATCTATTCCTCTCTAGATCACTGACAGGTGGACTATTCACTATCCTTGTGGCCTCACTGGACACCCAGCACACCTGACGCAGCCTCTTTGCACTAACTAGTACTTGAGAATCTGAATGCATTCTGAAATAGCATAATCAAAATATAACAGGTAATCAGGAGTGCAAACCTGCTGTTACTGGAAGAGAGGTGGGATCCTGAAAACCTTTTTGTTATTTAGAATTACTAATAGGACTATACTTCCTCCCAGTTTAAAAAAGAAAACACACAACTGTGTCATTTTTTTTTAATGGCTTGGTCACAGTTCAAAAAGGACAAAATGTAACAGCAAACAGAAAAGCCAGCTGTCCTTTCCTCTTTGAAAGAATCCGATAGGTGAGGGGAAAAAAGTAACACCAATACCAATACCGGCCAGGAAAATATGTAAAATCAAACTCAAATATCCATGGTTGGGGGCGAATATCCTCCAGCCACGGCAACAGCAAGGATTAGTGCATTAAAAACTTAACAGGAAGCTTGGCCAGAGGGTATTCAGTGTAAAAAGAGCAAACCTATGAATATTTTTAACAGAGGTGTGCAACATACACGGCAGTTACTTAAACGTTTGTGTAGAAATCGAATCAACCTTTTCTTTTGTTCTTCACAGCAAGAAGAACTTCGTAAGGGGGCAGTTCACTAACATTTCCTAGGATCAAACTTAGAACCCATAAGAAGTAACAGTAAAGATCTATAATCCCCCAGTGACACTTCGAGAAGAGTAACCACAAAAAGCTAGATTCCCTTTTTCTTGGGTGGAGAGGGGAGGATGACGAGGGATTCGAATTAATGAAAAAAAGTAAGACAAAATAAGACAGTCAACTGGGGAGGGGAAAACTTGGAGCAAAAAGAGAAAGGGGGGCAGAGAGAACGGAGAGGAGTAAAAACAGGAAAGAAAGCGAAAAAGAATGGCAAATATATATATAAGGATGGTGAAAGGTGTGGGAGATGAAAGCCGGGACGGAAGAGAAAATTAGCCAAGGAGACACACCACCGGGAAAGTGAAGCAACGGGCAGGGAATGGCCACGGGGCGACGCGGGGCTGGCGGGGGATGGCAAGAGACAGACAGGAAAGGCTCAGACAGGGCTGGCAGGGAGCCGGAGAAGCCTCCAGGTTTGACAGGCGTCCGGCCCTCGGCAGGGGGGAAGGAAGGGAGGAAGACAGGGAGCGGCGGCGCCCAGACAATAGGGGCGGCGAGTTGTGGGGAGGGACGCGGGAGGGGAGCGGGCCGGAGAGAGACATCAGCGCGGGGGCGTCCCGGGCGGCCAGGCGGGGGCCAGGCGGCCTCCAGGCCCTGCCGCCGCCGCCGCCTCTTACCGACTCGGCCTCCTCTCCGCACAGCAGCCGGGCCGTCCGGGGCCGAGCCGGGGCACGAGCAGGGCGGCCAGCCCGGGCCTCCGCCTCCGCCCAGGCAGCGGCCGGGGAGGGAGCAGGAGCGGAGCGAGCTCGGGCCGCAGCTCCGCGTCGGGCCCGAGGTCGCGCGGGAGGGAGCAAGTCTGAGCTCTCAAGCCCGCTCGGTGTCCGCTGCCATCGCCTCCTCCGCTGCCGCCGCCACCGCCGCCACCGGCCAGCCCTGACGCGACGCCGGGCCCCGGTGACGTCAGCAGCCCGCGACGCGCCGGAAGCGGGCCTGGGCGCGTCACGTGACTCGCGAGGGTTGGGCCCGGAGCGCGCAGCCGATTGGAGGGCCGCCCTGGGAGGCGGGGCTTTGCGGCAGTTGGCAGGCGCCTAGAGGGCGCGGCCGTGGTTAGCGAAGGAAGGAACGCGAGCTCTGGGAGCCCATTGGCGGTTGGGAGGTGTTTGACCTTTTAGAGATGAGGACCAAGCCGGTTGAATGTTATTGCTGATTTTATGGGAACCAAGTTCCCAAAACTCCTCAACCCCAGCACACTGGGCAAACTTTTGTAAATGCATTTCGCGCTTTCTTAGGTATCCGCCCCATTCCGTATTAAGAATAGAGCAAAGGGTTACTGTCGTAAAGTCAATAAACCTCTATTGAGTGAATACTCTGTGGCAGGCACTGTGCAGTAAGTACATCACATGACCACCCCAATCGCACAGTTGTACAGCTCTCCATAGACTAGGAGAGGCATACAATACAAAAGGCGGATATTACTAAGACATTGTGTCTGTGTGACTGAGGAACCTATGGCTAAATTGATGTGACTTCCCCAAGACTACACAGCTAATGATAGCAGAACTACTTTTATTCTATACCTACCATGTCCCCAAATCTGTTCTAGGCACAGGAGAAAATGTCTCCACCATAGGGGGAAAACCAACAGGAGAACACAGCAATATTGAGATGAAACATCTTTTTTGTCTCTCTTTGCAGTAAACCACTCTGGCTCTCAAGCTTTCTAAATGCAACATTGCATACAAATAACACTTATATTTATCGTGCTTTACATGGAGTTAAAATAGCAAAGTATCTCTCTTTAAGCTTCAATTATAGTGAGATTCAGTAATTTAAAAAACCATATTCAGATCCTTTTTTTCAGCGGACATTCATTTAGCACTTACTATGTTACTAATAGCAAGTTAGACTGAGCATGGCAATATATAGAAAAGATGTAAATAAGACAATCTCTAGTGGACATTTTTTCTTTTTTAAAGATTGGCACCTGAACTAACAACTGTTGCCAATCTTCCTTTTATTTTTTCTGCTTTTTCTCCCCAAATCCTCCTAGTACATAGTTGTATGTTTTAGTTGTAGGTCCTTCTCGTTGTGGCATGTGGGACGCCACCTCAACGTGGCCTGACAAGCAGTGCCATGTCTGCACCCAGGATCGGAACAAGCGAAATCCTGGGCGCCAAAGGGAAGCACGGAAACTTAACCACTCGGCCATGGGGCCAGCCCCTCCAATGGACATTTTTCTTCTTGTTTTTTGGTTGCCCAGCATCTGAACTCCCTTTTGACGTTTGGGAAATTTCCCATCATGGCTGTCATTAGTGCACTATACCACGTATTTTCAGAATTGTCTGGACACGTGGCAGGATTATACTTTTGACCTTCCTTAGAATTATGTGTGGCCATTTGATTCACTTTGGCTGATAAAATGAAATTGGACCTGAGCTTTATTATTGTCAGCTGGTGATTTAAAAAGCCAGTTGACCAAGCTTTCTGTCTCTGGAACAGTGAACAGCAATTTTTGAGATGGTGGCTACTCTAGCAACCCAGGTTCTAGACAGATTATGATAAACCCAGAACCCACTGCTAATCTACAACAGATAAGTAGTACAAAAAAAAAATTTATATTTGTTGTTTTAAGCTATTGAGATGGGGGAGTTGTTTGTTACACAGCATAACCTAATGCAAACTGACAGATACACCCATTATATGAGTCTTGGAGGCAGAGTCAACTTTGCACAAATAAGATGAAAATATCAGAAACTCATGTTCTCAGTCTCCCTTTCAGCTAAAGTGCTGTTCTCAGCTTTGCTAATTAGACTCTTTCCCTGAGGACTGTGTATCAGAAGCTGCTAGTAATGCTCAAAATAAGAAAAATTTTCTCTGGCAGCAGTGGCAGAACCAGAGATCAAATTTCTGACTTTCAGCCTAGAGCTAACTAACCAAACCCTGGCAGAACCCCTGCCGACCCACAAGCCGGTAAGCAAGAAAAAAATAAATATTTATTGTCATACATCACTGAAATTTTGAGATTGTAATTTAAATAAAGTATATGCATAAAGAATAACACAGGTTCTATCCACTCTCCACTGTTTTTTGAGAATTCACCAATCTACCCTGGAAAGATGATTCATTCATTTTGATTGGGACTTAACGAGGGACCCCTCCAATAATGCCATGTGAAAGAAAAACAATGGAAATAAGGTCTTATGTCAATTATTCCTGGCTTGAGTGGATTGTATAGGTGAGCATTCTCGATAAAGTTAATACCGTCCCCCAGAGGACGCTTTGGGAATAGGGGTGTCTGTGTATTTTTAGTTGTCACGTGACTGGGGCAGGGCACTGGTGCAATTTAGTAGGGAGGGACAAGGACTGCTAGACATCCTGAAATCACAGTGCAGTCCCATACCTTTGAGAATTGCCCTAGGTCATGCATGACTTTTGAATGTTCCTCCAGACATTTATGCAGGTGAAAAACTTGTTTATAATTATCTGAGCCTAGAACTCAGTTTTACACATAAGCACAAAGTATTTGGGGAAGGTTGTAATATACATTCAGTTTTCCAGGAATGAAGCCACTATGCAATATGAGGGAAGACTCTCCTTTTTTATGAACGTTCTGAAGTGTTTATCCCATTTTTGAAAACCATGTCACCAATGGCAAAGCTACTTCTAGCACCTGAGGCACTGATGGAACACACCTGTACCACTCTGCCTTTGTAGCCGGTACACTCAGGGTAAATCCAAATTTAGATGTCAGCACTTGACTACTTCATTATGTCTCTTTGTGAGTCACGGCTGAACACTTGTGTATTGAAATGTTATTTTATTATGAATTATTTCCATAAAGTTTCTTCCTCTATTATCATTGTCTCATTATATTGATTTTTTTAAAAAAATATATGTATGTAGCTTGATTATATTATCTATGAATTTAACTTCCGAAAAGTGCACAGGGTGTTACATAATATTAAAACTAAAAAGAGGGTGTTACGTCTCATAAAGCTGATAGAAAACTCAAACAAGCTATCATTGCCTCTTTTGACCATGTAGAGTCAAAGGTCAGGATCAGGGCAGCGATAAAAGATATAGAAAAGTCTAGAGATGCCTCGCCAGCTATGCAGGCAAGCTATGCATCGCTACATCCCCCCACACTCCCCCACCCAGCACACCCCTCATCCAGATGGTTAATGTTAGCCATCAGTCACTCCATCTCCAAATATAGAAAGAAAGAACTTACAGCTGTGTTTGAGCGGAACCAACCAAGCAGTGGGCAAATTATCTTGAAACAACAGTCCTTAGGCAGAAATCACTAAACTAAATTCCTCCAACATTAAAAATATGAATATAGAACCACAATATCTCCTGGAATATTTAACAACTATATATTACCTATCTTGAGGGAAGAGATAGTCACTACTAAACATGAGACATTCCTCGATTACATATAAAACACAAGAAAACTATTTTTTGTGTTTTTTCTTTAATATTTATAACTGGCATCAGGGAAGAAATTCAAAGCAATTAAAGTTTTGGGTTTTTTTTTTTTAAGAAATAGACTACTTTAGCAGAAACTTAAATTGTTTCAATAAACGCCTTTGGCATATCTCTGTATTCCAGGTGCTTAAAAAGCTTTGAAAATGGCACTGACATCACTTGCCTCACCTGCCAAAGAACTTACTTGTCTAGTCTCTCTGTCACCATATCCCTTTATCAACTGACCAGAAGTGATCATTGTTCCAGAATTACTTTCCAGTAGGTGGACTTCTAGGCCATGTGTGAACCTGACAGAGAGACATCATCTCTCCCATATGTCCACACAGCATTCTGCTCGCATTTGTAATATATTTCCCTTTGTGATTTATGGGTTTATATACCGCTTTCTTAGAATGAGTCAATCCAAAGGTTGATGGGACATTCTAGACAACTTTATTTTAGTTATTTATTTTTATTGGAAGTTCCAATGCTAATCAGAAGCTACCTGTGTTTCTGAGATTAAGAATTTTAGACTTGGCAATAATGATTTTAAGATATCAATCTGGTAGCAAAGGTCACAAAAGAGAGAAAGAATATGTTTGGCTCAGCAAAAGTTTGGAAATGCATCAAGAGTCCTGATTGACAAAGAACTCCTTTTTGTGCAGACTCCCCTGAAGCAATGGAGTGATCATAAAATTTATCATCCAAGCCTAGATACTTTTGAGAGTGGAAGGAGGTACTATTAATAATTATACCAGAAAAATAAGTGAATTCTTGAGCAGTCCCAGACAAACTGAGACAAAGCTATCTTGATCATGATACCTAGAGCAGGAAGAAATAAAGAAAAATACGGTAAAGATTTCCTAAATGGAAAAGCATTGACTATAGAATCAACTCTTTTTTTTAATTTTAATTATTTTGTTGAGGTCACATTGCGTAAATTTTAGGTATAAATCATTACATTTCAGTTTCTGTAGATAGTGCATCTTCTTCACCACCAAAAGTCTAGTTTCCATCCATCATCGTGCACTTGATTCCTCAGAAGCTTTTCCCCTTTGTGATCCTGGGACAAAGCGTGGGTTCTTCACTTTCACCTCCTCTGTTGATACTTGACGCTGCCTCTGGTTTTGTTGTTTACTGTTATCACTTCCATTGACTATGTCGGTATTTCTCAAGCTTTGCTCCACCAATCTTCTGCATGAGACCCATCTGGGCTGTTTGTTAAAATGCAAGTTCCTGGACCCTAACCTGTATCTTTGGTTGGGAGACTGGAAATCTGCATTTTAAAAGTCATCCTAAATGATCTTATGTACATGAAAGTTTCAGACCTGCAGAGCGTTAAGATTCTTTTGGTTGCATGTGATGGAAAACTCAATGCAAACGGGCTTAAGCATAAAGGGAATTTATTAATTTGTGAAATTAAGAAGGGACAAGGGATCAGTCTGCTTTCTGGGGCAGTTTGATTCAGGGATCAAATTATAGCATGTTTCCCTCTGCTTCCTGTGAGTTGGCTTTTTCAGGATCCACATCCAAACCTCCAATAGCTTCAGACTTGTCCTTACAACATCCTGATGAACATAAAAACAAGTGCCAGAAGTCATTCTGTCATTGGCCTAAATTCCCATGGTGGCCATGGGAATGACATACTGATTTGGCATGGACCTGGGTCCAATCCCCAATTAGGCAGGTGGGAGTGGAGACTGCCCAAATCTCATGGACTGAGAGACGGAAATGAGTGAGTCCTTTGAAGAAAATTGGGGTGCTATTACTTGAAAGAAAGAGATTGGAAGCTGGACAACAAAAGCAACTAATATTCATTGCAACTGGCTTATGCTGATTCTAACTCCTAATTACAATTTACAGCCATTCAACAAAGCCGAGAATCCTTTTCCTGGTTTGCAAAGCTGGAAAACCAAGCCAAATGAGAGGCAAATCTAGTGAAAGATTGACCTAACTTTCACATTCCTAATTCCTTAGGTGTTTGCTTTTAGAGGCAGTCATTACAAGATAGAAACGCTACGCTGGGGGTTGTTAAAACTCGGGAAGGAAAGGGTAGGCAACAGATCATGGCAAGTATGCAAATTAACAGTCACCAAATAATGAACACTTTTAACCTATTAGTGATAATTATTTTCGTTGAGAATGGAGCTAACAACAATTTAGTGGCATCCTCAAATATGGCAGACAGCATTCATGCATGTATTTTTTCATCATTAATTTACCTGTTTAAGCAGTCAACAAACATTCATTCAGGCTCCACCTAATGCTGGAAACCGTGTGATACAGACTGAGGGAACAGAAAGAAAAATAAAACTAGATATGCAATTCTAAGGTGACTTGCCATTATAGGGAGATGGATACAGAAACAACCAAGTATAATATGAAGCTAGATACTAATCAGTTTGAAATACAGATACTATAGGAGTGTGCTCATTCTGACTCAGCAAATCAAGGAAGCCTGCATAGAGGAAGTGGCATTTGAAAGATGCCTTGAAGGATGGTTGAGCTTCAAATAAGAGTTCTATGCAGACTCCAAAATTATTATTGCCTTATAGTTGTTTATAGTTTTGATTCAAGCTCTAAGAAATAAGAAATATCCTTCTACTTCCATTTCTTTCCCATAAGTATTTATTGAACATCTGCCATGTGCCAAGTACAGTGCTATGTCTGAGGAGCATCATGATGAATAAGCTTAATTCCTGATCTCAAGACACTTAACAGTGCAATCAAGTAGGCCAACACTACAAACAGATAATTTTGATCCGGTATAAGTGCCAGCATGCACGATGTGCAGGGTCAGAACATGCACTCTAACTGGTGACTTGCAATTTGTCTAAGCGTCTGTCCTCTTGGTCAGGACCAGAAAAAAATACCAACAGCTCCAGGGGAGTTGCCTGACAGATGAAAGAGTTCACCATAGTGGGGAGGGGAGGCGGTTGGGCAGGGGTAGAGAGCTTATCAGCACAAGCATTGCCACAGTCCACAGTTTTGCCTTAGTAAAAAACATTGAGGCAAAACAACCCTGTGGTCAGGTATTGGATTACTTCCTCTTTTGTATTTTTGCAAGACATTAAACAGAGCCAGTTTCACCAGGATTAGTGTAAACACCCTTTGATTTTCTTTCCTTTTCTTTTTTTTTTAAGAACTAAAAGTATCATGAAGATCATAGGAAACTGTAAATTTGGAGGAAACCAATCCATTAACTTGCTTCTTGCTATTGTTTTTTAACAGCAACTTAAAATAAGAAAGCACATTAGAGCCAGAGATTTGGAATAAGACCAGGTATTGTACGTTAGACTCAACACTATTACCAGACGGTCTGGGGACTAGACGTTTCTCTCATTCTCTTTTCCTCAAATGTAAATGGGAATTTCAAATCTGCTTCACAATGTTGTAATGAAGATTGAGTTAGATAGAACAAGCCTTACATGTTTTGCAAATCATATTTGATATACAAATACCAGGTGTTTCCTAATTTTCCTTTCTCACCTTTCACAGGGACCCATGTATCTAGTCATTGTTATCCCTTCGGGTAGTTCCAGTTTCATTCCCCATGATTCCATGAAAACACACATTTTCTGAGGACTTACTTTGTGTCAAGCCCTGTATTTGCTGCTGGAGATTTCAAAGATGAATAAGACACTATTCTTGCCACCAAGAATGCAAGCTCTTATTAAGATTTTATTATAGAGTTTTCACTGGCTAATTAATCTCTCTCAATTCTCCTCCTCTGTGCACCACACCCCCCCCCCTCCATTTCTCAGTCTATCTTCTCCACATCTCTGCCTTTCTCTCTTTAAAAAAAATTATTCCCACTGAAATTCACAGATGAATGAACCCTGAGCAGACAATAAGGACGTATCTAGAGCATTTTTGAGAGACAGGAATTCTAGTTGCAAGAAATACCGTATGATCCTAAAATGACACATTGGCTACAAAGGAAGTTTGAGAACATCAATTATAAGCAAACTAAACGTAAAGGCAAATAATGAAAGTACTGCAATGAATCTGACTGTGTAGAAATTATAGATTCTAAAAATCAGAAGAAATCATTAGAGATTTCCTTCTTCTGTCACTATCTGTACACGAGATCCTCCAGTGTCATTACAAGGGAACTGAAGTGAGCCAGTTGAAATAAATCCAAATCTATCCTGGCTTGCCCTTTTTCTGATTTCTTTGTCTTTTCTTAGTATATCACTCACAACTGAATTATTATCACATTCTCCAAATATTTATATATAAATCTCCATCCCTACCCCCACATTACCTACAGGCAAAGTAACCCCCCAGTGGCATTCTGATCTTACGATCTGATCACAACTCATATTGCCAACATAATCAAGTTCTCATAAAACCAAACAGTTTGAAAATTCTTCCAAGCCAGTGTCCATGAATTATTCATAAGACACATGACAAATACCTAAGAAATGGGTAATCTGACAAATTCAAGCTGCCAACAATTAGAAAGATAGGTATGTCTCAAAAGAATTATAGGTATGGATATTGGTGCAGGGGCCTGACTGGAATCAAATCGATAAAACGTTGTTGACTGTGTTTCTCATCGAATGTACAGCCAAAGAGGTGCCAGCTTGGTATCAAAGAGATTATGACAATTCAAGGCTTCAAAGAACCTCTCCACTTGCCAACTTCTACCAACAGAAAGTAGGCTGAGAACGTTGCTTGGCCCCCAAGGAAGGCACATCCTCTAATCTTCAGAGGTGGCCAAGGAGAGCAATGGAAAAGGAAGGACTTTTACTTTCCAGAGGGTGGAGGCAAGAGCCACAAACAATTGCCTGAGTTGCCACACCTGGGGAGCAAAATCGAGGCCTTGTCAGGGGCATTCCCCATCCACAGGGGCCATGGCTCTTGTAATGTCTCATTATTTAGTTTTGGGATTTCCATGCAACAGCCATTCCTGTGTGTGTGTCCCGTTATGCCCCTTTCTAAATGGGCGAGTTTTGGTAGAAGTTATTCTGTCCCCAATTCCGGTGTTGAATGTTGGGCATAGGGGGCAAGATGGCTGAGAAGTCCCATATTGAGAGGAACCACATCAATGTAAAGATCATTATGAGATCCTGGACTTCAAGTCTATTACAATGATTGAATGTCTTCTTTGGAGAGGAAATAAATACAGCATTTTTGAAAGTAAGACAGGGAGGTAAATACTTGTGACCAAGATGGAAGACTCTAGTAAGTTACGTAGCCATTTCAAGTTATTCCCTTGCTTCTCAATGTACGTCTCCTATAGATCCCCACCCATTGTCCCAAGACCTTTCCCATGGAGAGGTATACTTCCCTATCCTACTGATGTTGAGCTTGGCCATGCAATCTGCTTTGACCAATGAAATATTAGGAAAAATTTCAGACTCCAGTTCTGGAAAAAAGTTTTAAAAGCCATTATGTATTTCTGCCAGCTCTCTTGTTCTTTTCCCTCTGCACCAAGAAGAACATGTCCCACATAGGGGCTGATCCTCCAGATCCGCCTCCGGGAATGAAGGCACAGATAGCAGAGCTATAGCCAACTTGCAGCCAACGTAGGACAAGATATGTTGGTCAGATTCAAGCAAAGAAGCAGAACCACTAGGAACGATGCAGAATGTGCAACTTTTTAAAGTAAAGATTGAACCTTACTTACTATACAATTCTAGACACTGGTAAGAGAGCTTCAGTTTGGCTGTTTCAGGGGTGCTGAACCTGAATTTGTAAGACAGTTGGTCAGGATCAAAAGACTGGCATGAAGCGAGGGTGAGCGGGGACAATTGGAATACACGAAGAGCCAGTTGGAACATGATTCCATCTATCGCTGAAATCCATGTTGGCTTCTTCCCATCTCTAAGCCTCCAGCCTCGTTGCTGTGGATGCTTTGCAGGAGAAGCTGGTATTCTTGGGGCAAAGCCACATTCCTGGACCAGGATTTGGGAAGCTGAAGGAAGCAATTCCTTAGGGATAGGAGCTTTGGGCCCAGTTCATGCAGTGAGCCAGCAGATCTGTGAAAATGTGCATGAGCTCCAACACAGGCCGACCCATATGGACCTTCTAAGGATGACCATGGCTCCTGCTCCACTCTGACCTTCCAAATCTTGCACAAATTGCACTTGTGACCCATCCTCACCAGAAACACGAAGGAAAGGAATTCTGAGACATGTAGTTCAGCTTAGCCAAGTTGACACGTTTCAAAGTCACCACGAGGGACAATAAGAGTTTATTGCTATAAGCCACTAAGATTTAATTTTTACTGTAGCATAACTGTGATACAATGGTTAGCCTCTGAATCCTTCCACATCATTAGCCTTTCATGTTTTGGCCCATATATCTCCTTCTGATAAAGTTTTGTGCTATCTGTAGCAAAAAGTCAAGCCAGACTTAGATGGTATAAAATCCTATGCATTTTTTATTGAGTGCCTAGTGTGCGCTAGACTCTATGCTCAGCATAGAAACCATAATAGCAAACTGGAAAAGCATGATCCCTATTCTCCCAAAGCTCACGGTACAGCAGGAGAGACCAACATCAATAAACACCTGGTTCATTAACTTTAATTGTGATGTATGCTCCAAAGGAAAAGTACTATGAGACCTAGAACCCGATCTGGGAGCAACAGAAAGGCTGCTCATAAAAAGAGCTATTTGCACCTAAAAGATGAGGAGAGACAGAGGCTGGGGAAAGAGATGGCCAGGGGTCAAGGAAACAACCTGTTCAAAGGACTTGAGGTGGGACCAAGCTAGAGAAGCTGAAAGAAAGCCAGTAGAGGCGAATTGCAGAAGAAAGATGGGGTGTGGTGAGGGAAAGATGAGGCTGAAAAATAGGGAGGACCAGACCCCACAGGGCCTTGTAGGCCATGGAGAGGATTTTGAACTTTATCTGAGAGAGGAGCAAGGACATGGCACTGAAAGATTTAATCAGAGGAGCAACGTGATCAGATATTTATATCGAGAAGATCATTCTGGCTGTGGCTTGGAGAATGTATTGGAGTGAGGCCAAGCAAGCAACGTGATCAGATATTTATATTGAGAAGATCATTCTGGCTGTGACTTGGAGAATATGTTGAATTGAGGCCGAGTGACAGTTAGAATGTTGATGGAGAAGTTCAGGCAAGAGAAGGTGGCAGCTGGAGCTCCAGAGGTGACAGTGGAGGTGGAGAGCATATAACATTAAAGAGCTACACAGGGGACGTTGTTGATTATTCCCAGTTTTCTAGCGTGAGCAATTGGATGGAAGGTGATGCCATTCCATGGGACACAGGGTAACAGAAGAGGATGAGGCTTAGATAGGAAGGGAGACCATTAGTACATGAGGGGTTTAAGCAAGGATGGAGGTATGTTTATTTATTGGTTATAGCATTTTTAAGTTATTTTGTCAAGTACACCAATTTACATTAGCATTTCCCAAAGTGTATTCACAAGCATCCTGCCCCTCACAGAGCAGCCTGCGGACCAGCAGCGTTGTCTTCACCTGGAACTGGGTAAAAATGCAGACTCTTTACCGCTACCTCAGACCTACACTTTTCTACAAGATCCTCAGGAGATTCATAGCACGTTCAAGTTTTTGAAACATGAACGTTGAACACAAGTCTTGGGAGATGTTACATGACCAAGAGGTCTCTAGGGCAAGAGATTTGGAGAAATGGTAAGCTCATTTTTCTTGTGTGTAGTCACAAAACCCAGTATCATTTTAAAAGTTTGAGTCATCTCTATTTTAAAAACCTACTTTTCTTAAACTTTTCAAAAAAGTCACTTTATTGAGGTATGATTGCCATACAAAAAGCTGTACATATTTCATGTATACAATTTGATGAGTTTGGAGGTAAGTCTACACCCATGAAACCATCACCACAGTCAGTGCCGTAAACATATCCATCACCTCCAAAAGTTTCTTCCTGCCCTATCTCTCTCTCTCTCATTTTGTGGATAAGGGCACTTAACCTAAGATCCACTCTCCTAGCAAATTTCTAAATATACAATACAATGTTGTTAACTATCGATACTACGCTATACTGTAGACCTCTAGGAGTTGCTTATCTTTCATAACTGAAACTTTGTACCCTTTGACCAACACTTTCCTGCTTCCTCCTCCTCCTAGCCCCTGGCAACCACCATTCTACTCTCTGATTTTGTGAGTTTGATGCTTTTAGATTCCTCATGTAAGTGGGGCCATGGAATATTTGTCCTTCTGTGTCTGGCTCATTTTACTTAGTTTAATGTTCTCAGGTTCATCCATTTGTTGCAAATGGCAGGGTTTCCTTCTTTTTTAAGGTTGAATAATATTTCATTGTAGGTTATCCATTCATCCATCCATCAATGAACATTTAGGTTGCTTCTGTGTCTTGGCTATTGTGAATAATGCTGTAATAAATATGGAAGGGCAGATAGTTCTTCAAGATCCTGATTTCAATTTCTTTGAATATATACCCAGAAGTGGGATTGTTAGATCACACGGTAGTTCTATTTTTAATTTCTTGAAAAATCTCCATACTGTTTTCCGTAGTAGCTGCACAAATTTACATTCCACCAACAGTGCACAAGGATTCTCTTCTCTCCACATTCTCACCAACACTTGTTATCTTCTTGGTTTTATTGATAATAGCCATTCTAATAGATGTGAGGTGATGTGTCATTGTGGTTTTGACTTGCATTTCCTTGATGATTAGAGATGTTGAGCACGTTTTCATGTACCTGTTGGCCATTTGTATGCCTTCTTTGGAGAAATGGTCTATTCAGGTCCTTTGCCCATTTTTTAATTGGGTTGTTTGTGGTTTTTTGGCTGTTGAGTTAAAGGAGTTCCTTATATATTTTGGATATTAACCCTTTATCAGGTCTATGGTTTGTAAATATTTTCTCCCATTCAGTAGGTTGTCTTTTCATTTTGCTGATTGTTTCCTTTGCTGTGCAGGAGCTTTTTAGTTTGAGGTAGTCCCACTTGTCTATTTTTGCCTTTGTTGCCTGTGCTTTTGGTGTTATATTCAAGAAATCATTGCCAAGATCAATGTTGGGAAGATTTTGTCTGATTTTTTTTCTAGGAGTTTTACAGTTTCAGGTGTTAAGTTTAGGTCTTCAATCCATTTTGAGTTGATTTTTGTGTACGATGTGTATGATTTTTGTGTATGATAAGGGTCCAATTTCATTATTTTGCATGTGGATAACAAGCTTTTCCAACACCATTTTTTGAAGAGACTATCCTTGCCTCATTGTGTATTCTTGACACCCTTGTCAAAGATCAGCTGACTGTGTATGAGTGGGTTTATTTCTGGGCTCTCTATCTGTTTCATTAGTCGATATGTCTGTTTTTGTGACAGTATCATACTGTTTTGATTATTGTAGCTTTGTAATATATTTTGAAATCAGGAAGGGTGATAGCTCCAGCTTTTTCCTTCTTGCTTAAAATTGCTCTGGCTATTAGGAGTCTTTGTGGTTTCATACGAATTTTAGTATTGTTTTTTTCTATTTCTGTAAAAAATGCCATTGAGATTTTGAGAGGAATTGCACTGAATCTATAAATTGCTTTCAGTAGTATGGACATTTTAACAATATTGATTTTTCCAATCTATGAACACAAGATGTCTTTTCATTTACTTGTGTCTGCTTTAATTTCTTTAATCAATGTTTTATAGTTTTCTGTGTACAAATCTTTCACTTCCTTGGTTGAGTTTATTTCTAAGTATTTTGTTCTTTTTGATGCTATTGTATAAAGTAAAATGGGATTGTTTTCTTATTTTCTTTTTCAGATAGTTTGTTGTTAACATATGGAAACAACTGATTTTTGTATGTTAATTTTGCATCTTGCAACTTTACTGAATTCATTTGTTAGTTCTAACAGTCTGTGGGGGTTTTGAGGCATCTTTCGAGTTTTCTGCGTATAAGATCGTGCCATCTGCAAACAGGGATAACTTTACTTCTTCCTTTCTTATTTGGATACCTTTTATTTCTTTTTCTTGCCTAACTGCTCTAGCTAGGACTTCCACTTCTATGTTAAATAGAAGTGGCGAGAGCAGGCTTAAATTAACTACTCACCCTTTTCTCCTTTCACCCGCATAACTTCTGTTAATAACTTAGAACTGAGCATCCTGTGGAATGTACTTTGAGAAATGCTAATTTATACCATGAAGAATAGAGGTTCTGAAGTCGGTTCTCCCTAGATTTTAATTCAGTTATTCATTGATTCTACAAATATTTATTGATAACCTGTTATATGGCAGGCACTATTCTTAATACTGGAGCTATAGATATAAAAATGACAAAATTCTCTGCCTCCACAAAGCTTATATTGTAGCTGAGGAATATATTTAGCATTACAAAAAATAAGTTGAAGGTATGTTACATAGCGAAAAGTGCTAAGGGGAATAAAGCAGGGAAAGAACTGGGAGCGGGTGTGGAGGGCAATTGAGTTAGTGACCAAGGCAGTTGAATAAAGAGCTAAGGGAGGGGAGGAAGAAAGCCCTGTGACTACTGGGGGCATATTCGGGGCAGAGAGAAAAGAGTGAGGCAAAGATCCTGGAGTAGGCACAGGTCTGATGCTTAAGGAACAGCAAGGAGACGAGTGGAACTAAAGAGAGGAGAGCAAGGGGAAGCTGCAGGGTTGGAATTCCGGCTCCGGCATTTGGCAATGTTGGGAGACCTGTAAACTCTCTAAACCTCCGTCCTGCATGTGGATAATAATCGTACTTATTTTCTAGGGCTGTGTGAGGTTCAAACAAGATGGAGTATGTACAGTGTTTTGCATAGTGCCTGGTTCATAGGAAATACTCAAACATGTTTGATGTGATCATTATCACTTGTAAGTTAAGAACACAAGCTCAGAAGCCAACCTGTCAGGGTTTGAATGCCAGCTCCAGCAGCTCACCATTTACTGGCTATGTGACTTTCTGCAAGGTATTTAACCCTCTGTGCCTCAGTTTTCTCACCTGTAAAATGATGATAACAGAGCCTCTCTTGTGGGGTCTCTATGAGGATTACATGTGCTAGTATATGTAAAGGGCTTAGAACACTGCCTGGCACATAGTAAGGTCTCCATAATGTTAGCAATTATTATGATCATTAATGAGATCCTAACATGTGCCCGATCTGTAAAGGAACAGAGCAAAGTCTTTTTGATGTCAACCTTTTGGGAAAGGGCACTAGTGCACACAGGGAGAGCAGAGAGTCTTGAACAAGTCGAAAGGACTTTGAACTTTTTCCCTCCTACTCTAGAAGACATTAACCAAGGCTGGAACGAGTAGGATGAGGAACAGGAAGAACAGGAGAAATAGGAAGAGAAGGAGAAGAAAGAGAGCTATGAATTACAGGAAAGGGGGTACCAGACTCCCGGAACAGCTCTAGAGCAGAATAGCTACCTGGTAAACCTGGGCAGAGTGACCAGACTCAGCCTTGAATAAATGTGCCTGTATTCTAAGGATGATGTAATAGCAACAGAGAGACACTGACCAAGTAAACTAGAATAATGGATGGCTCAGAAAGCAACATTTGTTAAGACTATGTATTAGTTATCTATTGCTGTGTAAAAAGTTACCCCCAAATTTGGTGCCTTAAAACACCTTTTATTATCACCCGGTTTCTGTGGCTCAGGAATCTGAGCAGTGCTACACTGGCTCCTCTGCTTCTGGGTGCTTCACAGGCTGCAATCAAAGTGTTAGCTGGGGATGAAGTCATCTGAAGGCTCAACTGGAGAAGGATCCATTTCCAGGCTCACTCACACACTGTTGGCTGCATTCCTGGCTGTTGGACTGAGGGCCTCACTTCTTCACTGGGATTTGAGAAGAGCTCAGATCCTTGCCATGGGTGCTTCTCCAATATGGCCACTTGCCTCATGAAAGTGTGTAAGCCAAGAAGATAGTACAGAGTTCAGCCAGGCAGAAGCCATAGTCTTTTGCAATCTAATCATGGTAGTGACAACCCATCCCTTTTGTCTTATTCTATTCAGGAGAAGCAAATTACTAGCTTCAGCCCACACTGAAGGGGAAGGGATTACGCAAGGATCCTTGAGGGCCATCTTTGAAAGCTGCCTACCACAGACTATATGGTCTCTCCTCCTAATAACTTCTGCTGCACGGAGCATGTCCTACAGAAGATCCTGCCAGTGGCCTAACCTAGGGGGGACAGGGAACCCCAAAAAAGAATGAGATTAACTTTTCTGCCAGCTTGACCAACTGGGGCCTCAGAAGAGAAGTTGATATACAGAAAACAGATAAGGAATACATCTTGCACATCTGAGCTGAGGACTCACTTATTTCTCATTTCTTTTATCTCATTTAATTCTCCAGGTCATCCTGTGAAATATATACTATTACATTTATAATTGATAAAATTGCAACTCAAAGAGGTTAAGTCATAAATCTGAAGACATACAGTCAGTATGGCAGGGTTTGAATCTCAGTCCATGTGACTCCAAAACCCACACGCTTTCCACAACACAATGTGCTTCTGTTGCTGGAATGTGTATTTCTTTTATCACTTACAATACCAGAGAGTTGTAGGGAGCCATCAACAGCATCAAGTTCTTTGATCTCTACTAAAATATAAATATAAAATGTGAAATGCCACCCACAGAGTTTCTTGTAAAGCCCAGACTTCGGTGGATCAACATGTTGCCCCTGCAGACATTTTCAGAAGATCCAGCTCCTTGTATTTCATCATATTCTGAATTCAAGAGCATCAGTGCATTATCCCCAATAAATTTAATTGATTTGGACAAAGCACTACTCATACTGAAAATGGCCAGACGATGATAACCAAGAAGTGTTGCATCTCTGAAAGTTTTTCTTGTGTTCTCGCAGCTAGGGGTGACAAGTTAGCTCAGAAAAGCATCCTTCCAGTGACCATGATGTAGCCAGCTGGCCTGACTCATGGGCAGCACATCCCCCGCTGCTGGTGAGACAATCTTGAGTCCTCACCATGCACCTCAGCGTGAATACCACCACTGATGTGAGCCCAACAGGAAGTGTGACCTCATTCTGCCTCTCAGCCTCAGGTTCCGCAAGCTGATTTTGAAAGAAAACAAGAGCAGTTGTACGGCTGACTTTCCCAAGAAGTACGTGCTCTTCTATTCTAGAGACAGCCAAAAGAACAAGAGGCCGCTGCAGACAGAACTTCTCTGTAAACACTTGCACATGGCCATATGTGCAGCCATCTATTAGGAGGAGACGAAGATGGGATTCCCCTTTATTGAGAGACTTCTGCGCCTTTTGACGCTCTGACGTTACTTTCAGCTGAAGAACTGCTAAGTCCTGGATTTCTCCGCTGACTGTCAACCACAGGAAGCTCGGTAGTTCAGTAATTATTTTGTCATTTATCAACTGGAAAAGAGACTGGGAGCTCCCTTTGGAAGGAACATGTATGAGCAAATTATTTTTCAGAACAGATGTCTTGCTTTGATGGAACTAGTAGATGGGATGTGTTTCTTGAAAAGTTTAGAGCTGTAACTAAAGTCCTTTTCTGTGTTACTAGTACTAGCCGGTTAGTATACTGCCTGTGGTCTGCTGCAAGCATTTGTAAGATACAGTAATAAGAGCTCGCTTTTGCCTCAGGACTATTGGCCTAAAATTAAACTTAATGCTTGGGAAAAACTAACATAGGTTAATTTCATATTGTATGTTCATATTGTATTGATAAAAAATCAAAAGAACAAGTGACATACTGTTATATTATAGTGCAAACAATATTGTTTTTTATTCCAAACCAATGAAATCTATGAATGTGTGCTTTGATTTAGAGATTTTCCAAGGAATGCCAGAAAGTTCACTTGACTTCTCTAAAGGTCTCTAAAAGCCAGGATCTATATTTTCTAGCAAGTTTTGTACATGCTTTATTGAAAGAATCAATTTGGAGCTGTAGAATTAAATTATTGATTTAATGTATGGCAACTACAAACACAACCCGTTACTAGTTATGGATTTTAAAAATGTGGATGGAGGTGATGAATCAGAAAAGAATTTAGTTCTACCTTGTAAAGCTATTAGAGCAGTGATATATACAAAGTTAAATAGTCAACAGAAGGTAGATCTCTGTGATGAGTGGAAGTGATCAAAGTTTACATAATTTACACACTTGGATATATGTTTAATTTGTACTTGAGAAAGTAAATTATATGTTCATGAGAACTGAGTTTTGAAATCTGCCCAGTGGTGTACTATTTTTAGTGCAATCTTGCTGATGCTGCTTAGGAATGTCCAGGCTGATATCAACTACAAAAGATCACTGGCCTTCTCTCTGCCTGCCTGTCAATGGTTTCTGGTGTTGGGTAAAAGACAGACACCAATCCCCAAGCATTGTTTGAAACTTGATAAGGTTGATGTGTGCTGGCTGATGAAAATACAAACATCCTAATTTAGAGGGTTCTAGAACAAATCTTTTTTCCAATTTCTTAATCAAATAATTCATTTTCATTGTTTTATTTTAGTTACAAGTCAACCTTCATCAGTCTAGCTTGCCCAAATAAAATCTTGCTCCTATTTACAGAAAAAAGATGGTTTAGGTGCACTGAGCAAGACAACAGAAAATGTAGTATAAAATCAGAGAGGCAGACACAACCTCAGTGGTTCTTCAATCCGGTCTCCTGCTTTCAATCTTCTTTCTCTGTATTGTTTCAGTAAACAAATCTGACTAGTGCAATTAGTAGATGCCATCTGTTTTGGCATCATTTTTCTATTTTTAACATGCAATCCACCTTTTTAAAACGTCTTTTGCAGAAAATCTGTGAAGTTTGAACAAGCAGCCTTCCCAAGATGTACCGAATTTCTCAACTGATGTCGACACCAGTCGCAAGCAAATGTAAGAGAACCGCTCTACGCAATTATCTTTCAAACGATTAGACTGCTTTTAGCAATTTCCTTGCTTTGATTTTGCTGATACTCATACCATTAACCATCTGTCAGGAGCTTCTGCTTCTTAAATGCCAGTGCTCACTTTGGCAATGATTTTGACTTCATTTCTTTCCTTGATAGAAATGTGGTATTTTTCCTTTTAGTAGAAAAAAAAATCACCACTTTTTTTTTAGATGCCTATGCATCAATGTGAAAGGAGATCGTTTATCAGCACTATTAAGATGCAAAACTGTTTGTCTATAAAAAAAATACTGAATGATTTTGATAGCTACTTGCAGAAAATAAGGGCGTTGCTAAAACGGTAGTGGTTTCAAGTCTCTTCCTTCCTCTTATCATTTTCTCCCCACACTCTGCTTCTAACCCTCCCTCACACACCTACAATTTTCTCTTTACAAATCAACCAGCCCAATCTGCAAGTATAAATTCCTTTCTTTGTCTTAGATATTAATTGTCAGTAATGGAGTGAAGTTTCACTGAGCCTGTCTGTTAGAAGAATTCACACCATTACTCTACAATATAGAATTCTGCTTTAAAGCTTAGAATATTAATCAAGAGCGACTTCTCCCAATTGAAATCTGTTGCCATACCTTCAGTTAAACTGGAATGAATGAATGCATGCTTTTTTTAAATTAAGAATGCTCTCAGGCTTCATACATTAGGAAATCATTTCCATAAAACAAGGCAAAACCTTATTTTTTTCCTCCGCTAACGTCTTTTTGCTCATTACTTTTACAATAGAAGTAGTTTAAAATGCATGACTGAAAGAGAGTCCAGGCAGATGACTGAATTCCTCAAATTACTGGGCAAGCTAAAATAACCAGCATGTTGGGTAATTGATTTTGGTTTTCTACAGCTTCACACAAGGTGTTTTCTTCAGCCTTTTCACAAGTCAGTTTGAGGTTAATGATTTATTATCGCCTCATCTTGCACTCAGGCACCTCCACAGGAGTGATGAGTGAGATAAGAAGCAGAAGATAGAAGCCCCTAGGTTAATTCTTGCTTTCTTTAGAGGCCTGGTGACAAGTTGCGTTAGTACTGATTCATTGGGTGGCTGTACCAGTTGGCGTCTCTGCCGAGGCTGGGACACCAACTATTCACACCTTCTCTACCAGCTTTCCTGTTGGCAATCATGCATGTTGGTGAGATGTGATAAATTTGTACTTCTCTCTCATTTGCTTATGCAGGTTCTTCTGGATCCAAGAAAGAACATGCTGAAAAGCCGTCTCCCACATGCATTTTCCGAAGGTATCCCATGGGACTTTTCTCGAGAATGATCAACCAAATTCTCTTCCTGCATGCCTTATTTTGTTGTATTCTCGGTTTAAAAATATTAGTTTTAGCTATTATCCAGTTTTTGTATGTGTTTATCTTTTCAGTTCCATGCACATACAAAATGAAAACTTGCCTAACCCAATCATGGAATTTTTGAGGGGGAAGGGTGGATGCAAATTATTTGTTCGGTGAGTGGAGAAACTACTGAATACTGATGTATGGCTACTGTTTCTCAAATTGGAGTTCTCATAAATATGCTTTTCTATCACACTTTACAAGGGCAACGAGATTCTATACCAATGCACAAGCTAGCCAAATTTCCTGCTCCACATGGAGAGTCTACCACTTTGTTCAAGTTCTGCAATGAAGACTTTTTTCTTTTCCTCCCTTCCTTTTTCTTCTTTCCGCCTGTCTTTTATTCCTTACACGAGCATCAGTTGATCTTTCCTCTAACATTTTCTGAAATGTGCCAATGGTACAAAGGGACCATGCGTTGGTATTAGAACCTGACCCTTTTTGTAAATTCTAGGCCTCTGCTACTAGCAAATGAACCAGCCAAGGATGAGCAAGCAGGTCATGTGGCAAGAACACATGCTTTAGAGGCATATGGACCAGGGTTCAAACCCTAGCTGTGCCATTTACTAGCTATGTAAAATATCCAAGTTATTTGCTGTTCTGTCTCATTTTTTTTCCTGCTGTACAATGAGGATAATAATACTCAGCTTTTAGGGAGGTTTGTGAAAAGTAGATAAAGCGTGAAGTATGGGCCAGGCCCATAGTAAGATTTCAATAAGTGATATCTATATTTAAAATAATAATTTACTAACTTTAATGCATGTATTAATTGTGAACAGGCTTTTAAACTAAGACATTTATCAGAAATTCAGTAGATTATAAGGTGTGAGCTGGCCTTACAATCATACAGGCATGTGGTCGTTTTTCAAACCTAAGACACAAACAGATTTATCCAGTAGGACACTTGCCTGGATACTAAACCAGAGAAGGTAACTGAGCTGTCACTTGTGCGGCTGACCTAGAGGGAAACTGGCAAAGGTATGTTTGCCATGTTTGCATGTTTGCTCTCTGATGGCATGCTCCCCCTATAATTCATATGTGTCTGGCAGCTGCATAGTTATAACTTACCTATTACAGTGACAAGAGTAAGGACATAGCAATTGGAAGGCTGTTCAAGGTAAGGGGGAATGGAGAAACTATGAGCTCCTGACATCCCAAATAGCCTATTTTGCAATTTTTTCCATCCAAGAAAATGGGCTAATGTCAAGGGTGTAGGTGCATCATAGGGTGAAGAAACTGACGAGCCATACTGTTTCATTGAAGTGTTTCAAACAGAAAGCAGCACTACATAGCATACAGTTCAATGCAGTCAGCTAAGGAGACGAAGCCCAGATGATTAAGAGTGACATTCTTAGAGTTGCATAAGTAACTGGTAGCCATGACTGCAAAGAGGTGCTTTCCTTCACGGTGATTAGAAATGTGATTTTTGTGTGACTGAGTGGACAGCATAGAGATTTAAAGGACTTTCCTTATTCCCTCTGTAGTCTTTCCTGTGATTTCCTGGATGGTGACAGTTCCTTTGAATGCTGCTCCATAGATCCCCTGACAGGCTCCCACTTTAGCTGCCGCCGAAGTCCCAGACTGCTCACCAACGGCTACTACGTTTGGACAGAAGACAGTTTCCTCTTTGACAAAGATGGCAACATAACTCTGAGCCCATCCCAGACTAGTGTTCTGTACAAGGAAAACTTAGTTCGGTAAGTAGAAGATAGCACATAAAAGAATCTGAAGTCCAATCCAGTCATTAATTATTCACTCATTCATTTGTTCATTCAACAATCATTTATAAGGAGCCCATTGCTGCTCCTGACTGTGGGAACACAAAGGCTGATGAGGGGCAGGGATAACTGACATGAAAACAAACAAAAGTAATGAAGCCATGCAGGTGCCGCGGTAGACGTCTGAATAGAGTGCAAGGGAGGGAAAAGGAGCGTTGGCCTATTTTGCTTGGAAGGCAGGTAAAAACAAGCTTCCTAGAGATGAGGATGCCTGATCTGAGTCATGAGAGGTGTTAGGATGTTAGTTAAAATAGAAGTAGGAAAGGGGGCTTCTGGAGAGAGAGAACAGGCATGGAGCTCTGGGAGACCCTGATACAATTTGAAGAATGGTGAGTAGTTTGGTAAGGATCCAGCTTAGGGTGGAAAGGGATGTTCTGCAAGAGAGAAGACTGAGCACAGAAGCAGGGGCTGGATGGAGAGGGTTAAATTCCAGGCTAAGGAGTTGGGCTTTATTCTGTGGGTAAAGAGGAACCATTGACAAATTATCAGATTTATCCTGAGCGAGATAACACTGATTACCACGTAGAGGATGGATTGTAGGAGTGTGGATGTGTGAGTCGTCAAAATCTTTTGGAAATGCAAAGAAAATCATGTCACCACCATCGCCCTGCCCTTGACATACTTCAGTGGTCTCCCTTTGCTCTAATGTTAAATTTCAACTCCTCTGTGCAACCTTCAAGGTTTTCATTACCTGCCTTCTTTTACCTTTCCAGCCTCATTTCCTAGCATGACCCTGTATGACATCTACTTGTCCTTCACTGCAGCTCAGAGCTCTCCCATCCCAGGAGATTAGCAACGCCCCTCCCAGTGCTCTCAGGGCAGCCTTCAGTTAATTCTGTCAGAGCGCATATCCCCTACAGAGCGCAGAAAGCAAAAGCAGAGACTATGGAGCCAGACTGCCCCGATTAACATCCCAGCTATGTCACTTACCAGCCGTATGACCTCATACAACTTACTTAGCCTCTTTGTGCCTCAGTTTCCTGATCTAAAAAATGGGGTAACAATAGTACCTACCTCACAGGGGTGTTCCAAAGATAGCATGAGTTACTATATGTAAGTCACTAAGAAAGACACTTGGCACAGAAGAAGCTCTATGAAAGCATTAGCTGCATCTACATTATTCTTGTCTTTCTCCTGTACTAGATTGGGAACTTTTTGTACCCAACGTCTTGTCTTTTATCTCAGTATCCTTGACACTGATCCAAGCATGTGGCACACACAGAAATTTAAGAAACTTCTGTGGAATGAATGGAGGGAACAAATGAAATGAGCTTTGTGGACCCGGGTTGTGGAGATGTGCTCCGTGCATCAAGTTACTTTCCTTGAATTCTCTGTGTTGAACCTGAGGTGACGGCTATTCATTATTTACCACGCTACTTTCGTTTCCCTCCAGAATATTTAGAAAGAAAAAGAGAATCCGCCGTTCTTTTTCTTCTCTCTTCAACTTCAGTCCCTCTGAATCCTGGCTGCACGGAAGTAGGTTCGATGATGTTGATTCTTCCCCGATTGAGGACATCTGGTTGGAGGGGGTCAGAAGGCTGGACACGCACCAGCGCAGCGAAAATGGTGGTGAGTCCGAATCCCCTTTACCTTTGTGGAATATCCTTTCCAAATGGGCAATAGCCACCATGTGGTCCTGGACCAGTGTAAAGTCCAGATAGAGAGGATGAGCCACATTTTAAAAAGTCACCTAAAGTTCTCTCCAAGCTACTTTTAAGATCCAAATACATATGTGTCCATATCATGCAAAATAGCCTAATTTAAGTGTGTAAATTATTAAGTTGATAATACCTAGAAAATATTTCCACAGCTCCAACATATCTTTTCTGTACAGGATATTGATGGAGAAAGGAGACTGGACTCAGTGTTCAGGTCCTAGTTTGGGCACATTGTGATAGTTACTTAACTTTGCTAAGTCTCAATTTCCTCATTTTAAAAACAAGATATGTACACATAGTGTGATAATTATATATATATTCCTGTTGAAATACATGCTATATGTATACATTTGATATATTACATATACATATTATGTAATATGCATATATGCAAATATGCATATATGCAAATACATGTATATATGCAAATACGCACGTGTGTGTATGTGTAGGTATACATAGATATGTATATGAACACAGTGATGGAAACTCAAAGCATATCTTAAAGATTAAATGGGACAATGAATGTCAGGCACAGTGCAAGGCTGGTGCTCAGTAATTTGTAGTGATAATTATTTTTATTACTAGAATAGAAGCAATGGATATTTGTTGAGCCCCTACCACCTGCAAGGCACTGTGCTAGGTCTGGGGAGACAAGGGTGCATACAAACAACATCACCCCTGTCTCTAGTTTACTAGCCAGCGGGGTGGGGTCCACACCTTTGTTAAATACTTGCACAAGCAAATACGAAACACTAATTGTGGTAAGGGCTGTGAAGAAAAGGTAGATGATGTCATGGGAGATTTGACCCATTCACAAACTCAGGGAAGGCGTCCCTGTGGAAGTGGCAATTGAGCTGAGTTCTAGATAATGAGAGGGGCTTTTGTGACAAAGGGGGAAGGCAAGAGCATTCTGGGCTGAAGAGACGAAAGAGGCTGACATCGGGGGAGGCTAGTGAGTAGGTTTGCTGGATGAGGAGAGACCACATGCATGGTTTGGAACATGTTAGGTGTAAGTCCCTTTGGGACATCCAAGGGGCAAGTCTATCCTGAGCTCAGAGCGGAAGTCTGAGTTACAGCTATAAATGTGTGAGTGATTTCGGTCCAGGTGGTTATTGAAGCCACAGAGTAGATGAACTAGATTAGGAAGAGGGTAGAGTTGGCAAAGAGAGAGTCTAGAATGGAACTTAATTAACTCAAACATTGAATGGATGAATAGGACAGGATTAGCCTGCAAAAGAGATAGAGAGGAGGCATTCAGAGAGATGAGCGGAAAACCAAGAGAGCATTGTGTAAGGAAAATCAAGAAGAAATAGTGGTTCAAGAAGGAGGGAGCAGTCAACAGTGGCAAATCATGCCCAAAGATTAAATAGGATGACAACTGGTGTGGTTGACCTGGAGGTTATTGGTGGTGGAGTGAAGGGGGCAGAAAAGAACTGGGAATACGTGAGGAGAGTGTGGGAGGTAAGGAAATGAAGACATGGGGTATTGAGGACTCTTCAAGATGTCTTCTGGGAAAGTAAGGCGAGAGACCAGGTCCCTTCATACATGCATTCGACTTTGATCGCACTCATCTGCTCTCAGTGTCCCGAATGGACCACGTTCTTCCACACCTCTGTGGTTTGCTTGTGTTCCTCATATGCTGGAATTTATTCCTTCATTTACTTGGAAGATTTTACTGAGGGCCAACTATGTGCTAGGCACTATTCTACACATTGGGACATAGTGCTGAATAAAACAGACAAAACTACTTGTTTTCATGGAACTTGCATCCCTTATTCTGGAAGATAGACAATAAATAAGTTACATAGCAAGTTAAAAAGTGGTAAAGCAATAACAAACGAGGAAGCGATGGGGATTGCAAGTTTAAATAGGGTGATTAGAAGGGCCCATTGAGAACGACTTTGAGCACTGACTTAAAAGTGGCAGCAAACCATCTGGGCGAGGAACAATGCCTGCAAAGGAAATGCAAGTGCTAAGGTTCTGGACTAGGAGCTCCCCAGGGGCTGAGTGAGCAGGGAAAAGAGAGGACAAGACCTCAGAGGGGAGAAGAAAGGACAGGACCTCAGAGGGGAGTGGATGGGTGCAAGGCAGGAAGGACAGGGAGCTGGGAGGCCATTTCAAAGGGCTTTGCCTTCTACTCTGAGTGAAAGGAGAAACCACTGCAGGATTTTGAGCAAAGAAATAACGTAATTCAATCTACATTTTGGCAGGATACCTCTGGCTGCTGTGTTTAGATGTAAGGTAGGTATCGAGGCAGAAGCAAGGAAACCAGTTAAGAGGCTGCTGGAGTCATTCAGGCGGGAGATAATGGTAGCTTGAACTGAGATGACAGCAGGTGGAGGTGAGAAGTAGCAGGATTCTGGATATGTTTTAAAGGTAGAGCCAACACGGTTTGCTGATGCGGACTGAGAGAAAGGGAAGTCAAAGCTGCTAATTATATGCCAAGCACTTTACATACTGTCTTGTTTAAGTGTATTGTCTTGTTTACATACATTGTCTTGTTTAAATATCCCCAAAGCCTTAGGAAGTAGATCGTATTATCATATTTATTATAATCATGATGAAACTGAGGTTCAAGGATAAGTGACTTGCCCAAGATCATTTAGTTTGTAAACAGCAGAGTTGACCTTCAGCCTAGGTCTGTCTAATTTGAAAGCCCAGCCTTTGCTCTGCTGCCAGAAAGGGTTTTGCTCTCCTTTCCAGGGTGAAATCCAGCAGATACCTCATGGGCTAGGCCCAAAGCACAAGCGAGAGAAGCTATAGAATACAGTAATATAATAATTTCAAGGTATAGCACTTACTTGTCTACTATTTTTCTCAACCTGCTTCCGGGGTGGAAAACTCAAATACTATGTTAATTTTTTTAAAAAACTTTTTAATTTGCAATAATCATAGATTCACAAGAAGTTGCCAAAAATAGTACAGAGATAGCCTGTGTACCCTTCCTCCAGCCTCCTCCGCTGCTAACAACTTACTCAACTGTAGCACATTATCCAAACCAGGAAATTGACACTGACACAATACCATTAAGATTTCACCAGTTATTACGTGAGCTTGTGTGTGTGTATGTGTGTGGAATACTAGAGTAAGTTTTTAGAAAAACAAAATAAGTGCTTGTTGAATGAAGACATATTTCCTTATATGATCAAATGATTGATTAAATTGAGCGCATCCTAGTTCCCCACAGTAACAAAGACGTATAAACAGGACAAAAAGAGAAGGATCAGGGATGTGGGAGATGAGCTTGGAAAGATAGACTGAAGATATTTGAAGAAACTTCTGTGCTGTGTCCAGGAGTTTGGACTTTATTGAATCCATCAAGGATATTCTAGAAGGCTCTTAAGCAGGGCAATGACACAATCAGATTTGGATTTTCAAAGACTACTTTTCTAGTAACAGGAGGTGAAGATTGGATAAAGAGGACCCAGTGGGAGCTCAGAGGGAGTGAAAACCAGCGGGCGCACTAAGGAAAGCGGCTCTGGAAATAGAGAGGAGGCAAGAGATTAAAGGAATGTTTTTCAAGGTAGAATTGACAGGTTGGTGGCAGATCGAATCTAGTGATGAGAATGTGGGAGGAATCAAGTGAAGCTGCTTCAATTTGGGAGGCTGCTTGGAAAGTTCTGCCAGACGTGAAGGCCTGGAAGACAGCCCGGCAGAGTGATGAGGGGAATGAGCTTGTGAGCTGAAGGGACCTAAATTCAAGTCCTGGAACTACCTTTTTCTACCTGAGTGTTCTTGGGCAAGTTGATTAACCTCTCTGATCCTCCATTTCTTCATGTATACAATTTAAAAAATACCAGTACAAAGAATTGTTATAAGGCTGAAATGCAATCATTCAAGAAAAATAAATATTAGCTCAGAAGCTGGTATTCTACTCAATATAAATTAGCCCTAAAAAGGCAAAAAAGAGCAAATTTGGGTCAGGAAAAGAGACAATTAATTCTATTTTATATGAGTTAAAATAGAGGTACCCATGGGAAGTAGAAAGTATGGGGTTGCAAATGTAAAAAAGGAGTCAAGGGGTAAGAAAATATCTAGAGATATTGATGTGGGAGCCAATACGACAACTAGTAGGGTAGGGTAAAGGAGTCTTTGGAATAAAGGAGTCTACCTATGGAAAATAAGTGAATGAGCAGAAAGGAGAGTTAAGAAAGGAATTCAGGAGGATGAACAGAAGCTCTAGTAATAATTATCCCTAAGAGAAATGAGTGCCATGGGCCGGCGCCATTCCAACAAATCCGTGTTACGTCATCACTTCTCTCCAAAGTCTGTGGGGGAATAGTATTTGTGTGTGTGTGTGATAAGAACACAACATAAGATGTACCCTCTTGGCAAGGTTTTAAGTATACGACACAGTGTTGTTAAGCGTAGGCATTATGTTGTAGGGTAGAGCTCTAGGATTTATTCACCTTGTACAGCTGAAACTTGTACTACTGAAATCTTGCAGCAGTTCCCCTTCTGTGGCCGGCTTATTTCAAAGGCCTTCAGCTTCATCCGTGTGGGCAAGGATGTGGAGAAAAAGGAACCCTTGTATACTCTTTGTGAGGATGTAAACTGGTGCAGCCATTATGGAAAACAGTGTAGACGTTCCTTAAAAAATCAAAAATAGAACTACCGTATGATCCAGCAATTGTACTTCCCGGTATATATTCAAAGGAGTTGAAATCAGGATCTCAAAGAGACATCCGCACTCCCACGTTCATGGCAGCGTTATTCACAGTAGCCAAGATATGGAAACAACCTAAACGTCCGTCAATGGGTGAATGGGTTAAGAGACTGGTATATGCATACAATGGAACATTATTCAGCCTTAGAAAAGAAGGAAATCCTGTCATTTGCAACAACACAGAGGGTATATCATTCTTATCCCATTTTACAGAGGGGCAAACTAAGGCAGATTAGATGTTTCTGTGGGGCTACACAACTATTAAGCAGCATAGCCTGGATTCAAACCCGAGAGTCTTGAGCATGTACTCCCTATGCTACACTCAGGCGAGGCTCTTTGGGAAAAACTTCTCAAATTGGGAACCAGCATGTTGTCCTGAAAGAAGCATATAAAGAAATGACTAATGGTGTCCAGCTTGATAAATAGGTCAAGTATCCTGCAGCCTTAAAGAAATCTCTGGGGGTAAGTTATGTATGAAATCTTCAATCAGAAGGCAAGGTAGGGGTGATCTCAATCACTCTCAACATCCCTGACAGGTTGGCACAAATCTCTACAGTAATAAAGAGTACACATTACTTTTTAATTGAGATATAATTCGCCTATCATAAAATTTAACATGGACAGTTCAGTGATTGCTTTAGTGTCGTTACAAGGTTGGTTGTGAAACCATGACCGCTTTCTAACTCCAGAGCATTTCCATCGCCCCAAAGAGAAACCCATACTCATTATCAGGCACCCCCCGTTTCCTGCCCTCTTTCCCCGGGCCCCTACAGCCAGTCGTCTACTCTGGGTCCCCATGGATTTGCCTACATTGGACTCTCATGACTTCTTCAGGCGGCCTCTTCCTCCCATTGGTACCGCCGCTGCAGAAGCGGCTGCTTAGGCTGACCGATCATGTGCCTTTGGAAAGTTTACATCTCTTGGTTCTAGGCTGGCTTTCTGGAACGCAAGGGGCAAGTCTCTTCTCTGTTCTAAAGCAATGTTTCCCAAAGTGTGGCGTGGGGCAACCGCTGCCTCTAGGCCACTGCAGTAATGGACACTGAATCTCATTCGGTGAGAAAGAAGCTGTGAGTCCTCTTCCAACTCTCATAGTCCTGACAAAACCAAGAAGGACTCATTTAGAACTGTGGTCGCTTTAAGTCTCTCCAACTCCTGCTACTCTGCTTTTGTTTTTTCTTTTCCTCTTTCTTTTTTCTTTTAAGAAAATTAGCCCTGAGCTAACTACTGCCAATCCTCCTCTTTTTTTGTGGAGGGAGACTGGCCCTGAGCTAACATCCATGCCCATGTTCCTCTACTTTATATGTGGGACGCCTACCACAGTATGGCTTTTGCCAAGCAGGGCTATGTCCACACCCGGGATCCGAACCAGCAAACCCAGGGCCACGGAGAAGCGGAACGTGTGAACTTAACCACTGCTCCACCGGGCCAGCCCCTCTTTTGTTTTAACACATTCTTTTAACAGGCTCAGAGCTTTCTGCTACACACAGTATTTACCGCAAATTAAATAGTCTCATTTTCATTGTACTTACTTTTACATTTACTTTCTCTTTAAGGCATTTAAATGATTGATAGAAAGTTTCTTTTAAAGTAAAAGACTAAAATGAAACAACATGAAGAAAATATTAAGTGGCTAAGAGTAAGCAGGCTCTAGGATACAGCAAGAATCAGGAAAATGACGCTTGGGCGACTCAAGTGTGGAAATCACTGTTCTAAAGGCAGTGTTTCACATATTTGGAAATTAACATCGAGTTTTCTCATAGCTGCCTCTTCGAAATATGTCCAAACAATTTGAAAGCAATTGGACCGCAGCAGTGCTGCACATGCATAAGCTATCTTGTTAAAATTCTCATGGTTTCCAAATATCTTCTAAATATAACAAATCAAACCTCCCCCCTCCAAAATCGGTAATTAGTCAACCGGGGTGCACGCAGGACTTTGAAATCTCTCGTCCCTGCTGTCAACTGTAATCAAATCTTCCCCAGGCTTCTTGTTTTCCAGATTTACCCAAAGCCCCGTGATTTTTATCAGCAATTTATTTTTTCTCTGGAAATGTCGCCTCGTTAGAAGACTCAAGAAGAATTCAAAACTAAATCATTTGGCTGTTTTCTTTCTGGGCAATGGAGGCAATCAAAACTTACTTCCCCTGATTTTCTCTTGCTTTATTTTTCTGGCTGAAAAGGATTTTTGTTGTTGTTGCCTATTTTGCTTATCCTTAGTTCACCCCTTCCGCAGCTGTTTCGAGACACCTTGCCTCATTAGTCGCAATTCATTCTTTCACCATGGCAGTTTGCAGCTCCCCAGACCCCAATACTGCAATTTGGGATGCATTCCCAGAGCCCGGTGAGTCATATTGAAAGAGGGTGGAGGATTCCTGGAGGGAGGACGAAACAGGACTTCCCGCTCTATTTCTGCCAGCCCCAGGAAAGGCAAGATGACCCCAGGCAAGACAAGATCTTTGATGGCAACATCTGTATATGGCTTTGTATTTTCCTCTATAGCGAGCAATAATGCCTGCTTTACATGCAAGGATATGCAAATATGCTTGGAAGAAATAGATTCATCCTTTTAAAACAGAAGTAAACTACATTGAATTTAAATAAACCGAGAAACAGAATGCAATTAATATCTTTGAATATAATATCAAAGAGCTCTCCGCTGAAATGTTTTCTGCATTATGATCCTTCCATTTACTATTAAGGTTGGAGAAAAAAAATTAAATGTCGGTTAGGGAAAGTGTGAATTCGGGGCAAATCTTATCTTTTCAGAGACAAATCCTTGATCCTTTTTTAATGTTAAGATTTTTTGTGGTTTCTCTCTTTAGCCACCTCTTCTTCTAGAAAATCCTGTGTAATATTTCCAGTATTCCACCTAGGGTGCATTTTTTATTTCATCCAACTCTCAGTGGCAGAGCTGTATGTTCAACAGGACAGCCCTGGGTGACAACACAGGAATATTTTTACTGTTGTCACAGGCTCATCCCCATCTCCCCAGATCTTCGTTAAGTACCACTCATGAATTCGTAATCAGCCATGAAAGTTCCCAGCTCTTTCCCACTTCCATGTTAATTTGACCATATAGCCTCCTTTAAAAAAAAAAAAAAAAGGTTAATTGAGATGTAGTTGATAGACAAAGAATTGCACATATTTAATGTGTACAATTTGAGTTTGGTCACACTCAAACACCCATGATACCATCACCACAATCAAAGTAATAGACATATCCAATACCTCCCAGAGATGCCTGTGTCCCTTTGTGGTTTGTTTGGGTTTTTTTTCCCAAGAAAACTTAACATGAGCTCTAGCCTCTTAACAAATTTTGAAGTGCGTAAAATACCATATTGTTAAATACAGCCAGATCTCTAGAACTTACTCATCTAGCATAACTGAAACTCCATACTCATTGAACAATTCCCCATTTCTCCCTCCCCAGCCCCCGGAAACTACCATTTTATTCTCTGCTTCTCTGAGTGTGATGGTTTTAGATACCTCGCGTGAGTGGAATCATGCAGTATTTGTCCTTCTGTGTCTGGCTTATTTCACTTATTAGCACGTCTTCCAGGTTCATTCATGTCATAAAAGGCAGGATTTTCTTGACAGTATTCATTCGTCTATAGATGAACACTTGGGCTGTTTCCATAGCTTGGCTATTGTGAACAGTGCTGCAATGAACAAGGTCCAGGCCTCGTCTGCAGCGTGGGCGTCACGGGATGGTCTGCCTGTTTCACTTCCTGCTGCTTCCTCTTTCTATGGCAACCAGCGGAGATGCTTCTGCAGACTGCTTTGTCGAGAGGCCTCAGGTTGTGGGTGGAATGGTGAGAGGGAGCCTGCAGGGTTGGCAGGAATTCCCACGTCCAGAAGCACCAGTTCAGTGGCTCAGTATCCAGGCATGTCCTGTGCATTACAGGATGTTTGGCAACATCCCTGGGCTCTGTTCACTGGATGCCAGTTGCACTCTTTCCCTCCTCCCCTGCCCAAGTTGTGACAACCAGGAGTGTCTCCAGACATTCCCCTGGAGAGAGAAGTTACCTCCAGTTAAGCAGCGTTGCTATATAGGGACCCTGAGTGTCCACACTCACGCTCAGCTCCTGAAACAGGGCTGAGAATCTTTCTAATCTCTCACTGCTGAGTAAGCATTTCACCATGCAAAGCTTCTCATGTTACACTCCTGCTCCAAGTTGTCTGCAGAATAAATCTTAGCTCCCCACTGTGACCCATGAAACCCTTCATGATTTGACCCCTGCTTAGGGTCCAGCCAGAAGCATCTCCCAGGACAGCCCACACTCACATGCTCCTGTTTGGCCACATTGGAGAACTGACTGTTCCGGGAACCCACCATGTTCTCCCACAGGTTGATGTCTTCCCTTCTTCTCTTCTTCTCCTCTCCCTTCTTTCTCTCTCTCTTCTTCTTCCTCCTTCTCCTCTTCCTTCTTCTACTTTCTCCTCCGTCCCCTCCCTTCCCCCTCCTTCTCCTTTTCTTCCACTTCCTCTTCCTCCTCCTCCTTTGTCTGTCTCTGCCTGACCTGCCCTCTTCCTGCTGTCTGTCATCAAGTTTCCACTTAAGCAATGCCTCATCTGTGCAGCCTCCCCGGATTCCCCAGACAGACTCAGACACTCTCTCCTAGACTCCCACTGATACCGTCTGCTAGCCTTCACTGTACCAATGATCTCGTTGCATGCTAATTGTTGGCACGGATGTCTGTCCCACTCCAGCCCATGAGTAGGGCACAGCAGTATCTACCTTGACACCCTGCTCCCAGCTCCCATACAGTGTGATGTGTGCAGTTACTCAATAACCCTGCGTTGAACACATAAGTAGATCTGCCTGCCCCACGCCCTTGAAGCTTGTGCCTTCTCCTCTACCCTTGCTCCCCTTCCCAAACTCCTCTGCCTTAGTGCTCTCTCTGGGGATTCACTTGGGGGCTGCCTCAGTCTTTCCTCTTAGCTATTATCTTTCCTTAGTTTCTCTTAGCTCCAGATATCTCATGACAGCAGTCAAAGCAGAGAAAGCCTTTCTGGTCTTTAACTATGGCTGCTCAAACTCCTCCTTGTTCCTCTTGAAGTTTCTACCACACAGTGAAAATAATCTCCTTGATTCCTCATTTCTTCTCCCCTGCTCTTCTTTTGTCCCTGTCTCTAAACTCTCCTTAGGAGCTGTGGATACTTCCCCCCACACTTTAAGTTGGTCTTTCCTGGAGACCCTCTTGCTGTGTGTATTCAGTTCTGCAACAGGGCGGGTGGCAGAGGCCACACTCTTTTCCCTCCTCCAGGGCACTTTCTTCTAGAGAGACATTGTCATGCAGTGAAGTCAGGGAAATAAAGCAGCCATATGTGATAACCACTGTGCCTGGAAATGTCTGGGTACTGGTCAAGGAGTCCCTTCACTGTAGAGCAATTTCCTAGATAGCCAGTTCAAAACTCTCTCTTCCAAGATCGAGTAATAAACTCATCGTTTTGTATGATAATAAATTTTTAAGACTCTCTTCTACCTTGAAACATCCATTGATGATTGACCAGCACACTCTCATCTCCATCATGGAGTTGACCATCCCCTTTGGTCTGTAACTAGGGACTGTGTCTAACTGTCAATGATAGAAGCTTCAATTCCCTCCATTTATACTATATCTCAGAATGTCTACATTTATTCTTATCTCATTCAATTATCACAACTGTGAAAGGCAGAAGCTATTGTCCTGTTTTACAGATGAGGAAACTCAGGGTCAGGAAAATTAAGGATTGCCTTATATTACCCTTGTTAAAATTCACGTTAGGGTCTTTCTGAAGCCCAAGTCCCTGAAGTTTCCAGCGAACCACATTTTGTTTCTTTTTAACAAATGATATCATCTGTTTACATGTATCTCCTACCCATGACCAATGCCTCTCTCACTGTCCCCACCAGCATGCGCGCACACACACACACACACACACACACACACACTCACACATCCCTAGGATTACAACCTCCTTGGGGTCAGTGCCTATGTCTTATTCTCCCTGTATTCCTCCCATCTATCTGAGTGTCCTACAATTTATGGGTTCAGTAAGTGTTTGCTTAGTTGATTTGAGTGTTTCCTTTGTCATGAAGCCAAGATTCATGTGGACCATAAATATATCATCCTATTTAGATAAGAAGCAAAAATAAGGAGATATTATGGGAGGAAAAAATGACCAAATTTTATAGGCCCCCTTCAGAGCTTCCCCAGGGTAAAATAAATTGGGCCAGTTTCCCCAGACATCATGCCCACTTCTCAATGCTTAAATCAGGCATTAACCTCACGGCTACCTTACTCATCTCCCACCCCAGGATCACGCCCTTCTGCAGCACCATCCTTATGTTCCTTACCCACAGGAGGTTATCTCCCCGTGTGTTTTGTGATTTTGGAGTGTGAGCTCATCTCCCATCTGCTTTAGCTGAGGGAATCTGCGCAGCTCAAGTTGAAAGCTTTTACATTGGCTCCTGGCAGACATTACAGGGCTAGTACCAGCTTGAGGCTGTTTATTTATTTTTCCTTTTTCTCCCTGAAGCCCCCTGGTACATAGTTGTATAATTTTAGCTGTGGGTCCTTCTAGCTGTGGCATGTGGGACGCCACCTCAGTGTGACCTGATGAACAGTGCCATGTCCGAGCCCAGGATCTGAACTGGTGAAACCCTGGGCCGCTGAAGCAGAGTGCATGAACTTAACCTCTCGGCCAAAGGGCTGGCCCCTGTTTTTTAACATTAACTTCTCATATTAGTATAAATTTGAACTGAAAACCCATTTACTTATAAAATGTCAAGAGAAACATTTTCTTCCCATTCTCTGCCTAGGCTAGAAGGAATAAGCTTTTGTGCCCTCTCCCTAAACTAGTGGACAGATTTTTTTTAAACTAGTTTTTCATTGGAAAATTAGCTTTTTGAACCCCTGTTACATGCAGGGACTCAGTTCCAATTCTCTGATGTTCTTGAGACCAAGGCCTTTCTCTGTGTCTATAGAGTCATTTAAATCACAGCCCTCTGGTTGCCATGACTTCTAAGTCTCTTTCTCACTCCTCAGGGCAGCTCCAGCCATAGCTCATACCTATGGTTCTGGGTTTCCCTGGCTTGGCCTTTGGGAATATCCTTTTATTTTGAGCTTAGCTGCGCATTTAAAATGATGTTTGTTGAACTCGTACTGTCTTTTAGACACCAGCTGGGAAACACGCACATTCGATAGCATGACTTTTAGCTACTCTCTTTAAGTGGCTTTGCTTCCAAGTCACTAAGTTCTAAATGACCTCAAATTCCTACCCAAGGCCATCAGAGTGAAGTTGAGCCTTGAGTGGACATCACACATCCCCCACAGACAGAACCAAGAGAATCCTAGACATAGTTCTGCCAGATGAACCAAGTGGAAGACATCCAGTAGTTGAGCCAAAGGTGCTATGCTTAGCTTTCCCTCTGATTGGAAGACATTCTTAACACATTCACCCTTTCCAAGGAAGCTTGGGCTTTGAGAGTTTTGTATCCCTTAATCTCTGACTCAAATCAAGAATCAAAGATTAAATGTCATCCCTTGGTGACTTCACGTTGAAGACATCAATCCTTACTGGGAGTTATCTTAGCATGTTTGACACTTGATGTTACATATTTTTTAAACAAACTTGATTATTTTGTTTTGAGGGAAAGTCAGGCTAATTTTAGGACCAGTAAAATATATTTATGTATAAATCTTCATACAATAAGATAGGCATGCATTCTTGAAACCATATATGCAAGAAATAGTCTCTTTGAACAAAAAGAATTAGAAAAAAGTGTTTATTGTATGTTATCCAGCATTTCAATGTATTTTCCAGAGGGAGAATTTCCTTCATGACACTTATTACAAGCTATTTTCTATGTCTCACAAGAGTCTAAGGCACATGAGGACAAAAACAACATCTGTCTAATTCACCATTATATCCTAGCAGCTGGGTCAGTTCCTAAGATACAGTCACATTCAATAAACGTCTTCTGAATGAGTGAGTGAATTAGAAATAGAAGGAGGTGGCTCTGCTATAATGTTTGGTGCCATAAATGTGAGAGGCTCATATACCCACCACACATCCTTCCAGTCCATCCATACAGTCCTCAGCATCACTTGGGGATGAGGGGTAAGATAGCCTGTCTCCTTCTTACATGAATCTTAGGCTACCATTTCATCATTTCTTTCAGGGCCACCTGGATTTTATCATTTCCCAAAACTACACATTATTTTATCTACACAAAAATGCCACGGAAGTGTGTATACAGTGCAACCCTCACTCAGAGACATTCCATCCCTCCATTGCCGGCAGCATGAATTCCAAACTCTCCAGCCCAGAAGTCAACAACTTCCACAAGCTTCCCTCAATCTAGTTTTCCAACTTCGTGTTCCACTTGGCTTCCCTTGGCCGCTTTGTTCTAACCACGTTGGAATCCGCCTCCTTCACCAAACCTTCATGTCTCTGGCCTTTACTCCCACCTGCACTGAAGATCCTTTTCCTCTTCAACCTTCGAGGTTGAGGACAAATTGACATGCCGTCTAATCTAGAGACCCATCTCCCATCCCACTCCAATAGTGTTACTATTGGTATGATCATTAGCTGCCATGCATTGAGAGTCACTCAACACATGTGCGTGCTCGCACACTCACACACACACACACACTGAACGCTTTTGCTTTTCCAGGAGGTGATTTGGACTGTTCTCTGATTGATGAGTGGGTGTCAGAGAAGCCGAATGCAGAATCTGTGAAAGCATCCTCTTCCGGCCATGTCACATCTCAGACTCCCAGAGAAAACTCCCACAACCCGTCCCTTCAGTCCCAGTTGGTGGCTTCTGAACATCTCCAAGGGAACGTTTTGAATCATGCAAGTGAGTTTGGTTTGTTTGCTTGTTTTAAATCTTCGCCACACCCGAGGAATTCTTCCTCTCCAGGCCCAAACATGACTTAGAGATGACTAACGTACCCTCAAGAACTGGTATCAACCTGAGCGAGGAGGGGAGGACAGGGGTGCTCCCAGCACCCATGAGACGCATTCGCAGAGGAGGTGACTGCCTTTGGGGTGTCACCTTAGAGGCATCAGAAGGACTGGATTTTCAGTGTTTTATTTATTTTTTTAAACTCTGAAGACATTTGGCAAAATGTTAAGCTTTACTAAATCTGGGTAGTGCACACAAGTGTCTGATTTTACTCTTTATACCTAGCTCTGTATGTGATATGTTCTATATGAAGGAAAAAAAAAAGAAAGAAAAGAAGAAAGAAACATCCTTTAATATTATGCTCTTGGAAAGGAAAGGTCAAAAGATATAAGGGTATTGGTGTTTCCCATCAGGAGTAAATCTGAAATAAGATCAATAAGCACATGCCCTAATCTCTAGTTTGCTGACATCAGATTAGTCATGACGTGCACAGTGTGGCATCAAGCCTCTGCCATCAGCTTGTCAAGGCTCAAAGCCCAGCTCCCACTTATTGGCTGGAACTCAGAAGCAGTTTACCGAGCTCTCGAAACCTTAACATTTTCATCTGTAAATGGAGATAATCATAGTCCCTACCTTGCAATGACCAAAATTATTCATGAAGAGCACTTAGCACCATATGTCATGTCTGCTAAATACTCAAAAAACCTAAGGTTATGATTACATAAGATTGAGGTTAAATGGAAAACTAATATCTTCTCTTTATTTGTCTTTGCAAGATGATGACTATTCACTTCACTGACCAGGGCTTCTTCTCCTCCCAGAGACCAATAGGCCCCACTCCATGTTGTTTCCGGTGCCGCTGTTAGGTCAATGCTAAAGGGTTTTTCAGTTCCATTTCCAGGTGATGGGATGACAGAGAAAGCAGCTTTCATTGTTGAGACAGCTTCCAGGTGACCAACACCTACTAAGGCTCCACAGCCACCTCCTGCAGGGACCCCAGCCTGTGTTTCTGGGGAGGTGGTGTTAAGTGACCCTTCTTTGTGCTCCTCTAGCTCCCAGGGTTCCCCTCTCTCATGCCCATTTCCTGCACTGCCGTTGCATGTTTACTTCTGCATCTCGCCCACCAGGCTAGCAGCTTCTGGAGGCTGGGCCCTAGGTCTTAGTCAACTGTGGGTTCCACACTGCCCATGTAGTGCCCGGCACAGGGCAGATGCTCCATGACTGGGGTGCTCCAGTTAAGATGTTATCTCCATTTTACAGATAATAATGCTTGAGTCTAGACAGGTCAAGTGAGACTTTGTGCATTTTCTTTGCTGTGTCTGGAATGTGTTACCTACCAGCTATGCCTGGAAGACCCTGACTCCTTCTTCAGGGTCCAGATCAAACAGGACCACCTCCGTGGGGCCTTCTCTGTCCTCTTCTGGCTGGTGGAGGTAGCATTTTACATTCTCATGATTCCCTAGCACTCTGTATATAACCCTTTTGGAACTATTTCCCTCTTCTTTGCGTGGCTATGAAGCCCTCGGTGAACAAGAGCTCCCTCTGATTCTATTCTATCTACTTCGCCCGTAGGTTTTGAGTGTTCAGTCTGTTCCAGGTGACGTTCTACGTGCTAAGGATATAGGCATGCTCATCGTCTTATCAGTCAGGCATTTTCAGTTCCAGCGGATGGAAACCCAACTCAAAATGGATTCATCAGTAACAAAATGTCTTAGTTCATATTCATGAAGATCCCAGGCATAGATTTCAGATTTCTGTCCACCTCTACTTTTGTTGCCTCTTCTGTTCCGTGTCAGCTTTACTCTTTAAAAGGCTGTTACTCCATGGTGGTTCTTGATGGCTCTGTGCCTACGACTTCCCAGTTTCCAGTCAAACAGAAAGAGATTATAGCCTTTAGGAGTTATGACAAGAGGCCCAGTTTCAGTGGTTCTGGAAGGGTACCATTTACATGACAAAAACAATCACTTTGTGAATAAGTGTGTGAGGCTCCAGATGGCTTGGAGTGGATCCAATGCTGGGAGGGAAGTCAGTCTGTCCACCTGAACCAGGCACCAAGAGAAGGGGAGAGGTGGTTTCCCCAAGGAAAATAGGGGCAGTGCCACCAAGGATCAGCAAATAGGTGCTGACTATTCTCCGTGAGCTTGCGGTCTAGTGGAGAAATGCAGGGAAATAAAACAGCAATTTTAACTCAGTGTGAAAAGATTGCCGATGGAGACACACATGAGGTATAATGGAAGTCCAGAGAGGGAGCAGCTAAGGGCCAAGAGGGCGGTGAAGCAATCAAGGAAGGCTTCCTGAAAGAGGTTTCACTTGAGCAAACCCAAATAGGTACTAAGTAAATGGCTACTGATGGAATGAATCGATGAACACCCTGTCCAAAATCACACAACTCGCCTTCGTAGAACTTGAATTGAACCCAGTCATCCTTCAGTATTCAAGTCTAGTGATCTTTGCAGCTTGTCAAATGAGACTTGTTTCTGTGAAAAAATGTTTTCCAAATTCCACATGAAACTGGAGAAGGCTAAGAATAGAAACACACTCTAGAAGGATGGTTGAGTGTTCAATTGAACCCACAAGAACTTCTTTAATTCACAGTATACATGAAATACTGTACACTGCAGTGATGACATTGATGACTGCTATATTTTGTGTTGCCAATCTTCAGTATTCCTCCCACATTCTGGACTAAGTAGGTCTTGTTAGCTGAATCAATCTTCATTCATAGCCTAAATAGCAAAAATAAATACATTCATAGCACAAAGTCATTCCAAGTTTTAAACTACTGTTGCAAAATTGAGCTTTTGAAGCATTTGGCAAAAATGAAGTTGAAGTCTATTTATACTTTCCTTTAAATCTTTATGGGGTAATCCTTAAACCAGCTCTGATTTCTTTTAGCTGCCTGGGGTGATACTCAGGGTCACAGTTGGTTTAAGTCTTACGTTTATAACTGCTGCAGGATTTGCCATCTTTTCCATGGTGGCTCAATAGAGCTATGATATTTTACTGATAGCAAAGAGTTTTCCAGGGCCAAAGGGTTCTCTCTAGAGACGCCCAGTATGCAAAGTTGCAATTTTTTTTCCCTGCCCCATTTCAGGCAAAACATTATGTTCTGGCTAGATGCGTGTTTTAAATCTTGGCTCCGGCACCTCGTAACTATGTGACCTTGGACAAATTTCATAGTTTCTCTCAGTCTTGGTCTTCTCATCCGCAGAACCATGATAATGGTTTCTACCTCACAAGGTTGTTGTGTTGATTAACTGAACTGATGTGTGAAAGCCATTTGTGAATTAGAAGACACTTTACAAATTTTAGGCATCATTATTATCATAATCATCAGAGTTAGATTTCTGACATTAGCATAAATTCTACAAAGCCTTTCCCCAACATTAAAGTAAAATGAAGCCCAAAACTGTCTATGTTTTAATTTATTGTTTAATGATAGAAAAAACTAATTATTTGTAGAAATTTTCTAATGGATGGTCCAGTACATTTGATAATTTTATCTTGTCACTTATGACGAATTGCTTGAGTTGACATACATCTGAAAATTTGGGGGAGGGGGTGTAGAAGAGAAGTTTTAGTGTGATTTTGTTGTTCCAAGATTCTTTAATCAGCGATGATTTCTAATTTATTTATTTTTACTTCTCCTGTTAGAAGCCAGTTTGTTGCAAGAGGTTTCCTTTCAAGTGATTCTGCTTGTTGCATGCTTAATCATTTCTGCGTGTGCAAGGTAATTCAGATTTTATTTTCATGTGGTGCTGTTTCATAATTAATGAAGCTGTAATTGATTCATGATTTCCTTGCCTTCTTCCACAAAGCATTTTAGGTGCCTCTGTGGCTAAGATTTGTTCATTTGTCTGTCCATGATAAGTGTCCCTTTATCTATCACCTCTCTCTTCCTGTCATCACATGAGGCACACAAAAGTCAGTAGATCTTGCTAGAAATTGGATTTTACCATGTCTCATCCTTTGTTCAAATCCTCAGCAGCTTCCTGGTACAGATATAGTCTAAGAACCCCTGCCTGGAGTTCAAGGGCCCCCACTGGGACTCCATCTTTCCCATTACATTTTTATATCCTAACATAAAGTGTCTCTTCCAGGGAAGCCCTCTCAGCATCTTAGAGCGTATAATGCTCTTGCCTGATCATAGGCACGTTCTGTTCTACCATCTGCCCAGCATGCCCTTCCTATTCTTTTCTCACCCAAATCTCCAGGGCAGTGATCAAGTCCCTTCTTGCTAAGTGCACACATTCCTCAGGGTCTTTGCACTAGCTGTTTATTCTGTCTAGTACAGTGTTCTCCAAAGCGTCATCACATGTGCCCTTACTTCTTTCTGGAATCTGTTCAAATGTCCCATCATCAGAGATCCCTTCCCTGACAACCATGTATAAATAGCATGCCACTCTCTCATCACCACCTGACCTATTATATGTTCACTTGTTTAAATGTTAATGATCTATCTCTCCCTACAAGAATGTGAGCTCCCTGAGACACATTGTGCATCTCCTTCACTTCTGTATGCGGAGTGCCAGGGGCTCATCGATATTCATTGACCCTCCAGAGGGCCAGATATCTCGCCTCACTTGGTGGAGTTGTGTTTTTAAGTACGAAGTCCTGCTTCCAACCCCCGGAGATGCTAATTTCGATCTAGTGAGAATCAGTACTTTAAAACAAACTTCCCAGATAATTATGAGGTTTGAAAAATATTTTGAGATCACAATGGGACCAAAAGAACAAAAAGGAGGGGAGGTACTGTGGTTAAAAATAAATCTTCAAAATTCTGCATTATAAATCCCAAGTTGGAGGATCATAATGTACGTTAGCATAATAAAGGCCCCATGAAATAATGCAGTGAGGAAACTTGGCTGGCTTTGTTTAACTTAGCGTTTCCCAAACTTAGCTGACCATGGAAAGCTTCCCTTTATTTCACAAGACGATTAGTGAAATGTTCCTGTTAGGTTAATTTCTGTAGAAACTCCCCACTTAAGAAAGGGAGCTTAACTCCCCATCCCTTGAATGTGAGCTGCATTCAGAAACCTGCTTCCAAAACCATAACTTCCAAAAGTTATGTCAAGAGCATGTACTCTTGATACGATGTGGTGAGAATGCCACTTCTCCTCTATGGTCTTCCAAACCCCAGTCTAATCATGAGAAAAACCCAAACTGAGGGACCCTCGACACATTGTCTGACCAGCACTCCTCAAAACTGCCAAGGTCAAAAACCCAGGAGAGTCTGAGAAATTGTCACAGCCCAGATGAACCTAAAGGGACATGACCAAATGTCACATGGCATCCTGGACGGGATCCTGGAGCACAGATAAATTAGGGAAAAACTGTGAAGTCCAAATGAAGTGTGGAGTTGAGGTCATAGTGATCCACCAGTGTTGGTTCCTTAATGATGGCAAATATACCACAGTATCATAAGATGCTAATATTGGGGGATGCTGGATGAGGGGTATATGAGAACCCTCTGTACCATTTCTTGCAACCTCTCTCTATATTTAAAGTTATTGTAAAATAAAAAAGTTGAGTGAAAAATTGGTTAAGCAAAGAATTATTGATATTGGTAACAGCATGGCTGAATCTCCTAGAAATTATGTAAGTGAAAGACGACAGACACAAGATTCTGTACGACTGCACATACATACAAAATTCAAGCAAGGCAAAACTAGTCAGTTATTATAGATGTAAAAATAGTGGGTAATTCTGCGGGGGAAAAGTGGGAAGGGACAACAAAGGGAATCTTATAGAGTGCTGGAAATATTCTATATTTTCATTTGGGTAGTGGTTACAGGGGTTTGGGTAAAAAACCAGATGTGCATTTTACACGCTTTACTGTACATTTGTTAAATCTCAATTCAGGAAAAGTTTTAAGAATGCATATGAGGAGATGTCTGGAAGGATATTCATCAGATTTTAAGAATAGCTGCTTTAGGCTGGTGGGACTTTTTGGATGATATTTTCCTTCCTCTTTTGTACTTATTTGTAATTTCCTTCAGTGATTCATAGTTTGACGATAAAAACAATAAAGACATTATCCTTTTAAAAAAAAATTCCACCCAGTGAAGCAATCACCCATCATGACTGGCAAAACCCTAAAATTTTAACACACTTTTTTGGCAGTTGTGAAGCAGTGGGCACACAGACTTTCTCCTCTGTTTTTCTGGAAGGACACTTTCGTGGTTTACATTTCAGCCTCATTTTGAGTTAGATTTTGATTAAGCTGTGACATATGTGTGGAGGTGCCTTCTTTTACATGTGGATATACAATTGTTTCAAGACCATTTGTTGAAAAGACTATCATTTCTCCATCGAATTGTTTCTGCACCGCTGTTAAAAATCAGTTAAGTCTATCGGTACGGGTCTATCTCTGGGCTCTCGATTCTCTTCCGTTGATCTATATGTCTATCCTTTTGCCAAGACCACGCTATTTTTATTACTGTAGTTTTATAGTAAATCTTTAAATTGTAAGTCTATAGAACGTCTAAAAGAACATCTCACAGAAATGCGTAATTCGTTTGCTAAACTTGAGCAATCTTCTTGTTTCAGATGGTTTCTGGGAGGACTATTAGCCAGTGTCTTCACATGCCCTTTGATGATAACTATTACTTGTGAGTAACTGTTTCCCAAATTACTGCTCCGTTTCCTGTATTTCATTCCAATTTTGGTCATGTTTAAATGTTTTCTCTTTCTCGCCCAAGATGTTGTCAAATCATTGTTTCTCCGCCTGACCAGCTATTTCAAAGCCACCGCTTGTGCTCGGTAAGTGTTATCATCATCTGAGCAAAGATGAGCCTAATCTGATATCCGAGAATGTTTTCTGCTGAGTAATAGATGGCAATGACTACATCCAGGAAAGGTCCTGATCCGCTTGCCCTGAAGAATACATTCTGTTCCTGTTAAAACCTCACAGTGTTATCATCCTATCTCCTAAATCCTTAGATTAAAATAGAATTAATTTTTAAGGCAGCAGGACTTAGGAAAGAACATAAATTTAAAATTTTTAAACAATGTTTAAAGGGCTTTTATAGATTCATAGCAGTGCACTTTAGAAAGCCCTCATATCGAGACCTTTATCTTATAATTTCCCAAAAAGCTGGCAAACTGCCCATGAAGTGGTCTCAGTTACAAACTGTCATTTCTCTGCCGTGTCTCACTCACGTAACGATCCCTCTGTGTGCTGACTGCCATGGTTCAGCATATTTCAAAGAGTTACTGGGGTCTGGGTGAGACGCTCACGGAATTTCAAACAGCCTGCAAAGCGCCATCTCATTGCAAGATGGATTGTGTTAATTACCTTCACTTCAATATGGCCGCCAGAGGCCAACTCCCATGGCTTGGAGACCGAGGTCTACAATTCAAATTAGTTTACCGGCCTTTGCTCTTGACACCGCGTTGTTTTATTTATGAAATCTTTGCGTGAATTCCGAAATCACAGTGGGGCTTAGGGAAGATTTATTTTGTTTAGGACTCCAAGCCAATATTGATTTGCTGACACACTGAGTGATGCTTCTCTGAATTGCCTGGCATTCCAGGTTTCTGGGGGTGGGCATGGACATAGCTAAGTTTTGTTTAACCTGATAGTTGAAAAATTGGGTCCTGAGGTCACCCAAGAAATCCCTATTCTTTGTTTTTTTGGGTTTTTTTTTGTGAAGAAGATTGGCCCTGAGCTAACATCTGTGCTAGTCTTCCTCCATTTTATACGTGGGTTGCTGCCACAGCATGGCTTACTGAGCTGTGCTAGGTCTGCACCCAAACCGGCGAACCCTGAGCCGCTGAAGCAGAGTGTGCAAACTTAACCACTACACCACCGGGTCAACTCCAAGAAATCCCTATTCTTTAGCCCTCGTAAAATGACATCTTTTCAAAGCTGTTCTAAGATACCCACTTCCTTCTCTCTAGCTGCAGGTCCCTCTCTAGGTCTGTGCAGGGATTTAGAAGTGTACCTCACCCTATGTTAACTACGGGTTTGCACGTGTGCTCAGCTTTATTCACTGAGATATCACACTAGTCAGAGCTGGGCTAACTGATAATGTCTGAACAAAAGATTTTCACCCAAAGAGCCATTTGGTAACCAAACTTTTAGAAATGAAAACATTATTATTATTTGTCAGTTGGTGCGAATTGTATAAATCCCTTCTTTTAGGGTTTTAAGATGAACAGGTACCATTAATGAGAAAGGCAGGTAACGTTTTTAGGAAGCTCTGTAATGAGGGCAGAGTTTCTCAAAGTGTGGCATGGGGACGTCTGCTCTAGAATCAACTGGGAGCTTATCCCCCAATTCCAGATCTTCTGAATCTAAATTTCTGAGGAATCTTCATTTCTAACAGCCTTTCCAGGTAATTCTTGCACATTAGCTGTGAGAATCTTTGAAAGATGGTTTGTAAAAACTTTAGCCCTTGATTTTTTTTTAATTGAGGTACCTCGATTTCTAAAGCAACATCACTTAACCTACCAAATCTTTATTGAGAACGTATGATGTGATCTGTGCTGCACTGGATGCCCAGTGCCATGCAGCAGACATTTATAGAGTCTCCACCAAGGGTCAGACACCATCGCTGGCTGCCAGGGGTGCAATGCCAAGGCCTCGGGATTTCAGTCTGTAGAGACACACAATAATAACAAGAATAAGGCATAAGAAGAGACACGAGAATAAGGTGAAGTTGCATTTTAATATGGTAGGTGCAAGTAGAGAGTTAGCACAAAAGCTATGGGACCACTAGGAGGGAAGTTTTGCCAGACTGGGAGGGGTGGGGGGGTATGGGCAAGGAGGCTTTCTGGAATGCCAATATCTGACTGCAGGGGTTATGTCAGGTCTTGCTCTCAGGGCACCCCCCCCACTGTTCTGAGCTCCTTGTTTGTTCTCTCCTAAAATGAATTAGATCAGGACCAGGATGATATTTCTATCCTGCACACTGTCCTCTGCAGCCTCATATGGAATAATATTCTCCTTTGATTATTTGTATACACACTTTAACTTGTTCTTCTCTCCTTCCTTTCCATTTGTCCCTGTTTCCTGCACATCCAGCCTCACATCCACACACTCTTGCATTTAAGAACTGTGAAAACAAGGACTATGGACTTCTTTTTTGTATCCATCTCAATGCCTCGAAAATAGTAGATATGCCACGAATATTCGTTAAATTAAATGTATTTGTTGCACCATTTCTTAAAATACTTCCTTTATAGCCAAGAGCTCTGTGCTTATGTATTAAAGATTTTGCAATCTTATCCCTCATATATAAACATATCCAGAAGCTAATAAGTCAAAGACATGGTTATTAATATCAAGAGTCAAGAATGACTCATAAGTCTCCTCCAACAATCAAGGATAGAACCTAAGGGAGTGGAAGGCAAGCACTGAATTCAGTTGAAAAGGAATAATGGGGCAGCCCTCCCATGTCAGTTCTGCACCATGCATGGTTCAATTAGACTGGGTGCCTATTCCTCAGCACTTTATAATCCTCAAGTCACAGCCCTTTTCACATGACGATGCAATACTTATTCAACCACCTTCTTTTAAATTTAAAGCCTGTGAGCACAAGGACAGTCTATACTGTTCACCACTGGCCCAAGTGTCCCTTTCAAATAAAGGTCATCATAAGTGTCCCGTTTTGCCAATAATGTGTTAGCATCAGCAGTGTACATTTTGCACACTTATGACTTCATAGTAACAAAATGCGTAATACCAATTCTCTGTACTTTTACATGCAGGTATGTTTGTATAGTTGGTGAATGAGTGAATAAACTTTAGAGAGTAGAAATATGGGGAAAACCCACTTGTTACCCTACGGAGATTTGTGTTCTAAAGGAAGTGGTACTGATAGGGAGATAAACCACTATGAAATGGTAGTTCACTAAGTACCCAACTGGGATTTGGGGCAAAAAACTCTGTAGCCTTTCAGAGAAAGTGCTGGAAAGAAAAGTTACTCTAAGTTGAGGCCCCACTTTCCTAGTTATGATTATTCAAGCTAGTTTTGTGTGTGTGTGTGCAGCGATTAGATACTGCATTTCCTGTGTATGTGGATGAATTAGGCATTTCTTTTCTCCTTTCTCTGATCTAGGTTTGCCAAAATTTGACAACCATTTAGGAGAGCCTCTGAGGATTGTCTTCAATCTGAATATTCCTAAATGGTCTGACTTGGAGTTGACTAGGAATCAACCGCATTATTGGAAGGAAGTGAGCAACTGGACAATTGAGAAAAAAAACATTTTAATTCGGTTATGTGATTTTTTTTTAAAAAGCCTGTTTTGCCCTCATAATTGTAATAAGCTCATGAAAATAATATTAATTTGCCTTTCCTTTGCAAACACTGGCAGTTGTAGAGGAAAGGACTGGGAAATGTGATCAAGAGCAAAGCCCTGGGTAAATGCTCCCCTATTATTCCCTAAGGCGGTGGTTCTCAAACATTAATTTTCATTAGAGAATTCTATGCAGAGTTTATAACAATGCAGGCTCCTGGGTCCGCCCACATGCCCCTATCCTTTGCTGAACCGCTTTAATTGAACATGAAAGCAAGTTTATGTAACCAATACCAACTTGAAAGTAACTAAATGCACTCTGTACGTAAAATATAATGTAAAAAGAAGTTCACCATGCTCCCCAAACGAGTGGCTCAATAGGAGGTGGTGACAACAGATGATGGTTGATGGAAAGTGGGCAAGAGAGAGCCATTCTTTTGAACATACATTCTTCTTTTGAACCATTTTCTTTACCAAGTTTTCAACCTTCTTGGGGCTCACGATTAACTTTCACTTAAATGGCAGCTAAAATAAAGATGTAACACAGAAAAAATCCCTTAAGGGCAAAATAAAGGGAAAACACCAGAATGCCTTGAAACACATAAAAATGATGTGGTTGCACAACCAACTGGAGGGTTGTAGAAGATGTTCCCTGTCTGTCTGTCTTGCTTGGTATATGTTCCCAATGGAAAGATGGCTTGAATTCAACTTTTTTCTATGTGATATTCTCTGTCTAGAAACTTTCATGGAGAAAATTGTCTTTCCTTCAAACGGCAATGTCAAAATATCACTTTTTATGTCATTTGTATTTAGTGCATTTTTTTTTTCTTAAAGATCGGCACCTGAGCTAACAACTGTGGCCAATCTTTTTTTTTTTTTTTTCTGCTTTATCTCCCCAAATTCCCCCTGGTACATAGTTGTATATCTTAGTTGCAGGTCCTTCTAGTTGTGGCTTATGGGACGCCGCCTCAACGTCACCTGATGAGCAGTGCCATGTCCGTGCCCAGGATCCGAACCCTGAGCTGCCGCAGCGGAGCTCGCAAACTTAACCACTCGGCCACGGGGCCGGCGCTATATTTCGTGCATTTTTTGGTTGAAAAAGAATATTATGCAAATAAATAAATAGAGTCATGAGCAAATTAAATATAGAAAGTAAGAGCAATCGTGGAGGAATGTCATTCATTGAACACTGTGTTAGTTTCCTGGAGCTGCCGTAGTAAATTACCGCAAACTGGTGGCTTAAAACAAAGCAAATTTATTGTTTTACATTTCTGGACGTCAGAAATCTAAAATCAAAGTGTCGGCAGCACTGTTTTCCTTCTGGAGGCTTCAGGGGAGAATTGTTTTCTTACCTTTTTCAGCTTCTAGAGGCTGCCTGTATTCCTCCGCATGTGGTCCCTGCCTCCAACTGCAAAGCCGAGGACTTCAGTCTCTTGCTTCCATCATCATATCGCCTTCTCCTCTTCTGCAGTAAAATCTCCCTCTGCCTCCCTCTTAAGAGGACACTGTGATTACGTTTAAGGCCCACTCCACTAATCCAGGATAATCTCCCCATCACAAGACCCTTAACCTAATCATACCTGCAAAGTCCCTTTTGTTGCCTAAGGTAGCATTCACAGGTTCTCGCGATTAGTATCCAGCAGTCTTTAGGGACCACTGCTCAGCCTCCCACAATCACACCTGAGATAGATTTGCACAGTGATTTAGTAGATCTTGGATGTGTTCCATACATTTGTCTTTTTAATAAGTAGGCAAAACGATGAGAAGAAGGTGGTCTTCCCGCCACACGCATGGAACGCTTTGAAGAGGAATTTAATGGAGAGCTAATTGCATAGTGAGCCTTTCATTTTGATGCTCTAGCAGGAAAGCATGGTTTGAGAATTGCTTATGTTTCCTGTGGCTCTGCGTAGCACACATTTTTATACAAGGTCACTTGATCTAAATGATAATGCCTTTCAAAGTAAGATGCCTTTTCAAAGTAAGATGCTGAAATAACAATTGTTTACAAGTATGTCCTACCTTATTGTGTACAAGGACTTTCCTCTCCCATTGTATAAATTTTCTATCACTGCTGTAACAAATGACCGCAGTCTTAACGGCTTAAACCAACACAAATGTATTATCTTATGGTTGTAGAGTTCAGATGTCCCAAAATGAGTCTTACGAAGCTAAAATTAAGATGTCGGCAGGCTGTGCTCCTTCTGGAGGCTCCAGAGAAAACTATGTCCTTGCCTCTTCCAGATTCTAGAGGCTTCCTACATTCCTTGGCTGGTAGTTCCTTCCTTCATCTTCAAAGCATATCACTCCAACCTCTGCTTCCGAAGTCACATCTCCTTTTCTGACATTAGTCACCTTGTCTCCTTCTTATAAGAATTTTTGTGACTATATAGGGCCCACCTAGATAACCCAGGATAATCTCCCCATTTCAAGATCCTTCACTTAACCACATCTACCAAGTTCCTTTGCTACAATGGTAATGCATTCAAAGGTTCCAGAGATTAGGAGGTCGACATCTCAGATATCTCTTGGTACTGCCTACCATGGAGACCTTGCAGTTTAACCCTTACAAACATATGATAGAGGTGAGATTTAACCACAAGTTGTATTCTTAAAACTGTATGTTTTTCTCTACACGTATTGTCACTCATGTCATTAAATCTGTAACCTTTGTTTAGGGATTTTTAGTGAACATATGCTGTTGCTTTGTCAGTCCAGCCTTTATTTACCCTATTTTCAACAAATCTCCAATTTCTCTTGAAGATGTAAGCTTTTTCCGATTTCAGTCCAAATCTTTCGGGCGAAGTTGATTCCGTTACATGTTCTATGGTTGAAGTATGTGATGTTGTCTTCGCCAGTCGGTGTATCCCATAGTGACTGGTTCAGGGATAGGTATATGACCCGAATTAGACCTATTGGAACCTATGAGACTTTATCCCAGAACTTTGATTCAGATATTAAGGAACTGGACTTTCCTTTGTTGTTGGATTTGAACCTGGAAGGATATAAACTGGAGCCTTTTCTGGTTACGAGGAGAAATCCCTTCTGAGAATGGACCAGCATAAGGCTGAGCTGAGGAGAGACAGAGAAAGAGACTGGCTCCCAGTGTCTCTGTTTGAGACCTGTTCATGGTGCATCTGAAACTAGAATTTCCCCTGGAGTATTCTTTACGCGAGCCAGGACATTCTTGTTTGGGTTCAGTTTTCTGTCCCTTGTAATGAAGAGCCCAGGACCTCTCTTTGTCCCCAGTTCTGTTGCCCTCTCTCAGCTCATCATCTCCCCCCCATGCTAGTCTGATAGCTAGTCTGGTAGTCTGAAAGCCCTCCATGGTCTTCAGATCTCCTTGCCCCATGTTGTGTTCCCTTCCTCACCCACGCATCCTCTACAATACTGCCCACGTGCCTGATGCCTACTATCCAGTCGCATCTGTAGCACTCTCTGTGCACTGTATTTTCCTGTCATTATTGAGCCACTTGCAGTTCCTTAGCTGTGCCATGCTCTCCCGCTCCTCCTGTCTGCACAGACTGTTCCCTTGCCAGGATTGCCCTTCTCTGCCTGTCCTTCTTGGAAACACATCCTTCTAGAGTCCTCTCAACTCTCACCCCTACATGTGAAGCTTTCCTTGAGTTGCCCAGGTTGGTTTAGGGAGAACCTTTCCTCTGCTCCTGCTGCCCTTTGTCCACACCTCCTTTACACCACTTCTAAGAGACTGTAACTCTTGTTTGTTCCCCTAAATGGCAATCACCTTGTGCCCCCAAACTTTACACAGGGCTAAATACTGAGTAGGTCTTCAAAAATAGTGGTTGACTGAGTGTTAAGATGATGTGGTCATCTTAAAGAAGACCCAGACCGTTCTAGGTCTTCACAGCCTCCGCTTCCATTACTACTGAATACCTAGAATGTCTAACCAAGTGTTTTCCTGAGTGTCGAACGTGGTCGTGCTGGAGGTTTTGCTGCTGGGGGTGAAGCCCAGGGAAAAACTACTGGGTAACTGTTGGTTTGTGCGCCAGGGGCTGTTCTACAGCTTTAGCTGAATACCAGCTGGTTTCATCTTCAGCTCCAGCTCCCCTGCCTTCCTGAAGAGGCTGGAGCTTGATCCTGTGTCGATTTCTCTTGCTGTCTCAGGTCACTTTGTCAAACCCTGGTGGGAAAGATCCACTAGCCAAATGCAACTGTGGGGTTCCACAAAACATTGGTCACCTTGAAATGCATAGGGGTGCTTTTGATCCTCACTACGATTGCCTGGATCTTCAGTGCACAAATGTCACAGCACCTGGTCTGATGGGGAAACAGCTCACCTTGGAGGGACATGTGCAGCCTATTCTCTCTGCTGGTGGAAGGACCCCCATTCACCTACTTACACAAAAGACATACCCAATCCATGGTAGAGATTCCATATTTGCTGAACTGAACCTCACTCTTTGACTTATTAATTATGCAGGTCTTCTAAAAACCTTTACTAGAGATACTATCTTGTTGCTCTGGGAAGTACAAATAATTTATATATATATGTTTAGCTCATTCATCCTTCCATGAAGTCAATCATTGCAATTATTAATAACTTGATAATTACCCAACACTTGCTAGGAACCAAGAATTTTATTAAAATGAAGGAAATATAATCCTACCTTTAAGAAGTAGACATCATAGCAGACAAAGAACCAGTTAAGTGTGTAATTACAAGTATCATCATATACACTTAAGAGCAAAAAGAAATGCATTTTTCTAAATCATGGACAAATTCAGAGTTTTCAGTAATTTCAATTAATTCTTCCTCTGGGATAATGGAATCGTGGTATTGTGCTGTTGTCTTAAGAGCAGAAAGGAGTAAGGCATGAAAGGAGAAGCAAGGTATCTCAAACAGGGAGAGGGGAGAAGAAAACAGAAAATGCGATCACACTGGTAAAAGCAGACAGTAGTAGGAAATACAATCATTGGTGAGCTTACCGTGCACCCCTGGCAATTTCACATTACACATTCTCTTCAACTTCATAACAACCCCTCTGTGCAGGTGTGATGGTTAATCTTATGTGTCAACCTGGCTAGACTATGGTGCTCAGTTGTTTGGTCAAATACTAGTCTACATGTTGCTGTGAAGATATTTTTTAGATGTGATTAATATTTTCAATCAGTTGACTTTAAACAAAGCAGATTACCCTCCACAATGTGGCTGGCCCTCGTCCAATCAGTTGAAAGCTTTAAATGCAAAGACTGACATTTCCCCACTAAGAAGGAATTCTGCCTCCAGAATTCTGCCATGTACACATTCTGCCAGTTTCCAGCCTGTGGACTCAAGACTTCAACATCAACTCTTACTTGAATGTCCAGTCTGCCAGCTTGCCCTATGGATTTTGGGCTTGCAAGTCCCACAATCACAAAAGCCAATTGCTTAACATCTTTCTCTTGATAGGTAGATAGACAGATAGATAGATAGATAAATAGATAGACACAGATAGGTAGTAGATATAGATAGAGATACTGATATATCTATAAATATATATGTTTATAGTTATATCTATAAATATCATATCAAATATATTTATATATATCATGTATCCTGTTGGTTCTGTTTCTCTGGAGAACCCTGATGTGGGGGACTGGAATTTGCCACCCCAAGATACGTCTCTTTGGCATGAGGATTATTTTGGGCTGGTTACTTTCAAAAACTGCAGACAGGAAAGAAACTCTGAAAAGTAGAATTTACTTACCCTTTGTTAAGAGACATTTACATTGTAAAGGAAATCTCCATCTGTAAAGGTGTCTCCCTCTCTGTACCAGGAAGGGGGCATGAACTTATCTCTAGAAACTCTCATCAATGTGGAAGGCAAGGACTCAAGTCTGCATAATAACCTGACTCTTGTTTACTGTACTTGTGTGGTAATCTCCCATGATCGACTCCCCCTACCCCGACCCCCAACATCCTCTTTGTCTTTAGCTGAAGATGATTTTTTGTTTTTTAGATTTTTAAATTTTTTTCCTTTTTCTCCCCAAAGCCCCCCAGTACATAGTTGTATATTCTTCATTGTGGGTCCTTCTAGTTGTGGCATGTGGGACGCTGCCTCAGCGTGGTTTGATGAGCAGTGTCATGTCCGCGCCCAGGATTCAAACCAACGAAACACTGGGCTACCTGCAGCAGAGCGAGCGAACTTAACCACTAGGCCATGGGGTCAGCCCCTGAAGATGATATTTAAGGTGGTGGCTTCAGCCATTTTGGTGAGTTGCTCAGGTTGCCTGAGCCTCTCCCATGTATACATGTTATAAAGCTTTGTTTAATTTTCTCCTGTTATTCTGTCTCATGTGAATTTAACTAGTTCTCTGGCCAGAAGGACCCAGAGCGGGTAGAGGAAATGTCTTCCTCCCCTACACTGACTAATGTAGCAGGTATTATAATCACCACTTTATAAATGCCCTTAGAGAGGTTTGATAACTTTCTCAAGGACACAGAAGTAAGTAGGAGATGTAGGTTTCACGCTCAGGCCTGTGTGACCCCACAGCCCTCGCTCTCCCCACTATTGATAGCTGCTGAGAAGGGTTAGAGGAGAGGGGCACTGAGTTACTCTCTCTGGAACTACTAACTCAGGAAGAAGTTTTCCATGAGGCAAGAGATTAAATGAAAAAGAGCCATCTTTCAGGAACAACTACGACCCTTACTCTTTTTCTTGTATCTCAAGCTTCTCAAATCTAGTTCCTCAGAGGTTTGACATGAATGAGATGCTGTGTAAGAGAGAAAGCACCTAACACTCCTGGTCCACTTTAGGACCGCTGCTTGTAGAGGCTTCTATAGCTCTAGCCAGCTCATGGGAAGAGCGGCCACTTTGATGGAGCCCCTGCTTTGTGACCAATGCTTTAGCTACCTCGTCTATAATCCTCACCATAGTGTTGCCAAGGTTACTTCTTGTCTTAGCTGCCACAACAGGCAAACCCATGTAATGCCTGACGTGGGCCAGGCAGCCTTCCTACATCTTGTAGCCCCATCATAGGCCATACATGGCCTCCGGCTTGCCTGCTTAGCTGCCTCAGGCTGGGGAGAGAGTGACACATCCCTTCCCCTACATGTCAGGAGGGAGGGTTAGTCACATGACCCTGCCTACCTATGGGGACTAGGAAATGTAGGGAGGCATGTGGATCTTTGGGGAGCTCTAGTAGACTCTGCCACACCCTCATTTTGAAGATGAGAAAGGCGAATCTCAAAAAAATGTATGACTTGTGCTGTCACACAACTCATAATCGGCGAAGCCAGGCTTCCACCCCAGTTCATTAACGCTCCTGTGCTGTTTTCCCCACAATGCTTCTTCAAGGAAAATCTACTGCAGTTACTTCAAAACAACTCGGATGCAAAATGATCTGCCTGAGCTGCTGGGGATGCCAACCACCTCCCCTCCCCCAGAAAAGGAATCCCACTATTGCTCATACAATACAGCCGAGCAGACACCTGCTAACTTGGCATACGCTGCATCAATGCCACATTTCCCTACCAGGCCTTGATGAAGGTCTGATCATGTATTTAAAAAAAATCTGCCCCACTGTGAGGACTGCATCCCCTCCATCTGTCCCATGCTGGGCAAAATCTGCCACAGCTGCAAGCTACACCTGCTAGAGAGCCAGGCTGGGGACCTTGCTGGTGGGGGGCAATTTAACCGGTGGATGCAAAAAGCTGGCAACCACTTTGCAAAAATTTTCGTAGCTTTAAAGGAAATAAAAACAAAGAAAATGAAATGCAATGGGGGTTGGAAGACAAAGGCTGGTGCACCAGGACTTTGATTTTTCAATGCAAAAAATCATTTTGCATTTGCACTGCAGAGAGAGAAGGTGACCCACCCTCCACCCCAACCCAAATTGAGACAGCATACTTTTGTGTGGGTGAAACTCAATTTCGGGCTGCAAGTGATCTGCTGTGGGGGAGGCAGCTGACGCTCAGTGCCAGCAGCTCCATCTTTTCTCCTTTTTTAAACTTTTTTTTTTTAGTGAACAGAAAAATCAAGGACCACATTCCAGAGCCTTCCACTTGCCCCATTTCCTCATCTCTTCTCCTACTGAATCACATCCTTTGAACACCAGCACACAGTCCAGTGGGCTATTCCTGCTCTGGAGTCAGACTAGACCTGGGCTGGGCTCTGACCCAGCTGCTTAACTGCTCTGTCACTTTGGACAAGGTATTTTACCTTCCTAAGGCGTAATTTCCTCATCTATAAAGTGGAACAAAAATATGACTTAATTCATAGCATTTTTCTGAGACTTAGATGAGTCCATGTAGGAAAAGTACTTAAAGCTTAACACGGTGCTCGATGCACAGTAAGCTCTCCCAAAGTGGGAGCTGACATTATTACCAGTGGTAGTAAGATTAGCAGGAATTTGCTCTGCCTTCTGGAACCACGTGAATTTCTCAGTTAGCAGGTGAGATGGTAGAAGGAAGAGATGAGCAGTGGGGCTTGGTTGAGGGTGTGTCAACCTAGCTGAATAAATAGTTCTTCCAATATTTAACACAAGGCAGAGGGATGTAAGGATGACACGGGTTTTGAAGTCAGACAGGTAGGTTTGACTTGGCTGCTGTCTTTCACAGCCTTGTGATTCCGGACCTATCACTCAGCATCTTCGAACTTCGTCTATTAAACAGGCATAAGTTCATGTCAGTGGCTCTACAGCCTGGAGGGTAGTATCACTCCATGTTCCTAGGACAAATAAGAGAAAGCAAGCTTTTATACCAGCATGAGAAAGGGTTCACTTTAAAAAGGACTAATTTCATTTTCCTTATTTTGAAAGCGATTTGCCATCATTTTATTTAGAAGTCCAATGCGCTGTCCATTGCACCACAGAGCCCACCAACATTTTGTTTAAGTGTCAAGGAGAAAATTCAAATAAGTCAAAGAGAAAAAGTTACCTATAATCCCTCCACTCAAAGACAGCCACTGCCGACACCTTGGTGTTTATCCAAGAAAACTGTCTTGGTTGCAAGGTTGATGAGATAGGAAAACAGGCCACCTAGAGAGAAGGACTTTGGCCATGGAAGCAGCCACCATCTGGGGTCAATCTTGTGGTCATTGCCCTGCTGGAAGCAGAGGCCTCCAGCAGATGATAGGACCAGCCCCCTGCTATGATTTATTGTAAGGGCAGTGCCATCAGCTGTCACCCCGCAAGAAAGTCATCTCGCTCCCCCATCCGCAATGTGGTGGTCAAGATGGCCACACGACAAAAGTCGGTCTTAAAGACTCTTTATCCAAATGGAAGCAGGACATATGTTAAAATCTAGTGTACCCAGAGTATCAGTGTCTCCTCTCCCCTACCTCTTCCTTCCTCCCTCCCTCCCTCCTTCTCTCCCTCCCTCTCCTGTTTTTTCCAGCTCTTAGGCCTAGTCTTGGTTCTGTACTCCATGCAGCTCAGGGCTCACAGTCTAATGAGTGAGGTAGACAAAGAGGCAGTGACATCAATGTGATGAGCAATAAGGTGGAAGGGACTCAGGTAGCTCTGGAGCCCTAAAGAGGATCGTTATGCTCCCACCTCTGCCTGGGTCATGGAGGGACAGACAGAGAAGCTCCCCAGGCATCTTCTGTGCTCCCCTACACAGCACCCAGGCCCCTGCCGTAGGTCTGGTGTCCATCTTTCCTCACGACTACAAGCTCCAGGAGGGCAGACACCATCTCTGTCCCCAGTGCCTAGCCAGTGCCGGCTGGGAAGATGCTCAGGAAATACTGAGTGGACAGAAGCTGTTGAAAAGATGTGTGAGCTGCGGGGTGTTCATCATGGACGTCTGTTGTCTTGTTCTGCCAGTGTCCCTTTTCCTCTCTTCTGGTTCCCGCAGCACATCTTTCCATTACCTCTCCCTCAATCCATGGGATTTTGTGTGGCTGCTGATCTCAAAGCCAGACCCCAAATCCTGGGGAACATGGAGGCATGGGCACTGTTTGGCCAATCAGATTCTCTGTCTCCCAGGGACAGAGGTGATTAGAGGAAAGATGCAAGCAAGCCTGGAGTGAGGGCTGCGCTCAACCGCAGTGGCTCCCTCTCAGCCCGGGTGCCCAGTTTTTTCCTGGAGTCTCCGAGGAACCTCGGGGTCTTTCCAATAGATCCTTCTTTTTAATTGAAGTTAGTCAGAACACGTTTATCTTTCCTGCTAGAAAAAAATATCCAATATATGGTTTTTTAAAAAAAAAAATTTAATTGAAGTCAAATTCACGTAATAGTAACCATTTTAAAGTGTCCAACTCAGTGGCATTTAGCGCAGTCACAGTCTTGTGCAAACACCATCTCTACCAAGTTCCAAAACATTTTCATCACCCCAAGAGGAAACCAGTACCCATTAAGCAGTCAGTCCCTATGCCCCTCCCCCAGCCCCTGGCAACCTCTAGTCTACTTTCCGTCTCCACAGATTTACCTATTCTGGACAGTTCATATAAATGGAGTCATACAAGATGTGGTTTCTATCACTTAGCATCATGTTTTCAAGGTTTATCTACATTGTAGCATGTGTCAGTGCTTCATTCCTTTTTATGGCTGAATAATATTCCCTTGTATGGATATACCACATTTGTTCATCCATTCATTCACTGACGGATGGCTTGGTTTTGGCTATTGTGAATAGTTCTGAAACACTCTTGAAGAAGGAGTATGAGTTTGGAAGGTGAAGAAAATGGGAGAAGACATTTAAGAAAAAAGGAGCAACTTATCTAGGGCAGAGAAATGTTCCTGCCTGCTCTCCCCTCTTTCTACTCTTACAGGCTACAGTCCAATCTACATTGAGCAGCCACGGTAATCTTTCTAAAATGTACAGCAGATCATTTCACTTTCCTGTTGAAAAGACTCCATCCCACATTACCTTTCCTCCTGCCTACTATGCTGAGACCACAACACTGCTCTCCTTTCTGTTCCTACAACACACCAAGCTCATCTCCACCTCAGGGCCTTTGCACCTGCTGGACTCTGACAGAAACACTCTTCTCCCTGAACTTCTCAAGGCCAGCTTCCCCTCATCATGCAAATGCCTCCTCTGCGGAGAGCCCTTCCCAATCACTCTAGGGACGTCCTCCCCATCCACCCCCACCACCCCAGGTCACTTAACTGTCTCATTTTCTGAACTGATCTTTCTTGTTCATTTGTGGTCTGTGGTTTTTTGTTTGCTTGCTTTGGTTTTTGTTTCCCTCTGCTCTGCCCTCTTTTCTTAACCAGGACCGAAGCTCCAAGAAGGCCAGGAATTCACTGAATCCCAAGTACACAGACGAGTGTCTGGCATAGAAAGTACTCAGTAAATAATTATTTAATGAGCAGATGGCTGGGCGTGACCCACTGGAGAACTGGCAGGGAATATGGTGTGGCTGGTGTAGAGAAGGAGAGCAGGAGGTTCACGGGTTGTGATGGAAAAAATGACAGTGCCTAGAATTTCCGAGATACCTCTTTATGCCAGGCTCATTCAAACTGAGCTTTAGAAATTATCTGATTTGATTATTGCATGGTACTGAAGGGAATGGAATGCTCATCTGTTACTTCCGCCTCAGAGTCAACATAGAAACCCTAGAAGAGAGTTGTTCCTGCGAGGTGGCTTTGCAAAAGGAAGCACGGAGGACGGGAGGAATCAGAACCCCTGTGTTCTCCTTAAGTGCTGTGTCACTTTGGCCAAATCACCTAACCTCTTTCAAGTTCAGGTTTCTCACGAGCAAAATGGAGAGTACTAGAGTTTAAAAGCTTCCCGTGGTCTATTATAAAATCTGAGATGGTTCGTAAGCACTCTTGTTTCACCCTCAGAACCCCCCGGCGAGGTTGGTAGTGATTATTATTCTCTTTTTATAGTTGAGGGTCCAAGAAGGTAAGTTGCTTGCCTGAGGTCATCTGTTAACCCCTGGAGGAACCAAGACTAGGGTCCGGTGTTGCTTCAAGTCCAGGCTATTTTCCCCTTGCACATCCCTGCCTACCTCACTGGGCTGTTGTGATGATTGATTACAAATTACAAGCACGTGCATTCAGCCTTTTCTCCCAGACTCTGTATATCACTGACCCTGGAAGTGGGCTAGGTGTCCTCCTTGCTTCTCATGGCTCCTTCTGCATCTTTGCCCCACGCTCCTCCCCCAAAACCTCTAGTTTTGGGGCTCACACCATCACACTGTATCATCTGCTGCCCTTTCTTGGTGCACTCAACTGCCAACCCATCATTCCTCGAAGACGTCAGCACCTCCTTGTCGTCCCTCTCTCCTGTCACAGCTGTCATTCTTCTTGGCGATTTCAATGTACACATGGAAATCCTCTCTCATACTCTGGCCACTTGGTGTCTTTCCTTCTTTTCTTTTTCTTTTTTTTTTGAATTTTTTTTTAAACATCTTTGTTGAGTTATAATTTACATCCTACAAAATTCACTTGTGTCAAGTGTACAACATAGTGATTTTTAGTGGGTTTACAGTTGTGCAACCATCACCACAGCTCAACTTTAAAACATTTTTATCACCCCAAAAATATCCCCCCTGCCTATTTGCAGTCACTTCTCATTCCCAGCCCTCAGTTCCAGGAAACCCCTAATCCACTTTCTGTCTCTATAGATTTGCCTTTTTTAGACATTTCCTATAAATGGAATCATACGATATGTGGCCTTCTGTGTCTGCACTCTTTCACTTAGCATAATATTTTCAAGGTTCATCTGTGTGGTAACATGAATCACTACTTCATTTCTTTTTATGGTAGAATAATATTCCATTATATGGATATAGTATATTTTGTTTCTCCATTCACCGATGGGTGGACATTTGGGTTGTTTCCACTCTTTGGCCAGTACGAATAATGCTGCTATGAAATTCACATACAAGTCTTTGTGGAGACATATGTCTTAATTTCTCCCGGGTAGACACCTCTGAATGGAATTGCTAGGTCATACGGTAAAGTTATGTTTAATATTTTAAGAACTTCCAAATTGTTTTCCAAACTAGCTTCACCATTTTGTACTCCCACCAACAGCACATGAGGGTTCTGGTTTCCCCATGCCCACACCAACACGTGGTAATGTCTGTGTTTGTTGTTGACAGACAGGTAATATCTTTTTTATTGTCACAGACATTTCATTTTTTTGACAGACATTGCCCTAATGGGTGTGAAGTGTATCTGTTGTCATTTGGATTTACATTTTCCTGCTCACTAAAGACGTGGGGCATCTTTCATGTGCTTCTTGTCTGACTGCTCACTTTTTTTTTTTTTATCTCCTCTGTGCTTCTAATCTTGTCTTCCACCTAAAATCAGTCACACACCCTCACAATCAAATCCTGGACCTTGTCTATACCTTCCTCATGATTTCAATTTTGAACATTCCACTCTCAACCATCACTGTCTTTCCAGCTCACTACCTCTTCACCTCCAACAATTTTCGAGCACTACTGGGATCAAATTCTATTGATTCTAACATCTTTTCACTGTCTCTCATCCTCTGTCCTGTCTTCATCTTAGATTCCATGGGTTGTCATTAAAGTGATTCCCCTTGTCGACGAAAATAATCCATAACCAATCTATAAATGAAAATTTGGGAGAGTTTATTCTGAGCTAAAATCTGAGGACCATGGCCTGGGGCCTTTCTTCCCGAAGGAAGAAAGGGCACCAAAGAAGTGAGGTATACAGAGTGGTTATATACCCCCAAAAAGGATGTTTCACATATGATTGAAATGTCACCCCCACAATAGTCACAAGATTGCCCTGTCGGCACAGCACTGGATGGACACAGCAGGTAGTGGGTCTGCTATCTCAGAAGGCATGGCAGGAGGCAAGTCTATTGTCTCGAGCTGGGTGGTCACAGGTGAGCGCAGCAATCAGTTCCTAGCCTAAGGAAAGATGCTTAATCCTTAAGGAAATGCCAACATTGGGAGGGGGAGGGAAGTTGCAGCTTTATCTCAAGGGCCTTTGTTCTTGCCATAGGGAATATCTAAAGCAGACATACAATGATGTTCAGTGGCCATGGTCAGGCCCTTTTGGAAAAACAAGGTCAGGCCGAATTAGGTTTACACCAAATGGTTTCCTCACATACTCCAATATATCCTGTTGCTTGCCATTTCTATTTGTCACCCTGCATCTCTCTTCCTTCACTGCACTTTCTTGGTGAAACCACAAGTGTGGATGCACCCAATGTTATATCAATTATGCAACTTTACCCACACACTGAATGTAGCTTGAGAAAATACACACAATCAGGCCTTTCTTTCTTCTTCTTTTTTTTTTTTTGCTGAGGAAGATGTTCTCTGAGCTAACATCTGTTGCCAATCTTCCCCTTTTTTTGCTTGAGGAAAATTAGCCCCGAGCTAACATCTGTGCCAGTCTTTCCTCCACTTTATATGTGGGTCACCACCACAGCATGGCAGATAAGTGGTGTAGGTCTGTACCTGGGATCTGAACTTGAAAACCTGGGCTGCCAAAGCAGAGCACACTGAACTCAATCACTATGCCATGGGGCCAGCCCCAATCAGGCCTTTCTTTAAATTCATGACCGTAAACCTCATGGAATGTTTGGTGGTCCCTGGCAATCATCTTACCCATCCCATGTGTTCATTATCCCATTCCCCAGGTGACTATTTCATCCCTTTCTCCTCAAACCCTAGGACATCCTCTCCACATCTCATTCTTACCTGATGTCCTTGCTTCCTATTTCACAGAGAAAATGGAACCAATTATGAAGACACGACTAGCCATTGGCACCATAGCTATCCGCCTACAAGCATCTGTTCCTATGCTTTTTCCTTCCTGTTCTGTAGATAGAAAGTCCTGGCTACTATCTATGGCTAACTCACTGCTCATGCACTGCAACCCTCCCTCTCTTATCTATTCGTGGATGTTGCTCCAGGAACTGCCTGTCTGCTACAGCAGCAGCATGTCATCATGCTGTAATAACACCTGTCTTAATTAGGCCCTCGTTTGATTCCACATCCTTTATAACTACTCCCCTCCTCCACGTCTCTGCTCCCAGTAGCAGAAAATTCCTTGGTAGATTTGTCTTCTATACTAATTTGTCTCTGATTCTTCTCCGCCAAGTCCATCTTGAACCCACCTCAAACAGAATTTCACTCCTACCATCCACTATAGCAGCCCTCACCAAAGCTGCAACAACTCTCGACTTTGCTAAATCAGGTGGTCAATTCTTCAGCCTCATTTGACTTCACCTATGGCAGCATGAAACACAGTTAGTCGCTCCCTCCATCTTGAAGAGCTCTTCTTACTTGGCTTTTCCTCCTACCTCACTGGTTTCATGCCTCCCTTGCTAATTCTTCCACATCTTGCCAACTTTTAAGTTTTGGAGTGTGCCCAGGCTTAGTCCTTGGACCTCTTCTCTGTCTAAACGCCCTCCCAGCATGGTCTCATCCATGTGTGTGGATGTAAACATGTCTATAAATCACAACTCCAATTGAATCTCCAGCCTGGACCTCTGCTCCATATTCCCATACCCAGTTGCTCTCTCTATATTTCCACCTGGATGTCTAAAACATACGTCAAATTTAACACATCCAAAACGGAGCTCCTAATTCCTACCTCCTCCGAATCTGCCATTCCACTGTCTTTACTGTCTTGGTTAACGGAAATGCCCTCTTTTCAGTTTTCCAAATAAAAAATTCAGGAGTCGTCCTTGGTTCCTATACCAGTTTGCTACAGCTGCTCTAACAAAGTACGACAAACAGCGTGGCCTAAAAGACAGAAATTTGTTTTCTCTTAATTATGGAGGCTAGAAGTCTGAGATCAAGGTGTCAGGAGATTCGATTTCTTATGAGGGCCATGAGAGAAGGATGTGTTCCAAGCTTGTAGATGGCCCTCTTTTCCCTGTGTCTTCACATGCTCTTCCCTCTGTACATGTCCGGGGCCATCACATTTGGAATAACACCCTGTCTCCTTACAGGGTCCTACATGATTATTTACCTCCTTCCTACCCCATAACATTTCCTCTTTGCTCATCTGCCCCAACATACTAGCCACCTTTTTTCTGTTCCTTTAGCAAGCCAGGCTCTCCCTTATCTGAGAGCTTTTGCTTTTCTCTCTCCCGGGAAAAATCTTCCTTTAGGCTCTTCACATAGCTGGCTCCTTCTCATGCTCAAGTCTCCCCCCAAACGTGACCTACTTTGACTACCCAAAGTAGCCCTCCTCCAAACTTACTCACTGACCTCATTTCTCTTTCATAGCTGATATCATCGTCTGCCATCGTCTTGTATAGTATTTGTTTACTTGTTTACTGTCTATCTCCTTCATGAGTATATCAGTTCTCAGATGGTCATACTCTTTTCAATCTTGGTCACCAATCTACCGCCAGTCCCAGGGGATTGATATATGCTTGCTGAAAGAAAAAAAATGAGTAAATGAATTAATGAGACCCTCTCATGCCCGCCCAGATTAAGAATCTTTACACCAACAACAGCGTACTCTTGAAACAATTATTTGAATACACATGTATGTGTACACACACACATACACACACTAGGTAGGAGACAGGGCGGGCAGAAGACTAGATTAAAAATAGAGTTTGGAAAAGAGTGTCAGTCCTCTTTGTTCCTGTAACCAAAGCCTTGTAAATACTACTTTTCTCTAAACTGAAATGAGAAGCTATGAATTCTAGAAGATTTTGTGAGTAAGGCCTCTCTCTGCCTTGGGACAAATGGTGCCCAGCCGAGCTGTGTGACATGGAAGGTGAGATCATTTTCGGCAGCTGCCATCAAACTTGAAAAGGGTTGATTGATATGACAAAGTCTTTTCACAAAGAACATAAATCAAAGGAAATGACTGACAGCGAAGTAAACATTTTAGAACTAGAGTAATTAGGAATATATTAGCAATTAAAATAAACTTATTATCATTAGCAAAATTGGCAGCTACTTGCAATTTCCCCAGGGGCCTCATTTCAAGTTTATCCTTGTAGATTATATTAAGGCAGGAGTCATGTCTTTGGAGATACAGTTTTAATTTTTGTGGATTTCGTTTTCTCGCATCCACATCCACAGTAAACAGACCTCAGTGGTCCTCGAATAACAATCTTGTGGATCTGAGGTTTGCTAGGAGCCGGACGCAGGTGTTCTAACACTAAAACTGAATAAAGCTGTTGTTTACCCAACTCTCAGAGAAAATTAAATTAGAGAATATAATTTTTAATTTTTTTCTCTTATAATTTTTTTAAAGACTTCTGCACCTGTTACCATTTGTCTTCCAGGGAGTGCTAGAAAATGACAAATCTCCTCAGCTTGAAGTAAATAAATAAACTAATCAAGGAAAAAACAAGGTCGCCAGCCTTCTGAAATCAATAGCATCTTCCCTCTGTGGACACATGTGCTGATGGGTCCGACTTTTTGGATAGTAGCAGAGGCAGGATTGAACCCTCCATCTCTTTTGGTTCCTTTGTACCCTTGGCTTCCTGCTCATCCCTGCGATAATGGGGAGAGCATCTTTAGCATCACAATGCATCAAAACTGTATCAGTTAATGTTCTTTGTTGTTGGTAGTGAAAACTGACCCTGGCAATAGAAGCAAAATGGTGAGAGAATATTGGGGAGCTCACAGAATTGCTGGGGAGCTGGGGAGGGGCATAATAAAGAGTTTGCCTTGCCCAAAGAGAAGGTCTGGCTTTTGTCCTCGGCTTCTAGGAGGTGATCTGTAGTCTTTGTTTCTCTAGGGGCCTTGAGTCACAATGGTTAGTCTAACTACGGCTCTACCTGTGTCTATTAGGGTGAGGGCTGTCCACACCAGAAAGACGAACAATGTAACTTGAAGGTGGGAGAAGCTTTGGGTCACATAGTATCAGTTGACCTAGAGACCGAGATTAACCATATTGACAATTAATCAATCAATCATGCCTACGTAATGAAGTCCACATAAACACTCTGGGCACCCAAGCTCAGGTGCGCTTTCCCGGTTGGCGGTACCTTGTATGTATGGTTACATGTCGATGCCGGGAGAGGAATGTGTTTGGACTCCGTGGGGAGAGGACAACAGAAGCTCCACATTTGGAAGTCTCCTGGGCTCTGCCCTATGTGTCTCTTCTTTGGTTGATCTTAATTTGCATCTGTTCCTTGTAATAACCTGTAAGTGTAACAGCTTTCAGTCAGGTCTGTGAGTCGTTCTAGAGAACTGTCAAGACTGAGGGTTGTTTGGGGAACCCCCAAACTTGAAGTTGGTGTCAGAAGTGAGGGAGGCCTTGTGTGGAGGCTACACCCTCTAAACTTTGTAGCTGGCCTTACCGATTTGCAATAGGGGCACCAACAGCTGCAGTGGGCAGGAATTAGAGATGCTCTGGAGTGCCAAGAAGCTAGAAGCAGGAAGTGGAGTAACCATTGTCCAGGTAAAACTGTCTGGCCAGGACACCACAGTGATGACCTTTCCACCCCTCTGTCACAGCTCTCAAGAGAAGGTCCACAAATAGGGGTCATGTACCCCCACACTGCCTGTTGTTTAGAAATCGGAGAAAAAAAGTAGGTGCAACTTTGGCTTCTATCTCATCAAACTTGGCACCTAGAATTGCCCTCCAGCAAGACCCAGAGGAGTCGATGCTGGGCACCAACACCGACAAATGTCCACTTCAAAAGTAAGGCTATGAGAGACAGTCAATATGAGCAAGGTTCTGCTCTGTGTTAGAGATGTTCTACTCAGAAGAATCTGGAAGACTTAAGTCTCCTCCCACTGAGGCTGGGGAGGATCCAGAAACAGCAGATTCCCCAGGGGCATGGCAGGGCGAAGCTCGGAGGCTGTGGGACAGGCTGGGCTGAGAGGCAAATAAGGAAGCAACTCAGGAGACCAGAAAGGGGGAGGGCATGCCGGTGCCCATCTGAGAGAGGCTGACCTCACGGGAAACGAAAGAAATATTTTATTCTGTCTTCTGGATTCTGAATGCACTTGTGATCTGCCACTAGTAACATTGTGTTCTTCATGGCAGTGACCAACTGGGTCTGAACCCTTTCCTTTGGGTCTGGAAGGGATGTAATGGAAGGGTTACCCAAACAGATGGTGTAATAAGCTGCTTGACAGTAAAGGGATTAAGTTTAATTAATGGGCTTTAATACACACGGCAGCATTTTATGCCATTCCACTTTTCAGATGAGAATTATTGCCTAGTTAAGCAGGAAGAGAATCCATAGTTATGAATTTTAGACTGAGGAAGGACTCTGGAGACCACGTGGTGGGAGGTGGGGAGGCGAGTTGATCTGTGCACATAGAGGGTGGGCCTCAGCAGTCTTGGAGGAGCCAAGGAGGAGACTTTAGCTCAGGGGTTTTCGAACCCTACTTCTGCGAGTTTCCCATGAGCTGGGCCTCTATTATCAAACAAAACCAAATGCTGTTCTTCTCCCAGGTCTGTGTAGACAAATAACTGACCGAATTGTCTTGGTTCACCTCAGGGTGGTACTCAGGGACATTGACACCTGCTTCAACCTGAGAAGATTCCCTTTTACGTGCCGTAAGTATTAGGATTTGAATAGAGAACTCAGGCTGCTAAAACAATGCTTAGAAGCCACTGTGTCCAGTTTCTTATCCAGAGGAGGCATCTCCTCCTACAGAATCCTGCACAGATGAATTAAACATGTTTTAATTAACAAATTGTGTTTAAACACAATTAAACCTCCCATTAAACACGGTAGTGGAAAGGACTTGTCCACCCTTTGAATCTGGGTGCATTTCTGACCACTTCAGCCAACAAAGTACGAAGGGAAGAGACTTGTCCACTTCCCGCAGCAGTCAGCTCCACCATTCAGTTATCTCTTGCTGTATTAAAATTTAAAAACCCACAAACATAAAAGAACTCCTTTAATATATCTCCTTTAATATATATCTTTTGTGGGTCAGGAATTCCAGCAGGGGTCAGCTGGGTGATTCTCTTGTTCTATGTGGCATTGACAAAGGTCAGTCACTCAGTGACACTCAGAGATGGATGGGCTAGTTTAGAGGGTCCAAGACAGCATCACTCAATATCTGGCGTGTGGGCAGGGAGGGCTGGAATGTTGGGGCTGGCTGGAAAGGGCACCTATACCTGGCTTCTCCAGCGTGGTGGCCTCAGGCTAGTCAGACTTCTTACGTGGTGGCTCAGGACTCAAGAAAAGTCAGTGTTCACCAGAGTGAAAGCTCCATGGATTTTTATGAGCCAGCTCTGTAAATTACAGAGCATCTCTTCCTTGGTACTTTATTGGTCAAAGTAGTCAGAAACACACCCAGATTCAAGGGAAGGGGCCTGGACACCATCTTTCAACAGGAAGGATGTAAAATAATTTGTAGCCATGTGCTATTGGAAAATTCTGTTTCTTGAGGAGCTTTTTCTAACTTGGGGAGTAAATTTGCCTCCTTATCTTCAAGTCACTGGTTCAGTTGAGGGCTCATGAAACATTTTTCCCTTGTTTTTTCACGTAGCCATCCTTCAGGTACCTAAAGACACCTCTCACTCAGCAGTCTCTTCTCTGACATAAGCTCATGGCCCTCCATCTTTCTTCACACATAATGATAAAAACAGATGTATCAAGCACCAACTATGGGCAAACACTTTACACATCATCTCTTTTAAACTTGGCTAAAACCCAATCAAGCAGGCACTTTAAATCTTCCCATTTTACAGATGAGTAAACTGAGACACAATGAGGTTCAGTAATTTGTTTAAGGCCCCGAGACTTGAGCCCTCAGTGGTGGAGTAGGACATCCTGGTTCCTCTCCTCCGAGTAAATTCAAATTAGTAAGAGTCCTTCCTAAAATGTCAACTCTTGCTTTTATTAAACTAATGGAGACAAGCAGAAGTTTGGAGATTAAAGTAATTAAACAAGGAAGCCATCAGACTGAGCGGGCTCTAAGCTCTTGGCAGCCTGTGAACAGAAACCTAAGCCAGAGTCAATTCCTATAAAGACCTCAAGATTCAGAAATGGAGACCTAAGAACAACCAATCACAAACAGCCAGGTAGGTTCTCTCAAATAAGGCAACTGCTCAGCCTCAGCCAATCGAATAATTGCTCTGCTTCCCGTCCCCTCTACAGAATTCTCTCCCCAACCCCCGGCTGAGGAGCACTCCTCACCACTCTCAGTTTGGCGCTGCCCGATTCAAATTGATATTTGCTCAGATAAACTCTTGAAAATTTTAATGTGCCTCAGTTTATCTTTTAATGGAGGAAAAAAATCATTTTATACTTGATTTTGAGATGTGTTTTATTGGAGTGTCTGATGTTTGGGGGTCTCGCATCCAATAACACAAATTCATACCCATAGATATGGGTCAGGAAGCCCTGGGAACTTACCTAGTCGTCCTATTTCACCCCCTTCTCATTTCCTGTCTTCAGTCTACCAGCCAGAAGAAGTCTTCCCTCTGATGGGTACAACAGACCAACCCAAAAATGCAGCTCACCACCAGTCTCCCCTAAGGCAAGCAAAACAGTCAAGATTAATTTTCCTAGACCTTTTTCATTGGGTTTGTACAAAGTAGACCAAGTTTCTTCATCTGTAAAACGGGATAATAGTACCTACCTTTTTGGGTCACCATATATGGAGGTGATTATTTTGTTTACAAAATATGAATAGTTAACCATTACTGAGTGCTTCCTATACGGCAAGTACAAGAGCTTTACATATATTTGTTTCAGTTACTCCTCATAGTGTCCAGTAGATGGAAGGCGCTTGATAAGTATTTGCTGATGGAAAGAAGGAAGGAAGGAGGGAGGGAAGGAAGGTGGGAGGGATGGAGAGAGAGAAGGAAGAAAGGAAGGAAGGAAGGAAGGAAGGACGGAAGGAAGGAAGGAAGGATGGGAAATTGTAGAGGTGCTAATAAATTTGGGAGCTTGGTTTTTGTGTCATGGATTCGCAGTGAGAAAACTCTTTTGAAGGAAAATGAAGGCAAAGTACTTGTAACCATGATATTAGTTATGCAGCACAAAAATACTAAATTATATATAATAATAAAAATAATAGGAACCAAATCGCTTTCTAGGTCAGTGTTCCTGGAATTTATCAGCACAAAAGAAGTAGGAGGACTATTTCGCTGTTACTGGAATTTGAAAAAAAAAACCCTCTTCAAGATTTACTTCTACTTATATACACAAAATGTTGCAGCAGTTTCCTCAGGAAGCACAACTAGTCTTGTTATATTTCCAAGAGGCAGAGAAACGAGTCTATTTTGAATAATGATTTGCATAAACAGACACACACCATGACTCTTTAAACTATCGCACTCAGTTTGAGTGAAATGAACCTGACTCTACTTGGAGCTGTCACGTTGTGATTTATTTCCTAATTTCCCTTCCTGTCAGTAGACTGGAACAATCACAGCCCATTGTACACCTGTCCTTCACGCCCCATGGGTCCTCTGTTTCTGAGAAACACAGTGACTATGGTGATGGTTTGAGGAAGGACACAGCCTAGCCAGCCCAGGCTGGCCCACGACGAATTATGAAGTAGATATTCCCAGCCACCCTACATTATCACTCAAGGCTCTTCTCTGTGTCACCAGTGGTGGAACAACCTGTCCAGACTCTGCCCCTAGAAGGAGCTCTTATCCTAGATTTTGGTGAAAAGGTCTTAAGATGAGGAAGAGCCCAATGACCAGAAGAATGGGGCATCCTTGCTGGGTAGCCTGTTAGATTCCCTTCAAACGTGGACACCTCTGTGGTGATCCTACTTAAGTCATGCGATGTGGTTCTTACATCCAGGATAGCTAACGTCTTGGAGGGATTGCCTCACTGACTCATTCATTCAATCATTCAACGAATATTTATTGGGCACCTAAGGAGAGTCAGGAATTGTGCTGAGAGCTAGGCTTCAGAGAAGAAAAAATAAACTTCTTCCCTGCCCTCAAGTAGCTTTAGTCTAGAAAATGATGCAGTAGAGAGTATAGATTTGGGCACAAGACCCTGGAACCACTATACCCTAGTAATATAATCTCACTGGGCCTCGGTTTCCTTTTCTGTAATATATAAATGATAAGACTGCCTACCTCCAAGGGTTGATGTGGGAATTAACACTTTCAAAGAACGTGGGCAGTGCTGAACACACAGTGCTTAAAAACATCTTAGAGATTCTTTTTTTTTTTTTTTGAAAGATTCGCCCTGAGCTAACATTTGTCGCCCATCTTCCTCTTTTTTTTTCGTTTTGCTCCCCAAAGCCCCAGTGCATGGTTGTATATCTTGGTCGTATGTCCTTCTAGCTCTTCCATGCCAGCTGCCACCACACCATAGCAACTGACAGACTGTGGTGTGGTTCCACAAGCAGGAAATGAACTCAGGCCACCCAAGCCGTGAGAGCCCTAAACTTTAACCACTAGGCCATCAGGGCTGGCTTGATATTTTTATCCAGTCGAACGACTACTCCACTGTTTGTTCACTTATGCGTGAATGAATAGAATACCCCAGTTCCTGACATAGTAAGTTTCACAGGAAAAATTCAAGACTCCTTTGGCAACTAGAGAGTTTAAGATGAAACTGGGAGTTCAAGAGTGAGTTTGTCTGAAGGCGAGACTAGAAGTTTGCAGCCAACATATCAGACACCTGTGTTGCAACTGCTCTTGAGAATTTCTAGAGTCTTAGACTGTCTCTGTCTTGTCTCTTCTGATCCAGGGGCCGAGATCCCTTATACTGGGCCTGACCTCATGCCTCTGTCAGCTTAGAAACTAAGTTTTCTATCTGGAATACCCGTAGTACCAGCTTCCTGCCAGAAGCTAGATCCTTTTTAGGCTTGATGAATCCTTGCTGTCAAAATGCACAAGTTCAAGCACAGGCATATTTGCTAAACTAGCCTGCTGCTCATGGCATGTCATCTCCTACCTGAGTAATCAGACACAAGCTCACAGACCTCTCAGTGGCACAGCTGTAGGTGATTGCCTACAATGTCATCTTCATGCGGAAATGGGAGAGTTTTAGCTCTGGAAGGTGGAGTCATCTGGCCGATGTGACACAGTGGCAATACATCCATGGGTTTGAACCAGTTCTCCAACACCAGAGGTCATACTCTTCACCCCACCCTGTCCTGCTTCCAAAAAATAGTGAAATGATGAGCACTAGACTTTTGGGTAGGAGTAGTAGATATTACCTTAATTTATAGTTTGAGTGCCTTTGGGTGTCTCCTTGGCACTCTAAATATTTCTCCCACTGTCCACACAGTGGTAATGCCACATAGTGCCTGAAATCCTGCCATTCCAGTTCAGTTCCTTTGGTCTGGCATTTGAGATCTTCTCTACCCCTATCTAATTTCTCAGGCTTACTGTTCAGAAATCCCCTTTATGCAGTTGTCTCTATGGCCAAATTGACAAGCCTCTGCTTCACTCTACCTTCTTTGGCTTTCCTGCCTCTTTGCCTCAGTTTATGCTCTTGCCCCCATCTGGCAAATCCTAATAACTGCCCAAAGGAATAAGTGCCCACAGTAAATGCTTACCAGGTGTCTGCTGAAAGAATATATTTCTTTGTACTCAATATCGCTCTATGAAACTTCTTTTTAAATGCAAACATAATACACATACCAAAATAAGAAGCACGAACATCATATTGTTTACTATGACTGGGATGGGAGGAGTTTTTTTAATCTTTTACATATTGCACTTTGTTTTTGCAAATAGGGTAGAGGATAATAATTTTGTAATAATAATACATTAAAAATAAAACAACTCTTGGGAGGTGTAATACCTTAAAGTGCTGTCGACAAAAATAGTCCATAACCAATTTATAAATGAAAATTTGGGGTGAGTTTATTCTGAGCCAAATGTGAGGACCATATAGCCCAGGGACTTCCTTCCCTAAGGTAGGAAGGACATCAAAGAAGTGGGGTGTACAGAGTGGTTATATACCTTCAAAGAACATGTTTCACATATGATTGAAATGTCTGTTTTATAATAGTCATGAGATTGCTCTGTTGGCACAGTGATTGATGGACACAGCAGGCAGTAGGTCTGTTTTCTCAAGCTCGGTGGTCACAAGTGAGCACAGCAATCAGTTCCTAGCCTAGGGAGAGATGCTTATCCTTAAGGAAATGCCAATGTGAGGGAAGTGGCACTTTTATCTTAAGGGCATTCATTCTTGCCTTTCAGACATAGGAAATGCTTAAAGCAGACTTACAGCGCATGATCAATGGCCACATCAGGCCCTTTTGGAGAAACAAAGTCAGGCTGAATTAGGTTTACACCAAATGGCTTCCTCATATACTCCAATATATCCTATGGCTTGCCATTTATTTGTCATTGCTAACATCTGAACATCTGAGAATGAATGAGTTTATTCATGTCCTTCCTAGTCCAGAATAGGGGTAAAGCACATTGGGCACTTTTGGAGAGAGGCCCAGTGAAGTGTAAGGCGAGCAGAAGGAGCCTTAGGAGATATACTTCTTATACTTTATAATTAAGAAAGTGGTGGGTAGGGATTACCCACCCTGAGGGGATAATAGGCAGTGTTTTTAGAAAACTTGTTAGCAGCAAATTGACTGGTGTTGGGCAGTGACTTTAAAGAGATGGAATCTAACAATGACAACTAACCTTTACACTGAGCTGTTTTTTCTTTTTTAAAGATTGGCACCTGAGCTAACAACTGTTGCCAATCTTTTTTTTTTTTCCTGCTTTATGCCCCCAAACCCCCCTTTACATAGTTGTATATCTTAGTTGCAGGTCCTTCTAGTTGTGGGATGTGGGACGCCGCCTCAATGTGGCCTGACGAGCGGTGCCACGTCCGCGCCCAGGATCCCAACCCTGGGCCGCAGCAGCGGAGTGCGCGGGAACTTAACCACTTGGCCACGGAGCCGGCCCCAACACTGAGCTGTTTTTAAATATTGTCTTTCCTTCACTGAAATCGTCTTGTTAAAGCTTCACAAAGATCCTTTGAGGTCATTATTATTACTCACCTTACAGGGGTGGAAATGGAGGCTAAAGAAGTTTAAGGTGACACTGCTCGTGTATGGCGTGTGGGTCAAATCCAGATCTCCGGACTCTGGAAGATGTTAAAATAAGAGGGAAAAGTAGAGGCAGGGCAAGAGGCATGCCTAGGAGGCAGCTTCCATCAGGAAGTAAGAGCGCCCTGTGGTTCTTTTGTTTAGCCTGGCCAGCTGATTCGGGGAAAGGGAATCGCTCTGCAGAAAGCCGAGGACGCGGACATGGAAGAGGACGACGTCTAGGCTGGGGATTGCTCCTGTCTCCTCTGCGGGAGCTCCTCCACCGCGGAGTCACCCCTCCTTGCTCCCCGGGAGCGCAGGAAGCGCAGCGCCGCCTGGTCCCGCGCGGCCGCCGTAGCGTCCCCGTTGCCATGGCTCCCGAATCCCGGTGCGGACGCGCAGAGGCGTGACTGGGAGCGGGAGCCGAGTCTCCGGGTCCACGTCGAGTTTCCCGTGCCCGCGAACCCGAGAGGCGCCATGGGCCGGAGTAAGCGCCCCCCTCGCACCCCTGCCTTCGATCTTCCCCCCTCCAGGAGTTATCCTGGGTCGCGCGGGACCCTCGGCGCCAGCCTCCAGGCCGCCGCCGCCCCATCCCCGGCCCTTCGCCCTCTGCAGACCCGCTGAGGCAGGTCCTTCTCCGGCTGGCGGGGCAGAGGCCAGGCTCCGCATCCGTTCAACGGGAGTGGGCGTGGAGGGGCGGGTGAGAAAGACCCTGGGCATGATGAAAAGGGGTAGTGACAGTACAGGGGTTGGCGTCCGACAGCCCCGGGCCGGCCCTTGCACCTCCTCGCTTGCTGTGTTGGGTGGGCTCGTAGTCTCTGTCTCAGAGCTGCAGTCTTCAGAGTCACTGGGGAGGCAGGGCAGCTGACTCCGGAGCCTGCCTCCTCCACCTGCTGGCTATGAGACCGTGTGAGTGACTTCACGCCTTTGGCTAAGCCCCCTCGTCTCCAAAACAGAGGCAATAATAGTATTGTTTTGCAAACATAGTGAGTGTTGTGACAGTATTTGTTTAAAATGACACCAAGAGAATGTGCAAAGTGATGAGATTAATAGTTACTTGTATTAGAAGCAACCATTTTTATTAGTTTGAATCATTCCGATACCAACACCGTTTTTGACCTCCCCAAATGACGGTTCAGTACAGTTCAACTTGTAAAAGTGTCATAATTAATATTTTAAATCCAGAGACTGTCCTTAGATGATGGGGTTTCTGCCCTGGAAGAGCTGATAGTCTGTGGTAGAGGGTGGATTTGTGAATGTTAAGCCCCAATCCTAAACCGGTTACTGCTATTTTCCCTCACACTGTTCTGTAAAACAGTAAACAAAAAATTAGACAAACAGTAGTAAAAAATTAATGAAAATTTTGCTTCTATCCTATGACCCACCCAATTTGCTCCCAGCTACTACCAAAGAAAAATGAAAACCTTTGTCCACACAAAGACTTGTGTATGAATATTTATAGCAACTACTTTCATAGTAGCTAAAAAAATGGAAACAACCCAAATATTCTTCAACATTTGTTAAAGGATCAACAGACCCACAGGCTCACTGTAAGCTGGAGGTGGGTCTGACTCATTTATTACCTGGCCTCCACATGTCCCCACTCTAAAAAGAATGCCTTGAGAATGCTTTGTGTTTCCAAGTGTTAATGTCGCTTCAAAGCCTGTGTCCCACAGGCCTCACCATGTATTGGTGTTCCCGTTTTCCCAGTGCATTGTTACTCAAGTAAATGGGCATCAGTTCTTTTGGAAAGGACTGGAGGAACCACGGCCATGTACTCTCATTGTGGTATTGCAGAGGCCTTCCCCCTGGGGACCCAGCCTCTGTTTTGTCAATGGGTTATCAGCTAAAATACAGGACATTCAGTATTTTTATTTGCTACATCTGGAAACCCTAGTTTCAAGTCCAAAAACTGGCTAAGGTGTGGACACTGGGCAAGAAATGGTGAATTTTTGTTGGGGTGATTGTCTCTAGACTTCTGTTCCTCACTCCTTGTTGTATTTAGATTGTAGAGATTGAGTCATTCTTGTACCTCTGTTGGCTGCCCATCTGTGTTGGCCTTAGGAGTGTCATGTTCTGTTAGCCATTTCCAGAGCTTTCCGTGGATAAGACCTCCACTGGCTGTCGCTCCAGCCAGCCTTGTCCCTCATTTTAAAACATCTATCCACCTAACTTCTGAATTTAAGTGCTGCTGCCTGCCTTCATTGTTTCTGGGGTCTGTCATCCCTGTTTCTATCATTTAGTCCCGACTTGTCACAGCATCTCCTGTGGTCAGCCCTGGCCTCCAAAGGAGAGCCACCATGGAACTTTTGAGTGGTGCTGGTGCCCTTTACACCTTGGGGGATCAGAATTGGCCACCCCAAAATGTGTCTCTTTGGCATGAGGATTATTTGGGGCTGGTTACTTTAAAAAACTGCAGACACGAGAGAAACTCTGAAAAGTGGAAGTTACCCTTTGTAAGAGACATTTACACTTGTAAGGGAAATCTCCATCTGTAAAGGTGTCTCCCTCTCTGTACCAGGAAGAAGGGGGGTATGACCTTATCTCTAGAAAATCTTATCAATGCAGAAAGCAAGGACTTAAATCTGCATAATAACCTTACTCCTGTTTACTGTGCCTTTCTGGTAATCTCCCATAACTGACTCCCCCAACTGCCAACATCCTCCTTTGTAGCTGAAGATGGTATTTAAGATGAGAACCTCCACCGTTTTGGTGAGTGACTCAGTTTTTCTGGGTCTCTCCCATGTACACATGTTATGAAGCTTTGTTTAATTTTCTCCTGTTATTCTGTCTCATGTGAATTTAATTTGCAACCCTAGCCAGAAGGACCTAGAGTGGGTAGAGGAAATGTCTTCCTCCCCTGCACCACCAGCACATTCATTACTGCTTTAGCAGATGGTGTGACCTCTGGGCCCTCCCCAGGGACATAATTATTGCCTAGGTTTCCAGCCTTTCATAATTTATCCACTCCACTGTACACACTCTGTGAGCCTTTTATTCAATTCTTCCATTGTTTTCACAGAAATTTTAGTATTTCTATCTCATATAGCACAGACTGTCACTTTTTCCATGCTTCTGGGCACCACCCTAGCAGCCTGTTTGCAACACCTCCCAGAGTCCTTGAAATCTTTGACTTCCTAGAGAGTGTTCTCAAATCAAGACTCTCTTTTATCTGACTTTATGTTCCTCCCTCCTCGATTCAGGACCCATGAGATCCATTCCCACACGGGCACTTCTGCCTCATGCTGGGATCCATCGGTTAGGATCTGGACCTCCTTCAAGATCGAGTCCCTTTCCTCCCTTATCAGGCCCAGCACATCCCTGGCCGGATAACGTTGTGACTTAGACGTAGTTGACCAAGTGGCTGGGAGGGCACGTGCATGCAGATCCTGAGGGGAGCTCTTGTTCTGCATAGGGGAGTGCTAGCCCTTAATAGGGAGGGGGGAGCCATTTCTGCATGCTCTGAGGGGTCAGGCACCTGTGGATTCAAGATGTTGCCATGAATCAACCCAGATTTACCTATCCCTTTGTCAGGGCCCCGTTCTTTCCACCTGGGGCTCTGACCTTTATGTGGCTGACCTGCCTAGACTGGGATTTTAACTTTCTTTGTAGCTCTGCTTCTCTTTTATTTAACAAATTTACATTTATATATTTTATTTAAAATCATGTTTACATAGAAGAAACTGCACATATTTAAAGTGTATAATTTGATGCATTTTGACATGTGTACAACTATGAAGCCATCACCACAATTAGGATAATAAACATATCCATAATCCCCAAAAGTTTCCTCGTGCCCCTTGGTAATCCCTCCCTCCCTTTCTCACCCCATCTCCAAGCAACCACCCATCTCTTTTCTGTCACTATGGTTTGGTTTGCATTTTTTAGAATTTTCTATAAGTGGAATCATACAATATACTTTTCTTGGGTTTGGCTTCATCCAAAATAATTATTTTGACCTCTGTCCATGCTGTTGTGTGTCTCAATAGTTTATTCCTTTTGATTGCTGAGTAGCATTACATTGTATAGATATACATCAATTTGTTAATCAGTTTACCTGTTGACGGACCTTTGGGTTGTTTCCAGTTTGGGGCTAATACACATGAATCTGAAGCACGCAGTTTGTACGTATCTCTTTGTATGGACTAACACTTCTCTTTTTCTCTTGGATAAATACTTGGGACTGGTTCACATGGTAGGTTTATGGTTACCTTTTAAAAAGACTCTCAAACTGTTTTTCAAAGTGGTTGTAGCATTTTGGGTTCTCATTAGAAGCGTATGAGAGTTCCAGTTCCTCCAAAGCTTCACCAACACTTGGTAGTGTCAGTCTTTTTTATTGTAGCCACTCTAGTGGATGTTTAATGTATCTCCTTGTGGTTTTAATTTGCATTTTCCTAATGGTTAAGCATGGTGAGCATGTTTTTATGTGCTTATTTGTCATCCATGTATCTTCTTTGGTGAAGCATCTGTTCAAATATTTTGCCCGTTTTTTATATTGATTTGTTTGTTTTCTTATCACTAATTAAGAATTCTTTATATATTCTGGACATATCCTTTATTGGATTTATGATTTACAAATATTTTCTATCTATGGCTTGTATTTTCATATTCTTTAACAGTGTTTTTCAAAGAGCAGATGTTTAAAGTTTTGAAGCCAAACTTGGAAATTTGTTCTTTTATAGTTTTTGCTTTTGGCATCATATCCAAGAAATCTTTGCCTAACGAAAGTTCACATAGCTTTTTTTTTCTAGAAGTTTTATAATTTTAGACTTTACATTATTCTGTCATCCACTTCACTCAATTTTTGAATGTGATGTGAGATGTGGATTCAAGTTCTTTTCGTTAATGTGGAAATCCAGTAGTACCAGCAACATTTGTTGACGACCGTCCTGTATCCATTGAACTTCTGTTGCACCTTTCCATAAGTCGGTTGTCTGTATATGTATGGATCTATTTTAGGGTTTTATTTTCTGATTTATTGGTCTATTTGTCTTTCTTTATGCCAATACCACACTGTCTTGATTACTGTAGCTTTATAATAAATCTTGAAATCAGGTAGTATTAATCCTCCAAATTTATTGTTCTCTTTCAAAGTTGTTTTGGCTATTCTAGATCCTCTGCATTTCTGTATGAATCTTAGTATCATCTTGGCAATTTATGCAAAAAAATCTGGTGGGATTTTGACAGGGATTGTCCTAAATCTGTATCTCAATTTGGGAAGAATGGAGATCTTAACAATATTGAGTCTTCTGACCTATGAACAAGATACATATCTCCATTTGCTTAGGTCTTTTAAAATATATCTCTGCAGTGTTTTTTTGTAGTTTTCAGTGGGTAGACCTTGTGCATATTTGTCACATTTATCCCTAAGTGTTTTGTATTTTGATGCTATTGTAAATGGTATTAGGATACAGGCATATACTTGATTTTTTTTTCATGTAGATTTTCTATCCTGCTAAACTCTGTTATTCCTTCTAGTTACTTTTTATGTAGATTCCATTGGATGTTCTCCATAGACAATGGGGTCATCTGCAAATAGAGATAATTCTGCTTCTTCCTTTACTATCTGGATGCCTTTTTTTCTTTTTCTCGCCTTTTTGCTAGAACCTTCAGTACAGTGTTCAAGCGGTGAGAACAAATATCCTTGCCTTTTACCTGATCTTAAGAGGAAAGCACTCAGTCTCCGTCTACTAAGTATGATGTTAGTTGTTGGCCTTCTCTAGATGCCCTTTATCAAATTGAGTCAGTTCCCTTCTATTCCTAGTTTACTGCAAGTTTTTTTTTAGTCAGGAATGGATGTTGGATTTTGTCAAATGCATTTTCTGCATCTACTGGTATTATTATTTTTTTTGCTTTCTTAATATTGTGTATTCCATGGATTTCTGAATGTTAAACCAGCCTTGCATACGTGGGGTAAACCCCTCTTAGTTATGATGTATTATTCGTTTATGATATTGTTGGATTTGATTTGCTAAAAGTTTATTAGAATTTTCGCATCTGTGTTCATAGGGGACATTGGTCTGTAGTTTTCTTTTCTTGTAATGTATTTGTCTGGTTTTGGACTCAGGGTAAAGCTGGTCTTATAGAATATCTTAGGAAGTATTCTTCTTAAATTTTCTAGAACAATTTGTGTATACTGGGTATTATATTATCTTAAATGTTTGGTAGGATTTATCAGTGGAAACATCTGTGCTATAGTTTTCTTTGTGGGAAGGTTTTTAACTACATATTCAATTACTTGCTCACAATTAGAGCTGTTCAGGTTATCTGTGTTTTCTTGAGTGAACTTTGGTAGTTTATGTGTTTTAAGGAATTTTCCCATTTATCTAAGTTCTTGATTTTATTAGCATAAAGTTATGTACATTACTCCCTTATTATCCTTTTAATATCTGTGCTATCTATATCATGTCACTCTCTCATTCCTAACATTGGTCATTTATGTCTTTCTTTTTTACTGGTCAGTCTGGCTGGAAGTTGACCAATTTTATTTTCTTACAGAATTTTTATTGATTTTTCTCTATTGCTTTTCTGTTTTCCATTTCATTGGTGGTGTAATCTTTACACTTACTTTGGGTTTAATTTGTTCTTTTTCTAGTTTCTTAAAGACAAAGCTGATTTTTGAGACCTTTTTTCTTTCTTGCTATAGGCATTTGGTTCTATAAATTGTTATCCAAGTTATGTTTTAGCCACATCCCACACATTTTGATATGCTTTTTTTTTCATGTTTCATTCTGTTCAAAATACCTTCTAATTTGCCTTTAGATTTCTTGATGTCTGATTTTTTTTGAACATTACTTTGACCTGTTTTGTCTGGATTTTAGTTATTTTAGGCTGGAAGTTAAATCCTGGCCCTATGACTCCATCACGTCTGGAACCTGAAGTCTTTGCTACTCTAAGATTAAGCCCTGGTCCTGGTTCTTTGCCCTCTCTACTCTCTGGTTTCAGGAAGAAAACCTCTTCATATGCTACTGATGTAGTACCCTGGTTTTCACCCTTAGCTTTAATGTCTGATTAGTCACTCTCAGCCTTTCCTATCAATTGTTTTTAGCCGCAGGCTCAATACGACGGTGCTCTAAGTTACCCTTTCTCCCATATTCCTCTGGTGCCTGACGTGTCACAGTTACTAGTGCGTTCCCTTCCATCACTATCCCATTTGCTATAGACTGAATGTTAGCGTGCTCCCGAAATTCCTATGATGAAATCTTAACCCTCAAGGTGATTAGAAAGGTGGGGCCTTTGGGACGTGATAAGGTTATGAAGGCAGAGCCCTTGTGACGGGGATTATCGCCTTTGTGAAAGAGGCCCCAGAAACCCCGAGTGCCCTTTCCACCATGGGAGATTGCCACCAAGGGGGAAGCGGGCTCTGGCCAGACACTGAATCTGCCCATCCCTTGATCTTGGATTTCCAGTCTCCAGAACCGTGAGAAATAAATTGTTGTTTATAATCCCCCTGTAGTATTCCGAATGGACTAAGATCCCATTTCTTTTCAACACCAGCGCAGGTGTTAAACTTTGCACAGCTACCTTGTGCCAGGCACTATCTGTGCTCCACCTACCACGAGTAATGGTGTCCTCATTGCCACTCAGGCGGCAGGATCCAACTGCAAAGTCCCATCCTAGTGAGCATCTGCTTTCATGTACCACTTCTGCTATCAGCTCTTCCTGGCTGGGTTCCCTGGGAAGCAGACTTTCAGATGGAGATTTGCGTGCAGGAGGTTTATTGGGAAGTGTTGTTGGAGTGGGTAGAGAAGAAAGCAAGATTGGCAGAGAGGGAGGTTGGGCTGTGATGCATCTTAACAAAGGCCTTAGCCAACCAACCTGGAAATGTGGAAGGAGCTCTAACCTTGGAATGGACCGTCTGATGTTCCCAAGTTGGGATAAGACGGCTGGGCCTTTAGAGCTCCGCATGCACCAGTCACTGGATATGGGCTTTCCTGGGAAGGGGCATGACCTTGGCTGCAGTGTCTGTTCAGCTGAGGAGACTTCTGAAGAAGGTGGGCAGCTGAGGGCTGCGTGCTGGCAGAACTCCCAGCAGCTAGAAGAACTCATCCTTCAGTTTTAAAGGAGGAACTGGGCAGCGCATCAGAGCACGCACTCTGGCCTGGAGTGCCCTTTCCTCATTTGTTTATCTGGCAAGTATCTACTCACATTTCAAGATTCAGCTCAGGCTTCTTGTCCAGGATGCCTCTTTTGACCTCCCTGCTGTCACTCAATAGCACTGATCACTCCCTCCTTTGTACTTGTACTTTCTGTTTACAACTCTCCTTGCCCGTAGCACTTTTATCCCTGTTTTTAAATAGCATTCTCTACGTAAATTGCCGCAAGGGTATCATTGGATTAGGGTGCTGTATGGCCACCAAAGCTCATTATGATGACCCTGAGTCACTAAAAAAAACAGTAGGGCAAATTAGTAATCCTGTTTTTAAAAGTTTCCATTGAAAACAATAAAGAAAAAAAAGTTTAAATGCTGCAAGAGGTATCCTTCACCTGCTTGTAACCCCTTCATTTCTATTAAATCTCAGTTTCATAGATGTATCTGCTAAGTCTTTCAAGACGTTTAAAAATTCTGCAAAATCTGCCCCATAAACATATATTATTGATTCTTTTTTCCTAATCCAGCGAGAGGTACAGGGCTGTTTATGAAACATGATATAAAGCCTGAAGGACTCAGCACTAAATTGTTGGCTTTGGGAATTTCTAGAACTTTGCCCAATACAAAGACAAGCTTTGTGCGAGCAAGCATAGCATGACAACCTCCCATATTGCAGAAACCTTCTCCTCTGCCCTTTACCCGCTACCCCGCAGAGTCATTTTATTGACACTCCCTCAAGTTGTCGAGAACCCCATCACAGTGAGGAATTGAAAAGAAGCCTGGGCTAGCTGTCAGTTTGGGTTAAGCCTTTGGATTCTTCAGCAGCAATGAGATAAATGTGAATGTGTGGTTAAAACTGTCCATATTCTTCACCCTCAACCCCTCAGTCCTCCGGTCATGTGGATCTGGGGTGAGCTTCTATGGGTGGGACCCTTCTCAGAATTCATCGGAACCCTGTATTTTGCTATTTGAATTTTTCCAAAATAAGGACATGAAAGAGGTATGTATCATATCGTGCCTGGGCATCTTCTCCTGTACTATATGATAGGCGTTGTAATGCCGTCTCTCTTGAAACAGTCTTATGATGACATGTTAATGCTTCCAAAGCATTTTCCAATCCTGGAGTGATTTCTGGGAAATGCAGGGCTGTATTATTTGGATTGGGACTTCCTAAAGGGGAACAGTGCTCCTTGGAGTTACAGAATGTCTGGTCTAAATTATATAGTACATAAAACTGCCACATGCTTTCCTATTGGAAAGCGTGAAGCACTCTAATCTCCATTCCCCCTGTAGGAATTCTTACACCTTTCTTCGCAGGGACCCTGGGTTTTGCACTGATGCTTGCCATTACAGGTGACGTGGGATTGTGCAGCAACAATTTCCTGAGTGCTGTAAACAGTGTGCTGCTGCGCAGCAGTCTGCTTAGTATACAAGAGTTCAGAAAAGGGCTGCTGGGAAATTCCAGACCTTCACAGCTCTCCCTTGCTCTGTGATTCTCCGTTTTCTTTTCATCTATGCTAACCGTGTGTCATCGTTGCCGTTGGGCAACCTTCCTTGTTGTGCTGAATGAACTCTTAGTCTCTCCTCTCCCTTGTGTGTGTGCGTGCATGTGTGTAAATTATTTATACTAAGGGAGGTCCCCTTATTCCCCACCCCTGTCAACTCATAGTGATTTTTGTCATCTTGCTTCTTATAGTGGTATCCAGAGACCGTGCAGTGTAGCACACAGTCGGGAACTCGGCGAACCAGGGCTAGCACGGCTGCCTTCTTAGCCGTCCTCCAGCCCCCTCGACCTGCCACTCCCCAGGACCCATTCACAGCCCTCGCTGCCTGTTAGTTGAGCCAAAGCTTTGAGCAGCAGGGGCATTGCCCGTATATGGTGTTTTCATCTCTCAACCTCTATGTCTCTCTTGTCCTTCTTCCAAAGAACTGTCATTGCAAGCAGCCCCATCTCCTACCACCAGAACTAGCAAAGGGTCCAGCTAATTGCACACAGAGGATCAAGTTCACACATGTCTTCACGTAGGAAAGGGGCAAACTCCACTTGTAAGGATGTGGCGTAGAAGCGAGGAAGCTGAAGGTGCCGTGAAGAACTGTCCCAGCTGGAGGGGCTTGCACACTTAGGAAGCCTGAGAAAGCTCCAGAGGCTCTTATTTGCTCATGGTGGGGGCAGTCTAGCATAGCGGTTAAGAGGATGTGGTCGGGCACCAGACTCCTAAACTTAAACCTGGCTCCACCACTTACCACCAAGACCTCGGGCAAGTTATTTAAACTCTCTGTGCCTCAATTCCTCAGCTGAGAACTGTAGATAATAATTGCACCTACTCATATGTTAATACATGCAGAGCATTTAGGACAGTGCCTGGCGCCTTGAAAATGGCAATAAATGAGTCTGTCTTAGCTCTTCGGGTGGACATGAAATATTTCTACATTCCACTTAAAATGTGAGGGTTCAGATGGATTAATAATTTTTTTAATAGCGCTGGGAAATGCAGGGCTTCTCCATTGTCATTATGTTGCTGATTTTAGTGCATCCCATGAAGAGGACTCCTGTCCTGTTCTTGGCTCCAGCCACGGGCCAGGGTATTGTCTCTGGTGCCCTGGTGCTGTCCTCGTCACATGGTCCTGACCAGCTGGGGCAGGCCAGCCCGGTGCTACACAGGACTGTTGTCAGAGGGGCGGGGACCCTGATTACCCCTGCTCCTCTGAGCAGCTTTTATTCCTCCTGGAAACAGACCAAGTGGTGATTGCTTTATAAGATTGCAATGCAGAATCTAGACTCTTCCTCTCCTTTCTTTTCAACTTCAGTTAAATGAATAAATATCAGTGGAATGAATGAATGAGCCTTTCCTTTTTGAACAGTGGGAGGTGCTTTCGTATTTCTGCCCTCCGTCAGCCCAACTGTGCCTCTCTGTAGCAAGTTGCTTTGTCCTGGATTTCTTAGCGGGTCTCATCCAGTTCAACGTGATACCACCACAAGATTCCATATCAACATTCTCATGGTCATCACCCATCAACTCTGTGTGTATCCATAAAGCAAAGTATGTGTCGATCCAGCACAAAAAGGACGAAGCTGTTTATCATCATGTCTTCCCTCTGACTCAGCGTGACGTCACAAAAAGGCCAGCAGGAGGCAGCACTTCTCTGATTGCTTTCCTTCTGGAAATCGCTGGAGCCAGAGAATTGACATTTAACTGCAAAGAAAGCCCACTACATTAGTTATGCGATAACCTGACTATGAACACGGGGACGGAGATGTTAATATGTAACGAATTTTCTTTCAGTCACAGAAGATCTTATTAGACGGAATGCTGAACACAATGACTGTGTGATTTTCTCCCTGGAGGAACTCTCCTTGCATCAGCAAGAAATAGAGAGACTAGAACATATCGACAAATGGTGCCGGGATTTAAAAATCCTGTACCTTCAAAATAATCTCATAGGAAAAATTGGTAAGTTTTCGGGACATTGTTCTCATGGTTTCTTTAACATTTTGAGTGGGAGAAGTTTGGAAAAGGCAGTGTCATTCTTAGAGGAAGACAATAGCTGAAACAGAATTACCCGGATAGACGCAGCCGTCCCTCAGGAGTTGTGTATGGAACATTCCCTGAAGCTTTCCACTTGTGGTCAGTCTCCTTGCCCCTGGGGATCGCCATCAAGGAGAGGGGAGGAGCAGTTAAAGGCCAGCTGGAGCGCATTGGTTGACCTGCTCATTTATAACTTGATTTTTAAAAAGTTTAAAGGGAGGAGGATGTAATCCAGGCATTTGTCTTGGGTTTACATCACTGTGAAACTGAAAGGATTGTGTAGGAGTGGAGTAAGTCCTTGTCAGATCACCACAGCCTGGATAGCCAGCACAGCCCTGTGCGTTGAGAATGTGTATGTGCAAGGCATTGTGCTCCATACTGGGTACTGAGGGGGTCCCACAGTGATGCCGGTTTCCTGCTCCAGTCTGGAATGAAGCGAGAGGTGAATGCAGGAGTCAGGGGGATGAAGATCAGTAAATCAGCGTAATAGCTGATGAAACTCTTCAGAGGGTGCGGCTTAAACTTGCACCCAGGTAGGCTTCCTGCTGCTGCCCCCAGAGTGAAACCTGTGCACCAGGTCGCCTGAGGAACTGGGCCACCGCAGGCTTCCGGGCCGGCGCCTGATTTGTGGCGGGAGGAGGTCCAGACTATGCACTCTGTGCCCGCAGGCAGATCCCAGAAGCCAGGAGAGAGGGTGGGACTGGGCATGCCCAGTTCCTTCTCCCAGTCCACCCATCAGATAAGTTGGTAGCTGTCACCCCATCCCCAGAAGAATGAGTTCTGGGGCAGAGAGAAGGAGAGTCACTGTAATGGGGGTCCTGCCACTTGGAAACAGAAGGAGTGTCCCCCAACCCTGGGAAAAGCAACAGTGTTTTTAGTGGTAAGAGCAGGCGCAGGCCCTGAGGTCAGGTAGAGCCAGTTTGGAACCCTGCCTCCGCCACTTAGAAGCCGAGTGAAATTAGGCCAGTCAGTTAACCTGTCCAGTCTTCGTCTTGCCATCTGTAAAAGAGGGATAATAACGCCAACGCGCAGAGTGGTATCAGGACTACAGGAGATGATGTGCTGAGCATTTGCTCACTTGCTCACTCATTAAATGAGAGCTTCTGCTGCTCTTATTAATACTGTCACTTACCCCGTGGTGCCCCGGGCCAGCCAGGTGAAGCTGGGAGCAGGAGGGGGGACCGCACAGAGCCGGAGGAAAAGGGATGGAGTCAGGGTTGAGGAGGCAGCATGAGTGCCAGCCCCCATGGGTTCTGGCGCCGGAGCCCAGAGGTCAGCTTTGAAGGTTCTATTTTAACTTTCCATCGTGATGTGCAGTGGTTCTCAACAGGGGCATTTGGCAATGTCCGGAGACGTTTTTGGTTGTCACAAGTGTGTGTGTATTTGGGGCGGGGCTGCTAGAGGCATGTAGTGTGCAGACACCAGGGACTGTGCTAATCCCGCTGCGATGCACAGGACGGCCCCTCCACGGGAAAGAATTACCCAGCCCGAAATGTTAGTATTGCTGCGGTTGAGAAACCCTGGCGATGTGGTTGCCTCTAGTTTGGTGGATAATTGAAAATTGGCTCTAGGGTTGCAAAAAGCCTAGAATTTGCATCACTTTTTTGAAGATTTATTAAAATTCTTTATATTTCTGCAGAGAATTATTTTCGGCGTCTTTTACTTTACCAGAAATTAGAAACTCTGGCACATTGTTCAATTAAAAAGGCTGTTAGAGAAAACCACCAGCTTTCATGCTTGGGGGCATTAAAGAGCCTTCCTAATTGTAGAGATCTAAAAGAGTTCCCGAAATTTTCGTCTCCACAGCTGGGTCCATCACAATTACTCATTAGTAGCATAGTATTTCAGTCCTTTTCAGAGCTGTGAGAAAGCTTAAATTTTTGCTTCCAAAGTATTCTTAAATTAAACACTCTTTTAAATCCTATTAATGGGAATTTTCAGTGCTGCTCCACCCATAGGCATTTAGGCACTTATTTAGCAAGTGAAACTAGTTCTCTAGGATCCAGACTTGCTCTGGTGCCACTGAGGTAGAAGTTTGCAAAGCGGTTGCCTTTGCAGAAGCTCTGTTCCTCCTTGGGAGATACACATGGGCCGGGAGAGGGCTCTGCGTAGTGTTGATCCAGGTGTGGGCTGAGGACCTTCCGGGGTCCTGCTAAAGTGGGGCCCAAGCCACCCCCCAGACCTACAGACTCAGATCCTGTGGGGATGGGTTCCCAGAGTCTGCCTTTGTAACACTTCCCAATGGTCCCAGTCCTGGGTAGAGCTCCTTGAACTGGGGAGGGGTTTGGTGCCCTACAAGTGTGTGGGACTGGCATTTGGTGACAGCGGCTTCCAGGGTGGTTTGGCTAGAACGCTGACTCGCTTCCTGCTGCCCAACAGGCTCTGTGCATTTCCACTTTTATAGAGCCTTTTATTTTTCCTGATGAATTTCACCCATTGTTCTTGAGGAGTAATTTAAGAAACCCTTCCCAAACTAATCTTACTATTTTTTTCCTACTAGATAGTTCTTTCCACATTTAGAGGGTTATACGTATCACAGACGTGGGGAAGGAAGAGGTATTTATAGTAAGCTGGCAATGTTAACAATAATAACTGTGGGTATTTTTGCTCAGGATGTGGACTGGACCCTCTGTCTGTCATCACCCTTGGCGCGTGGAGCGCTACAGCTCTTTGACCATCGAATGCTCAGAGGTTGCTTAGACAACCTTTTGTAAACATAAGCATTAGAATAATCGAATTGCTGAGAGAAACTTTAGTAATTTATTGCAAAATCCGCATTTTAAAAAATGAGTAAACTGAGGTGAACTGTTCCTCTCAGTTCTATGGGAATGAATATACGATATTTTGTAAGTTTTAGATGAAATATTAGTGGTGATAAGGGTGATGATTATAAATCATCATATTTTGTCTTCATAATATCCCTGAAAAGTGGGCAAAGGAGGTGTTATGTTATTGAAGCGAGGCTGCCCCAAATGCGCTTTCCTGAGCAGGGTTTTCCGCATCCGTGTCCTCTTAGAAAGGGCTGTTCTCTGAAGGTGTGATGTAGGGATTTAGTGCCAAGCTCTGGAGTCAAATGTCCTGACTTTACCGTTTAACCTCGCACGAGTGGATTCATTCTCCGAACCTCAGTATTCTCATTTGTAAAAGGGAGACAACAGTAGTTTTTACCTCATAGAGTGATTATGGGGATTAAATGAAATAGTATATGCAAAATGCTTAGAAAATTCCATGGTGTATAAAAGCACTCAGCAGTGTTAGCTATGGGATTATTAGCTGCTTTTAAAAGGCCCCATCCTACAGCAATTCCTTCACTTATTTATGCTTAATGTTTTCCCTACCGTGGGTTTTCATATTCATTAAAAACGATAATCTTGTCTCGGGATGATTTGGGCTTCGAGTAAAGGAAAGCATAACTCCATGTGGCTTACCAAGTAAGGAAATCTAGTAGCTTACCCAGCTCTAAGTCTAGAGATAGGCCAGTCTCCAGGGCTGGCTGATTCCTTCTCTGTGCTCCAACAGCCACAGTGGGCTTCATCCTAGCTGGTTCCCTCATGGTTGCAAAATGATTGTGAGCATCAATTAGGATAATCCTTCCTTCCTTTTTAACACGCGGCAGGGAAAGAGAAGAAGTCCCCAGGCATGGAGTATAGATCTTTCCCTCTCCTCTGACTGGGAGCACTTGGTGCCCACGCCTTCTCCTGCATCACACGGTTGCCAGGAGGTGGCCGTGGGCTGGTTGACTTAAGCCTGGGTTCCTGAGCTGTCACTAGCAAGGGACATGGGCTTGCGATGCACTGGCCCAGGTTGGTTAGGCCTAACCGCCTGGAGTTGGGGCTGGGAAAGACAAAGCAGAAATGGGTCCATTAGGAAGGACGGAGGGAGAAATGGATGCTGCATGGGCAGCTGACAATGATGTACACGAGTAGATTTGAAAAAGCAACATGGTTTTGATAACCATAGGAATCCTTAGATTCTCTTTATCATTTTCATAATAGGTTATGTAAAAATGTCTTTTATCTTGAAGGTTCATTAATTACATTATTTGTATATTTCAGAAAATGTTAGCAAACTCAAGAAACTTGAATATTTGAATTTAGCTTTAAACAACATTGAAAAAGTTGAAAATTTGGAAGGTAAGGATTTTCTTCTTATATTTTATTATGAGTTAAAATTGAGATTTAAAATGAGATTTAAACAGTTTTGCTTAAACAATGGATATACTTTTCAAATTAACATTTAGCTTAAGTCTTTTGTTTATTATTATTGTTACTATTTTTTGTGTGGTGAGGAAGATCAGCCCTGAGCTAACATCTGTTGCCAGTCTTCCTTTTTGCTTGAGGAAGATTGTCGCTGAGCTGACATCTGTGCCCATCTTCCTCTATTTCATGTGGGACACCGCCACCACGTGGCTTGATAAGCAGCACTAGGTCTGCGCCCAGGATCTGAACCTGTGAACCCGGGGCCACTGAAGTGGAGCGCACGACCTTAACCACTATGCCATTGGGCTGGCTCCCTGATTTTTAATTCATATTGTAAAACTTCAAACAATAACATGGTACATAAATTCAAAACTGGAGGTCCACTTCACCCCTTCCTAACCCAGCCTGCTTCGCAGACGTAGCAGTGTTAACAATTTGGTGTGTAGAAGGTACTTTTGTTTCATTTTGCTTTGTATCAATGGGATGGTACTATGAGTATTATTTTGAAAATTAATTTCTTCCCTGGAATTACGTTGTTCTGTGGTCTCCAGGAAAGGTGGGGGCTATGTAACAGATCGATTCTAACCATTTTTCTGCAGGTGGGCGTTTGGGTGGTTTCCAGCATTTTGCTATAATATGCACGGCTGCAATGAGCGTCCTTCTACATTTCACTCTGTGTACACGTGTAGATTTTTTCTAGGGTAGATACTTAGAAATGGAATTCCTGTGTTTAAATATGTGTATTTTGAAAAATATTGCCAATTGTTCTCCAAAAAAGTAATGTTAATTTACGCTTGTACTGATAGTCCGTGCTGCCACTCATTTTCACACAACTTTGCTAATGCTTTTTATAAGCAATCTTTTTTTTAGCATAGGAAGACACTGTTTTGTAATTTTAGAAATTCACACCTCACATTATTATTGAGATTCCATATAACTTTACAAATGTCTGTTGAATATTTGTATTTTTTCTTACGTGAGTTACTACTTCATATCTTTTGGCCACTTTTCTGTTGATTTATCTTTTCTCTATGTGCTCTTATACATTCCCTATATTAATCCTTTGTTATATATTTTATAAATATTTTCTCTTGTCTACTACTTTTCTTTTAATTCAGTTATGCTGGTATCATTCAAAAGTCTTACATTTTTTTTTTAAACCTAGATTCTTTTTTTTTTTTTTGAGGAAGATTAGCCCTGAGCTAACATCTGCCACCAATCCTCCTCCTTTTTGCTGAGGAAGACTGGCCCGGAGCTAACATCCGTGCCCATCTTCCTCTACTTTATATGTGGGACGCCTACCACAGCATGGCTTGCCAAGCGTTGCCATGTCCACACCCGGGATCCGAACCAGCGAACCCTGGGCCGCCAAAGCAGAACGTGTGCACTTAACCGCTGTGCCACCACACCAGCCCCCTTACATTTTAATATACGTAAATTTGTTAATCTTTTTCTTTATAGTTTCTGAATACAAATATATTCTATACTAAGTTCTAATTTTGATGATTTAATATTTTACATTCAATCTCTCTAATGCATCTCAAATTTATCATGTAAAAAAGGAATCAAAATGTACTTTTTTTCTCAAGATGTCTCTTAATTGAAATATTTGAATCATTTAGTTTTTTTATAACTGAGATGAAACTTATAAACCATAAAATTCACCAGTTTAATGTATAAAATTCAGTGGTTTTTAGTATATTCACAAGGTCGTGCATCCATCATCACTATCCTGTTCCAGAACATTTTCCTCACCTCAAAAGAAACCCCGCATTCATTAGCCTTCACTCCCCATTCACCCCTTGCCCTAATCCCTAACAGTCACTACTGTACTTTCTGCCTCCATAGATTTTCCCATTCTGAACATTTCACATAAATGGAATCACACAATTTTGTGGTCTTTTGTGTCTGACTTCTTAACGTAACGTTTTCAGGATGCATCCACATTGTAATGCGTATCAGTACTTCATTCCTTTTTATGGCTAAATAATATTCCATTGTGTGGGTAAACCACATTTTCTTTTTTACCCATTCATTAGTTGATGGACATTTGGGTTGTTTCCACTTTTGGTTATTATGAATCAAACTGCTATGAACATTACTATACAAATTTTTGTGTGAACGTATGTTTTTAATTAATTTAGTGTATATCCAGGAATAGAATCGCTGGGTCATTTGGTAGCTCTGTGTTTAATTTCTTGAAGAACTGCTCAACTGTTTTCCAAAGTAGTTGCACCTTTTTACATTCCTACCAGCAATTTATGAGGGCTCGAATTTCTCCATGTCCCCGCCAACACCTGATATTTTCTGTTTTTATTTATTTACTTTTGATAGTAGCCATCCTAGTGGGTGTAAGTGGTATCTCATTGTGGTTCTTATTTGCATTTGCTTAATGACTAATGAGATTGGGCATTTTTTATGTCTTTATTGACCATTTTTATATCTTCTTTGGAGGAAAGGTTGTTCAAAAACCTTACCCATTTTTAAATTAGGTTATTTGTCTTTTTACTGTTGAGTCGTAAGAGTTATTTATATTTTCTGGAGACTAGACCCTGGTCCGATATATGATTTGTGGATATATTCTCCTGTTTTGTGAGTTTTCTTGTCAACTTTCTTGATGGTGTCCTTTGGAGCACAATTGTTTCCTTTTTAAAATCACTTTATTGAGGTATAATTGATATACAGAAAACTGTACATATTTAATGTATGCAGTTTGTTGAATCTGGACATGTGCATATATCCATGAAGCCATCACCACAGTCAAGATAATAGACATATCCATCACCTTCGAAAGTTTCCTTATGTGTCTTTGCCCCCCCACCTTTTGTGGTAAGAACACTTGACATGAGATCTACCCTCTTAGAAGATTTGGAAGTGCACAATACAGTACTGTTAGCTAGGTACTATGTTATACAGTATACAATTAGACGGTAGAGCATCGTGTATAACTAAACTTTATGCCAGTTGAACAACTCTCCGTTTTGTCCGCTAGAAGCATAATTGTTCTTAAATTTGCCTTTAGTTTTCCTTTCTTGAGATATCTATGTCTGGTTTTACTGTCTGGGTAATATGGGCATCAGAAAATGAATTGGGAAGTGTTTCTTCCTATTCTGTTTTTTGGAAGAGTTTGTGAAGGATTGTTGTTAATTCTTCTTTATTTGGTGGAATACACCAGGAAGTCATATGATCCTGGACTTTTCTTTAAGGAAAACTTTTTGGTTACTAATTTAATCTCTTGGTATAGGCCTATTTGGATTTTCTGTTTCTTCTTGAGTCAGTTTTGGTAGCTTGTGTCTTTCCAGGAATTTGTCTGTTTCACCTCGGTTATCTCATTTGTTAGCATACAATTGTTCTTACTACTCCCTTAATCACTTTTATCTCTGTAAGGTCAGTAGTAAGCTCCCCTGTTTCATTCTTGATTTTAGTAATTTGAGTCTTTTTTTTTTCTGGGTTAGTCTAGCTATAGGTTTGCCAATTTTGTGGATCTTTTCAAAGAACCAACTTTTGATTTTGTTAATTTTCTCTGTTGTGTTATGTTTCTACTCTAATCTTTATTATTTCCTTCCTTCTGTTTGCTTTGTGTTGCGTTTACTCTTTTTTAGCTTCTTAAGGTAGAAAGTTAGGTTATTGATTTGGGATCTTTCTTCTGTGTTTATTGTAGGCATTTACAGCTATAAATTTCCCTCTGAGCACCACTTTACTTCATCCATTCATTTTTGGTATTTTGTATTTTTGTTTTAGTTCATCTCAAAGTATTTTCTAAATTCCCTTGTGATTTCTTCTTTGATCCATTGGTTGTATGGGGTAGTCATTTAATTTCCACATTTGTGAATTTCCCAACTTTTTTTCTGTTCTTGATCTCTAGTTTCATTCCACTGTAGTCAGAGAACATACTTTCTACGATTTCAGTCATTTTAAATTTACTGAAACTTGTTTTATGGGCTAACATTTGGTCTGTCTTAGAGGATATTCCATGTGTGCTTGAAAAGAATGAGTATTCTGCTGTTTTGGGCGGAATGTTCTAAAGACGTTTTTAGGTCTAGCTGGTATTTTTTTAGCGTTGTTCCAATCTTCTGTTTCCTTGCTGGTATTTTCCCGAGTTGTTCTATCCCTTATTGAAATCGGAGTATTCAAGTCTCCAGGTAGTATTATTGAATCATCTCTTTCTCTCCAATTCCATCATTTTTTGCTTTATGTATTTTGAGACTCTGTACTTATGTGCATATATGCTTACAACTGTTTTATCTTCTCGATGGATTAATTTTTATCATTATAAAATGCTCTTTGTTGTGTCTAGTAACGATCTTTGTCTTAAAGTCTGTTTTCTCTGGTATTAGTCTAGCCATTCCAGCTCTTTTTTCTCTTTTTGGTTACTATTTGCATGGTATAACTTTTCTTATCCTTTAACTCTCCAACTGTTTATGTCTTGAGTCTAAAGTGTGTGTGTGTCTCTGTATTTTTTTTTTTTTTTTTGGTGAGGAAGATCAGCCCTGAGCTAACATCTGTTGCCAGTCTTCCTCTATTTTGTACGTGAGAGGCCGCCACAGCCTGGCTTGATGAGCAGTATGTAGGTCTGCTCCTGGGATCTGAACCCATGAACCCCAGGCCACCGAAGTGGAGCATGCGGACTTAACCACTACACACTGGGCCGGCCCCTAACTTGTGTGTCTTTTAAACAGCATGTAGATGGATCTTTTTTTTTTAAATCCATTCTGTCAGTCTCTCCCTTTTAATTGGAGAGCTTAATCCATTTACATTTAATGTAATTACTGATAAGGTAGAATTTATGTCTTCTGTTTTGCTATTTGTTTTCTACATATCTTCTGTCTATTTTCTTCCTCTGTTTCTATGTTACTACTTTCATTTTTGTTAGACAGATATTTTCTTGTGTGCCATTTCAATTTCCTTGTTTTTCCTTTTGCTATATGTTTTTGAGTTATTTTGTTAGTGGTTACCTTGGGAATTACAATTAATACCTTAGTTTATAACAATCTAGTTCAAATTAATATCACCTTAACTTCAATAATATGCAAAAACTTTGCTTTTATATAGTTTTGTTTTCCTGCCCTCCTTTATGCTGCTATTGTCGCAGATTACATCTTTCTAGATAGTGTGCCCACCAACATAAATTTATAATTATTTCTTTTTGCAGTCTTTTCAATCAGTTATGACAAAAGATAGCTATGAGCAAAAAAATAAATTTACATTGCCTTTTATATTTACTCGTGTGATTACCTTTACTGATGCTCCTTATTTTTTGATATGAATTTGTGTTATGCTCTAGTGTCCTTTTATTTCAGCCTGGAGACTCCCGTTAATATTTCTTGTAGGCCAGATTTACTAGCAACAAACTCTCTCAGTTATTGTTTATCTAGAAATACCTTAATTTCTCTACCATTTTTGGAGGATAGTTTTCCCAGATATAGAATTCTTGGTTGACATTTTTTTCACCCTCTTTTTCTTTCTTTCCTTCCCCCCCCCTTCCCTTATTTATTCTATTTCTCTAACTATCTTTTACAATAATTTTCCTCTTCTCTATTTTCTCTGATCTCCCCTGGGACATCTTTTAAGTGGATTTTCGTTGTGCTAGATTCATCTTCCATGCCTCTTAACCTGCATCCCTTGTTTGAACCTCTTTGTCTTGTTATTCTGCACTCTGGGAGGTGTCCTGTTTTAGTTTGCAGGCTTCTATTTTGTGCTTTTATTTTTCTCTAAATGTCTGGTGACTTGATGTCTGATTATAATCACAAAGGATTTGGCTGGCTGGGTGGCTGGTGTGGCTTGTTCTGCAGCCAGGCAGCTGTGTTTCCACATCCATTCCCCTGCCCTGCTGGCGGGGCTCCTGTGAGCTCCGTGTGCATGGCAGGGCATCCTGACTGGCAGGCTTTACTTTAGAGCCCAGGGGCGTGCAGCAGAGGCTGGCAAGCTGCTCTCTCCACCTCATGCCCATCTGCTAATGGCTAAAATCAGGAGGACTTTACTTGAGTTACAGTGGATTTTAGCCTATTTGCCTCCTAATGCAGAAACTGACATTTCAGTGACTATCAAGGTTATATATAAACAAAGACATAAATATTCATCATTAAGTTTTTAATTTTTATCCTCCAAACCTAGAATATCATCTCTATCAAAGTCCCCAAACCCATCCTCAGTGCTGGAATTGAGATGCTTCTTTCCATCATTGCCATTCTTCTGCGTTGGAAATGGATTCCTTGATCTCTCCCAGCTACCACTCTACAGCCCTGCATGCTCATGTGAGCAAATGGAATAACCAAATTTACTCTGTGTCTACGTTTGTGGTTGTAAAATGTCAATCTAAAATGTCTAAGGAATAACTAAAACTCTCGGTTGGCTTGTCCAGGGCTTGTTATTTGTTTTTTTTAAGAAAATATGTGAAAGGATGTGGAAATGTCTGTCTTTCCTGTACGTTAGGTCATCTGCCACTGGAGGGCAGCATTGCCACTATTGTCTTTTTGAGCTTTGCCAACTGGAGTGCACAGTCCACGTCAGCCTTTACCTGGACACTCCCTTTTGGTGCTCTGTCTTGCAGCTCTAATGTGGATGCACCGGGCGCAGGCTAGTTTGAGGATGCGTTTGAGGGAATGGGCAGTAGGAAGGAGGACACATGTTATCTGCTGGCAGATATGAACTTTTCTGTTTCATTTTAAATATTTGAGGTGAAAGAGGAGGCCAATGGATACACATACTCAGCCCACCTACTTGAGTAAATCTCAGTATAATTTTAAACGTAAGTTGTATTTTTGTTTTTTCGTTTATTTACTTGTTTTGCTAGATGGCAAAAAATAGCTAGTATCCTTTTTTCTTTTTTCCTTGTTGTGGATTCATCCAGATAGAATAAAGTGCCTTCTTTTTCCACCCCTCCTCCTTACCCTCCCTAACCTGGAAGGAGAGGTGGGATTTCTGATGGTGTGAGCTCTCCCCTTGGGGAAATCAGCGTCAGTGACCTTCAGACCCTGTGGGACACTGATCTGGACCTCAGAGCGGGAGACAGGCACTGGGACTCAGTCGAAGGAAGGCGTGTCTGCCTCCCTCCACAGGGGAGGCCTTCTCAAGCCCGGCTAGTCAAGCAAGAGTGGTTCTTTAGGATGGCAAACGTGGTTGAAGCTCTTAGCTGTAGGCCAAGTAGGAGAGAAATTAAGATTCATCACTTCAGAAAATATAATGAACTTTTGGAGAGTCCTTCATCTACAAAATTACAGAAAAATTAAAAATATATGAATTTTTTAACCTGTTGGAGTCTTTCAAATGTCAGCCTTCTCTTATATGAAAGAAAAACATAATTAAAATGTCTTCCAGAGTCTCTCATAGTAAACTTAAGAAATACCAGCTAAGCTCCATCTTAAGTAAGACCATCCCAAATATATCTTTCACATTTCATAATGTCAATCTAACATTTTTTGCCAATGTAAAACAAACATACAGACATAGAGCCATAGACTTAGTTATATTTATATATGTAGTTTCATATGCATTTGTCATACAGTGACTGAGTCCACATTTTTATAATTTAATGATTGAATTATCAAGCATGTTGGTGTGTTTTAAATAGTTCCTTGCGGCTTAGTGCGTCAAGTGTTTTTAATTATGTTTGCTATTGTGAGTAGAACTGTTCTGAACAGCTTTGTGCAAATTGCCTGTGGTTCCACTGGAGATATTTGATTGGGACCTTTTCCTCCCAAATGAAATTCTGGACCAAGGGGAAAAAAAACCGCTTAAAAGACTATTTTATATGTTGACAGATGGAATGCTGAAAAGTATAATTATCTCATAGCCTTGCCAATATAGTTAACAATTTTGTCTATACTTTGACTAATTTAATAGCAATAGTGATTATGTTGTCCTTTTTCGCTTATATGATTATTTTTGAAGATGTGAAGTTACTGAATTTCCTTCACCTGTGTAGTAGAATCTGGAATATGTAAAAGTGTTTATTTGTCCTTGTACATTTTGGATATTCATCTTTTTAATAATTAGTATTTTTACCAAAGTAATAAAAGACATAGTTTAGAAAGCCAGAGTGCTGTCTGTACTTGAAACAGCTGTCTGTCAGTGCCCTCAGACCGTAAGTCCTGCTCCCAGAGGTGAATGTAGTAGACTCTGCTTCTTTTTCCTGCTACGTATTACCAGATAATGTACTCATACCATGCTTTATCGCTGTTTCTTAATATTCTTGATATTGACATTTTAGGCATTGTCTATTGACTTCCTGATGTGGAAGATGCAGATTTTTTATTTTTATTTTTTCTTTTGGTGAGGAAGATTGGCTCTGAGCTAACATCTGTGCCCATCTTCCTCTATTTTGTATGTGGGATGCTGCCACAGCATGGCTGGATGAGCAGTGTGTAGGTCTACACCTGGGATCTGAAACTGCAAACCCTGGGCTGCCAAAGTGGAGTGTGTGAACTTCACCACTATACCACCAGGCCCACCCCAAAGATGCAGATTTTGTTCTCTCATGCTGCCCCCTGGGTTCTCTCTTCCCTTCTACCCACCCTGCTTATATTTGTATACCCCATAATGAGATGTCATCATGAGGTATAGGATATGGACCCATTTGTGGTGACTGGTGTTTTGAATTAACACTTTGTTGGGAGGAGAGATGACACTCACTCCATTGCTGACTCACATCTAACCTCTGGTTTTTCTTTTTTTTTTTTTTTTAAAGATTGGCAACAAGCCAATCTTCTTTTTCTTCTCCTCCTTCTCCCCAAATCCCCCCAGTACACGGTTGTATATTTTAGTTTTGGGTCCTTCTAGTTGTGCTATGTGGGATGCCCCCTCAGCGTGGCCTGATGAGTGGTGCCATGTCCATGCCTGGGATCCGAACCGGCAAAACCCTGGGCTGCTGAAGCAGAGCATGCAAACTTAACCACTCAGCCACCGGGCGGCTGCTAACCCCTGCCTTTCTAACTTCCCTCCTCCCACCTTCCTCCAGGCTGGTCTGGCTCTCTCCAGCCGTGCTGTGCTGTGAATTACAGGCACGCCCTGCACTGGGCCCACCTGTCAGGTGGGTGTGACTGCATCTGCTTGTACTTACAGCACCGCAGTCGTATTCCACAAAGCTTTAACTTGAGAATTTTAAGGTGACGATGATGGTGATGATATATTGGTAATCAATAGCTAATATTGGCAGAGAACTTCTAGTGTACCAGTTCAGAGAGGCCTTTCAGCGGGGCAGCACTGGTTTCGATTCCCAATTCCCCGTGAAGCAGCTGTGTGAACTTTGTTCATTTCTTAGCAGTATCTGTTACCGCGAGAAAACTACCCCAAAGCTTAATGTCTTTCAACCATTTTCTTTCCCCCACATGGTTCTGTGGGTCAGGAATTCCGGAAGAGTTTGGCTGGGAGGTTCCTCTCGGACCCGTGGCATCAGCTGGGGCAGCTGTTGTCAGAGGATCCACTTCTCAGCTGGCTTCTTCACTTCCTGCTCAACCCGTCTGAGCTCTGACATCCCCGCTCTGCGTGGCCCCTCCATGGCATGTGCTCCTTACCCTGCTCAACCTCTGATATCCTACACCCGTGTCCCCCCCAGCATGGATGCCTTCCTCACCTTGTCTGTGCTCCAAATTCCCCTGCAAAGCAGCCCTCCTGGGTGGATGTCCTCCTCGCCCTGCCCAAGCTCTGGCACCTTGTTTTTGGTTCTCCTCCCACATGGGTTCCCTCTTCACTCTCGTGGTCTCTGATATCTCTTGCCAGGTGTCATGTGAGGGTGCCCTCCCTACCCTACTTGGGCTCTGACTCCTCAAGTCAGGCTGCCTTTCCATATTGCTGTCATCCTGGCGACTCTCAGATTCTGACACCCCACGGTTGGCTGTCTGTGATGCAAAAGCTCCTCCCACTCTGCCCAGGTTCCTACATGCCATCCTTCTCTGCAGGGCTGCCTTCCTCCCTAGGCTTGGGTTCCTCCACCCGTGCCAGACACCCTTACCCGAGGATGCCCCCTCACTGCTCGGGGTCTGACTTCCGGCACCGTGCAGTTCTCCGCATGCTTTTCTCGTCCTATTTGGGTTCCAACACTGTATCCTGGTCCAACATAGCTACCCCTTCCCTCTCCACTCTTTCTTTGCTCTCCTCTCATAATGGCTTTAGGAATTAGTTGTTCCAAAAGTAAGCAAAAAGAAGGAAAGGGAAGGAAAAGGAATTGAAAGGAAGGACAGGGAATGGAAGGAAAAGTAAATAAAGGGAAGAGGCAGAGCCATTTTTAAAAATCTTTCCTTCCTCCCTCCCTTCCTTTTATCCATCCTTCTTTCCTTTCTTCCTTACTTCCTATGTTCTCAAAATAGGAAGATGAATGGGAGATTATTGCCATATTGCACGCAAGAGGTGATAAGAACTGAAGTGGAATGATGGTAATAGGCATAGAGTGAACAAGGCATATGTGAGAAGAATCTAGGAGTTATGATCTGCAGGGTTTGGCCACTGATGACGCAGAGGATCTAAGAGAATAATTTAGGTTAATTTTTAAGTTAACCTTGACTTGATGCTTGGTGTCGCACTCGCATCTGACGCTAACATGGTGATGACATTAATAGAGTTTAGGCATAAAGAAGGCAGAAAAGCTGTCTCGAGGAGTAGAGAGCGAGAGAAAATATGGCGGATTCAGCTTTGGCCATGTTGAATGTGCTAAGTCTCGCAGCGTTTGGAAACAGGAGTGTGATGTTCAGTTGGTCGGTCAGATATGGTGTTATTGTTTGGGAGTCATGAGAGTCTGGGGTTGGTTAAACCAATGAACATGACAGTTGTCATCAGGAAGACCATGAGGAATACTGGGACAGGGGTGGGAACCTGGGTTGTATTACCATTGATGGAGTGGAAAAGGCCGTAAAAGAGATGAAGAGGAATAGACTATATTATAAGGGAGAACGAGGAGAGAATCACTGTTTCCAAGACGTTTGAGAGATTTAAGAGAGAATCCATGGTCAGTCATGCCATATACTACAGATTGTTCTAGTGGTTTAAAGGGCTGAAAAGGATGTATTAGATTTGTCAAAATGACGGTGTCAGCATGGTCACCTTTAGAGGAGCAAATCTAGTAGAATGTTGGGAGTGGAAGCCAGGAACAGGGGGTTGAGCAGTGAATGAAGATTGAGAAAGAAGAACCAGTGAATGTGGATTTAGGGTGGATTACAATGGGCATTGCCTACTTCTGGGTTCTGCTGACTTCTCCAGATTCTGTCTCAATGGGCTTTGCCTACTTCTGGGTTCTGCTGACTTCTCCAGATTCTGTCTCAATGGGCTTTGCCTACTTCTGGGTTCTGCTGACTTCCTCAGATTCACTTCTTGGTGCCTTTGCACATTAAGTTTTCTTTATCTGGAATGCCTCTGTTTTTCTCCTTCCTCCCCATTAGACATAAGCATGAGGTGAAATCTCATGTTTTTTTTACCGCTTTATTCTAAAGACCTGGCTCAGTAACTTGTACATAGCAGGTACCCAGTAACTCCTGGATGGATGGATGGATGGATATAGGGTGAGGACCTACATCTGGAAGCACTGAGGTGGAGTTAACTTATTTGGAAGAGACTGGCTCGGGATGTGACTGGATAGGAATGAAACATGGAGTTCTAGGCAAGGTGGAGTCAGGTGCTAGAATCAAGAAAGGGTCAACGGGAGAGAACACTACCATTTAATGAAATTGGTTCCATCATATAGCCTTCGGAAATGAAGAAATGAGAAAAACCTTGCCGTGGGTGACATGGTTGCAGAGCTATGAACCAATCTGAATCTATATCCTTTCGGTGAGGTTAATATAAGATATCAGGAACCAAAGTTTATCCTGAGTTATATAGCCACACAACAATGACAGAAAAGCAGCGTATACTCGGGAAGCCTATGGGAAGGGTGGAGTGTGTATGAGTTTGAAGAAATGAGTGCAGAACAAAGTAGAGTTAGGTTGTCAGCCAAAGATGGTTCTCTAGATATTGAAGGATGCAAAATCTTCCATATTAATCCAAAAAGCGTGAGCCATTTACAGAGGGAGACACCCTTATATGAACCTACTGCACAGAGGTTGCTGTATAAACCGGGTCAACTCTTCTTTAGTTCATAGTAAGAATCTGTAAAGTCTCTGCTCATAGGATGGTAAGCATCCTTTTTTTCTGTGTGGGCACATTGTCTAAGAACCCACGTGATAGTCAGAAGAGTGCTCATTGGGCTATTTCTGGTCCTAGCTAATGTTTACTGACGCTCTCTAGGTGGCAGGCACTGTGCTGAGTACTTTATATGGATCATCTTATATTATCTTCCCAACAGCCCCTGAACTGGGTAGTACTGTTAGAATCCTACGGATGAGAAGGCTAAGCCTTGTAACTTTTCCAAGGTCACACAGCAGGGATGTGACAGATGGGACTTGAACTCATCATGTCTGTCTAATCCCAAAGTCTGCTCTCCTAACCGAGTTCCCATGGAATGTGAGGGAGGGAGTTAATTCAGATTTGAATTTGATTCAGATTTCTCTAGCATCTCCTCTATGGGTCAGATTCACGGCAAACTCTGTGTCAGTGACTCATCGTTTCTCTTTCATTCCTCTGAGGACCAAACTCTTATATTTTCACCTTTGTTGATCCCTTTAGTTCAGTTCTTGGTGGTCTTGGAGCCATTCTGTCTCTTCAGGGTGACTTTGCACCTGTTAATTTGGATGCGTTGGTTTTATGAAATGCCTTTCCTTTTGGGGAAACTTCCCGCCATCACCCTTCACGGGGAGATGTTTCCTGACCACCTGGTGGAATTCTCAGGAGAGCAGATTCCAGGTGCCCACGCTAGAGGAGCTTGGCTCTGATGTCGTGTCCATCGTAGCAGCAGCTTATCCTTGGCTTTCTTCATGCCAGATAGCAACCAAGTCCAAATGTTAGTCAGCCCAGGGCTCGCAGATGTGGGTGGGGAAAGTGACTTCCCCTGTCTGCGGGGACTAAGGGGTCCAAAGTAAGGGAGCCACAGATAGAAAAGTGAATTAAGACTAAGTCTTTTGGATATTTCTGAAAAACCACTTCTTGATAAGCGATACAGTTAATCAGCAGATTTAAAATATCGCAGCTGTTGCTTCTATTATGTGCTATTACATACATTTTATTACCAGTGTGATTTGGGTGGGGGCTTTATTTTTTTTTTCATTTCTCTCTATAGGATGTGAAGGGCTGACAAAACTTGATTTGACCATAAATTTCATTGGAGAGCTGAGCAGCATAAAAACCCTTCGACACAACATCCACCTGAAGGAGCTCTTTCTCATGGGCAACCCATGTGCCGACTTTGATGGCTACAGGCAGTTTGTGGTGGCAACTCTGCAACAATTAAAGGTACACTTATTTTAATGATGGAGAAATCTCAGAAAAATGAAAACAAGCAACTACAATAATTCCTGATTTATTCACAGCATTGTCAGGAAATGCATTCTTTTAGAGAATGGAATATTCCACAAATTCAAAATGAATTCTTTGACTTCCTGAACCTTTAAAATTCTTTTAATAGCGTTAATAAATCTTTGAAAAATAAAATGCGTACTTTCCTCCTTCCTCATTCAGAACACACAGAGCTTAATTGATAAATTCTTGATAAATTCCAATGATTGTTATGAAGATCCTTCATCATTACTAAGAGCAAACCGAAAGCTGGGGTTTTTGAGATGGCTACAGCTGTATACCTTTGTATTTCATAGTCTTGAACTACTGTGCTTTTTAATTATAACATTTGTATGGTTGTTTTCTGTTAACTCATTCTCTCTGTTAGTGCTTATCAACTTTGGTATGCATTGGGATGCTTGGAAGGTGTGTGCTGGGCCCCACCCCTAGAATTTCAGATTCAGTAGGTCTGATATGACACCCAAGGTTTTGTTCTAACACACTGTTGCTGCTGGTCCAGGGGCCTCGTTTGAGAACCTCTATTCTATGTGTTAATCTCTTATGCTATATCTCCCTTAATCTGGGATTTTGGGGACTAGGAAAAACACACGGTTTCTGGAGAAATCATATACCTGACCATATAACAATTTTCATGTGATTCCAAGAGTTTCTGATTTGCGTGTGTTGGTTTGCAACCTTGGGAGCTTCCCAGGTGGAATCTGAAACTGGCCCCCACACGCGGAGGGCTAGCAGAGACCAATGAAAGAGGCAGGCTCCTCCAGTTTGTGGGGATGTAAGCAAGGGAACTTGTATACAAGGCTTGTCTTGGGTGGCTGCGAGATGAGTAGGTCTTAACACCCACCCGCCAGTATCTTAGAAGTTTATATAGAGGCCTTCACGGGGTTCAGTCACATCCATGGTCCAGATGGTCTCAACAACACCTTACTTTCTCAAGGCTGCATCCTTGAAGATGGCTCCCACTGTGGGACCGGTGGGGAGGGCATCCATTCCAAGGACAGGGGAGGGGTGGGGAGCCTCTGATTGCCCAGGGCCAGCTCAAGGGTCAAGTGGCGGTCACATTCTCTCCGTGACCTCATCCAACAGCAGGTGGCCGTGTACTTCTGCAAAAAGAACGCATGGTTGCGTTGGCTTTCTGATAGGCATTTTCTTCAATTCTCAGAGGACATTTGTTCTTAGACTGCTGAGTTCTGTGTAGTTGAGATTGCTGGAATAATGGAACACATTTCTTCTAATGTAAAATTTCTTTGATTAAGAGAATGAATGACTCAGATAATTGAATCTAGAATATATATTTAGAATAAATGATAAATTAGCTCAAACATAATTCAGGCTAATCATCATTGTACAATGACTTCCTAAAGAATGAACTGATGAGAACCAGAACATCATAGAAATGGATCCCGTCGTGTAACAGTGTGAGCCGTTTTCCTGGAATACCAGTGCTGCAGTGTTTGGGCTAGAAGTTTGTGGGAGCCATCAGATAGGGGCCTGAAACATGGGCCAGGTTGTTCCAAGTGTTTTGGGCACAACATCTCTCATCCTTCTGGACCCTTGTGAGGAGATGATGAGGTGCATTCAGAGACAGGGGAGCTGAGGCTTGGAGAGTCAATGTTCCTTGTTTAAGCTGACACACGTGGCAAGTGTCACAGGCGGGATTTGAACCTAAAAGCCCACCAATCCCACTATATCCACACTCACTGCTTTTCTCTGGGTTAATGTACAGGGTTCAGCTCAAGTCTATTCTTTCAGAAAGACTGCCCCAAGTCAGCTGCTACAACAGGCAACAGCCTCTCTTTGAAAAATACTATTCATAAGTGTATTTACTAGTATTTAAAAATAGGTTGATAAACTTTAGACCCTTCATTACCATTTCACTGAAAGCTTGCGATCTACTCGAAAGGAATTTTGTTAACAGGTGGATTATTTTCCTGGGGCCGCTCTAACAACGAGCCACCAATTGGGTGGCTTAAACAGCAGGATGTGTTATTTCGTAGTTCTGGAGGCCAAAAGTCTTGCCCAGCTTCTGGTGGCTGCTGGCCATCTTTGAGTGCCTTGGCTTGTGGAAGGATCGCTCCCATCTCTGCCTTCGTCCTCACGTGGCCTTCTCCTTGTGTTCTGTCTCTTCACACTGCATTCTTTCTGTAAGGACATCAGTCATACTGGGTTAGAGCCCACCCTGCCGCTGTGTAACCTCATCTTAACCAATTACATCTGCAGTGACCCTGTTTCCAAATCGGGTCACCTTCTGAAGTCCTGCGGGTTAGGACTTCAACATAACTTTTTCGAGGGGAAACACAATTTAACTCCTAACACAGAGTAGTTATTTGGGACAGACACATCAGAAGAGGTATGGGGAGATTCAGCCCTTTCCGAGAATCCTGTTCCTCGTGTCTGAGCCGCTCCAGGTGGGAAGTAGGCAGTGCGGTGTGGTGGAGAAAAGTTTTGGTAGCACAGATAGGGTCTGGCTCATGTCTCCACCACCTGTGAGTTGCAGGCCTCATTTTTCTCATCTATAGTGGATTAATAATTCCTGCTCTAAAGGAGCTCTGTGAGACCTTCCATAAATCTCAGTTTCTCTTTCTCTTCTTTGCTACAGCACGTGTGCAACTATTATCAATAAGCGTGGATACACTGCCTCTGTGTTGCAAGCATCCTGAATGAAGAAAGATCAGGAAATACTATAATGCACAACTTAAAACTTAATCTCTCAGTTCATTAGGCCTTCTAAACTCAGGTGCGATTTTGGATTGAAGGAGACGGGCCAATTTTGAAGACGACCTAAGGAAATTTGTCAAATAAATTGAGATGCAATAAGGATGCCCTTAGAACAGATGCTGGCACGCACGTGGCGCTGTCCCAAATTTGTCATCAGTTCTCAGTGTGAAGTCTTCTGCTTCCTTCCTGTCTGTATAGTGACAGGGAGTTCATTCGTCATAATCTTTTTAGAAACAATAGGTCTAAATTAAATCAATATTTACTTAACCCAGGTATAAGGAAATATATGTATATGTACTTGTATATAGTAATATGTTATATATATATATAAAGTAAATGCTTATATCCTTGCATCTCAGATATAGATAGATATAGATCGTTTCCCAATGTTCCTCAAAAATTCCAGTGAAAGAAATTCTATTTATTCAGAATTGTCCAAATTGTTTAGATCTTAACCCTAGCTTAAACTAGCTATTTTTTTTTAAAAGGCTAAGTACTTGGACCACAACTATTTTTCACCTTAAAGAATAGGCTTTATGCATTGTGTTTTATCATTATGGCCTCATCTTTGAAGGATGCTAGAAGAGACGGCTTTATGAAGCCTGTTACTATATGGACATGTTTCTACAGAAAGAATGCGTGATATTTCTCAAGATCTCCATTATGAAGCTTTACTTTAGAAATGTGTTTTAGAACTAAATATTAGGAAAAAGCTAGAAACTAGTATATTTTCTCGTTAAGGACAGCAAAAATCTTATAACTGATCCTATTTTTTATCTTGCTTTGGCCACCAGCAAGCTCAGAGTCAGTTCTCCAGCCCATCTACAGCAGCCACACGAGTCCTTATGACCAAACATACTTTATTTTTTTCCAATTATTGTTAAAATTTGATTTATAATTTAACTGATCCTGATAATTTAAAAAAATTGTATTTTACTCAATCTTTCTGTGTTTTTCCTCTTTTTCCTATTGCTATGGTAGTGAATTACCACAAACTTAGGGGCTTAAAACAAGACAAATTTATACTCTTACAGTTCTGGATGTCAGAAGTCTAAAATAAAGGTGTTTCAGAAAGACTGCCCCAAGTCAGCTGCTACAACAGGCAACAGCCTCTCTTTGAAAAATGACTCTTTGGCAAGACTGTGTTCCTTCTGCCAACAGAAGAATTTGTTTCCCTGAGTTTTTCATCTTCTAGAGAGTGCCTGCAGTTTTGAGCTCGTGGCCTCTTCCTCCATCTCCAAAGCCAGCAGCGTAGTGTCTTCCCATCTCTCCCTAACTGGGCCTGACACTTCTGCCTCCTTCTTTCCCTTGGAAGGATCCTTGTGATTACATTGGGCTCGCCCAGATCATCCAGGATAATCTCATCTTAAAATCCTTAACGTAATCACAACAGCAAATTCCCTTTTGCTGTGGAAGTTAACATTCATGGGGATTACAAGGCAGACATTCTTGGCGGGCCATCCTTCTGCCTACCACACCGTTCTGAATACTCACCTCTTTTTGTAGAACGAGGCTGCGTAAATAATAAATTGGTATCTTTAAACTGGGAGCGTTGAAACTTCAGATTTTAGGTTGGTGTTTTTATTGTAATATCTTAATTTGGGAAAATCACTGTAAAAATACTGGGGATAAACAGTGACCATAACAATTAATAGTACACTCTGTGTGTCTTGTTGTTCAGGGTAGAACATAGGCTCCTTTGTATTAGAGCTCAATTTTGTGTGATATACAAGGCCCTTTTTTGTAGAGAGCATTTGGGAAATGTCATTGTTACACTTTGGAGCTATTGAAAATAGCTTGAGGCATTGAAATTCTTTATATAATGAGCAGTTATAAAATTAATATATTTTGAAAGCTTGTCATTAATAATCAGTTTCGACAGAAGACCTACTTATTATTATTACCAGTAAAGATGCTGTGTAAACTCTATTAATTATATGAAATAAGCCCTGATTTAGATAAAAATTTCTGTTTCCCACTGATTACTTTGCTTTTGATTCCATAGCACTATGTTGCATTATTATTATTTCTAAGTTTAAAATATTCCCATCAAAGTCAACCTGGGACTGATTCAAACTGTGACTTTTGAATAAATGCACTGTGTTGGTTGCTTTTTTATTCAAGTGGTTGGACGGTAAAGAAATAGAGCGTTCAGAAAGGATTCAGGCATTGCAGAACTTTCCAGTAATCGAGCAACAAATCAGAGAGCAGGAGAAAGCTTACTGCCTGAAACGAGCCAAAGACAAGGAAGAGGCTCAGAGGAAACTGCAAGAGGATGCAGACGAAGGCAAGAAGGAGAGAAGTCAGCCAGGCTTCGATGGACGCTGGTACACAGACATCGGTGCTCCTCTGTATGTAAATTATTAGAGTGCACGTTCTAGTTGACTTTGGTTAAAAGCAGCAAACTATGTTCTCTTCCCAAAATGTTCACAGTATCGCCCCAATTCCAGACGACTGATTTGAAGAATAAATTAGGATATGAATTTGGGGGGAAGACTATGAGCATCCCATTGTTTGTAACAACTCTGTGAGGCTTTCCTCCCGTAGGAAAAAAAAATGCCCTTCCTAACAAGCAACTTTAATTTGCGTCTAAAATTATCCTCAGACAGGTCTCTCCAAAAGATGCACAGGAAAGATAAATTAACAGGTGTACTTAGATTTATAAAGTAGGAATGTTTTAGGAAAGTTAAATGCAAATCACATTTTTATAAATTGAATAATTTTGATTGCATCGTAAAATGTTCCATTTTGTGAATTATATAATGAATATATTTTTAATGTTATTAATAAGCCCCTAATTAGTCCTTTTTACAAACATGAACTTTTCATGCTGGCTTATTTTAAGGGAATTACAGCGATAGTCAGTTGATTTGGTTCCATATGGTGGAACTTTAAATATTTTGATAACAGAATCTGTTAAACGTGAGAAAATAATAATTGTATTTCAGACATATATAACCATTAAAAAACTAAATAGGCATCTATGGTTCCACCACCCAGATTTAATAAATGCCAATAGTTTGCATGTTTGCTTTGGATCTTTTTTAAAATAAGAGACAAAATATCATTGGTAGGTTGTAAGTATTTCTCCCCCATCTCATTCCTCCTTTCATCCACAGTGACGTCCGCCATCTTAAAGTTAGTATGTATTTGGTATATGTTGATCCCGTCCATATTTTTAATGTATTTACTACATAGGTATGCCTCCTTAAACAAGAGTAGTTTGGTGTATATATATATATTTTTTAGCATGAATGATATCTTTCTACAGCTTCACTTTTCATTCAACGTTATGTTTTTGAGATTTATGCGTATGAAGACAGGTAGCCCTAGTTCATTCATTCTAACTGTGGGATAACCTTCCATTGGTTGAGTAAATTACAGTTTATCCCAGAGGTGATATTCAGAATATTTAACAGCTGGTGTTTCATTGGCCTGACCAATCAGAATGGGCAGCGGCTCTAACAACCTGCCTGGCCCTGCTAGTGGGTGCCAGCTCCGGGGCAGCCATCCCTCTTTGGGTGGCCATTTAGCTTATTTTCCCTCTTTTGTTTTTTCAGGCAATGTTGCACATGTCTCCTTATACAGGTAAGAAAGTTTCTCTAGGGTGTCCAGCAGTAACATTGCCACATCATCAATTATGAATATCTTTTGAACTTCATATGCATTGCCCAGTTGTTTTTTACAGTGCATTAATTCATACTCATAAATCAACAATATAGGAGAGTTCCTAATCTCTCCAATAGTAGATAATATGCTATTTCAAAACTTTGGCCAGTCAAGTTGGTTGTTAAATAGCACCTAATATTTAATTTGCATTTCTGGAATTGCTAGTGAGTTTGAATATCTTAAACGTCATCTAAGTTTATTGGATATTCAGGTTTCGGTTCAGGTCCTCTGCATATTTTACATATGTTGTAAGGTGTTTTTTCCTCATTGATTTATAGTTGTTTTTATATCCTGGATGCAAATTCTTTAGTGGTTATGTGCTTTGCAACTATCTTCTCCCTGTTTATGACTTGTCTTTAATTTTAATAAGTTCTTCTGTTTTATAGAAATCAGGAATATTAATGCAGTTAAACTTATTTTTGTCCTTTTTGGTCTTGTTTATGAAATTTTTCATTACCCCAGTGTCATGTCTGTCTCTCTGGAGTTAACCTTTGACTGCAGCGTGGGGTAGGGTGTTAATCATTTCCTGTGTGGGTAGCTAGCCATCTCTGTCCCGTACTGATCTGTGAGTCCACCTTATCAAATTCCCTCTACTCACGGGTCCATGTCCCGGCTCTCTAGACTGCTCCATGGGAGCATCTCCACGTGGTTGTAATTTCTATAGATTTATGGTAAATCTTGATATTTGGTAGAAGATATTCTCATTTTTAAAACTTGTCTTGCCTATTCTTGTTTTTTTACTCTTCTGTAAGAATTTTAGAATCTATTTTTCAAATTCCCCAAAAGGGTAACTTTGATTGGAATTGCATTTAATTTATATGTTAATTAGGGGAAAGTTGACATCATCATGACATTGATTCTTTCCTTGCTGAACTTTGGAATAGCTCTCTCTGTTTACTTAGGCTTTCTTCTGAGTCCTTCAGTAAGATTCTGTAATTTTCTCTCTAAAGGTCTTACACCATCTTTCATTAGATTTATTTCTAAGTACCTTGTAGAATGGGATTTTAAAAGTAGACTTGTAATTGGTTCTTTCTGATGTATGAAGAGACAAATGATTTCTGTATACTGATATTGTTTTAAGCAATCTTGTGGACCTTTTTTTTAAAAAAAGATGTCATAGTTAATCTGTAGATTATCCTGTGTTTTCTGTGTAGAAAAACACATTTTTTATAATCAGCACCTTCAAAAAGTTTTTCTAATCCTTCTGCCTCTGCTTCATATTTTCTTTATGGTGTCTGCTAAGGCCCCCAGTATGGGCTGGAATAGCATCAGTAAGAACGGGTATGTGTATCTTGTCCCTGACTTTAAGAAGAATGTTTCCAGTGCTTCATCGTTAAGTATATGATATACTTAATGATGTATAATTATAATGATTATAATGATGTATAATAGTTGCTGTGGCGCTTGGTAAAGTTGAGTAAGTTTCCTTGTATTCCAAGTTGGTGAAGAGCTTTTACCATGACAGATACAGGATTTTTATTAAATATTTTTTCTGCATCTATTGAGAGAGTCATGTTTTTCTGTCAACGTGTTGAATCACGTTAATAGATTTTCCAATATTAAACTATCCTTAAATTTTTAGAATAAACTCACTTTGTCCATGGTATATTTTTAATGCATTGTTGCATTCGTTTTGCTAGTATTTTATTTACAAAATGTAGATGTATGTTCATGAATGAGTTTATGCTTTAATATCCTTTTTTCATTGTATTTTTTCCTGCTGTTTTTCATCAAAGTTATAAAATGTGTTGGGGATCTTTTTCTATTCTTGGTTTATAAAAGTTTACGAAAGTTTAAAATGACCTGTTCTTTGCATTTTAGTGGAAGCATACAGGTGGGTTTCTTGCAGGTGCCTTCTTGCTTCCTCCACAGGACTGGCTGGTCCTGCAGCCATCACCCCTGTCGCTCCATTTAGCCTAGGTGAACAGAAACCTAGAAGTTCTGGAGGAGAGTCATTGGAATGTGAAGCATTGGTATAGTTGGGCAGGTATAGGAGGCTATTTCCCTTTCAGGGCTGCAAGGCTAAACTCCATAGAGATTTGGGGGCTACAGGAAGGGGAGATGAGCATCTCATCTCTTGACTGGATGGAGCCTGCTTCCAGCATGGAGAATTGAAAAGGTGAGATGTGGCCTGGAGTATCTGGGAGCAGAAGGGTCAGGAAACAGAACATTAATGGAAGCAGCTTACACTGTAAGCTTTTGGCATGGCAAGAATTTGTGAATCTCCCATAGACCAAGTACATATGGTAAAAGGATTTGTGCTTGAGCTGTCTGGAAGGGATGCTGCCCAAGAGAGTGGTGGCAATGAGGCTGTGGGGTGGATTGTCAATGGCAGAAGCTGAGCAGCTGTCACAAATGGCCAGCCAGGTAGTATAGTGATCACTCAGGGACAGAGAACAATGCACTTGGTAGGCTCTTGTAGTATCTCCAAGAAGTCACAAATGTCTTCTCAAGAGAGGGGACCAACAGCCAAGTTGTAACAGCATCAGTTTCATAAAAGATGTTTGCCTCCTTCTCCCCATCTATTCTCTCAGGCCCAAATTTCTGAAGTCAGGGGGAACCTGAAGAAGCCCAGTGGGATGGGGCACAGAGAGAAAGAGTAGGTGAGCCGTGAGGAGTGGGAGCAGCCGGTGTCCCCCTCCCCATGCGCAGTGCCATCTGGGCTGGGTGAGGGGAGAAGGGCTGCAGAGGGAAGGGAAAGGCTTCGATTTGGATGTAAGTCTAAAGTTTTATTTAAACTCCATGTAGACCTTTTCATATCTAAAAGTGAGTGTGAGCTGAGAGGAGACTGTTCTTGAAAGTGACTGCAGGGCTGTGCGATCGGCTCATGAGTGGGAAGAGGGTTCCGAGAGCAGATCGAAAGGAAGTGGTTGAAGAGCAAATTTTTTTGTTGGTATCCTAATGAGCTCAGTCTGTTTCATCAACCAGCTGCATACGTTTATATGCATTTGGAGACTTACGTTATTTAGCTGATATTTCTATAGTTTTACTTAAGTACAATTTATTTTTATGGTTTTCTATTTTTTTTTTTTTAGGTTGCAAAAGATAAAAGTGAACCAATTAGTCACTTTCCAGCAAAAACAAATTCTTCTAAATGAGAGTGAAACCAATTATTTCAGTGATGATTAGCTAGAATATTGTAGGCTATTATAGATCCCATTAATAGATTGCTTTTTCAATACCATAAAGAACTATAGCCATATGGCAAAGCATTTATTTTCAGTAATTTGCCATATTTTGCTTATTCAACTATCTAGTTGCAGTTTATAATATGTAAGTAATCTATAAATAGAATGTTATTCTATATTCTCTTTGTACTATTTATTTATTTATTGTTTTTGAGGAAGATTAGCCCTGAGCTAACATCTGCCACCAATCCTCCTCTTTTTGCTGAGGAAGACTGGCCCTGAGCTAACATCCATGCCCATCTGCCTCTACTTTATACGTGGGACGCCTACCACAGCATGGCGTGTCAAGCAGTGCCATGTCCACACCTGGGATCCGAACTGGTGAACCCCGGGCCGCCGAGAAGTGGAACGTGCACACTTAACCGCTGCACCACCAGGCCAGCCCCCGTGTTCTAGTATTTTTGGTCCATCCTTCCAAAAAGCATTTTATTTGAAGGTCAATTAAATGAGCCTTTTGTGTCCTGTCGTCTCAGTAACAACAGCAAAGAAATCTAACATTTAATGAGTACTTATTATTTGCCGTACTTGGTACTGAGGCTTCATGTAGATTTTTTCATTTAATGTCATTTTGTAACAGAGTGTATGTTCTAGGGAGAGAGGCCATACCTCATATTTACTTGTTGAATAGTGGCATTTTCTCTCTGCTAGACTAGAACCTCCTGAAGGCAGCATCATTGTCCATCTTGGCTAGCACTGAATCTGGTGCCTGGTACACAGAAGATGCTCGTAAATATTTCTTGAATCCAAGTTGAACGAACATTGGGTATCTCATTTAATACCCATTTGATGTTGTATAGAGACATCATTTCACTCGCTGACAGTCCGCAAAACATGAATGAAAAGGGGAGCATAGCACTGTTACCATATAAAGCCACCAAATCAAAAATTATTCATAAGAAATGAAGTAGGCAAGGGACATACCATGGAAGATCTCATATGTCCCACTAGGGAATTTTGGAGATGGAGAATCATTAAAGAACCTTGAAATAATATCATCAAGTTTACCTGTTAGAAAGAACCCTCTGGGAGCAGTGTGGAGGGTGGAATTGAAGGGTGCAAGATTGGAGGTGGGGTGATTGCTAGGGCTCAGTGGCCTCCGTACTTGTCTGATCATCAGAACCTCCTACAAAATATTGTAAAACACAGATTCCTGGGCCCCACCCCAAATCTACTGAGTGAATTCTCTGATGGGCGCCCGGGAATCTGTACTTTTGATAAAGCTCCCCACTGGACTCACATCGGCCAGGTCTGTGAACCCTGGAACCTGATTGTGTTGACAGATTGAGAGCCTGCTCCAGTGCTGTGGCAGTAATTTCCACCAGTGTGGCAGTGTGTCCACCTCGGACAGGCTCTCCTTCAGACACATCTTGTCATTCAAAAGTAAGAAGATAACGTAAGACAAATGTACAGGATATTTAAGGGCAGCATTCAGGCTGAAACTCAGAGATCCATTGTTGGTCTCCTCTGCTCTGTGTTCTTTCCTAGCCCATCTTCTGTCGAGAGCAAAGACCTCCAGGCACCAGAAATACAGGAAGGGGAATGCAACAGAAAGAAAGTAGAGGACGAGGAGGATGACCTGGAATTCTGGAATAAGCCCTCTCTGTTTACCCCTGAATCCAGATTGGAAACTCTTAGACATATGGAAAAACAACGGAAAGCCCAAGAAAAATTAAGGTATTCCATTTTTTCCCATCCTTGAGAGCGAGGTAACCCTCTCTTATGGAATATATTTTCATGATTGCACATTATTTTGCCCATTACCTCTGTTAAAATCTTTATTGGCCATCATGCAGACTTTGCTTTTTCTAAGTCCAGCTCTTTGAATTGTATCTGCTAACATTTATTAATATCGAACCACCTTCTTTGGAATGTCATGAGTGATGGCATTTTTAGGTAGGGTTTTGTTTGTCTGTCTTTAGCTTTTTAACGACTTTGAATGTTTGACGTAATAGTATGGCCTGTGTTAGAGATACTGGTTATTACGGTACCAAGAAAAAGGCCAATTTGTGCGATGAGTGAGTTCCTTTGCATCTTCTAATTTCCGAAATTATAATTAGAAATTAGTTTCATTGGGCATTATATTTTTTCGAATACAACTCTCTTGGATATTCACCAATATGCTTTCCCTTTTGAATTGTTTAGATATAATTTGATGATGATGTGTTAGAAGCTACAATGCTTAAGCTGTTATTTTCAGAGTAGCTTTTTCAAAAGAGGCTCTTTGTCATTCCATTTCATGTCATTGCGTAAGTCTAGTATGTCAAACGTATCACTTATGGAAATACTTATAATTCATGAGCTCAAGAATGTGATCAGTTAGCTGTGAAATACAGTAATCTGTGTGGCAATGACACGAGCGAAACACAGTTTCCCTCCCTACGATTACCAACTAAGAGCAAAAAAACTAAAAAAGTAGAAAGACTGTTAGAAATCTCTGCTGCTTTCATAAAATTTTCCTCATTAATTAGATAGGGCAGTATAAAAATGAGAATCAAATCCGGTCTAAAATACCTGTTTGTAAAGTTCGGTGATTTGCACACTGAGAGGCCACCCAGTGCTTTGAGCAGAGCACTGGAACAACATCAGGACACGTGGGTTCGAGTCATGACTCTGCTGCTTCCTCACTGTGTGATGCTGGCGGGTACCTAACTTCTCCTCATCTGTCTCCTCGTCAGTTAAACAGGGATCATCACACTTGCCTTACCCATCCCACCATATCGTTAAGAGAATTAGACAAGCCAATAAATATAATAGTGCTTTGCAGGTTCAAGAGCCCTTTGAAATGGAAATTCTGCATGTTTATATAATGTGTACTGTATTTCTGATGTATATACACATAGACACGTATATACACATATGTATACATGTAGGTATGTGAGGATATAATATATATAATATTCATTGTATTGAACCTGAAATCAGGAGAAAGTTTTTCTCTCCCTGACAGCCTAAAAAAAGTATGGCCACATTGGTTGAAAGTCCAAGTCACTCTATTCAAGTGTGCTGCAGTCCCCCCAGCCCTACGGGGTCCCCGAGATTCCAGTGTCCCGCAGTCCCCCCAACCCAGTCGGGTCCCCGAGATTCCAGTGTCCCGCAGTCCCCCCAACCCGGCGGGTCCCCGAGATTCCAGTGTCCCGCAGTCCCCCCAACCCGGCGGGTCCCCGAGATTCCAGTGTCCCGCAGTCCCCCCACCCTGGTGGGTCCCGAGATTCCAGTGTCCTGCAGTGCCCCCATCCCGGCGGGTCCCCGAGATTCAAGTGTGCTGCAGTCTGCCCATTATAGTGGGTCCCTGAGATGTTTGCCTCTTCTGGATGCCCCCTAATTGTCCTGGTTCATGGAGAATAACGTAGTTAATGGAAACATTAACTTAATTGGACTGGAGGGCCCAGTTTAAGATTCAGAAGAGTGTGAATAAATTTACATTTAAAAATAAAGTTAACTGACGCAAAATCTATATTAAAAGAACAATAGAAATGCAAGGCAAAGAATTGCCTGCAGTTCCATCTTCTAAATAAATTTGTCCATCTGGTCTTTCAGAGCTTGTCCATAAATGGCTATTTAAGTTTCTGTGTATTTCCAGTAACGTTTTAAATAAACAGAACTTAACGTCCTGCATTTTTCTTTCGTGTTATTCTGTGAATCTTTTCCTCTTTGCTCCATTTCTTTTCCTCCTATCCCTCCCCCTTCAAGAGAGTGATCGTTAACAAGCTGAGGTCAACCCCACCAGAACTTTCTTTATCTTTGACAGTCATATAAAGCATTTCTGCAAATGTAGGATTTGGAGTCTTTTTAAAAGCAAAAATGGGCGTGTATTTTATGTATTTGTTCTTGCTAAACACACCGTCAGCACTTTTCTATCACTTTTTAGATCAGTAGGTAAAGAGCGGACACAGTTTTTAATAGCAGCAAAATATTTCTTAGTGTGGCTGTTACCACAATTGATCCAGTCATTCCTCCACTGGTGGGCGTTCAGGACGGTTCCGAGGTTTCGCCACTACAGATAATGCCTGCTGGATGTCCTTTTATGTAGATCCTTATGTACTGGTATTTTTATTTCTATAGAATAGATTCTACTTGACATTTTAAAAATTATAATTTAACTAAAGCAGAAACTGTATACACAAATCGAGAATTGACAGTAATCTGAGTAAATCATGCATAGAATAGACTCATGTAAATATTCATGGATATTTCCTGAAAAGGAGTTCCTTTTTTCCCCCATTCAAATTATCCGGCAAATTGTCTTGGTCACATTTTTGCCTTACAGATATAGATACAACCGCACAGAAATCTGGCTTGATTGTCCATTCCCAGCATAGAATTTAAAGAGTGGACTTCATAACAGTGAATTGTTGATGTATTCACAAATATCTGATTAATTTTTCTTAAACTGTTTCACCAAAATATTAATTACTTTTCTGTTCTCTTTATTTTTCCCTCTTCCCGTTGCCCCTGTTCCCACCCACCCCCAATCTTAAGTGACAAAAAGAAGAAAGTGAAACCAGCCAGGACCTTGATAACTGAAGACGGGAAAGCCCTGAATGTAAATGAGCCCAAGTATGTGAGGTCAGATAGAGGCTTGAAGAAGCACATTTTGTGCTATTGGTCGTTATAATTATGGTTTGCTCTGTGGGGAAGGTATCTGACTGCACTTAACAAGCTCGATGAGTCTAATAAGAATGTCATTTTGTGCATATTTGAAAGCAAAGCATCTATTATATTTTCAAGTACATAACATTATGTTTCATTTTCTTGGCATCCAGAAAATGATCTTGACATATGGAAATCTCACTTATTTATGTATCCCCTGAGACTTTGGTTGGACTATATACAATCTTATGCCTGAAAATTGCCAGTGCATGATTGTTGTGTTTATTAATATTTGAAGCTCTGCCGTGAACAAGCCGGCTGAGAATGCTGATATGTGCCCTATCCATCTACCTTATGCTCTGGAGAGATCTACAAAGCAGGCAGAAGCTAAGGAAAGAAATTCACATAAATACCTCCATGAAGTTAAAGAGAGGAAAAATATCCAAACTGGAAATCCTCAAGTATAGTAATACCTGATCTACCCTATCTGGCTGTCTTTAAAATTTGAAAATAGAAAGCAGGCAAAAGAAAGCCTTTTGCAGCCAAAATACAGACCAAAAAGGCTGTGGACTAAATCTTGTTCACTTCATTTCATTACTCAAAACCTGTTTACTTTCGTCACCTCCCTCGCTCTGCCATTACCATGGTAAAGGAACTGTCCTGAGTCATTCCTGGGCATCATTTACTTCATCTTCACAGCAGTCTCGTGTGATAGGCAACGTTTCTTTTTACAGGTCCAAAACCTGAGCTTCAAAGAGGTGAAGCGACTCGCCCAGGTTCATCTAGTTCATAGGTGGTGTGTCCGACTTGCCCGTGCCAGCCCAGTTCTAGGCATTTCCATGATCAGGTTTATAATCTCTCCCCTCCTATACACTCACAGCTTCTTCATCCAGCAGGCAGGATTGCAGCCCAAGACCTGAGGCCGGGTGCTGCGGGCACAGCAGTGACTGTCCCAGGCTTCTGCCTTCATGGAGCTTAGCAATCTAGTGGGCAGACCGTCCTTCTTCAGCCTACAACAGGGCTGCACGTGTCCTCTGGTAGGACCATCACTCCTCTCGCCACACTGACCACTTACCTGACCCCAAACCAATTCTGTTTAGGGGGATTCTCTGAAGAGCTGATCACCCACCACCCCCTCCTCCTACCGCCTACTTCTATCAAGGAGGTCATCTGTCATCCTCCAGAATTTTATCCTCGTGTGGCTCTGTACCCCTCCTAATCCAGCTCATTCTCTCCCCGCTCCCTGAGCCCTGTCCCTTCCATGTGCCCGCTGGAGCTTGTGCTTTGTCAACAAAACCCATAGCCTCACCTTTTCTCTCAGTGCCCCTTCTAGCTTCCTTCGCTGATGGAAACTGCTAAGGATTCTGCTTCTCCTGCTGCCTTCTTGACTCTTCCCCACCACCTACACCACGAGGAATTTCCACCTCGTAGCTGCTTTCAGACCATTTCTCCTTCCCTGAGAATCCCCAGCTCTCTGAAGTCCAGGCCATCTAGATATGCCACCTCCACTCCTTATTACGGTCAGGTCACCTACCTACCTCCTGATCGACCGCCCCTCTCAAGTCCTTGAAGATCTTAGCTCCCAGACCAGTGTCTTTCTCTCTGCCTCTCCTGCCATCATCAGGCTTGTCACCTCATCTTACGTATAGATGATACAGCAAAGCCCTGGCCTCTCCATCCCTGGACCCCCTCACCTCCAGCCATCTTCTCCTCCACCTCCAGCCCCTCTCCCAATCCACTTTCATTCTTAGATTTGCCATCGTCAGTATCTCTTCCACCTCCAGAATCTTCCCTGCAGGTGTCTCATGAGCGCTATCTCCTGTGTTCCTGGGGAACTCCCTCCACCCCAGCAGTCACAGGCCCCACTAAGACCATGGATCAGTTCAGTCCACTGTTTCTCTTACTGCCCCCACCTGTCTTGTTCTCACCTTCCATCACCCTGCTTTGGTTTTATAGTTCATCACAGAAAACATGCCTTGGCGTATACCTTCCACTCTCTTGTCCTTCTTTCCTTCCATCATCCTCACTTCACAAAACCCCAACCCTGTTTGAATAAACGTGCCTCCACTCCTGAGCTTGCCCTCATACTCGGCCAGAGGAAAACATTCAACTCTCCTTGCTGGTCCTACTGTAAATTTGTGACCACAGATCTGAGGTGCATTTCTGGCAACGTTACTGTATCTTCCTGGGCAGTTTATTCTCCCCCTCGCCTCTAGGCTACCTTCACACCATTTCCTCAGTCTTTACCTCAGCAACACCTTACACTTCTGTAGCCTTAGCTCAGAACCTTGTTTCTTATTCCACTGAGAAAACATAAGAAATTTTCTCACCCACCAACACTAATTTACCAATGTACCTGGACCTGTAGCACATACTTGCTTCTCTCCTGCTGTGGGTGAGCTTTCTATCTGGAGTCACTCTCTCTGCTGGTGTACTGATCCCACCCCTCCTGCTACAGGACTTGCCTTCTGCAATTATCCCTTCTCTGCTGTGTCCGTTCTGTCTGCTCTACCAGATCAATCACATCAGTATACAAATGTATTGTAATCTCTTCCATCTTAAAAGAAAATAAGACCAAGAAACATCCCTTTTCCCAGTTTCCTGTCTAGCTACAGCCCTGTTTCTCTGCCCCCACTTAATAGTCAAAGTCCTCAATGGAGGCGTCTGTCCTCAGTCACCAATTCCTCACTTCGCATTCCTTCTTGAAATCATTCTGCATATTCCATCATCCTGAAATTTCTTCTTCTTCTTCTTCTTCTTCTTCTTTTTTTTTTTTGCTGAGGAAGATTTGCCCTGAGCTAACATCTGTTGCTAATCTTCCTCTTTTTGTATGTGAGCTGCCACCACAGCATGGCCAGTGACAGACAAATGGTGTAAGTCCACGCCCAGGAACCAAACCCGGGCTGCCAAAGTGGAGCACACCAAACTGAAGCACTAGGCCACCGCGGCTGGCCCTGAAACGTCTTTAGTCACCTCATTTTTCTCTTCTGTGTTCACAGCATTTCTGTATTCAGCCACATCATTTCATATATCAGTCCCCATCTACCTGATCTTGCAAACTTGACCACATTGATCATTACCTTCCTCCTTGAAGAAATTTCTTCCCTCTGCTTCTGACTCTTCAGCCGTCCTACCTGCACATCTTCTTATGCTTTGCCGGGTCCTTGTTGTCTTGTCTCCTGATTGCTCTGGGGCCAACTCCTCAGCTGTCTTCTCCTTTCACATTCGCTCTGTGGGAATCTCACCAAATCCCGGGGCTTTAAACACCATCTTTATGTTACTCACAACCAGACCCAGCCTCTTCCCTGAGCTGAAGACTCGTATATTCAGTTAGCTGTTTGACGTCACTGTGTGGATATAAAATAGGTATCAGAAACTTCTCATGACTGAAACAGAAGTCCTAATTTCTGTCCCCACCACCACCGTCCACCATAACGTGCTTGTCCCCTGGTGTCTTCTGTCTCAGTAGTGAGCATCCACCCACTTATTAAGACCAAAAACTGTGGCTTCATCCTTGGTTCTTTTCTCTCTCGTGTTATGAGTGAGCCCTATGAGCTCTTCCTTCAGTATTACCAGAATCCAGCCATTTCTCATTAACTCCGTCTCCACCACCTTAGAGCAAGTCAGCTCCCTCTTGCCTGGACAATTGCAGTAGCTTGTTGAGTAGTCTCTATGGTTCATGCCTCTGCCTCCTATAATCTCTTCTACCCAGAAGAATAAAGGAGAAGGAAGGGAGGAAGTGCACACACTCTTTCTCTTATGGAAAATTCCTGGAACACACCATGCAACACTGTCCTTCACAGAACTAAATCACATGACTTTATCTGGCTGCAAGGGAGGCTAGGAAATGTAGTCTTTATTCTGCATCACCATGTGCCAGTTAAAATCAGGCGTCCTATTACTATGATGCAGGGGGAGCAGATGGTGGGGAATAACCAGCAATCTCTGCCATAAAAAACCTTTCAATTAATATATGAAGGGAGAGTTAAGTTGAATGGCTGGAAAACTGGGGAATAAGCAATCAAGGCAGTGGGGATAGCACATTTAAAGCTCCTGAGATGAGATCAAGAATGCGGGGGTAATTTGAGCAACTGGAGAAGTCCCGCATGGCTGGATCGTGGAAAGCAATGAGAATGCCTGCCGCAAGCAGACCTACTGCTGACAGCCAGTTCTATGGCTAATTTTACATTTTTCCAGACAATTTAGCCTGCATTCTTTAATCTTGTTGGGTTATAAGTGAAGTGCTCAAAATAAAATTGACCAAGCCATTCTGAATAGTATGGTGACATTCTGGAAGTTATGCCTAGGACTCCTCCTCAGGGTATAGCTAAAAGACTAGGGCTTTGGAATTCTGCCTCTCCACACATATGGCCTCATTCCCCACTGTGTCAACCTCTCTGAGCCTCCATTTTTTCATCTACAAAATGGAGGTGATAGATAATGAATGGGCAGTGTCTCAGCATCTTGCAGGTCAATGGAAAGGTCAACAATGAAAGGAAAAGAAAAAAGATGTCAAGGAAAGAGAAGGAAGACAGGACTGTTTAAAACTTAAGGAATAGAATGCTGGATAAGGGGAGGCAAACACAACCTTTACTTCTTCGTAAATAATTCCAGTGTTTTGGTTTGCTTCTAGCAGACTCGAACAAAATGGAAAAGAAAATTTTAACTACCAGATGTCTCTGTCTCTGCACCAATGCAGATTTTCTGTGTGTAATTTACCCTAAGATCATCACTTTTAAACAATGTAAACAGCGATAATTTATGAATATAGTGTAGGTTTCTAATGAAATTTTTAAATTAACATAGACATTTATTGTCCAGCTACCAAAATAGGTTTGTCATTGGAGATTATTATATAAGTATTATCAAATTTATTTTTGATAGTGGGATAGTTTATCTGTACAGTATTGCTAAAGACATCATCGTTTTTTCCCCAAATGGATTATTCCTTAGACTTGACTTCTCTTTGAAAGATGATGAAAAGCGTAAGCAGGTCGTCCTGGACCTAGCCGTGTACAGGTGAGCATGTTTTATTATGGATATATTTAATGGCATTTCTTTCTCTTTTCCTTCTCAACTGCAATCTCTTCAGTTCTAAAGCGTGAACAGCAGCCTCTTTATTGCCAGCAGACACTTCTTCCCATGGTGCATCCCGCATCATGACGGTTTCTCCTCCACACTTCATTCCCATGGGCGGGAGTGACAGGGGTGTCCTGCCTGCCCCTCATCACCACACCCTAACTGTTGCTCTCTCCTCCCTGAATCTCCACGGCTGTGACTCACACCGTCTGCCTCTGTCACCTTCTACCCTTCCTGGCTGAAGTCACTCAGCGACGCCAGGCCAGTCTGCCTCATTCCTTGAAGATTTTACATTCTGGCTCACAGTCCTTCAACTTGTGATGATTTCAGTATCCACTTGCAGGATCTTTCTGCTTCTCCACCCCTTTCAGACCCACTGATGCCTCAGGACTTTTGCACGTGTGCTTCCCTCTGCCTGTACCACCCTCACTCTCGGTGTCCGTGGGGCCTGTTGCCTCATGTCCTTCAGGCCTCTGTTCAGATGTCCTGGATGATAGAGGCCTCTCTGCCCCTCCCTGCCCCCGCCCCCCAGGTAACAGTACCTACTGCTGCGCAGTGCTTCCTCCCACCTCGCTCTGCTCTCTGATTTCTACCTGGCAAACTATAAATTTGCTTGCATTTTTTAAACTTTGTAGTTGAGGCAGGCACTTTATTTTGTTTGTTCCCTTCTCCTTAAATCTCCAGCACCTAAAACGGTGCCTGGCCCCTGGGAGGAGCTCAGTTAGTACAGGAATGATGAATGAATGAATGAATGAATGCATACTGCTGATGGGAGTCAACGGACATTTACATGCACGGATTATAATGAAAAGCCTTCCTCTTTTTAAGGGCTTTTTTCCCCATGCTCTGTCTTATTTAATCTCTCAATGACTCGGTGAAGTAGGAGGAGTGTTATCCTGGAGTTACCCGAGGGGCGTGAGTCTTGTCATGGTAAACACAGTAATCAGTGACGCCAGTTGAACCCTCAGGCCTAGGTCCAACTTCGTTTTTTTAATTGCGGTAAAATACACATAACTTAAAATTCACCATTTCAACCATTTCATGTGTACAACTCAGGGACACTTAGTAAATTCAGAGTGTTGTGCAACTATTACCACCATCTACTCCCCGGGAATTTTCGTCACCCCCAAAGGAAAGCTCAGACCCGTTAAATAGTCACCCCTCATTTCCGCCTTCCTGGGGCAAATGCTGATCTGCTTTCTGTCTGTAGGTTTGACTCTTCTGGATATTTTCTGGAAACGGGATTGTATGTGGCCTTTTTGTCTGGCTTCTTTCACTTAGGATGGTGTCTTCAGGGTTCCTTGATGTTGAAGCATGCAGCAGAATTTCCTTTCTTTTCATGGCCAAATAATATTCCATTTGTGGCTAGACTCCGTTTTTGTTTGTCCATTCACTGGCTGATGGGCATTTGGGTTGTTTCCCCCTTGGCTGTTGTGAATAGGGGCCGGCTCTTCGTGCGGTCCCTTCTCGTCCCCTGGGCTGCTCTCTCATGCTTCCTCTCAATTCTTCTGCCCGCGGACTGCCAGGCCACCTACCTGTAAGTAGCTTCCAGCTCTTCTCCGGCTGACTTCATGCCCTCTGTTCCTCCAGGTCCCCAAGCTGCCCTTTCCATTGGTTTTCAGTTAAACTTTCTCTGTTTCATCCTTTTAAGTCCTTTCCGTGGTTAGACCTTATTTCTAGAGTTTAATCAATGTGCACCCCTTTCTCTTGTTTAGCTCTGTTGGCTCCTTCACATTCCGTCCTCAAGTGAAAGCTTTCCTCATCCCCCCACGCTTGTACATTTTCAAGGAGTGGTGATATTTCTGCTGCCTAGGGAGTAAAACACTTCTATTCCCATGATTGTCTGAACTATTACATTAAAATTTCTTGTTATCTTCATTGGCACATGGATATGTATATGAAAGTTAGGTTCATTCGTTCATGTATGCTGCCTGCCTTTATTCCGCAGATATCTATAGAATCCCTACTATGTGCTGGGCCCTGGAGACTAACCGGCGTGTTCTGAATGCAGTCACTGCTGTCCTGTAGCTTACGGCCCAGTAGGGGAGGCAGACAATAAGCAGGCAGGCATCTAATGAGTAATTAGTTACAAAGGGGCAAGAGTGTTGTGCAGGAGAGGAACAGAGATCGGGGTAGAGAACAACGGTGTGTGGAGGCTGGTGGCTGGTGGTATAAGGGGTGGTTAGGGAAGGGCCGCAACACGGGTGCTGAAACTGAAGGATGAGAAGTAGTGAGAGCTGGCAAGGGATTGTTTTAGGCAGAGAAAAGCAGCACATGCAAAGACCCTGTAGGTAGGGGCGGATGAACTTTAGGAGGCCCTCAGCGTGGAAAAGGATATGTAATCCACGAACATGGTAGATATTAAACATGAAGTTGTAGGAAACCTTCACTCTACTTTTTGGGTTTTTTTTTTTGAAGATTGGCCCTGAGCTAACATCTGTTGCCAATCTTCCTCTTTTTTCCTTTCTCCCCAAAGCCCCAGTACATAGCTGTATATCATAGTTGTAAGTCCTCCTGGTTACACTCTGTGAGCTGCCACAGCATCTCCTCATCGTCACAGCATGGCTTGATGAGCGGTGCTAGGTCTGCCACCAGGATCTGAACCAGCGAACCCCGTGCCACTGAAACGGAGTGCGCGAACTTAACCGCTACGCCACGGGGCCGGCCTCTTAACTCTACTTATTATTATTATAAAAATTTTTATTAAATAAAATATAACAATGCTTTATTAACACTAACTCGTACTAGGCACTAGGCACGTGTCTTCACAGCCATCTTAGGGGATAGGCACTGTTTGTACCCTCATTGTACAGATGAGGAAACTGAGGCTTAGCGAGGTTAAGAGACGTGGTCCCAGATGATAAAGCAGGCGGGGGTGGAATCACTCCTCACAAGGCTGTGTGGCTGACACCCGTGCCTGTAACCCCAGCGTTATCCCATCTGCCTTAATGTTCATGATTTTGGAAACATCGCTGCATTTTTGCATGTTCACAATCAATATTCAACACGTATAAACATAATTATTTGGCTAAACTTCTTATTGTAACAAGGGATGTGAAGTCTGAATCTTCCGTTTGCTTGCGAAGTGGAGGAGAATCATTGCCGCCTGATCCCGGGGTCACGGGCATAGATGGGGGCTTCGCTTGTTCAGCAGAATGTGCCTCCAAGGAGAGAGGCGAATGGTCCTTCAGGAGAGACGGGGTCAGGGCAGCTGTGGAACCGCTGCAGGGGCTGGAGAGCAGCTAAGGAAGCAGGGGCTGGTGCTTGCAGGCCCCCCGCATTCAGCCTTCCTGGATGTTCAAGGCAGTCTTAGGGGCTTAAAATAAAATATTCAGGAAAGAACGTGACAAACTGATTTTTGCAAACCTCTGGTGTTTCAGGCTGCAGATATTTTTGGGTTAGGGGCAATCAATGTTAAGTGCGCTTATGGGTCTAAAAATGAAATTGCTGATATATTGAATTTCCTTTGGTCCGGGGATCAATTTAAGACAAATTTTTTTAAGACCTGTTTAGCATGAAAATTGTCAACTTTCCTCATTTAAAATGGTCCCGTAAGTGTGACTGTGTATTTGCATTTCTTTAAACCTGATGTTTTGGAACGCGCTAAGATTTGGTGTGTTTAATTTCGAAGGTATCTGGATACGTCTTTGATCGACGTTGATGTGCGGCCAACGTACGTGCGAGTGCTCGTCAAGGGGAAGGTGAGCATCGCCCTGTGGGACTGCTACAGTTTAAAGCCAAGCCCTGGGCCAAGCCAGGTGGCTGCCGAACTTTTTAAAGTAATACTAAAACAGAAAAAGAGGAACCCAATCGGAGAGTTATTTTTTAGGCACGTGATTTTATACCGTGGGAGTGGTACTCAGCGGGAATGGTTGCAGACCATTGTATGCTTTGATAAAATGAATATTTTTAACCCTCATCTATTGTGTTAGTACTTTTCCCAAAGCTGATAAGGTGATCATATTTATGGTAGCCTATGCTTTAATTATATTTAAATAATAGGTTCATCATAAATTGTCAATATTTCGTTCATACCAACTATAATTTTATTTTTGAAATAGTGCTTTTTGCTAATTCTAAGCATTCCTATGCGATAACTTGAAGACTTTAAAATGGAAGTAAGTTGATGTTTTATCTATAAATCCTTTATCAGCCATGTTAACATAAATGGACCCATGAGTGTTTCATTGTTGGTGATTGATGACCGTTCTTTAGACTATTCATTAAAATAGGTAAAATAGTTCAGGCATATATTATTTTTTATTATATTATTATAATATATTATTTTTTTTCCTGATGAGTGTAAGCACATTTTTTAAAAATTGAATGGTAGATCTTAAATTTGTCACAAAAGTACTGTGTAAGGTAGCCCTCTCGTGTGATACGCACTCACCCTCCGTGCATCCCTGGTTGTTTTCAGCCATTTCAGCTTGTCCTTCCTGCAGAAGTCAAACCTGATAGCAGCTCTGCTAAAAGATCCCAGACCACAGGGCATTTGGTGATTTGCATGCCCAAGGTAGGTAACGTCTTTCGCATCAATTTCAAGTTGGTTTCTGAAGGAACTTGACCTGTCAGGGCTAATGATGCCTTCTGGTCAAGGTTCTTTTGGTGGAGAGAACCAGAAAATCTACTCACACCAGGTCAGGTAGAAGAACAAAAATGTGTGAGAACCAAGATCTGAGACTAGGCCGTGGTCGGTCCTGCGGTGGCTCATCCTGGCGTGGCTTCCCCAGTAGTGCTTGTCTCTGCAGCCTTCTCCTTCCTCTGCAGACCACAGCGTGGGTGGGAGTTGGGGTTCCTAAATTGCATGTTTTTTCCCAGTGGCGCAGGTCCCGTTGAGCATGTCCACCAAGTGGTGATCAGTACTCTCCATACAAATAACTTCAAGAGGAGATGTGGTAGGCCTTGAATCTTTAAAAAAAATTGAGTTCCAAATATTGACTCACTAATTTTGTGATTTGGGGCAAGTTACTAACCTTTCTAGGCCTCTGTTTCCTAATATCACTCTTAAGAGAGATAATGCACATAAAATTCATGTTATAGTGAGCACTCAATAAATATTGCTGGTATTATTTTTCATATTATTTTTATGATATGGACCAGATATCATTTTAACTAAACTCCTTTTGTCTCTTTGCGTGGGGGGTGGTATATACGTATTTTTGATATGGCACGGGGTCAGTTTGATTCAGTTCAGTTCAGCAAGCATTTGTTGAGTGCCTACACAGTACCAGTTGCTGACTAAACAAGAGTAAGAAACTTCAGGTCATTAATGAGCTCAAAACTAGTAGAAGAGACAAGACTATAAGCAAATAATTGCACTCTAGTCTGACAAAGCCAATATGGAATTATGTACTAGAAATAGCGAAGTGACTGACTCCAACCAGCGAGGAGGAAATGTGGGACCATGATCCTGCAGCGTGAGTAGAGTGGAGAAGAGGAATGCTGTGTGGCAGGGAGGCAGGAAGTGAGAGGCACAGTCTGTGAGTGGAAAGTGGTTCTTTGTGGCTGCAGCAGAGGACAAATGTGAGGATGTGGAGGAACAGGAAGCTGGACAGTACACAGGAGAAAGTTCGTGGATGACCTTAGACAGAAACACCACTCTTGATGCAATGTGGTATTGGGGATGTATCAGGGATACCAGAGAGGCAGCTAGCAGATATATCAAGGTGGAAAAATGGTAAAGGTATGAATTATAATTGCATTCTTTACTGTTTAATGAGTGCATACTAGAAGCCAGGGATGGTTCCAGCTACCGAATGAACCAAGATCTCTCATGATCCTTATAGTTAGAGAGGGGAAGACAGACCATGCACAATTAAACAACCAGACAAGGGTATTTCAGATAGAGATAAGCGCTGTGATGAAAATCAAGTGGGTGATGTGACTGAGCGGGGCAACTGAGGGCAAGTGGAAGGCCGCTTTAGATCAAACGGCCAGGAAAGGTCCCTAGGAGAAGGTATCATTTAAAGTGAGACCAGTGATCTAGGTGTGCAAAGATGGTGTGCAAAAAGAGCATGCTGAGAAGAAAGAACAGCAAATGCAAAGGTGGGAGTGATGCTACTGTGTTCCAGGGACAGAAGAAAACACCAGAGTATCTAGAATGTAGTGAGAGGAGGACAGTAGAAGAAGAAGATGCCAAAACATAGGCAGAAGCCAGCTCGTACAGAGCCTTCAGGGCCACAACAAGGAACCTGAATATTTTTCCAGGTGGTCTGAAAAGCCACTGGTGGGTTTTAAGCAGAAGAATAAAATGATCTGATTTATACTTTTAAAAGATCACTCTGGCTTCTGTATGGAGAGAGAATTGACAGGTGGAAAGAAGCAGGGAAAACAGGGAGAGAGCTGGATAAAGTGGTTCGGTTGGGAGATGACACTGGCGTGGACAAGGGTGAAGTGGGAAATGGTGACAAGGAACTGAATTCCAGATATATTTGGATGGGAGTGCCAGCAAGATGTAGGTTGTAAGGGTGAGAGGTAGGTCAAGGATGATCCCTAATCTTTGACATACTAATGGGTAGATGGTGCTGCCATTTTCTGGGGCAGGGAAGACAGTGGGAGGAGCAGGTCTGCAGGAGGAAACCATAGGTTCTTTTAGTCATTTTAAATTATAGGTGCCTTGAAGCATTCAGTTCAGCATATCAGGTGGGCATTTAGGTATATAAGCCTTGAGGTTAGAGGAGAGAATGGGCTGGAGATATGAAACTGGAAATTATCAGCAGGTAGATGATAGTTAAAGCTATGAGACTGGAAAAGATCACATCAGGAGAGAGTTTAGATGGAGGAGAGAAGAGGGCCCATGTTTGAGCTGTGGGGATATTCCATCATTTTGAGGTTGAGTAGAGTAGGAGCCAGAACAGGAGATTATGAATGAACAGGCAACGAGTCAGGAGGAAATATAGAAGTGTGTGGTATCAGAGAAGCCTAGAGAATAAACTATTTCCAGAAGAGAAAAGGTTGAGTATGATTAGGATACAAAAGTGGACATTGGATTTGACAAAATGGAAGCCATTGACAGACTTGAGAAAGTCTTTTCAGTGGGGCAGTGAAATTGCAAATCTGTCAGAAAGGGTGGATGAGAGAATTGGAGATATGGAAAGGGAGGCAGGAATTTCAGTCAACTGTTTTGAGAAATTTTGCTGTGACTAGGAACAGAGAAATGGACCAGTGGCTTGAGCGGGTAGAGGAATCAAGGGTTTTTGAGGCCAGAGATGATGATAAAGCTAGAAGAAACATCAAAGAAATAGAATAAAAGACTCATTGAATGTTGAGTGGGGAGAGGAAGATGAAAGTATAGGCTGCACCTCCCCGGTGGATTCAAATTGTAGTGTTTATAACTTCTAAAGACTGGTAATGTTGCCTCTGCTGACTTCCAGACTCCTCAACTTTGATCTCAGAGCTGAATATCTAAGAATATCTAAGATGAAGTTGTTTGGGGAGCCTGAACAGGCTTAACGTGGATGGATGACAACCCTGTAAGAACTTAAGAAAGCTAAACTTAAAAAGATTAATTGATCTGTATGAGGTATCTGGATTCCTCGTTATAGGCTATATTAAAGAGTTAGGATGTTTCCTGCCGTAAGCCGCAGAAACCCGAAACAAAACTGGCTTTACCCATCAAGAAGTGTTTCATCCCTTGTGACAAGATATGAGAAGGTAGGGAGGGCTCAGGCAGGGAGGGTCATACCCTTTCTGATGGGTTAGCTCTGTCCTCGGACTGGCTTCCTTCCCATGAGGAGCGCCAGCAGCAATGGGACGATGTGCCTCCTTGTTCATACCTTGCGTGAGATAGAAAGACAGAGGACCAGAGAAAGAGACACAGAGGGGACCTCTCCCATCACCATACAGTAAAATTTCCCCTGGACTGATAGGCCAATTTAGCTGAAAAGCCCAGCAAGTCTTGATTAACTCAACCAATCTCTGGCCAAAAGGATAGTAGTACTTTCTTTGGTTTCTATTACTTTATGTTTGGTTACTATCATCTCATGCTGTGAGCTAGAGGTGGGGTCAGCTTTGCCCAAGTCACTCAGGTTTCAAAGGGGAAGAGTAGATAAGCCGGTCAAAACCAGGTTCTGCTTGTGAGGAAGAAGAATGGGGGCAGGAGTGTCTGTCATAGAGAGTACAAACTTGATTAACCAATAATGTTTCTATAATGGTTTAATAATTCTTCATTTGCCCATAGCCAGCAGCAGATTGATTATGGGTAATCAATTAGATATTTGTGCTCTGTGGCAGTGCAGCAGCAAATACAATTTGTCGTCAAGCAAGAAAATAAACACAACTGTAAGAATGGCGTTGTCCTTGGTGACTACAGCAAATTAAGGAAATGATTCTATGCTAATTAACGTATCCTATAGGGAAATCTAAGAGATAATTTAATTACCTCGGTAGTCGGATGTGGACGTTTGTAGGACACTGTGATCAGCAGCCATTTTGTTTTTGAAACTTCCATTCTAACTGAAAACCCGGAGATTAAATGGTGGCTGCTGTTTCCTAAAGGGAGGCCAAGCCGTGATGTGTGTACCTTTTGCAGAGTGCCAGCCACTTGATGAGAAAGCCTCTATGAAGCTTTTAAATAAGTACAGCATTCTGTTTCCACTATCCGTTTTGTTTTTGTATCTGTCTAATTTTTATGTTAAATACACATGAAAAATATAAAAAATGGCTTATCAAAGAAAAATTGTTATAGAAGTGCTTGGTTGAAGATGAGAGAATTTTCATAGAAGGACTCAGAATGGTTCTGGTTTCTTCTCAATAATAAACTATGAGTAACTTTTTTTTGAGGCAGGTATTTTTAAAGATATGTTATCTCTATCATTATTCTTTTAAAGTTATTATCCAATTATTAATTATTCACTTATTTCCTTTTACCATTCCTTTTATCCGCCTCTATAATTATTCCTTTTAAAAGGTAAATAGTCAGTAAAAACAACCTTTGGAGGATCATGTCTTGACCCAAATGAGTTGTTTTTCATTCATGAGTTGGGTGTTTGCAAGGAGTATAAAGTTCAAAGAATAAAAACTTTTTTGTAAAACTCATCCAAAATTAAAAAAACAAACTCTGACTTCACTTATGCTTACTGTTAAAAATACGTATTCCTGAAAATTAACAGCTTCACAATTCCTAGTGGCTGAAACCTGTGAAGTACTCAAGTTCAACCACTGAGCTATTCTAGGTGTCAAGGCTTCTCACTTCCTGTGGAATTGTCTGTCTGTCTGTCTGTCCTGCGGTTACAGTTACTGAAGCGTCGTCTTAGACTTTTACAGCATATCGTAAAAATCAGGTAGACACTTAATGATTCATTCACAAAATGGTGTTGTCAATATTTGACATATTGATAACTTAGTACTTCCAGAAATATCGAATGTAGCCCTTAGTGGTTTATAATGTCTGGGTACTCTAAATTACTGAAAACAAGGTCAGATTTGATGTTTAGTTGCTCCTTCTTTATGACAGAATTTGTAAAGAATACTGTGAAGAGCTGGCCTATTTGATTGTGTCTGTGCTGCAATGATTATAATTGTGTTTATTTGTAGAAATTCAATAGTGAACTTTGTATACATTTTCCAAGGATGCAAAATTTGGAATTGAATCCAGAAAATGCTAAGATATTTTTTTATTACACACTTTATCAGCATTTTGTCATTGATGTCAAGTTGATGTTTTTCTGTTTCCTTACCCCGGAATGAGGCCCCTGAATGAGGCTAGATCTATACAGACTGGGTGCTAAGAGGCAAGTTTCGTCTATTCTGTTCCCTGTCACGGGGGTTCATGGCTGGTTTTCTGTTGCTGGCATTTCGGTGGGTGCTGCCAGCTCAGCTCCATATTCCAAGGGGCTTTCCCCTCGTGCCAGCTCTGCAATGCCAGATGCTTCCCAACATCTGCCACCAAGTCTATATGCTGTGGGTTGATGTGACACCCACATGTCGCAATCCCGAGCATGCTGCCAGAATTCCTCTGTCTGCGTCTACCGTCCTTATAACTCATGGGAACCGTGTCTCCCGGAATGCCATCTCCTGCTGTCCCTCCTCCCCCTGATTTCAAGGGTTGGTGTATTGTCTTGCCCAGAAGTGGCGAGTGGCGGGGTGGATGAAGAGGTGCTCTGGCTTTCTCAGAAGGGTACCATCAGGCCATAGAAGAGCAACTGCCCAGGCAGAGGAGTGGGGACCATTCTGTGTCTCAGGAGGTTTTTCTTAATCCTGCTCCACTGGGTAGTGGCATTGCTTTCTAGCTTCTGGCGCTGTTTGATTCATTAGTCTTAGCTTTGGGGCGGGGGGTACAAAGTGTACAATCCCCAGTGCCCGTACCTTTTATTACATTAGATGCATCCAGTGAAGAAACATGGATCCATGGGTGTCATCTACCAACCAAGAACTCACTCTTCTTCTTTGGGGAAGAATTAGCAATTCTCCTTTCAACACAGCAGCCAGAGTGATTATTTTATAATACGTGTAAATCAAACCACATCATGTTTCCCATTTCAGTCAGAGTTAAAGGCAAAATTCCCTGATAACCTCCTCCTGCCTTTATCTCTCTGACATCAGCTTGTCTCAGTTTACCCTTTGATCATTCCAGCCACAAACATCCTTCTACCCCAGGGCCTTTGCACTTGCCATCCCCTCTGCTGGAATTCCCTTCCCCTAGATATCTTCTTGGTTTGCTCTCTCATCTCTTTCAGGTTTCTGCTCCAGAGTCATTTTACCAGTGAGGTCTTCCCTGATCCCCATACTTAAAAAGAGCATCTCTTCCTCTACCCCAGCATTCTCTAGCCCCTGTTCCTGCTGTGTTTTTCTTCATAGAATGCATCACCACCTGGCAGTCTATGTATTTAATTGTTTAGTGCTTTGTCCCACTTGCTCAACAAGAATTTAAGCTTCATGAGAACAGAGCTTGTTGTCTGTTCTTGTCATTATTGTGTTACTGGCACCTGGAACAGAGCCTGGCGGAGTAGGTGTTCAATAAATTGTTGCCGAATGAGTGACTACATTAAATGCATCTTTAAAATGCATCTTAATATTTAGAACATGAATCTCCCCTAATTACCCTCCCTCCCCAACCATTTCCTCATTATTTTTTCAGGTGTATTATTCCAGGTTAACTTTAAAGTAATTTTATCAAATTCTGCCTCCAAAAATACCACTAGAATTTTTCTGCCATTGCCATCTAGAGGAGGCAGAAAGAAGTGACTAAAAGAATGGGCTGTGGGGCCAGAGAACCTGGGTTACATCCTGATGCTTCTGCTCAGCAGCTGTGTGACCCTCGGCCAATTATGCATCCCTCTGCACCTCAGATTGTAATAATAATTCACACCTCAAAAGGTTGATCTGAGAGTTATATAAATTAATATGTAAAGCACCTGGAAGAGCATTTGGGAAATAATTCACACTGCATTAATGTTTACTGTTAATATTATTTGTTACTAGTAATTAATATTGTCAAGTTAACCTTATTCATTCCTATTAATCAGTATTGTTTATTATTGAGATTGCATTGAATTTATAGATTGTTATGGGGATAAATTGATATATTTACATAATCAAAACTGTATATACAGTTTAATGTATTTTCTCCACTTATTACTTTCATTTTATGTCCGTCAGAAGTTTTTTTGTAGTTTTCTCTCTATGGCTGCTGCATATTTTCTGGAGTTTATTTATAGGTACCAAATGTATGATTTTAGTTCCCATTTTGAGTGGGATTATTCCCCATCCCATTGTCTAAGAGTTTATGCTTACCTTCGGTGTATTTTGGTAAACGTGTGGTCAGACGAAGTCGTATGTACGTCCACAATCTTATCATCATCAGCCCGGGACGTTTGGCATGTGACCTCTTCTCTGTCCAACTTAACAAGATTTCACTGAAATTTTGCATTCACTGAGCAGCTTCATCAAGTCGTTAAATTAAACTCCCATCGACATTCTCAATTGACAAGTTCCAGGAACACTCCAAGAATATGCTTCATGATTTCCTTTGGGTGTTCTTTCAGAATAATTAACTAAGATTAAGGAAGTTGCTGTCTAAACTGAACAGCAAAATATATTCACTGATGAGCATCTTGCTCCATTGTGGTATATAGAGCACAGGAGCTGAAGGTCGCAGATCAAGGTCGATACTATAGACCATGATTCTAAAAAACACAGTCTCAGACTCCCTTCTCCTTGTTGTTTAGATGTATTTTTGTCAGTACTTTCTCTCTACTCAAACATGCTTGCGATGTACACAACGTAGACTCACTTTTATTCTCTGATTGCTCATTTCAAGTGGGTCTAGAGTGAGGGCTCCCTGGTCATCTTGCTGGGTTTTCCTGTTCTATTCATAATTCTCATCTTTTGGAACATTATTTCTTATCCTCCGCTCATTCCTAAAAATTCCAACACTGAAAAAATAGAAGCGTCAAAAGATAATTTCCGCGTCCTCCGCCCATCACGCCTTCCCTCACTTGACCTCCTTGGCAGCCCCAATTCTAGGAACGAACTGTCTGTGATCTAGCCAAACTCTCCAGATATGTATTGGGTCCTATATCCACTTGCCTTTGAAAGACGATCTTTTCCCCCCTCTGACAATTCTTTCTTCTCTCTACCTCTTTCTTTCCCCTCTCTGCACCTTATATCAGAAAACATGCTGAAACATCTCCTTTCTTTAAAACAAAAACAGTCCCAAATAAAAGCGTCCCCCTCTATGTACTGTCCTGATGTGCTCTACAGCAAAACTCTTTAAACAGACATCTATGTTTGCTGTTTCAATTCCTTTTTTTCATAATCTCTAAAATCACCTCCTCTCCAACCCCCAGCCATGGAAGCATCTCTTCCTGAGGTCTCGAATCATCTCCACGTTACTGAATCCAGCAGGTAGCCATCGTCCTCTTCTTATTTGGCCTTTCAGTGCTTTTTACACCATAAATCAGCCCCTCCATCTTTCAACACCTGTTCACTCGGCCTTGTTGGCTTGGCACACACGGCTTTCATGTGGTCCTGTTCTTATATCACTAGATACCCCTGCTGACTGGATGTCCTCTGCCACTGGATGCTTCTTTGCTGGTTCTTTCTCGTATCCAGACCTCGGAAAGTTGGCATGTCCAGTCGTTCCATTCTGGGACCCCTTCATTTCTCTATACTCATTCCCTACATAATCTCATCAAATCTCCGGGCTTTGAGTAACATCTCTGGAGCTCCATTATCTGCTAATTGCCAACTAGGTAATTAGAAACAACAGTCACACTGAGGAATATTTAGGAAGATGGACTACATATATTAAAAACATCTTAATAGTATCCGTACCTAATAAAATAGTGAGCAATTACTGTCCACTGATCCAGAAGGAGTGGCTGAGAGGATAAACCATGTTTTCAGTGACCACACAGGGGTGAGAAGAAACAAGTTGAAGTACAGAGCCACTGTGGATGGGGACTCTGGTAAACCACTGCCACTTTGGGTTGTGACTCTGAAGGATCATAACCCAGGAGCAAGGTGAACGAGAAGCCAGCCAATCCTCAGAAAATCTTGCAACCTGCCAAAAGGACTATTGAAATGGCCCTAACACTGGGCCCTGAACTTGAGTGCAGGGTCTTAGATGAGTGCGACCCACACGTGCCTGGCAAAACCTCTCTAGAAGAAGTTAACATCACCCATAGATTCAAATTATTTATAGGTCGATAGATGATTTTTTGCAAATAAATACCCAGCACAGTCAGAGTATAAGTAGGCACTCACAGAGACACGATTGGGATTCAGCAGAAACCCAGCCGGCGTTTTGCCATCTGGTTCTGCCAGGTTGCTGCTCTTTCTTCTTGAGGGAAACTTGAGAGTCCCATGGTTATTGTAGATATTAAATTATGAGACACAGACTGTAGAACATTGTTTTAATTTGAGGTCTCCCAGAGGCAGAACCTGATGTGGGGATATGAGCACAGTAGTTTATTTGGGAAGTAAGGGGATGCTGGTCAGGAGGTAGGGAAGGGAAGGCAGCCAATCGGGAGCGCTCCATTAAGCCAGCAACCCCCGTGGGAAAGGTCTCAGTGGCTGATGGTACAAAACACATGCCTCAGCATAGCTCTGTGTAAGGACTGATGGAACTGGGATGGTGGTACACCAGCCCCTCAGAATATTTGGTTGCTGGCTGCTCCCTGTTATTGGGGGGTGGGATAAACTCCCCAGGACTTCTGAACTATTGCTGGCATAGAACAAGCAAGAATAAGATATTTCCCACTGTGACTATCTCTAGTAAGGTTGTAAAAGGATATTTTCTTTTTAAGCATCATTATTATCCTTGATGTTTGTCCTAACTTAATAAGATATCATTTTCAACTTTCGGCTGTGTTCTGTGGATGATGCTCCATGGGAAACTGTCAGATAAGTTTGTACTTCACAAGTATAAAAGAATTTGAAGGAACCATTTGATAGTTAGATTTGTTCCACTTTTGTTTCAAAGCCGTGTAACTGTCTTATGGGACTGTCAATATTGATTTTACATATAAATATTAGTACCTACACCTTTAAAAATTTTCCTCAGCCAACTTGGGTATCTTTGGAATCAAAACAAGTATTCTTATTTTTCTGATCAGTCTTTCCAAAATTTAAATTTTCTTTGATGACAATTATGTGTTTATTTGAGATAGAATATACCTCAAATATATTTGACATATACAGGTATTTTTATCTGTTGGCAAAGATTTTTAAATAATGCACCAGTAGTAATTCACATCATTTCTAATATTGTGGATTAATGACCTTTCTTTTTTTTTGTGAAGAAGATTGGTCCTGAGCTAACATCCATTGCCAATCTTCCTCTATTTTGTATGTGGGATGCTGCCACAGCATGGCTTGATGAGCAGTGCCTAGGTGCGCGCCCGGGATCCAAACCTGTGACCCCTGGCCACCGAAGCAGAGTGTGTGAACTTAACTGCTACACCACCGGGCCAGCCCCAATGACCTTTTTTTAAGTCGACAAAAGATCTTGTTTTCTTTAAAGAAATCTTTTAACAGGTTCAGTGAATCACATGCTTTTCTTAGTAAAGTCAATCAGAACACAGTTAAGAAATAATGAAGTTATTAAAGTATCATCAATAAATTTGGATATATATATATAAATTTCATCTAATGCCAGAGGAACGTAAAGAAGTCTTACTGATTCTAAAGTTTTATGTTAATAATATTCCTCTCTGGGAATCTGAACTTTGAATATTTAATATTCAACACCAGTATTATGGATAATTAACTAATAAATATAAACACGAGAAATGTGTAAGAAGATGGACAATTTACAAGTGGCCCAGTTCTTCTGAAATTAATATAAGTGTTGCTAGCCAGTAGCAGTCTATTTGAATTGTAGGGTTGGGCCTCACTGCCAAGTGCTCTTCACGCGGTAACTGATTCAGCCCTCCCACCCTCAGGATCAAACAATTGGCTTACGTCAAGTAGGTTGGCACCTAATGGACTTAGACAGTGTGGAAGTTTTATGAAAAAAAAAATATGGAGACATTTTTAGAAATTACTTATGAGGCATGGGCGAAGACATCAAATGCATATACTTAAGCAAAACGATGGAGAAAAGGTATGCTGCGCCTATAAATAAATCATACGGAAGTTATTACTATTGGGTGAGGGACTTATCTAGCGTGTGTGGGTTGCTGCACCATGAAAGTAAGGTGCTTGAACTCAGAAATAGAAAAACTTTCTGCGAAATTCTGAAAAACTTTAGACAATTAATGAATTATTAATTAATCAATTAAAATATTTATTCAGTTCATCAAAGATTTATTAAGCACTTAGTATGAATAAAGCACCATGCAAATGACTGTGGAAGAAAAAGAACTGGTTTGAGTTTCTTGGTCCTCCTTACTCTCTCCTCCTTGGTGAATCACTGACCGTCGTCACCCTGCAGACCCGGATCTGCCCTTGCCCCAGTTCCTCAGTCTCAGTTTCGGACGGGCTCAGACTCTTCTTAAGTAGCATCTCTTCCCTTCTGCTTAAACTTGAGATTATGTTGTTGGCTCAGAGTCTAGTGTCATAGTCATAACTGCTGGAATCTTCGATGGCTCCCCAAATCCCTTTTCCCCCATTAGACCCAGCACCAACAGGGCCCAGCACGCATGAAGCTTCAGCATGTGGTACTCCTGCCTCTTCCCCATCTGTGGACACAATAGGCAGGAATAGGCATCTCCAGTGTGATACCACTCATTCATTCATTCATTCAGATAGTCCATACATTTTAATGAGCACCTACTGTGTGCTAGGCACTTACAGTAGGCTCTTGGAAATGCACAGAAAAAGGAAGACTTGCACTGAGTTAGGTAGCTCAGGGATATCTTGCTGCAGAGTTAGGATTGACGCTGTGATGCCGTACTGATGTGTCACCTTGGACTGAAGACCTCGGGAGGGATTCCCGTTCCTCGGTCCTTGCTTGTTGCATCCCTTACCCATTAGCCCTCCGCTGCTGAGACTCTGTCATCTTTCTGAAGCATTTCAATTGTCTTAGAGAAATAGCCGCAATTGTTTTGAGTAAGGTTTCAAAAAGATTCCAAAAGTTAATATTTTCCTTGGAAGAAGTAGTGAAGATGATATAAAAAAATTATGTGACTTATAAAACTCAGATTAAAACAGGAAAATAGGAAAATTGTAAGTAGGGAGAACAAACATAAATGCTTCGTCTTTCATAACCCCCAAATATATACATTACACTTTATTCACATTGATATTTAGTATAAATATTTTTTGGGAAAATAGGTAGAATTAAATACATATGTGTAAATTACAAAGCAGTATAGAAAATAAATGCAAACAAAAGTCAGTACAGTTACATGAAACAGAAAAACATGAAGAAGGAAACTTAAGCAGAAAATGTGTAAGAAAGTATCAGATGTAAAATCAATTATGCTCTCCCCTTACAGGAACACACCTGAATTAAAAGACCACGGAAATATATAAAGACAAGAATGGATAAAGCTATATTAAGTGAATACAAACAAAATTAGAGAGGTTATGGCAAAATTAATATCAGACATGCTAGAATTTAAAGCAGAGAAGCGTTCAATGGAACAAGGATTGTTCTATAGTAACAAAATAATATAAAGATCCAGCTGCCTTTTGTTCATTAGACTGCATGTTGTTTGTGTATAGAGCATAAGGTCTTAGAAACACAGGGGAAAATCAGCAGGATCAACTCTACTAGAAGATTTACGACCAATTTCCATCTTTGATAGATATGATCAACAAAAAGGCTATTTATTGTTTAAATAATATAGTTAAGATAGTTTTAAAAGTTCATAATAAAATCCCATGAAAACCTTATTTACATTTCTAAAAACAATTATCGAAATTACATTTAATTACAAGTCAATTGAAATAAAATGAGTATAAAATATAGAGTAAACCAACAAATAAAATTGGGAAATTCAAAATACTGTCCTAAAAATGCTATTAAAACACAAAGGAAATGAAAACTTTAATTATTTATTGTTTGGAAAATAAAAAACATAAAAATGAACTATATAGGTTTCAGAATCAAAGACACTTTATATGCACCTGCCAACTGACAAGCCAGTTGAATGCACGCTCGGCATGACTTAGTTAAAATGGGCAAATGAGCCCGTGGTTTCCTTCAGCAGACCTGCTCCTCCCACAGTCTTCCTTGTCCCAGAAAACGGCACCATGATCTACCCACTTGTCCAGGTCAAAGGTGGGGCATCCTTGACTTAGCTCTTATCCTCACAACCTGTGTCTTGTTGGCACTCCCACCCACGTGTATCCAGAATTCAGTTACTTATCACCACCCCCCCGCCTCACCCCTGTCCAAGCCAGTGTCATCTCCCATCTGAACCACCATATCCGGCCCTCTCCTGGTTTTCCCTGCTTCTCTTCTTTCCACCCTTTGATTCTGTCTCTGTACAGAAGCCAGAGTGACCGTTTAAACAAATAAATCAGATCATTTTATTCTTCTGCTCAAAACCCACCAATGGCTTTCCACAGCACTTGGAATAATATTCGGGTTCCTTGCTGTGGCCGCGAAGGCTCTGTAGGAGCTGGCTTCTGCCCACGTTCCTGGCATTGTCTTCCACTTTCCTCCTCTCGTTATATTCCGAACTCAGCCTTTTTCTCTCTTCCTGGAACACGGTAGCCTCATTCCCCACCCCAGGACGTTTATACTTGCTTGTTTTTCTGCTGAGAGGTCTGCTCCTTTTCTTTTCTCGCTGTCGTCTTCGTATCATGCAGGTCTCAGCTCAAATGTTACTGTTTTTGCAGGCACTTTTCCTGGTCGTCAGAACTGACGCGGCCAGTCGCTTTCCCCCAGTCATCTTTCTCAGCCGTTTAACCTGGCTTATTGTTATTACAGTATTTATCTCCATTAAGAAATGACCTTACTTGTTCGGTTTTGTATGGTTTGTCTTCCCCTGTCTAAGTGTAGGACTCATGATAGCAGAGACCTTGATTCATTCAATGTCTAGAACAGTACCCGTCTCCTAGTAGGTACCAGGTAAGTGTTAGTTTGAGAATGAAACCCCAAAGCTGCTTATTCATATCTAATCATGACTTATAGTTTTTGAATATTTCTCCCAGCCAGGCACTTGCTTATTATTTTTTTATTGGATAATAAGATGCAGTCTTTATCTTTGATTAATTCTAACAGGAATTATTTTCTTTCTATTTGGGTTGTTGCTTCCTATTTCCTGTTCACGAACTCTGCAGCTTCCTAGATACTCCCTTTGGTTTTCTTCTAGAAGCTTTATCATTTAGCTTGTATGTTTAGGTCTGGGACCCAATTTCTATTAATTTTTGTACAAAATATGAAGCAGTTGTCAAGGTTCATTTTTCTCCCATATAGATATGCACTCCTAGCACCAAAAGATTTTACTCTCCCCATTGAATTGCTTTGTCACATTTGTAAAAAATCAGTTGCCTTTATACGTAAGCATCTATTTCTAGCCTTTGTATCTGGTTCCATTGATCTGTTTATCCTTATGCCAATACCACATTATGTTAATTACTGTAGCTTTACAGTAAAGCTTGAAGGCTGTAATTCCTCCAGCTTCGTTCTTTTGCGTGACCGTTGTGGCTGTTCTACATCCTTTGTATTTTTATATAAAACAAGAATCAGCTTGGCAATTTCCATACAAAAACCTTGTTGGGATGATGACTAAGATTCCGTCGAGTCTTCAGGTCAACCTGGGAAGAACATCTTAACTTTACTGAGTTTGCCAATTTACGGTCATGAGATTTCTCTCTATTAGCTGTTTTGAAGGTTCTCTTTCAACAACACTTTGTAGTTTTAAGGGTAGAACTCATGCACAGCTTTTGTTAAAATTATTCCTAAATATTTTATGTTTTTTGCTACCATAGATAAAACTATTTTTTAAATATTTTATTTTTTCAGTTATTTGCTACTAGTCTATAGAAATAAAAGTGATTTTTGTGTATTGACCTTATTATATTTTCATAGTTACTTCTAGTAAGTTTTTCATAAATTGCCTAGGGTTTCTTATCTTAAAAAAATGATATCATCTGTGAATAGAGTTTTACTTCTTACTTTTCAAATTTTATTCCTTATTTATGTATTTACTTATTTATTGTTGGAAAGTGCCTCCAGAGAAAGCCCAGACAATCATAGGGCTTGCTTCATTTATTCCCTTCTCTCATATATATGTATATGTCTATATATATGTCTATATATTTTAATATATAATTATATATGTAATATATAATTTTTTTAAATATATGTATTTATATAAAAACATATATATATTTTTATACAGCTTGGGGTTCTATTAGGTCCTTAAATCACTATACATATGCATTTCAGCAAATTTGGGGAGTTTTCAGCCACTGTTTCTTTAACTATTTGTCCTACTCAATCCCCTCTTTTCTCCTTTTAAGACTCTGACCAGACAGGCTCTGCTTGATATCGCCCACCTGTCACTGAGGCTTTGGGCATTTTTAAAAACATTTTTCCTTCTGTTATTCAGATTGAATAATTTCTGCTGACCTATCTTCCATTTCACTGACCCTTTTTTTTTTTTTCACCGTCTCCAGTCTGCTCTTATTTCTATCCAGGGAATTTTTTTTAAATTTCAGATGTTGCATTTTTCAGTTCTGGAATTTTCATTAACAAAAAAATTTCTAGGGCTGGCCCAGTGGTGTAGTGGTTAAGTTCGCATGCTCCACTTTGGCGGCCCAGGGTTCACCAGTTTGGATCCCACGGGATGCACACTGCTCATCAAACCATGCTATGGTGGCATCCCACATACAAAATGGAGGAAGATTGGCAACAGACGTTAGCTCGGGGCCAATCTTCCTCACCAAAAAAATTCTATTTTTCTGCTGAGATTCTTGACACATTTATTCATCTTCTGATGCCAACAACTGGATCATCATGTGATCTGTTTCCTATTTTTCTTGGCTGGGAAGCCAGAAACATTTTCCCATTTCTTCACGTCTAGTAATTTTTTATTGTACTCTGGACATTGTAGATGATATATTATGGAGACTCCATATTCTTTTATCTTTTAAAATTCCTTCTCTCTGCTTACAAGTACTCTCTGCCTGATAGGAATATCAGGGTGGGGGGGGGGTGGGTTAAGTAAAATGTGTAAAATACCTAGCATAGGGAGGCGTGTGCCCAGCAGCATATTGTTGGGGTCTGATAAGTAGCATGTTCTCTTCTTCCTCAGCACACTTATGTCCTACAGGCTTCTTAAGGGAAGGTGCTGGGTCTGAATAATCTTCACCATATGTTTATTGAATTAAACTAACCAATTTTATCTATTGAGACCTCAACATGCTCTTTCAACTGAGTTAAAAAGCTACATCACTGAGAAAAAAATACTATAAAGGTCCCCATCTCCTCTTGTGCAAAGGCCAAACACCTTAAAGTCTCGTCTCCTGAGATCTGACCTCTGCCTAGTTCTTCAGCCTTATCTCCAGCTGTTATCTGCCTAATATTCTGTGCCTGTTTATGCAGTCATTTACCTTCCTGTCTTTGTTCATGCTTTTCTCTCTCCCTGGAATGTTCTTCATCCCTGGCATGACCTTCATCTTCTAGCAAGTTCCTACTTATTCTTTGAAATTCATGTCAACCCTCGTATCCCCCAGTAAGCTTTCTTTGATCCCTGCTCCCCGGCCACTCAGTATGAGTCCCTCCCTTGGGCTTCCATAGGAGGCTATGCATATATCTATCAATTGCACTTTCTTCAACATATTTTCATTGTCTGTGTGCCTTTATCCCTCATGAGATGATCAAGGATAATTTATTAATCTTTCATTCCATATCTACCACTTAGTCCTATGGTTGGCATGTAATAGGTGCTCAGTAAATATTTCTTTGAAAAGATTTAATGGAGGTAATCATTGAAACTGTGATACAAACAGGAAATCCGAGAGAAAAAGAAATTTACTTCTGATTTTCAGGAATACTATTATTTAAGAAGTCAGGGAAAACTCACAGGAAAAAGTTAAATAGTTGATTGTTTTGTATTTTCTTTCTCAACAAATATTATTCCATTTTCTTTCTCCATTCACTATTTTAATTTGCCACTAACAAGTCTTCATCTGAAATGGAGTGATCGCCCCTTCTTATTTAAATTCCTATAAATAACTATTAAATTGAACCACGTGCAATCACTGTTTTGTAGGTCGAAAAATAGTCAGATATTGATAATCTCTATGATTCAACCAAAATATAAGGATTAAGACCTAGGTCTGCCTCCCACGCATCTGTTCACTGTATTTCGACACAGCTCACATAGTCTCGGTTTCTCAGTAACTTTTATAGTTGGAAAAGCAACTGCATATATTTTGTTCAAGTAAATATGGATTGTCTCGGTGCAGGGTGCTCCCTCAGGAAGTAATGAGACTTCCTCCCAGGGTACTGTTGAAGCAAAGCCTGGAAAATCATCCGTCAGAAAAGCCTTAGAAGGGACTCTTGCATTCTATAGAAAAGTAGACTTGATTACAGCCTACATGTTCACTCCTGATTTTCAACCTTAAGACTCTATGAGAGTTAAAATAACAACTTCTAACGTCATTAGCACGTTAATTTGTACTGTCATGCCTATACCACAATTGAATTTAGAAGTAGTTGATTACGTTTCTCTCTGTGGATTCGGGAAGGCATGAGTCCCACATTGTCTAATTTTTTAAACGTATTTTGGCCCTTACAACTTTTCCATCAGTCACCCCTAGACGCAGTGAGTACAAATGAATAAGATGTTTGGTGTTAATGAGCATCGCTTCCTAGAGGAAGAATGGTCCTGGGACAGCGGGTGTAGTGGGAAACCACACGTCAGTGTTTCAGTGCCTGGAAACTCTGAACCTGTAGTCCTCTGCTTGGGAAGATCAGGTCTCTTATCAGAAAAGCTTTACCTGCCCTTAATATAAATATTGGTGTTAAGATGGATGATGGTGTTAATATTTTTCTTACTGCTGATTTCTTAATTCCTTTCAACTTTTAAAGTTAAAAGAACCTTTGAAACTAATTAAGTTGAAAATATCTTTAAAAAATAAGAAGCACATTTAGATTCTGGTGCACAGCAAATTCCCTGTGAAGAAAAGTTCCAAATTTGTGATTCTATTTGCATTTCCATAAGCACAGAGAATCTTTGTCTGAGCTTGTTATGTGACAAATAACAGTGTTAGAAATGGGGTGTTTTAAGTCTCTAATTATGCACATGCTCCCATTCTTGTTAGTGCATTTTCAACGTGAAGCAATACAAAACTTGTACTTTTGGCTTAAGAGCTTTTTTTCCTTAAAGCTGACATTTTAATGAATTTTAACTAACATTGGCCTCATTTAATGTAATTAAAATATTAAAAAATAAGAAAGTTGCAAAGATGCCGTTGCTCCCCGGGAAGCAGATCCTGAGATGGAGATGCGGATGCAAAGTGTTTGCTAAGGAGTTCTCCAGGATGGATGCCCGTGGGAGGGAGGGGAGAAACCAGGAATGGGAAAAGGGAAAAGTTGAGCTGTGATGCAACCCCAACAAAGGCCTCAGCTGACACCTCAGTGAGCTCTGTGGCTGACATGGTCCTTTAGAGTTGTCCTGAGTTGGGTTAAGGGAGAGCCTCAGACCCCACACTGATCAGAGAGATTGGAACGTAGGCTCCAGGCTCTCACACTCACATAGGGGTGCCAGGTCCCAGGCACGTCAAGGAAGGAGCAGAGAGTTCCAGAACTGAAAAGGCCATGTGGTCAAGGACCATAGTTAAATTAGGGGTAACTTGTGCGGATGGATATCCTTCACCCTGGAGAAGAATCAGGCAGCCCACACATGTATCTGGGGCTAACTCTTGTAATGTTCCCATTTTTCTGGCTTGGTCAATATAAGTTTAAATTACTTAAAATTAAATAAAATTAAAACCTCCATTCTCAGTTGCACTAACCCCATTTGAAACGCTCAGGAATCCCACGTTAGCACAGAGCATTTCCATCACCGCGGAGAATTCTGCCGGACAGCACTGCTCCACGCAGCCCACGCAGCCCCGTCTCTCAGAGGTCCCACTGCACCCCTGAGACACTGCAGGGGGAGGGTGCCGGTTCTCATTCCCCTAACGTCTACAGTCCCTCTCTACTGCCATCGATGGGGAGGCATCTCCAGTCTCCTCAACTCTGTCTTTCTTTCCTTTCATATTTGACATTAATACGGCTTAATAAGCCAGAACTGGAATCAATAGCAATTGAAAAGTGTTCCCATTTCCTTAAGGCTAGGCCAAGAAGGTGGAGGAAATATTTGTATTCATTGCACTAGTTCAGTTAAAGAAAAGGAAGAAAATCAGTTAAGCTTTCATATTAAAATAGTGCAGACATTCGTACTGTGCCACATTAACCTCCAAAAATATAACATTGGTGGCCAGCAAGAAGTTAATGGAAAACAATAAAATTATGGCACGAAATATATTTTAAAACATAGCAAATAAAACATTTTAGAATCAGCTTCCTCCGAAACAGTGTTTGATGATAATAAAAACCTTCCTCGTTGGGTGATCCTTTCCATGAGTCACCATCTTTAATTATTCAGCAAACATTGAATTGGTGGCTTTAATTGCTGGCTCTTCCATAGTATTCTTCTACAAGTTTTTGTTATGCAAGCTGTACCTCTTTTAACATGTGTCTGAACAAACTCTTCCAAACTTGACATTTAATGTCTTTAGTACATGCAGTATTCGTTGTTTTTTTTTCTGGAGTGTCAGCAAAAGTCTCGCCATTGCACAAGCCATTTGTGATGCTTAAAGGTATTTTTCCCAATTAGGTGTTCAATACATATAGTAAAAGGGCGGTGTTTAAGCAGATGTTTTCTTTCTGCATCTCACACGGGCCCTCCCATGAGGTCAATGGGAAGGGAGGTGAACTAAGTCACACATACATATACAGGTTGAAGTTTTATAAAATATGATAGAGAAATATACAACTGCGGTATCTAAAAAAGCTGGTCCTTGTACCACCACATAGAAGGAGTGCCATCAAGGGGTGGTTATCCGTAAGAACACCCTCCTCCCCAAGTTCGATGCTGCAGTCCCCAGACTGGGACCCATCCCTTCATGTTCATTCGCCATTCATTTATTGAAGGATGCATGTGATAATCAGTGGGCTGGGCTTTCTGGGCTTCTGACCCATGGAGCATACAACCAAAACTCACTAGTGAAATGGGAACAAATGGCCCCGTCTGTTAATTTGATTAAGTGACCAGCACTCCGATGAAAAGTCTTGTAAAGACTGGATTGGAGAATCTGCTTTAGGATTGAGGCTAACCCGGGGCTCCTGACTCCCTTTCCAAATACAGACGGTGATTCCAGCATGCTTGCCTGAGCCAGCAGACGGGAGTGGGGATAGAGACTGGGCCTTCAACGTTCAAGCCTAGTCTTTCTCCTTAATCAGTTGCGTGAATCCAACCACTACTGTGCAACACATCAAGTCTCAGGGTGGCAGATGTCCCTCACCTTTCAGAGGAGTAACCCTGCCCACCAGTGAGATGTGGCCAGTAAATGAGTCATTTGCCCACCAAAGAGAAGTTGCTGATACAGATGGAGAGAGGAATGTAAACTCACTCCTGGTGTCTTTCTTGCTTGAAAAGAAAGGGCAGAGCCCCCACCTTGGTCAGTGGACCAAGGCAACACGAGGAGAGGAGTTTTAAAATTCCTTTTCTCTGTCAACAAGTAATCCCTGTCTCATAGGAATTTTGGGAGGTGGGGGGCTAAATAAAATATATAAAATACCTAGCATAGGTTGGTGTGTGCCCAGCACATTGTCCAGGTCTAGCAAGGATTTGGACTTTCTCTTCTCCCCCCACATGCTTATGTCTTATGAGCTCTCTAAGGGAAGAGGCTGTGTCTGAATAATGTTCGCCATAGGTTTGTTGAATTAAATTGATCAGTTTTATTTATTGAGACCTCAACATGCATAGCATTGAACTTATTAAGTTTAAAAGAAGTTGTAGAATTACAGAATTTTTCAGACCAAGAAGGGACCTTCAAGATCATATCTAATTCCTCACTTTATGGAGGAAGGAAGCAGGGTCTGGTGAGCTGGCAGGACAGGGATTCAAGTTTCCAGCTCGGAGGTCTTTCCACAGCAGCACAGTCATTGGAAGTCTTCAAAGGAGCTTAATGGGTCTTAGTTACATCTGTACACCTAACACCCCAAAAGTGTCTGGCGTGTTGTTGACTCTCAGAAAGTATTTGTTAAATGAATTAATTCACCATGTGCCCCTGCTTGGCCTTTGGCAAATGAAGTAGAGCTCGTGACTTTGCAAGACTATAGCAAACAGATAGAATTTATGATACAAGTTTCTCATACCACATCTAGGGGCTTAAAGTTAGACTCTTTCATAGAATATGTTGTGAAAATTCAAATGTTTTAGCATCTTAAAAATGTATATAGTGTATATGTTTGAAGATTTATCAGAGAGTGATGCACCACTTAGTGTGTGTTGTATTTTTTTTTAGGTAGACGAAGTAATCACAGGTTGCCCACCAGCATCCAAGCCTGTGGCAAGTACCTTGGACAGCAGCAGAGAGCGAAAGACCGAAAGGTACCACTCTCCAGGTGGCTCGAGCTCGTTGTCATTTGGTGGCCAGAATGCACCTTCCAAAAGTGCACAGTTATTTAAACTTAAAAATGATTCATACCGTGAATGTTAATGTTTATTTACAAAACTTAGACTCTTGATTTGTAGGGCTCTTGATCCCCTAAAAAACAAATCTGTGTCCATACAGGTCCCCATTTCTTGTGATAATAATACTGAGCGGTTGCATCAACACCTATGACTACTGACATCTTGGGAGCACTTGTATCGGGCACCATTCTGTGTGCTTTACCCACATTAATACATTTATCCCTCACAGTTTTTATCCTCAGCTTGCAGATGGGGAAAATGAGGGAGAGAGATGTTTAAATGTCCAAAGGTGGTGTAGCTATGGCATGTTGGGACAACTCTGCTGAGCCGTGCCCATGCTGCTGCTCACACTGCATCTCTTTTATGACCCACATGTCACTTTGTAGGTTCCAAGACTCTTGGGGCTACAAAGACCAAGAGGCCCCTTCTGTGTCCTCCTGTCAACCTCCTAATCATAGGTCATCTTCCAGCCTTTGTTAAGCTTCTTTCTCAACAGGACCCTCCCTCTCTCAAGAGGCTATTCATCCCTCTCCCAGCATTCCCCAGTGTTAGAAAGCTTCTCCTTGATTCCTCACTGAAGACCCTAGCTCTGTCCCCTGGTGGCCCTCGGAACCAAGCCCACCTCCCGTAAGCAGTGGCACCCCTTAAAGTATTTTGGACAAAGCTCTCAAGATTTCCCAATTCTTCCTTCGAATGAACTTCCCAGTTCTTTCCACTTTCCTTCTACTTGTCGTGGTTTCCAGACTCTTAGCATCCAGATGGCAAAAATCTATTTTGAACCAAGGCAAACTATCTTTGTGATACAAATATATATGCTAGAATTATCGTTATAAAAATACCTGAACAAGAGCTATATTTGTGTCTTGCATAATACAAGCCGTCAGGCATTCGTACATTCAGCGAGAGCTGTCGAAGTTTAGTAGAGATTTTCAAACACGGAGTTTGCTTGAACAACAGGTGTGGAATTGAATTCCTACTGAAAAGCGGGATGCTGTTTTTAACCTTGGAAATCCGCTCTCCTGTTTCCCACCTTAGTGATTTCCAGTTCAGACATGTGTAATTTACGGAGATCCGGGGGTATTATGACTGTTATGAATATTCACGCTCATAATTAACCCTCAGCAGCATCAGCCCAAAGAGTCTGAATCTAGTTTGTAAGGAATCGCAAGGGTGGGAAACTGAGCCATCGCAAACAGTTTGGAGCTGGTTTTCAGACCCCAGGACAGCCACCGTTGCTGTGACTACTCTTGAGGATTAGAGGCGTCTGAGCACAGTTCCTCGTGGTGCCTCCTGAGTATTTGCGCAAAGCCTTTCTCTTTCATTTTCATTGCTGAGAAATGGTGACCTCACAGCCATACATAAAATATCCATGTGAAGGTTGTTTGTGGTGCTCCTCCATCACTGACAAACTTCATGCCCACATGTTCTCAACCTCTGGCTGGGCAACCCCACTAACCACACAGCTGCCTGTTAAGGCTGCACACAGGAAGATGTCAGGCCGGTGGTTAGTCTGAGGCAAAGAAGGACACAGGTGCGTTGATACATTGGGAGGGATGGAGTAAGCCCCTCCACCCTGTCACAGCCAGAGTGGTCCTTTTCTCAGGCTGTGGAGATGGAGTGAATGGAAGGAGAAGAGAAATGGAGCAGGGTTTCATTCACTGGACCAGATGGGATCATATTTCAGGGGAAGGTAACCGATTCAGTGAACTCTTGTGGTCCTGTGACACTATATGTAACGGAAGACACACAGCTTCCTCAAAAATGGATCTATTGAGGATTGAGTGCCTACTTTGTGCTGCATGATGCTATGCATTATCTTATCTTTAATCTTCAAAATAACTACAAGATAAATCCTGTTATTCCTAATGTCCTGAGGTTCAAAGAGACTGAGTAATTTTCCCAGAATCACAAAGTTGCTAAGTGAGTGGTGGAACCAGCACTGGTCCATTCGTGGGCTTACCTTCTGACTCTCTTCATGATGTCTTTTTTTTTTTGTTCTCAAACAGATTTTCTTCTTTAGAGCAGTCTCAGGTTCACAGCAAAATTGAGTAGAAGGCACAGAGATTTCCTTATATCCACTTCCCCCCAAGGCGTAGCCGCCACCGTTATCAACATCCCCCATCACAGTGGTACATTTGTTATAATTGATGAACCTACATTGACACATCATTATAACTTAAGTTCATAGTTTACATTAGGGTTCAAACTTGGTGTTGTTCATTCTGTGGGTTTGGACAAATGTATAATGACATCTATCAATCATTATAGCATCTTATAGAGTAGTTTCATTGCCGGAAAAATCCTCAATGCTCCACCTATTCATCCCTCTCTCCCCACTAACCCCTGGCAACTACTGATCTTTCTACCATCACCCTAATTTTCCCTTTTCCAAAATGTTACATAGTTGGTATCATACAGTATTTAGTCTTTTCACATTGGCTGTTTTCACTTAGTAATATGTGTTTAAGGTTCCTCCATGTCTTTTCATGACTTGATGGTACATTTCTTTTTAGTGCTGAATAATATTCCATTGTCTGGATGATCCACAGTTTATCCATCGCCTACTGAAGGACATCTTGGTTGCTTCCAATTTTTGGCAATTATGAATAAAGCTGCTGTAAACATCATGTGCAGGTTTTTGTGTGGACATAAGCTTTTAACTCCTTTGGATAAATACCAGAGCACAATTGTTGCGTCATATGGTAAGAGTATGTTTAGTTTTGTGAGAAACTGCCAAACTGTCTTCTGAAGTGGCTGTACCATTTTGCATCCCCACCAGTGGTGAATGAGGGTTCCTGTTGCTCCATATCCCTGCCAACATTTGGCGTTGTCAGTGAGCTGGATCTTGGCCATTTTAATAGACGTGTAGTGGTATCTCATTGTTGTTTTAATTTGCATTTCCCTAATTACGTGTGGTGTGGAGCATCTTTTCATATGCTTATTGCCAACCTCACATCTTCCCTAGTGAGGTGTTTCTGAAGGTCTCTGGCCTATCTTTCAATCACATTGTTTGTTTAATAATTGTTGAATTTTAAATGTTCTTTGTATATTTTGGATAACAGTCTTTTATCACGTGTCTTTTTCAAATATTTTCTCCCAATCTGTGTCTTGTCTTGTCATTCTCCCGAAATTGTCTTTCATAGAGCAGAAGATTTTAATTTTAATGAAGTCCAGCTTGTCTTATTTCTTTCATGGATCATGACTTCAGTGCCGTATCTAAAATGTCACCATACCTAAGGTCATCTAGATTTTCTCCTATGTTATCTTCTAAGAGTTTTGTGGTTTTGCATTTCCTGTTTAAGTCAGTAATCCATTTTGACAAAGTTAATTTTTGTGAAGGTGGTAAAGTCTGTGCCTAGATTCATTTTTTTGAGTGTGGCTGTCCCGTAGTTCCAGCACCATTTGTTGAAAAGACTATCTCTGCTCTGTTGTATTGCCTTAGCTCCTTTGTCCATGATCAGTTGACTTTATTTATGGAGGTCTACTTCCAGACCATCTATTCTGTTCCATTGATCTGCTTTTCTATTCTTTTGCCAATACCACACTGTCTTCATTTCTGTAGCTTTATCGTAAGTCTTTAAGTTGAGTAGTATCAGACCTCCAACTTTGTTCTTCTCTGTCAATATCGTGTTGGCTATTCTGAGTCTTTTTCCTTGCCATATAAACTTTAGAATCAGTTTGTCAATATCCATAAAATAACTTGCTGGGATTTTGATTGGGTTTGCATTAAATGTACAGATCAGTTTGAGAAGAACTGACATCTTGACAATATTGAGTCTTCATCCATAAACATGGATGTCTCCCCATTTATTTAGTCTTCTTTGATATCCTTCATCAGAGTTATGTAGTTTTCCTCAGAAACTGGAAGCCACTTCATGGTATCTTTTAAGGAACAGAAGATCATATTTTTAAAATAATCAAAATCATATTTCAAAATAATCAAAATTATTAAACTTTTTTATGGTTGATGCTTTCTTTGTCTTGTTTTATAAATCCTCTCCTACCTTCAGTCATAAAGGTGTAGTCCTTATGTTAGAAGGATTTGTAGTTTTCCCTTTAACATTTAGGTATAATCCATCAGGAACTGACTTTTGTTTAAGGTCTGACAGTTTTGTTAAGAGATGACAACTTGATTTTTTACCATATAGAGACACTACTGTCCCAGTGTCTCTTATTAAAAAGTTTGTACTTTCCATACTGATAAACAAGGCCACCTCTGTTATAGATGAAGTGTCCACATATATGTAGGTCTGTTGCTAGACTCTGTTCCATTCCCGTAGTTTCATAGTAAGTTTATAATTAGTAGGAAAAGTCCTCTCAACTTCTTTTTCTTCTTGAAAAGTTGGCTATTCTTGGCTCTTTGTGCTTTTCTATAAATTTTAGTAACAGCTTGTCGTGTTTCTCTCACATACACACTCACACAGACATACACACACACACAAGTGTATTGGGATTTTGTTTGGAATTCTACTGGATTTATAGATCAATTTAGGGAGAACAATCCTAATAAATACTGGCATCTCTTTTTTCAGTCTTGTTTGGTATCTCTCGGTAAAATTTTATTTTTCCATGAATATACCCGGGTTTTATTAACTTTTAGGTGTGTGATATTTTTGATACTATCACGAATATGTTATTTTATTTTTTGTCTGTTGCTAATATATAGATTTGCAAATTTTTTTACCGTGATAGAGTACATGTAACATTAAATTCACCATTTTAACCCTTTAAAAGTGTACAACTCAGTGGCACTTATCGTATTCACAGTATTGCGCACCCATCACCACTATGTAATTCAGTCTTGTGTTTGATTTTGTACCAAGAAACCCTGCTAACCTCTCTCATTATTTTATTAATTTGTCTGTCGTCGTTTTGGATTTTCTGTATCTCTCTATATTTTCTATATATCTATAAATCTTTTGGATTTTCTATACAGCAAAAACACTAGCTTTCTTTCTTCCCAATCCCGTACCTTTTCTTTCTTTCTCCTGCCTTGCTGCATAGAGAAGGACTCCAGTGCGTGTTGACTGGAGGGTGACAGCAGGCGTCTCTGTTGTATTGCCACTCCCAGAGGGCACGTACTCGACACTTTATTGTTAATTCTGAGACACTGTATTCAAATATAGTGAGTGTAGTGGGTTTATAATTCGTGCTTCGTATTCAGTGTCTGAAGCCCCTGTGTTCTGTGTCTGTTCCCATCGCTTCCGCTGGTTCTCATGCACAGTGCCCTTTTCCTGGTGCTTCTTCGTCTCTCGCTGTGAGCTGCTCCACAGCCTTAGATGACAGGTGAGGGCTTCTCAGAGGCCTGGCAGGCGCTTGTCCAGGGAGCACTGGCATGTGCTTTGGGGCAGAGCCTGTGGTCTCCACTCTAAATTCAAGACTGAGGGCTTTAACCACCAGCTGCTATAAACCCAAGGGAGCACCAGCCTGTGGTGACACCTCGGCCCTTTTCTGTCCCACTGAACAGTCCTCTCAGCCCCATGGGGAGGAGGGCAGAGTGGCGTTGCTTCTCATTCACTCTTACACTAGAGAGAAGCCTTTGGGGACCTCACCCTACTGGGGAGAAGGTGTCCTGTTAGACTGCCCACCTGGCATGCTCAGGGCCTTGACCTCTGTCCCCAGACTTCATAAGCCCAGCAAGACCAATGCTCCACTTTAGGGGCTCAGCGATCGCCCTCGGGGCAAAGGTGGTTTCAGGGGTCCACTTCCCTCTCTGGATTCCTCCTTTCCCTGAATTCTGACCTTGTATTTCCTTATTATCTTATCAGATCTTTCATGAGCGCCCTTCTCCTCTTTATTTTGGGAATTAGTGTGAGCCTCCAGTGCCCCAGGCCTAGCTGCTCACTGTCTGTTACCCAGAGAGTTGTGAGTAATTAAAGTCCTGCATGCAAATGGTCCCTCAAAGCATCTGAAGTGGGTGGACTGGCTGTGTTCCCTGTTGATTACTGAGACCTGAAGTTACGGCCCAAGAGATGCACCTGGAACTGAGATAGGCTGCTTTTCCTCAAAGTCAAGATGACATCATTATAATAGACGAATTAGATATTTACTTAATTAAGCCACCGATATCACAGCCTTTTAAATAAGAACATAGTAATTTAAAGTAGAGCTGTATTTAATGACTATAATGTAGGTCTTTGAAAACCATAGCTTCCTCCATGGTTTATGGTGTACAATCTGGGTCTTCAGAACCTACTACTTTATACTATTTGTGTACGTGTACTTTTCTTCAGCAGGTCCATGTGTATTAGTGAAAATACTAAGAGGAATCAAGAACTCAGATGACTTCAAGGGCTGAGCAGATTGCAGAAATGAGGGGGGAAGGGTTGCGAGAACTGTGGAGAGTTCACACTTTCCAAAGGAAATCAACTCTCCCTCCCTCGTGAATTGTGTCTGCTGCATGAGTTCGGTCTGACGACCTCAGTTGGCAGCTCCTGGATTAGATTGACTGTGATTTCTTTAGGCCCGAGAAAAGTTTTTATTTAATTTTGTTACCCCACAATAGTATAATAATTTTTTTTTCATTTATTCAACAAAGATTTTTTTTCAGTAAAGCCGTATGCCAAGGACACGAGATGAAAAAAACAATATCTTTGCTTCAAAGATGTCAGTCTGGGAGGGGGAACAGACCAATAGTGAGACAATTACAAAACGTAATAAGTTTTGTAGTGAACACCATGCTGCACTGTTAGATGCAACCAGGAAACTTGTCCCTTTGCACAGACGATAGGATTGCTGGTGTCTCGCACGGCCACTGGAAGAGAGCAGACGCTTCATATGTATCTGTTGAATGACTGAATGGTGCAGTGATTCCAAAATAATTTGACTGATTGTCAAAGTCATTGGGAGAACTTTATATAAATACAAATTCCTGGGCCCAGCTCCAGGCCTGTGGAATTGAAATTGCCAGAAAAGCAGCCCAGTGCCCAGTATTATCTAGAATTTTCTGTATGACTACAGTAAAGGGAATCATTGGCCACTAGAGGTTCCTTCTTCTTCCGTTTCACTCTAGCTGTTGCTGAGAGAACTGGGTGCGAACAGGAGGGCCAGGTCCTTGTTGGTGCGCTGAGCTCTGCGTGCACCTGAACTTGTAGGGTAAATGCCCCTGCTGAGCCGCGACCGGCCGGGCTGTCTGAAGCAGCAGTGTCCGGGAGCCTGGTTAGCTGCATTCAGGCTTAAGGCTTGTCTAGAGTGATGCTATTATTGATTCTGGCTGTGGTGCTTTGCCGCTGTATCATTTCAATTTTCAGAAATTTCTTAGGTAAGCAGAGTGTCCCGGTTGGCCTCTCCTGCGGCTGCCTGTGCATCAGCACAGCCCTGTTGCACCTTTCAACACTTCATTTCTCCACGGCTCAGACTCTTGCTTCTCCAAGATGCTAAGCTATTTGAAAACAGTGACCGTCTCATTTTTTTCTCTATGTTCCACCCATGTTTGCTGAATAAGTGAATGAATGCATCGAATCTCTTTGAAACTTAATTTAAAATGATATATCCATTTCCTCCGGCCTCTTTTTGTTGTTGTAGAAGCAGGCACACTGAGAAACTGGAAGTAGACCCTAGCAAGCATTCCTTCCCTGATGTGGCCAACATAGTTCAAGAGAAAAAACACACGCCCAGAAGAGTTCGATCTGAACCCAAAATTACGCCAACTGAGGAAGATCCCGACTTTGAAGATAACCCTGAAGTGCCTCCATTGATTTGAAACTTCAGGCTGCATGGACCGTGACCCGCCAGGCCCGTTTGGCTCAGCGCGGAGAATGTGTGCATCTCACGTACGGGGGCCACAGAGTTCTTTATCAATATTACGACTCCAGGGTTTTAGCTCCTACTTTCTACAGCAATACTCTTTAACTAGTTTAAAATTAAAATGTGTATCTTAAAAATGCTATAACCATCATTTGTCTATAATAAAGTGTTGGCTAGTGAAAATGTTCAGTAAATCCTAGAAGTGTTACACAAAGACGTGGATTATAGATCACAGAACTGCCTGCTTATGCAGACAGATGAAATCACAGATGAAAGGACTGATTATTCAATTAGTACTTCAGCAAATTGGTCAAGCTCGGGAATTCAAACTGTAGTTTCAGATCAAATTGGAATGCCTCAATATGATTTTAAGCTCTGTCGCTTTGTAAAGACCTGCAGCAAGTCCTTTAACGTTGCTGAGCCTCTGTTTGGGGAGTTTGCCTTACGTGTAGGTTTGTCTCGGCATGAGCCATGTCAAGTGCCCGGTATGGTGTCCTTGTGCACTTTCTCCTTCTCCTCCTCTCCCTTCTCCTCCCCTGCTCCTGCTTTCCACAGACGCTATCGGGAAAATCAGTGTCACTCTGATCATGGTATACTAGCATTTCAATCCGGCTTCCCCAAACCTGCATTCAGCAAATACTCGCCAAGCAGCTACTGAGTCCTCGGAACCACTCTGTTCATCAAGGGTTCAGTGGTAACAAAGCAGCGAAATTACACACTTGTGCTGTGTCAGTGGTGACAGAGCTGTGAGGGAGGGTCAGAGTGAAGGGGTCAGGGGTGATGGGCGCTTTTCAGACGGAGCCTTCTAGGAAGCCCTTCCTAATAAGCTAACGTTTTAACAGAGAACCAAAATGTATCAGTCAGGGTTCAGGTGCAAAAACTGAGCTGCTGTAAATATGATGGGGAAGAAGGAATTGATTATAGGAATTTGACTTTACGAACACATGGGAGGAGCTGGGAAATGGAGTTCTAGAAGGGAGAGATGGATAAATGGAGAGAGAGGTGCAGTGGACAATTGCAAGCCTGCACAGAGTCTGAGAAGCAAAGCATATCTGGATGCTGAGGTGGGGCCATGAGTGGGGAGCTTATGGAGAGCTCTGTGGAAATTACCCACTCTGCTGAAATGGTCGCCTCTGTGTAGCTGCTGCCTCGTGGGTCCACAGCCAAGCTCCTGGTGGGTGGGTGTGGGGCCAGCCTTGGTCAGCAGGCCTGCAGTAAGAAAGATGGGAGGGATGCAGAGTTGAGGAGAGTGAGGCAAGCTGGGCCCGCTGGCTCCTCCTCATCAGTTCATCACCGTGTCCGACTGCATCGACCATCAGAGTGGAACACCTGCTTCCCTTCCACCTCCCAGACCTATGCAGGTTCCTCTTTTGGCCAGCTCTGCCCAGTAACCATGCAGGGAAGGGGATTCTGGAAAGCATCCTTCCCAGCCTTAGCCAAGATGATGTTTCCCAATCCAACAGAGTCCAGCTCTTACCAACCTGGCAAACACGTACATTTGTCAGGACTATGGTTAACTTCCGCATGAAGACAGAGCAGAATTGATTCTGATTAACTTAATGCCGTTATCCCTTGAACAACCAAAAAACATACTATTATGAACCGAATGTTTGTGTCCCCTCCTGTATTCACAGGTGGAAACCCTAACCCCTAATGTGATGGTATATGGAGGTGGGGCTTTGGGGAGATAATCAGGTTTAGTTGAGGTCGTGAGGATGGGACCCCCATAGTGGAATCAGTGTGCTTTTGAGAAGAGGAAGAGAGACCACAGCTCACTCTCTAGCACGTGAAGACACAGCAAGGAGGCAGCCACAGGCCAGCCAGGAAGAGTCTCACCGGGAACCTATTCAGCCATCACCTTGCTCTTGGACTCCCAGCCTCCAGAACTGTGAGAAATGAATGTGTGTTGTTAAGCCACTCAGTCTGTGGTATTTTGTTATAGCAGCCCCAGCCTCCTCAGAAAGGACACACAGTTTCCCGTATACCACCTCACCATCTTTGGGTGATGGTTATTCCTCTTCTAGAGGATTCTCACTCTCCTTTTGATATCCCGTGGATTAAATATTGACATAAGAAGTTGCCCACTATTAACACATCTTATATTAGAATGAGGAAAGGAAAACAAAGATAAGGGATTTAAATATATGGATAAAATCTACATATGCATATGTAGAGATAGACGCTTGTATATGAATATATTCTTGTCAAAGCAAGGAAGAAATACCATCATTGGAATGGCTCTTGTTTTTGGAGCTGGTTGTAGCTCGTGGCTGATATTTACAGCTTCCTTCTTACACTGCCTATTCCACGGTACCTTTGCCCTCAGTAAGCACCTAAGCTGGTGATAGTTCCTTGCCTGGTGGGGTGCCCCAACCTTCATCCCTGCAGATTCTGTGCCATTAGCTATCCTGCCTGTATTGGGTTATTTAGTTTCTTGTTGACTGTTGTCACAGAACTCAGAAGTACTAAGATGCCTGAGTATCATCTGCATTTTGATCATACTCTTCCATTTTCCAGTCCCGGCCCCACCTCTACCCCTTGAATAGCAGCCATTCCATTTTCCTGTGATAGTCAGTCACCCCAGCCAGCACAATCACTTCCTTCATGGTCTGTTGGTTCACTGGAACAAGGAACCCGGATGGCCAGGTTGGTCTCAACTTCCCATTAGAAGGCAGCCCTGCTGTGTTCTCCAATGGAAGCATCTTGCCTTTGGAACCAGTGCCTTTAAACCAGCAGGGCCCAAAGTTGCAGGAACAGGAGTAAAACTTTGGACGGTTAATTGTTAGGGTAATAGTAAGAGGAGCCTCTCCCATTTTGATCCCTTGATCCCAGCTCTGTGTATCTTGGCTATGGGAGAAGAGCACCATGTATCGGACAGGGATTCAAAGCATATACTTCATCCTAGAGGCCAGTCCCTTACCCACACAAAGTATTATCACCAAGCTGGCACTGTAGTTGAGTCTTCAAAAGGCTACTTCATTGTTCTCTCAGGCCGGCTGCGCCAGGGGGTTGATGAACATTGGTAAGGTCCAGTGGATTCCGTGTATAGAACTCTGTTGGCATCCTTCATTTGCTTTAAGAATGAATTCCCTGGTCAGAGATGATGCTCAATGACATACTATGGCAGTGAAAATGGCATTGATTCTGTAAGTCCACACATGGTGGTTTGGGCAGAAGCATTGTAGAGAAGAAAGGCAGACTCATATTCAGAATTAGTGTGTGTTCCAACAAGAACAAAGTGCTGCTGCTTCCATGACAGAAGTGTTCCAGTGCAGTCAGCATGCCAACAGCTGGATGGATGGTCCCTAGGGCATTGTGCCATGGAAGGGGTCCACTGTTGGTTTCTGCCACTGTCACATTGGTCACTGTGGATGTTTGAAAACATGTATGAAAATTATTGACACTCCTTCTGTCAAGAGATGGAGCCTCTGCCCTCTCATCTTGAATGTGAGCTAAACTTAGTGACTTGCTTCTAACCAATAGAATAGTGATAAAATGAGGCTACGTGACCATCAGCGCTAGACCACATAAGGCCATACCTCCTCCCCTTGATTCTCTTGGGGCATCCAGCAGCTGTGTAAGAAGTCCAGCTTCCTTGGGACTGCCATACTGGAGATACCACAAGTCGGCATTCCTGTCAGCAGCCCAGCAGCCCTCAGGCATTAACTTCCAGGAGTGTGCCATCTCTGATGTCCAGTCCTGGCCAACCTCTGGCTGCAACTGCATGGGACACACTCAGTGAAAACTGCCCAGCTGAGCCGTCCCACAACCAGACCCACAGTACTGTGAGCAAAATATGATGGTTGTTTTAATCCATGGAACTGGGGACAATTTGTTCTGCAGCAGCAGCAACCAGAACAGAATTTGGCACCTGGAAGTGGAGCGCTACCAACTAAAACCTAAGACATGCGGTCCTTGCTTGGGACCAGGGAGCTGTCAGAAGCTGGAGGGACCTCGAGGAGGTCTGAGCCAGGCTGGGTCCTCCTGGAAGGATCTCCAGGACACCAAGAGAGAGTTAGAAGTGCGAGAGCTTTATTAGTGGTGATGCCTGGAAACAATGAAGAGAGACAGCAGTAGGAAGGGAAGGCATTTATACTCTAGATTTTAGAAACAGGCTTGACACCTGTAAAATGCGGGGGAAGGAAGAGGTAGGAGGATTGGCTCAAAAGGAGCCTCAGGTGGCAGCACAGCTCTCAGAAGGTCTCAGCCAGCCCAACAGGGAGCTCAGCACGAGACTGTGCACAGAAGACGGGCATGTTGGACAGAAGTAGCCAAGCTCGGCTCCCCTGCCTCAGTCAGCTGTGGGCTGGGAGCTGCCAGCGGAGACTGGTGACCACAGCTCAGAGCCGCGGCGGGTCCTGAAGGCGCTGCAGCTAGAGGCTCTTGGCTCTTTGACTTCCTGTGGCAGCTTCTCTCTTGGAGATCTGAGCAGCGCCCCCCTGTGGCTGCCACAGGACGATTCCAGAAACTCAACCAGCAGCGAGGAGGCTGTCAGTGAGGACTTATGGGAAACAGGAAAGCGCTCTTCAAGGCTGGAGGAAAGGGCCCTCCTTATGCAGAGGAAGAAAGTTGAGCAAAACTGTTGCCCGGGGTAACACGGAAACATTTAAAATGTACCTAATGACTTAATGGATTTCGTGAAAGAGATTTCCAAGTAAAATGCCGGAAGGATCAACCCCTGCCTTTCTGCTGCACATCAAAAGGCACAAATAATTAGTCAACTTTCAAGCAGAATTTAGAGGAAAGGTAAAGGAACTGAACTGGCTAGGTTCAAAAATAAAACTTTCTCATCACGGTCTCTCCCAACTGAAGTAAAAAACAGCCTCACCTTGACTGTGGACCACAGTGTGGCTTTGGGTCCCAGGAATTACCACGAGTTCAGAGCCAGTGTCCTGAAGTCTGGATACTGCTTCTCTCCCAACGCTCAACACCCTGGGGAAGTGTGGGCCCCTTTGCAGAAGACGAGGAGAAAATTTGCAGTCTAAAATGTTGGCAGTGTAGCAGAGTCCTCCCCAAGGAGATCCAACCGGGAGGTAGGGAGCCATGGATACCTGGGAGAAGAGTGTCCTAAAAACAGTGCACAGCAAGTGCAACGGTCCTGCGGTGGCACATGGTGTCAGGAACAGCCAGCAAACCCATGTGACTGGATCCGACTACACAAGGCAGAGAGTGCTAGGAGAAGAGGCCGGCGTGCTAATGGAGACGCAGGTCATCACAAGGCTTGGTCTAAAACATCATTGTAAAACTGGGAAATCGCACTGCCCCCAAAAGAAGATCTTTGGATTTTGTAGTGGGTTTTTGTTTTGCCAAATGTTTTCCTATACCCGTCTCATTGTTGACCTTCAGAAGCCCTCTGAACTTAGCATTTTTTTCATTCTTCTTCTGATATGGTTTGAATGCACCTCCTGTGGGTCAGGGCTAGGGAGTATAATGGTAAGAAAAAGAAACACTGTGTGGGTTTCACAGAGGCTGTGTTGTTATGGTGCAGATGAGTGTTAACCAATTATAACAAGCAAACTGAGCCAGCCTCTCTGAACTCACTCTCACGTTTTACAGGGATGACAACAGAGCCCCCCAGAAGTCAGGTGGCTTGCCCGAAGATGATGTAAGAAGTTGTTAGAATGGGAGTCTTTTTAGGTCATTTTTGGTTGACTTTGCAATATGAAAGATTTTATTACCAAGGGGAATGAGACGATTCACACGACAATATTTCCAAGGGAAATAGTCACAAACCTACTTCTTGAATCCCACAACTACTCACCCTCTTTGGAAATATGAAAGGGTCTGAGAATAGAGGAGGCTTCGTGGCAGATGCTGCCCTTGGGGACGAGTGCCGTTAGAGCCCTGGGCTCGGGTGCTGCGGGGTCCTCACTTCAATCCTGCTGAGCATAGCTCCAGGGCACTTTGGGGCGAGGACGGGTGAACAAACTTCTTTGGAGAGAGCTCTTACCTTCCTGAGAGTCCCACCTACGTCTCCGGGGGCCTCCTTTGTAGCCCAGGCTCAGGGAGAGCGTCTTCAAGGGGGTCTCACTGGGGAGCTTCGGAGGGCATTTCCTGAAGCTGGGGACATGCAGGCTGGTACCTGACTCATCCCCGAGAAGCCAGCACTTGACGGTGGACCGGGGTCTGATCCTGCCGAGTGCATCGATCCCCAGGGCAGAGGGCAGGGCCAGGGGAACGAGAGGGGGACCCTCTCCCAAAGCTGGCTCGGGGCAGGGAACTAGGAGCCTTTCTTAAGGACAGACGCGGACTGCCCAGGAGATGACGGCCTGGGGTTGTCCTGGGCGCTGTCCATTTGGGCTGCATGGAGAGGTGAGCAGCCCTAAGGAAGAGACTGGAGATGTGCATGCTGGCGGCTGAGGAAGGAACCTCAGAGGACTGGCCAGGCCCTGGGGTGTAGGAGAGATGGGCAAATGGTGAACCTCTTAACAGTCCATGAGAGGGCCTCCAGAGGGAGGAAAGTCAGCTTCAGCCTCCGCCAGGCCCACGGAGCAGGAAGCCTGACCAAGCTGTGTGAGGACCATCTGATATGCAGCACTCAGGGTCCTGGCAGTTCCTAGCGCTGGACTTCAATGGATAAAGAGAAGGAGTGGCCACCAGGACCCAGAGAGGCTGCTGAGGGCCATAGGCAACTGACAGGAGCTGGAAACTTCTTCCAGGGAGGCAGCCCACAGGGAGGGAGCAGGGGGAAGTCACGCCTTGACCTTACTCTCCCCTTCCCTCCAGTCTCTTGCTGGAGCTTCCCACTGCTCAAACCCAACCGGAAGCCAGGGGCAAAGGGGCCTGTTGGTGGGGTCCTTAGAGGTCAAGCTCCCAGGTACACAGCATGGTGGAGGGGGGCGATGGAAGGAGCCAGCACACTCCCCTTCCTCTTCATCCCCTCCCCCCACCTTGCCCTCCCCCGCTCCAGGATGGAGCTAGAGATTCAGGAGTCCAATGAAGGAAGAGGGGAGCAGGATGAGAGAAGAGCCATATTGTCAGTTGTGAGTTTCCAACCTAAGCAGCCTGAGAAGGGAAAGGGGAGTGAGAGGGTGGAGAAGATTTAATGCCAGAGTTTGGGCTATTATAGGGGACCATCTCATTACTGAATGGAGACTGCGCATGTGATTCAAAAGACTGAAGGACCATCAACCACCAAGAAAGAGGCAATGCCGTAGGGTCTGCCTCAGCCTTCATCCCGGGGCGGGGAGGGACCACCCCACTGAAGAAAGGGCACAGCAGAGGGAGAGACAGAAGTATGCTGTGTTTTGATCACGGCTGCAAGGTGAACATTCAGGATTAAGTCATGCTAGTAATAACCCATGATTCCGGAATCTGGTGCTTGGCTGCTTTTCCAGATTCTCCCTGCGTTACCCTCCTCACTCGGCCTCTGCTCGGTTCTTACTTCCAGAAGGCTCATGGCTTGTGTCCCCACATCAGCTCCACCAGGGGCAGGAGAGGCCTTTCATCCTCCTTCTAGTCTCCAGCAGAAAGAAAATCTCTCAGAGGGTGATGTCATCTTATGTTCCCGGTACCCAGACACGATCCAGTCCGTGCATTTTTTTCTCCTGCTTTTTTTTTTCCCCAGATTTTTCTTGAGCAGCATGAAATGTTCCTTCTCTATCACTGCCCATCACATCCCATTGTCCCCAGCACAGCTGTTCATTCTCTGTATCCCGCTGCCAGCTACCAGCCTTTCAGCGGGACCCCCTGCCTGTGAGTGGCCTGTGACTGTCAAGAGGAGCCCACTGACAGTGACCCTGAGGGGAAGTGTGAGTGTTGCTCCAGCCCCAGGGCCTGGGAGGAAGCGCCCTGCTTCCTCACTCACGGGAAGACTGCCCTCTCTCGACAGCTGGGCCTGCAACACGCAGCGTGTGTCTGTCACCACTCGCAGTCTGTCACAGCTTGACTGACACATTTGGTTGGAAAGCGCTACCTCATCTCCAATTGATGCATGGCAGGCCAGTGTGTCTGTCACTCCTGTAGCAGACCTTAGCTAAAACTAGCTGTTCTTTTGTACATTTACTCCTAAGTTTTGCTCCTTGCATTCGCTCTGCTGTTTTCCTTGTGTCAGAGATGAGCCTCTGTGTGCCCCGCTGATGGGTCTCTTTACTCAGCAGACGTGGACTGAGCACCTGCCGGGTGCAAGGAGCCCTGTCAGGTGCCGGGGAAGGTTTTCTTCCGAGAGCCCACTCTGCTGGTTCTCTTCCTCTTTCTGCTGAGTGACGGCTCCCTCCAGCCATCACATAAGGCCGTTCCCAGGGAGACCCCTTCAACTCGTCCTTTTCTCCAAGTGCACACTCTCCCTCCGCCTGGACACGTGGGGCCATTCCCATGGCTTCTGCTGCAGCTCTTGGCCGATGCCCCCGAAATCTCCATTTCAGGCCCAAGATGCCTTCCTGACTCTCCCCTCGTGGTCCAACGTGCAGTTCATTATCTCCTCTTCACGTCTTTTCCTGCCACTTCTCCTTATTCTGCCTCTCGTCTTCTGGCTTTCATTTTGTGGATTCGTTTTCCAATGATCCAGTTTAGAAAACACTCACTGCTTCCTATGTTCAGCGTTCAATTGGTAATGAAATCCTGTCAATTCTGCTTCAAAGGAAGCTTCTCCAGTCTTCCCTAATTCCATGTCCTCTGTCTGCGTTCAATCTTCCACCGTTTGCTGTGTCACAGTGAACCCCCCATATGAATGTCCCCCTTTGACTGTTGCCTAAAGGACAAGTCTGTGCACATCAGATCCAGGCCCCAACCTGCTGTGAGGCCACACCCCCCAACACTTCTCTCTGGGCACCCAACCTGCCCACTACACCAAAGTTGTCGCCATTCCTGAGAGTTTACACTGACCCTCTGTCAGTGTCATCACTTAACTGAGGTTGGTGATGTGCTGGGTCCAAGGGCCCAGGTGAGCTGTCTCAGGGTTAGATGAGAGCAGGGTGTGTTGCTAAGGCCCAGGGACAGAGTGGAGGCCTTGCCGGTGGAGGGGACGGCAGGACCAAGCACACAGGCACCTCTTATTGGATAAGAACATCAACTGTTGAAATAATTACAAACAAATGGAGCCCTTTTCAGAGAGAAATTCAGTCTGACATGATGCGCCATCTTCTTACATCATCTGTGCTGGGAAAGCGCGCCAGCCCACAGTCTCATCAAGGGGAGAAGTCACTGGCCACAGTGTCCCACGAGCTCCACCAACAGCACTCAGGGTTATGGAGAACTGTGTTCTTGAGTCTGCCCGCTTCCACCACCAGAGGAAAAACATAGAATGCCTGTTCTGGTTACTATTGCTTCATAACAACCATTCCATCCTTGGTGACATACAACAACCATTTATTATGCTCACTGTTTCTGAAGGTCAGAAATACAGACTGACACAATGGGGACATCCTGTTTTTTTCTCTCTTATGTCTGGAGCCTCAACTTGGAAGATCCAAAGGCCAGCGGTAACTTGAAATCTGGAGGCTGGAATCACCTGGAAATGTCTTCACTAATACATTTGGCAGTTGGTGCTGGCTTTTGACCAGAACCTCAGCTGGGATGACAGCCAGAACATCTACCCGTGTCTATGAGAACTGGCTAGGCTTCCTCAGAGCGTGGAGGCTGGGTTCCAAGAGTGAGCACCCCAAAGAACAATGAAGAGATGCATGGAATTTTTATGACCTAACCTTGGAAATGTGACAGCTCACTTCTGCCATCTCCTCCTGATCAGGGCAATCACAAAGGGCTGTCCAGGCTCACGGGGAGAAGACACAGCCTCCACATCTTGCTGGGAGAGTAGCTGGGTTCTAGGAGAGCATGTGGGACAAGAGACATTGTTAGGACACCTTGGGAAAAAACAGTCCCTACACCCTTCCTCCTCCGTGACACTCCTGTTCTCTTAGGCGACATTCCCAAGGAAAAGAGGAGGTGGTTCTGCTGCTGTTGTGTGAATAAACAATGTGGGTGATGGTGGGAGACGCATATTTCATCTCACCTCAGGACCGTTTTTGTAACATACACCACTGCCTGCCCCTCCTTTCTTTGGAGGTTTCTGCAGATAAAAATATTTACAGATAAGTGCAAGGCCAAATAAAGATCCTTGGAGGCAATCTAGAAGGGTTGTGCAGAGTTATGAATTGGATCCGATTTAATGTTCCTTAGGTAATGCAGATAAAGATAGAAAAGAGCAACACTGAACTGTGCTACTGTATTCACCTATCCATGAATTAATGATGTTTCTGGTATCATCTTTGCATTCTCTCTAACGCACCCCAGGTTCCCAGGGTTGCAGGATGTGTGTTCTCTCTGTGTAAAGTCACTGGCTCCAGCCCCACCTGTTGGGGGAGGAGCTGTGGCTTGCATCTCAGTCATCCCCGGGGATCCCTCACAGTGCCCATGCTCCTTAACCCATGGTAAATAAGTGACAAGCAATAAGATACATTGGAGTATATGAGGAAGCCATTTGGTTTAAAACTAATTCAGCCTGAGCTTGTTTTTCCAAAAGAGCTTGACATGGCCTGTTGTGCAAGCATTATACATCTGCTTTAAACGTTTACAATGTCCCCAAAACAAGAATGACGTCCTTAAAGATAGGGATGTAACGTCCCCTCATACTGACATTTCTTTAAGGATAAGGATCTCTTCCTGAAAACTAAGGATTAATTACAACCTGCTGTGCTCACCTTGTGACCACTGACCTGCTGACCACCGACCTTCTGTGCCAGCTAAGCATCTTGTGACAGTAGTAAAAGAGATGGTCCTGTCATATGTGATGTATGCTCTTTCTCCCAAGATGGTATATACCCACTCTGTACCCTCCACTTCTTTGGTACCCTTCCTTCCTTAAGGAAGGACCCAGGCTATAGTCCTCAAACCTGGCTCACAATAAAGTCACCCCAATTTTTATTTATAGGTCGATTATGGATTATTTACGTCAACACCCAGCTCAACATCTGGAGATGTACTCTCCTCCAGGCCCATCTCTGCTGCTCTTCTTGTATCACCACTCATGCCCCAGGGCCCTGACCATGCCAGCATGCCTGAGAAATGCATGTGACCCTTTACAAGAAGGGATCCCAGAGCAGTTCTTACTGGGCCCCAAGACTTTAGAGAATGAACTGCTTCTGCATTAGGTGAAGCTCTTCTTTCATGGCCTACATTGTGTGCGAGTAGTGGGGCTAGAGCAGAACTGACAATACCTTTCCTCTCTCCAGCTGTGTCTTCATCTGTAGGTAGACGACAGCCACCACCCAGCAAGCAGTGCATGAGGAGAGTACAGTAACGGAGCCTGCCCTTCCTCAGAGTGAGAATACACGCTCGGTCCCCAGGAAGGCTTAATGGACTCTTTCACAGGTGTTCAGGGGGCTGACTCAGCATTGCACTGAGTGGCTGAAGAACCAGGCCTCATCCTGCCCCTTGACTATCATTCAAGGGGTGAGGCATCACATCCTAGGACTTGAGGGGTGCCCTATACGTATATGCTCTTTCCGTAATTCCCTTTTCCATTCCTCTCTCTTCTCATGTCCTATTTTATTAACTCTCTTCCTCAATGTGATATTGTTGGCACCACTGAGTCAATTGATATCGGCCCAGTCAAAAGTTAGCATAAAGGAAGCCATCTTATAGAAGGGAGTCATGCTGGAACTATGTATGACCCTGATTCACCTGCCCCTTTGAGAAAATGCTCTGGTTTGCACGTAGCCTAGATGATTAGGCAGCTGTCTCTAGGGGATATGCATGCTCTGTTAGTTTTATGGTCCTAGTTTATGCATAGACCTCCTTACTGCAATAAGGCAATAACTTTGTTCTTTAAGTTTCCTCAGGAGGGTAACGACCTCCAGGAAGAAAGCCCTATGCTGTGATCCATCACTGGTGACAGAAGAAACAGATGATATGGCATCTCAAGGTCTGCTTCATCAGATGGTTGGCATTCCAGGACCCCCCTTTTCCAGCCCACTTGCCCTATTTAACTAACTCAAGAATTTGTAGTTTTAAGATGGTTCTTTCGGACATTAGTCCCCCATCTTCCACCTTCCTAGCAAGTTGCAATAAAACCCTTTCTCTCCTACCACCTTGGCTCTCAACTGTTGGCTTGTCTCAGGGTGAGTAGATAACCGCCTTTGGCAGTAACAATATTGTGGTTTATAAGAAATATATGTGTGGCCTTCAAACGAAAAGACAACCTAACAATTGGGAGAAGATATTTGCAAACCATATATCAGATAAGGGGTTAATATCCAAAATATAGAAAGAACTCATACAGCTCAACAACAAAAAAAGCAACAATCCAATTAAAAAATGGGCAACAGATCTGAACAGAGATTTCTCCAAAGAAGATATACAGATGGCCAACAGGCATATGAAAAGATGTTCAACATCATTAGCTATCAGGGAAATGCAAATCAAAACTACAATGAGGTATCACCTCACTCCAGTCAGAACGGCTATAATTAACAAGACAGGAAACAACAAATGTTGGAGAGGGTGTGGAGAGAAGCGAACCCTTGTTCACTGCTGGTGGCAGTGCGAACTGGTGCAGCCACTATGGAAAGCAGTTTGGAGAACCCTCAGAAAATTAAGAATAGATCTACCATATGATCCAGCTATCCCACTGCCGGGTATTTATCCAAAGAACTTGAGAACACAAAGGCATAAAGATACATGCACCCCTATGTTCATTGCAGCATTATACACAATAGCCAAGACTTGGAAGCAACCTAGGTGCCCATAAAGGGACAAATGGATAAAGAAGATGTGGTATTTATACACGATGGACTACTACTCATCCATAAGAAATGATGAAATCCAGCCATTTGTGAAAACATGGATGGACCTTGGGTGTATTTTGCCGAGTGAAATAAGTCAGAGGGAGAAAGTCAAATACCATATGATCTCACTCGTAAGTAGAAGATAAAAACAACAAACAAACACATAGCATTGGAGATTGGATTGGTGGTTACCATTAGGGGAAGAGGGGAGGGCAAAAGGGGTGACCAGGCTCACACGTGAGGGGATGGGCTATAATTAGTTTTCAGGTGGTGAGCACGATGTAATCTACACAGAATTCAAAATACATTTTGATGTACATCCAAAAATAAATTAATTAACTAATTAAAACTTGAAGGAATATAAACAAAAAGAAAAAGAAAAAAATATATGTGTGGCCTTCATCCCTGTTTCTGGCAAAGAGCTCCTAAAAACCTTGGAATTTCGTAAGTGATAAGCAATCAACGTGTCTTTTGTCATGTTAATGAGGTGACTGTTGGGAAGCCCTCAGGTAACCAAAGAATGGATCAACCTGTGATTAGAGGGTTGAAACTTTCAGTCCCATCCCCCTGACCTCTGGGGAGGGGAGAGGGGCTGGAGGTTGAATAGATCACCAATGGCTGATGATTTAATCTATCATGCCTGTGTAGTGAAGCCTCCATTAAAACCCCAAAGGACAGGGTTTGGAGAGCTTCTGGGTTGGTGAACACATGGAGATTCAGGAAGACTGGTGTGCTCAGAGAGAGCATGAAAGCTCTGTGCCCTTTCCCCACACCATGCCCTATGCATCTCTTCCATCTGGCTGTTTCTGAGTTATGTTCTTTTATAATAAATGGGTAATCTAGTAAGTCAAATGTTTCTCTGAGTTCTGTGAACTGCTCTAGCAAATTAGTCTAACCCAAGGAGGGAATCGTTGGAACCTCCCATCTGTAGCCCATAGATCAGAGCCCAGGTGATATCCTGGACTAGCAATTGGCATCTGAAGTGGAGGAGGGAGCAGTCTTGTTGGACTGACCCCTTAACCTGTGGGATCTGACTTTATCTCTAGGTCGAGAGTGTCAGAATTGAGTTGAATTATAGGACACTCAGCTGGTGTCAGAGAGTTGCTTGGTGGTGTGGGAAAAAGCCCTTCCATATATTGTAATCAGCGGCCAGAACCATTTTACCCAAAATGACCCCAACTGCCCATTTCCTTGGAAGTACCAGACCTCTCTATGGAAATGATCAAATTCCAGATCTTCTCTTGTGTCTTAAAAGTCGCATCCCCTCCATCATCCAGGGAGCCTCAGAGGAAGGGGTGAGCTCTTGTGACACTGTAGGCTGATTCTGTGAGGCTCGGGGCAGGGTGATCTTGAAGAGTAAGCTCTACCCCTTAGGCCAAGACAGGAGGTGGGGGAATCTTCCACTCTGAGATCCAAAGTAAAACCCACCTCACACCATGAAAATCCTTTCCCCAAAGCTCTTATTTGGATTTCATGATTCCAAAGAGTCATACACTTTCTGGTAACAGAACTTTGGTGACCAATCCTAGTCTTATTTTGTTTGCAGATTATTCACACAATCACTGCCTTTGGTCATCAACAGAGCGGCCCCACATCCTCAGACCATGAAGCACCCTGTGCCCAAATGTGTTCTCCTGAATTCCTAGGATTCTCCCCCATGTCAAGAAGAGGATGAGATTTTTGTTTGACTAGGCCACACTCTGCAAAGCCCTATCTCTCCTTAAGACTTGGCCAATTTCCCCAGGCTCTGCTAAAGACAGAGTTGACAACAGTCACCTTGCTACACCGTGAACCCACTCTCCTCGGGGGCTTAAAGTCTATTCCTGGGACAGCTCAACAAGCCAATGGGTACTCCCATCAGGTTGAGTTCTCTCCCACGAGGATCCTTGTGAGGAAAGAGTTCACACAGCAGACCTAAGACCGCTGTCCTTAGAGAGGCCTGGGTGCAAGGATGACTCTTGGCTGACATCTGGGACCTTGGATTTCAGCGGGGTTCCCACCATCCCCAAACTGATAAGGGTGGCTCAGGGTGGCTAAACTCCATGTGCAAACAGTGGGATGTATGCTGAACACCTGCTTGCCTTCAGGGAGTCTGGACTGTTGGCATGTGCCAGGCAGAGGTAGACAATAAACCCTTGAGAACTGACTCTCTAGCGGGCATCCCTGGTGGACAGCATTTCACACCTTTCTCAACCCGTTGCTGGAGAAATCCAGTGCCTCCTGCATGATTCCACTGGGGGAGAAGTGGAAGCTGAATCTGGTTTCCTCTGGACTTTGCCCTGGTCATCTTTTCCCTTTGCTGGTTTTGCTTTTTATTCTTTTGCTGTAATAAATTATAGCCTGAGTATGGCTATATGCTGAGTGCTATGACACCTGCTGCAAGTGAGTCGCCAAACCTGGTGATGGCTTAGGGACCAACACACTCCTCCATCCTATTTTCTCCCCTCTGCCACAATGAGACCTTTTTCAGCCACCTATCACGTCCCCAACATGCCCAGATATGCCTGGATCACAGTGATGAACGCAGCTGCAGTGGACCCAGCCTAAATGCACACCACGGTCTGCTTTATAAAACACTTTCCCATGACCTAATTTTTTTATTTCATATTTTTCTATTTTATTACACTTAACATGCATTATAACATGCCTCAAAATTCTGTGGAATGAAATGGTATAAACACATAAACGAAGCCCATTTGATCATATGTAATAAAGTTAGAAATCAATAAGAAAAGGAAAGCTAAAACTACGTTTTTTGAATCTATAAAATAGACTACTAAATGATGCTTGAGTTAAAAATGAAATTACTGAGTTTAAATGACAATGACAGCATCGTATGTCAAAATTTGAAAGATGAAGATGAAGCAAAGCTTAGGAGAAAATTTACAGCTTTTATTAAAAGACGATTTTTTGAAAAAAAGATAAAATTATAACTCTCCTATAAATATAAATAAATAACTGTCAAAGATTTTATTTAACTCATTAATGGGTGAACCAATATGATGTTACAACTAGTTCAAAGGAAAATTCAAGAACCACTAGCATACAGGAGTATGGATGCTGAAGTGAATTTACAAATAGTCACAGAATCAGTCTTTCCATAGGGCAGTGATCAATTGCAGTCCATCTGACACAGTTCGGGTTATTATCAGCTTTACAACATGCACGGTTGGGAATCAGACGTTGAAAGGTAGAGATAACACGGAAAGTTGTGCTCAACAGCTCCCCCCGTAATCTGTATTCGCCAATGGCAGAGTCTTTCACGATTTTTCCTGACACTTTGAATACATTTATCAAGAAATACCAAAGATTGAAACAAAGTTAGAATTTAACTGAGGAAGCTAGAAAATAGGCACATATCTATACCCAAATATTGGACAAAGAAATCAATTATGAAGATAAGGTAGAAATCAATAGTTAGAAAATAACAATAAAAACTAACAATAGAGAAATCTGTTTATTTGAAAAGACTAAGATAATAGACAAACTTTGATCAGACCAGACAACAGGAAGATGCTGAAAATTAACAAAGTATAGAAGGAAAGAAGAACTAACGACCTATATAATGGAAATTCAGATTTTTCACTAGAATACTAAAGGAACTATACACCGATACATTTGAAAGGAAAACTATAAAATGACAAAATTGGCATTAAAAAGTAGAAAACTTGACCAACAACCATCAAAAATTTGAAAAGTAGAGCAAAGTTTCCCTCCACACCTCCCTCCCCCATCACCGAATTCCGGCGGCCCTGTAAGTTTCATAGGAATTCTACAAGATTCTCAAGGGAAAAAATAGTCTATATTATCTAAGTTGGTCCCCAAAAGAAAAAAAGAAGAAAAATTATTTATATGACCCTTAGAATGATCTTAATGCTAAGCCAGATAAAGACAGTTCACAACAAGAATATGGAGCCGTTTCACTTATGAACATGGATGTAAAAATCTTAAATACAATAGCAACTATTTAATGCCATTGTATTAAAAATTACACATCACTAGCAAGTAACCTTTATCTCAGGAATGCAGAGGTGGCTTAACATTATAAAATCTATCAATTTAAGTCACATTAATAGATGAGAAAGAGGCAGCATTGCATCACCATCTAATAGATACAGAAAAGCTTTGCTAAAGTTTTATAGAGATTTATGATTTTAAGGGGGAAGAAGTCCTCTTAGAACAATGGGTGTAAAAAAAAAAAAAGAATTTGTTTAACCTGATAAGATTTTCCCACCAAAACCCTACAGCAAACTCGATACTTAATGATAATCCTTTATTTACGTGCATCTCCTTAAGTTCAGGACAAGGAAAGCATGCTTCCTACCATTACTGCTCAGCATGCGACTGCAGAGTCTGACCCCCGAAAAAGACAAGTGAAGAAACAGGAGGTGTTAGGATACCCTTACTTGCAGGTAATGCGATCACAGAAAGCCAATGAGAAAAAAGCAAGTTGTTAAAACAACTAAGTTCAGTAAACTTTCCAGATATAAGACCAACATGCAAAATTTGTGTCCCTCTACATCAGTAATATTGAATTCAAAGCATTGTAGAATACAAGCTTCCATTTACAAACACAAGTTTGCCATTTGGAAGCAAAAGTTATAAGATACCTAGAGATTAACCTAAGAATGCAAAAACAGTGAGAAGAATTCAGAGTCTATTACAGTCCTCACTAAATGGCTGTATATACCACTGTGCCTGGATGGGGTGATCAAATATTGAAAATATCAGATCTCAATCCGATTCACTTCCACTAAAAACAACAGCAGAATTTGGGAGATCAGCAACTGGCTAAGACAAATGCAAAATGATTGCGGACTCAACTTACTATATATGAAGACATTCCCTTAATCCATAACTATAAATGCAGACTAGACAATACAAATAAAAGTATTATGATTTTAACAAGGGAATAAATAAGCCAATGAAACAAAGGAGAGAAATAAAAAATAGACCCTTGGGAATATGATGTATGACAGCAGAGGCATCTTAAATAAATGAAAGATGGATTATTTAGTAAATCGTGTCAGGAAGGAGAAAAAGAAGAATCTCTACTTCCCAATATAAACAACAAAAAAAAGAAAACTTCCAAATGGATTAAGGATGTAAATGCGATAGATAAATCTATGAAGCTGATAGCAAAAATATAGGGGAATATGTTTAGGATCTCAGGGTGGGGAAGGATGTTTTCAACAAGACCCTTCACATCAGAAATTATTTGCAAAAATCTAAAACCACAAGAGGTCAGTGTCTAAAACACTGAGGAACTCACTCAGATCAGAAAAAAAGACTAGGAAATAAAAGACGAAAACAAAATCTAAATGCTAATAAATAAATTTCACCAGCAATCCGAAAAGACCAATGAAACAAGAAGATGGAAGAACTTAAGTGCAGGGAAGATGTGGAGCAACAGGAATGCCCTTTCTTCTCTGGAAACCTGTCTGCGGCTCATCCTGACTTCGGGTAAGCACACGTGGAGAAGGTGACGGTCAAATCCTGTTAACGATTGATACCCGGCCCCCGCCCCCGTGGGCAGCAGCCAATCAGAACAGATGCCTGACCAATCGCGTAGGAAGTCATTCCCATGCTGTGTATCCCAGCTAAACTCACACCTAGGTACCCAGAGAAACTTTGCTCGGATAGCAAAGACGTGAAGAAACATCGGTGTTTGATGTTTAGGGAAATGCACGAATAAAATGATGTCTAAGCTTCAAATGCCATTCTTTTCCGGGGTCAGATGCCATGAACTAGATGTCCGTGGAGAAATAGGGTTAGATTTGAAAAATAGTATTAAGTGAAAAAAGTAAGAAATAGCATGAAAGTTAAAGCACGATACAATCGTTGTAGAGTCAAAAAAATCACACTCGGTGAAACACAGTTTTTTAAAGGACACATATATCCCAAAATAAATGCAAGAAAGATGGTTTGAGGGGCATAAACTAAATTTGGATGCCATGGAGGAGTGGAATGAGCGTGGGGATGTGGGACGATAGAGGAAATAACACACACACATATATACTCTATAAAACCGTGCAAAACTGATCATCCTCATCATGGACTGCTGATGACGACGCACAAGGAGCTGAAGCATATGATTGACTTTTTTCAGTACAGCTTAGACCCTAAGTCTGGGGAGAAGGGAAGTGAGCCAATAAATCAATATTAATTTCTTATTTTGATACTGCTCTTAGGGAATTTGAGAAATAAGGCATCCAACTAGAAACAGAAGAGTTCAGGTTGGTGGTCACTCAAGTGTTTTTCAAAAAAAATGTGAGGCATGCTTACTCTGAGCAAGTGCTGGGGCTACACCCGTGACCAATGAAAAACCTTGTTCCTGGAAGACCTTACGTTCTAGCGGACAGGAAGCTGCAGAATCTCTGAAAAGAACTGTCCCATTCGGAGCAGATTTCCAGGCCTGGCGTAGGAATGGGGAGAGCATTAAGAGGCAGGGGCTTCTGTGCCCCTCATTAAAGGACGAGCCTCTTAAGATTAACATAAAACCTGTTTTTTTTCTTTTAAATCCTTCAGTGCCTGATTCACAGTATGAACACTCAAAGGAAGGAAACGAGAGAGAAAGGGAGAGAAAGAGGCAGACAAGCTAGGTGATTCCACAATGCCTGAGAAGATGCCAGACAAACATCCCAGACAGCACGTGGGAGATGGAACCTGCCAGTATTTTTCCTGCCTTGTGAACTCATTTGACGAGAAAGACAGACAAAATCTAAATTATAATTCAAACTAAATCACCACTTTATTTATATATCTAATAAATTATCTTTACCAAAAAAAAGAATATGTAGAACCAAGAAATGAACATTGTCACCAAGAGTGAATATATATCAATTATTAATAAATTAATATATAATATATTATCGATTATTAATAACTATTGATTAATAATAATAGATAATATATTAATATTTAGTCACTCTTGGTGAATACGTTTACTACTTGGTTCCAAGAGCAAGGATCACATATATGTGAGATGCATATTTGATATATATACACATATATACTTAATTTTATATAAATATAATATTTGTTACATATGAAAATTTTTATGTATATAAAATTTATTTAATATAAAATATTCAGTATACAAAAATTTTTTCACACCTTTTTGTTAGTATATTGCCATTTTCTCCTTAGAGATGGGGTCAGGCAAGTCACCCGCTGTGCTCGGCCACTTGAGGGAGCCACACTGGTGCTGTGCTGACACTAGGACGATGCAGACCAGAGGGGTAATCAGAGAACCAGAACCCAGGGCCCACATCTGCCCACTTGTGAGCTAACAATGGGTTTTACGGGGTTTTTTTCTTTTTTTTTTGGTACACCCTGTGAACTAAGATTGAGTTTTATGTTTTCAAATGACTAAAAAAAATCAAAAGAAGAAGAATATTTCATGATATGTAAAAATTGCAGGAAATTCAAATTTCACCTTCCATGAATAAATTTTATTGGAATACGGTCCTGCTCACTTACCTTTCGTCTCTGGCTGCTTTCTCATTGCGATGTGATTTCCTATGGCCGCAAAGTCTAACGTATTTACTATCTGACCCTTTACAAAAAAATGTTACGAGAATCCTTTCCCACTGGGAATTGTTCGAAGGAAAACTGTGAAAATATGCAATTTCTTTACTGGATAGTGGGCTATAAGAAAAAAATCACCTCTACGTTTACCTTGAGGGAGCCCCGCCTCCAAGAGCAGCTGTCAATTGTCATCTGCATTCCCAAACCAGGGTCCCTGGCACCCTCCACGTTCCCTGGGCACAGACGTTCCCACAATATTTCCACAGCACTCAGTTAGTACTCGCTCCACTTAAGAAAAAATCACCCTTAATCATTTGTCAGTGTTACAAGAGGTCCAGCAAAGCTTTGCCCTGCCAAGACACCAGAAATTATCTACTTCTGTCTCTCTAATTTATTTTCCTTCCAGTATCTTCCTTCCAAATTTCTGTTGGACGAGTTTGCTCAGGAGTGAGGAGAGAGAGATTGCTGTGAGCACAGTGGGAACACTAAGAAGCCTAGTCCCACTCATTCGTCGCCTCTTGTCCTCCTCTTGCTCTGACCAAGCATATTAGTCAGCTCTTTCCCTCCCTCTCTTTAGACCCCACAAATTCCTGGATTATGTGTGCATGGCTGTAACAACTGTGGACCCAGGATTCCCAGTGACAGCCCCCATTTAAGATATCCTATCCAGTGCTCCTCACAAACCACTAAAATAACTTCAAAGTTTGTATTCAGCAGTCTCCAAACTTCGTCTTTCAGACTGCTTCTCATACCCAAAAGTGGTACAATAATTATTTGAAAGATAGTTTCTCCATGTTTTTATTGAGGTCACATTAGTTTATAACATATAAATTTCAGGTATCCATCATTATGGTGTGATTTCTAATTTCTATACAGATTGCATCGCACTCACACTAAAAGTCTTCTTGCCCTCTATCACTATACTCATGTGCCCCTTTACCCCTTTCGCCATCCCTCCTGCTCCCTTCCCCTCTGGTAGCCACCAGTCTCTTCTCCTTATCTACGTGTTTATTTATCTTCCATATGAGCAAGATCAAACAGTATTTGTCTTTCTCCGTCTGATTTATTTCGCTTAGCATCATACCCTCAAGGTCCACCCATGTTGTCACAAATGGCCAGATCTCATCCTTTTTTATGGCTGAGTAGTATTCCATTGTGTATATATACCACATCTTTTTTATCCATTCATTCCTTGATGGACACCTAGGTTGCTTCCAAGTCTTGGCTATTGTGAATAATGCTGCAATGAACATAGGGGTGCACATATCTTTTTGAATTAGTGTGTTCACGTTCTCTGGGGGAAGATATTTGCAAGCCATATATCCAATAAGGAGCTAATATCCAAAACATATAAAGAATTCATATGACTCAATAACAAAAAAATCTAATAACCCAATCAAAAAAATGGGCAGGGGGTATGAACAGACATTTTTCCAAAGAAGATATACAGATAGCCAACAGGTGCATGAAAAGATGTTCAACATCACTAATTATTAGGGAAATGCAAATCAAAACTACAATAAGATATCACCATGTCAGAATGGCTATTATTAAAATGACAAGAAATAGAGCCTAGCCCTGTGGCCGAATGATTTTAAGTTCCGTGTGCTCCAGGTTCATGGGTTCAGATGCCAGGCGCGGACCTACTCCACTTACCAGCCATGCTGTGGTGGTGCCCCACATATAAAAAGTAGAGGAAGATTGTCACAGATGTTAGCTCAGGGCGAATGTTCCTCAACAAAAAAAAGACAAGAAATAAGTGTTGGAGAAGATGTGGAGAGAAGGGATCCCTCATACACTGCTGGTGGGAATGCAAACTGGTGCAGCCACTATGGAAAACAGTATGGAGATTTCTCAAAAAATTAAAAATAGAACTATGATGTGATCCAGCTACTCCACTTCTGGGTAATTTTCCTATTTTTGATTTTGAAAAATATGCTTACCTGTCAGTTTAACCCTAATCACTTCAAGGTGCAATTATCGCTTTATCTATATGTATCATGCTGGATTATAAGGTACATGAGGGCAGGAGCTGGATATGGGTCATTTCAGTATCCCCAGTGCTCAGCACAGGGCTTGGCACTTGGGGAGCAAACAGGAAATGTTTGTTGATTGAACGGAAAAAAGGCCAGTTGTTCATTTGCCTTGACCTCTCGCCTCCCCTGAAAAGCATATGTACCTGCACACACCCTGAAACTCTGGGAGGTAGGAATATTGCAGTCTCTATCCAGCTGTGGATTTGCTACCTGAGTTCTGCTCCTTGGCGTCTTCATGCCTCTTCCTCTCCATCTCAGGAGACCTTTGCTGAGCACCGCTTCCATGCCAGAGAGCTGGACAAGAAGGATGCGGCGTGTGTACAGCAGGCAGCGTCTTTTTGTGGCCATCGAATCCTTCCTCCGGCTGCCCACACACCTGTAGCCTCTCTCCTCAGTCTTGTCTGCTTTCAAGTCTGTCTCCTGTGCGAGACTGGTGGCTACTTGAGGGCAGCACAGGGTCAGGTTCCTCATCTGTGTCCTCAGTATCTGGCACTCACTGAACTTCTCAGTAACTACATGTTGCCTATGTCATGTTGCCAATAAGTACATAGAGGCGTAGAGAAAATAGTGCTGGAAATTGAACCAGGTCCCTCTGACCTCAAGAAACATTCCTTTTCATTCCTGTCCCCCTGTACCTCAGCCGTGACTTTCGGTCAGATGGTCTTTGCTCTGAGCTGTGGTTATTTTCAGAGCTAAATACCACTTCTCTTGGCATGAGAGGTGTCAGGTGAAACCTACCTGGTCACCACGTTCCCCACAGCCACCCCTCCCCCGTCAGCACACGGGAAATCAGTGCTGTTGACGTCAGCAAATGATGCTGCGTGTTTCTGACCACTGGGCAACATGGTGGACACTGGGGTCACAAAGATGATAAGACCGGCTCTTGTCCTTGGCTGCTTCCATTCTGAGGAGACCCCTATCTGTCACCCAATGAGGTGAGCACTAGTCCCCGACTGCAGGAAGCATTAAGGTGGGAAAGCTGAGGGAAGTGATGAATTCTGAGTAGAGGCGCTGAGAAGGAAGATGGGACTATATGTGGAGAATGGGAAAGAGAAGAGAGAGCCAAAAAGTCAGAAACAGTGGTGGTTTCTCTCCAGCTTCAGATTCAGCAGTGTTGGATTCAACACTGACCGAACACCTCTTATGCTGCAAAACCCTGCTAGGTCCTCTCCTACTTAGCCTCCGGGTGTTCCTTAGAGCAGCACTAAGGAGGTAGAAATGTGATCTCTGTTTTGCAGATGAGTGAAGTGAGGCTCAGAGAGGCTAGGATACCTGCCCAGGGCAGCACAGCTGACATGAGGTTGGTCAGAAGTCGGATGTAGACTTGACTTCAAACTGGACCTCCTTCCTGTCCCAACAGGAGCAAAGAGAAGGACATTGTGAGAATGTGAAGACACCACTGGACCTCACAGTAGACCTTGTACCTTAGCCCACCCTCCAGCCACCCCTTGGACTTGACCAAAGCTGTCAGTGTTGGGACCACTGCCTCAGGCAAGGCTTATAAACCAATAGCAGTGCCAGGCACTTTAATTATACTAGTGAGGATTTATGTTATGTTAGGATTCATTTAACTGCCGGCAACAGAGTATAAAACAAAGTAAGTAGATAAAATGAGAGTGACATTTATTTCTCCCTCCTTTAATGGATGTCCAAAGGTGAGGAATCCAGGGCTAGTATCAACGTTTTATGGTGTCATTAGGGAGGAGCCTTCCAACTTTCTGCTCCTCCATTCAAGCACATGGTTTCTCTATTGGATGTCACCTCAGGGTCTGATAAGATTGCTGGAGCTCCAACCATCACATTCATGGTCCAGCAGAACAAAGGGAAAAAGTATGTGTTTATAGTTAGCTGTATTTAAAAATCATTCTTGGAGTTCCTACACACTCTTACTTACTGCTCGTTGGCCAAGACTTAGATATGGTGACTCTGAGCTCCAAGACAGGCTAGGGAACAGAGTCTTTGTTCTGCCTGACACTTCTCCCGGCTAAAATCAGTCCTCTTACAAAACAAAGGCTAGCAACTTCCACCACATCTGGCAGATGGTGTACGTGCACATGAAACCAATTTGAACAAGAATCCGACAGATTATGTGCTACCGTGGTCCAGCAGTATAACTTCAAGCCTGTTACTAAGTACTCTGACCTGATTTCCTTGTTTGTAAATCACACCTGTTTCGTACAGGTGTTGTGCAGGTAAAATGTGTCAACACCCATAGCAAAGGGTCGTTCCTCATTCACCACATTCTCGGGGATGCCGTCACACCTGGCTGTGCAGGTGTGGTCTGCCCAGCTCCAGGGGTTGAATGTGGATATTTCTCCTGCTAGGCTAGCCATCTTTAAGAAACTCGGCGTCATCACACACTTCTGCTTGCTTCACGACCCCACCTTACAGAGAAGGAAACTGCGTCCAGGCGCGTTAGACAATGTACTCATGTCCACAGCAGTGAGTGGCAGAGCTGGCATTGGCATCAGCATCTTTCTTGATCTCAGACCCACATTCTGGCCCACCCCATGCTGCTTCCCTCAAAGGCTTGAGTGCTCACAGGTTTGCATCCTCTAGGATTCCGTGGGGTTTCAGATACTCTATTTCCCAGGCAGATCATTCGTCAGAACTTGTGTCCCAACCCGTGGTTTCAAAAATGGTCACTGCGTCTGTCTCTCTAAGCAGAACACTTGGTCACCAAGCACTATCCATTCATCTTTTCGTCTCTGCCCCTGTTGGCTCTGGTGTCAGTCAACGGCTTATCACCTTTTCTTAACCTACACCCTGTAAGCTAAACAGGAAACGTGCATGCCTTCCTTTAATGTCACCAAAAATTTCAAACCTATGCCAGTTGAGAATGCATTTGGCTACAAGTAACAGAAAACCCAACCCACAATGGCTCAATAAACTAGAGGTCTAAGAAGTCTGGAGCCAGGCAATTGGGGATCTTTCTATCTTCCTATCCCATCATGCTTAGCATACACCTTTCATCTTCATGGTGACAAAATAAGTGCTGCACCTCCAAGTATCACATCTATATTCCAGTCAGGAATAAGAAAGAAAAATCAGAGAAGGGCAAAACTATGAGGGAAATGCTCACCCCTCCCAAGGACCTATACCATGGCTTCCACTTTCATCTCCTTGGCCAAGATTGAGACATATGGCCACTGCTGCTGCAAGGCAGGCTGGAGAGCCATCATTTGTAACTGTGTACTGTTTTACATCAAAGAATAAAGGAAGTAAGCGACAATGCATATTGGGTAGACAACCAGCAGAGTTGGCTACAAAAATAAATTGAGCAGTGCATCCCACAATTAATCAAAGCAGTGATAATTTTAGAAAGTAAAATCCATTTTGACCTTTGAAAGGTATTTTTATTTCATCCTGAGATAACATCCGGATCCTTGAAGCTGATTGCACACCAGAGACACAATGCATCTTCCTGAAGATCAATTAGGTTGCCATGTTTTATTTTCAAATTTCCATCAGGCTCCTTGTTGGAGGGACACATATTGTCCACTCTGGATGTTTCCTTCCATGTGGATGAATGTCCCTTAATATCACACTCCTTGCTTCTTTCTCACTGAATCTGACCTGAGGCAGCGAAAACAGGGTGCAGTTATTGTACGCCCCACATCTCTTACCACCATACATTCTCGTAAGATTCCTTCTCCCACTCTTCATTAAGACTTACCGGTTGGGTTTTTACCTCTGTAGGCCTCCGTTGCTGCAACAACCTCTGAATTATCCTACTTCACTTTTTCCCCACTCCCCTGGGAGCAGGGTTGTCTATTAACCATGAGTGGTTCCCAAGAGGCTGCTGGGAGCCTGGCCCATAATAGGCACTGTGACTGACTCTCCCATGTCAACCTCAGAGTTTCCACCTTTCATGTCACTGCCCTACTCAAAACCCTCCAGAGGCTCGATATTCTGGACTTGAAAGCCTGGTTCCCTTGTGGACCAGCTTTGCTGAGCCCGCGCTGAGTCCAGACGCCTAGTGGGTCTGCACTGGACTCCCTTTCCCTGGACTCGGCAGGCTCCTTGAAGCCAGTTCAGCCAATTCCTCATACTGGAAGGTAGCAAGGGGATTTTTATGTTCAAAGAACTCTGCATTCATACAATGCATTTCAACAATTATCTAGTGTAGAAAGTTCTCCTACTTGGCTATCGCTTATAAAGCATCCATATAGTGCCTTCTATGGGGTCAACACAATGCAAGTGCATCATATACAGCAATCTCCAATCAGAATAAGCCTGCAAGGTTTGGAGTGTCAGCCTGTTTTATAGATGAGGAATATGGGGTTCACTGAGATTGAATGACTTCTTCATGATGTTTTAGTAAGAACAGAGTCTGGATTGAAACTCAGATCTATCTTATTTCAAACCCACAAGCTTCCCACTACACACGTTTCTTTTATACTACACCTTACTGATTTATAAGAAAAAAATACAAAATTCCACATATGTGTATAAAGAAGATCATAGCCTTACCTCCACTGACCTCTAAAACTTCCCAAACTCTCTTCTTGTATCAAAACATTTAAAGCCACTCTTTATTTGTTCATAGCAATGTCTCTTTAAATCAACCCCTTCCCCTTTTTTTCATATTAATTAGCCAGGTCGCTAAGCTGGCACAGGGAAGTGGTGTTAGAGTGTCCCCAAATTAATAGTGCCTCATCAGCACTGAGGCAGGCCGTGAAATTCCCTTCTGAAGTGTTACCTGAATGCCTTTAGCACTCCCTTGGCTGCTGACTTCAGACAAGAGTGGGAACTCAGCAGAAATATCAGCAGGTCTGCATCGGCCATCAGCAGAATCCGAGGGTCAGAGAAGGTCAAGTCCTCCTTGCCCATCCGTGTTCTTCCGATTCCTCTGCTCGCCTCAGTTGCACCATCCCCTCTGTCTTCAGCCTTCCGGGCACTCAGGGCCCGAGGCCCCCAGAGCCGGTCATTCCTGATTGGAATCACTCTGTCCCTGGCTCACCCCTTAAATAGAGCACATTGTGTCTCCAGGCAACTGGATAGAGCAACTGTGAGTTGTGCTAATGGGACAGGGTCGGTGCGATACCCTGGCACCATGGAAACACTGCCCCTGCCTTCAGTGCTGGGTTTAACCTGCCAGGAACCCCCACGCTGAATGGGAGAGGTACTGGGGGTGTGTCAGGATGGAAGGGAGCTGAGGGCGAGCCTCCAAGGGGAGCTTCCTCCAAGGAGGTCTTCAGGCAGCCCAACTGTGGTGAGCCCACCTCATTGTGAATTTCCTCCCCGGGGTCAACTCCAGAGATTCCCAAAGTGGCCAATCTCAGTCTTCAAAAGTTTTACAAGGGTTAAAAATCTTATTTGAGATGAAATTTACTCTTTCATCTGTCCCCAAAATAGAGCAGACTCCGGCCAGGTCTGTCCGTCCCACGACTTGAAACAGTCACCTCTAGGCAAGAGAGGGGCCACGCAATCGGCAGGAAGGTTGTAGCTGAGGGAAGCACCAGGGGAAAATGGAAAGCCCTGGCAGACAGGGGTTCCCACGAAGACGGGACAGATCCTTGCTCAGCCACTTGCTAGCTGTGTGATGTTGGAAATGCTACCCATCCCCTTCGAGCCTCAGTTTCCTCATCTGTAAAATAAGGTTTATAATAATGTCAATCTCATAGAGTTGGTGTGAGGATTAAATGCATAAGAAACTACTGGCACATAGTAAGCACGTCAATAATTGTTAGTTATCAAGATATGATGATGGCACTGGTGGTGATGATGTAAATGATGATGGTGATGATGATGGTGGTGATTATTTTGGTGACAGAGAAGAGCAGTGTACGTAAAATATTTATTAATTAAAACCCTGTGGTATTGGGATTGAAACAGGGACACCCCGTGTAGACCCTTGACCTGTGACAAAGGAGAGATGAGACCGCAATAGAGAAAGAAGAGTTTCTTCAATAAATAGGGCTGGATCAAGTGCATACTGTGTATGCACAAAAATGAAATTCAACCCCTACCCCACAGAAAACTCAACACCTGAAAGGTGTTTGTAGATCTAAACGTGAAAGGTAATACGAAAAACCTTCTAGAACAGGGCCACCTGGTTTGGACCTTCCTATGTGGTTAATCCAATCAGCCTGAGCAGGCCATTCATTGCGGCACAATTTAGTAGTGAACCAGATAACTATGCCTTAAAAGCATGAATAAGGACAGCTGCTTCCTCTTTTATTTCCCTCCGTCTATGCAGTGAAATCTCCTGCTCGTCTTGTTCCCACATAGTAAGCTCGCCTGAGAGAAGTTTGGGATGAGCCTTGGTGGGAAAACTGTCCTGTCACTATGCCGTCTGTGGCTGGGTCTGTGCGGCAGCCTGGTAACGGGGTCCATGCATCCAGGTGAGTGATGGCTTCATAATCTGCTCTTCAGGACCACTTGTATCCTTCAAGGCACCATCAACACCCCAGGCCCAGAGTCTAGATTCAGGGCCTGGTCCTTCTCCAGATGGCCCTGCTTTGAGGGATAAGGGGTTTGCAGAGATGGATGCAGTCAGTTCTTATTTCCCACGTGGCTTGTGATCTTTGTGGCTCCATTGGTTGGAGCCCTGAGCAGCAGAGAGGGTGAGCACAGAATTCAAGTTGTCCAAATGCCTGTGACTACCTCTGAGGGGGAAAAGTGACTTCTGGTCTCCTGAGGGCCAGCTATGCCCCGGGCTTGGGGCTAGGAGCATTCAAACCTCACCTCTAATGCATGGAGCAATTCCATGAGGTCCTTATTTTACCGAAAAACAGATTGGGCAAAGAGGTTAAGTTTGTGCCCAGGATCACACAACTAGTAGATAGAAGAGCCAGGATTTAAACTCAGACCTGGACACATCCTCAGTCCACAGGCTGCATCATGAGGGCAGCTAGCAAAGAGTCAGCCATCACAGCACGAATACGGACGCTTCCAGCTCTGCCTGTAGCCAGAGGAACAATCAGACTCCTAGAAGGCGAGAGCAGTGCTCGCTTGCCCTGTCATCCCTACGATCCTGTCCCTCCATGAGAGTTTGCTGCGAGCTCCAGAGAAGAGAGACACAGAGGTGGTACTTGCTGGCAAGGGCCTGGAGAGTGTTGTTTATTAGACCTGATGAAGGCCGTTCCGTGAGCTTTGGGTGTTAAGTCAGCAAGCAAGACATTTTAATCAATCCTTATTTTTAGAGAAGAGTTGTTTTTTAAAGTACAGTTGAAAATGTGTTCTTTCATCAACAATGACTTAATTCACAATAAACCGGAAAATTAAGCTCACCAACACACCGTTTTCATGACATATTTGGTTAAGTGAAGCTAATCGAATGTTGTAAAAATGATCATCATCATAGCAACATTTATTAATCATCTGCTGTGTGCCCTTCATCTTATTCTAGCAAATATTGATTGGGTACTTGCTGTGTTCCAGACTGAGGATGCAGCAATAAACAAAACAGACAAAAATCTCTGACCTGCAGAGTTTGCATTCTCCTGAAGGGAGACAGAAAATGAACAAACAAACAAATAAATAAGCTAATCGTATGGTGTAAGAGGTACAGAGAAAAATAAGCAAGAGAGAGGGACAGAGAGTACCACAGGTGCTAGAATATTCAATGATGTGGTCAGGGAGGGTGACATTTAAGCAAAGAACTCAGTGAGTTGTGAGCCTCAGAATGGACTTTTTGGGGAAGAGGGTTGCAAGTAGATTAAGCAATTGGTGCAAAGGCCCTGTGGTGGGAATAAGCTGAGTTCCTTGAAGGAGCGACCAGGAGGCCACATGGCAAGGAGGTGGAGGCAAGGCAAGCAAGGGAGATGCAGTCAGGGAGTTAACAGGGCCGGATTATATGGCAGCTCACAGAGCTCTGTCAGTTTTTTCTTTTATTCTGAGTGAAACAGCACTGGTGGGGTGGGAGGACATGGAAGGGCAGGAGTTATATGTAAGACTATTCCAAAGGCCACTCTGGCTGTTCTGTGGGCACCGGGAAAAACCAGGCACCTGTCAGAAGCAGTGGTGACAATCCAGAGAGAGACAATGCTGGTTTGGATTAGGAGCTGTGTTGAAGGTTGGGAGAAGTGATGATTCTGGACACACTTTGAGGAGAGACACTTCAGGATTTGCAGATGGAGGGTGTGTGTGTTTTTGAGAGGGAGAGAGAAGTCAAGGGTGGCACTTACGTGCTGGTCGGAGAAGCTGGCAGGATGAGTCGACTTTAACACGAAGGTCTGGAAGCATGGGAGGGAATCGTCGTCTGGGGCAGTGGAAGGCAGGGAGTGCAGCCCTGGGCATGCTAAGATGCAAATGCCTTTTGGATATCCCAGGTGGGGAGCTGTGAGGGCAGATGGAGCCTGGAATTCAGGGGAGAGGATTGGGTGAGAGAGAATTGCTGCTTCAACAACACTTAGAGGTGAGTGTTACTAACCTCATTGTACAATGAAAGAAACTCAGTTACAGAAGTTAAATACAGGATGCAGGATCGGCCAGATAATGAGTCAGGGTTTGAACCCAGTTCGGAAACCACCCTTTAGTGCTAAATGCATTTCTGTTCGATTGAAGAAGCTTTTAGATGCAAAAAGAAAATCCTCATGTGAATCCCTCAATTTTTTAAAAAAAATCTTTGTATCTCAGCTCAAACTTTCCTCTGTCTATGCGCAGACCCAGAGCCAGCTGGCCTCCCACTCACTTGAAAAAAATGTAAAATCCCACTTTGAGAGAGCCTTTTGTCGGCTTAAAAAAGCAGTCACGCTTCACAGTCGACCCAACAGAGAATTGTTTTTGGCAGGGACACCAAGAGATGATGTCATTCCCTGAGGACAGGGAAAACCCCGTCCTTTCATTCTCCTTCAAAATCTATCACAGCCGCACTTCCCAGACCTGTTGCTGGCAGCAGGGTGAACTGGCATGACATTTTTAGAAATGATATTTTCAAGACATGGCAAGAATATTAGATAGGTTTATGCCCTCTGACCTCAAAGTTCTATTCTGACCATCTAACCCTAGGAAATTATTGGAATCACATAAAAATGTCTTATGCTCAAAGATGTTCATTACAGCCCTACTTATAATGATGGATTTTTTTAAATATATATATATATTTTTTCTTCTTCTCCCCAAAACCCCCCAGTACATAGTTGTACCTTCTAGCCGTAGGTCCTTCTGGTTGTGCTATGTGGGGTGCCACCTCAGCATGGCTTGATGAGTGGTGCCATGTCCACACCCAAGATCCGAACTGGGGAATCCCTGGGACACTGAAGCGGAGCACACGAACCCAACCACTCGGCCACAGGGCCGGCCCCAATGATGGAATTTTTTTAAGGCACCTACTATCCAATGGAGAAATGGTCAAAAAACATTTTTAGGAAGAATTTTAAAAGTCTTGGAAAATGGTACTATTAACATGCCGGGCTTGAAAGGCAGGATGCAATGTCGTATTTTAGTATAATACAGATATTGCAGTAATTTTTAAAACCAATTGGTAACTAATGAAATACAGAGAAAATATTATATATGTAAAAGGATGCTGTCAGGGGTAGAATGGGACCTTGCTTTCTTTTTCTAGAATGAAAAACTTAGGGCACAACTGAAAACAAGACCTTAGGAGCCTCACATTCTAACTGGCCCCTTCCTCATGGCTTACTGAGAGGGTCCATTTCAGCGGAACAGCTCCTACCACCACCACCTCATATCTCCATCTCCACCAGCACCCTCCAGCCAATATAAATGGAATCTCGAAAGGCAGGAGAAGATACCTGCTCAGGAAAGACAGGAATAACACAGAGAAATACTCCTCCTTTCCTACTCTATCCCCATCCATCAGCTAGAGAATGGAAGATATGTGGTAGTTTCCTATCCTCAAAGCCAAGGGTAAGAGGGGCCAAGAGAATTGCTCATCAAAACTGGTGCAAGCCAGCAAAAAAGATAAACTGATTCCTCAGCTGGTCTGTTGGGCTGCCACACTTGTTTGCCTATACCTAGATAACCAAAGAGAGGAATAAGAGCTTGGGGACAGAGTGTGACGGGAAAATATGTCAACATAGGAGGCCCCTCTGGAATCCAAGTTTCCCAAGACAGACATGAAATAAGTCCAGGTCGGCATGTGCATGTTGGCCCAACAGCTCATCTCAGTGGTCAAGAGGAAGAGGTGTGGATCCCACCTGTCTACAGAAGGAGTGTCAAAGAATCTCTGGTCATCTTTACCATAGTCCATCTTCTGGTCATAAGTTATTTCTCCACGTGTAGTTATATTCATCTCCCAAGACAGCCTACCCCCCAAATTCTATACCATTACAGCCTCAGCTTAAGTTCAGGAGCTCATCACCTAAATTAGGTCTGGGTGTCGATGAGGCTCACTGGGTGAGCTTCCTTGAATATGGCTCCTCTCAAACAGAAGACCTGTGAACCAAAGAGGTGAGTTACCGTCCCCACACCCACAGCATACAGTGGAAAGATAGCATAAAATGACTACAATAGACGCCCCAATTCAAAATGGGCTTTGGGGGATGTCAACTGAGTGACCTGATGGTTTCCCAAGGTCTCTCTGGCTGGTTGGAGCTCCTTATATCTCCAGTACTGTGTAGCCTCCAGAATCTCCATTCAGCTCACAGCAGCTCTGTAGTTATTTTCTGCCAGGCTGCGTAGAGGCTCACTCTTTGCTCACACAGGTTAGTATTCGGTCAAAGGCTTAAGGGGACCCTATGCGTCTTTCTGGAACTCCTTATCTGAGAGGCTCCACCCCTCCTCGCTAGGACCTGGTTCCACAAACTCCAGCCACCTTAGCAACAACTAATTCTGATCTCTATCTCTCCAGATCACCAAAACCTCTGCATTCTTTTTGGGCTTCATTTCCTTCTGCAATACTCTAGAAAGTTCCCCTAGGCAGAAAACTGAAACAATCATCATCTCATATGTTTTCTCTCTCTCAGGGACCATAGTCATGCAATGTCTATTCTCCACTTTGCCTAGTTTTTCCACATACAATGTATAGCACTCAATAAAAAATAACCAGACACACAAGGAGACAAGCTGATATGAATGGGAAACATAATCGGCAACTGAAACAGATCCACAGGTGATATAAACAATAGAGTTATCAACTCAAGACTATAAAATAAATATGCCTAATATATCCCAGAAGATAAAAGATATCAGACTGAGAATTTTGGCAGTGAATCAGAAACTGCCAAAAAATTAAAATTTTAGAACAAAAAATACAGTAACTAAAATGAAAAACTCCAATGAACTTCTTTAACAGCAGATTAAACCCAGCTGAGAGGAGAATTTGTAAACTAAAAGGTATCTAGAATGAAACAAAGAAGAGAGACAAAACAGGTAAATACAGAAGAGAGGGTAATGGAGCCCAATAAGGATCGAAGGTCAAGAATGGATAAGAAGCAGTATTTCAAGAGAAAATGGTTGTGAATCTCTAAAACCTGACAAAAGACATCAAGCTACAGATTTAAGAATCTCTACAAACCCCAAGCAGGATAAAAATAAAAGAAAAATTACATCTAAGCACATCATAGTAAGATTGCCGAAAATCAAAGGGAAAAAAAATCTTCTTGAAAACAACTAGAGGAAACAAGAGAGGAGGGGATTTACCCAGTGGGAGAAAGGGTAGGGAGCCAGGGAAGAATTTGACTGCACCGAGAAGGTGATCCTTAAGTTGGACCTTGAAAAACAAGTATGATTTTGGGTAAAGGGTCTTCAGGGTGGATGGAATGATGGACAAAGTCTCAGAGAATTGAAAGTTCAGGACATGTGGTTCCGTGTGAACACAGTGCAATTTGATCCTGAAAAGATAGCTTGGGGAGAGATTGGGAATGACCTTGAATGCCTCCTCAGGAGTTTGAACTTCCTCCTGAGGGTAATGGGGAACGACTGACAGTTGTAAATTAGGGCACTGACTAAAAAAGCCACGTCTTTTCCAAAGCAAGAGGCAGGCTTTGGGAAGAAGAGACCCAGGTCTCCTTGTACAATATTTATAGAGAGAATACGAAAATATTCCTTATCCATGACCTCAAAATCAATATAGAGTTTGACATAGGAAGGTAGGCATGGGGATAAATCATCTACTCAATACTTACTTTGTACCATTAATAATAAAGATACCATAATAAAGATAAGTATTTACAAAGACACCAGATTTCATTGTAACCTCTTTGGGAGGCCATTCACTCACTCCATCTCTTTTGTCATCGTAAGCTTTTTTCCTTCTTCGGTACATTTCATATGCTCCTTGAAAAGCCCACTCATACTTTTTGGCGTGGCTAATATTTACTCATCCTTCAAATATCAGTTTAAATACAACTATTTCCGTGAACTTTCCAGACAAATTTAGGGTCTTTCTCCCCCACACATTATTTTTTAAAATATTTCCATTACAGTAATTATTTAATTTTACCACAGTAATCGATGTGTTAGCACTGGTAATTCTGCATTAGCCCATAAATGTCTCCAAGCTGGACCAACTCTTACCCATCTTGTGTCCTCAGCACCTCGCAGAGAATATAAGCTGTCAAAGTAGCCATGAGCTCAAATATTGCTGACCATTATCGTATACAGACAAAGAGAGTATGGCTCTTAAAGCTTTAGCCCAGAAATGACATAACAATTTCATTTTCTCAGCCAAAGCAAGTCACATGGCTGCACTTAACTTCACAGGGGCAGGGAAGCACAACACTATCATGTGCCAAGAGGAGAACTGGGAATTTTGGGTGGATAATACCAATGATGGCCACAGTGGATAAGCCTTGCAACAACCAATGGGATAATGTCATAAATTGTAAGGATTAAATAATGTATGTGTAAAGTACTCAGAAAATTGTGAAATGCTACACAAATATTACTTCTAAGTTACCACAGAAGTATAGTGTTATGGATGTTCAGATAAGGGAAATATAAATCCATCATGAGAGATTGGGGGAAGACTTCATGCAGACAATGACCATTGTAAGGTAATTAGAATTTGGACATGTGAGAATGATAGAGTAGGCATTCCAGGTGGAGGGAACAGCAAAGGTCTGGAGACAGCACAGTCAAGGGCACATTTGAGGAATGGCATATCTCGTGTAGCTCGAGAAGAAGGCATCTGCTGTAAATAGCATCTCTACAGGGAGGAGCTTCCAATGGCCAGTTGGAAAATAAAATGACAGTGGTGCCATTTTCAGAAGCAAAGGTGCCCCTATACAAGAACTCAGATACCATGGATACACAGGAGGCAGCCTGACCCCAAGAGCACAGTAATACCAGCAATCTGATGAGCTCATCATTGTCTTGAGAGCTCATTACACAGTCTGGCATGGGAGATGTCTCTGCCATTCCTACCCACTCAGACAGAACTACAGAGATGAGCTCATCACCATCTTTAAAAAAAAAAATCGCCATTTAAACAGCAGAAATGCTTGGCCTCATGCTGTCAGGAAAGCTGTCACCATGGAAAAGAAAAAGAGAAAGTCCCCCAAATTAGTGTTGAATCTCTTCCAAGAACTGTCAATATTTTTGGAAGCCCCCGGAGAACAAATGCTTTCTTGAGCCTGGCAGGATCCGCAGTGTTGAAAAGAGATTGACTCCAGGCTTATTGAGGGTGGCCAGTCAGTGCCGCGTTCAGTGGGTGACATTGAAGACAGGCAGTCAGCAGCTCGGAATGAGAACAAAATGCCCCATCTATAGGCTGATGAGAACACATGCAAAACTTTATAGAAAACGCAGAGCAGGGCACATATTGCAGGTCTGTGTTTATATTCATAATCCGAGTTTTAGTGGTTTTACACTGACCTGCTAAATAAAGCAGAACCTTAAAATGTGCATCCCTCCCAATCATTTATTTATGAATGTCTCCATGGGTGTGCCAGTCTTATTGGGCATCATATCAATCAGAGTGAAGGCTCTCTCAAATTAGGATAAGGCAAGGAGGGCTTCTTAAGGGGACTATTTATAAAAGTATGGGAAAGCGATGGCAGAATCACAGGGACTAGTCACAGTGGGATTGTTACCATCACACCAGGTCCCTAGCTGCCCCAGGAAAGGTGTGATCTTGGGTGAGGCAGCTCAGTCAAACCCTGAAGGAGCAGCGTACTAGAGGGCGTACACTGACCACACTCCATGTAAGTGGCAGCAAGTTCCTCCTAGGAAAAGCCTCTGGCCAGTACATCCACATGTCTACTACAGTCCTCCCCTTGCCCTGTTTGGATCCACTTCATATGTGATTGGGAATTCAATCCTTTAGGATCCTGGTGGGCTTCTCTTCCTAAAGGGAAACTTACAAGGGGAGACAATAGGACAGACTACTCACCGTCAGCCACCACCGTGGTGGTCATTCATCCTTGATTCCTTCTGCTAGTACAAGCTGAGTATTACCCTCATCGGCTGCCCATCCATTTTTTCCCCTAAGGAGGCCATATTGTATCAACCATCTTCATAGTCGTCTGTGTGTCGGGCCCCTTGCCTGACAATTGTAGTAGCTACAATCCCCTATTTTCTGGCAGTTAAGTGCTGCCACCTGGCCTCTATTGTTTTAGCATCCTATCATCCCTATTGTTATTTGCAAGCCAAGTCCTTTAATAGCCTCTCCTACACCAGCCCTGGCTTGTAGAGGCGATCCAGCACTTTTCATGTTGCTGGTGCCCCCTCAACAGAGCATGAATTATGTTTGCAGTAAACGGTTGGTCCTCTGAGACTTCCGGTGGACCGTCAGATGGGTCTTCCCCAATGTGGGAATGGCAAGTCAGTTCCAGCATGCCCACTTCCCCCGGCCTTTCAGTCCCTCCCTTCACCACCTGCCATTAGCAGGTCTAGCATTTCAGATCTGCTCAGCTTAAGGCATTGCTTTTTCCAAGTTCCAGGATCACGAATTCACACCACCTCCTTGAGTCCTTGGCCGGATGTTAAATTCTGTAACTCAGGAGAGTGCACCTGAGTCGATAAATCATCCAATTTTACCTTCTGCCCGCCTTGATCAAGCACCCTTAGAATCCACTCCCATGCATACCCCCTGGCTTAGGTGGGAAATGACGGCTAGGTCAACAGGATGTCTTCAAATCACAGGGAACCATTTATACCTCATTCAGTGCCCCTAATCTTACTTGATTATATTTATTGTATTACAAATACTATTAACGTTATTGCTGCTAAAGAAATACATGATCCTATGGACGAGGCAGTATTTTGTGTAATCTTGGAGATTTCTCCTTCCTGAAAGGCAAAGAAGGTCCAAGGGACCCCTACCTGCAGGCACGATCACAGGAGGGTGAGTCAGCAAAGAAGCCAGAGGAGAGAGAAAGGAGTGGGGATTGAACCAGGAGAAACTGAGGAAAGATCTGCCTTGTGGAGCAGATAACCACTTGTGTCAAAGCGACTGCATAGATGAGAACCAGGTCCTGGACGTGGGAAGTGGGAAGTGGGAGGCTGGGGGGTGATTGAGTAAAAGCTGGCAGAATAGCCAGGACAGTGGGGCAGCTTGCGGCCTTCCTATTTGTCACAAACCTCTGCTTTTCTCCTTCTCATTCCACTGCAAACGAACACAGTGTCAGCACAGAGAGGGTTATTTCTGCCAAAGAAGATTGAGCGCAATTGAATAACTCAACACGAAGCAATTTCTCCCCTTTTCTGAATTATCATATGCCATTTCTGTGTCTCTCTGGATCACTTTCAATTTTAGATTGTTGATATTTGCATGCAGGCCTTAATATTCCTCCTTTCCTAAAGTGTAAGCTTTATGAAAGTGGAATCTTTTATTTTCCTCCGCAGTACCCTAAGGGCCCAGCACAGAGTCTTAGACATGGCAGGTGTCCAGTAAGCATTTGTTCAATGAATGAATGAAGTAGAGTAAACTAGTGAATGAGAGTCAGCGATGCTCCCTTATATGGTAGGCTTTTTGTTAAATGTACTTTATTGAATATATATATTAAATCAACCTAGATGTATATAGAGGACCAAGAGGAAATTCTAAACGTTAAATATTAAGAACTGTCTATGCAAAAGCATTTCTTAAGGTGTTTTGGCAAAGGAAGCCTAGAAAATGAAAACCTTTTCCCCCTGTTATTTCTCATTTATTCACTAATTACCCCAAATTTCTGTTTAAGTGTTGTTGACATGTCTACTAAAATTATCTATTGATTGACATAATAAGGTAACATCTCAGACCTCACGCTGCAAAACCAGCCAGCTAGCTTCTTTCACACTTTACAGCTAATTTGGGAGGCGAGACTAAGTACCCGAGTCTGTGACTATCTGAGGCTTTAAAATTATCCTGGATTCTCAGGCTGCAGTCACCCCATTGTTCACTGGAACACCCATAGCTATGTACTTGGGGGGCATATCGTGTACCCATGTTTTGTGTCAGTCTTCTCAAGACCTGATGAGATATGAATAGTAATATGAGACTTTCAATCACAGAGATGAAATCCTTGGCTCCACGTCACGTGATCTGAACCCTTAGGGTTGAAGTCTTAGCCGAGGTCTTCACCCCACCAAGGGGAGATGAGTAGGAAAGTCTGCAGACACGTTCCCACAGAGCAGTTCATTCACTGCTACAACCAGTGTCTGTTAGATGCTCTGTGCGCCAGGCACTATTCTAAGCACTGGGGATCCACTGGGGAGTGAAGAAGAGAATATTATCTGTCCTTGGGGAGCCTGAAGTGTGGCAGGGCAGGGGGCAGGAAGTGGGGCAGATAACAAAGAAGATAAGTCGGTTAAACTATGATAGAAGTGGCAAATTAAAACAGGGAAGAGGAAAAGGAAGTAGTGGGAGCGATTTTATCCAGAGGGGGTGCCCAGGGAAGCCCTCACTGAGAAGGTGACATTGGGATAATGACCTGAAAGAAATGGCTATCTGACAAAAGAGCTCAGGTAGAGAGAACGGTGAGTGCAAACACCCTGAGGCAGGACTGTGGTGAGCAAGTTTGAAGCCTGGCAGGAAGGCTGGTGCGGCTGGAGCCAGGTGAGCATGGGGGTGTGGCAAGTGAGATCAGAAAGTTAGTGGGGTGGCATGGGGGGCTAGGTCACATGGAGACATAGAGGTCATCAGAAAGACATGGCTTCCACTCTGAGTAAAACAGGAGACCAATGCAGGGTTAGGAGCAGAGAAGCGACTTGACCTGACTTTCCTGTTAACATTATCCCTCTGCTGCTCTGTTGAGAATAGCCTTGCAGGGGTCAAGGGCGGAAGCAGAGGCCAGGTAAGGGCAATTTGCAATAATCCAGGTGGGAAATGTCTTTGACCAGGAGAATGGCAGTGGAGGTGGTAGGAAGAGGCATGTTTCTAGATTTATTTTGAATAGAGAGCCAATAGGATTTGCAATAGGGGTTTGAGAAAGAGGAGTCAAGAATGATTTCAAGGATTTTGGCCTATGGACCTGGGATAGAGAACTGCTATTTATTGCAAGGAGGAGACTAAGGGAGGACTGGTCTGTAGGAGGGAAATCAGGAGTTCAGTTTCAGACACGTGAGGTGTGAGATGTGCGCTAGTGGAAATGTGAAGTGGTGGTTAAATGTGGAGTTTAGAGGAGCGTCTCGGCTGGAGATATAAGCTTTGAGTCACCCACATACAGACTGTGTTTAAAGCAATGAGGTGGACAAGGTCACCCAGGGAGTGAGGCTAGTTAGGAATGGGAAGGGGTCCATAGGCTGAGCCCTGGGTCATCCAACTTTTACAGGAGCCAGGAGATGAGCTTATGGCCAGGGGAACAAGAGTTTCAAGGTGCACAGAGATGAAATTGGAGTGAAAGGGAGTCAGAAAGAAGTGGAGAAATCCTGGGCAATTTCCAGGAAAAGCATCTGGTGTATAATCCATTTATTCATTCATTCGTCATTCAATCATTTAATAAATATTTCTTGAGGACCCATGCTAGGCCAGATACTCTGGGATACAAGGGTGAGCATGATCAAGACAGCCCCCACCCACAGGGCACTTGCATTCTGGCTGGGATCCAGGTAGATAAAAGGATAGGTGCATTGATGTTGTATGAACGGTAGGTAGTACAGAAAACAGAAACAACTGTAAGTGCTACAGGAGAATTCAGCATAGTTAGTTACACAGGTGCTGGAAGGATGGAGAAGCCTGACAGGGGATCGGAAGGCATCAGCAGCAGAATGCCACCACGTCTTGGAGAGAGACAGATGGGGAGGAGGTGGTGTTATGGAAACTAAGGGCTGGTGTCACACGGGGAGAGCTGGAACTGGAGCAGGCCAGGAGACACACAGCTGTTGGAGAGGCTGCCTGAGGAGGGGTGAGGGAGCAGGAGGGAGGGAAGACACAAGTACCCTGGCTTCTCCCTTCCTTTCACCCTCTAGTCTTCAAACTCTGCCTCCCACTGGTTGAACACAGCTAGAATCCAGCCGACATGGGAGCCTGCCGAGGTCAGCCCTCCCACCATACAGCAGGGGAAGAGCTTGGAGCAGCTGGTGGCAAAAACGCTTAGGACCATTGGAAAACAGTCTGGCAGTTTCTCTAAAAGTTGAGCATAGAGTTATACAACCCAGAAATTCTACTTCTAGATTTACACCCAAGAAAACTGAAAACATATGTCCACATAAAAACTTGCACATCAATGTTCAAATAGCATTATGCACGGTAGCCAAAAAGTGGAAGCAAAACAAACATCCAACCAATTGATGAATGGATAAACAAAAGGTAGTGTATCCAGCGATGGAATGTTATTCAGCAATAAAAAAGAATAAAGTTCTGATACACACTGCAGCGTGGATGAACTTTGAAAACATTATGCAGAGTGAAATAAGCCGGTCACCAAAAAGCACATATTACATGATTCCATTTAGATGAAGTGTCCAGAATAGGCAAATCCATAGAGACGGAAAGTCGATCAGTGGTTGTCCAGAGTTGGCAGTGGGGAGAGGAGCGACTGCTAATGGGTTCAGGATTTTTTGGAGGGTATGTAATGGAAATGTTTGAAAAGTGCCTGTGGTGATGGTTGCACAACTCTATGAACATACTAAAAACTATTGAATTGTGCGCTTTAAGTAGGTGAACTATAGGGTATGTGAATTATATTTCATTAAGGCTGTTATTTGAAAGGTAGGGGGCTCAGACACGCATGGATGCCATGAGAGCAGAAGCTTCTTACAGAAAGATAAGTTATAGCTGAGATCACACTTGGGGAGGAGCCAGAGTTGGGATACAGCTCAGCCTGTTTCTGGAGCCCACACTTGTAACCGTGGGGCAAGCTTGCACCCCAGGAAGTAGCAGGCAGCCAGGCTGGCATTTGCAGGTAAGTAGCCATAACGAGGGAGGGCCAGGAGAGACGCATCTGTGCAGAGGGAGCTGCACATGCGGAAGCCCATCACTGGGTCTGGGGAAATGACAGAAGTTCCATGCCTGGGGCAGAGGGTTCACAGTGGGGAAATTAGCATGAAGGAGGCTGCAGCAGAAACAGGGTCTGCGTTGGCCTCCATAGGGAGTTAGAATTTAAGAGCAGAGAAGGGCTGTCAATGAGTTTTCTCAAAGGTCAGGTGGCTGGGAAGGCAGGAGGGAGCCCACGCAGGTGATTCATTTTCTCTTTCACATCAATTCTCAGTCTGATGGGAGCAGAGGCTGCGTTCAGGTGGTTTTGGCCAAAAGTATGGAAGCAGAATGCATGTTCTGCGTAAGTTCCCTATGTCGTCAGTAGCTGACGTCTGAGGCCGAGGCCCTCCTCTCATTCTTCAAATGAATCTCCCAACTACCTCTCTGCCCACGGCTCTTCCGCCTCACCAGAGACCCACTGTGCACTCAGTCTCAGCGGGAGCTGAGCAGGGACCGTGGCGAACTCGCTACATGACAGATCGAGCCTTACGTGGGTTTTGAGAAGCAAAAACGTTGATATTTTTAGAAATTGTTCTTTTTCAGTTGCCGTGTTGTCTTTAGGGTTTTCCTCTCCTTTAAGTGCAAATATCTCTAGGAGAGTAAAAACCACAAAGATAAATAAACAGGGCCACTGACATCAGAGAGCTAACAGTCTGGTCAGGGAGACAAATAGGTGAACGCATCCTTCCCAGGCAATGAATACATTCTCTGCAGGTGCTTGGAAATCTAAGGAGAGGAGTGTAAAGTCCACCCACCTGCCTCTGGCTCCAACCTCCTGACCCCGCCACTCCACACACACACACTGCAGACCACAGATGGATGTCTCTCTGGTCCTGTCTGAGCCCGTGTGTGAGAGGCTGGTTTCTCAAGGGGCCCTTGGCGTGGCTCTGTCGTACCCCACCCCACATGCTCCTTGTCTCTCTAAGGCACGCGTGCTCCCCCCACATACTAGGGGTGGGGAGAGCTGAGCCGACTCATCCATTCCCTCTCCTCACTGGGACCTTTGTTCACCCTCCCAGTACCTGCCCATTCCCGTGCCTAGGATGCAGTCCTTGCTCAGCCACATACACTTTCCTGCTCCATGAAGAAGAAGAGAGGAGAGAGGATGTTTTGTGGCATTTCAGGGAAGCAGTAAAGGGGAACCCCGATCCTCAGTCTTCATCATTGTGCAGTTTTACTGGCCACAGCATCCTTCTCTGGGACATGCTCTGTGCTTCCTGCCGGGTCCTAGGGCACGGGCAGAGGATATGAAGTTGGATGGTGATTTTGCCACCACCTGGCTGTGAGACCTCGGGCAAGTCACTTGGCCTCTCTGTATCCTGAGTTCGTCATGTCAAGTTGGAGATAACAGTACCTACCTTGTGGGGCTGCAGCAAATGGAAGCGTAGATGGAAAAGCGGTTTGGCAAGAACTGTGTCCCAATTCCTTCTTGCTGCTTACCAGCTGGGTGAGCCCTGCAGGCTGCTCCCGGCATCAGTGTCCTCATGTCAGTGAGGCAGGCGTCTAGAGTCAGGGCGGGGCAAAGACTGGGGCCCTAAAGTCAGATTGCCTGGGCTCCAGACCTGCCCCCACACACCCAGTGGGGCACTGGGGGAATTGCTTAATCTTCTTGAGCCTGGGTTTCTTCATCTCTGCTGTTTCATCTGTCCCACAGAGACAAACCAAGGACAGACTAATACAGGATTGAAAGCCCAACTCCTTGGGTTGGGACAATTCTCGGAGGTCTGTCTTATCCCAGAGTTTCCTGCAGGATCAGGCTGCAGACTTGGCCTGAAGTTGCACCTCTGCCTGGCTTCTTTCCCCTTCCTGTTCTGCCTCCCCTGCTCCCTTCCCAGGTTCTCCTGGGAACACCTCCTTAAAAATCACCTGCATGGGAATCCCTGGGTCAGGGTCAGCTGCCGGGGAAACCAGTCTAAGTTGATTATGTTAGGAGAACAATGCATTTACCAGAACCAGAAAGGACTGGTCATTAACTAGCTTCTCCCTGGATGTGGGGAGGTTAGAGAAAGCTGCTGGCGAGGTCCAGGTGGTGGGTATGTGGACCTGAGCAAGAACAGTGCTGGAGAGATGGGGGTGGGGATGAGCACAGAAGGGAACCTATCATAGAATCCACAGAATTGGGTGACCTAATGTGGAGGCAAAGGGGAGGAGGGAGGGAGAAGTCAAGGATGGCTCCACATTCATGGCTCAGGAGACTGCGCGGATGGTGAGCTTAGGAGCAAGAAGCAGGGCATGCCGTGGAAGGTAAGTTTGGATGTGAGCATGTTATGCTTGTGGGACATCCAGGTGGAAATCCTTGCCACGGTGACACAGAGAAGGGAAGCTCCAGGCACGAGTCAGCGTGTGAAGCTCACGGTGCTAAGTATATGGATCTGGGCTACGAAACTGTTAAAACAGCAAATAACACACAGGAGCAGCGGCAGAGGAAGATAAAAATCAGGCATAAACAAAACAGAAGGCTGAATCCCACAAACTAGAAGTCCTTCCCAGTGATTTCTGATTCCCTCTGCTCCACCCGTTAATTCAAAATGTCTTTCCCCTAGTTGAACTGAGGGCTTTCTTTAAACTGAACATTGTTTCATTGGTTGCATTTGCCCAGTTCATAAATTTTTCTAGTTTCCTCTTCACCTCTCTGAGCCTCATTTTCCACATCTCTAAAATGAAAGTGCCCATTTATAGGATTGCGATGAGGATCAATGAGGTCATTCTGGTGAGTTGCCTCGCATCGCGTTCTGTACACAATGATGCCCAGTCAATGTCACCAATTCACCTACCTGTCCACTCATGCGCTTCCTGTCGTGTGTTGACTTATACTCTGTGTAATCTAAAAAAATACGTGAAGAACTTTTAGAAGAAAAGACTAGAGTTATGAAGACTAGGTTGATGATTCAAGTCTGAAAATTTAGTTTAATTAAGATATTGTTCACCCAACCCGACTTTGCTGATGAAATATGGGATTGGAGAAGTGGCTGGAGGAAGAGAGAGTTCAGAACAGAGATCATCCTCGGGAAAGGCTGATCTAAAGAGAATTAGCCTGGGGGGTTTGCAAAGAGATGCTGAAGAGAAAGAGGAGGCCCAGAGAGAGGAAGCCACACATAACATCTTTCACAATTTTTTTGAAAGATGGCCCACCAAGCCATTTTCCCCACTTTCTATAAACACAGAAATTTGTGGGGTCATTCTTTTAGGACGGGATGACAATTGTGACAATTTTTTGAGTTCCACTCTTTCTTTTTCACTTCCCCTAACATGTTTGTTGAAATGAATAGCTCCCCAACCTAGAGGTTGAAATCATCAAGGGGATGGACAGGGACTTGTTTGTTTTTCTATCCTCCATTCTTACACAGTGCCTGCTAAATAGAATTTTTGAATCCATAAATGTCTGTTGGATGGTTGAATGATTGAATGAATGAATGGATGGACAATGACATTCACTTTCCTGAAGGAAGCTTGGCATGTATCCTGAAGGATACATGGCACAGGGAAGACTGCATCTCTGGAGAGGAAGTTAGGAGGTAAAAGAAAATCGAGGTCGCAGCTCTGGAGCTGCGTTCTGTACTTGATGTGGGAACAACGCTGCCAGGGCTTCAAACACTACACTAAACATTACATCTGCATTTCATATTTATTCTATGGTGTGTTTTGCATTCTGGACAATGCTGGCATTATTGTGAAAATCACTGTTCACGTTAAATTAGAATTCCAACATGTCTGAGGTGGAAAGCCCTGGATTTCTTGGAGATGTGGCAAATAATCTCAGAGAGCACTTTCATCGGAGTGAATAACTTCAGAATTCAAGGGAACTTGAAGATCTTTTAGTCCATCCTTCATATTAAAGATGAGGAAACTGAGGCCCAGAAAGGGGAGGTGATTTGGTCCAGGCCATGTGATACAGTTTTATAAATGCTATCTTGACCTAGTTCTGAGGCCCTGGCTAGAGGTGCCTAAGTTCCCCCTCCTGGGCAGCCCATTAAGTTCACACCCCCACTGTCTTCCTTATTGACACCTCACACTCTGGGCCACTACCCCCACCCTAATCGCCCCAGGGCCAGGTACCAGCCAACCACAGACAGCCCTGATGCCCCAGCGCCCACAGAAATTATTTGAACTAGCTAATGCTGTCCCCTTGCCCACAGTTCCCCTCTCTCTCTGCCTCGTGACCGACCCCAGTGCATCACCTGAGTGACCCTGCGTGGCATGCAGTGTTCTCCCCGGGGAGCTGGGAGTCTAACAACACTGTCAAACTCCTTTGGGTTTCTCCTTCTTGATCTGCACCCGGCCTCACCATACCTCACCCAAAGTGATATGCTTAAAACAACCTCTTGGCGAACTGAGGCAGGAAGTAAAGCTCTGACGTAGAAGAATTGAGCCAGAACGCGGGTCCCAAGACCCTCCCACCAATTCTGATGCGAGGTATGTAATTTCTCCCTTTAAGATACACCTAAAACTGTTGCTTCATTAAGCTTTCTCCAGTTGCCGTCTGATCGTCTCGGTGAGGAGCCAAACACATTCTCCAACACAAGTTCCACGAAATGAGGATTCATGCCCATCCTTTAGGAAAGCCTTTAGCCCGTCCAGCGAGAGCTGTGGAATTCGACAAGACGTGCTCTCGGGCAGTCCTCCTTTGTTGCTGGTTGAAGTAATTTCTGCTGCAGGTTTGCACTGCTGCCTCTTTCTTCCAGCTCCTTAGCGGGGTTGAAAGATGGCGGAGTGCTGTCTCCACAAGGAATTTTGCTTTTCCTGTAGACTGCCTAGACGTGATGCCCGTTTCACCGTAGTTGATGCCTAAGTGACATTTCAGTGGCCTGTCCAAATGGACTTTTAAGAAAAAAGTCTTAATGTCAGTGACAGATACGTGGACAAATCAATTACTAAACACAATTTCCTTTTTTTTTTTTAAGTGGTCATGCCCCTTACTTATTTTTTTAATAATCCATTTGTTAGTGACAAAACAAATCACACACATAAAAATCTTGTTGTTGCTAATAGCTTGGTTTATTTCTCTTCTGTCTTTTCTGGAATAACATTACACGAAAGGTGAACCCTCACTTAGAATCTGAGAACTGATCTGGAAGGGAAGTCAATGTCATCTAATTGGATTTCTGCCATCTGATGTTTGAATCTACTGAAACTACAGTTCTCAACTTTTTTAAGAATAAGAAGTCATTTTTATGGTCAAGAAATTTCACAGATCTCCGCATAATAGTAGTTGTGTTTTTGGTCCATTGACTGAGAAACTACGCTACTACAAATTCAATAACTCTTTTAAATAAAATTTTATCTTACGAATCCTAACAGCATTTGTGTACATTTAATAAAGCGTCTTTGTGAGAGGGGCGGAGGGGGATAAAATCTGCAGAGTCAAAGACTCTGTAATTACTTTAAGAAGACTTCCTTTCTGCTGACACCTCTCCACCCTCCTACCCCCACATTCACACAACCCACACTAGTGCTTGAGAACATTTCTGCCACATAGTTCTGGTTTCTGCTTGTATACTCCCTGCATTGGACAGCTCACTACTTTATAAGAAAGTCTACTGTATCTTTGAGCTGCTCTTCCTAACATTGAACTGAAATCTATCTCTCTGTGGTTTTCACCCCGTGGTGAAATTATAATTATAATCCTCTTTCACATGACAACCGTTTTATGGCAGCGTTCATGCTTTCCACCCTCAGTAGGGCCAGGCTGAAGTGGCCCAGGAGAGGGTGTTGTGAGGGAAATATGAAAGGATAAAAGCCCTAGGGGTTGAAAGTAAGAGGATTTTGCTCTGGAACAATCTTTGGAAGTACCGGACTATTGATATCAGGGGGCTGGAAGAATACACATCGGGAGCCTCAGGTAACCATTAAGAAGCAGAGAGATGGAAACCTCAAAACTGACCGGGTCCCAGGAATTCCAGACTGATGTAATTATGATGAAGAACTTATTAACCCAGGGGCAAAAGATGGCCAAAGTGGGGCCAGCCCCATGGCATAGTGGTTAAGTTTGCACACTCCACTTCGGCGGCCTGGGGTTCACCTGTTCGGATCCTGGGTGCAGACCTACACACCACTCATCAGGCCACGCTGTGGTGGCATCCCAGATAGAAGAACTAGAAGGACTTACAACTAGGATATACAACTATGTACTGGGGCTTTGGAGAGAAAAAAAAAAAAAGAGGAAGATTGGCAACAGATGTTAGTTCAGGGCCAATCCTCACACACACACACACAAAAAAGATGGACAAAGTTAGGTGCAAGTCAATCTGTGAACTGATATCTCAGCGTAGTGGGATTAGCACTGATCTGAAATCCACCAGACTAAAAGACGTTACCATTGACGGCCTCCTCGTGCAACCTCAAGATGTTCTTATTAAAATTCTCATAGGTTTCCATATTTGTAAAACCACATAATCACATGGGTGCGCACACACACACACACACACACACTTGTGGCCACAATGATTTCTTTAGCAACGGAAGACCTGACTCCCTCAGCTATGAGTGGAGCATCAAAGGGAACATCGTGTCCTGGAGTCCCATTTCCTTCCCCCACTCTTCCTTTGACCCCCCAGACTCCCCCATTTCTATAGAAACACACCTAGCTCCCTGGAAGTTTTTGAGACCCCCTCATCCTCCAAGTTTCTCTGCTCTAAACACGTTCCCCTTGGTCAAAGCACAGTACTGAGAACTTAACCCATGCCTCAATGTATGGACTGGACGATGCAGAAAACAATGAAATCATCAGCTTTCTCCCTTATTTCTGGTGGCCCGTGTCTTGACTACCACCACATCCTACACAAGGGGCTAAACACCCACCCCCTCGAGCCCAACCAGGAGGTAGAGCACAGTGGTTAAGACCACGGGTATTGGACTCAGATCCACTTGGCCTTGACCCCTGGGCCCTCCTCTCTCTCTGTGAGTCATTCAGACTCTCCACACCCCAGTATCTACACCTGAAGAACAGACATCATTAAAGGCAGATTTGGGTGAAGGTTCACAAAAAGACTCCTGGTTTTCACTCGTTCCAACACCTTCCTTTCATTAATGTATCCCACAGATATTCCTTGGGTGCCTCCTTTGTGCCGGGCACTGCTTGAGACAGTGATGAAGAAGACGGGACTTCACCCCGACCCGACCTGATGGAGCTTCCCTTCTAGTCGTAGAAATGGACAAGAAAGTCACAAGTAACTAAGGGACTTCAGGTCATGATTAGTGCGATGGATGAATCTTACGTGGACTAAGGAGATAGAGGTGACAGATGGCTGCTGTTTTGGCTAAGAGGATCAGAGGAAGCCTCAAAGCAATGAGGTGCATGTATGAGCGAGGGTATGAGTGTGGGAAGAATAAGCTACATGTGAGGACCAGAAACTCCAATGTCAGCTGGCCCCATCACTAAGGACACGTGCTCACATGACGAGAGGCTGGTTAAGCGTGCTCAGGGCTGGTCTCATCCTGGGCTGGGAGCCCCAAGGCTGCAACAATATTCCCAGTGTCACACTCCAACAAGGTTACATGGAGAGAAAGAAGAAGACCAGCTCTTCCAGATGGAGGAGGAAGGAATTTCCCAGAAGCCCCACCCAAGGCTTCCTTCTCAGGTCTCAGTTCCTAGAATTAGGTCAACTGTTTGTTCCTGAGCCACTCATGGTAGGGGGCACGTAAACACACAGTTGGCTTGGACTTGTCAGTACAGGCACCACCTATAATGTCTTTGTTATATAGTTTTTGTGTGTCAGACACTATGCCCAGCACCTTACATACAGGTAGAGTCATCAAATTAAAATTCCTATTAGGACTTTAAAGTCCATGCTTATGTTTAAATTTGCCCATCCATTTTCACGCATGTATGTGCAGTATGTCATAATGTGCAGGAACACAGCCAGATCCTACTCGGGCCCTTCTTACCCCTCAAGACCTTGGTGACCTGGGGTATTAGCCTCTTGAACTTTCCACTTCCAGATTCGAGGCGGGTCTGAAGAAGCCAGGACAGCTCTAGGCTGGGTGCTGTCAGAAAGGGGGGAGATTATATGACTGGGTGTCTCAATAAATCTTGCCCACTGGGATGGCAGGCTAGAGCGAGAATAAGACTGGTAAAGAAGTCACAGTCACTCGCTTTCGCCGAGAGAAGGGGACGTTTGATACTCTCTGAGCGGCCTAGTGCCCTTGTGGTTGTCTGTTCTCAGACTAAATCCTAAATTCCTAAATTGCTTTGTCTCGCTTCCCCATAGTCTCAGAGTAAGCTTGTCTGATGTCGGCATTCTGTGAGATTGTTTCTGTCCCACAGGAGAAGGACACGGCCCAGCCGGGAGGGCCCAGCCAGTTTCCAGATGGCAGGAGATGCTTGCTTTTGTTTCTTAGTACAGATCTTCCTCAGTTTACATCCTGATAAACCCATCATAAGCTGGAAATACCATAAGTCGAAAATGCATTTAATACGCCTAACCTACCAAACATCGTCGACGTACTCAGAACGCTTACATCAGCCCACAGTTGGGTGAAATCATCTAACAGAGTGCCCACTTTATAATAAATTGTTGAACAGCTCATGTAATTTATTGGATACTGTACTGAAAGTGAACAACAGAATGGTTGTCAGTTGTTTGCCCTCAAGATTGTGTGGCTGACTGGGAGCTTCAGGGGCTCCCAGCTGCCCAGTATCACAAGAAAGGATTATACTGCATGTTGCCAGCCTGGGAAAAGATCAAAATTCAATTCTTAAAAATTTTTTTATTTATTTGTTTTGCTAAGGAAGATTCGTCCTGAGCTAACATTCATTGCCACTCTTTCTCTTTTTTTCATTTTTTTTGTGAGCTGCTGCCACAGCATGGCCATTAAGTAACGGATGAGTGGAGTAGGTCTGTACCTGGGATCTGAACCCTGGTGCCGAAGTGGAGTGTGCCCAGCTTAACCACTAGCCACCGGGACTGGCCCCAAAATTCAAAATTTGAAGTACAGTTTCTACTGAACTCATATCACTTTTGCACCATCACAAAGTCAAAAAATCATAAGTTGAAACATCATAAGTCGGAGACCGTTTGTACTAGACAATGGACATTGAACAAGAAGTCTCTGCCCTCCGGAAGTCCGCAGCCTGCAGGGAAGTAAACATTTACCACACCGTATCAGCATCGCAATCACCCAGGGGTTCTATCTAGAGAGAGGGGGGCTCCTCAGGAGCAGAGGCCAGCGTCAGGACAAGCCTCACAAAGAAGGGCGTCTTTGATCTGGGACAAAGGATGACAGAGAAAGAGAGAGGCAGGAAATCCTTTCTGTGTGTGGTAGTCTGTGTGTTCCAAATTATAAATCTAATTCAAGCCTCAGCAACTTTGCAACTATAGACATTTTCTTCTCTTTCTTTCCAGGAAGAAAAATAGCCTTTCTATTTTCATCACTGAAATCGCCATTTGTCATTCTCAAGGTGCCTTGGTGCCTTTGTCTCTGCTGTCAGCTGGCGGCAACGTTGCTAAAAATAGCTGGCGGAGGGAACCACTACACACTGCACATTAAAAATAGAAAGGGAAGCACTGGTGTGAATAATGCATGGCAGAGAATCCCGCGCATTCACGCTGGCCTCCGGGTCCTGCGGGGGCCTGGCTGCTGCGCGGAAAGCCCCGCAGGGCGAGGCAGGATTACGGTGTTCAATTGGCCCTGGCTTCAGGGAAGGGGTAGCCCGCAAATTGCAGCTTGCCCCTCCGCCTGCTGTGGGCAGGAAGGGATGAGAAGAAAGGAAGGCTGGTACTGGTGTTCTGGAATGCAGATCAGGTGTCTAATTTGTAGGCACAAACTGAACTGCCATCGGGGGCTGAGACAAAGGGGGGAGTGGGCCTTTGATATGGCAGTGGGGGCTCGTTCTATCTCAAGGTTTGCTGTTTTTGAAAAAAAAAAAAATATATATATACACACTACTAGCCCGCCAGAACTGATCTGCAAGGGGAGTTTGGCTCTCAAATCATCAGATTATGATCTTTGCAAAATCCAAGAGCTGCTCCAAGTGGAGATCCATATGGCATCAGCCGGAGGGGAGCTCTCCCCACACGCATGAACATCACAGCTCCTTCATCAATATTGTTGAATAACCAAACTCTCTTAGAAGGACACAGAAAAATTTCCCTTTACACTGACTCATTCCCCATGACCAGGCGTTAGTTTTATTTCTGGCAATCCCAGCCTGTCAGAGCTGAAATAACTTAGAGGTTAGATTGGTGGGTAAGTGAGAAGGTGCTGAGGTCCAGAGAGGGGAAGGAAGTTGTCTCAGGTCACACAGCGCCCTAGCCTCAGAGGCAGGGCTGAGTTGCCGCCTCACTGCCTCTGACTTTGCCTTCTGCCTCCATTTCCTGCTGAGTCACCTCTTCAAATCCTTGGGGGAACAGGAACCTTGTTCCCAAATACAGGCTCCATCTGGTCCTCTAAGCCTTGAGACAGGTAGAATTCAGCCTGTCTGAACCAGCATATACCTCAGGCTTGGTATGGAGTTGCTTCCTACCCTTGCAATGTGATGCCAGAGCCTGCTGTGGACCCCTGGCGTTGCCCCCAGAGTAAAGGGTCTCTGGGCATCCATCCAGGGAGCTAGGGTTTGATTTGAGCCTAGTTCTGCTCTCAGTATCCGATAGAGTCTTCCTAGCTCTCCCAACAGAAAGGTAACTCTGCTACTGAAGAGGCTGCCTCTCCCTCCTCGGGGGCAGGGCCTCGTTCTCAATCCCGGCACCCTCGCCTAAGGACGCAGAACACAACTTCGGAATCAGCTGGGGCTCAGCCCCGGTTCTGCCCTACACCATCTGCTCGACTGAACAGAATCTCTCATACCTCAGGGCTCCAGTTTCCTGCTCGTGAAGCGGGACCAATAATACGGAGGCACCAGGACTGTTAGTTACAAAGCTGAGACCAAGAATGAGAAATGCTGACCCACCCCAGTGACCACACTCAACAGACGTGAGTCCCTCCCTCTTCCCAGAGGACCCTGCCTTCCTGTCTGCACTGCACATCTCCCCAGATTTCTGGATTGAGAGCTGGGTTTGAATCCCAGGTCTGTAATACACTTCCTCGGTGGCCTCCAGTAACTGAGAACCTCTGGCGTCCATTTGCTCGCTTGAAAATGAAGATGGACAAACTGCTCATGGGTTGCCAAGCAGGTTAGTGAGGCCATAGGGAGCTGGTCACAAAGGAGGTGCTCAGTAAAGGACAGCTGTGATGATGCCATCCCCCAGACCTCCAGGATGTGAAAACCATTTTCCTTGTAGGGGGCCACAGAACCAGCAAGGCATATGCTTAATTGGATGGCAAGTCATCTTTTATTTTCCTATCTATCCCCCGTAATTCACTTCTTCAGTCATTCTTTCACTTACTCATTTATTCTTTAATTCATTTATTAATTCATTTGCGAAACCCCCAAAACTTATTCTCAGGACTGGATCCTATGCTGCTCAGTGTGTGACCAGAGAGGAATGAGACATGTTCCTGGACCTTTGGGGGGGGGTCCCTATGAAATAAGGCCCCTCTGACTCATGTTTGTCAGGAACCCTGAAGATTCCATGGACCTCTCCTATACCTTTCCTGTTTTAATTTAGTCCTGTACCAATCTGGAAAAGTGGGCGTGGTTGACTGAATAAAGTCCCCCAAAGAGGACTGTGTCCTAATCCTTGGACTCTGGATGTTACCTTATATGGCAAGAGGAACTTTGCAGATGTGAGGAAGTCAAACATCTTTTGTTGTTGTTGTTAACTTTATTTTTTTTATTGTGCTAACATTGGTTTATAACATCGTATAAATTTCAGGTATACATCATTGTATTTCGATTTCTGTGTAGATTACATCATGTTCACCACCCAAAGACTAATTACAATCCGTCACCACACATGTGAGCCTAACCACCCCGTTTTCACCCTCCCCCCTCCCCCCTTCCCCTCTGGTAACCACCAACCCAATCTCTTTTGCTATGTGTTTGTTTGTCGTTGTTTTTATCTTCTACTTATGAGTGAGATCATATGGTATTTGACTTTCTCCCTCTGACTTATTTCACTTAGCATAATACCCTCAAGGTCCATCCATGTTGTCACAAATGGCCATATTTCATCATTTTTTATGGCCAAGTAGTATTCCTTTGTGTACACATACCACGTCTTCTTTATCCATTCGTCACTTGATGGGCACCTAGGTTGCTTCCAAGTCTTGGCTATTGTGAATAAGGCTGCAATGAACACAGGGGAGCATGTATCTTTATGCATTTGTGTTTTCATGTTCTTTGGATGAATGCCCACCAGTGGAATAGCTGGATCATATGGTGGTTCTATTCTTAATTTTTTGAGGAATCTCCACAGTGTTTTCCATAGTGGCTGCACCAGTTTGCACTCCCACCAGCAGTGTACGAGAGCTCCCTTTTCTCCACATCCTCTCCAACACTTGTTGTTTCCCACCTTGTTAATTATAGCCATTCTGACTGGAGTGAGGTGATATCTCATTGTAGTTTTGATTTGCATTTCCCTGATAATTAGTGATGTTGAACGTCTTTTCATGTGCCTGTTGGCCATCTATGTATTTTCTTTGGAGAAATCCCTGTTCACATCTTTTGCCCATTTTTTAATTGGGTTGTTAGTTTTTTGTTGTTGAGATTTATGAGTTCTTTGCATATTTTGAATATTAACCCCTTATCAGATATATGGCTTGCAAATATCTTCTCCCAATTGTTAGATTGTCTTTTTGTTTTGGTGATGGTTTCCTTTGCTGTGCAGAAGCTTTTTAGTTTGATGTAGTCCCATTTGTTTATTTTTTCTTATTGTTTCCCTTGCCTGGTCAGACATGGTACATGAAAATATGGTTCTAAGACTGATGTTGAAGAGCATACTGCTTATGTTTTCTGCTAGAAGTTTCATGGTTTCAGGTCTTACATTCAAGTCTTTAATCCATTTTGAGTTAACTTTTGTGTATGGTGTAAAATAATGGTCTACTTTCATTATTTTGCACGTGGCAGTTTTCCCTACACCATTTATTGAAGAGACTCTCCTTTCTCCATTGTATGTTCTTGGCTCCCTTGTCAGAAATTAACTGTCCGTAAATGTGTGGGTTTATTTCTGGGCTCTCGATTCTGTTTTGTTGATCTGTGTGTCTGTTTTTGTGCCAGTACCATGCTGTTTTGGTTAGTGTAGCTTTGTAGCATATTTTAGAATCAGAGCGTGTGATATCTCCAGCTTTGTTCTTTTTTTCTTAGGATTTCTTTGGCTATTGGGGGTCTTTTGTTGTACCATATAAATTTTAGAATTCTTTGTTCTATTTCTGTGAAAAATGTCATTGGAACTTTGATAGGGATTGCACTGAATCTATAGATTGCTCTAGGAAATATGGACATTTTAACTATGTTAATTCTTCCATTCCAAGAGCATGGAATATCTTTCCATTTCTTCGTCTCTTCTTCAATTTCTTTCAACAGTTCATAGTTTTTGGTGTACAGATCTTTTACCTCCTTGGTTAAGTTTATGTCTAGGTATTTTGTTTTTTATTTTATTTTTAGGAAGATTAGCCCTGAGTTAACTGCTGCCAATCCTCCTCTTTTCACTGAGGAAGACTGGCCCTGAGCTAACATCCATGCCCATCTTCCTCCACTTTATATGTGGGATGCCTACCACAGCATGGCATGCCAAGCTGTGCCATGTCTGCACCTGGGATCCGAACCAGCGAACCCCGGGCCGCCAAAGGGGAATGTGGGAACTTAACCGCTGTGCCACCAGGCCAGCCCGCAGGTATTTTATTATTTTTGTTGCAATTGCAAATGGGATTATATTCTTAATTCCTCTTTCTGCTACTTTGTTGTTAGTGTGTAGAAAGTCAACTGATTTTTGTATGTTGATTTTGTATCCTGCAACTTTACTGTATTCATTTGTTATTTCTATAAGTTTTTTGGTGGACTCTTTAGGGTTTTCTGTATGTAAAATCATGTCATCTGCAGAGAGTGACAGTTTCACTTCTTTTCCAATATGGATCCCTTTTATTTCTTTTTCTTGCCTGATTGCTCTGGCTAGGACTTCCAATACTATGTTAAATAAGAGTGGTGAAAGTGGGCATCCTTGTCTGGTTCCTGTTCTTAGAGGGATAGCTTTCAGTTTTTCTCCATTGAGAATGATATTAGCTGGGGGTTTGTCATAGATGGCCTTTGTTATGTTGAGGTACTTTCCTTCTATACCCGTTTTATTCAGATCTTTTATCATAAATGGATGCTGTATCTTGTCAAATACTTTCTCTGTATCTGTTAAGATGATCATGTGATTTTTATTCTTCATTTTGTTAATGTAGTTTATCACGTTGATTAATTTGCAGATGTCAAGTCATCTTTGCATCCCTGGAATAAATCTCACTTGATCATGGTGTATGATCTTTTTAATGTATTGTTCTATTCCATTTGCTAGTATTTTCTTAAGGATTTTTGTATCAATGTTCATCAGTTGTATTGGCCTGTAATTTTCCTTTTTTGTGCTGTTCTTGTCTGGTTTTGGTATCAGGATAATGTTGGCTTCATAGAATGAGTTAGGAAGGCTCCCATCCTCTTCAATTTTTTGGAAGGGTTTGAGAAGGATAAGTATTCAGTCTTTGAATGTTTGAAGAATTCACCAGGGAAGCTGTCTGGTCCTGTACTCTTATTTTTTTTTTTCTGCTTTATTTCCCAAAACCCCCCGGTACATAGTTGTATATCTGAATTGCAGGTCCTTCTAGCTGTGGGATGTGGGACGCTGCCTCAGCATGGCCTGACGAGCAGTGCCATGTCCGCGCCCAGGATCCGAACCCTGGGTTGCGGCAGTGGAGCGCGCGAACTTAACCACTCGGCCACGGAGCCGGCGCCCTGTACTCTTATTTTTCGGGAGGTTTTTGATTACTGTTTCAATCTCCTTACTGGTAATTGATCTAGCCAAATTCTCTATTTCTTCTTGATTCAGTTTTGGAAGGTTTTATGATTCTAAGAATTTATCCATTTCTTCTAGATTATCCAATTTGTTGGCATATAGCATATAGCATATGGCATATTTTCATCACACTCACAATATTTTGTATTTCTGAAGTATTCATTATAATTTCTCCTCTTGCATTTCTGATTTTTATTTGAGCTTTCTCTCTTTTTTTCTTGGTGAGTCTAGCTAAAGGTTTGTCAATTTTGTGTATCTTTTCAAAGAACCAGGTCTTAGTTTCATTGATTTTTCCTATTGTCTTTTTAGTTTCTATTTCATTTATTTCTGCTCTGATTTTTGTTATTTCCTTCCTTCTGCTGATTTGGGGCTTTGTTTGTTCTTGTTTTTCCAGTGCCTTTAGGTGCACTGTTAGATTGTTACTTGAGGTTTTTCTTGTTTGTTGAGGTAAGCCTGTATTGCTATAAACTTCTCTCTTAGAACCGCTTTTGCTGTATCACATAAATTTTGGCATGTCATATTTTCATTTTCATTTGTCTCCAGGTATTTCTTGATTTCTCCTTTGATTTCTTCATTGACCCAATTGTTGTTCAGTGGCGTTTTGTTTAATCTCCACATAATTGTGGCTTTTCTGATTTTCTTCCTGCAGTTGACTTCTAGTTTCATGCTGTTGTGGTCAGAAAAGATGCCTGGTATTATTTTGATCTTCTTAAATTTATTGAGACTTGTTTTGTGGCCTGACATGTGATCAATCCTGGAGAATGATTCATGTGAATTTGAAAAGAATGTATATTTTATGGTTTTTGGATGGAGTGTTCTACTAAGTCCATCCGGTCTAATGTGTCGTTTAAGGCAAATGTCTCTTTATTGATCTTCTGTCTGGATGATCTGTCCATTACCCTACTATTATTGTGTTAGTGTCTATTTTTCCTTTTATGTCTGTTAATAATTGCTTTATATATTTAGGTGCTCCTATGTTGGGTGCATAGATATTTACAAGTGTTATATCCTCTTGTTGAATTGTACCCTTTATCATTATGTGGTGCTCTTCTTTAACTCTTGTTACAATTTTTGTTTTAAAGTTTGTTTTATCTGATATAAGTATTGCTACCCCAGCTTTCTTTTCATTGCTATTTGCATGGAGCATCTTTTTCCATCCCTTCACTTTCAGTATGTGAGTGTCTTTAGGTCTGAGTTGTGTCTCTTGTATGCAGCATATATGTGGGTCTTTTTTTTATCCAATTGGCCACCCTATGCTTTTTGATTGGGGTATTTAGTCCATTGACATTTCAATTAGTTATTGATAAATATGTACTTATTGCTATTTTGTTACTTTTTTCTGAGTGTCATAATTGTCTCATGCTGTAGAATAACTTAAAAGAATGTTAATTTAAAAGTTCAAACAACAATTAATAAAACAACAGCATGAGAGGAACAAAGAAAATTTAGACTTATCCTTCCAGTAGGAAACAGAAAGCACTCAGCTAAGATTTTGAAGAGAATTTAATCAAGGGTCCAGTTACAGGAGCCTGCTCAGGAGAAAGGATACCACTGAGGAATGTCAAAAACCCCACTGGGGTGACGGTAGGAAGCTGTTACCAACCCCAGGCCTGTAAGGGCAAGGAGAAGAACCGGTGTTCCCAGAAGCATGGAATGGCCATCCCACAGGCACTTAGTCACAGAGGGATGCAGCCACAGCTAGGATCACAGCAACGGTCAGGGAGAGATGGGAGAAGAAACTCTCTGACAATGGGATTTTAGGTCCCTTAGGCAGTTTAATATTCCAGCACTGCCATTGTCCCAGCCTCCTATCATCTCAGTCCCAGTCAGGCCCATCCTAGAGGAAACTGAGAGTATTCCACCACTCAGATCCAATCCAAGCCAACTAGACCCATCCTAGCTCTGGCTTCCCCAGTGGAGGCCCATGGGAGCCAAAACCCACTAATTATATGTTCAGATGTGTTGATGCCATTGTGTAATGGATTTTGACCAGTGAGACATGAGATGAGAATAAGCCTGCAAAAAACAGCTTGTTCTTCCTCCTCTTGATGCAGCGATTCCTCACACCCTCTCCAGAGATATCCCACGTGACCAAGCCACCAACTATGTTTTCTTGAGAAGCTATGACCAACTGGTATTTGCTTCCTTTTCTTCTCTGTCCCTCTCTTGTTTTCGTGGGATTGCACCCATCCAATTAATATTAGCCTCAGTGTTTGCTTTTGTGGGAGCCCAGGCTAAGACAGTTGGTTCCAGAAGTGATCCAAGAAAATAGACCCTCTAGATGAGGTTTTAGAGTTGAATTTCCCATGAATCCAAAGTCCCAATGAATTTCCCATTGTTTCTGATAAGTGCAGTAATAATAACCTTTCACATGAAATGGCATCCCCGTTACTAAAGTCGCACTTGGTGTTCATTGGGATCAGGTGGAACGCAAGGCCTGGGCGAATAAACAGCAGCTGCACTTGACCGATATGGGGGCAATGATAATTATGAGGAACAGGGTATGGAGCGACCTCTTTCTATGACATCTGGGGCTTTAAAAGCGAGAAAGATAAGATCAGAGCAATTAATTGTCAACTTAAAGCTACTGTGACCACCAGTCTGTCTCGAGGCAGTTTTATACAGGAGTCTCCAACAGTCTCGGGGCACGCTGTACAGAAAATAAGGGCCAGGATCTGAGTATTTTTAAATGCAGAGTTTCAAAGGAAACTCTATGTAATCTTGACAGGCCTCCCATATTACAGTCTGGGCCGTGATAGGAACAGAGTGGGACCATGAGCCCTGGCATGGGGATATTTGGGTGGATGAGCTTGAGAATCTTAAACCCCAAGTTCTTCTAAAGCCTTCTTGCTGATAAGCAGCTTCTTCTCCCTTGAAGGAGAAAAACAGCCTCCTCTTGCATGGAGATCCTATAAAGACCTCACCTGAAGTGGGTGCCTCCCAAGATGCTGTGACTTTTCCTCTAGATCTGCCCACCTTGTTACCTTCAGGCTGATAACCAAGGTCAGTTTACCTCAGCCGAAGCCAGGACGTACAAGTCTTGTTCCAGAAAGAAAGACTCCATAGAAAAAAACCGGAAGACTTCCCTTCTGCGACAGAGAGTCAGATCTGTCATTAACCTTCCCTGACCCACTGGTCACCCGTTTCTCTCCAATGAAGTTTTCCAATACCCTTAGGTCAGAAGACGCATTGTAGACACTGACTCATTTTTTCTCGGTGGTTTACAATCTTTCACATAGGAAACTGAAAGAGATGGAGTTCTAGGAGGTGAGGCAGGAAGCTTCAGTTTTAAAGCTGGTTAACAGAAAGGCTAATCTAATCTCATTTCCACTATTTAACCAGTTACATGTACATGTACCTGAACACACATATTTCTTTATTCAAACAGATAATGGATGATCAACTAAAAGCAAGTCAGCTGGATGTAACACACACAACAGAAAAACCCAAAATGACAGGAGTTTAAAGAGGAGAGAAGTTCATTTCTCACCCACATAAAGATGTCTGCAGCAGGCAGCCCAGGGCTGAAAGGAGAACTTCACACTTTGCTTGGGGATCCACCTGCCTGTCTATCTGATCTGCTTTCTTCAATGAATGGCTTCCATCCACAAGATGCGTCACAATCCAAGAAATCGGTGGAAATCCATCCTCAAGTGCCCATTCCAGGCAGGCGGCAGGACAGCATGTGGAAGACAAAAACGATGCTCCTCCCAACTGGGTCAGAAGCTTGAAACTCCTTTCCAAGAAGTTCCCTGTGCCACTTCTACTTAAATCTCCGGCCGGAAGTTCATCTTACGGCCTCAGCAGCTGCACAGGTTGCTGGAAAATTGTTACCTTTTGGGTGCATTGCCACGTTGAATAAAACCGAGGTTCAATTTTATTGAGAAAGTGGGGGAGGCTGGATGTTGAGTGGCAACAAGCAACCTCTGCCACAAATAGACAACCTTTCCTCACTCAACAGATGCCGCACACTCTGCAGAGGATGGGGTGAAAAGAGAAAGAAACGAAGAAAAACACAACACAGAGCCTGATATTCAGGGACTCATGGTCTGACAGGGGAGACAGATATGTAATAAATGAGTTTATTAGAGTGATCACTGCACTCATAAAAGTGTGTACTGCGAAGATGGATGGTACAAAGGGGGCTGTTGCCCATTGATCCTGAAGTTTGATGAAGACATATCTCTTTAAGGTAATGGCCTTTGCAACCATGGAGACTTTCTCCAGGAAAACTGGAAGAGTGCAGACAAAGACAGAAGGTGAGAAATGGTATCCTATACCCCGGGGCAGGAAGTCTAGAGTTTGGAGGGAATGTCAGAACGGAGGGGTGACTGGAGAAGTGGGTCAGGGACACACCATGAAGGGCTTAAAGGCCACACTTGGCCATTGGCATATTCTAATAGATGGAGGGGAACCATCCAGTAGACGTGCCATGACCCCCACTGTCCTCTCCTGACCAGTGGTCATTCTCCCTCTTTTTAGTAATAGCACGAGGATTTCCCTTTCAGGAAACATATCTCCTCGTTACCAGCTCAAATGGTTAAGGTGCAATTGCCTCTGTCCCCATCCCATGGCTCACAGGTGGTCAAGAGATCAAGGCCTGTTCAACCGATAGAGTCCTTTCCCCTGGTCACAGGAATGTGACCTTGGTCAGTCTGGTGGGATTAATTCTTCCAGTTTTATCGAAGCTCTGTGTGTTGGGACGTGGGCTCACCAGGCTGGGAGAATAAAAGCCTGGACATAGCTCAACTGACAGTAGAAGTAATACAGAAGAAAGCCGAGCCGGGAAGGAAAGAGGGCCGGGCTTCTTGACGTTATTTGAGGTCCTGGGGCCTGCTGTCCCTGGGACTCCTGAACTTTGCAGTTTCATGAACCCCTAAGTCTCCTTATTGCTTAAGCCAGTTGGGGTGCAGTTTCTGCATCTGCAACAAGGGTTTTGATTGATACTGTGTAGAACAAGCCAGTAAAGAAAAAAAAATCAGTCTATGCGTCAGACAGCACCATTAGCAGGCACTGAAGAGTATGACTGAGGGGTGATCACTCCCCTGGTTTGCTGGGACTGTCCCGGTTTTAGCCCTGAAAGTCCCACACCCTGGGAATCCCTCAGTCCCTGGCCAATCTGGGTGGTTGGTTTCCATCAGGTGGAAAGCCATCCATGTTTACTGTGGGAAAGAGGAGACTAAGGGGAAAATGGTGGCTATTGTCAAATGTCTGAAGAGTTCTCACGTGGAAGAGAAAAGTAGATGGTTCTGTGTGGCTCCAAGCAGTAGAGGCAGAATAATTCGGCAGAGGCTGTGGAGGTGAGAATGTTAAAAGGCAGATGGTCTTCATTATAAGGACAATTTTTCTAAACATCAGGACAGTCAAGACTGGGATTGGCTTGCCTTGAAGGGGAAGCCAGCGGAGAGGTCATGTGGTCTGGTCCTGGATAGGCAGAGCTGGTGGGAACCCAGGCTCTACCCTTCGCCAGCTGTGTCGTTTGGGCACATGAGTTAACCTCTCTAAGCCTAATGACAGTAACACTGGTACCCGCTTCATTAGGTTGTTGCAAGGATTAAGTGAAATGAAGCTAAGTCCTCAGGAAGTTCCAGTTACAAATACTGACATGCTAGGGTCTCCCGTGTCAGTAATAAAGGCTGGACAATCCCTTCGTAGGGCGTCCTAGAGGAAGTCAAGAACTGATGCCCGCCAATGAGAAGGACTCAGAACTTCGTTGAAATTTTCTTTCTAGGCAAAGATTTTGTTTTGGTTTGATTTTGTATAAAAGATGTTGCTGATGAGGCTACTTCAGAGATGGATGCTTGCGATAATTTTTGACAGACTTTCCCTGCAAAGCTTTTTAGGGCCTCCTTAAAATACATTTTGCTGAGCTTTAAAATGAGCAGCCTCTCTCTACTGCCAGCTGTCTGGACCTGGGGTTATTTCTGTCCTCAGCCACTTTAGTGAAGTTGTGAGAGTGAACAAAGTATGTTACCAGCCACGGCTCCGCAGGAGGCCTGGGTCAGGGAGAGTTTTCTGAGTAGCCACCCCGGGATGAAGCCACCAGCCACGGGGGTGTCTGTCTCCCCATCCGCCCACCAGACCCAGCTCCGGGTGTCTGGGGCTCTTCAGTTACAGCAGTGTTTTGGGCCAACATGATTGCTGAGAGGATGAAGTACCACCCTTTGATTTCTTTTAGATGTTTAATTTCATTTAAAAAACCAAGCTATTGCTTTCATATAGAAAAGTGAACACATCTTTGATGTACATCTTGATGACTTTGTGTAGATACATATCCCCACGTAACCACTGCCAAGGTCAAGATAGAGAACATTTTCATCACCTCAGAAGATGCCCCTGTGCTCTTCCCTGATCGTTACACTCACCCACCCATCACCAGAGGTAACCACTATCTGTCCCGTAAAACCACACGGTAGTTTTGCCCATTCCTGTACTTCACATCAATGGGATTGTACGGTATGTGTTCTTCTGTGTTTAACTTCTTTTAATCCACATAAGATCTCTGAGACTCACCCAAGTTTTAGTGTCTATCAGTAGTTTGTTCTTTATGTTACTGTGCAGTCGCCAATTATACATCTAAATTATAATTTTCCAAAGTTAACAACTTGACTCTTATACAAAGGTAAATTCACCCCTAATCAAAGATTTTGCTCAACTCATTACTTAATGAGTGAATCAGTAAAACATTGCAAACAGGTTCCAATGAGAATTTGACTTCCTGAGAATTATATTCTCTACCAGATAGAATTTGTTGGCGTTGCTGTGAACAGGAATCGTTTGAATTGCTATGAACAGGAAACTTTGGCATTGCTACCAGCTTCCCATAACTTGACTTCTATCCCTCCAGAGTCTTAAAGTCACAGAGTTAGTACAAAAGGCAGTGTAGCCCCTGTAGGGTCCTCTCACTGACACCCTGCACTGCACTGGAGGGACGCCCAGGTGTCTCCAGCTCTTCCTCAACTCTTAGAAAATGCTTCCTGACAAATGAACACACCTCAATTTCTGTATCTATATGCTTGCTGGTGAGCATTTGAGTTTTTCGTAGTTTGGTGTTGTCATGAACGAAGCTACGATGAGCATTTTTGTTGTGTCTTTCTGTGGACTTACGCACCTCTTCTCTTGAGTACGTACCTGGGAGTGGACTTGCTGGTTCACAGACAAATCTCATGGTTAGCTTAGCAGATACTGCCAAACAGTTTTCGCATGCCAGATACTGCCAAACAGTTACCCCCGATGTGTATGATAATCCCCGTCACTTCACTTCCTTGCTGACTTTTCGTGGCATCAGTCTTTTTAATTTGAGCCATTCATGGGTTGTGCAGGTACCATCTGTTTTTATCACTTGTCAGGAATTTTTCTACTTCCAAGGGGGTAGGAATTACCTAGACTGCTCATTTAAAATGTAGATTCAGAGTTTCCAGCCCATCCACAGAAGTTTTGATTTAGGAGTTCTGGCTGAGCTAAGAAATCTCCGTAATTAACCAGTACTTTATCACTAAGGAAGTATCTGGAGAGATGCTGACTTAAACACGTCTTTACTGTGTAATCTACGCGCTACTGTTGTGTTCTCCTTCCTTCAGAGGGCATCCTGCCAGCAGAGAGGGTGAGAACCTGGGTCAGATCACAGACTTCTGAATGTGAATAATGATAACAACCGCTTATTATCTCAATTTTCAGAACAATCCTCCAAATTAAGGCTTGGTTTCTCCATTTTGAAAATGGAGACATTAAGGTTCTGAGGACAAGTAAGAAAGAGAGGGACGTGCCCCAGAACTCACGATGGAGGGCCAGGGCTTAGAGACAAGGACTGTCCTGTCCCCTGTTGGTGATTTTTCTAATATTCCAATGATTTTGGCACTTTTTTGTTTGTTATTTTTACTCCTAGAGGTCTTTTCTCTCCAAAATGAAGTCTTAAGCAAAATTCTAACATCTGAAACAGACCATAATTAAGTGGCTAATTAGGAGTGCAAGTGAGGGCCAAGGGCACAGCGCCCTGCCTGTGTGACCTCTATGAGCCCCAGTGTCCTCCTATTTTCACCTGGGGTCTATGGCCCTCTCCTGGGCCCTGGGAAAATAACTTGCAGACCATGGGATCCCAGCCAGCACTGTGCCTCAGAAGCCCTGAGCACAGATATGCAATTTATATGTTTTTATTTATTTATTATTGATGTAAGAAAATATCCATTTAAAAAATCTGGATTCTCTTTTACTTGAACCTAAATATAACCTGAGAGCAAAATATAACCTGGGGAATGGGGGAAGGATGGCAATTGGATGACCCGAGGGGTGTGAATTGTGGGTCCAGTGGCAGTGGTGCCTCTTGGGGCTTTATTGCTAAAAGCAGGTGGCAGAGAGCAGAATATTATCCAGAAGGGAAATAACCCCCAAACCCAAATAAATAAATTTGGCACACTGATGTTCTCTCATCCCTCAGATGGCAAGCTGGTCTAATTAGAGGTCTCTTTTAGCACTCTTCTCATCCTGGCCCTTCACTGTCCAGCTGTGTGACCTTGGGCCAATCATTTCATGTCTCTCATCCTCAGTTTTAACATCTGTGCAATTGTGTCAAGAGCACCGAGCACAGAGGGGAGAATGAGGGTTACGTGGGAAGCATAGTCCCCCTGAGACTTCCAGGACATGGGAGGGGCTCAGTAAATTACGTCTCCTCCCCAACCCCCTGGTTGAGCAAAGTGTACACCCTGCTGATCCACCAGCCCTTTCAGAATTGTGTTATGGTGACAGTATGACCTCCCTCTCTGCTTTTCTGCCGGGACTAGGATGAGCCATTCCAGACTCTGCACGAGCAGAGGGAGGGAGGGCAATGATGACATCAGTAGGAGGGACCAGAGAGAAACACATTTGTGCAGCAAAGTCTATAAACACAGAAGGATGAGATCATATCACCATCTATTTCAGGAGCAGAAGCAGCGCCCCAGCTAGATATGGGGTAGGTATCCGGAAAGCTGCAATTTTGGCTGACTGGTGAGAACAATAATCACCAAAATTTATTGAGCTCTTAGTGTGTGCCAAGCATTGTGGAGAGCAACTTATACACATGACCTCCTTTATCCTCACAACAATGCTATGGCATAGGTGTAATCATCATCTCATCTTACAGATGAGAGAACAAGGGCACCAAGTGTTCATGCACCTTCCCCTCGGTCACTCAGCTAGCAAGCAGTGCAGGTGTGCTCACCTGGGCTCACATGACCGTGCCAGTTAGGGGACAGTTTCGGTGGCTGTGACAGAAGTTCAGGTACCGTGGCGTGAACAAGTCAGAAGCTAATTTTTCTCTTGCATCAGTCTGAGTGCAAGCTGTCAGGGACCAGGCCCCTTTGACCTGATCACTCAGCCATCCCCAGGGTGCATGGTCCCTGAGGACTGTCCATCACATCCTCATCCCAGGTGGCAGGAGGCGGGGAAGGGGAAGGAGGTGCACTTTGCCTCCATCACGTCTGCTCACATCCCGTTGGCCTAAACTGGGTTATGAGGTCTTATCTAGCAGCAAGAGAGGCATTCCCTGCCACGGCCACTCTGCTACCACATCCCGTCTTGAGAGGTGCTGGGCAGAGTATGACCAGGACTTTGACATCTAAGCCAAAACATAAGCTGCAGCATAAATAGACATCTTGTAGGCACCTACCATGTACAGGGAAACATACAGAAAGCCATGGATATAGGGCTTAATAAGGTACAACCCTGCAGACAAGAGGACAGCATGAGTTGAGTACCTACTAAGCACCTGGAACTGGCCTGGACACTCCCCAGACATCACACTGTACAATTGTCTCAACACACCAGTTGAGAGCTGAGGACATTAAGGCTCAAAGGGGTGAAATGACTTTACCTAAGGTCATGCGTCTAGTAAGTGGCCAGGTCAAGATTCAAATCCTAGCAGTGTGACCTTGTGCAGGTTACTCAACTTCTCTGTGCCTACGACTTCCTCATCTCTGATGTGGAGAAAATGGTACCTAGTCCGCAGGATTGCTGCAGGCTGTGGATGCGTCCATGCAGTTCAGGCACTTGAGAGAAGGCCCGGCCCGGAGCAGACCCTCAGCAAATGGTCAGATGTTATTATTGCTGTTGTGAACATTACTGTTGTTAATATTAGTTCTAGGATCGTCTTTCTACTCTGCCCACCCTGCCTCCAGTTGTAATCCAAGCGGGATAAGTGTTATGTTGGGAATACGGAAGGCTGGGAATGGCCCCAGAGACGGTAGAACCATTTTGACTCATAAAGCCTCATAAAACATAAAAAAGCCTCATAAAAAAAAAGAATTTTCTGGGCTTTGAATGAAGGGTAGGATTTTAACAAGCAGAGCTAAGAATGAGGCTGGATGAAGAAGGCATCGCAGGGAAAGAGATCCGCTTAGAAAAAGGCATCGAGCACGGAAATGGCAGGCGTGTCGTAGGACAATGAAACTGCAGGTGAGGCAAATGAGTGTCAGACTGGCAGGAAAGGTGGGGTGGGCCAAAGCACGGGGCTAATTTAAGGAGGTTGGTCTTTTACCTGAAGGCAATGGGGAGCCCTCGAAGGTTTTGATCAGCACTGTGCCAGAGGAAGATCGCCATGGCAACAGCTCTGGGGAGGGAGGGGAGGCCCAGAGGCCAGCCCAGTGACTAGCTCCATGGTTTAGGGAAGAGGAATGAGGATCTGAAGCAGAGCTATGCCTTTGGGTGAAGGTAGGAGGGAACCAAATAAGGCCAGCGTACGTTGGGAGAATTAAAGGGTCACAGCGGCTTTGCATATAGAGGGAAGGGCGGATGGAGTAGGGAAGCTGGAATGCCGAAATTCACAGTCTAAAGCCCAGTCTTCAAATAATTGAAGCCTCCTAGCATATGATGCTATCAGCTTGTTGTGACAAATGATTCCTTCTTTTTTTTTTCTAGCTGGTTTTGGTTAGACCTTGAACTGTTTCTTCACTCACTCACTCGTTCGTTTGTTAAGCCACGTGCTCACAGTCTGTGTTAAGCAAGTTCAATCGGGAAAGAGATCAAATCTGCTTTAGACAACTATTTATATGAGCAAGGTATGGGGTAGGCTTCTCTAACAAAGGGCTCCTGATACAAACTGGATATTTATGTCCCCCCCTGCAAATTCATATTGAAATCTACTCCCCCAACGTGATGATACTGGGAAGTGCAGCCTGTGGGAAGAGATCAGGCCGTGAAGGTGGAGCCCTCCTGAATGGGATTAGTGCCCTTATAAAGAGACCCCAGGGAGCTCCCTTGCCCCTTCTGCCATCTCAGGAAACAGTGAGAAGATGGATGTCTATGAAGCAGGAAGCAGGTTCTCACCAGACACCGAACCTCCTAGCTCCTTGTCTTGGACTTTCCAGCTTCCATGACCATGTGAAATAAATTTCTGTTGTTTCTAAGCTACCCAGTGTACAGCATGTTCTTATAGCAGCTTGAATCGACCAAGCTAGGTCCTCAAATACATTGATTTGAACAAGCCACAATTAATTTCTCTTCCTCATTAAGTTCAGAGTCAGTTCAGGGACGATGTGAGGGCCTGCTGATGAAGGGAAATTAGTCTACCTCTAACGTTCTGCCATCCTCAACATGTAGCTTCCATCTCATGATCCAAAATGGCTGCTGCAGCTCCTGCTATCATGTCTACATTCAAACCAGCAGGAAAAGGAGAAAGCAAAGGGAAGACTTCCTTTCCCTTTTAGATCATGACCAAGAAGGTGATCACATCACTTCCACTCACATCCCATTAGCTAGAACTTGTTCGTGTGGCCACATAACTGCAAGGGAGGCTGACAAATGCTCTCTTTAGTTGGGCGTCCACGTACAGAGATAAAAAAATCTGTCACCATGGAAGAAGGGGATTTTGGCAAACAAGTACAGTCTCTGCCTCTCTACTGTATATCCCCAGTGCCTGCTACCGTGCAGGGACCTTAGAGGGGACTTACTAAATTTGTGTTGTGAGTTAATGAAAATACCATGATCGGTACTGGGGGTACCAAGATGACATAATATACTTTCTGTTTCGAAGGAGCTTTTAGTCTCTATGGGGGGGTGGACAAGTCAAGAAATAAATGCAGTGAATTGCTATCTTGGGTAGGATAGCAGCCCATTGGGGCTCAGTTTAAACGGTCACAAAGGAGACAGGCAGCAAATCCGAGGGGACAAAAGAGGTCAGAAAAGGCTTCGTAGAGAAGATGATGCTCAGCTGAGTCTGGAAAGATGAGTAGGTGCTTGCCCCGTGAGCCAGGTGCAGAAAGCTGTTCAAGGACGAAAGAAGAGCATCAGCAATGACAAGAAAGTTTAGAAACAACCAGACGTGTTCAGGGGAGGGCAGGCATAGCAAGTAGGACAGAAGAGGAATGACGTGAGAAGAAGCTGGAAGAGGCAGGTGGGGGCCAGGTCTGGGACCCTTGTCTTTAGTCCATAGGAAATGATGGCCCATTGGGCAGCTTCAATCACAGATGTGTAAGGTGGCAGGGGTGCATGGACACAATCACATTTGCACTGCTGGAAAATTGCTTTGGGTACACTTTGTGGAGGACGGGCTAGCATTGGGGACAAGACTAGTAGTAGGAAGCAAAATTTTTGCAAAAGCCAATTTTTTTGTAGTGAGCCCTAATGTTTGATGCAAGTATAACTTTCAATAATTTAATATACCTCATAAGTAAAGCTAGAGATATTTTCTTTCAATCAAAGTTGCAGTTGACTATTTTTTAAGACCAAGGCTAATTGATTATGCTTTTTTCTGTCATCAGTTTTTCTTCTAGCGGTCAAATTTTTACGTCCTCTCTTTGTGTCCGCCTCTCTTGCTGAAGTCTATAAGCTGATATCTAGAGAAGAGCTGTGTACCCTTGGGAAGGCCAATTGACTACTGCACCTTAGCTGAATTGCGAGAGGGCTGGAAGGGCTGAACTCCATCCAAGGCTCCACTGAACCATCCAGCTGAACCTTGAGGCTGTAGGAGGAGCCTGTGCCACCCAAACCATGGAAACTCCGAGAACTAAAGAATCCAAGAGATTACCAACTGTCCCATTTAACTGTGAAGAAACTGAGCTCAGAGAGGTTCAATGGTGTGTCCAAGGTCATCCAGCTAAATGACAGCAACAAAACCAGGGGCCAGCACATGGGGCCTTTTCAGTAAAGTCTTTTTCCACTAAAAGGATCAAATTTCACATCCCAAACAAGGACCTCTCCAGCCCCTCTCGCACGATTCACTGATCTTTCTAGAGCACGTTTTCTGATATGACAGCCCTCTAAGATTTGTTCCAGTTCTAGATTTCTGTGATTTCTAGGGTTTCCCATGAGGGTGTTTTGTGGATATTTCTCTACTAATGCTTATAGCACCACGCAGTGAACATTCATCCAGTCATTCATTTATCTGCTTAATGGGAATTTTCCGGTCTCGTTATAATCTTCATAAACAGGTTTGTGAAGGACACTTAGTCCTCCAGTCTCATAGTGCTGGACATTATGGTAGCTTCCAGTATTTCATTTACAAATAATGCATTGAAGAACCTCTTTGAATCTTGGTGACATCTCTGATTATTTCCTTAGGATAGATTCTAGATAGATTCATAATCTTGATTTACTGTCCCCTTCCAACACCACACACACACACACACACACCCCTTCTGCGTCTTCTTTAGTCTTACTCATCAGTAAATGACACCACATTGTACCCAATTACTTAAACCAAAACCTACTAGTTATCCTCAATATCCTTCTTCCATTCACCCTCTTAGTCAGCCCATCAGCATGTCCTGTCAGTTCTACCTTCCATATATATCCTAAATCTGTCTATATCACATCATCTCCAGTGTCACCACCTTGACCCGAGCCCCCCACATCTCTCCTGACACCAGAGATAGCCGCTAACTCACCTCCTTCCATCCAATCTTGACCTCACATTCCTTTCTCCATACGGCAGCCAGAATAGTACAAAAATGTAAGTCAGTTCATGTTGTACTTCTTCATAAAATTCTACTATGTCTATCATAGAGATTTAAGGAAAAAATCCAAACTCTTTACCCTGGCTTACCAAGATGCCTGCACACCCTTCTAACCACAGCTCCTTCTACCCCCCTCTCCCAGCGCATTCATTCATTCCATTACATGAAAGGTAGAGTTATAAGCACTTGGCAATGTAACAGTGAGAAAAAACCCCGAAAGGTCCCTGCCTCCTGGAAGTTATGTTCTCGCAGAGTGAGACAATGAACATCATAAATAGAAACTTTAGTGTATTTTAAAGGTGGCAAGTGCTACAGGCAGAAGGAAGGTAGAACAGAATGAGGGGGGACGCCGAGGGTACAGATGCAACCTGGATTGTTATCAGGCAGCATTTCAGCAATTGTTTCAAAATTTGGAGGTAGCCATACTGATATGTGAAGGAAGAACTTCCTAGGCAGAGAATACTCCATTTCTATACAGCAGCCATAATAAAATACCGCATATCTTATATTCTAGTTTCTGAAGCTCGACAACAATCAAGTAAACAAACAAACAAGAAAACTGAAAAGGTCAGATGGTGAAAAGTGGTTTACGTAAACCTAAAATAGGATGATGTGAAAAGACTGGCTAGGGGCTACTTTGGTCTGCTTATTGCATCTCACCCTCGTACCAGCCTTATGAGGTAGGTCTTAGTAGCCTCATTGTACAAACAGAGAAACCAATGGCAGAAACACTTTAAATAATTTGCCCCAGTTCACTCAGCTAATCCCACCTTCTCACTCTGTGATCTCTGTCTCAGCACTCATCAAAGGGCATCATGACTGTGTGTTTAGTCACCCAACTTTCCTCCTAGGCCACGGGCTCTGTGAGGGGAGGAGAGACTGCATCTTTCTTGTTCAACACGGAGCCCCCAGCACCGAGCCCAGTGACTAACACGCGGTAGGCATCCAATAATGCCTGCTCAATAAATGAATGTGTGCCTGACCTGGAGTCTGATTCCCCCTAAATCTGAAATCCTTCACCATGAATGTATTGGCCCTAAAGCAGTGCGGTGGTTTGAAAAATAGTCACAGATTCCTTGACACTCTTTCCACTGAGTCAGTGTGCAAATCTGAGGGGCTTCTGACTCCTTCAACCAATGGAGTATATTCTAAGTGACACTGCATGACTTCTGAGGCTAGGTCACGAAGGCCACGCAGTTTCTGTGATATTCATTGGAACACTTGTCACCACGTAAGAAGTCTGAGCATTCCGAGGTGACCATTCCGAGGTGACCATTCCAGAGGGACCATGTGTAGGCGCTCCGGTCGACAGTTCCCACAGCATCCAACCGTTTCCTAGTGAGAAGCTGTCTTAGAAATGGATCCTTCCCACCCAGATGATTGAGCCCCACTCATCGAGTGTTCCCAGCTGAGGCCCAACATCATGGAGCAGAAACAGGCCATCCCCGCTGTGCCCCATCGGAGTTCCCGACCCAGAGAATCCATGAGAATAAGAAGAGGGCTGTTGTTCTGGACAAACAAGTTTGGGGTGGTTGGTTACATAGCAATAGATAACTGGACCATGAAGTAAAATCTTATGCTCCCATTTACTTATTTGTTGTGTTTACGGTTGATCTTCCTTATCCGAATGCAAGATCTCTGAGTGTAGGAACTTTGGCCTGTTTTGTTCACAACTGTATTTCCGGCCACCTAAAAGAGTGCATGTCATATAGTAGCTGTTCAATAGCTACTTATGAAATGAATGAGTTTTTAAACATGTACACAGAAATAGGAGAGTAGAATAAATCAGCTCTTAGCCTTCTTCTGGCCAAAGGAAAGAGGGAAGCATGAGGCTTACAAGATTCTCAAAGACTACAAGATAAAATCATACTGGATGCTTTGGAAAAGCCTAGATATTTCTGGAACAATTTATTGCAACCATTTTTACTCTTGTCTTATCCTTCTCCGTCATCTTCCTAGATAGTGAGAGATTTTCCACGGTTTACGTTATGTCTTACCTCGTTCCTTGCCAAGCCTGGAAGATCCTAGAAACTCTTAGGTGCTCCAAAAATATGTAGTGAATGAGAGCTCCATGCATCCAAAACCACAGAGCCAAGTTTTATATCCGTTCAAGTAATACAAAACTGAGCTCTTAATTTGGAAAGGAAAAGATCAGCTAATTAATATGCAATATCAGCAGCTTCATATATTTATGGTTCAAAACAGAACTGCATGTCCCTTAGCCCAGTCGATTTCCTGTTTGTTATCACATTAGACCTATTGCAAGGCGGATGGAAAATTTGAAGGACATCTCCAGCCATTAAGACTGGCATAAATCTTTCCGAAGTGCATATAAATACATAAGACTTCCCACTAACATTTTTCCAAATTAGGGTTCATGCAATTTCTTGTTTAAGCAGGAGCTCTCTTATCATTTCACACTACTCCTTTCAGCTGATCATCAGGCTCCCAAGATCCAGAGCCCTTGGTCCAAACCCCTGTTGATGTCAGTCCTGCTTTTAAGGCAGGTTCTGTTCAAAATCCCATACAAAGATCTTTGTCAATCTTCTCTTTGAGCTTCACTTGGCCTGAGTGTTTTATCGTCAATTAATGTGGTAAGAACAGTGGATCGAGCACCTGTATTGCAGCCCCCCATGCTCATCACTCTTAAATCCTTCAGAACAACACCAAGAAGTAGTACTAGCACCTTCGTTTTATATATGATAGAACGAAGGGAGATGGAACCATCTGCCCAAAGTCACAGCAAGTAAGTGGCAGAGCCAAGAGTTGAACTCCGTGCTGCTCTGCCTCTAGAGCAGGTGTTCTTCTGAGTCAGTTGAATGGATGGGAGACAAGTTGGCATTTTCAGAGCTCCTGCAACATGCCAGGCACCATATTGGGCCTGCCACATTTCTTTTGTCATTTTATGGCCACATTATAACGCATGCATTCTTATCCCCATTTCAGGTATCGGGAAACTGAAGCTCAGAGATATTTCACAGTTTGCCTGAGGTTAAACAGCTACTCGTTAGTGAAGCCAGGATTCAAGCTCAGACAATGAGACCTCACACACTGCTCTTCTCTTTAAGCAGGAGCCTGAGTGTTACACGAAGCGCCTTCGTCTGTGCAGCTGGAGGTCCCTTTGCTGTAGTCTAGCAGATGGTGCACTACATGGAAGGGACAGAGATCCTGTGACTATAGGAAATGGTCAAGACTCTCAGACTCTCAGCATCTCCGCCTGCAAAATGGGTTTATAACATTCTCCCTCCCACCCCACAAGACCCTGGGAGGACCACCTTTAGGACTGAATAAAGACTATCTAGCCCAAACCCTCACTTTACAGATAAAAATGGTGAGACACTGGCAGGCCATGCAGCCTCTCCGAGTTGCTCAGTGAATTGATGACCAAGACTGGGCTAGAAACCCAGTGTACTAGTCAGCTAATGCCTCATAACAAGTGCTGGAGCTTAAAGTTAAAAACATAACCCTCCTGCATATATAAAATGAATACATGGCAAAGATTTTTACCCAACTCATGAAGTAGTGAGAATCAGTAAGAGGTTGAGACCCGTTCAAAGGAGATTTTGAACAGAGAGATACATAGATAATCAGGAATGCTGAAATAAATTGCTAAAATATGCAAAACAGGTTAATATTCAAAAGGCCATAAACTTTAAGGTTTGGCGTTTTCTTTCCTACACGGTACAAATCAATTGTATCTGTACAGCACAAAACTCATTTGCCTTGCTCCCAGTTTTCTACGAGTTAACTTTTATCCCTGTAGAGTTGTGAAACGGCATCCTCAGGTGGAAGTCAGTCAAAGGTGCGGATACCTACAGATGCGATAACCCCTGTAAAGGTTTCAGCACTCCACCAAGAGGACTCCAAATAATTGCTTTTGCAGATTTTCAATTTTTCCTGATACTGACAGCCACAGGAATTTCAATAGGTTTCAAACACAAGCGTGTATTCACCTGTTCACAGGTCAGGGGTCTGTGAGGTGGCTCTGCTCCACATGTCTCATTCTGGGGCCTAGGCTGGAGGGGACAGGGGCTTGCCGGGGCATGCTCTTCCCAGAGAGGGGTCAGGGCTCCCAGAGAGCTGAGCACAAATATGAGATGCCTCTTACGGTCTAGGCTGGGAAATGGTGCATTTCCACTTCCGCCCGTATTCCATTGGCCAAGCAAGTTTGGGAACAAGCCCGCCATCAATGGGAAGTCCAGTTCTCCCATGGATGTGGGAGGACGAATATATGCTGAACAGGAATCATCCTCCTAATTTTCAATCCTTATCAGGTTGTGCTAAGAGATGCAAAAGTCTGGACACAGAGGCACGATGCAAACATACAGGAGCCAGAGTCTTTTCCATACCGATATCTGTTGTGAGCATTTGACCCCTTTTCCAGAAGTGAAAGAAGATGTGGCTGGCCAGCCAAAGGTTAAGTTTGTAAATGAACTCACTCTGATGCTTGGTTTTGGGACATAATCTTCCAATAGTGGGGGGACCCTCGTGGAGATATCTACCCTCTCCTGGAGTGTTAAATGGATGCTGGCCACTAAAAGTCAGTTGAGGAACATGTTTCATAAATCAGGCATGTGTAGCCCTTTGGGTTTGCAGAACTATGCTTGGATATGACAGGATACCAATGGCACATCATCCTGAACGTTGGTCTTACTCGAGGAGTTTTGAAAAATATTTTAAACTCAAAGAAGATAACAGCTATAGAATGGGACATGTGAACAATATATGGTATTTAATGGATTATTTTAATGTCTTGTTTTATTCTTATTTTTGCCACAAATATTTAATAGGAAAAATGCTTTACGGCAAACCACCAAAAATGAAGAAGGAGGGTTTCCAGTTGATGCTGACAATCACTTGGAATGTCACCTACAGAGAAAGCTTGACACCTGAGTGGGAGGTACAAAATCACAGAACAGGGATCCTCCCCCTAGAATAGGGCTGTGTCCTTGTGTGGTCCTTTATGAAACCTGGGACATGGGGATCAGATAGAGGAGGACCACTGCCGCTCTAGAACTGGGGCCCAAGAGCGTCCTCTTCTTTCTCTTCATTCTTTTTGTTCTTCCTCTTCTTTTTCATTATCATCATCGCAACCATTCTTGCCACGTCCCTTTATGAACTGCGCCCTCTTGTGTTAGGTGCTGTGCACTACACTTTACATAAACTCCACGGCTTTATGTCACCTGCCTGGTCCCCCATGGACACAGGAGTTTGCAAACCCTGGCTGGGACTTCCACTCCCAGAGCCTGTTGGCAGTGTTCACAGAAAATTTACAAGTGAACGCTCATTTAAAAGGGAGCCTTAAATCAAGATTAAAAAAAACTTGGCTGTTCTTCCTTTGAGGAAGAAAGATAAGGTATTCTTTTCACTTTTTTGTTAATCAATTTATAGCATCAAAAGGAGTCAAGACGTTAAATTCTACATAATGTAATGTCATCCATGAGCTGAATTATCTCGTCCTTCAATAGTCTTCTGAGGAAGTTATTACTATGGATATAATATTTAATATATAATATGGAGGTAATAAGAATAACAATGGAAAATGAGGTTCAGAGAGATTAGTAATGGGTCAGTTGGCAATAAGAATGTAGCCCAAGGAACTGTCTGCAATGCAGCAACAAGTCCTTTGGGTCTCTACAGTTTGCTTTATACCTCAGAACAACCGTATGAGGTAGTTGTTATCAACTCCATTTTCCTGAAGAGGAAACTGAGTACGAGAAAACTGACATAGCTTCCCCAAGGCCACTTAGCCAGGATGCGCCAATGTTGGGATTGATGCCTAGGTCTTCAAACACTAAAACCTGTGCTGTCACTGCCCTCTTATGAAACACCTGCATTTTGGCACCTTGTATTATATTCACATTACCTGGGGAAAATGTTATCATCATGAAGAAGAAGTTTCCAATATGGGGACACCATCTTCTGGGCCTTGGGGGAAAATCTGAATGTTTTCAGAGACAGGATTCCTGCCCAGAGCAGGCTGTCTCAAAGCCGGAGTTCTCCCCATTCAGCATCATTGTGCAGCCACTCATTATCCTGTGTCCAGTTACTTAGCACCCAAGCATCTGCTTCCCCTCTGTGAAGAATTCAGTGATGGAAATTAGGAAGACCTTGGACTTAATGGGCTCTGCGCATGTAATTGTCTAAGGGTACAATGGGCCTTTTATGATCGCAATAAGAACACGGAGCCCTTCTCCAGTTGGCATGGAGCTTTCCTTCTTGTCACTAAGGTAAAGGCATCGTGATGTCTGTGGGGGCAGGTAATGAGGCACAAAGGTCTGCTATGTGGAGAGTTGGTCCAGCAGGGAGAGAAGAAGGTGAGAAAACAGCCTCGGCACTGCTCGTCTGAAGACACGATGAATAGCCTTTGCCTGCCACGTTCAGCCCTCCTGCACAAGCAGGCTCGGGGCCAGACGCTCTTGAACGCAGGTACATGGGCTCATTAGCAGGGAAATGGCAGTGGGTAATTGGAATATGTAAATGGCATGGGCAAATAGGGTGTTTTAACAATCAAGACCCGAAGAGAAGGAGCTTAATTTAGTGGAGAGAAAGGAACAGACTGCCCAGGGAGCCAATTACTGGAGCCAGAGGAGGGATGCTCAGCTTCGCAGGGAACCCGCAGTCAGGAGGGAGGGAGGGAGGCCGGGATGCTCAGTGGGTTTGCTTTCATCTCTAAAATGCCAAGGGAGCCGTGACCAAGCTCTGCCTTTTTTTCAGGTACCAATTCTTGGAGTCTTTCTTTCCTAAATGCGTCTTGTAGCCGTCCCCCGTCCTCTCCAAGATCTGCCACCACTTTCTTTCTGGATCTCAATATCTCTCGGCTGGGCTTCACCAACTGTCTTGTAACTGCTATTATTGAATTAGTTTCTCCTACTCCCAACCTCTCCTCCACAGGGCCATCAGAAAGCCTTCGCTGAAGCCATCTGGGATCGCGTCAGTCTGGGCATAAAGCACCTCCTGGTTCCCAAGTCTGGAACATGGGCAAGCCTGCCCCACATGGCCCCTGTTCCAATCATGCTCGCCTCCAGCCATCTGAAACTCTTGCCCTGGAAACTCCATGCTCTGTCTTGACTCCTAGCCTTTGCATATGCTGAACCTTCCACCTGGCACAGCATTCTCAGCAAGGGGTTAAAAGTATAGACTCCAGAGTTAGATAACCTGGGTTTGAATCCTGGGACCGTCATGTCTTGGCCATGTACTCAACAACCTCTCTAAGTGTCATTTCATCATGGTTAACATAGAGAACAAAAATCATAATACCTATCTCATAACTTTGTCACTAGGGTTAAACAAGATAATCCATATAAAGCAATTAGCCCAGTGCCAGGCATGCAGTAAGCACTTAATAAATGCAAGTAATGATGATGATGATGAGCCTCTCTTATAAGCCAGGTCATTGAAAGGCAATGACGGTACAGAGATGAGTAAGTTGTTTGGCATTGTTTATCTCATCTTTTCAACTAAATATGGAATTATTCAATTTTCTTTTCTTGTTTCCTCCTGTTTCCCACAGATAGAGAGCAATGCATGAGATAGGTAATCAATAAATGCTCACTGGAAGGATGAATGAATGGATTCATTCAATGGATGAACTGAATGTTTTACCCAATATAATTCTTTAAAAGAAAAAGACAAAAATGACGCTAAGAAACACACAAAATAAATTTAAAGGTTAATACAAAAATTGCAAATGCCAGGCAGGAAAAAGAAACACTTTTTCCAACTGAGAACCATTGAAGCTAAGTCCTTTAATTACCGCCATCTGGAGTGGAGGTGAGCGCCATTTGGCTGGAGCTCATTCATTCCCCATCACGCCTGGCTTGAACTGCCTTCCACAGTGTCTACGTCCAGACGCCTTTGAGTAACATAGTCAATGTGCACAGTACATCACAGGCTGCAAAGCTCTACCTCACCATGGATCCCAAATGGTGCTCAGACCAAGTCTGAGACAGGGAGGGTAGGAAACACTGTCCCATTCTACATATGAGGAAACTGAGGCTAGATACAAGCCCAGCAACCTGCCCAAGGCCAGTAAGCTCAAAGTCACGAGCCAGGTCTAGAATTTGGGTCTTTGGGGTCTAAATTCCATACGTTAAGCTGCCCTCATCTTCTGGGTGACGTGTGCAAGGGCATCCTTCTGCCTCTCTCTTCTTATCCATTCCAAGGAAGGCTGCTCACCTGCAAGGGAGCAAGAGTTCATCTGCCCTAATGCAGAGTGATAGGAAGTCCAGGAGAAGGAAAACAAAAGGAACGGCATGGAAGAAAGGAAGAGGGCACCAGATGTGACGATTTGCTGTAGTTGGGTATTTTTCAAGAATAAAATAGACATCTAGAGGAGGCATGGGATCCTTTCTTCCCAAGCATCTTTCTTTTTGGCCTGGGTTGCTACAAGACCCCAAATTGGAGCTTGCCCTGTTGCCTCCAAAAAAAGCAAAGGGTTCTTTGGCTGCTAACACCTGTCTCACTGGCTCCTCCCAGAGGCAGATTTATTTCCAGGTGCAGAGCAACCATTTTGGGGACACACTATTTGATCAGAAGTGGTTTTCTGTGGAATCCTATGACGATGAATAAGGTATTCTTAAGTCCCCAAATGGGGATGCTGGCAGAAGCATCACGGGCAGGGGAGGCAATTCAGCATCCAGGAGATGTGTCTAGCCTAGTGAGGACACATCCCCCCACTCCCCCACCCCCTGCCCATGATTGGAAGGTCCATTGTAATCAACCTGCCATCAGGTGGCTGGCTGGACCTCAAGGAAGGTGCCATATTGGGGGCGCGGTGGGGTCTCGGCTGTTTGCAGGTCAGGCATGCTGTGGTAGAGTTGGCAGCCGTTGCCACCAGAATATTAACAGAGGGGACTTCTGGGTAATGAGATGACAAATTGTTATCCTTGCCTTTTTGCTGGTTATATTTCCTAATTTCTCTACAACTACTATGCATTTCTTGCACAACAAATAATAAAAGTAAATTTAAAAAAGGTCTAAAACAGTGATTTATTGTGTTTTGGAAACAGGGTGAGAGAATAGGCAGGGCCCCATGAGCGTGTACCTGGGAAACTGAGACCCCGCCCGGCTCATTTAATTACGGTAGTAACAATCAACACCAGAGCCTCATCTCCAATCAAGCATAGTTCTGTTCATCTCGTCCCTAGACACTTACAACCCAGGGAAGAAGGATTTACAATAGAGACAGAAACTGAGGCTCAGAGACGCTCTTTTGGCTGTCTCTCCTTACTCATCCTCAGGAAGGCTCCTCACCTGCAAGGGAGAAACAGTTTATCCACCCAGATGTGCAGGGAGATGAAAACCAGGAAGATGGAAAACAAAACCAAAGGCATGGAGGATGGGGAACAGGTAGCTAATGTGAGGCCTAGGATGCGGTTGGGTTTCAAGGTCACACATGGAGGTTGTACGGAGCTGGGCTGCAACGCCAGGCGGGGATGTCCTGTTGTCTGCGCCATCGCCCCCACCCTGGCCCTTGCAGATACTCTGTCACGGAACTCTGTCTTGGTACCAACACCTGCTTAGTACCTGAGGCTCTTGGGGACTTTAGGCCTCAAAGAAGATTCCTTTCAATGGGTTAGAGGATGTTTGGATTCCTTTAGCTGGAATCTGTGCTATAGAGTGTTGAGTTTACACAGCCCCCAAAATGGCGCTCAAGGTACACCCCATTTGTAATGATATTTCCAAACCCCTTATTAGAAATCTGAGCCACACTCCCCAGTGGATTATAAAACCATTGAAACAAATCAATTTCCAAACCACCTGGCAGTTTCCCTATCATTGGATTCAATCGGATCAGAGTCACGAATCTGATCTTGACTCTACCTCACCATTTACGGGAGGTATGAACACAGCCCCTGCACTTGATCTTAAAAGATTCATATTTGACAGTCTGCGGTTCTCATTAAAATAGAAGCCTCTGCATGGGCCTGAGGGTCCAGGCTGTCATTTTGGAAATCTGAACTTTTGATTAATCGCACAGTAATGAATTCTCATGTCTTCTTTCTATGTGGTCCTTGACTGGTCTCCTTTTATGCTTATCCAGTGAGGCTTTCAAGCACTGTCAAATGTTTCTGTCACCACGTTGCTAAGTTGCAACAAGTACTAAGCCTTCTTAAGAATAAAGACTTTCACAATGATAGAAGACAAAAACCAAAATTTCATACACAACCAGACAGTGAAGTCTTCATTGGGTGCCCGGCATTGTTCTGGGGGCTTTGCATTCCTCATTCACTTATTCCTCATTCATTCACGCTGTAAATAAATACCGAGAACCTTCTATGTAACAGGCATTCTTCTGGGCTTCAGGGATAGGATGCTGAGTCACCGCTCTTGCTTGGTAAGATAATAGTAAACAAGTAAACAAAATGCAAATATGATCATTATACATGTAATGAATAAATAAAACAGGAAGGGATGGAGGAGGAAGGACAACGTCAGAAAAGGTGCTCAAATCAATGTGAAGGGCAGAGTGGTTGGCCAGGTTGTTGAGACTGGACTGGGAGAGAAAGTACACGTCAGTGTTGGCGTGGTGGGTGGTGGAGGGTTAACAAATTTCGGGAGCATGCTTTGGAGAGCTCAGCTTCCATTTGGAGCTTTTCTCACCCAGGCAATTCCCTTTCTCTTCACTTTTTCTCCTTTGTAGAGTTTGCACTGACTAGTTACCTACCATGCTCCAACTCATGGCTGACCACTCATCTATGGGTAAACATTTACAAGGGTCCTAGGGTGCATGGAATCACGTTTCCATATGCCAGTTCATGCAAGCTTCACAAAACCCATCCTGCAGCCCACTGACCAATGAATAATCCTTCTCCATCGGGTTGTCATAACTCTTCTTGTTTTGTATTAAGTTCTCATACTGGAGTCACTTTGCCAGCAAACTATTCTGTTGCATCAAGCGCTTTATTTTGGTGCCAATACCACACTGTTTTAATGATTTCAGCCTTGTACGTAGTTTAAGTCCCTTCTTGAGACTCTACCCTCCTTGGTTCTGAGATTTCTGAGCTTCTGCCCAGACGGTCATTCATAAAGGTCCTCCTCCTCCTTCCCCAGCCCATACACTCATACTTCCTTGTCTCTTCTCCTCCTCCATCCCTCTTTCCCTCCCCCATCCGTTCGCCCCTCCTCCACTCCCCCATCTGTCCTCCCCTCCCTTCTGCTCCTGTCCCCTTCGCTTCTATCTTTCACTCTCCTTGGCCGACTCCTCCAGGCAAATCCAGAGCTGGCATTCCATTGCAGGCCTTCTGATCACTCTTTCCTTAGACTCTAAGGATAGATCCCTGACTTGGCCTTGCTCAGAGCCCCTGCCTCCACCCAAGCCAGCAGACAGGAGGGGAGAGAGTGCGAAGTACCGGAGGCACCAGGTACCACAGGGCAGCGGGAAGGAATGGTTTCTGTAACGGTGGCGATGGGGAAGGGAGGGGAGGAGTTGGGTTCCGAGCGCACGGCGCCCCCTGTCCTCTGCCCCGGCTTTACACACGCAGAACCCGCCTCACTGCGGCCTCCCCTTCCTCTACTCGCCTCTGCACTCAGTAAGCTCCAGGCACACTTCACCTGCGCTCTTGCTGTTCCACTGCCTGGAAGGCTGTTGTATATATTTACATAATTGTTCCAGCTTGTCATTTAGGTCTCACCTCAAAACGTCGTCTTCCAGCCAGTGCAAAGAAGCTCCCCACTTCTAGCACAACAGCCTATTTTGTTCCTCAAAGCATTGGCCAGTATTGGAAATTAGACTGTTTATGTTTGTTTTTCCGTTACTGTGTTCCACCCGTCTAGAATGCAGGCTTTAGGAGCTTCATGACCTCGGATGCCCTGGTCAGAGAACACTGCCGCTCTCAGGAGCAGCTCACTCATGTGGGTTTACTAACTGAATGAATGAACAGGCAGGAGAGGGAAGGACTCGCCTAGAGCATGAGTTAGGAGAGAAGCCGATTCTCGTGTTCTTTCCATTTCTTCAGCGCTGTGCTCACCCACGCGGGTGGAGGTGCTATTCAAGGGCCAAGGGGGATGAGGGCGGAACTACCCACCATAAACCCATGAGCCATGAACCAGAGGGAATAGGGAGCCACGAGCAGAGAGCAGAGGGATCCTCCTGGTGCGCTCGGCCTTGGCCAGCCCAGATACTTGGGTTTCACTTCCGAAGCCAAGAAGCAGGGTTGGGAGGTGAAGAGAAAACGTAAAGCTGCACCGGCCAGGGGAACGGTGGGGACGGAGTCAATACCACCAGCCCCCGCGAGCCCTCCGCCCTTCCCCTCCCCCGCCCCGCCCGGGGAAAGCCCCAACGCCCACGGGAGCGCGGGAGCCCCGCGCGGCGGCCGCGAGCGCACGAGCGCACGGCGGCGGGGGCGGCGGCCCGGCGATTCCCGGCCTGCGGGGCGCGCAGGGGTGGGGGGCCGCCGGGAGGGGCGGGGCGCCGCCGGGGCCTCCCGCCGCGACGGGGCGGGACAATGGGGCCCCACCCCGGCGAAGGAGGGAGGGAGCGGCGTGCGCTCTGCCCGCGGCGCGCTCGCTCGCTGGCTGCTGCTGCGGGGCCGAGGCTGGAGCGGGCGGGGAGGGGCGCGGGTGGGAGAGCGGAGGAGGGAGGAGGCGGCGGCGGCGGCGCGTGTGGCAGGCGGGCGGGCGGCTGGCACCGGGCTCGTAAATAAACTGCGATGCTGTCTCGGGCTCGCCGGCCTGGGTGCCGCCGCCGCCGCCGCCGCCCCGGAGCGCCGGTGCCAGGCTCCCGCTGCCGCGCGCCCTAGCTTCTCCGCGCCTGCCTCGCGCGCCCTCGCCCGTTCCCCGCAGCCCCCGGCCCGCGCCCCTCGGGGTCCCGCGGCTGACCCGCGCGGGATGTGACTTCTTTCCCCCCGGCCCGGCCTCCCCTGCCCCCCGGGGGGCCCGCCTTTGCCTGCTTTTGGGGGGGGTGGGTGGGGAGGGGCGCGCGGATCATGGCATTGGAGTTCCCGGGCTTGCAGCCGCCGCCGCCGCCTCGTCCACGCACCCCGAGCGCCCCTTCTTCCCGGAGCAGCAGCGGAGAAGGCGAGGCAGATGGGGCTCAAGGCGCGCAGGGCGGCGGGGGCGGCTGGCGGCGGCGGCGACGGGGGCGGCGGAGGCGGCGGGGCCGCTAACCCGGCCGGAGGGGACGCGGCGGCGGCCGGCGACGAGGAGCGGAAAGTGGGGCTGGCGCCCGGCGATGTGGAGCAAGTCACCTTGGCGCTCGGGGCCGGAGCTGACAAAGATGGGACCCTGCTGCTGGAGGGCGGCGGCCGCGACGAGGGGCTGCGGAGGACCCCGCAGGGCATCGGGCTCCTGGCCAAGACCCCCCTGAGCCGCCCTGTCAAGAGGAACAACGCCAAGTACCGGCGCATCCAAACTTTGATCTACGACGCCCTGGAGAGACCGCGGGGCTGGGCGCTGCTCTACCACGCGCTTGTGTGAGTACCCGGCCGCTCGGGGCGTCCCTCGGCGGCGGCGCGTGTTGGCGTTCGGGGTGGGGGCTGGAGCTGAGGACGGCTCTGGGGCTTTAAAGCCCAGGGGTGCCGGTCCGCTGAATTGGAGGCCAGTGTGCCCTCCATGTGTGTTTCTTCGCTGTATATGACTGTGTGTCTGTGAACCACCTTGAGGGTGCGGGACACCAGAGCCTAAAAGATCTAAGCGTGGCTCCTCGGCTAATCTGGCGATTGGATTGGCATGTCTGTGTGCGCGGGTGCGCATTTATGGTCCCTTCGCCGGATGTTGCTGTCGAAGCTTAAAAGAATTATGTGGTTTTCCCAATTCATGTGGAGGTTGAACAGGATAAAGCGGACCCTCCCATGCGCGCTGTGTTTTTGCTTGGGATGGGTCCCTTCTCTTGGGATCGTTGCTGAGTTTAGATGATACATCCTGGAGTTGGGGATGGGAGTGGTACACTGCCCAGAGCGGTGTGTGTGTGTGTGTGTACGCGTGTGCATGAGCGCGGGTATCGTTTGCTTGCTTGTGCCACCCTTTTCAGGGCTCCATCCTGGTAAAGAAAAAACCTGGTATCGGGGCTTGGACTGGTCAAAATGCATGTCTTTGAGTTGTTTTTCGTAAGTTAACTAGAAAGAGAGAGAGAGGGAGAGGGAGAGAGAGAGGGAATATCTCAGTGTCTAAGCCCAGGCTGGGGGACTGGGGCTTCACAGCCTGGAGGTGGGGGCCGGGGCTTATTCTGGCTGGAACATCTCCGTGGTTTGGTCCTGATATCCCTTCACCCTCAGCTGCTGCCGTTCTCTCCCTTTGGCTGGCCAGGGGCAGTGGGAATGTGAGGGGCCTGGGCTGGAGGTTTGCCCCCAGGCACCCATCCCCTCGAAAGAGTCTCCTTGCTAGTCAGGATGTAAATGCGTGGCCAGAAGGAAGCTGGAACTCCCTTCTGCGCTTGACACTCCTGATACCAAATTCTCCTGTATTTGGGGAGAGGGAGGATGGCAGTGGTGGCTCCTCGCCCAGGAGGGGAAATCAAGGCTGTCAGCACACACCTCGGGGCTGGCAGGACCCTTGCTGTTACCCCTGGCCTCCTATCTGTGGCTTAGTCATCCTGATGGCTGCTTCTTAGGAGGTTGTACCATTACCAGCGTTTTGGTGGGGAATTGTCTGTGACCTTGACCCCTCTTGTGCCTTTAGCAGTGGGTATTCCTCTCTGTCTTCCTCCAGTTGAGCCACAACCAGTGTGGTCTGAAGCGTTCAGGGAGCCTTCGAGTTTACACTACCTGCCAATCTTCCTTGGTTGGAAAGGCTTTTCCAGATCTGGCCACCAGGTGGGGGCGTCTGCCCAGGACCTCAGACTGGGCAACAGGTTTCTTCAGAGAGGTTACTGAAGACTGGAGAGGGTGCCTCCCCGGAAACCGAGGACCCAGTAGGAGGGAGGGGAGGCTCCAGCCAGGAACATGGATTTTGAGTGGTCCAGCCTTTGGCATGCACATCCACACGTATTTGCAGATGTTAGTGGCTGGAGAGAAGGATTAGCAATTGGTGCCCTTCCATTTGGTTTCTTCGGGTGATAAAAAGGGATTAAAAATACATTCATCTCTCTGTCTCTAGCACTGTATTTAGTTAAGTTGAACTGAAGTTAATAGTGGAATATGTGATAATAAAAAACCCCACAGCAATTATTTGAGTGCACACAAATATAAACAGACTTAGTGTCCTTTTGCACATAAATGGCGTTCAGTACGTGTTGGCTGTCTTCCCAACCTGGGGTCCCCCTGGAGCTTTGGGCTCCCTCTTCCTTCTCCTACCACTTTTCCCAGCCAGCACCCCAGCCCTGCCTTACCCAGTCTGGGGAAGTGGGAGCTAAGGCCTGTTGTTGACAGAGCCTCAATTTGATCCTTGCCTAGAATTATTCCATCACCTGGAAGCAGGTTTAAGAATGCCAAAACCTGTAGCCTCACTTCCCAGAGAGGTTCCAGAAAAATTTCAGACTATGGGAGAAGGAAGAGTTGAATACCTAACTAAGCGCTTCCACACATGCAAATCGTTTACTTCATTGAATTCTCACTAGTGTCCTGTGATGTGGGAATTATCTACATTTTATGGATGAGGCTATGGAAACTTCAAGAGATAAAACCACTTGTCTGAGATCACGTAGCTGATGTTTCTGGAGCTCACGTTTGAATGCAGTGGGTCAGCAATGTTTCCGAGCCCAGATCCCAGTTCTGACCCTCTGCCAACAATTGGGCGACCCTGGGTATTTCTCTAGGTATCACTGGGTAACGCCCTGCTCTATTGATAACACCACGCTTTGGGTAATGCCTCTGGCTCCGCTTCCTGGCTCAATTGGCAAATAGCTGGAAATGGAGTTTGGAATCAAAGCAGGGGCTGGTCGGAACTCAGGGAACCACGGGGTTAGGGAAATGTGGCTGGGCTGGGGGTGGGGTGGGATTGTGGATTCTCATTAATTGGGAGTTTTACAGGAAAACCTGTGCTGGATCAGATTTGAGCTCCTGATGCAGCATACCTAGTGTGTGGATGCCTTGTCCATCCTTCCTCCAGCTTAGGAGGAAGTCCAGTCCAGTGAACAAAATTGAACCTTTCATTGGTGATTCAGGATCTTGCAAGTCATTGAAATTCGTGCTTCAGAGCATCCATTATCCTGTTCTGGGTCGTGGCTAATGCATAAGGGGGCCAGGAAATTGGGCTGACTGTGGGCTCACAGTCTAGTGCATGCTTTTTTTTTCCCCCCAATGAACCAGACCCATAAGATGCGATTTTCCCCCACTGTCCTGGAGGTAGAATACAACAAATGTGGAAATCAGAGTCCATCCACCCAGCCCCCCCTCCTTTTGCCTTCAATGCCTATCCTCTACTTTCTCCTGGCTACTCACTTTCACCTTGGCCCAGCTCCAGTGTCACCTCCTCTGGGAAGCTTTTCCCTGACCTTCCAGGCTGAGCTAGAATTGCCCCTCCTATGCAACATCCCTAACCATAGGATTTCACACATTGGACTGGCTTGGTCTGTTTGCTCGTCTCCCCTACTGAATAGAGACCTACTTGGGAACAGGGGCTGAGTTGTTCCTTAGCATCCTCAGTCCCCAGCAGGCTGCAGGGTGCATGGTCATTCCTCAGTAAGTGTTCACTGAATGAATGAGTGAAAGAATACTCTTAGGTTAACCAAGACTCTGTTTTTTATGGCTTTACTATTATCACAACAACAAGAAGTACCTGAAGTCAGCACTGTAGGATTTTAATGATAAGAATAGCTCTTAGAAGGCTTAAACTGGGCTCTAGGGAGGGGGGAAAGGTGGAAGACCATGCTTTAACCTCAGTGAGGCTGACTGCTTCTCTGCTCCCTTAGCCTTATGGCTGAAAAGGGTTACAAGGTCGTGGAAAATGTGCTGGACTTGATGTTTGCAGCTGGATTCTGCCTTAAGTCTCTATGACTTTGCATGAGCCATGTTGAGGATGACCTGTAAATTGGGAATGATAACACTGCCCTGTCACAGGGTGGCTTTTAGGCTTAAAGAAAATAGTGTGTATGAATGAAATTAGCCCAGCATCTGGCACTGAGTATTTATTGGTTGATTTTGAATAGGCGTCACCTTAAAAGTCATACACACTTGCCACTGTGCCTGTCCTGAGGCTGTCTGGGGACTTCTACTTCCTGGCCTGTTAGTGGAGAGATGCTGGCTTCATCTTGGCATTGTTGCTGGATTGGCACTGTGCAAGCCTGACCATGTCTCTCCAGCCAGCTGGGTACGATCAATCATGCACCTGTTGACAGACCAAGAGGAAATGATTGCAAGAAATACCCACTGATTGCATTCTGAGGTGGGCTGGCCCCAGGGACATCTGACAGGTAAGACTGAGGGGTGAGATGCAAGGACCCAACAGCCGCTCTGGAATATAGCAGCCTGGCTGGTAGACATGGAGTGTTGACTAAAGGATCTACAGTCCCCAGGGGGAGGAGAGACTCTGGACTCCCACTCAGACACTTCAGTAAGACAGAGTGTTAGCAAGTTTGGGGTGAGAGAAATTTAGTTTTCCAAATTTTCTTTGCCTCTTTCAGCTGGTATGGTCTTGGGCAAGTTGGGGTGTCTCTGGGCTTCAGTTTCTTCATCTGAAAAATGTTCCAGTCTAGGCTTTTGTGCAACCAAGAGCACCTTGCATAGAATAAATGCTCAATAATAGTTACTTGTGTTATTAATATTATTCAGTCAATAGATATTTCTTGAGTGCCTTCTCTGTGCAGAAGTTCTTCTAGACATTGGGGATATAACAGTAAACAAAACAAAACAAGACAATCCAGTCTCTGCCCCAATAGAACATATACTCTAATGATAACATCATTGATATTAACAGAAATCTCAGAGTTCGGTCATCTGGTCAACCTCCCAGCCCGGGCGGAAGGAATACCTCCAACAGCATCTCAGCCAGTGCTACAACTTGTATCATTACTGAAGGGACATTAATTTTCTTTTCTAGACCGTGCTGGCTTCAATTCTCTCAGCTATTCTGTTTCTCCGACTCTGTTTAGCCCATTCTCCTCCTTTTCTGCCCCCATGTATCTTATTCTTTCTCATTTCCCACTCGATATTGGTCTTCTTCACCATCTCAGTCCATCCCTACTGTTTTTCACCCCACTAATCTTCCTCTTTACATTTCCTACCTCAATTTTGGCAGTTTTCTTCTCATTGTCAAGAACCAAGGATTTTGAAGAGTTGTCATTCTTTTTTTTGTTGTTGTTAAATTTTATTTTATTGTGGTAAGAACATTTAACATGAGATCTACCCTCTTAACAAATCTTTAAGTGTTGGCTATAGGTCAGTGTTGTACAGCAGATCTCTCATCTTGCTTAACTGAAACTTTATGCCCATTGATTAATAACTCTGTATTTCCCCCTCCCTCAGCCCTTGGCGACCACCATTCTACTTTTGATTCTCTGAATTTGGCTATTTTAGATGCCTCATGTAAGTAGAATGTGCAGTATTTGTCTTTCTGTGACTGTCTTATTTCACTTAGCATGATATCCTCAAGGTTCATCTATGTTATCACATGTTGCACAATTTCCTTCTTTTTAAAAACTGAATAGTTTTCCATTTTCTTTATCCGTTTATCTGTTGATGGACATTTAGGTTGTTTCCCCATCTTGGCTATTGTGAATAGTATTTCAGTGAATGTGGAAATGCTAATATCTCTTTGAGATCCTCATCTCAATTCTTTTGAGATCCTTCTTTTCAATTCAGAAGTGGAAATTTCTGGATCATATGGTAGTTCTATTTTTAATTTTGGGGAACCCTCCATATTGTCTTCCGTAATGGCTGCACCATTTTGCATTCCCACCAACAGTGTGCAAAGTGAGCAGTTTCTCCACATCCTCATCAACACTTGTCTCTTGTTTTTTTGATAGTAGCCACCCTGGTGGGTGTGAGGTGATATCTCATCGTGCCTTCTCTGTTCAGAAATGCACCTATAAGACACCTCACCCAGAAGGAGTATGGTGGTAAGAGTGTGGTCTTTGGAGTCAGACCTGGGTTTAATCCAGCTCTGCTCTTTCCTTGCTGTGTGACCTGGAGCAGTTTGCTCAACTTTCTTGGATTTCAGTTTCTTTATTTCTAATGTGGAGATAATAATGCCTGTCTTCCAGGGTTGTTGTGAATTTAATTGAGATGATGATATAAAACACCTAAACATGGCGTTGTGTTGGTTCACAATGTCGGAAGCTTCCTGGGTGAAATCCGAAACTGGCCCCGGTACGTGGAGGGCAAGCAGAGACGGAAGAATGAGGCAGACCACTCCAGACTGGTAGGTGGCAGGTTTAAGAAGCGACAGAACTTATTTATAAGGCTTGTCTTGGGTGGCCGCAAGACAAGTAGATCTTAAAAGTTTATATAGAGGCCCTAATGGGTTTCTGTCACGTACACAGTCCAGGTGGTTTCAACATCTTACTCTCTCAAGCCCAGATCCTTGAAATGTCTCCCACTGTGGGAATGGTGGGTAGACCGTACTTTCCAAGGACAGGGGAGGGGTGAGGAGCTTCCAGTTGCCTGGGTCCAGCTCAAGGGTCAACTGGCGGTCACGTCCCCTCAATGACCTTCACCAATACATTGTAGATATTCAGCAAATGTTGTTTCCTTTTCGCTTCCCCTCTCAATCATATTTAATCTGCCTTCTTCTTACACCCTCATAAAATTCATGCCCCTTCCCCTTTCTAATAATCTCATTTTATTTTCTTCTCATTTTCTCGACTCCTGGCCTTCTTCCTGGCTCTCTTTTTTATGACGTTTTCAAACCCCTCAAGTAGAATGGAGAAGTCAAGTAAGGGCTTGACAACAACAACCCCACAATATCAAATCTCCAGCATCAGTGAGGCTGTGATCTGGGAGGGACTGTGACCGCAGGTGCCTGGTATGTCACTGTCTAGGAAATGGACTCCTTTCAAGTGGCCGTCCATGCTGGAGGCGAGGGTGCACAGCATCTCTCTTTTACAAATGACTAACAGATTCTGAGGAGCTGTGATTTGCCTAGGCTCTTGAAGCTACTTAAATGGCAGAGGTGGGATCACACGGGAGCGTTCCATCCACTATGAGTACCCTCTTAATCATGTCACCATCATCCTCAATGGAAGAAGAGTCACAGAGAGGGACTAAAACTCTACCCTTCTGGGTGAGGTGCCCTGTAGGGGCATTTCTGAAAAGTTCCCAGGAGGACCAGCTGCTGGTCTGCAGACCACACTTTGTGTAGCAAGACTTCTCGGACTTCAGTATACATGGGAGTCTTCTAGGCAAGAAGGTGCCTTAAGAAAAACCTGGCAGACTCCGCTGGAACCAGAGTCATCAACTTGTTTATAATGAGGCAAATGGACGCTACCCTCCTCCTGAAGTAACAGTGGAAATGTAAAACATGCCTGCAGAGGTGCCTAAAATGACCTGAATCCAATTGTGACGAAATAACAGATAACTTCAAATTGTGGGACAACCTGTGAGACATCTAGCATCATAGCAACCTGTGAGAGTCCATGTCTTGAAAACAGCAAAGATGGGGAGAACTGCCTCGGTTAAAGGAGGCTAAAAGAGACATGACGGCCAAAGGCAGTGTATGAAAACAAACAAATGGGACCACATCAAACTAAAAAGCTTCTGTGCAGCAAAAGAAGCGATCGACAAAATGAAAAGGTAACTGGAATGGAAGAGAATATTTGCAACCATATGTTTGATAAGGAGTTAATATCCAAAATATGTAAGGAACTCATATGACTCAAGAGCAAGAAAGTAAATAATTTGATTAAAAAATGGGCAAAGGACCTGAATAGAAAGTTTTCCAAGAAGATATACAAATGGCCAACAGGTACATGTAAAGATGCTCAGCATCACTAATTATCAGGGAAATGCAAGTCAAAACCACAATGGGATATCACCTCACGTCTGTTAGAATGGCTGTTATCAAAAAGCAGGAGATCACAAGTGCTGGCAAGGATGTGGGGAACAGGGAACCCTTGTGCAGTGCTAGTGGGAATGTAAACTGGTACAGCTTACACTATGGAAAACAGTGTGGAAGTTCCTCAAAAAACTAAAAATAGAACTACCATATGATCCAGCAACTGCACTTCTGGGTATATATCCAAAGGAGATGCAGTATAAATGCACACACACAATGGAATGTTTTTCAGCCATAACAAAGAAGGAAATCATCTCATTTGCGACAACATGGATGAAACTTGAGGGCATTAAGCTAAGAGAAATCAGTCAAGACAGAGAAAGACAAATACTATGATATCATTTATGTGTGGAATCTAAAAAAGCTGAACTCAGAAACGGAGATCAGATTGGTGGTCCCCAGGGACTGGGGGTGGGGAAGATGGGTGAAGATGTCAGAGGGTACAAACTTGCAATTGTAAGATGAGTAAGTTTCAGGCATCTAACGGACAGCAGAGTTAACAAGAGTGTATTGTATACTTGAAAGTTGGAAGAGAGTAGATCTTAGATTCTCACCACACACACACACACACAAATAGGCAAGTACATGAGATGTTGGATGTGTTTATGAATCTTATCGTGGTCATGATTTCATAATATATATGTATATCGAATCATCGCATTGTACCCCTTAAACTCACACAATGTTACATGTCAATTGTATCTCCATAAAGCTGGAAAAAACACAAACAAATGCAATTCATGATCCTTGATTGGATCCTCGATTAAAAACTAAATAACACAAAAGGATATTTTTGTAGGGACAATTAAGAATTTGAACATGGACTCCATATTAGATAACATTATTATATCAAAATGTAAACTTCTTGAGTTTTATAATTGCATTGTGGTTATGTAGGTGAATGTTCTATTTTTTAAGAGCTACATGGTGTAATATTTAGTGGTGAGATGTCGTGATATCTGCGACTTACTTTCAAATGGTTCAACTCACATATAGACTAAGTGCGTGTGAATGTGTTCACAATACACACAGAGGAAGAGACAGAAGGAAGCAAATGTGGTGAAAATATTAACAACTGGAAAATCTAGGTGAAGAGGGTATATTATATTTGTCTTTTAACTTAAAAAAATTTTTTTAGTACTTTTTTTTAAAAAAAGACTAAACTCACGCAAACAACACAGAACACATAGATGAATACGTATGACAAGCCTCACCCCAGAAATTGGTCCCATTGGTCTTTGGGGGTCCTGGCATGATCCTCAGGTGATTCCAGTATGAAGCCAGGCCTGAGAACCATTGGCTGAGCTGAACGGGCTTTCTTAGATTCAGGGACTCTGTAGAGATCGTGTCTTAAGGTTCCTCTGCACCTCAGGCTTTGTCCAGGTAATGACAAGTATGTAGTAGAAAGGTGCATTCATTTCAAGGCCACACGTGCTGAGTCAAGTGCCAAGCTTTGTGCCAGGTTGGTGAAGGAGATGAGCAATTATTCTTTTCCTATAGAGAGTGAGACTGGAAACAACTAAATTGAAAGAGTCTAGCAAAGGCAGTAGTAGAATGCAAATTTGGAACCTCGGTGTGCAGAAGGAGGAAGGCACTGTTACCCCTTCTGTGTTGTGTTAAGGAAGACTTCTCCCACGGAGGTGTGAGCAGCTAGGGGTAAGGTGAAGGTATCTACCATTTGTCCAACTGATGACCAGTCTCCTCCTCCTACTTGGAGAACTGAAGGCCAAATTCCATTAAATTGAATACTAAATTATTTTTCTTGCCTTATTTGGATGCTTGCCTTTCAAATTTGTATTCATGTAAAGAATTCCATTAATGTTTAAGTTTCATAAAGCAAGAGTAATCCTGTGGTATTTTTCAGAAGATCAAAGTCCTACTCCTTTTTTCTTTTTTGTCTGGGTCTTGCAGTTTTGACAGAATGAAAACAAGATTTGCTGCAGCTTTTAACCCCAGGGCAGTGTGAAGATAGCAGGGAGAAAATCCAAATGTGGATTGAATAAAAAGCCTTTTTGGACACTGCTGTGTGGCTCTGGTTTGGGATGACCAAAGACAGCTGTGGGTTTGTCAAAAGTGCATTGGATGAGCTGTTAGGAGAGCTGCATTAACTGTGTGGTTCAGACACCTCACTTATCCCAGTCTGCAAAATGGGTGTTGCGATACCCACTGCATAGGATTGGTGTGAGAATCCCATGAGACAGTATGTGGAAACTTTGAAAACTACAGAGGGGGCAGCATTCTGAGGTAGCACTTTCCTAAAGCTGTGGAAGGATCAAATAGGTCCCACGGTTGGGACCTCTCTGTTTAGGTTTAAGCATTTGCCTGTGTGCAGATTTGCCACGTGTCTGTCTGTGTTGCATCACCCGATCATTACTGCGTATTTTTATTGGGAACCCGTTAACGGTCTACCTTAGCACCTCCGTCTCCAGGGGTGTCAGCTTCCCTAACGGGAACACCTTTTGGGAGAATGAAGAGGAAAAGTTTTGGAGGTGACAAGACTGAAGTCAATCCCAAGGTTTCAGGCCACCTCTAGTGTGTGGGTTTCAAAGGATGAAAATCAGATCCCGTCCAAATCGTGGCCTTGTTGGAGGGGAATTTTGATTCTGGCACAGAAGGGATAGAAGAGTTTGTTTGAAATGTTTTCTTGAGAGAACAAATTGGGTTGTAACTCAGGAACAAGATTGCTTCTTGCGTGTGGTTTATGAAGAATAAGAGTAAATACTTCTACAGTTGACTCGTGGAGCGTCCTTTACATAGACTCTGATGGGCTTCCTCTTAGGGTGGGCTTCTCTCCAAGCTGAAGCCTTCAGGGCTTGGGTCTCCTTTTCCTCCTCTCCATCCTCCCCTTCTTCAAGAGATGAATGAAATCATCTGGACCCTGTAGAATATAGCAGTTGAGTCAGGGCATGTAAAACCATCATATCAGTAATAACCAAATGCTTTTGCATCATTTCATTTCATTTGCGTCATTTTCCCTCTTGGGCAGCACCACCAGGTGTCTGCTTTACATGTGTTAGTAACTATAGCTGTTACAGCAGGTCCCTCTGACAAATCACCAGATCTGGTTTTCCTAAGTCAGTGTTATATGTGTGGAGCAGGCAGCCTATACATAGAGTTTCTTTGCCATTGACCCCTGAGAGTCTTTGTAAACTGCCATAGCAGTTCGAGTCCATTTCTACCTTGATCCATGTCCTTTTGTGGGGATGAGGTGAAATATTATCCAACATGACTTGAAAACACTCTGCCAGGGGAGTATGCTCCTCCGGTCGAGACCACCTGTACTAATGGAAAACCACTAGCACCATCACACTATTTATCTCCCTACCCCTGTCCTTTCCTAAAATCCCAGCTTTTGCCTTATCTCACCCGACATATATCAGTTATGGCTGTTTCTCCACCTGGTCATGTCCGTCCAGAAAATGAAACCAGCAAGGCTTAGTAATCAGCAAGTCTAACCAAACTCATCAGCAGATAGTTACTTAATGGCAGTTCATGGGATTGATGGGCCTGGCACGGAGAGAGGCACTTGGCAAATTACAAAACTCAGAGGCTATCAGAACTGGAAGGAACTGTAGAAAAGAGGAAACTGAGGCTCAGGGCAGTTACAGATTTGGCTAAGGTTACTCTGCTGACAAAGGGAGGACTCAAACTCAGGTCTTCCAAGGCTGGCTTCTGTTCAGCCCCATGAGCTTTCCCTTCATGGTCCTCCAACAGCTGTGTACCAATGGAGCAGTCTTACCTATGGCTTGAGTCCTCTGGGTTGCACTGGCTTAGGATCTGGATCAGATGAACAGAAGGAAGACTAAAGCCAAGCACAGGCTGATGAAGCATCTGTACACAGGCTCCAGTTGGCCTCTTGCTAAGGAGGATTTCTCTTTTTGCTGAAATTCTCAGGGCCCAGATCCCCTTTTCTCCACCCTCCCCTCCATCCAAATCCAGTGCTCCACCAAGAGTCATATAAAGTCTTTCATCTCCATTGTGCTCAATATTGAGTTGAGGCATTCAAAACCGTCGTGCTAATGATAATTAATGTTTTTATCCATTTGGGTTGTTTCTTATATCACCTGTGGGGCAGCACCACCATCTGTTCCTTTCATAGAAACCTGATTTATTTTCACTGATAACTGACATTGATAGAGTTATTTCCCTGTGCCGTGTTGGGTTAAGCACTCTAGATGGTTCTCCTAAGGTGTGGCTGAGAGCTTGGGGAACACTGGCCCAGCCACCAGGAAACCAAAGTTCTCACTCTGAGTCTCGTGCTCATTTGCTCTGTAGTTTCCAGCAAGCCATTTGACTTGTAATAGCCTCGGTTTCTCATCTGATAAATGGAGCTAATATTCCCTGCCTTCCAGGTTGTTGAAAGGATTGAGTGAAGCAGTTCATGAAAGTGCTCAGCAGATGCTGTGGCAGAGCACTCTCATTGGGTCTTGGCCTGTGTTCCTCCAGAAGCTCCCTGAGGCGAGGAGCTCAGTGTAAGTGGTTTATTTAACCCAGGGTTGCTCAATCTTGTTTTCATTATCTCCCCTTTGAGGAATCTTTTTAGACTTTTCTTTCCATAATTGCTCCCACCCATGACATTTTAATACCATAGAGATACTGCGTATCTCTATGTGTACTGTATGTGTGTCTGGGCTTGATGTATAAAAAGAGTAAGATTTTCTTCACTCAACTCCATCCCCCAAGATCCACTTTTGCCCCCCTGGAGTCAATACCATCCCTGTTGAGAATGCATGATTTAGGAGTTGATTCCAAGACCAGTAAGTCAACTTGGGGAAAGTGGGAGAAATAGGACAGCAAAGAGAAAGTAGACTGTAAGGATGCATTCCCAAACAGGTCACCGTGGGGTCAATTTGAAGCTCAGGGCTCCTGGAGAGCCCTGGAATGCAGTGTAGGACCGCCCAGAATTATCCTCAAACTCCATCACTGGCTCAGGCCTGCTCCCAGGGGTATTTCTGTCAGAGAAATCCCTTGAACAAAAATGTGGGGTGTTTGTCGAAGGTATCTGTTTGCAAAAGGCCGCCCTTGGCAAGTGATGAGAATGGGTCCTGAGGAGGTGTGGACGGGGCACCAACAGTGACCTCTACATGTGTTCCTGTTCTTAAGTGAAGGAAATGTTGTGACTTGAGCTTCACAAAGGTTTCTGTGTTTTTTCAGTGGTTCTTAAGGAAAGGAAATCTTGTGGCCCAAGGGTCATGATAATTCTGTGGTGTTTTTCCCCCTCATTAATTTTTCATTTAGGATAGTCATTCAGGGAAAAAAATCTGGATTAAAAGTATCTGTAGGGCTGACCCGGTGGCATAGTGGTTGGGTGCGTGTGCTCTGCTTTGGCGGCCCGGGGTTGGCCGGTTTGGATCCTGGGCACAGACCTGTATACCACTCTGTCAGTAGCCATGCTGTGGTGGCATCCCACATAGAAGAACTAGAAGGACTTACAACTAGGATATACAACTCTGTACTGGGGCTTTGGTGGGGGCCGGGGGGAGAGGAAGATTGTCAACAGATGTTAGCTCAGGGACAATCTCCTTCCCCCCCACAAAAAAATTTGTAAATACGTCCATTTGGTGCCTGGGACCTAATGCTAGCTAATCTTTTTGAGTTCTTACTATGTACCAGGATTATGGGGTTCTCAAAAGCATCATAAAACTTGACTATTGTCTGCTTTATCCTTTGGATAAGGAGCTGTATCCTTGTTGAAATTATGGTGTGTTCACATATTAGTAATTCCCCACCAAATAAAACAGGAGAAATTTTAAATGCACACGGAGAGCTTCAGTCCTGCTGACACTCTAATTCTGAGTGGCTTTTGTGATACTTTCAAAGAATGGAGAATCTTACTAATTTACAACATGAGGAACATTCGCATTTTTCAAAACAAGATTAAAATAGATATTCCGATTGCTCTTACAGACACATCTTTTGTTGAGAAAATGGCAGGAACTTGGTTGTGAAATGCAGTGGCTGATTTCTACCCTCTGCCTCTGTTCTGGTTTCCTAGGGAAGTAATTAATGTTCACCTTCAGGATTCTGGGATGCTAAAGGGAAGGCTGAGATTTCTTCTTGAGTTCCTCTTTGGGGCCCTGATTTCAGCACCTTATTTGGGAAGAAATCTCATGGGAAAATCTTCATCCTTTGGGTTTAATATACATACCTCCACATATCTGCTGATCAAACTCAGGTATTCTGACGACTCATTCATCAGACATCGATTTCAGGCCTGGTAGATATCAGGCCATGGGCTCGGAATAGGAGCTCTGAGGATGAGTGAATCAGTTTCTGCCCTCAAGGGGCTCAAGGTCAAGTAGGTAAATAAATAATTGCATGGTGGCGTGATGCTCTAATATATGCAGATACTGAGTCCACTTTGGCTCAAGTAAAGTTGTCAACACTGTTTAAATGAGTCAGAGAAGATTTCCATCAAGAAGAAGTAGAATTCATCATACATACAGGGTTAAAGACCGTTTCTTCCTTCATTTTCTACTGTACAACCATGACTGTTTCTGTGTCATGCATTTAGAACTCAAAGGTCTGATTTATTCTCACACAAAAGGGAAGGTGCTGAAATTGATGCACGAGAAGGTGGGATCATAAAACCTCGAGTTGGGTGAACCCGAGGTGGGCTACTTAAAGAAGTTGAAGACTTGTTTTCTGGCTGGACATTTCATATGTGCAAACATCCATTCTTTGCAGGCCAGAGCCTGATGCAGCACCTGGCACACCAGCTACTCAGTCTTGGGTAAATGGACACAGGGCCAGCCCCAAGAGGTGTGCAGTTTTAAGTGACAGAAGCAGAAATGGATAGAGGGAAGACCTGCTTGGAGTCCTGGCTGTGCCATTTTTAGCTGAGTAACCTTGAGTGAACTATTTAAGCCTGCTTCCTCCCCTGTAACCTGGACCACGCTTATTCACATGGTTGTCTTAAGAATTCAATGAAATGACTGTAATATGGTCCAGAGCGTGGTTTTGGCTCATGGTCAGTATCTGATGAATGCTCTTCCCTCCCTGTTCTTCTGCAATCCTGCCAAGATAAAAACGATGTCAGTGGATGAAAGTAATGTTGAAGTTAATGTCACAATTTCTGCCTTAAAGCGATGGCTCTGAATATGTTACATTCTGTTAGAAAGTGTGAGTTTTGGCTGCTATTATGGTAACAGGAAGGAATTTACGTTGAAGGGAGGAAAAGAGGTGTGTAAGGGAAAGACGTCTGCTGCCTGACTCAAGTTTCCTAAGGAAGTGGAGATGCTGAGCAGAGCAGTTGCCCAGCTACAAAACATCTGATCGGTACTCCTCAAAACTGTCCTGGTCATCTAAAACAAGGAAAGACGGAGAAGCCATCATAGGTCAAGGGGGTCTATGCAGATGTGACAACTAAATGAAATAGGGTGTCCTGGATGGGATCCTGGAACAGAAAAAGGACATTAGGAAAAAGCTAAGGAAATCTGAATATATGATGTATGGACTTTAGTTAATAATAATGCATCAGTATCGGGTCATTAATTGTGACAAATGTGCCCTCCTAGTCTAAGATGTTAGTAATGGGGGAACTGAGGGCAGGTTGTATGGGAACTCTCTATACTATACTCTCAATTTTTCTGTAAATTGAAAACTGTTCTAAAAAATAAAGTTCCTTTTTGAAAATTTAAGTGGTGCGCTTTGTGACCTGAGGCAAATATGTAGGTCCCCCAGCCCATTACCTAGATGTGGAAGCTCGGCCTCAGGCAGATGCAATCGTGTCTCCCATTTCTCACAGTTAAGAGCTGAGATTTGCACCCAGGTCATGTGGTTTCAAGTCCCGGCTAGCCTTCTCGATTACTCTTTCCTCTGCCCTTGTTTTGTTAAGTGGTGTGCATGAAATTATGATTTCCCCAAGAGATGGTGTTCCATGGTGTGCCGTCATCTGGGTGCATCCAGGCCTCTTATGACCACTTCCAGGGGCACAGTAGGAGGGGACAATACATTTTCCCTTATGTGTCATTGACCAGGATGGGGTCACCTGCTCCCCCTACCTCGGATGAATGAGGTAAAGGCCAAGGGGACTACCCCTAACCCTGATGGCTTAGCCCCGTCCTGATCCACTCCCTGGGTCCGGCACATTGCCAGCCAGAAATATGGGGTTCTGTTAGGAGGAGAAAGATGGAAGAATGGCTTCTGGGTAGACACCCAACGTGTCTGCCATGTTGTGGTCACCAGGAGCCCATCCCAGAGACTGGGAATGATGACTGACATTATCATTGTCTTCTCTCCCTGTCATGTCAGTCCCCAGGCCCTGCTTCAATGGCTGCCAGGCCTGGCCCTCTGCAGAGGGGGGTTCTGGATTGTCTACTCACTGCCTTTCTCAGAGTGCTTGAGGGTGTGAGAGAAGGTTCTGGAAGCCCTGGACACACTGATGGGTCTTGCCTGTTGTGATATCCCAAGCAGCCCGCTGAGCCAGAAAGAAATGACTGGACGTTATTTGCTTTGTCTGGCAGAAGCTACTATAGTCAGCTGTAGTTCCTGTTGGGGGTGTGGGTGGGAGGCTGGAAACTGTAGGAGACTTCTCACTTTGTGGCCCTGCTGCCGACTCACCGAGTACCAGGAGGGAGCTCTTGTTGGGCCAAAGGTGGCCTAATGGAATGAACGCCCGTGGACCAGGAGATAGGATAGTGGGGCTGTTGTCCTAGACTCTTTGACATCATTCATGGAGGGTTTGCTGTAAGTGTGGGTGGATTTGATGTGGCTTCTTCCCTCAGAGACCTCACTGTCCAGACAGGAGGCAAATGTTCATGTGACCGCACAGGGAGGCAGGAGGGCCCTCGTAGCTGCAATGTGGGCTCTGTCGTCAGATAGGGGAGCAAATCCTCGTTTTGCCGCCTGTGCGACCTCTGGCAAGTTGCTTAACCTTCCTGAGCCTCAAATTCTTCATCCATAAAATGGGATAATAGGACCTGCTTTGTCGGACTGCTGTGACCATCGAATGGCATGATGGCTGTGAAGTAGCCAGCTCCATGCTGTTGATGGTAATGGTGACAAACAGCCCTCAAACAAGGGCAGGTTGGCACAAAGGCTGGAAGTCAAAACACAGACTGCTGTGGGTGGGTTCTGAGATAGGACTGTGGCAAGCTTCCTGGAGGAGGCAGCCTTTGATCCAGGCATAGAAGGATGCTTGGTGTTAGGGTCAGGCTTAGGACTGAAGGCAGAAACAACAACTTGGGCAAAGCCTTGGAAATGAGAAATGCGGTAGCTGACTAAGATGTGGCCATTTCCCAGTGTCTGTAGCTGGGGGATCTTTGGGTAGCGGGGCGAGTAGCTGGGTAGGAAGAGGAAATAGGAAATGTAGTTGGAAGGGTCAGCCTTTTTTTTTAACTGTGGAATTGTGGTGCAACCTAGGATAAGGAATAGCTATGTCTCTGTGCCTTGCCTTCTTCCCGGAAAAATTAGGTAGTTAGATACTTTTTAGGGTTGCTCAGTGGAGAAGCTGTTAGCATTATGGATGGACTGCTCCTCATAGAGCAGGAATGTCACACATTTTGCAGGATTTTCAGCATCCTGGGCCCTGCTCACACATGCCATTAGAGCTCCGGAGTATGATAAACCAGACCAGTCCCAGACTTTGCCAAAGGTGCCCACGGGGGTGGTAGCCCCCTCGGCTGAGAACTCCTAGCCTTTAAAGGCCGTGACTCTGCGGCTGATGCTCTGGCCTCAGGTTTCCACACTGTCGGTGATGAGTCAAAGGAAAAACACCTGTACAGGAGGCCAGAGGATTTATTATGCTTGTGGGGTTAGTGCCGTGTTTTTATGGCTTCAAGAAAGCTTCAATTGCTTTTTGAGCTGAAACAGTTTGGCTCAGGTAAAATACCTACATACATCATTTCAAAAGTCGGGGAAAGTGAAAGTGATCTGAACATAACACACACACACCACCACCCCCCTCAGTCCCCACGCCCCTGTGCGTGGAGTGTTAATTAGTGTCACTGCATGAAACAAATTAGGCTGGGGCCCTTGTTGCTTCCATCTGGAAAAAAATAGCACAGGGAGCTGTTGACGTGGAAAGTGGCAGAGTGGTGCACTCTGGGACATCACCAAGACGCAGACGCTCCCCAGCTGCGGAGCTCCCGTCCCAGGAGCTGGATGGGGAGGCGGGCATGTGGGTGAAAATGTGCCTGAGGGTTCACTTGGAGCAGGGGGTCTTAGCCACGCTGCGGGGTCTGAATCCCAGCTGGATGACCTCAGGCAAATATACTTCACTTGACTGGACATCAGTTTCCTCATCTATAAAATGGGATATGAATAGTCCCCACGTCACAGGGTGGTTGTGAGTATTACAAGAGTTAATGCAAAGACGGTAGGTACCACTGTGACGATGGTGACCATCAGTCAATGCCTCTAGGATGCTAGGTGCTCAAAAACACCAACTGAAGAAATGGCTGAATCCAAATAAGGGTACAGAGGGTCACAGTGGACCACCTAAGTGGGAGAAGTGCAGCCCTTCCTTCCATATTAATTTTTTAAAATTGTCATAAGATATACAGAACCAAAAATTTACCGTTTTAGCCCTAAGTGTACAGTTCAGTGGCATCAAGTACATTCACATGGTTGTGCAGACATCACCACCATCCATCCCCAGCGCTTTTTTCATCTTGCAGAACTGGAACTCTGCACCCGTTTGTCTTGGTCTGTGCTGGCTGCTATAACAAATACCATAAACAACCAACGTTTATTCCTCACGGGAGTGGAGGCTGGGAAGTCCAAGATCAAGGTGCTGGCAGATGTGGTGTCTGGTGGTGGCTTTCTTCCCAGATCATAGACTGCTGGCCTCTTGCAGTGTCCTCCCATGGTGGAAGGGACCAGCCAGCATCTCTCTTATAAGGGCTCCACCCTCATCAGGGCTCATCCCATTCATGAGGGCTCCACCCTCATGGCCTAAGCACCTCCCAAAAGCCCCACCTCCTAATACTGTCACATTGGGGGTTAGGATTTCAACATGAAATTTAGGGAGACACAAACATTCCATCTGTAGCACCCTTAAACAATAACATCCCGTTCCTCCCGCCGCCCAGCCCCTGGCAGTCACCATTTTTCTTTCTGTCTCTGAATTTGACTGCTCTAGGTACCTCATATAAGTGGAATCATATGGTATTTGTCCTTTTTTTTTTTTTTTGAAGATTGGCACCTGCGCTAACATCTGTTGCTAACCTTTTTTTTTTCCTTGTTTCCCCCAAAGCCCTCCGGTACATAGTTGTATATTTTAGTTATGAGTGCCTCTAGTTGTGCCATGCGAGATGCCACCTCAGCATGGCCTGATGAGTGGTGCCATGTCCATGCCCAGGATCCGAACCAGTGAAACCCTGGGCCACCGAAGCTGAGCACACAAACTTGACCACTTGGCCATGGGGCCAGGCCGGTATTTGTCCTTTTGTAACTGGCTGAGTTTACTTAGTATAATGTCCTTCAGGTTCATCCATGTTGTCACATGTGTCAACACTTACTGTATTTTTCAAGGCTGAATAATATTCCATTGTGTGGATATACCACATTTTGTTTATTCATCCATCCAGTAATGGACGCTTGGGCTGCTTCCTTCCACCTTTTGGCTGTTGTGAATAATAGGTGCACAAAGCTACACTCATGCCTTTAACCATGTCGCAGCTCCTCTCTGAGTGTCTTTGCTGCCTCAAGCCCATTTCATCTCCTGCTCCTTGGCAGGGTGTGGGGAACAAGGACCATGTGAGTACTGGGCACCCAGGTGACTACTTGCTAGCTGGATAACTTGAAACAATTCCTTTGTTCCTCTGGGTCTCCATTTCTTCATCTGCAAAATGGGGGTTTTATGTTTTTTTTCTTAAAGAGGGTTGAGAGAATAAAATGCATTGACTTACATAAAGTGCTTGGAACAGCACTGCCACATAGTAAGCATCGTAAAACGGAAGCTGCTACTATTATTGTAACATTCCAGGCACGTGACTCATGATTTTAATCTCACTATGACCTAGGGTGGACATTAGGAAGTGGAGGCTCAGAGAGGTTGGGTGACTTGCCCAGTGGCACCCAGCTGGTAGGCTGTGGAGCTGGATGGGAACCCAGATAGGCCTGAGTACAAGGCTTGCTTCCTCTCCCGGTCCTTTCCTGGGCTTTTCTCCCTGAGCTCCGGCGGACCTGGCACCCTGATTCATCCTGGATTAATCGCTGCCTTGGCAGCGTTTGCCATGAGTATCCCAACCGGATCGTGGCTCTGTGGCAGGCAAGAGCCACGCATGATGTGTTTTCTTCTAATCCACAGTGCCAGACGTGATGCTGGGCGAGAGGTCCATGTTTCATAAACACTGTTGACTAATCCCTTTGGCCTTACAGCATCCGAGCCAAGCTCCAAACAAAACTCAGATCTGAACACCGGCCTCGAAAGCTGCTGTTGGAAAACTGGCTTCCGTGGGCACTCTGCAAACATGCCAGGACCTGGGGGACCCTTTGGCGAGGTCCTGTACTCTGGTTGGGCCAGGTCAGCTCTCCTGCTGTTTCCTCAAACCATCTGAGCCGTTTAGCAGAATTAACCAGAGTCTGTTGTGTGTGGAGTGTCGCATATGTTTTAAGCCGTTGATTGTCTGTGTTCAGAGATGGCAATAAACAGATCAATAGGAATTGACTGGTTCTGGCCCAGCCTCCTGGAAGAAAGGGAGTTAGAGGGTTTGGAGCCAGTTGGCATCTGAGCCTGGGGGACTGGGGGCTCCGTCAGCCTTGAAGGGACCTCTTAGGCTGGTGCAGCCCCTGGTGTTGAGCTCCAGGCTCTGCTGTAAGAAGAGCGGAGGATAGGAAGATGGCTGTGTCATAGTCGCTGGCCTCAGGGGCCCCATCTAATGATCCTGGGCTGCCCAGCATCTCTGGCCTCATCTCCTGAAGTATCCTAATTTCTCTTCTGGCTTCCACTCTTGCCCACCGTTCCCCACCCGGAAGCCAGAGTTGTCCTTCTCCATTGTGAATTTGGTCATGTGCCCACGGCTCGTTGCCCTTCAGTGGCTGTCTGTTAATCTTGGCACAAAACGCACTCTCCTTCCCAGGGCACCCCAGGTCCTGCCTCCCCTGGAGAAGGGTCTCTGCTCTTACCATTTTCTCTGCCTGGAAGACTCTCCCTCAACTTGTATAAAATGGCTTCTTCCGTTTCCAGGGGGGCCTCCCTGATCAAGCCCTTCCAAGTCAGTCTTCACCATTTTCATATCTTTGGAAACACCCTGTCGTAAGCTGTAAGTTTATTTACTCATTTGTCTCCCCTGAATGGTGAGCTCCACGTGGGTAGAGGCCATGTCAGGTGCACTGGGGTGTCACTGCTCCCAGCTTGGGGCCAGCCTGTAGGGTATGAACGCACTGACAGAGTGGCTCAGACAGACTCTCTAGAACGTGTCTAGAGGAGGGTGAGCAGGATGGCCAGGGGGTGACCTAAAGCCTTGGTCTTGCCAGATAGATTGAGGTCTCTCTAGCCAGGAGGAAGGAAGGGAGGACGGCTGTGAGCCTTGCATCCCAAGTCTGTGGTTTCACGGGCCGGTGCCAGGAGCCATGTAGACCAAGTAGCGGGATCACCCGCTGACGTAACAGTCAGACTTGACTGCACGGGGACGGCTGTCTTGGAAGGAAGGGAGTGACTCATCTTTGCTGGAAGGTCCCAGGGGAGGTGATAAAACAGCACTTGGATGGAGTATTATTCAGCCTTGAAAAGGAGGGAGATTCTGACACCTGCCATCACATGGATGAACCTTGAAGACATCGCACCAAGTGAAATAAGTCAGCCACAAAAGGACAAATATTGCATGATTCTGCATAAATGAGGTGCCTGGAATAGTCAAAATCATAGAGATGGAAGGTAGAATGGGGGCTGCCAAGGGCCAGAAGGAGCGGGGAAGGAAGAGTTCCTGTTTAGTGGGGACAGAGTTTCAGTTTGGGGTGAGGAGAACGTTCTGGAGATGGAGAATGGTGATGGCTGCACAGCAATGTGAATGTGCTTCATGTCATTGAATTATACACTTAAAAATGGTTAGAGTGGTACATTTTATGTTACGTCTCTTTTTCCACATTTGAAAAAACAGCATTGGGCTGTGGTGTGAGAAACGAGGTACAGCTGTGGGTGTTTGGACCATGTGGTTTTAGACGTCCCTTCAGGGACTCCAGGATGTTCTATGAAAGTGAACCTCATTTGAAAAGGTTCCATCATTCTACTTTCCTGCCCAGTTGAGCCCCTTGACACTGCAGGCCAGCCGGACATTGTGCTCGTCCTGTTCTCTCTGCCTTCCTGCTGTTCCTGGCCTATGTGAGGGCCTGGGGACATCAGATCTCATCTCATCAATTCATTGGAGAAAATGGCATGGGTTAGATATTCGCGGCAGCTAGCATCTTCGGGCGTCTGCCGAGACTCTCTGCAAAGTCCTCTCCCTCGCTGCTCCAGAGATGGAGCCCTGTGCAGGAGGCCCCTTTCGTTCTGTCTTTGCCTGTGTTTCTGTTTATTTCATGACTAAATCTTATTCTCCCCTGGCCTTCTACTTGTTGACTGACTCATTCAACTTTTATCAAGCACCAACTGATGCCCTATGCCCAAGGATTCAGGCTGTGGGGACGGTCACACCAATAGAATTCAGTGTGTCTCCCGCCCCAGGGGGCACACAGGAGGGATGGATAAAGTCTGATTGGGATGGCAGGTGGATCAAGGAAGTCTTGATGAAGGAGGTGATTCTTGAGCCGGGTCTTGAGGGATGAGTAGAAGTTCTTCAGAAGGGCCCAAAACAAAAGGCATCACCCAGATTGCTTCTGGGGGTTAATTCCATCCCTCTCTGGAAAGAACTTTCTAAAGCAGCCCTTTCTTCCATCCTTTATACCCCTTTACAACTATACCTTTCTCCTCTGTCCCCCAACCCCCCGATCCCTGTTCCTCGCCCAGGGAGGGGCAGAGAGAAGAGGAAGGAAGTTAGGAACGGAGGGAAGGTTGGAGAGGTAGACTGCTCCTGAAGGACGAAGGTCAGGTGAGCTCTTCCTCTTCAGAGTCGCCTGCTCTGCACCTGGCTCCGTGGGTCTTTGCCTGTGGGGGGTGGTGTGGAGTCAGCCCCTCTGAGCCCATTGTCCCCAGACTTCATATTCATAAACCGTTCCTCACGTATTCTGTTATGAAGCCTGTGGCTGGAACTTGTGAACCTGAGATGGATTGAATCATAAGGACATTTTCCTGGGGGACAAGGGGTGCTGTCATAGCTCAGTGGGATGAGCCTTGGGGTGGGGTCTGGCCACTGGGCAATGGCGAATGTTGGGCCCACGTTGGACCTTACTTTTCCCATTTGTGAAACTTTAAGGCCCTCACTGGCTCTGACCTGCTACAATTCCGGCCCTGCCCCCTGTTTAACCAGTGGGAACGGGGGTGGACCATTGATCACTTGCCTCCCACATCTAGCCAGAATTTCTCCCACCAATCATTCCCTGATATCCCTTTGAGGACTTTCTCCTTCCCTATTCTTAACCATGTTGTTTGGCTGGGCTTAACCCCAGGTCCAACTCCAGAAGAGGATCCTCTTTGGAGTCAGCTGCTCAGCCTGCCTCCTCTGGCCCCAGTGGTGGGGACAGCAAAGAGGGTGCCACCCAGTCCGAGCCAATGGGAGAAGATGGTGAATCTGAGGACTTGGGGGGAGAATACCCAGCAGAGGTATCTTCTGTGGGTGGTGGGTGTGAGGGTGTGAGATCTGGAGCATCTGCTGTCATTTTGCTAACACGAGTAGGGGCCTGGAGAGGTGGAGAAAGGGGTAGAGAGGGGGAGGAAGTGACCACTTCGCAGGGCCTGAAATTGAAGGCAAAACCGTGTGAGCAGAGTGGGAACATCCTGCATGGAGGCTGGAGGGCAGGCAGTTGGGGATGCCGGTGTGAGGTGAGGATGGAGATTGGATGTGGCTGTCTAGACCTCAGTGAACATTTTAGTGTGACCCTAAGGCCACTGGGTTCCCCAACAGGGAGCGGCATGATGAGATTTGTGTTTGGTGGGGATGACTTTGCTGCCGAGTGGAGAAGGGATGGTGGCATAAGGACACATGTGGTGGTTAGTTCTTCAAAGGTGGTGGCTAAATTCAGAGTGGGGCTGTTGATGACGCTCCTTCCTTGGGCTAGGGAGGTGCGCGTGGTCCTCTAACCCATTGGATATCTGCAGCAGCTCTGCTCAACTGAATTGCATTGTCCCCATGTTGGAGTTAAGGAAGTATGCTCAGAGAGGTTCAGTGTCTTGCTCAGGGTCACACCGCCAGATGCAGCCAGGAATAGGCAATACCAAAGCCTACGCTCTCCCCACTGTATCCGTGGCAGCACATTGCACTCTCTAAACAGTGGGCCCCTTCTGTCTCCCACGCTATCTCTGCAGCCTTCGGGGCCGGGGTTGACATTTGTGTTTGAGATGATTTCCTTCCTGCTCACAATAAATGTCAAACTGAGTGATGGAAGTGATTCAGCAAGAAATAGAAGTTGAGGGGGGAAAAAAAAAGAGCTGTGTAAAAACATTTGCAAATGGATTAAAAATTTGAGTCCACCAGCTCATGCCAACATACTTGGAAGTTTGGGAGATATTTTTAGACCATGAAATCCAAATGGCACAGATCGTGGGTTGCAAAGATGGAAATGCAAAGAATAGTTCGCTAGCTGTGACCAGAGTTGCTCTGCCGAGTTTCTCCTTAGCTATAAAGTAGCAGCGTTCCAAATGCAGAATCCCCTGGATGCACATGCTTCCTCCTTTTTTTTCCCTCGCGTCTTTCTCTTTCCCCGTCGGGAGCCCCAGTGGCCAGCAACCTGTTCTTGGAGGCTCCTGAAGAGATCTGTATGCTGTTGGCTTTTAAATCCTCTTGACACTTTTGGAAGCCAGTGAAGGAGGCTCTGCTCGAACCAGATGAGGAATCTCAGGGTGCTTATTGGCTCATGGGCCCCAAGGACTATCAAGAGCAGGACCTAGTGAGGAGTGGGGCTTTACCTGGAGGCCAGGAACACCTGGAGCCGGGGACTGGAGGACTGCCCAGACCCGGCCTGTCATCTCTGCTTCTCTCTGCAGACTCTCCCCGCCGGGTGGGACATGGTCCCCCACAGCGTCTGAGCTTGCCCTTTCTCTGTCCCCGCAGAGGGACTGACCTTGCTGCTTTGGTTCTCAAGTTAGGAACTCGGTGCCCACTGCTGGATCCCCCTTCCCAAAGTGTGTCCTTGGGGGTGAGGGTCATGAGACAGCATGACAGCCACTGCAAAACAGGGAACAGTGTGGTTCCCAAGAAGGGGAGGAGTGTCTGTCAATATCTTTGACAGTAGATTTCCCCAGATGTCATTTATGTGTCCCCAGGCACTTGTCCAGATGCTTTACCTGTGTTGGCTCTGTTAATCCTCAAGACAAATGCACGGAGTCAGTGCAGTTAAATGGGAAATAAAAAGAGGATTTGATGACCGTGTGGGGTTAGTGGGATGACGAATGACATAGCATTGATAAGTTGCTGAGGGCAGTGTCCGGCGTGTGGTCCTTACTCAGCCTTAACTTCCTTTTCCATCCCTTACAAAGGTTTTCAGTTATTTTTATCTTTATCAAAGGAATACGCGCATGTAAGTCAAGCCCCAAATTGTACTCGCAGGTTTAAAATGAAAAGCCACAGTCCTGCCCCTTCCTGCGCCATCCCCACCCCCAATCGCAGAGGCAACCTCTTCTCCTTCTTTCTGTTCTTAGACTGCCCGGTGGGTCTCTCCACGTCTCTAAGTCATGTGGTTGGGCTGCTGTCTCTTGATGAATCAACTTTAGGCATTTTTATTGATTTCCTGTTCTGTCTTGGCTCCTTCTGGTTTATGTTCTCTTATCGTCTTCTCTCTTCCCCACTACTCTGCTCTGTTTCTTTAGTCTCAGTTCCTCCTCTTTCTTCCTGTTCTCTCGCCATCTCTCCTTCCTTTCCTCACACACCTCCCATCACTGTGTGATCCTTCCTGTTCCACCCAGAGGCGCCTCCTCCCCCACCTGCTCTCCACTCTCTTTTCTCTAACAATGTCTTCTCCATAGCTGTCTTCCAGAGACTGTTAGCATCTTTTATATTTTTTGTCAGTATCTTTATGATGACCCGTTCCTGCCCATTCTGCTGTGCATTCATTTATAGGTACGCTATCACTAATTTTTAAAAGCCTTTTTCTTGCACATGTTATCTTACGATGCCTTCAGAACATTCCCTGATGTAGTTTATGGATTCTCAGTTTGTGGATGAGAGAACTGAGCAGAAGGATTCTAAGATGGACTCAGCATCACATCGAGAGAGTGCGTACCACAGGCATAAGCTTGTTCAGGGCCAGGCCCCATCTGACTCACCCTCATTCCCCCCCAGCAGGGGGCCTGATCCTAGGAGAGCTCCGGAAATGTTGATTGAATGGGATCAGACAAAAGGGCACGTTCATCGTAATTAGATGCATTGGACATTCCTCTCTGCCTTTGCTATTTTGACTTCTTGAGGCTGTGCACATACACACTTTCTCCCACACATACCTCTCCCATGCTTCTGGCTTTAAATTCATCTCCGACGTTTTTTTATAGCTTTCTATAAATCCGGATTTCTGTTTGGGAGGCAGCCTGCTTGTAACAAGCCCTTGGTAGTTTTTGTCCTCCTGACACTCTGGGTAATTTATGGGCTTGGAGATACAGAACTTGCCTCTTGCACTGTCAGTGTTGAATATACATCGCTTCCCTCACAAAATAGCTTTCAGAGTTGCAGTAAATCCTCTGGAAATTACCCGGAGTTAACTACGGGTTGGTTAAGTGCCAGTAATTACGTGTTCCCTGGGGATTTCTGCTGACACGTGGATGTATGGCATTAATGGTGTCCCAGAGCTATAGAATTCTGGAGCTGGACGAGGCCTTTGGGATGAAGACCCTGAGCCCAGAGAGGGGAGAGAGTTTGCCTAAGGACACTCAGCTAACTAGTGGTGAAGGAGACCAGTGCCTGGGTCTCCTGAGCTCCATTGTTTCAGCCCCTTTGCTCTGTCCGCTTCCAGGCTGGGCGCCCTTAGGTCAAGGTGATGCGTGGCCTGATGCAGTTGGCCAAGCTGTTTTGAATAGCCCTTCCCAAATTAGTCACTAATTGGTCACTGATTTCATTGGCCACAGTTAATGCACTGCCTTGACAGGAGCTCGAGGTTGGTGACCCATGCTGAGATGGGGGGTGCAGAAGCCACTGCAGAGCCCTGAGGAAGAAACATGTACCAGAAGGTCATCTGGTGCTTTTCCTGCTTTGAGAGAGAAACCCTAACCTGGCTTCTGCTTCCAGATCCTCATCCCATAAAGAGCTCAGCATTTGAACAGACACGTGGTTAAGCGTGGCTCATCTCTGTCAGTGTCCACGGAGTGCATTACTCCGTGACCGGCATTGTGCGGGGTACCTGGTCCACAGGCACATGGAGGACAGGCTTCTCGCCTGGAAATTCATGGGATGTTTTACAGGCAAACAGAGAGGGAATGTAGAAAAACAGCCAAGTTCTGGTTCTGAAAGAACCCTGGGATTAAGTCAAGCTTTTGCTACCTGTATGATGGTGGGCCAGTCGTGGGGCCTCTGTGAACCTCGATTTTCTCATCTGTAAAATGGGGGTAGTTGGAGGGTTTAAATGGGATTCTGTAGGTGAACTGCCTGGCACGTGGTAACAGCTCAGTAAATGATATTGATAATGATTTTATTGATTGATCTTTTTCTGGTCATCGTAACAGTGGTACTAAGGGGCCCAGAGGAGGGAAAAGTTAATTTGGTTTGGAGGGCTGGGGGAGGTGACTTCACCGCCTTACGGCTCATGGGAGCCTCTTTCTTACTTTTTCTTAACATGATCGTTACGCTCCAGGAAACTCATCTCATTCAGTCTTTCGTTTTCACTCCAAAGTATTTGCGCTGGGCACTGGGCTGGGTGTGTGGGATATAGAAATGGAAGGTGATGTGTCTCCGCCCAAGTGAACTCAGAGTCCGGTGGGGGAGACAGAAAGGCGAGTCACTGTCCTGCGGTGGGTGGTGGGCACAGAGTGAAGGTGCCCCAGGCCCAGAGAGCTGGCCCTGCCCTCTCGCCCTCTGTGCCTTTGTCAGGCGCTGCCTCTTGACCTCCTCGCCTGTGGCCTGACTCTCTTCGTCTCTCAAAGGCCAGCTCTCGGCTTCTCCACGAAGTGACAGTGACACGAACGTGACAATGTAACGCCACGATTAAGAGCATTTGGGGCTTAGCTCTAAATCTCCATTTACTACTTCCCATGACACCAGCCTGTCCTTCCGCCTGTCTGAGCCTTGGTTTTGCAGTCTGTAAAATGGGCACAGAGTAGTGAGAATTACAAGATGATGCTGACTGAGCCCTGAGCACGTTGCCTGGAAACGCCTGGCGGTCTTAGCCCATATGATTCCTCGGAAACCCAAGGCCCCTGACAGCTTCTCGCCAACTAATTTCTTCTAAGACTAAAGCTCACTGTTTTTTAGATTACTTTGCAATTTCCAAACCACTCTCGCTCACTTTGTTTCATTGAATCCTCACAACCAGGTGAGATAGATGAGCAGGAATTATTTTCTCCATTTACATGAAAGAAACAGGCTGGGAGATGCTGAGCGATGTGACCACGGTCCCACTTCTGCTTGGATCTGAGTCTGATGCTGCCAAACCCCACACCCTTTGCTCCTACCATCCTGCAGAACGGCCCACAGAGCCACAAAGCCCTGGCCTCAGATGAGTTTCACCCTCAGTAACTGTGCTGACAGCACCTCGCATCTACCTAATACTCACTGTGTTGCCCATAGCATTCTTTAGAGCCTTACTTATTTTTACTTTCTTAATTTGTATGACCCTATGAAGTAGGTTTTATTATCTTATTTCTTTATTTTTACAAATGAGGAAAATGAGGCACAGAAAAGGGACATGACTTACCCAAATTCAAACCCAGGCTGTTGGCCTGCAGAGTCCTTGCTCTTATCCTGTGCACAGTGCTGTCTTTTTATTATGAATCTCTGCCGAGCTATTTGGAATAATAGTAATGAGTCTCTGATATTTGGTGTAGAGACCTCCAGTGGGGACAGGACCCATGAGGACACCTACTCAGAATTCCCAGTGTTCTCCTACAGAGTGTGGGAGCAGAGCTTACTGCTAGGCATGAGTGGTGCTGGCTGGGTGAGGGCAGGAGGCAGGTGAGAAAGCACCAGAAGGGGCATGGTCTAAACCAAAGCGGGAAACGCACTGTATCATCTCCCTGTGACAGTCCGAGGGCGGGCTGTGGAGCCAAACTGCCTGGGTTCCAGTCTCGGTTCTGGAACTTACCGGCCATGTCACTTGGGACAAGTTGCTTAACCTCTCTGTCCCTCCCAGGTCTCTGATCTGAAGAAAAGGGTTCCAAATTGGGGGCTGGTCTGTGGGCTTGCTATGAGGATTAAATTACTTGGTATTTAGAAAGCACTCAGGATATTATCTGGCGTTTGCTCTGAAGGTAGTAGTTAAGTAAATAAAGGAAATAAATAGGTGGGGAAAAGAGTCTCCAGGAGGCTAGGTGACTTCACCAGGGTCCTAAATGGGGCCAGAGCAGGGCACAAACACAGGACTCCTGGAACCCACCCACCATTCCCTGTGTCTCACTACTTGCTGCAAAATTGAGAAAACAGAACCAAACAGGATAACCTCCTTCCTTGGCGGTTCTCTGTGGTTTGAGCTGAGCATCTCAATGAAGGCATGTCGGGGGGCGGGGCGTTAGGGCGCTGGGGGGAAATGCATGGAATGGGCGTGGTGGTGATGGATCTTTGACCAAGCCCTTTTCTCCACGCCCTTTAGAGAACTCAGTCTCTCACTGACACGTGGGCATCTCTGGCCCAGCCCCTCTTCAAATCCCTTTGATTCCCATTAATGCTGTTTTTCAATTAAATTATTCTTAGCCCTAGAATCTATGCAATTAAAGAAGCAATTTTCTGGACTTCCCTGGAAGTGATTGCTTACCTGGTTTGTGGTGCCTTTAGCGGTGAGCAAAGCGGAGTCAATACTCCAGGGCCACCTGCTCTAATTGGTGGTGCTAGGGAGGAGAGGGGGCGATTTCCACTGTGGGGGCGGATTTGTGCAAAAGCTGACCTGACAAGAAAAAGGGCTAGTCAAATGCCAGTCCTCCCAGGCACCCTCCCCACTTTCATTTCCAAAGGTTATGCTCAAGCAGGTCTTAGAGATAGCTCCAATTTGTAATTCTAATTTCCTTGGAAATAGGGCTAAATAGAGCATTTGTCATTCCTCCCCATGTGGATTACCAGCCACGGATGAGGATTTATGGCCCGAGTCACTTCTGCCTCCCAAGGCAGAAGCAGAAGCCCATGGCTTGGGCAGAGATGTGATGATGTCTGAGCACAGATTCTGGAAGAGGGTATTGGGGGTGGGGGTGGGGGCTGGGTGTTCTCAGTTAAAAATACCTCCAATATATATATATTTTTTCTTTAAATCTGGAGGAGAGAAAAACATACCCTGCTAAAGCTTCAGGTTGCCTGGTTAAGGATAAAATAGGAAGCAGGAGAATGATGTTTAAAGGAGCGAAATGCTTTCAGCACCGTGGGAGTGGACTTCTGCCCTGGATATTTATTTTGGGAAGAGGAATGCTTTGACTTCATAGGGGCTCTTGAAGACTAGCAGGCCCAGTTCGGAGCACACGTGGCTCCCCCAGGCTGAGAGATGGAGCAGGTAGCTTCATGGTGAGATTGAATGAAGAGAGAATCTGGTCTATCTTGGTTGAAGCCGGTGTTTGAGAAGTTTGGTGGTGGAGGTTAGAGCCTGGTCTTAACAGCCATTTATTCATTCTGCAAATATATAAAGCACCTACTATGTGCCATTCTCTACACTGTGCACCAGGGGAGCCAATGTGAACCCAAAACCATTGGTTCTCTGATGCCCTGGAGCTTATAGGTAGCGGGGAAGACAAACATTATTCAAAGATTCACAAAACTAAATGCAAAATTACCGCCATCAGTGCCCCAGAGGAGAGGTGCCTGGTGCCTAAAGTTCCTTGGAGAATTCAGTGGGCTGTGCAGACATCGGAACCAAGATACAGAGATCGAATCGAGTTCACTTTTTGAGGTCTTTAGGTGTTGGGAGTGGGAGAGAGGGTGCTAGGCAGAAACCCTTGCTGCCAGTCTTGGCTGTGACAGGCGGTAGTTGTGACTTTTGGCAAGTCACTTCCCCTCTCCGGGCCGCAATGATCTCATCTGTAGATTGGGGCTAATCTGACCTGCTCCACGGTGGCAATGGTGGGGATGAAAAGGGAGGAGCTGCTGGGGGATATGGCAACCCAGGAGCCTTTAACAAGTGAGAAGCAGAATTCTGCTTTCTTCATGACAGTGTGGAGCAGAATGTGACAGTCTGAGCAGAATGTCACTCATGGTCCCTGACAGATACAGGCTTGATTTAGGGCTTGCCATGGTTTACAGGCTTCCCCCAACTTTAATGTACTGCACAGGGCAGGCCCTTCTCTGCTGCAGAGGAAGGAGCTGAGACGGGACCCCCCAGGGTCCTGTGGTTGGTAAGCAGCAGAGGTGGGGTTTGAACCCAGGCTGAGCAAGTGCAAAGCTGATGAGTTTTTTTCTCAAGCCCGGCTGCCTGCCTGGTGTGGGGAAAAGGCCGTGTCACTTCTCTGAGTCCAGTTTCCCGTGAGTGAAGTGGAGATCTGCACTTCACAAGGGGGTGGTGAGCGACAAATTCGGGCATTCATTAGCTGTTTATGGTGCGTGACCTTGCTTGTTTGTGCCAAGCAAGGCTCTGGGGACAGGGACAAGAGTGAGGAAGGACTCAAAGACGACTTCTCTGAGAGCTTGCATTCCGGTGCAGGAGGACAGACAACAGGCAAGGAGGTGAGCGAATGTATAATACAGTGGAAGGTGGTGAATTCTATGAAGAATTCATCCAGCCGGGGAAGGAGGAGGGAGCGTGGCAGGGGGTCACTTCAGGCAAGTTCTCTTGTTTAAGGTGACTCTGAGCAGACTTGACTTGAGAAGTAAGGGAGAAAGCCATGTATATTAGTTATATGGCTGTTGTAACAAATTACCAAAAATTTAGTGGCTTAAAACAACACAAATATGTTATCTTACAGGTCTGGAGGTCAGAAGTTTGAAATGGGTCTCCCCGGGCTAAAATAAGGTGTCGGCTGGGCTGTGTTCCTCCTGGAGGCTCTAGGGGAGAGTGTCTTTCCTTACATTTTCCAGCTTCCAGAAGCTGCCTGCCATCCTCGGCTCACAGCCCCTTCCGCCATCTTTAAAGTCAGCATAGCGTCTTCAAGTCTCTAACGCTGGCGTCTTCTGCCTCCCTCTTCTACTTTAAGGGACACTCGTGATGGCATTGGGTCCACTTGGGTAATCCGGGATAACCTCCTAATCTAAAGGTCAGCTGATTGGCAACCTTAATTCCATCTGCGGCCTTAATTAGCCTTTGCCATGTAACCTAAATGGTACAGGTTCTGGGGACTAGGACATGGGCATCCTTGGCCGTAATGGAGGCATCTTCTCAGTAACAACTGCTAGGAGGGTCTGGCCAATCACTTTATCTCCCTGAGCCTCAGTTCTCCATCTTTAAAATGGGTATAGTTATATCCATGCATCATGGATATTTATCTCCCTGAGCCTCAGTTCTCCATCTTTAAGATGGGTATAGTTATATCCATGCATCATGGATATTTATCTCAGTGAACCTCAGTTCCCCATCTTTAAAATGGGTATAGTAGTATCCATGCCTTATGGGTCTTCAGAGAATGCTCTGCTGCAGTATTTTAAGGCACCAAATCTACCAGTGGTCACCATTAGCCATAGGAGGCTGGGAATCTTTCCCGTTGACTCAGGAAGCATTTTGCTCTTCCCTGATCTTTGTCACTTCCTGTGTGAGAACTGGGTGATACTAAAATTTTAAAAAGCTGTATTAACCAGACAATGAAATTCATTTTAAATTTGTGCTAGACACACTTCTTATAATAGTATGAACTTTCAGTTTCCATTAACCTTAATAAAGGCTTAATAAAAAAATCTAAGTTTGACTATTATACTTTTAAAAGGATTAAAAAATATTTTATAGAAGTTTAGAGAAGCAAAATCAAAACTGTATGTGAGGGGCCGGCCCCATGGCCGAGTGGTTAAGTTTGCGTTCTCCACTTTGGTGGCCTGAGCTTTGCTGGTTCGGATCCTGGGTATGGACCTACACACCACTCATCAAGCCCTGCTTTGGTGGCATCCCACATAGAAGAACTGGAATGACCTACAACTAGGATATATAACTATGTACTGGGACTTTGGAAAGGGAAAAAAGAAAAGAAGATTGGCAACAGATGTTAGCTCAGGGCCAATCTTCCTCAAAAAAAAAAAAACTGCATATGAAATCTACAACAAAAATGACATTCCAGTAAAATAAAAGGGAACTGAAACAAGGAGACAAAAATATTTGCCTGGCTCGAAGAAGATTCATGTACGAATAATCCCCAAACTAAATTCTGTAGAGGCTGTATTTCTGTTCACTAGGAATCTAGGCATAGTATCATTTGAAGAGCAAAGTTGAACAGCATACTACTGTTTTTGGTTTTCCTCATAATATACCAGAATTAAAATTTGAGAGAAGAACTTAAATACTCCACGTAGATCTCGATACGGCTTAAGAAATGCTGAAAGTGACCATCAGTGCTGGTGATTTATATGATCAAGTTAAAATATTTCATAATATCATCTGGGATTCCAATTTATTGTATGTAACCCCTTACAGTGTATGAATGTGGTCATGGAAAAATCAGGGTTCGTTTCCAAAACTAGTATTGCTTTAGGAATTTTGTTGATAATTCCACTTGCTCCTGCCTCAGCAGAGTGAAGCATCTCTAAATTAAAGTTAATTAAAAACTATCTAAAAACTACGTTGACTCAAGAAAGGTTGTCTTTCTTGGCATTTTGTCAATGGAGCATGTATGATATGAAAATCTTAATTATAGAACATAATGCATTTGCTGAAAGCAATTTGCTGAAGGCAAAGAAGTTTTGTAGCATAAATATGTAATAATTATGAATTGTTTTTTAAAAAGCCATTTAATAAATTTTGATTCTGCCCCTTTCAGGGGCCAACTCGCAGCCCTGGGGCAGGGGTGTGGAAGCTGGCGGAGGTGGTCCAGACTGAGTGTAATGCCCCGTGATGAGAACAGGCCTGCGGGTGGACAGAGTGCAAGGAGCCTTCCTTCTGCATTGAAGTTCCTGAAAAAATGATCTACACTTGCTTTCCTCTACTTCCTTAGGCGCCTCTTCATTAGTCAGTCTGAGTTTGGATCCAGTTTGAGTTTGGGCAGATGGCTCTCAGTTTCTTTATCAATAAAGCAGAGGGAACAAAGGCGAGCCCCAAAGTTGCTGTGAAGATGACACACAGAAGGTCACCTGCAGTGGCGAGGATCATGTGGACTGAGGCTGGCATCCCGGTGCCTGTACTTGCTAGCGCTTGCTTGTGCTCTCTGACCTTTAATTCCACATCTATAAGGAGATCACCACTGCCTCTGCCTTACTCGTGAGGATCAAAGTCAAATGACACGGTGGTCCCCAGCATCCGTTTCCACATGTGAAGAACCCCACACCTGTTCATGCACTCATTTATTCATTCGCTATTTTATTCCATGGGATATTTGAGTGTTGATTATGTGCTGAAAATATTAACACATCAAAGAATCAAATACTAAATAATAAAGTCAAACAAACAAATGAAATAATAATTACCAGTGGAAGCATTGGATTGGTGGTCCAGGATGCCCTTACATTGCTCCTTGAGCTACTGACATCCTTTCCTTTCTTAATTATTAGGTTATGGGCCTGTGTCCCCTCCCCGCCCCATGCTGGTCTGTCCTTGCATACCCAGCACTGTACCTTGGAACTTGGTGGTGATCAGTAGATGTTTATGGAACAAATGAATCCCGTCCATGTGAGGCTGTAGGTCCAGAGAGCTGAACTTTGGGGCGGGAAACTTTTCAGACCTAGAAAAACTTAGAGGTTCATATCAGTTCCATGTAATAGTGACTCCTACCCGGTCTCCAGGGGCTGGTTCCTGGGTCACCCCTTTCTGAAGCCTCCTCTTGTTTCCATGGCGCAGTAATCCATTTTTCTGTCACCTCTTCCAGCACTGACTGTCAGTACTGGACATCATGTGATATTGTCCATGCACAGTTCTTCCATCTAAGGATTGCCCCACGAGCATCCTGTCGGCCCCTTCATCTTATGAGTTGGCTTCTAGAAGTTTCCTGCATTCAGATTCTTCTGATTTGACTTAAAAAAGATCTCAGTTGATTTAGAGTAAGCCACATCTTAGTTTGAAGGATACCTGCATAATCTCAAAAAGTAATTTAACTTCTCTAAGCCTCAATTTCCTTTTTGATATAAGGGGATAAAAATATGTGCCTTAGAAGGTGATAATGACCACATGAGCAGATTCATTCGTTCAGCAAATGTCTATCAACCATCTGTTATGCGCAGGCACTGTTTGAGGCACTTGGAATATATCGGTGAGCAAAAGAAAGAAAAACAATCCTTTGGAATGAGCATTCTAGTTGGGGAGGCAGAAGATAAACATAACAAATAAGAAAACATTTTAGTATGTTAAATGGTAATAAGAACTATGGAGGAAAATAGAGCAGGATTCGGATGATGGAAAGATAGAACACAATTTGGCGATTTTAAAATGCCATGGAAATATGAGTTTATTTTGTTAAGTATATACAAAACAAAATAGACAATTCGTCATACTCTCATCAGCTTCCAGAAACTTCTAGAAAGACAGTGTCCAGCCTCCCACACATTGATCAAGTTCCCCAGGTGATTTTCAGAAAATTAGAATGCTGTGTTGGTGGTCAGAGATGAACACACACTGGTTGACGTGGAAAGAAAGCTGACCCAAAAGGAGATGGAGAAGCATCGGGCTGTACTCACTCCTTTTCTGTTGAGTCAGAACTAGCTCTCACGTCAGAACTGGGTTGTTTTCCACAATCAGCTGGCTAGTGGGAGCTTTTCACTGAACTGGGAACTGGGAGGGGGCTAAGGATCCAGATGAGTGGCGTTGACTTTTATGACATCCCGATCCAGATGCTCACGGTAAAGTGTGAGCTCCCCTCCTGGAGAGTCAGGATGTTTGCTCAGATTCTCCTCCAATAGGATAAGACCCTCACACTGGGGACTTTGGGCACTGAACAAGCCAATGACTCTAGTAACCCCGAATGGGGGCTCTTCACCCACCATGGAGAAAAGACTATTTATCGTCTCATCTGACCCAGAATCTGGGGTCATGCAGTTGCTATTTCTGTTTGTGTGTTCTTTTCTTTTCAACTGGTGGCAGATTATTCTCAGCATGACTGGGCCACTCGTTCAACAGAGACTCCTTGAGCACTTCACCTGTGCCTGGCACCATGGCAGCCACGGGGGATAAGAGCAAGAGAGGCCTGGATTCTTGCCCTCATGGAGCTTTGAGTCCAGTGGGGAAGAAAGGCATTTAAATTAGCAGCCGCAATAAAGCCCTTTGAAGGGCAGCCTGTCTGGCCTGGAGGACAGAGATAGGGGGTGAGTTGGGAGAGGGAGGCAGCGGTTAGATTACAGATGGAGCCCTAAGATGCCTTAACAGACTAGGGAATGTCTAAGCAGGGGAGTGAGGTGACTGGATCTGCATTAGAAGGGTCACTCGGGCTAGTGTCCAGTATGGAATGGAGGCACAAGTCGCTGAAGGAAGGAGACCAGCCAGGCAGCTATTAAAGGCATTATTGGAATACTGTTGGAATGTAGGAAATTGAGCGTGCCATAGCACCTAGCTGGAAATTCTCGATTGACTTAAACTCTGGACTCGAAAACAACATCCGGTATTCGGACAGGTTGCAGTTTCCTTCTGTGTTGGGTTTTTGCCATGGTCATTATTTATTGCCGTAGGTCCTAGGTCTCTCAGCTGGTTGCATCTCTCCCACCGGAAAGCTGGGTTGCAGTGGATTCCTACCCTAACGCTGATTAGTTCAATTCCAGTTCACCCTGCTAACAGGCACTGAGGGCCTGCCAAGGGCCCCAGCCCATCCCAGGGGCTGCAGATAGAATGATAACGTAGAACACGCTCCCTTGGGAATGTGAATTTCTGTTTCAGCTCAATAGAGAATTAAGGGGAGAGTTTTGGGCATGAATCAAGTTAAGTTAAATGAAATTAATGAGTGTTTTACCTGTGCTTCTCAATATTCCTCACAACAGCCCCATGAAGTAGATTTTATTAAAATCACTTTAGAGAAAGAAAGACTGATGCCTAGAGAGATGAAGTCATTTGCCTAAGGTTGCACTGTTATTGTGGGAAAAATGAGACTGAATCCAGGCCCCTGGTTCTGGGTAGAGACCATCGATGGAAAGGACTGGGCCCCTGCCTGGTCAGAGAACACAGACTGGCCTCATGTGCCCTCCCTCTTGGGTCTCCGTGTAAAGTGGCATACTACCCAGGCTGTTGCCTCTCTGGCCCCCAGCAGGGATGATGAAAACGCTTTTCAGTAGGACCATGACAATGAGGCATCGCTAGATGCACCCTCAAGGCATCACTTATTCCCTCCTCCAAGTCAGGGGGCTGTGGAGCCACCTGGTAAGGATGACAAGCAACACACGCCTCAGTCCATATATCTGATTACGTGGGGACCCTCTCTGGGGTGAGTCAGGCTCCATTATCCTGGTGAACAGAAGAGGCCAGGTCCTGTGGAGAACGCCTGGCTTTGTTGGACATGCCGATGGTGAGCCCTGAGGGGAGCCAGGCCAGGAGATGCAGGATGATGGTGGACTCCCTGGAGATCAGAGCTGGCCAGGGAGGCTGTGTCCCCTGACTGAGGAGGAGGAACCTGGATCGATATTTGGCTGAAATGTCATAGCAGGCTCGAAAGCCTGGAAGTAGACAACTGACTCTTGCCATCCCCAGTCTCTTTGGATCCTGAGAGAATGTGATTCTGATGTGAGTATAAGCAGATGCGGGAGCCTGGTCTGGTGATGCCTGAAAATGGTCCTTGTAGTGATGAGGACACGACCCTCTTAGGGGATGTAGGATGGAAGAATCCTGATATGTGGTATTTCAGGTTTCAAGAGATGCCAGTGGCCTCTGGAAGGCTGGGACAAACTGGATTTGGCGCTACCTGGGGGCAGTCTGAGGAAAGAAGGTTCTAGGGCCTAATCCAGTCAACATGGAGTAGAGCATGTGTTGTTGTCAGGGCCTCAGCCAGAAGGTTACCGCTGTGCCACATATCCCTGGGGCAAGGGGAGAGAGTCCGAGGTTGGTAGCCAGGAGAGTATGTGGACACGTGAGGGACAGTAAGGCTCCTACTGAGCCCTTTTACTGATGCCCAGGGGAGAGCAGCAGTGAGCACTTTGGGATGGGAAGAGGATGGGGAGGGGAGGGTAATTGAACTATCTCTGATATGGATTCATTTGTTAGCCTCAGAGTTTAAATGGAAGAATCTTCCTACTGCTCTGGTGTGGGAGGAGGAACACCAAGATGAGCCAATACTCTCTCCACCCAAATGAACTGTTGCAATGCACCGGGAGGTGCCCAGGGAGCATTGATTCCCCACTGATTTTCTGGCCGCTGCAGGTGTTCACCCTCTGGGATGGAGTGGGTTCTAAACGACTGAGGACTTCTGCGGATTCACGGACTGTGACCGTTGGAAAGGCCCTGGCAGGTCCCCTGATTCCCTAAGCTCCTTGATTTCACACAGGAGACAAGCATCCGAGTCCAGGGAAGGGAAGTGCCTTGCTCAGACTCATATGGCAGATTGGTTGAAGACTCAGGCCTGGAGTTCGGGCCTTTTGACTCGATTCGGTGACCCTTGCACACTGAACTGTTGAGAGGATGCTGTAGAAACGCCGGTTCAACAGTTTCTAATGGGCCTGCTCATTTGAATTGCTTGGGCACCTTGAGAATCTCTGATGGCTGTCTCCTTCTCCACCTTAGAGATCCTGATTGATCGGGTCCGGGATGGAGGCTGAGATCAGCGTTTGTTTTTCATCTTTTTGGGTGATTCTAGTATGTCCCAGGACTGAGAACCACTGGCTCAGTTAAACTAAATCCAAATGATGCTTCTAAGGGAAGGTCTCAGTGGAGATCTAACCAGAGCACACATTGAACATGATTTCTGGGAAGAAAGAGCTCATAAAGGATCAAGAAGACTCTCTGGTTGAGACAGTCTCTGAGTGACAGTCAACTGCTCAGGGAAGGCGAGGCCCTTATGCTCTCTGCCCAGTTCTTGGCACAGGGCGTGGCAGGGAGTCGGTGTTTGGGCATTGATAACTGCTTGTTGAATGAATGAATGAATGGGAGCACTTTATTCTGGAAACCATCTAAGGCCGTGAGCGGAGGAACTCTTTGGGCAGGGTAATGGGAAAACTCGCGTTCTTGGGACGATTTCGTGACGTGACACTGAGACAAAACCTTTGACTGTGGATCTAGAAATATTTGTTCTTTGGAATAAGAAAAGAAAATCAGTGTTTAAGAGAATAAGGTGTGTATTGGGTGGATGGAGTCTCATATTAGATGACTACTCTTCTGTTTTCAACACTTCTCCCAATTAGCTGGATGACCGTGACCATGGGCTTGTGCCTTCTGCGTTAGTTTCCTCTGTCGAATGAGGATGCGATGATGCCTCCACTTCCTGCCTCACCCAGCACCCGTATGGGATGTCTGCTGGGAACCAGGCATGTGCTTGGTGCTGAGGCTGCAAAGGTAATGAGGAAGGTGCCTGCTCGCCCATCCACTCCTTCATTCCTCGCTGACAAGTGTGCACTGAGTGCCCACGGTGTGCCCCGCACTTGAGCTGGTGAGGATCAGAACAGACAGATCTGGGAGAAAGTGCATTCAAATAATGTTTGGAAAAATATAAAGCATTAATCCAAATGCCAAGGTCACCCCCAACTGGATGGCCTGAAATGGCAAATCCGGCCTTCAAGAACTAAGCTTAGCAGTCCCTTCAAGGTCTTCCTGACCTACCTCAGGAGTCCCTTCTTTTTTCACCTTTATCATATCATATCATAATGTTCCATTTGGAAGCCTGTTTCTTTCATCAGTGCGTAAGTACCTATCGGGGAGGGATGGCGGTCTCCTATTTCCATGTCAGCTCCCAAAACCCAGTGGGTGCTTAATACCTGCTCATCTAAATGAATGACCATAGTTCTGTGCTGATGGGAAAGGTGTTCTAAAATGCATTTAAGTAATATTCCTGGTGAGGTCTGTGCTAAATATTTTGACAAAATATGAATTTACATATATAATTTAAGATGGGCATACCTTGCTGTATCTTCCATTTTTAAGATGTATTGAAGGAAATCACAAACCTGGTAGCATTTGAAGGGTTAATCACTTTTAGTGAACTGTAGAAAGCTGTGGCGTGTGTGTGTGTGTGTGTGTGTGTCTGTCTGTCTGTCTGTCTTTTGTCTGGGGTGGTGAGCAAGAAGGGAATGCTGACTCATTTCTAGGTGCTGGTTTCCAGGGACCAGAGGCTGTGGTTGCTATTTTAAATTGTTTGTGTTAATTATTGTAATAATGTTTTGTAAATAAGTTGCCTTATGCAAAAGTAGCTTAGAGGGTGTGTTTCCAAGGAATTTTGGACTAGCTGTGGCAGTCATTCCAAGTTGGAAAAGACTTCTCTGAAGGCGGAAAAAACAGAGAGAGCATAGATAGCGGAAGGACTCTGCTGTAGAGAAAGAGAAAGGATCACAGAGAGGAGGAGGGGGTGGAAGGGAAATGGCACAAAGAGAGCGACAGAGCCAGGCAGATGGAGAAAAGGAGGAGGGAAGCATCGAATGGGGAGACAGACAGTGAGAGCTGAGATGCAGAGATGGAGACAGATGGAGGGAGAGACCGAGCTGCAGAGGGCCAGAGACATGGGTGGGGACACACACCCTCTGGGGTCGGGGACACAGAGGCAGACCCCCTGGGAGAGACTGAAGGAGAGAGGGCAGGCCCAGGGAGCATCCGCAGGCTGAGGCGCGTGAAGATATGGACATGATTGCTAGATAGATCGTGGCCAGGAAGCAATGCCTATAATTGGCCCATGGGGAATTTTTAATAAAATCTTTAAAGCGATTAAAGTCCATGTTATTGAAAAGAGATCTGGGGCTCTTTGCTGAAGGGGGACCAACCTGGGCTGTTTTCTCCTCCTGTGCTCAGCTGTGTGTGGGAGGGTGAGGTGGGTGGAGTTGTGGATGTGCTTCTCTTCCTCCTGCCTGTGGCTGGGCTGGGGTGCCCCCTCCCAGGTAGTCAGGAGGGAGTGTGCACAGGGCCCAGCACAGGCCCTGCTTTCTTTGGCTTGGCTACCCAGATCCCAAGTCTTGCCAGAACAGAGGCTGTTATTTTTACGTTTTAATTGCTGTTGCAGAGAGCCAGTACCATTTGCAGCAATTCTTTCCTTCCAAGGCTTCCTTTGGAATCAGACCTGGTAGGATTTTAAAGGTTAATCAGGAAATAGTACAGTTATCCAAGGGGATAGTCCAAGTGGTTTCCTTCTCTCCTCCTTGAGATCAGTGACCTTATCCTGGCCCCTCACTGTGATGCGATGAATTAGATTAAAGGAGACAGAACAAGAAAGAGGAGGTGGGATCTTGGAGACCATGTAGTTCAGTCCTTTCATTTTATAGATAGAGAGACTGAGGCCCTGCAACGGGGACTGACTAGGGCCCAGGGCTCTGTGTGTGAGGCCAGTGTTTTTTCTCCTCTTGAGGGAGGGAGGGACCTAAGCCATTATCCTGCCTCCTCACCCACTCCCTTTCCAGTGGCAGACATCACTAGTCACTCACAGGCATCACTGATCAATCATGATGCATTGCTCCCACAGCCTTCTGAAGCAGTGCTTGGGGAGCATCAAGAATCATTTAGATTCTGCCTGTGGCATGAGTCCTCTTTCGTCTCCCTGCACCCGGCAGTGCTCTCCTGCTGGCTGTGTTTATCTTATGTAGACAGCTTTACAGTTTTAATCTGCGGTCCACTATCCACTGATTCATATCATGTTGGAGTTAGACGGAGTCCAGTCCATCCCTTCTCAGGAATCCAAGTTGTTTATGTGTGAAGGTCGGGGAGCAAGAAGGAATGGATAGTCCAGGCTCAGTGGTTATTTATCTCCTTGCTTTTCTGTTTATTTTACGTCTTTGGGGAGCAAGGGAGCCTGTGTAGTTAGATTATAGCAATTTATGTTTTGATGCTTTGCAAAGAGGGTTTTATTGTTTCTGGGAAGATGAGGAAACCGTACTCAGAGAGTTTGGCCAAGCTCACACAGCTGGTGTCTTAATCCCCCACTTGGTGAAGGAGGGAGTTTGGACGTAAGGTTATGGGAACGGCTGACCACACGACACCCAACGCTGGACAGATGAGATGGAGAGCAGTTTCTTATTCCCACATGTGCAGCCCTGGGGGGGCCCCTGGCTCCCAAGGGAGGGTATGATTGGCTCCCTTGAATAATTCTGTGGGTGGGCGGGGAGCTGAAACCTGCCATTCAGGGGTAACCAGGGGCTTTGCCTGGTCCCCTGACAGGCGGGCTTGTTTTCTAGGAGACCTTATCTACAGGAGTGGAGTAGGGAGGGCGATTTGCTATTTGCCTATTTCAGCCCACCCCCCGATTTCACCGGGTGTCAAGGCAGCTCATAATATTATCTAATTTTAGGCCTTATACCACAGCTGGGATAGCAGAGCTGGAATTTGAACCCAGAGCTGATGACTCAAAGCCTGTGCTCTTTCTCATCCCACCACAAGGGCTCTTGCCAAAAGCTCACTGTGGAATCAAATACTGAGTAAATTTTTTTTGTTTTCTTTTTTGGTGAGGAAGATTTGCATCCATTGGTAATCTTCCTCTTTTTTTTGCTTGAGGAAGATTAGCCTTGAGCTAACATCTGTGCCAGTCTTCCTCTGTTTTGTATGTGGGTCGCCACCACAGCATGGCTGACCAGTGGTGTAGGTCCACACCTGGGATCCAAACCCACGAACCCAGGCTGCCAAAGTGAAACGCACAAACTTAACCACTTTGCCAAGGGGCCAGCCCCACGTAAATGGCTTTTCCCGTCTTCTCGTCTTGTCAGTCACTCAGTGCTGCTTCTCTGTTTGTATTTCATCACACCTGGGCATTGTTTAAGGATAGAACTCATTTCCTTCTCAATTTCTCTTTGTATTTGTCACATTGTGGTGGTTGGGAGAGCCACAATGTTCTAAATGAATTCAGGCATTGTCTGAGAATGAGAGAATGAGGTGAGCAGTCAGCGGGGCTGAAGACAGCCAGGCGGGGAACACAGATTCATTGAACTGACGAAGTTGTGCCCCACTTAGATTGTAGCTCATGACCGTGCATACAGATGCACAGAGCAGGTCCCTGAGCAGATGAGTACACACGCTGCCAACCATGTTCAGGCTTTAGGACCGAGCCCCGCAGGGGTTCCTTTAAACAACAGACGTCCCCAGGCATTTAAAGTAACACTCCAAGTACCTAACTGCTTTACACACCGGGGTAGTTTAGGGGTCACAGCTGTTAGGAAAGGGGATATAGCACTAGTTTTTGGGTTTTTTTTTAATTGTATGTAGACATTGAATAAAGACGTGAGCAATGATGATGGTGACAGATCCGATGATGAAGGCTTCTGCGGAGTGTGTCTGTGTGTGTCTCTGTGCTAGGCATTTCCCTGACACTTTCTCCTTTGCCTTCCTGGGGATCTCTCAATGCAGTTATTATTGTCACCGTTTTTAAGGTGAAGAAATTGGAGCCCAGGGAATTTAATTGTCTGAAGTCACACAGCTGGCAAGGGATGGAGCCGCCGTACCACTTCCCTTCTCCGGTGGTTGTAGCATGAGAGAGGACGTGTCTAAGGATTTAGCGCAGTGTCTGGGGTGCGGGACGCCTTCTGTGCGGTCAGCGCATCCCTTTGTCTGACATCATGTATTCTGTGTCTCTCCGTGACGATATGGCAAGTGGAGGGCAGGTCCTTGCTGCAGACCCCGCGCTGCTCTGCTTTGTGGGCAGAGGCAACCTGGATGGGAGTGTCGTCACCCAGCACTGGGCTCACGATTCATCATCTCCACAGGTGCCTGGAGTCCCCAAGTAGATCGTTGTAGTGGGTTGAATGGTGGTCCCCAAAAGATGGGTTCTAACCCCCAGAGCCTGTGAATGTGCCCTTATTTGGAAAAAGGGTCTTTGCAGAGGTAATTAAGTTAAGGATCTTGAGATGACGTGGTCCTGGATTACCTGGGTGGGCTGTAAATCCAATGACAAGTGTCCTTACAAGAGACGCGCAGAGGAGAGCCACTTGGAGAGAAGAGGAGAAGGCCACATGAGGATCAAGCAGAGACTGGGGTGAGGCAGCCACAAGCTGGGGGACAGCTGGAGTCACCAGAAGCTGGAAGAGGCGAGGAAGGGTTCTCCCTTAAAGGCTTCTGAGAAAAGGAGGCTTTGCCAACACCTTAATTTTGGACTTCTGGCCTCCAGAACTGAGAGAGAATAAACATGTGCTGTTTTAAGCCACATGTTTGTGGTCATTTGTTATGACAGCCCCAGCACACTCATACACCCATCATGTCTCAACACTCCCTTCTACTGGGGAGGGCAGCAAGATGACCCGCCCCAGTGCCAGGAGCCCTGCACTCTTGCCCTGTCTGCTGCTAACGGGCTGTGGGTCTTCGGATGGTCTGCTTTCCCTGCCTCAGTTTCCTCATCTGTAAAATGGGGGAGGGGTCATGAGCTAATAGAGCAGGGTGACTGGGGTGGAGGTCAGAATCCTCTGAGGTCTTGGGACTCAGTCATCCAGGAGCTGCAGCGTTCCGAAGGGGATGGGGGCTGAGGCACAATGAACGTGGGAGGAAGGGGGCAGGGGCCAGCCTGCCTGCTCTTTGGGATATGGCAGCTGGGCACAGCCACCGGGCATCTGCCCCCATCCGAGTTGCCGGCTAGTCCTGCCCTTTTGCCCTCGCTGTGCTCAGAGACAGCTCTCTGGGGCGAGGGATGGGGGTCTGCCAGCCGCTAATTGGGACTGGCTCATTCCGGTCAGGAACAGCCGTTTGACATGGTGGAAAAGAAAAGGAATAACAGCAAACCCTCTGTTTGAGATGATTTGACTTCAAATGATGAGAGACACATTTGGGATATTCTTGCAGATTTTTTTTTTTTTTTAAATCCCAGAAATAATTCTTTTGACCTAGTTTTGGTCGTGCTCAGGATGTGATTATCGTTAACTGAGCTGAAGTACAATACGTTTTTCCAGTGTCTCTGAGTCCCCTTCAGAGCTCCCTGTAGGCTCCAGTCTCAGTTGATAGACACGGTGAGTAAGGGTTCGGCCCCACCTGAAACCTGAGCAGGTCAGCGGGGCTCAGAGGTCAGGGCTGTGGGCTGTGGAATGAGACTGTGGCTCTGCCACTTGTAGCTGTGTGACCTTGGGTAAGTTATTGACCTCTCTGAAGCTCAGTTTACTCAGCTGCAAAATGGGGAGAAATGTGCCTTCTTCACAGGGATCCCCTCGTTGCATCTTCACAACAGCCCTGTGAGGTGGGAGCTGCTGATGACCTCGTGTTATAGATAAAGACCTGGGGTCATGGAGAGGTTAGGGAACTGGCTCGTGGTCTTGTCTCATGGCCATGGAAGGGCCAAGCTGAGAGTCTGGCTCGAGTCTGTGTTCTTGACCACTGCCCCTCCCTGCCTTTCCTCGTGGTGTTTGGTAGTGAGATTGCCGTTCGGTGAAAGAAGTTAAGCCTCGCATGCTCTGGGAGTCTAGAGGAGGGAGAGGTCGCTGGAAAGTGGACCTGACTCAGTGTAATGGGATCAAGTCCTGGAACATGCATGCGTGTCAGGTGGACAGCTTTACTGTCCTTTTCCAGAAAGGGTTCCTTGTGGTCTCTGCCAGCGATCGTGGGCTGTCCAGGCAGCTTGTTGTCCTGCAGAGGGCGTGCACACTGTGTTCTCCTCCTCCACACAGGCTGCAGAGGGGGATGCGGTAATACCCTGTTTTGTCAGACCACATCAAACAAAGAATTCTGGCTTCCCCCTGCCCCTGGAGAAGGGGCTGGCATCTTAACAATGGGGTACCTAGAGCGCGTGAGTCCTGGGAAGGGGCTCCCAGTTTGACCAGGTGGGGTCTCCTGGGCCCCTGTCTACGTATCCAGTCTCGTCTCCCCCCGGGGGGTTGAGGGAGGCGGGGGAGGGGAAGGGGACCTCCAGGACCTGCTCCTCCCATATATGCTGTTTCATGACTCCGTGCTTTTGCTTATGCTCTTCCTTCCTTCCTTCTCTCTCTCCACCATCTACCCCAGCGGTTCCTTTGCTTTCTCCAGCCTTGGCTTAAAGATCCTTCACTTCTTTTCCCAGGCAGCTGAGATTCTAGTTGCGGAGACAGACAGACACACAAATAAACAGACAAGTAGTTATGCATTATGACTTGGAAACAAGGAGCTGGGTGAAATGGAGGGTGGTGGGAGGAGGCATCCCTGAGACGTAGCTGTCGGATGAGGAGTCAGTCAGGCCCAGGCCTGGTGCTTGGGCAGAGTGGCTGGTGGAAGAGAGCCTGGTTCTCAGAGGGACCGTGCTCCGGGGTCCTGAAGTAGGAAAGCTCGCATGTTGTGTTCCAGGAACTAAAGGGAGGCCAGAGGAGCTGAAATGTCATGCAGAAGGGGGAGAACAGCAGGAGGTGGGTTTGGAGGGGTACACCAGCAGGATGGGGAGTTTACATTTAAACGTAAGTGCAAAATGTATGCTTTGGGGTGACCCCTTTGGCTGTTGTGTTGAGAATAGGCTTGGAGGAGACCAGGTTGGGGACCACAGCAGTGATGCAGTGGGAGGTGACGGGTTGAACTAGGGCGTGCTGGGTGTGAAAGTGAAGGGAAGTCGGAGCTGTCTAGATTTGTTCTGGAAGTAGAAGGAAGGGAAGAGTCAGGGATGCCTTGCAGCTCTCTGATTGGAGCAACTCTGTTAGATGGTGGTGCCATTTCCTGCAAAGAACCCAGCTTGGAGGTGAGATCCAGGGTGCTGTTTTGGACACAGTAGGCGTTCAGTGTCTGTGCGGTGTCAGCTGGTGCGGGCACTGAGGAGGCATCTGGGTGGAGGAGGCAGGAGCCCTGAGTGGAGCTTAATGACCTTCTTCTCTTCCTGATGCTGCAGCCCCAGAGCTACCGAGCTAATGGTCCTACTGGAGGAGGGGGAAGGGCGGGGAGTGCGACACAGGCACTAGGATGATGACTTGAACCTGGGCCCGTCCTGGCTCCCCTTTGGGAAGTGGGACCCACATTTGCCCATCTTCAGGATCCGGGCCTCTCTCCCATTGCCTGTTTTCAAAAACAAACTTCTTTTGAGATTCTGCTTTCAGATCTAGATGGAGGTTCTCTCTAGGGCAGTACCTCACATCGTGGTCTTATCTTTTGCATGTTCCAGTTTGTTTCTGCTTCCTCAGGTTTATTCCTCATCTTCTAGCTTGGAAACTATGTTTTTGTTTTTGTTTTGTTTTGTTTTTTTGCTGAAGACAGAATCACCAATTGAGGTGAAAGAGACCACTTTCTCCCTTTCATCTGTTATGGGCTCACTATCTGCCCCAAGCTAATGCCCATTTGGCTTTCCATCGGCCTCCATAAGATTATGCAACACAATTCTGGTCATCCCTGGTGTCTTTCCTCTGCTATGGGTTTGCATTTTCCTCTTGTTTTTCTTACAAATTGGAAACACTTAACCATGTCTCGCGTTCCTTTACCGCACCTGCCCTTTTGTAATTGGTGGTTATCCGAGAGCATTTCCCAATTCCCACCATTGCTTTATTGAGACTTCTTATCAAATTATTAGTGACTAAATTGTCAGAATTTTATTCGCTTCAAGCTTTTCTTGGACTAGGGTAAACTCCCATTTTACCAAGAGCTTCTGTGTGCCAATCACGTGCATGAGTATGTTTAGTCATCAAATACCTTACAATATATTATTATTCATAATACAGATACAATGAGCACAATACTGTATGTTATATCCATGCATATACATGTATCTAATCAGAAAATTTAGCGAATACGCCAAGGCACTTCTCAGTAAGCACGTTGACTGTATCAACCTTTGAAACCTTCACTTTGTCACTTTTTGTTCAGACTTCCCACTGGAATGTACCAGCCCTGCCTTCCAATTTACCTTTCAAGCGTCATATTTGCCATTTGGATTAAAATGCCAATTTATTCCATGTTAACCCAAGCAACACTTTTTTGAGCACCTACTATGTGCTAGTCTGGGAGCTAGAGTTACAGAGGGAAATGAGGCACAATTCTTGCCCTGGCCAATTGTAGGGGCCTCTGTGCTTTGTTTCAAAAGATCCGAAGCCTCAGTGGGAGAAGTGGGCATTCTCCTCGCAGCCCCCAGGAACACAGGACACACTGGGAGCTCAGAAATATGCTGTTTCTGCAGCATCATTTATCAGCACATCTTGAGTACTCTGTGGTTTGGTACAAATTAGTTATTCACAGAGGCACAAAGCAGTTAAATAAACTCTTGTGCTTGCCCAGAGAATTCTTCCCTCCGTGAGTCTGTGCTGACCGCAGTGACCTTCCTTAAACGCTGCCTGGGATCTGGTTCATCTCTGCCTTCTTTTGAGTAAAGAACACGGCCCACGCACTTCCGGGTGTCAGCCCAGGAGACATCCAGTCCTAGTGCTGGATGCTCCCACCTCAAGGAAAAGGGACAAGCTGCAGATGTCACCAGGCTGATCTCCTGGCTGTGACAGCCCAGAGGGTTGACCAGCCGCCCATCATCTGTGCCTGTGACACTGCGGTGACGAGACTGATGATTTCTCAGACACATCAGAGCTTACCTAGCCAAATATTTGTCCCCTTGGGTGGGTGCTCACGTATTGCGCCCTGGCAGCTCTGTTTGTTTTTTTTCTTTGAAGAGACAATGGCGTGTTTGGAAGACCACAGGCTCTGCAGTCAGACATTACTGAGCTCAAATGCAAGCCTCATCAGTTATTGTTACTGATGTTGTCTTACGGTGTTGCCTTGGGCACACCACTTAACAGTTTTCTAGCCTCTGTTTTCTCATCTGTAAAATAGGCTAATAATATGGACCACATAAATTTGTTTTGAGGATTAGAAATAAAACTGATACAACATCTAGAATAGTCCCCTGCATGTACTAGCCACTTGGAAAACAGGTGTCTTCTTTCTTATCAGCAGAGAGCATCCTGTGAGGGCACAGGGGGCTTCAGTGGTGGACGTGGGTGTGCTCATGACCATCCTTTCTCTGGCCTCTCTGATGGTTTTCTTGGCAGGTACTTTGAGAAGGGCCTTCTGTCTGGTTCCAGAAATCAGGCACTCAAGGTGCCAGACTTCCTGTGTGCCTTTTGCCTCAGTGGAATCACAACAATCATACAGAGGGAGATAATACTCTTAAAAGCAATATTCAAATGAAAACTATTACACTTATTATTCAATTTTACTAAGGTTCTATCTTCCACTGTGACAGTGACCAGTAAACTCAGAAACCAACACAGAAACTCTAATAATTTTCAAGAATATTTTTACAGCTGAAAATCAAGAGGAAAGATGCCTTACTGAGGTTTGGGTAAGAGCCGTGTTGGTCAGCTGGGAGCTTGCGAGGGGAAGGAATTTCTTCCCTGTTCAAAGGGTGCTATGATGCCTTAGCTCTCAGAGCATTCGGACTTTGAACTCGGAAGCATCTTACAGAACTTTCTAGAACAATCCCTTCTCAGTTATCCTGACTCCCCTTCTTGTGTTTCTGCTGTGTGCTGGTTTTTATCTCTCTTAACCCTCACGAAGATGCTCTAAGGTAAGTGCCGTCATGGCCACTTTACAGATGAGGAAACTGAGGCTTAAAGACTGACTTGCCTTATGTCACATGGCTTTGAAAGGATGAATTCAGATACGAACCAAGGTCTGACCCCAAAGCCCACTCTCCGCCACGGTGCTGTCACACTCCTTACCTGCCTCCTTACAGCCATCTATGTATTTAATTTAGCAAATGAGGAGGCTCAAATGCAGAGTGTCTAATAGATTTATCCTCACCTTGCAGCCAATTAGAAGCAGAACCAGGCTAGGACCCAGAACTCCTGACTCTTACGCCTGCTTTTCTTCTGCTCCCGGCCTCGCCTCCCCCGAGTGCGCCTCATTAAACCCACACAGAAGCCGGAGACAGCTCCTCAGCTCCGTCTCGGTTCCCTTCCTTCTGGCTGCCGGTCCACGCCAGTCCTTTTCGGAAAGCCTAGGATCTGAGCTTATGTTTCTCTTGTCCTCGGGCATCAAAGTAATTGTTTCCTCCTCGTTTTCCTGTGGGACACTCAATGTGGGTAATAATGCTGTCGCTCAGGGAAATCCCAGCCTCAGCTTTGTTCTTCCAAACCACCATGTGTCAGAGGTGCTGAGTGTCACTGTGGTCATGAAAATCCTTAGAGATCAGGATACCTAGCCCTGATCTAGGTGGTTGCAGGACATCTCGCCTGGATGCTCATGCAGGAGAAATATTCCCTTAGATCATCAACAGGAGCGTTTTTGCGTCACTGATCTTGGGTGGGTCATGACCCGTCCCTGGGCCTCCAGTCCTCATTCTTCCTTCATACAGGGCTGGCTCATGGATGTGCAGACCTCTGTCCTCTCAACTCCAAGGGGACAGAAAGAGAACATGTCTTTCCCATTGTCGCCCACAAAGCTTGCAGAACTGAGTTTCTGAATGGCTGGTTTGGGGCCTGCAGGCTGGGAGGGCTCATTTTGCTTGCCTTCCACTAGGAAGCCAGTCCGTTTTCTTCACAGTTGTATCCTTCCTAACTCAGCACAGGGCCCGGAATGAATGAATGCATGAATGAGTGAACAAATGACTTTTGCCCAGGTCTTAGTCACATGACCATTCCTAGGGTGTGAACTGCCCCCTCCCCCACCACAAGGAGTATTCCTGTGTCACCAGCACAGGGATCATATGCAGCCTAGTCAAAAAGTGGCTGTCTGCCATGGCTGTCTGTGTGCTGAGTATTCTGTTTGTCCCTCCAAAGCCATTCTCTGCCTGCTGTGTATCCACAGGAGACTACGCTCGTGAATTTCATCAGTGGCTCTCTTGCCTCTGACTTCTGCTTGTGTGCAGACAATGCAGGCGCCAGTGGTGGAAGATGGGGGCCCAGGAGCTGGGTGAGAGGACTTGGTTCGCTCCTGGTGGACTGCTGGGGCCACAGCTCCTGCTGGGAGCCCTCTGCAGTCATGGTTCCCTGGTTCCCTCCCCTTTGCCTCTTAGGCCCAGAGGTGGTCACAGTTCTCTGCCATGGACAGTCCCAGGGAGCTTTGCCCTCCCTTGTTGATTTCCTTAATCCCCGCCCCACCTTTGTAAATAGTCTCTTGATTAAATTTTACGCAATTCCCTCATTTGGGTCTGGGGGCCCTGGACTCACAGGGCCTGCCACCTGAAACAGGGATTGGATTTGTTCTGCTGGCTTCTCTGGGCACAAGGAGGACCACATAATGGTGGTAGTTACTTAGTCATAGGTTGGTTGGTTTGTTTGTTTGTTTGTTTTGAGGAAGATTAGCCCTGAACTAACTACTGCCAATCCTCCTCTTTTTGCTGATGAAGCCTGGCCCTGAGCTAACACCCATGCCCATCTTCCTCTGCTTTATATGTGGGACGCCTGCCGCAGCATGACTTTTTTGCCAAGCGGTCCCATGTCCGCACCTGGGATCCGAACCGGCAAACCCCTGGCCGCCGAAAAGCGGAACGTGCGAACCTAACGGCTGCACCACTGGGCCAGCCCAGTCATAGGTTTGCCCCTGGAGAACTGTGCGCTTCTCTGTCCCACACTCTGCCACACTCATGTCCTCACGCATGTTAGCCCCTCTGCTAGGACTCTGTCTCATCCAGCGGGGAGCTCCTACCCTGCCTTTAAGTGTCCCTTTGGCGATGACTCCCTCAACCCATAGTTTCTCCAGCTTACCTTTTCTCAGAGCGGACCCAGCCCAGGACGCCACCTCCGCACTGGACTGCGGACCCCTTGAGGGCGGGTTCCCAGTCCTTCCTCTCTGCGGCCTCAGAGCCTCATGCTCAGTAGCTGCTCCATTAACGCATCCCTTAAATGCATCTGTGAATCATTAGGCGGCTGGTAAGTTTGGAATTCTAAGAAGGCCGATTTTAGAATTCCAACAAGGAGGTCCAGTGTGGAATTTTAAAGAGAAGGCAAAATGTATTGGAGGGCTGGCTCCATGGTGTAGTGGTTGAGTTTGGTGCGCTCCACTTGAGCGGCCCAGGCTCACAGGTTCGGATCTACACCTCTTGTTAGCCATGCTGTGGCAGCGTCCCCCAAACAAAGTGGAGGAAGATTGGCACAGATGTTAGCTCAGGGCTAATCTTCCTCAGCAAAACAGCAACAACAACAAAAAAATATAGTGGGAGAGATACCATCTTAGCAATGAGTATTTATAGATCTTAATTTCTTCTTTTGAAAAGGAAAATCCTTTCTTGCTTAGAAACATCAAGTTCAGAACACAAAAGCAGCTTGAGTGTGTCAGGACATCTTGTTCCCGTGGATGGAAGGCATTTTGAAGTAGAACCAGCATCCCCCCGGCCTGAGTCCTATTTTGGCTCTGCCACTGTGATCTTGGGTGGGTCACTTGACCGCACTGAGCTCTGGTTCCTCTTCTGAGAAATGAGAGGCACAGCTGGGAGGCCTCTAGCAGCTGGATGTCATGTGTGTGAACAGCGTGGACCAGTGTTTCTCAGACTTATTCATCATCACCCCTTAAATCAGCATATAGACCTTTTTTTCTAATCCTATCAGATTTTAATACTATAGATCTACTGTATGTTCTGTGGACCTCTGAAGGGCCTTGGACCATGGTTAACAGCTAAGATATTTTTCGCTTCCCGAGAACCAGCTTTTGCCCCATCCGGAGCGCATGGTTTCGGTGGTACTTCCCTCCATGATGGCCAACAGGACTGCCCAGACCATGGTAAGCACCAGAGCCTGGAGGTCCTAGGCCCAGTCCCTGTGGAGAAGTCCACAACCTGAGAGGAGTGCAGAGAGAAATACATCCCCTCCGAGGCTGCGCTGGTCGGTCTGCAGAGCGGCAGGGGTCCCTGTGCCCTGTCACTGCTAGGACACGAGGAGGCTGGGTGCTGCTGCTCTTGGGTTCAGCAGCTGGGGATGGGGCCCCGGGGATCCAGAGGAGGGTGAGACTCAGTGCCTGCAGTGAGGGAGCTCTCAGACAGGGGCCTGCGTTCTCTGGCTGTGTTGGAAGGATGCCCCGGGCAGGACTCAGCACTGGGGTGTGGGTGATGCGCCTCTGGTGGACGCCTCATGCTCACTTCACTGGGCCAGGCTGGAGGGCGGGCTGAGGAATCCCGCTGTACTCAGGCTGGTGGAGATGAGGCCCGGGAGCAGGGCTGGAAGGACGCTCAGGTTTCCGGGGTGGGAGGGAAGGACAAGGAGGAAGCAGCCTGGAGTTGAGGTCCAGGCGGTACACAGCTTGGGGGGGAGGCTGAGTCCACCCAGGAGGTCCCCCGCCCAGGGATTTCTGCAGCTGCTCTAGCTTTGGTCGCCTTCGAGTTCATTTCCCCTGGTGAGGTGACACCATCCGTCTGGAGAACACCAGAATGGCCCTGTGGCCCTGCCAAGTATCTTTTTTCCCCTCAACTTTATTTTTTTATTGGGATAACATTGGTTTATAACATTATATAACTTTCAGGTGTACATCATTGTATTTCGACTTCTGTTTAGGCTGCATTGTGTTCACCACCAAAAGTCTAATTACCATCTGTCACTGGACATGTGTGGCCCTGTACCCTTTTCATCCTCCCCCCACCCCCAGCCCCTCTGGTAACCACCACTCTGTTCTCTGTATCTGTGTGGTGTTTGTTTATCTTCCACATATGAGTGAAATCGGCCATTAAAAAAAGATGAAATCTTGCCAACGAGGATGGACCTTGAGGGTATTATGCTAAACAAAATAAGTCAGAGGGAGACAGACCAATGCTGAGCGTCTTCAGCAGAGCTGACTGCAGCCCCTCCCAGGCGGTGGTTTGGGGCTCGGAGCCCTGACTGCATCTCTGTTTGCTCCAGGCTTACCGTTCCTTGTTCTTGATTTAGCCTTCCTCTCACTTCTTATTTGCATATTTCTATTTTTCACCCTGGTGCATGGACTCTTGTCAGCGACCCCAAATCCTGTGTGCAACAAGGAGGGTCACAAATTCACCACAAGCATCATGTCCGTTTCCTGGCTAGATTCTTTTGCTTCTCACCCGCTTTTGTTTTTATTCTTCTCGTAAATGGATCGTGCCAGTTGTCCCTTCTCCTTTCGCATGATCGGTCCATGAGGTGGACCAAATAGCTGCATTGGGTTGAACTCCTGGAGAGTTCCCCTCCCTCTGCTTCCTCCCCAGCTCCTGCCGTCTCTCACTGCCCGTCCTCCAGAATCATCCATTCAGCCATATCAGATGTGACAGGGCTTCTCTCACAGAGAGGCTGCTGGAATAGCAGCTGCATTTGACATGGCTGGGGCTGGCGAGGGCTCAGAGTCCTCCTGCCTGCTGGTACCGCTCTGAAGGTTAAATTCAGAGGGGGAGGGGAGGCCAGGCATTTCCCAGCTCTGCCGAGGGCATCCCTCCCTGGGCTTTCCAGGGCTTCCCTGCTCCCTCCATGCTCCTCCCTCTTGCTGGGAAAAGCACACCTCCTGGAGAGCAAGGAACCTTCAGGACCTGGGGCTGGGTACCTCACCCACTGCCTGGCCGATTCCTTATCAGTACCTGGGGATGAGCTATCTCATACCCTGAAGGGCTGTTGTGAAAAATAAATTAAATCATATAGGTTAAGCTCCCGACAGGGCGTGTTGTGGGAACTCAATATGAGGTAGATGCTACTGTTACTATTAATTATTGTTATTTTGTGTCATGGGACCTGAGCCCAGTAGTCACAGGGGCTGTTTCTGCAGGCTGCACCCGCTCTGGGAGGCTGGGGCAAGCATCTCCTCGGGATGAATAATTCATCGCCAGTCTCCTTTGCTCCCGAAGCAGCAGCTCCTGGCAAACACTGCAGACAAATTCATTTGTCATGGGTGGGCGTGCGCGAGAGAACAGATGGGATTCCCCAGTCACGTGCTCCTGCAGACAGCGTGACACAGACGCGCAGAGGAAGCCCTGCTTCTTGGAGGAGACAAGCAGAAACCTCAGCCTCTGAAAATGGATGCGGTGGAACTGCTGCCTGTGCCATATGTGGCAAAAGCTTTGTTCTCTTCTGGGAGGAGAGGGGTATTTTCCATCCCGCCGTGTCCTTGACAACGCTTGACAACGTCTCTTAACCATTGCGGCACACGCATCTCCTGGGAATTTATTTAATTCATTCCACAACCATGCTTTTCATTCCTACTGGGTTCCAGGCTCTGTGTGAGCCCTGGGAGAACAGAGATGAATGGAGATCCATATAGAATGTTATGGAAACTCAAAGAAGGGGGTTTCTCACATAGAGTAGGTATTTAATAACCCTCTACTGAATTAATAAATAACCGCTGACTGAAAGCTACTTAACCCAGCCTGTGGCAGTCAGGAAAGGTTTCCTAGAGGAGGTGACAATGAAACTGCCGTTTGGAGGGTGACCTGGAGTTTCTAGGTGAAGTAGGCTTTTGAGGAAGACATGAGGAAGCAAGGAGTTTTCAGAAAACTCTGAATAGATGAATGTCTGAAGTATGGGCACCAACCACCTCTTGGAGGGCCTGGCATACCTTGCCATGTTGGCATGTGATCTGGTGGGAGCCACTGACAGGCGTTGGGTAGGAGAGGAACTTGATGTTATTTGTATTATGGCAAGAGTACTCAGGCTGCATTGTGCAGGATGGGTTGAGGAACGGACATTTGGAGATGGGGAGATAAGTTTGTTTATGTATTCATTCATTCATTCACTCACTCACTCACTCATTCATCCACTCGTCTTTGTTATGTAGCAAATATTTCTCAAGTGCCTAGTGTTTGCTACACTGAGAGGTTTCAGTGGGGAGAGGAGGCCACACAGCTGATGTGCTGAGAGGAGAGGGTTGGAGAAGCCAAGGCTGCCTGTTGGGGCAGATTAGTATCCCTTTGCTTGAAATGAAGGAGGTCAACAGAACTAAGCTCTTGGTCCGGTTGGAACCTGGAGCTCTCTGTTTTGCAGGTGGGGTCCACCCATAGGTGTTGCATCAGCCCCAAGCCTGCTGCTGGACAATGGCTGGCAGTCCTCTACGTGCTGTCCTGAGGCAGGGGAGGTGCCCATGCTGTCCTTACTTGGCTCCCAGAATCCCCCTGGGGCATGGTCATAGCCTCTCACCTGTTCTGGGAGCCCACTGGGCTCCTTTCCCATGGCTCTGCTGTCTGTTAGGCTGAAGGCTGGAATGTGCATGCAATGCACAAATGTACACACCTCTCCTACCTTCAGATCACTCAGGTGGCCAGTGATGTTTGCAAAAGGATTTCTGTTGCATGCCTAAAGCATTTCAAAACCCTGAGGTCTCAGTTGCACCCTGGTTGGGGATGGCTTGGTACCCCTTTGGGGCCGACATGTCAAATCTGCTTCCTCCTCTTCTGAGATTCTTCCTGAGCATCTTTTCCTCAAAGGGCTGTGCTTTGTGGATCACCTGAATCAGAATCACCTGGGATGAGGGTTAAAGGGCAGCTTGCTGAGCCCCAGGCAGACTTACAGAATTAGAATTTCCTGGGGGAAGCCAGGGAATTTGTACTTTTAGTCACCACCCCTGGTGGTTCTGAAGCTCTTTCTTGTCTGAGAAGCACCATTTTAAAGCACACAGCTTTTTTCTCAAATCAACAAGGGACCACGTTACACACCTGCCATGTGCAGGCACAGTGGGTGCCCGGTGTGGTGCAGTGGGCTCATTTCATTCTTTCTCTGGTCCTGGAGGATGGTGGAGTGAGTCCTCTATTTACAATTACTAAGGGGTGAAGCTGGGCTTCACACCCTGGCCATTAAGCCCTATAAATGTCTTGATGTGATGATGGCACTGAATTGGTACTCAGACGCAGGTGGGGACGTGGTTCATTGAACAGGACAGAAGCCTGGGGCACAAGCAGCAGCTACATTATCATCCCCAGTTGCCTATTGCAGCCCATGCTTGGGAGCTGGGGCTCCATGCCCCCGTGAAGCCTTGGCAGGCCCGGGGCTTATCTGTGAGCTCAGACAATCAAAAGTCCTGCAGTCCCTTGGCGTCTTGGGGAATGCTCTCATTTTAGAGCAGTGTGCCCAGCCCGGGGCTGCCTCTGGCTGCTGTGGGTGGGCACGTGGAGAGGAAGGGAGGTGGGCAGCAGGAGGCCTCTGCATGTGGTCCTGACGTTTCCCTTCATTTTTCTCTGACCGTGGCAGATATTAGGAGCTGTGGCCTCCTCTCGTGGGCCGTTCACAGCTTCCTGGGGACTTCCCTCACCCGCTCCTGTCCTCCAGTCCTTCCACCTCCTGCAGTGCCTCTCCAGGGCTGTCCCCTCTGGCTACACTCCAGGGCCACCTCCAGTGTCTTTCTGCTGAGAGAGCCTTTCCAGCTGGCAGAAGCCCCATGAGCATCTCTAGTCCCACATTCCTCCCTCCCCATCCCCACATCGCCCGCCCCCTGGGAATCAAGCCTGCTGGACCACACGCCTCACCATGGTTGGAGGCAGTTACTCCACAAATGCCCCCTCTTGCCCTGCAGCTTCAGCCAGCCCCTCCCCAGTTCGCTTTTCATCCTGTGTCCCCAGAGTCAGGACACACACACGCACATACACGTACCCTAGGTGGTCTCTTAAAGCTCTTCTCACTAGGTCTGAGGTGATGGTGGGTAAAGCGCTCCCCATCCCCTCAAGAGCATGTTGAATTCACAAAATGCCAAGAAATTTCTTTTTAAAGAAATACCCCCTCTCATTTTCTCCTTCTCAGGTGAAATCCTTCTATGTACGTGTTTACAGTAGCTGGTGGGCTTGGGTCTCACAACCAGTTTTCAGCAGCTGAATCCACGCAGCCCTGCTTACCTGTCCTAGCTCCCGCCCCTGGAAACGGCCGCCCCTCCAGCACAGCAGCACCTGCAGTGTTACAGCCACAGGGCTCCTCAGGCCTGTCCGCCACCTACCAGTCAGAAGCTGCTGGAACAAGATGCCCGGGTGCTTTGTATGCACAGCAAGGTCGGGGAAGCTCTGGTCTGTGCCTCCCTTTGAAAAGCTGGGGCACGTGGTAGCTGTTATATGAGGACCTGGCCGAAACGGAGGCAAAAGAGTCTCATTCTGCCATGTGCCACACTATCTATAAATTAGCTAAGCGGTCTCCAGAAATCTCTCGCCCGAGCTACCCTGTATTGCCCTGACCTTGGCATTCGTAAAGCTCAGGGTATCCCAAACTTGTTAGTAAAATATGACTCTGAATTTCTGCAGAGCTGCAGTTAAAGGTAACATGTCATATGCTACCCAGCTTTCTTTTAAGGGCCTACATGAAGACACAATGATGCTGTTGCTGCTGGCGGTTACTGGGCACTTACCGTGTGCCAGGCACTGGGACATACTCTATACACAGTGTCCTTTCTCGTGGAATTCTCCTGTAAGCCTCTTCCCCCCTGAGCTCAAGGATGGATTTCTCTCTTGGGGTGGATGGGTTTGCTGTGCCTTTGACAGCAACAGGGAGAAACTCCAACTCTTCCCCTCTTTGTCCTGGTTTTCAAGCCGCTTGGGGATGATCTTAGTCCAGACTCCTGGCCTAGCTTCTTCCTCCTTCCCAATAATTTAAACCCTCCTTTTTTGAAAATCTGTAGTGTCACTGTCAGGTTCTCTATTTATTGTAACCTACCTTGTATTTTTTTTTTAATTAATGGTGGTATCAAAAACATTTTAAGTGATTCCATGGTTTAAAATGACTCGTGATAGTAATTCCTTAGGGAAATAGCAACCCCAGCGCTTTCACAATGTGGCTTGACTTACACAAACTCAGCTTATACGTAAGGTTTCTGAAACTGACCTTCTGCGTGAGCAGAGGGTGCCCACTCAAGCCCAGGGATAGTTATTCTAAGCGGTCTGGTTGATTATGGTCATCAGGCAAGACCAGTCTGATAAGTGGGCTGCACATTCAGCCGTTTCAGGGTCCTCCCTGAGGTGTTTCCTCTCACTTTGATATGCACCGACCTCTAAAATAGGCAGGAGCCAGGGCTAGGTGGCAAGAGGATCAAGGGTGAATTGGATGAGGTGCTCATCTATTTATTCAGCCGATGCTTCCTGGGCCTCTTCTGCATCCCAGGCACTGAGCTCTAAAGATAGAGAATGAGGCACAGTCCCTGCTGTGAGGAGCTCACAGTCTGGTGAGATGTGCACACATCCATTCAGGTCAGATGCACAGCAGAAACAGAAAGTGATGAGCGGAGAGCCATGAAGCTTGCCCTGGAAATGCTGAGACGGAGCTCTCTGTTTTGATGGGACGGCTAGGAAGTTGGATGTAGGAGGCAGCATTTAAACTGGGTGTTGGGTATCAGAAGATTGCACAAAGTCGGGGAAGGACATTTCAGCCCAGAGACTAGAGGCCAGAGGGTCAGGAACTGTCACTGGGTTGCCTTGAGTCTCCAGGGTCTAGCACGGTGTCAGATACAGAACGAGAGCTCAGCACAAGTTTGTGGATTAAATGCAGACGAGATTAGGGACAAGTGGGACATTTTCTCAAGGCAAACTGGGCTCAACTCTTTGAAAAGTAGCTAGCAATTGCTGTAATCTTGGAAATGATGTAATATATAACGTATATATGCCTATGTATAACTAGTATATAACATAGTATATAACATGTAACAAGTGTAACATAGTTACTCATGTTTGTTATCCCTGGGTGTCTGTGAGTTTCTTGGGGGAAAGGATTCTATTAAGTTTTTAATTGCTGTAGAACAGCAAATTTAGCAGCTTAAAACACCCATTTATTATCTCGCAGATTCTGTAGGTCAGAAGTCCTGGCACAGTGTCACTGTGTTTTCCGCTCAGGATCCCCAGGCAGAGATCAAGGAGTTGGCCAGGGCTGCATTCTCATCTGAGGCTCAGGGTTCTCTTCCACGCTCACTGGCTCCTGGCAGAATTCATTGCCTTGTGGTTGTAGGACTGAGGCTGCGCTCTCTTGCTGGCTGTTAACCTGGATCAGTCTCAGCTCCTAGATGCCAACCACTCTCTCTGCCACTGAGCCCTCTTCATTATGTGGCAACCTGCTCCCCTCTCCCCTCTTTGATGGGCTCACCAGATTAGGCCAGGCCCACCCAAGATAATCTCCCTTTTGATTAACTGAAAGTCACCTGGGACCTTAATTACATCTGCAAAATCTCTTCTGCCCTGTAAGGTAAAATAACGACAGGAGTGCCATCCCATCTTATTCACAAGTCCTGCTCACCCTCGAGGGGAGGGGATTATAAAGGGCGTGCACATCAGGGGCCAGGGGCTTAGGGCCATCTTGGAAGACTGCCTACCCCAGGGCCCATGTTTAATCCATCCCTGTGTCCCCAGTGCCCAGCTCAGGGTACAGGGCCAGATACCAGCTTTATAGAAGGTCAGGGAGATGCCTCGAGGACCAGAACAGGGCACAGAGAGGACTCCAGTGCCCGCAGAAACATGCCCTAGGCAGAAGCAGCAGAAAACTCAAGCTCACTGCACCAGTATTTGGCAAATAGCCTTGAGATGCTGTTGGATTCTTGAAAACATCTCCATAGAGTGTTATGCCAGAGCTTTTCTAGAGAGAATTTTAAGGAAACCGTTCCACACTGAGCATTTGAGAAGTGGGCTGCTGAATTTAGTCTATGATGATTAAAGAAAAAAAAAAAAGCAAACCAAGTTACCTGGCATTTATAGTCCACACAATACTTTTTATAGCCCTTGGTACGGCGCTTAATTGATTAAGTGGATGGGTGGGTGAGCGAGGAAGTTAATAAATATGTTGTTATGAAATTAATTTATTTACTACTCACTCATTTCCTCAACTGGCCACCCAGCAACTTCCTCTAGCCGGTGTCCAACATGTCTTCATGGACAGCCCACTCCCTGTGCTGTGCTGGGCGCTGGGCTATGAAACCAGACGATCCCTGGCTCTTCCTTTAGCCCAGGGTTACTCAGGGATGCTGGAGATTCAGTCACCTGGGGAGCATGTGACAAATGCAGACTTCTTTTTTTTTTTTTTTTTTTTTTATTAATGTTATGATAGATTACAACCTTGTGAGATTTCAGTTGTACATTTTTGTTAGTCATGTTGTGGGTACACCACTTCCCCCTCCGTACCCTCCCCCCACCCCCCCTTTTCCCTGGTAACCACCGATCAGATCTCCTTATCAATATGCTAATTTCCACCTATGAGTGGAGTCATATAGAGTTCGTCGTTCTCTGACTGACTTATTTCGCTTAACATAATGCCCTCGAGGTCCATCCACATTGTTGTGAATGGGCCAATTTCGTCTTTTTTTATGGCTGAGTAGTATTCCATTGTGTATATATACCACATCTTCTTTATCCAATCATCAGTTTCTGGGCATGTAGGCTGGTTCCACGTCTTGGCTATTGTAAATAATGCTGCGATGAACATAGGGGTGCAACGGACTCTTGAGATATCTGATATCAGGTTCTTAGGATAGATACCCAGTAATGGGATGGCTGGGTCATAGGGTATTTCTATTTTTAACTTTTTGAGAAATCTCCATACTGTTTTCCATAGTGGCTGTACCAGTTTGCATTCCCACCAACAGTGTATGAGGGTTCCTCTTTCTCCACAACCTCTCCAACATTTGTCGTTCTTGGTTTTGGATGTTTTTGCCAATCTAACGGGGGTAAGGTGATATCTTAGTGTAGTTTTGATTTGCATTTCCCTGATGATTAGCGATGATGAACATCTTTTCATGTGTCTATTGGCCATATTCATATCTTCTTTTGAGAAATGTCTGTTCATGTCCTCTGCCCATTTTTTGATCGGGTTGTTTGTTTTTTTGTTGTTAAGCAGTGTGAGTTCTTTGTATATTATGGAGATTAACCCTTTGTCGGATAAGTGGCTTGTAAATATTTTTTCCCAATTAGTGAGCTGTTTTTTTGTTTCAATCCTGTTTTCCCTTGCCTTGAAGAAGCTCTTTAGTCTGATGAAGTCCCATTTGTTTATTCTTTCTATTGTTTCCCTCAACTGAGGAGTTACAGTGTCCGAAAAGATTCTTTTGAAACTGATGTCAAAGAGTGTACTGCCTATATTCTCTTCCAAAAGACTTATTGTCTCAGGCCTAATCTTTAGGTCTTTGATCCATTTTGAGTTTATTTTGGTGTGTGGTGAAAAAGAATGGTCAATTTTCAATCTTTTGCATGTGGCTGTCCAGTTTTCCCAGCACCATTTGTTGAAGAGACTTTCTTTTCTCCATTGTAGGCCCTCTGCTCCTTTGTCGAAGATTAGCTGTCCATAGATGTGTGGTTTTATCTCTGGGCTTTCAATTCTGTTCCATTGATCTGTGGACCTGTTTTTGTACCAGTACCATGCTGTTTTGATCACTGTAGCTTTGTAGTATGTTTTGAAATCGGGGATTGTGATTCCGCCGGCTTTGTTTTTCTTGCTCAGGATTGCTTTAGCAATTCGCGGTCTTTTGTTGCCCCATATGAATTTTAGGATTGTTTGTTCAATTTCTGTGAAGAATGTTCTTGGGATTCTGATTGGGATAGCATTGAACCTGTATATTGCTTTAGGTAGTATGGACATTTTAACTATGTTTATTCTTCCAATCCATGTGCAAGGAATGTTTTTCCATCTCTTTATGTCATCGCCTATTTCTTTCAAGAAAGTCTTGTAGTTTTCATTGTATAGATCCTTCACTTCCTTGGTTAAGTTTATCCCAAGGTATTTTATTCTTTTCGTTGCGATTGTGAATGGGATAGAGTTCTTGAGTTCTTTTTCTGTTAGTTTATTGTTAGTGTATAGAAATGCTACTGATTTATGCACGTTAATTTTATACCCTGCTACTTTGCTGTAGTTGTTGATTATTTCTAATAGTTTTTCTGTGGATTCTTTGGGGTTTTCTATGTATAAGATCATGTCGTCTGCAAACAACGAGAGTTTTACTTCTTCGTTACCTATTTGGATTCCTTTTATTTCTTTTTCCTGCCGAATTGCTCTGGCCAGCACCTCCAGAACTATGTTGAATAGGAGTGGTGAAAGTGGGCACCCTTGTCTTGTTCCTGTCCTCAGAGGGATGGCTTTCAGCTTTTGTCCATTGAGTATGATGTTGGCTGTGGGTCTATCATATATGGCCTTTATTATGCTGAGGTACTTTCCTTCTATACCCATTTTACTGAGGGTTTTTATCATAAATGGGTGTTGGATCTTGTCGAATGCTTTCTCTGCATCTATTGAGATGATCATGTGGTTTTTGGTTTTCATTTTGTTGATGTAGTGTATCACGTTGATTGACTTGCGGATGTTGAACCATCCCTGTGTCCCTGGTATAAATCCCACTTGATCATGGTGTATAATCTTTTTGATGTATTGCTGTAATCGGTTAGCCAAAATTTTGTTGAGGATTTTTGCATCTATGTTCATCAGTGATATCGGCCTGTAGTTCTCCTTCTTTGTGTTGTCCTTGTCAGGTTTGGGGATCAGAGTGATGTTGGCTTCATAGAATGTGTTAGGGAGTTCTCCATCTTTCTCAATTTTTTGGAACAGTTTGAGGAGAATAGGTATTAAGTCTTCTTTGAATGTTTGGTAGAATTCTCCAGAGAAGCCGTCTGGTCCTGGACTCTTATTTTTGGGGAGGTTTTTGATTACCGTTTCTATTTCCTTACTTGTGATTGGTCTATTCAGATTCTCCATTTCTTCCTGATTCAGTTTGGGGAGATTGTAGGAGTCTAGGAATTTGTCCATTTCTTCCAGGTTGTTCAATTTGTTGGCATATAGTTTTTCATAGTATTCTCTTATGATCTCTTGTATTTCATTGGTATCTGTTGTGATTTCTCCTCTGTCATTCCTGATTTTATTAATTTGCGATTTCTCTCTTCTTTTCTTGGTGAGTCTGGCTAGGGGTTTGTCAATTTTGTTAATTCTTTCGAAGAACCAACTCTTTGTTTCATTGATCCTTTCTATTGTCTTTTTTGTTTCAATATCGTTTATTTCTGCTCTTATTTTTATTATTTCCCTCCTTCTACTGACTCTGGGCCTTGTTTGTTCTTCTTTTTCTAGTTCTGTTAGGTGTCGTTTGAGGTTGCTTACGTGAGCTTTTTCTTGTTTAGTGAGGTGAGCCTGTATTGCGATGAATTTCCCTCTTAGGACTGCTTTTGCTGCATCCCAAATGATTTGGTATGTCGTGTTCTCATTTTCATTTGTCTCCAGATAATATTTGATTTCTTCTTTAATTTCTTCAATGATCCATTGTTTGTTGAGAAGCGTGTTGTTTAGTCTCCACATTTTTGCACCTTTCTCTGCTTTTTTCTTGTAGTTGATTTCTAGTTTAATAGCGTTATGATCAGAAAAGATGCTTGATATTATTTCAACTCTCTTGTATTTATTGATGTTTGCTTTGGTTCCCAAAATATGGTCAATCCTTGAGAATGTTCCATGTGCACTTGAGAAGAATGTGTAACCTGCTGTTTTTGGATGAAGTGTTCTATATATATCTATTAAGTCCATCTGGTCTAATTTTTCATTTAATTCTATTATTTCCTTGTTGATTTTCTGTCTGGATGTTCTGTCCATTGGTGTTAATGGTGTGTTGAGGTCCCCTACTATTATTGTATTGTTGTTGATGTCTTCTTTTAGTTCTATTAAGAGTTGCTTTACAAATTTTGGTGCTCCTGTGTTGGGTGCATATATATTTATAAGTGTTATGTCTTCTTGGTGGAGAGTCCCTTTTATCATTATATACTGTCCCTCTTTGTCTTTCTTTATCTGTTTTGCTTTGAAATCTACCTTGTCTGATATTAGTATAGCGACACCTGCTTTCTTTTGTTCATTATTAGCTTGGAGTGTTGTTCTCCATCCCTTCACTCTGAGTCTGTGTTTGTCTTTGGGGCTGAGGTGTGTTTCCTGGAGGCAGCATATTGTTGGATCTTGTTCTTTGATCCATCCTGCCACTCTGTGTCTTTTGATTGGGGAGTTCAATCCATTTACATTTAGAGTGATTATTGAGACGTGGGGGCCTACCACTACCATTTTGTGTCTTGTTTTCCGGTTTTCTTCAGTTTCCTTTGTTTCTCGTCCCATGGTTTAATCTGTTCTGATGTAGAGCTGCTACTCTCTGTTGTTGTCCTTCTACTTATCTCCTCTGCTCTTGGTTTTGTAGCCCCTTTCCTTTTTTGGATTTTTCAGGAATGAGGGTTTTCCTGAGGATTTCCTGAAGAGGAGGTTTTGTGGCAATGAACTCCCTTAATTTTTGTTTATCTGGGAAAGTTTTTATTTCTCCATCGTATTTGAAGGATATTTTCGCTGGGTAGAGAATTCTCGGCTGTAGGTTTTTGTCCTTCAGATTTTTGAATATATCATTCCACTCTCTTCTAGCCTGTAAAGTTTCTGCTGAGAAATCTGCTGATAGCCTGATGGGGGTTCCTTTGTAGGTTAGTTTCTTTTGCCTGGCTGTCCTTAATATTTTCTCCTTGTCGTTGACTTTTGCTAGCTTCACTACTATATGCCGTGGAGTTGGTCTTCTTGCATTGATAAAGTTTGGAGATCTATTGGCTTCTGTCACCTGAAGATCCATCTCCCTCACCAGATTTGGGAAGTTCTCAGCCATTATTTCTTTGAATAGGTTTTCTGCCCCTTTCTCCTTCTCTTCTCCCTCTGGTATACCTATAATCCTTACGTTGCATCTCCTAATTGTGTCTGATAATTCTCGGAGAGTTTCTTCATTTCTTTTAAGTCTTGCTTCTCTCTCCTCCTCTGCCTGCAACAATTCTATATTGCCATCTTCCAAATTGCTAATTCTTTCCTCCATATTATCGGCCCTACTATTCAGAGCATCTAGATTTTTCTTAATCTCCTCTATTGTGTTCTTCATTTCCAATATTTCTGTTTGGTTCTTCTTTATCGTATCAAACTCTTTTGTGACATAGCTCCTGAACTCGTTGAGTTGTCGGTCAGAATTCTCTCTTAACTCAGTGAGTATTTTAATGATGGCTGTTTTGAAGTCATCATCATTTAGGTTATATATCTCATTTTCTTTGGGATTGTTTTCTGTGTATTTGTTACTTTCTTTCTGTTCTGGAGATTTAATGTATTTTTTCATATTGCTTGATGATGTTGATTTGTGCCTCCGCATGGAGATAGAGTTTAGTTGCTCCTTTCACTTGTTTCAGCTGCTGCGGTGGGGGGAGCAGCTGTTTATACTTCACCAACCAGGAACCCTGTCCGTAGTTGCTAACTGGGCCTGGGCCCCTCTTCGTAGCCACAGTGGCCCTTTGGATTCCCTCCTCTGCCGTGGGGGCCGTCACGGGGGGCTTCAGGCTGCAGGGGCCTACTGTTGTTGCCCACCTAGATGCGCTCTCTCCTTGGGGTCTGCAACGGTGTTATGGGCTTTTCCAGCGGCCAGGGGTGGGATCACTTATATTTGTCGCTCCGTTGCTGTCGGCACCCACCAAATCTCACTTGTCCTCTATGGGTCGCAGGAGAGCTATTGGCATCTTCTACAGTCTGTGGTTAGTACACCTAGCTATGCTGCTTTTGCCCTGGGGTCTTCCAGCCTTGTGGCTGGCGGCTGGGTGCCTTCTACTGGTGCTGTGCAGAGGCTTTCCCTAAGGCTTCTGTGAGCCTGTAGGGTTTCCCCCTAGGCTACTAAGCTGGGTCTCTGGAACTCTCTCCAGCCCCAGTCCTCTCCGAGATCTCCGGCAATCCCTAGCCTCACCGGGTGGGCAACGGCAGCTGGGGGTCGCCCCGTCCTCTGGGCTTCTCTCCGGGCCTCTGCCGGGAGCTCTGAATGCTCAGCGTGGCCCCTCTGCTACCGGCAGACAGAGAGTTTTGTCTGCTGCCTGGCGGAGCTCCGGCGCTTCCCCTCCGGGTCGCCAGACCCGCCTTTGGAAGTTCCCCCGCCCCGGTCCTCTCCGAGATCTCCGGCAATCCCTAGTCCCCCGGGGCGGGCAACGGCAGCTGGGGGTCGCCCCGCCCTCTGGGCTTCTCTCCGGGCCTCTGCTGGGAGCCCTGAGTGCTCAGCGTGGCCCCTCTGCTACCGGCAGACAGAGAGTTTTGTCTGCTGCCTGGCGGAGCTCCGGCGCTTCCCCACCGGGTCGCCGGACCCGCCTTTGAAAGTTCCCCCGCCCCGGTCCTCTCCGAGATCTCCGGCAATCCCTAGTCCCCCGGGGCGGGCGTCTCTCTGGGACCCTCCGGGCGCCCCGAGCACCAGGCTGGGTCTCCCCGCCAATGGCGGGGAGAGACTCTCCCCGCGGGCTCAGGTGTGCAACTCCAAAGTTTCCCTCTGCGTTTAGGAGTAATTGCAGGGGGTTTAAGTAGGGTTCTGGTCACCTGTTTCCACCGTCGCTCCTCTGTTGTGTTCTCGCTCCTGCCCTAGATGTGTGTGGATCCTCTGGGGGCGTCCGTTGGAAGAAAGCCGCTTGCGGGTACTAGGCTGCCCGTCGCGGTCGGAGAGTTTTCACCTATTTCCACATCCTCCCGGAGGAAAGTCCGTCCGCCTTCCGATGTATAGTCGCGTGGGTGTCTCAGACGTCCTGAGATGCTGTCTGGATATCCTTTGTCAAGCGATAAGTGTCCAAATAATTGTAGACTCGAAGGGCGAGAGACAAAGAGGACTACTCACGGCGCCATCTTGGAATCCTCGACAAATGCAGACTTCTGCACTCTGCTGCAGACCCACTGGATCACGCCGTCTGGAGGTGGCACCAGGAATATGTATTTTTTACAGGCTTCTCAAGCAGTCGAGGGCAGTGGAAGTTCGAGACCCGCTAGCCTGGTAATGGTGAGGGGGCAGAGGGAGCAGCAGGCAGGCGCCTTCATTATGTGCGTTAATCGCTGTGATGGAGGAAGGAGGTGGGACAGGAGGTGGGACAGTGTTCCAGGGAGCAGAAGTAGCACCCAAGAAGGCCAGGGGAGAGAGAAGATGGAGATGGGCAGGAGCTATAAATGGTGTGCGGCCTTGATTTTGGGACTAGAGGGAAGCTGGACCCCTGAGTTCTCAGATGCAAGAAATGCTTCATATGTGGATTTGTTCTGAATCCAGTTTAACCTAGCTCGCAGTTGAGTCTAGCTGTAAGCCTCTGCTTTCCAGGGTGGAGAGAAAAATCAGTCAATGGTTTGTTTATTCTCCATCCCCATTAGAGAGAGTCCCAGAAGCTGAGCGTTCAGGAAGGGACGCCTATGCAGTGAGAGGCCAAATGAATGAGGCCAGTGGTCCCTTTGAGAGGGTGAGTCTGCTGAGCTTGGGAGTGGGGCCCCCGGGTCATTGGGGGTCTTGTCATCTCCTGGGAGGAGACTGGGAAGGATCCTTGCCTCCTGTGGAACTCACCAGCACCCTCGCCCACCCACCTCCTCCCTGTCAGTTAGCACCTGCCTCTGTGCACAGGCCTGACTTCTGGATACAGAGCTGATGGAGGCATTTGTGGCTGGCTTCCACCTGGTGAGAAGCCAAGGGCCAGCCTGGGAGCGCAGGAGGCTGGCTTGGTTCGTAAAAGAGGGAGGAAAACCCCATGTCTTTTCTTTTTCCTTCATAAGTTATCTCGTTAAATTATCTTCCCCCACACATTGGATTGTCCTGCTCCCTTTCTCTCACCATACACACATTTTTTAAACTTTAATCGTGCTAAAGTTGAGAAGCATTGGCCTGAGTTCTGAATCCACGTTGACTCCTGAAATCAATTGTCTATTGAATGTAGTGTCTACTTTCCCATGCCAACCCCTTGTGTCCTGACCCAGTAAATGGATGGTGTTTCTTATACTTAGTGGAGTCCTGAACTGAGGAAATATACTAGTTTAGTTGCTGGCGTGTGTGTCTGTGTGTTCGTGTGCATGTGCTGTGTGTATGTGTGTGTGTCTGTACGTGTATGCCTGTACATGTGTGTGCATGTGTGTATGTGTTGCCTGAAAGGTGTTCAGGAAGGGAGCTGTGGAGGAGATGACCCTAAAAAGTAGGCAGAGCCAGATCTCTATGGCCATATAAAACTTATTAATGTTTTTTTCTTTGTCCTTAGAGCAAAGGGAAGCCTTTGCAACAGAGTTGATAGTCAGTGGATAACCCGAGTTGTTAAAAATATTGAAGTTCTGTGTAGGTTTGGGGGTGGCTCCTGCCCCAAGCGCCCGAATCCCCAGCCCCTTCTCACCCCTAACCCGTCTCTCCCAAGCTCCACTTGATCCAACAGGGAAGGGGTTAACAGTTGGCACCCGTGGTGCTCCCACCTAGGCCACCATCCCTTCTGATTAATCAGTATCCAGACAATATCTGGGGTTAAGTATTTTGAAACAGCACCCTTCTTTCAATTAGCAGGTTTAATCCCCACCACAGCCTTGTGAAATTGGAACATTTGGCATTACTACTCGCAATTTGCAAATGATGAAACCGTTGCACAGAGAATGTAAGTCACCCACGCGCAGCCACCCACCGGGGACATTTATGCCTGGTTTCTTGTTCTATGTGGCTGAATGTGTGGTTCTGTGTTGCCTTTCCTGACCCAAAGGCTGTTTGGGAGTAAAGTTTTCAGAAGTGGTTACATTTCTGGGGAGGAGCTGTTCCCTTGACATGACAGGAGCTGTTCCCGTCCCCTCTCCTGTGGTGCCTTTTCAGAGACCCCCTTCTCCATCTTTGTTGTGACATTTTATGCCTGCTGCAAGGTAGAGGCACTCCATTGCTAAATCCGTGGTGTTTGCTGCATGAAGAAATATTGGTTGAATGAAGAAATGATTGCACCCTGCAGCGGCATCCATCTTGCCTTGAATCAGCCAGTTATTTTTGAACTTGTGGGTCTCTACCATAAGTTATAAACTCCTGGAAGGCAGAACCCCAGTCTGCTCATTTCTGCACCTCACCTTGGTGCCCCAGCACAGCCCCTGGCACCGAGTGGGTGCTTTATCAGAGCTTTTTGATGGAATGGAGTCATCCCCAGCCGACAGCGTCTTGAAGTGCACCTTCCAGAGAGTGGGAAAATGAGCCTTAGCAGCGCTCTTATCCTGACACCAATACAAGAAGGGCTCTTTGAGAAGCAATCTGTATTCTTTTGTTTGTTTGTTTTGAGGAAGACTGGCCCTGAGCTAACATCCGTGCCCATTTTCCTCTACTTTATATGTGGGACCCGTACCACGGCATGGCTTGCCAAGCGTTGCCATGTCCACACCCGGGATCCAAACCAGCAAACCTCAGGCCTCTGAAGCAGAATGTATGCACTTAAGCGCTGTGCCACCGGGCCGGCCCCGCAATCTGTATTCTTTAGCGCCATGAGGATGCTGGCTGCTAGAGCGAGAGTGAGATGGGGCATCTCAGAGCTGTTCTTCGTGGCAATGGGAATTTCACACAGCTGGATAAGCTCCCCCTGCAGTGTGTGGACCAAGGGCTCCTGGGTGGGGCCTGTCGCCTTCTCATGTCTCTTCATGCATATTCAGGCGTAGCCATTGTCTCTGGCCACTTCTGGAAGTTCTGCCCAGTGGCAGCTGCATGGCAAACTTTTGAGGAATGGAACATTAACCAAGGGCGTGTATCACCTGCTTCTGCGGTCCTCCTGTCCCCTTCCCACATCTCTCTGCTCCCTCTGCCTGGGTGTGGTCTCCCCTGACCTCCCCCTGGCCCTTCGTGTGGCAGGAAAAGACGGGCTTTGCAGTCCTGGAGACGTGCTTTCGAACCCTCCTTCTGTCTCTAACTGGGATGTGGTGAGTCGCTTGGGGGGTCTTTGCCTCTCTTCATCTGGAAAATCAGGACAGTGGGGTTATTGGGAAGATTAAGATAAATGCCTATCAGGTATGAAATACCTGGCTTTTATATAAAATGCTTGAAGAATATCACGTCTCTTAATGGACAGTGTCCCATGGTGGAGTCACTCCCCAGGAGTTTTAGTTCTTGTCTCAGCCAGGGTTCAACCAGAGAAGCAGAACCAGTAGGAGATGTGTGTTAAGAGGTTTTACTGCAAGGAGCTGGCTTATGTGGGGCTGGCCCTGCAACTCCGAAGTCCTCAGGGGAGGCTGTCGGAAGGGGCAGGCTGGACCTCACCACACACGCAGGCAGAAGTCGCTGCCACAGCTGGGATTTCCTCTTCATCAGGGAGGCCTTCCCTCTGCTGGGAAGGCCTTTCAACTGATGGAATCAGACCCACCCAGGTGATCTAGGATAATCTGTCTAATGTAAAATCAGCTGATAAGGGACTTTGATCACATCTATTAAACACCTTCACAGGAACACTTAGTGTTGCTTCAGTCACTGGGGACTGTCCGTAGCCAAGTGGATACATCAAATGACCATCCTGGTTCTTAACCAGGCGAGGAAGGAGAGGGAGTTGGCACCAGAGGAACTTTCTCAAATGACAGGGCCATCTTCTCCTGGAGATTTTGATTTGTGGCCCTTCTTCCATCTAGAACCACTGATCTGCAGAGCACCCCTTTGTGCTGCTTCCTCCTTCCCTAAGTAAAACTCCCCGTCCCATGGCTCTCCCTTTGCTCTGAATTTTATGAGAGAGGAGGGAAATGGTGCAAGTCTGAGCCCTGTTGGCCAACCCTGTTACCGCACCAAGGGCGCGATCTGCTCACCGTGAGACAAAAGCCAGTCGTCAAGAGGGAAGATGGTGGCAGAGAAAGGGCATTTGTTACAGCTTGCTAGCAAGGGGGAAGATGGCCGACTAACATCCGAAAGAACCATCTTAAGGGGGCATGGAATCTTGAAGCAGTTATATAGGCCAGTGGGTTATAGAGGAGAGGGTTAGGAATGTTGACCCCCTGCTGTAACAGACTGGGATTAGCCACACCAGATAGCCTCTCTGTCTGGGGTTCATTGCATTCCTAAGGAACTCAAAAGAACTAAGTTATCATCTTATCACAGCTGGGAGGCACCTGCACAAGCAGGGGTAATGACATCTACAGAGCAGTTGGAGCTCCTGGAGGGTGCCCATCCAGCTGGGCTAGTTAATCAGAGGTCATTCAAAGTTACAATATGGTTTCTTTTCTACAATATGGCTTCCCTCTTGTCAACCTTGTGTTGAGCTGCTATCAACTCCAGAGTCTGCTCGGCTGAGAAGGACCTGGTGGCATTTGGTGTCAGATGGTGGTGGGGGGGAAGTGATTCAAGAGTGCCCCAGGAGAGGACCCTCTAAACATGCCCTGGCCCCATGGTGAGACCTTCATAGACAAAACAAGCCCACTGCAGGATGTCTCCTGATGTGTCCACAGGATGAATAAACCAGGTCCCTGTTCTCTGCATGGTCTGCAGACTGCAGAGAAGACACATGCAGGAATGGTTGTCCCCAGCAGGATAAGCGTGGATGCTCTGGGAACACAGCAGGGGAGAATCAAGGCCCCAGGTCATGTGGGTCAGCAGATGCTTCCTGGGGAGATGACAGCCCAGCTGAGTTCTGAAAGGTTCCTAGACGTTGGCCACTGGAAAAGGAATTATGATAATTTTTTCCTCAAGGCTTTTAAAGTTCACCATCTACATGGTTTGGGCAGATCATTGGTGTTCCTTATAAGGGAATGCTTCTGAGGCGTGGAAGGGAGGCAGGATTCTCACTTACAGCCCATGCCTGCATACTGCTGAAACACCCCAACAGCTCGTTAATGAACCCAAAGCCACTGTTGCTGGAATGTGCCAGACGTGGCATTTGGAGTGGCCTGCTCCCTGGAGAGTGGGACGGGCCGAGTCTGTGCGCAGAAGAGTCCAGCTGGAGCAGCCAGGGAGACTGTCCCAGCTATGGGGGCCAGGGGGTGGCTCAGAGTGGCCACTGGGCCTTCTAGGGTCCCCGGGGTACCTAGGACCCACAGGAGGGCCCCGGGTCATGGCTCTCTTTAAGATAAGTCCTCATTTGGGCATTTCTTGCTTTGGAAAAAAAATTAATTAATAGACTTTAATTTTTATGCAGTTTTAGTTTTACAGGAAAATTAAGCAAAGAGTACAAACAGTTGTATATCCTATTCCCTTCTCCATGCAGAGTTTCCCCCATTATTCACATCCTGCATTAATGTGGCACATCTGTTACAGTTGATGAAGGAATATTGATACATTGTTATATTGGAAACCAATATTGATACGTTGATACATTGGCATATACATTGATACATTCACTAAAGTCCATACTTAACAGTGTGGTTCACTCTTGGTGTTGTAGTTGTAGATTTGCCGAATGCATAATGTCCTGGATCCACCATTTCAGGGTTATGCGGAAGAGTTCACTGCCCCCCACCCCCACCAGTCCCCTGGGCTCCCTCTGTCAGAAATTAGATGGAGCGTGCAACAGCATGCAAGGCCTTTCGAGGAGCCTGGGAAGGCATTTGTAAGTGACTATTAGGTCATTCTGAGCTCTGCCAGGAGACCTATGAAAGACCGTACCCCATAATAACCGCCTTCAGTGCTTTTCTGAATTAAAATGTGCTGAAGGTTCATATTTAGCTGTGGTTGGTTTTCTGTAAGAAAGAATCAAGAGAGCTCAATCTAAGAGCTCACCAAGGAGAAGGTGTTTGCCCCAGACACAGTGCAGTGGGCTGGTGCCCAGCTCTGCAGCTGATTCTCAAGCTGGCCTCCTTCTCGCTAACCCAGGAGGAGAGTTGACACTCAGTAAACAGTAGAAAGAACTAAGAGCAAAATGGATGGACAGTCCCATCATTGGATGATTCACTCACACGTGACCCTTCATTCTTCCCACATCCGTGCATGTACCCTCTAAACAGGGCAAGCAGATGGTTCTAAACAGTTCTAGATGGTTCTAGATGGAGTTATCTCCAGGGTCGATATTCCAGAACCTGTGGCCCTGCCTGTCTCCCACACTACAGGCACATGCCCACCCGCTTGCAGAGGCTGGCAAGGAGAAAACAGACGCTGTCAGCTCCTTCCCCGGGAATTTGCTTTGGTGGCTGTCGGGCACCCTGGGCCAGCCCCCTTGCTAAGAAGGGTGCAGTGTGCTGATGGTTTCAGACTCCAGATTTCTCCGAGCCCCTTCTCAGGTCCCACTGGCCAAATCTAGCTGGCCACTGTCCCTCCCCTCTCAGGCCAGTGCCGGTAGAAGCATTGCAGCATTTGGGGTAAGCCTCAAGCACGTGATTTTGCCTCAGCAGTGACATCAGGAGAGGTGGACTGGGCAGAGCGTGGTGAGACAAGAGAAGATTCCTTTATTGCTTTTCGGTTGCAGATTGATTTGTTGCAACTAAAAGTGTTTCATCTTACTCGATTCTTGGCATAGTCAGCATCCACATTCATGCGGTTAAAAGGGATTCAGGACGTTCAGTCGGCAGGATCTGCTGATCCAACTGTCTCATGAAATCAGGTCTTCTCTTTATGTTATTCTTGCAAGCCCCCCAGCTGGGAGGCTTCTCTGAGCTTCTCCGCTTTCATGGCTCCACGTCCTCGGCTGTGGCCCTGGATCCAGTTAAAGAAAAAAATATCTGGTGTGCTTGTTAAAGATGGTAAGGCAGACTTTATCATGCAGGACCATTGCAATAGGCACGGGGACCACTGCAAGGGGATTTTACTGTAGAGGACAGAGACTGGGCTCGGCTCCAGATACAGCATGGGCAAGAGGGAATTTATAGCCAAGGAGCAGGGCAGGGGTCAGGGATGGAAAATTACTAAGAGGAAACATCGAGGGTCAGGGCTCTGGCTGAGCTGACCTACAGGGTTCTTGCTGAAGACAAGCCGGGGTGATCAGACATCCCCTGGGGGATGGTGGAGGATGAGGAAGCTGATCAGATAGCAAGGTGATCGGATACGGAGGGTCAGGGGTTCTGGTTAAACTGACTCAGCAGGGTGCCTGCTAAAACTGGATTTTATAAGGAAGTGCACGGATGGGCCTAAGAGAAGGTTCAGGAACCTGGCTAAAGTTCGGTTGAGCAAAGAACCTGGGTCCCTCCCAGCATGGTTTCCGACGCAAATGTTCCTGTATAGACTGCCCCGTGGCCGGCCTGCCCTGCCGCCCTCCCACAGCCCACGCCGGCCCCAGGCTTCCTGTGCTGATTTTGTGAAGCCCACTTGAGGGTTTCCCACCTCGCCTCTCCTGAATGCCAACTGTGGCCTCTGGCTGAGGGTGGACAGAGCTCTGAGATGGCGTCGGAGGCCTGAGCAAGCCCCGCTCTGAGCCACAGTTCTGCAGACATGCAGCAGACCCCACCACCTGCCTTTCAAGGTCCTGGTGAAAGAGCAGGGGAGACAAGTAAGGAGGGAGGGAGAGAATTTAATGCCATTGTGTCCCGGCACAGTAAGGCCCTGGGTATAAACGCACAGCGTCCAGACCACTGGAGCCTCGCCATTCTGGTCCTCTGTGCCCTGTTTCTCACTGACCGTCTCTCCCCTTGTGGATGAGGCTCTGTGGTTGCTTCCTGTTCAGACGTGACATGGGAGAGGCAGTCCTTTCAGCAGAGCACATCTGCTGGTTCCCTGCACCCGCCCGGGCTTCCTTGACAGCCAGAGTCAGAGCTGGTGTGGGACCACTGTGCAGTGACCCGTGGGGGCGTCTTGAGGGCCAGGGGGCTGGCTCCTCGCCCGTGCAGCCTAGGCCACTCGTGGCCGTCCTGTTGAGAGCCAGATGTTCCAAGTTGATCAAATGTCACTTTCATTTGGGTTATCATACGGGATGCGTGCTTGAGCATGAGGCTATGGGGAAAGCCAGACCTGGGGTTTGCCTCTGTGCCTGTGATCAGACCATGATTACGTGAGCCGTGGACCCAGCCCTGTGCGGAGGCGAACAGGTAATCATAGAGTTGGACAGGCTCCGAGCTTGTTTTTAGCTCAACCCTCTCATTTCACAAAGAAGGAGGCAGATTCCAGAAAAGAGGCACACAGCTAGATGCTGAATAAATGTGTGTTGAATGTATTAATAAATTATTGGTTGAATAGCACATGCGTGTTTATCTCGAGCCCTGCACACAACCCCCTCACCTGACCAGTTCCAACTCACTGTTCAGGTCTCGGTGCCCCTGCTTCTGGGAAGCCTTCCCTGACTGCCAGGCTGGGTCCTCCTGCGTGGACCCCTCCCTTAGCTTGTCTCTTTCCATGTTGTCTTGGCTTGTTTACATGTTTGCTTCCTCCACGAGACTGTAAGTGCCTGGAGAGCAAGGGTCATGTCTCATTACTCTGCCTCCAGCAGTGTCTGGCTCATACTGTAGACAGTAGACTATGTGCCAAGGGAATGAATGAATGAACAAATGAATGATTGGGTGGTTGAAGCCAAACTGGGCCAAGTGGCTAAATCTCTTGAAGCCAGGATCATTTTTTTCAGTGCACCTGAGAGAGAGAGAAGATACGATTTGGTTGTGGATCCATGATGACTTACCAAAGGGAAGAATTAGGAAGAGTACAAAACAAAATCAAATCAAGAGCTAAATTACGTGATAAAGTCTAGGGGTGGTGCGTGCCTTCTGCTCTTTCCCTGGACACCAGCTCTGAAATTGGGATGTTTATTCATTTGTGTTTTAGCAAATATTTATTGAGGATCTATTAGATGCTGGGCTGGAAATTCAGCATCAGACGAGACAGAGAATGTTCTGTCCTAATGGAGCTAAAATCTGAAGTGGAGAGATCACTGAATTAACAAGCATGAAAGGAAATAAATAAAGTCAAACCATAGTCGCTGGGGTGAGCAGCTTTTTAGATAGGATAGTCAGAAAAGGACTTTCTGAGGAGTTGACATTTGGGCCTAATCTTATGCCAGGGGGCCAGTTATCTTTGCAGGTAGTGAGAATAGTAAGTGCAAAGGCCCTGAGGCAGAAAGGGCTTGGCTTTTTGGAGGAGCTTATGGAAGGGCAGTGGGTCTGGAACCAGGCGACCCAGGGGGAGGGTGACGTGCAGTGAGGTTGGAGGACCTGCTGATCATACAGAGAGCTTCTTGGATTTTATTCTAAGCGCAGCAGGAAGCCATTGGGGGAGCTGACTACTTTTTCATTTCCTCTGGATTTCGCAGTGCTGGGGGCCATGTAAAGAGAGGGTTATGAAGAATGAGTCAAAGAAGGGCAAATATAGAAGCTGGGGTACCATTAAGGAGGCCTCTTCAGTGTTCCAGATGAGAGGTGACGGGACTGGACTGGGGGTAGCATTCATGGTAATAGTAACTAATATTTATTGAGTGCATGTTCTGGAGAGACAGCAGTCAGCAAAGCAGACAAAATCCCCACCCTCGCAGGGCCTGTGTTTCAGTTAGGGCAGCAGGAAAAAGCAAATAAGTAGATGAAGTAGACAGGGCTAAGTGGTCATCATGCTCTGGAGGCAAACAAAGCAAGGGCAGGAAGCAGCGAGGGCTGGGTGCTCCTGGCCAGTGGGTGACGAGGAGGCCTTGGTCAAAGGGCCACTGGATCAGAGAGCTCGAGGGAGGGAGGGAGCAGTGAGGAGAATACTGAACATGTCATGCCCAGGGATGAAATGGGCTGTGGGGTTCCGGGAACAGCAGGGAGACCAGTGTGGGCCAAATGGTGAGAGCAGGAAGCAGGGCATGAGGTCAGAGAGATAAGAGGCCAGGAGAGGGGCAGAGATCACCGGGACCCTGGAGGCCGCCGTAAGGTCTGGACCTTCACTCTGGGAAATTCGAGAAGCGCCTGGAGAGTTTTGAGGAGCGACATGAGCTGACTTAGGTTTTACTAGCATCTCTCTCTGGCTCCTGTGTTGAAAATAGACCCTAGATGGGAATGTTTCCATTTTACAGAAGGGAAAACTGAGGCTCAGAGAGAGTGCGAGTCTGAATTCAAATAGCTGGTAAAGGGGCAGGCGCAGGCTGGGTGCTGGGGACCTGGAGGTGGGCAGGACGATCCTGTCCTCAGGTAACTCACCATCTAGGGTGCACACAGACCCTATGTGACAGTGCATTGTAATCATGACCTGGACGGAGCTGCCTAAAATGTTCTTCCAACTTTACAGATGCTTTGTATTTTGGACAGTGTAAGGGGTTGTTAAAAATCTCCGGCTTTTGGGGCTGTTTTCTCTCCCTTCTCCCAGCTCTGTGGTCCTCAGATATAAAATGGCTCTGGACCTGGATGACAAGGATGGGGTGAGAGCAAGTAGAAAGCAGGACTTAGAGGATGCAGTGCCTCGGGAGAGACGTCTTCCTGCGGGGCAGGCAGCCTGTTGCCGGCCTGCTGTTATATTAAACAGCTTCCTGTGAGAGCTGCAGAAACGTTCAAATGCACCAGGAGGGAAAACACACAAACAGCCGGGGCTCAGGCTGCTCTGTGGGCGCACAGAGCTGGGAGCTATTTCTGTAACTCACTAAGAGAGTTTTTATTGCAACACTGTTAATAAAAACCCGTGAAGCAGGTTGATTCTACTGCATGTAGAGAGCTGTATCGGATGACTAAATGTATAAATCGTGCATCATATGATGTCATTAGCTGTGCTCCAGCGTCTTTGTGGACACCTCCCACTGTTTGGACAGGGTCCTGGAGAAGCCTTCCCATTTTGTTGGTGGACTTCTAAGATGGCCCGGCTCCAAGGGCACTTGACATACGGCTGCCCTGAGCGTGTCTGCAGATGTGTGCGGGCGCGGTGGCTTCACTCTGTGGTCAGAGGTGGTGTGAGCCAGGCTCGCTGCTGCAACCGTCTGATGCGCAGCTCCTTCCTCATGGGGCAGACGCCAGCATCACCTGGGGTTCTGAGAAAGCGCATCCCATCCTTCAGAGAGGCTGTGTCGTTTATGTGCTTCCTTCCTTCTCTCCTTTTGCTTTGGCTCATCTTTCCAGCCTCTCTTTCTTCATTTTTCCGCTCTCTTCCTGTCTCCCACCTTTGCATTTTTAGCATCATCCAATCTCTTCCTGTCTCTGTGTATCCAGCCACTTAACCTGTACTGTTTATACTAGTTATACATTTCTAGCAAAATTAAGATTGCATTTTAGTAGGGGAAAAGTCTTATGCAAGTAACCTTTAGTACAACATTGAGTTCTTGGGACACCCCAAAAAAGAGCCTGACATTTGAGACTTTTTTTTTTGGCAGAGGAAAGGACATAGAGAATTTAGAAAATGTGAATAATGAGCAAATCATTTTAGGGCATGCCATTTAAGAAGTAAAAGCAAGATAAGTTGGTTTCTTCCCATTCTATTTGATTCTAGCACTTTTTCAAAAAATGCATAAAATGCGAAAGCAGAACCAAAACCCCCCAAACTTGGGGGATTGCACAAAAAAATGAAAATAAGAAATTAGCCAATGAGTTGAAGAAGGGCAGAGACCTGACACCCCTTGTTCTTGCGTTTTGGTTCAGCAGGAACTCCTTGCAGAGACTAAAGATTGGATTCTGGAACTTGTGCCTCCCTTTGAAGACAAAATAATTCCTCTAGAAACTTGATGATTTTTTTAACTGATGTGGAATTTGGGGTAACTCTCAAGTTTGATTCTCAATGTTTGCCTCTGACACCGTCTGTCTCCCCTGCTGCCCCTGAGTAACCACCCAAATACAGGCACACATGGGCCGGCCCAGTGGCACAGTGGTTAAGTGCACACATTCCGCTTCAGCGGCCCGGGGTTTGCCATGCTGTGGCAGGCGTCCCACATATAAAGTAGAGGAAGATGGGCACGGATGTTAGCTCAGGGCCAGTCTTCCTCAGCAAAAAAAAAAAAAAAAAAAAAAAAAAGAGGATTGGCAGCAGATGTTAGCTCAGGGCTAATCTTCCAAAAAAAAAAAAAAGAAGAAACAAATGCACACACAAGTCCCCTTGTGAGGCTCGTGCACAAGGAGTAAATATTTTGTTTCATTTTTCCTCATAGATACACTTTTCCTTCAAAGACAATCCTAGGACTTTAGTAGATAGACAGACAGGTAGATAGTTGGCATTTAGCTAACTATGAAGAAAATGCATTGTTGAACTTGGAATTAAGTGATAATGATTTTCAGTCCTGTATCTTCTGTGTGCCCTTAAACAAGTTACTTAACTTCTTTGGGAATTACTTTTTTAAGCTTTTTTTTAAAATAATTATTAAATTAAAAGAAAGAACCTTTCAAGCTAAATATTCTGTGAGTCAAGGTTCCTTGGGTCACCCATGGTAACCCCTCTTGAGCACAATTTTTTGAAGACCTGTGAACCCTGGAAAACCTATTGTAGTCGCTTAGGGATCACTGTCAGAAAACAGAGCATTTCATGAGCATCTACTTTGCACCAGGCGCTCTCCTCTATGAGGTTTTATATAACCCTAAGCGGTGTATGTGTTCTTGTTCTGACTACCTTATTGCAGAAGGGGCAGCCGAGGCCCAGGGAGGTTAAACATCTTGCCTGGGTCACCCAGGCAGGGAGGAGGAGGCTGGAGTTCAAGCTGATACTGTGCTCTCGAGCCCGGCCCCCTTCCAGCTCGCAGTGCATTGAAAGGGAGCGCTGAGGTCAGGCAGGATGGGGCATGATGGTCAGCATCATGCGGGATGGTCCCAGGGGACAGGGAGCCCAGCCTCCCAGACTGAGTAGTGCGGTTTCAAGGAGTGATTTGGTAAAATGAGATTTCAGCCCATTACTAGATCAGCTGAATTTGATGTGCATCTTTGGCAGTGGGGCTTTTCATGCAGTAAGAATAATCAACCACTTGGGAAATAAATGAGCTCAATGGTTGGAAGGTGACATAACCAAGCTCTAGTCATCTCAGAGGCAGAGACACTGTATAGTGATCAATAGTAGTAATAAGAACTGTAATTATTATTAGAATAAAATAAACCATAATAATAATTATTATTAAGATCTGAACTTGTGTTAATGGAGGGTAGGCACCATGCGAGATGGGGATGTCACAACATCTGCTCTGTACCCCCAGGGCCGGTGGGAATGCCCAGCACACAACAGGTGCTCAGCAGAGGGGCTGTTATCACCTGGCTTTTGTCTCTTGGATGCTATGGTTCTCGTACCTGGTCTTCTTCTCTTTGCCTTGGTCATTAGGGAACTCAGAGATAAACTTGAAAATCTAGCATCCGGGAAGAACTTAGTTTTCTAATTTACTCTTATTTTGTTTCTTTTCTTACTCCCAGGGATGACTATTCCTTTTCTCTTTTCTTTTCTATCCCTGCTTGCTCGCTGCCTTAGTCCAGGTTCTTCTCTCCTTAAAGGTGACATTTATTGCATATTTACTGTAAGGCAGGTGTTATGCCAAGGGCTTTTTATGTGTTATGTAATTTAATTATTACACTGCTTTATTTGACAAAAAGGAAACTGAGGAAGTTTGCTGTCTTGTTCACTGCCGTAATCCTGACCCCTGAGCCAGACACGAGATCATAGTACCTTCGACTGGAGGATGGGTAGAAGCGAGTGACTGGAAGGGTATGGAAGTGATGGTGTCCGAGGACTTAGTGACAGATTAATTGTGATGGCAAATGAAGGGAGGAAGTAAGAATGATTTCCTAGGTTCCAATTGTAGCAAAGAGGAGGTAGCCAGTGCTCTTTCCTGAGATGAAAGACTGGGGATCAAAAGCTTTGGAAGGAAAAATGAGAGTTTCATTTTGAACATGTCAAAGGTGCCATTGAAACGTCCAGGTGGAGAGGTCAGGTAGGGAGGTGGACTGGGAGCCTAGCTCTCAGAGGAGTGGGGTAGGCGAAGGCATGAACGTGGGAGCCATCAGCAAGTAGGAGCCATGGGCGAGGATGGGCTCACTCAGATGAGACCACAGAGAAAGGGAAAGGGCACACGACCTGAGTAACTCCAGCGTTTAGAGGTTGAGTAGAGGAGAATGAGCCAGTAGAGTGGACCAAAAAGGATCTTGGAAAGAAGTGGGAGGAAAACAAAGATATCTGAGGGTCATCAAAGCTGAGAAGAAGAGAACATTTTGGGAAACAGAGTGGTCAGTTCTGTCAAATGCTACTGAGAGCACCTGGTGAAATGAGGACGAGTCTGTTGGATTAAGAGACATGGAAGTCACTGGTGAGTGGAGTAGTTGGTTGAAGAGTGAATGGGGGAATTACAATACTTCCCATGAGATACTGTTGCCAAAGAGGTTTAACCTGAGTCAAATCAGGAGTAAATAACCAGACAAATCCGGAATGTGAGGCGTTCTATGAGACAGCTGGCCTGACTCTTTAAAAATATCGGTAATGTGAAAAACAACCCAAAAAACCCCAAGGAACTGTTTTTGGTTAAAAGAGACTGAAGGAGCATGACAGCCGAATTCAATCGTGTTCAATCCAGGATTGGATCCTGGATTAAAAAAAAAATGGCTATAAACACTGAGACAATTGGATAAATATCAATGTGGATTCCATGTTAGACGATATGGTGGAATTTTAGTTAATTTTCTTGGGTGTGATTAATGACATTGTGGTTATAAAGGAAAATGTCCTTGTCGTGAGGAGATGCTGAAGAATTCGGATGAAGAGTCATTTTATTTGTTTCCTGTGGCTGCTATAACAAACTAACACAAATTTTGTGGCTGAAAGCTACACAAAATTATCATCTTATAGTTCTGAAGATCCGAAGTCTGAAATGGGTCGCATAGGGCTAAAGTCTAGGTGTCATCAGGGACACCAGCGTAATCTCTCCATCCTAAGGTCAGCTGACTAGCCATGTAAATTCCATTTGCAAACTTCATTCTCCTGTGCCATGTAACCTGCAACATTCACAGGTTCCTGCAATTCGACATGGACCTTTTTAGGGGCCATTATTCTGGCCCCACTATCATGATGTCTCCAACTTATTTTCAGGTGGGTCGTAATTTTTAAAACATACACATAACACGAAAGTGGCCGAAATGTTAACATTGGATAAATCTGAGTGAAGGGCGTATAAATGTTTGCTGTTTTCCTTCAGCTTTTCTGTAGGTTTGAAAACTTTCAAAATAACATATCCGAGAAAAAAAGTGAACGGGAGGTGAAGGTTGAAGATACCATGTGTGGACCAGTCGGGCTGCAGAGGGGCTGTAGGTGCAACGAGATGTGGAGGAGGCAGAGAGTTTGGGGACGGGAAACACTAAGACCAAGTGATGTAAGCGTTCCCAAGGGGGAACCAGTGGGAAATCCGCAGGAACCCAGCCCACTGGCCAGGGCTGGGCGCGGCGTGGAAACTCTCCTCTCCGGCTGCCCATCCCCACCTGGCAGCACTGCCCGTGACTTAGCCGCTCCCTTGCGTGTTGACCTGCTTTATGCCAAGTGTTGTGGGTGGGGAATCGAAACACTTGCAACCGTTCCTACTATTGTACGGATTTGCCATATTTTCAATACATTGTCCCAGATTTTAAAAATATCTTTACAACCACCCTAAGGGAAAATAGGGTTCCCTCTGTGTAAAATGTACACTTGAATTGAACACTTAAAGTGCTGTGGAAGGGATTAATGTGATAACATGAAAGACGTTTGTGTGAAGCACCAGGACTGGAATAGAGTCTCGAAAATCATTATTCAAGTTATCTGAATATAGTTGGGTCCTTGCTGCCCTCCCTTGAGTCTGTCCCCTCACAGAGTCACGTTCCATTCTTGGCTCATGTTTATGCTGCGTGTGGGTGGTCCACCGCCGCCCAGCAGTCTCTGGGGTGTACTACGACTATCCCATTTCACAGTAAGGAAGTTCCTGCTTAGAGGTCCAGTAACTTGCTCAAGGTCACCCAGCTGGTTGGGGATGGAGCTGGGATTTGAGCTCAGGTAATGACTCCATAGTCCACTCTCGTGGGCATCATGCTATATTCATTCAGAGGAAATACTCTTCCTGAGAAGCAAGTGGAAACTTTCTGTGGCATCACAGATGCTTCAAGGATGGGGGGAGTTGCCCGCATTCATTGCTCTCTGCAAAACTTCTTGACATCCTCTTTTCTCGAAAGTTTCTGAGAATAACTTAGACTCGCTTGCTCTACCCTGAACACTTGGCCAAGTGTGCACATATGTGTGCGTGCACACACACACTCTCACAACTTTTCTCCACCCCCTCCAATGCCCTTTTTTTTCAAACCTGGTCACCTCTGGCAAGATCCCTCTCATTGCTTTGGACCACTTTGGCCGGCTGAAGCTTGCCCGAATCCAGGTGCTGCTGTGTGTGTACACTAGGGGTCAGGAGCCCTGGGGGCTTAGAATTCTGCCTGCTACAACGATCCTCAGATCTTTGGCATTTCCCAAGGTTTTAATATCTGGGATTTGCACTTGCAAGGGGCAGGACTGGACACATCTGAAACCAAATTTGAAAAGCCAAAGAAGAAACTTCTCCCTCTTGACAATATGAGACGTGAAGTTACTGCCTGATCGGGTTCCTGTTGACCATTTCTGTGGCTCCAAGGTGCCCAGGGGTTTTAATCTTTACAGTCTAAGTGGAGTGTTTTTCTTCTGTGTATATGCAGCTTCTGCAAAGATCAGTTCTTGGTTGCAGCATCTCACTACTCAGTGTAGGCAGTGACTAGAGAATCCATTTCCATGGAAACTGAACCTGGAGACCCAAGTGTTTGCTATCCTGATCTGTAAAATGGGACAAATGGTGGGCCAGTTTGAAGATTCAATGAGACAACACATGCAGGGCACCAAGCAGGGTGCCTGCGTCAGAAGGAGGGTCGTGACCCCAGCAGTGTGCCCAAGGCCTCTTGTGTATCCTCTCCTGTAACCCTCATAACCTTCTCAGGAATACATGCTAGAATGAGCTCCTTTGAGTTTACGAGGAAATTGAAATTAGAGAAATTAGGGGATGTGCTCAAGTCCGTGCAGGTCATAGTGGCAGAGCTGGGGCTGACCTCAGCTTGGTGCCACGGCCTGGGCCTCTCGTCTGTGAAATGAGAGTCCTAGCTTAGGTCATCACTAGATGTCCCTTCCTGTCCCCGTGAGTATTATCCACTCCTGGTCTCTGGTGAGACGTGTCATTCTCCTAGGAGATACTGTTCATTCCTTTGTGTGGCTTGGGTACGTCCAGTAGGTTCCCTGAGCTTGAGCTTCAGCCCCTATAGGGATGGGCCCAATACTTCCCTGGAGGTGACTGAGAGGAATAAACAAGGGAGCCTTAGTGAAAGCCCCTGACATATTGTAGAAGCTCCAAAATGCTTGGGGAATCAGAAATCTCCTTAGGCTAAGATGCTGGATCAACACAAGGTGTTATTACTATGTGATTAAAAGCCTCTCCACTCTCCCGAGGTTGTTTTTGTGTTTCTGAATTGCGTTGAGCTAAGGTGCTTGGGCGTGTGATAAAAGAGCTATCCCTGGGTTGCAGAAGATGGAGTGGATGGAGTAGGGGACCACTTTGATTTGAGCTGCATTATGTGAAACCAGACTCTGAGCCATTACTTGCTATTGAGTTAGACCCCCTGATGCTTCTATTAGGGCACGGTGTGGATGGAGGGTTCCAGGAAAAACCGCAGGCGCTGGAAAGAAACAGCAACGAAGCCCCTGTTAGCACTGCACTGCCATCTGTGCGCTCCAATGAGTGACGCTCGGGCTGCCTAATCGAATTAGGGTGGGTTGCCAGGGAGGCAGGCCCGTTACCAGCAGGCCTCAGCTCACTTTCCACATCCTGTGCACTTGGAGTTGGTCCTCGGTATCTCTGGGCGGAGGCACAGTTTATCTTCCCAGGACGTCCAGGCAGCCTTGGCCAAGATGCACTTCACCGCCTCTTAGCAGCAGACGGAACCCCTCTGTGGTGCTCGGTGTTGGTTAAATAAGCAAATGACCCAATGTGGGGACCTTTCTGGCTTCAGGCTATTTCATTAACAGGGGCCTCATGATCTGGGCAGTCCCAGGGCTTCTCCCTCCACTCCACTCTCATCACACCATGCTGAGCCCCACTCTGTCCTTCACAGAGCTGATAAGATCATGATGACAAGGGTAATAATTACGGCCACATTTTAAGTACTTATTCTGGATCAGACGATCTCTTTACATATATCACCCTATTTAATTTTCTTTAAAAAATGTGGGGGATGGAGGTCATACTATTTTTATGACTGTTTTCTGAGACATGGAGAAACTGAGTCATGTGCCCAAGGTCTCCATAACTATTAAGTGGCAAGAATGGAAATTGGTCCCAGATCTGACTCCCCAAAACTCATGGCTTAACCATGACCTTTTGCCAAAGCCTTCCCTGGGCCCCAAGGTCAAAGTCCGCTCTCTCCTGAGAGCTCCCTTGACCTGTGTCTGGACTTTCTACTGGCACCTGTCACCCTCTTCCTGGCGTGGCGGGGAAGGACCTGGAGCAGTTCCTGGCACACAGGTAGCCCTTAGAGTACTTGTACTTCTTGCCTTTTGTCCCGAAGGCAGGCCCCCAGTCAGAATCAGGGTTTGAGTGCCCGTGGCCTGGTACCTGGCACACGACCCGTATTTACCCCATACTGGCATCAGCTTCGCTTGAACGTAGACCTGAGACTGACTGAAGTTTGTATCGCACCGAGCAGGTCAAGACACATGGTAGGGAGTGGACACAGCCTGGCTGCACAGATGAGTGACAGAACATACACGGTGGGTGACAAAGAATTATAGCCATCATCTTTACCATGACACGGCGTTTTCACGGAATGTGCAGCAAGAACGGAGGACATGTGCCCAGTGCTGGGATGAGCAGGGGCCCAGAAGACCTGAATTTCAATCCCCACTTTGTCACTTAACCAGGATGACCTTAGGGAAAATCACAGGGCTGCCCTTAGCCTCTGTCCTTTGACCTCTAAATCAGGGATGACAATCCTTAGTTTAATAGATTGTTCTGTGGCTAAAATGAAGTGTTTGAAAGAAAACCCAAGCATGGTGCCTGATACAGAGTAGGTCCTCAATCAATTATTCAGTTCATTCATATATCCAGCAAATGTTTATTGAACACCCACTGTGGGCCAGGCATTGTTCTAGATCCCTGGTCAGCAAACTGTGGCCTGAGGGCCAAATCGGGCCCCCGGCCCATTTTTGTAAATAAAGTTTTATTTTAGAGCACAGCCATGCTCGTTTGTTTTGATACCGTCTACAGCAGCTTTTGTGTTCCAAGGCAGAGCGGAGTAATTGATACAAACTCTATGGCTTGCAAAGCCTAAAATATTTACTCTCTGGCTTTTTTCTGTGCAGAAGAAGTTTGCTGAACTCTGATCTGGAGGATTGGAATAGAGCTGTGAGCGTCAGTAAAGACAAGCACTGTGCTGCTCACACTACATAGTGTCAAGGATGCTAAGTCCTGGGGAGCGAATAAAGTGATGGTGAGGGTGGGAAGCAGAGGGGACAGCTATTTCGATAGGATGGCCTCTCCCTGGAGGTGACATTTGAGAAGAGATCTGCCTGTGAAGCCGTTCACTTCTTCACAGATGGAAGACTTCATTGGGTAAATGAAATGAAAATTCCAGAAGTATTTACCTACCAGATGCTTCATGTGGGGGATCTAGAAGTGAACAAAACTGGAAAATTACTAGCATCCTGGAATTTACATTCTAGAGTATGTGGGACACACAGACAATAAAGAACTACAAAAAACAATTTAAAAAAACCCTATATCTTAAATTATAAGATGAAAAGTGCAATGCAATAAAATAGAGCAGGATGAAGGGGTGTTCAAAGGGGGGGGAGACTGTTGTGGTTTTAGAGGGGGATCAGTGAAGGTGTCATTGGGAAGATGACATTTGAATGAAGAGTTGAGGGAGACGAAGGGATGAGCCATGCAGGCATGTAGGGTAAGAACCTCCAGGGCCCAGGAAACAGTTAGTGCAAAGGCCCTGGGGTGGAGATGTGCCTGGTGTTTTTGAGGAACAGCAAGGAGTCTAGCATGGCTGGAACAGAGTTAGGAAGACAGTGAGTGGTAGCAGTTGAGATCAGATAGGTAGTGGACTGTGGACAGGGGTCGGAGGCCAGCATAGTGCCTCTATTTTGAAGGTCACAGCAAAAATGGTGAATTCTCCTCTGGAAAATTTTAAAGAAATGAAAAGTGCAGATGAGTTCCAGAGGCTTTCTGTTGGAGACAAGTCAATAAAATTGACCCAAGAGCTGAAGAGCCACTGTTCTCCTTGAAGAGAAAGTGACTCCGTGTAGATCTGAGGAATTACGCTGCAACCAGATATGTTTCTCCAGGGGAAAGGCAGATGCTGAAGGCATTAAAAGGATCTGGCTTGGAGCTGCTGGGTAATTAAAGACCGTGGTGGTCTGTGACGGCAGGATGCGCGCACACGGAAGTGCATGCACGCCCCCGCAAGTGCAGTATGTGGACACACATGCTTTGCTGTTCCTATGTCAATGTCAAGAGTATGTATTTGGCGGGGCCTTAGAATGGAGTATTGTTTTCCTTTCTCTGGCTCGAGAAAACATAGCAGCCACACCCACCCTCTTCCAAGCACAGGAGGCAGCGGCTCCCCAGCACTGTGAGCATCTGTATCGGAAGCAGTTAAAATCATCCGCGAGACTGGTGGCTACAGAATGCTGCTCCCCACGTGGACTCTGCTGCAGGAGGCTGGCTGGCATTTGCCTGAGAATAAGTCTCGAGGGGGGTGGAAAGACGAGAAATGGGGTAGCTGTTTCTGAGTCTCCTGCTGGGAGCAAGGGAAGATGTTTCCTCTTTTCCAGTTGCTGTGGACCAGTTGGAAGGATATTTCTCACTCCGTTTTCCCTTGGTGAGCTCTGTGTACCCAAGTGCAGCCTCGCAAAGCAGTTTGGTGCTGTTTGTTTTAGCTCCATAGGCTCCTAAAATCCAGATCAGCCTACAGAATTTATCAGTGTCATTCCCCAGCCACCTGCTGGGCGTGGGGGCGGAAAGCACATTTTAGCAGAGCCCATATTGTCAGGGCTTCTGTATCCCTTATCTCAGTGCCGCCTCACCAGAATATCTAGGACAAGTGACAGGGCTGCCTCTGTCGTCGTCTCTGTTTTACAGACGTGGACACTGATGCTTGCAGAGGTTATGGGCCTGCCCCAGATGACTCTGCCAGTCAAAGGTGGAGAGAATGTCTGAGATCTGGCCTTTTGACTCCATAGTCTTCAGGGCTGGTTTCTGAGCTACAGAGCAAAGGAGCCTCACAGTCCAGACAGGCACCGTGCCCATTTCCACTCCCAGGGTGCGCTGTGGCCACTGTTGGCCGAATCAAGAAAGGGAGCATCTGAGTTTTGTCTATGGGGAATCTACAAGCTCCCAAAACCAGAAGATGGATCCCAAATGGAAATACCCACTGAGTCTCGCGACTACTTCATCACTCTTGATTCTGAATGACATTTCACTCTTTTCTGAAATGGAATCCTCGCGCCCCTCGGTCCCAAAGGATAAAGGTTTCTCACGACTGAGGATGGTCCTAGTCTGTCCTCAGATTGTGGAGGCAACTATTTAGTGGTGATAACATTTTTTAAAAGGCCTACTAATTGATGTTTGGAATTATGTTGATCCCTTCATTCACATGATGTCATTAAAAAATAATATGCATTGCTGTGTTATCATGATAAAGATGCCAGCCTAATGCTTATTGGGTGGTTAAATTGTGCCAGGCAACACTCGAATCCCTTCATGGGTATTGACATCTGTAATCCTTAGAGCATGCTTGGAAATACTGTTAGCGCATCCATGTTACAAAAGAGGAAACTGAGGCACAAGGGAGCGCTCAGAGTCAGAGAGAAGGCAAAGTGGAGGTGTCGTGTAAGTTTAGGCGCACAGACTGGAGAGCGTATGTTTCCTCTGACCCGCTGCCCACTGCACCTCAGCCCTCACCCTGCCTGAGTCAGCTCAGGAGTGTTTCAGAAACACAGATGCCACTCCCTCCGCTCAGATTCCATTTCATTGGTCCAGTGGGGCCTAGGCATCAGCATTTTTGTTATCATTGCCTTTACATCTTTTTTATCGTGATTCTGACACTCCTGAAGAAAGATGCATAACACAAACCTCCAGCTTAATGAATTAATGTCGAGGGGACAGCTGTGTCACCACCACCCGGGTAAGAACGTTGCCAGCACTTGAAAGCTCCTGCACTGTCGCTTTCCATTCACAACCCAGACTCTCCCCCAAAAGTAACCACTATCCTGACTTTCACAGTAACCACTTTCTTGCTTTTCTTTATATTTTCATTCCACAAGTATTCCCAAACACTGTAGTTGACCTTTGCCTGTGTGGGGACTTCATCTGATTGGAACCATACAGAAGGTATTATTTTGCATCTAGTTTCTTTCCTTCAGCCTTCTGTTTGAGAGAGAGATCCATGTTATTGCGTGTTGCTGTGACTCAGTCATTTTTGTTGCTGTATAGAATTCGATTGTGTGACCCTACCGTCAGCCACTGTTGATGGACATTTGGGTTGCTTCCTGGACTGGATTATTACAAATAATGCTGTTAGGCACTTTGCTTTATGTGCTTTTTTGGTGCATGTGCACACAGGTTTCCGCAAGATCTATACCTAGGAGTACAACTGTTGGGTCAAGGGTATGTTTGTCTTCAAATATAGCACATAATGTCTGTTTTCCAGCGTGGTCGTGTTAATTTCAACTGGCAGTAGTCTAAAAGAGCAACCACATCTCAACACCCTTTGGACTGTCACTCATTTTAATTTGAGCCATTCTGATGAGCGTGTCGAAGGATGCCATTGTGGCTTTAATTTGCATTTCCCTGATGGCTTATGAGGTTACTCACTTTCCATTCGGTTAAAAGCCATTTAGATGTCCTCTTTTGTGAAGTGAGTACTCCAGTCTCTATGTCACTTTTCTGTTAGGTTGCCTACGTTTTCCTTATATATTCTGGATAGAAGACTTCTGTTAGTTATATGGGTAGCAAATATCTTTTCTGACTCTGTGGCTTCATTTTTCTCTCTCAATGGTTTTGCTATTGTTTTGTTTTATGAAGAAAACTTCTTATTTTTTGTTGTTGTTGTTGTTGAGGAAGATTAGCCCTGAGCTAACATCTGCTGCCAATCCTCCTCTTTTTGCTGAGGAAGACTGGCCCTGAGCTAACATCTGGGCCCATCTTCCTCTACTTTATATATGGGACGCCTACCACAGCATGGCTTGACAAGTGGTGCGTAGGTCTGCCCCCGGGATCTGAACTGGTGAACCCCGGGCAGCTGAAGAGGAACATGCAAACTTAACGGCTGTGCTAACATGCCGGCCCCAAAACTTCTTAATTTTAATGCAGTGAAATTGGTCAAGTATTTCCTTCTTGAAAAAGTCATGAAGATCATCTCCATTATTTTCTTCTAGTAGTTTCATCGTCTTATCTTTCATATCCGCGTCTACCATCAACCTGAAATGGACTTTTGGGTATAATGTGAGGTTGAAATCAGGTTTCACTTTTTTTTTCCCAATCAATACCAAATTTTCTCAGAAACATTTTTTTGAAAAATCTGTTTTATCAAGTTCTGTGTTAGTATTTGTTTAAGCTTCCCAGCAAAGTCCAAATTATAGCCTATAATGAGAACTACTGCACTATGCTTAAAATCATGTTTCATGTAGCACATTTGGGAAAAAGTATAAAATATCAAAGAACATGAAAATCACTACTAATCTTACCACCCAGAAATAACTACATCCATTTATTTCATGAAGACAGGCATCTTGTCTATTTTATTTGACAATGCTTGGAACCAGGCCTGGCACTGAGTAGATGGTTAATCAAAACTTTTTGAAAGAAATAAAGAATGAATGAAAACTTTTATCTTCTTCCATCCTGTTTTGTCTTTCTGTGTTTTTTACAAATTCAGATCATGCTATGCACGCTATTGGCAACGTGATTTATTCACTTAACAATAGCTCTTGCCTATTTTCTAATATCATTAAATATTCTTCCTAATTGATGATTTTTCATGGTTATGTAGTATCTCATCATATGTAGAATCTTTTTAGCCAGTGCCCTGTTGTTGGACTTCTACGTTATTTCCAGTTTTTAACTGGTATAAATAACGTCTCTGTCCTGAAGTCCTTATGTTCTTTAGTGTATTTCTTCAGAATGCATTCCTAGAATTAGATCAAGGTATGAATATTTACAGGTGTTTTTAAACTTATCACCAAATTGCTATTCAAAAATTTTGAGTCCATTTTAATTTCTCCAAGCAAATGATGACAGTGCTTCTTTCCTAGAATCTTCAAAAATACTTGCACCATCATTTTTTTTTAATTAATGGACTAATCTGGGCTAAGTTGATGGATAAAAAGTCATATCACGTTTACTTTCATTTTTAATTTATTTATTTCAAATGAATTTGGAAATGTTATCTATATAACTCTCTCTGTTTCTTCTCTTCTAACTTGCTAAGATCTTGTAAGAGTTCTTTAATTATTAAGGACAGTCATCTTTTGATTATCAGACACATTGCAAATATATTTCCCAAATTGTCGCTTGTCTTTAAAGTTCATTGTTTGCGTTTTTTCCTTTACAAAAGTTTCACAGTGTTATATACAAAATCTACCTTGTCAAACCTTTTTTTGTGGTTTTACCTTTGAGTTTCTGCTTCCTTAATCCACCCCTGTATTGTCTTGGTGAGACTGTCTCTAGGTTTTCAACCTTGAGTAAGATGTTTCCTGTTGGTTTCAAACAATTTTACCGTATTGAAGAATTCTTTCAATGGTAATAATTTAAAAATATCAGGAACAAATATCAAACTTGATCAATTGGTTTTGGTCATCTATTAAGATGATTGTATGGATTTTTTTCCCCTTGACTTATTAATGTGATGACTCCTATTAGTAACTTTTCTAATGGTCGACCATCTTTTATGTTCCTGGCATAAAGGCCTTACTATTTTTGGCCTTATTGGACTGGATGTAATGTCCTATTGGACATAATGTTTTGTTCTTTTGATATGCCACTTGATTCTCCTGCTAGGATTTTATTTGGTATTTTTGCTTCTCTAAGTATTTGATGGATTGCTCTTTCTGTTTTTTTTTTTTATCTTATTTTTGCTAGTTTTCTAACATGATGCTCTGCTCCCCAAAATGGATTGGGAGAACTTCTGTTTTTCCTGAGGGACAGAGGAATGATTCATGATCTATTCCTTGAAGGTTTAAAAAAACTTCAATTTTTTATTGTGTCTCTCTGCTGTATTGAGTTTTTTTTTCTTTAATTAATTCTGGCAATTCATATTTTCCTTTAAAGTTATCTATTTCATCAACTTTTAAAAAGATAACATAGAACTAGCTATAAAACATCTTTTTTGTGAGTTAAAAATGTATATCTATGATTATGGCTGCATCTTGCTATGATGCTGAAAACTATGCCACCATATTTCAAATACCAGTAGGGTCACCCATGGTGGACAAGTTTCAGCAGAGCTTCCAAACTAAGACAGACTAGGAAGAAGGACTGGGCCACCCACTTCTGAAAAAAATTGGCCATGAAGACCCTGTGAATAGCAGCAGAGCATTGTCTGACAGAGTGCTGGAAGGTGCAAGGATGGTGCAAAAAGAGCTGTACTCAGGGACTTGACTGCACCACCAACAAGAAATCTGTGGTTATAAAAGCTTCCCATTAAAATTTTATTTGTCTATATTTAAACAGCTCTAGAATTTATTTTTCAATTTTACTCTTAATTTATGCTTTTATATTTTTAAATCCATTAAGCTGTTCCATATATTTAAAAAAATTATTCAATCGAGAGCTCACTCCATTTATTTTAATCTAGCCTCCTCCAATATTGGCAGCACTTAAGGCTATCCATTTTCCTCTGAGAGCAGCTTTGGATAGCCTCTTAAAATTCTGACATGACAGGTGCTCATTATCATTTTCTTTTCATTCAGGAGAGTGTGTGCCCCCTAGGAAGATATGTATCAAAATCACCTAAAGGATCTTTCCAGACGACGAAAACAATACTGAAAGTCAAATACCTTCTATACCCCCTTCAAGCCCCCCATCCCAGAGTTCTTATTTTATTTTTCCTTTTTCTTTGTCACTTGTTTTTAGTTATGTTTCTCAGAGATAGCAAATTGTTTGACTTTTTTTTTTTTTACCCTCTCAGAGTGTTTTTGTTTGTTTTTGGTGAGGAAGATTTGCCCTGAGCTAACATCCATTGCCAGTCTTTCTCTTTTTTTTTGCTTGAGGAAGCTTAGCCCTGAGCTAACATCTGTGCCAGTCTTCCTCTATTTTATATCTGGGTTTGCCTCCAGAGGATGGCTGATAAGTGGAGTAGGTCTGCACCCCAGATCTGAACCTGTAAACCTAGGCTGCAGAAATGGAGCATGCAGAACTTTAACCACTCGGCTACAGGGCCAGCCCCTCTCTCACCGTGTTTTAAGGCTATTTTAATCTATTTGTATTTACTGTATATTTGGTCATCTGTCCTCATTACCATCTTGCTTTATTTTATGCTTTCAGTACATTATATTTCCTTGCTGTTTCCTTGGTATTCTGTTTGTTGCTGTGGGCTTACTTCTGCACCTCTTTGCACTAAGAAGAAAAATCCCTTGGTCTGACATGATGTTATGTGAGATCTGACACTGGTCACCCAGACGCATTGCAAGTTCTTAGATGATGGTGCTGGCTGAGGTCCTGAAGGCGGGAAAGGGATACCTTCAGAATGTGTGTCTGTTCCTGTCAAAGGGAATGGCTGCCCATTCTGGGTGGACAGGCTACGATGTATCCACCTTGCCTCCCAGCAGCTGGTTGTTCTTCTCAAGTGGTGGTGGTGTATGGGTGTCTTTGTGTTGGTCTCTTTGCTGGCAGATTGGATTCCCCCGAAAGCAAACTGAGTTCAGTGGCCTGCTGGGCATTTGGTAGGAGTGCTCTGGGCGTTAGCACCTGTGGAAAGGAAGAGAGGGAAGCGTCAGTGAGCAGAGGGAGAAGTGGAGCTGCCGTGCAGTCCATACATAGGCTTCAGCCAACTCCACCGGCATCTTTGAAGCTGGGATGATCTTTCAGGTGTCCCAAGTTAAGACAAGGGGAGTGGGCCTCTGTATTCCTGTGTTGGGCAGACTGGCTGTGGACCTCCTCTGGAAAGAGGCATGATCTTGCGCAAGGAGTTTTCTGCAGCTGAGGCCATCCTCTAAGGGCTGCGTACTGCGGTGTTCTGGCAGCATTCCAGCACCCAGAGGAGCAGAAGGGGAGTCCTTTGTTCCTGAAGGGGCAACTGAGTGGCACATCACAGCATCCACCGTAGCCTACCATGTGCCAGTCACTGGACCAAACACCGTATACAGATTATCTGTTCAACTCTCATGAAAGCCCTGTGAAGTAGGCGCTGCCCGTGTTCCCATTTTACGGATGGGAAAGTGAGGCATCAAGAGATTAAAGAACTTGCCCCTAATCACAGAGCAGCAGAATTGGTACTCAGACTCACATAGTCTGACATTAATATGCTGCTTTTGTTGATTGGGAGGGTATAAACCCTGCTCTCAATTTTCCTAGCAGTCACTTTTAAGTATTATAAAAATCCTTGAACCTGTCTTTCTCCAATGACTCTCTGGTGGTGCCTCCATGTCGCTGTTGCACATGGATGAGCAGCTGACAGGTGTAGAATTCTTAGGTTGCAACCTTTTCCCATTAAGCTTCTGCATGGACCTTCCGCTGCCTTCTGAGGTTTGGAGCACTGTGCCCAGCAGTCTTCGGGCCCTATTCTTTTGTCTTCCATTGTCCACATCCTCTTTGTTTCTGCTTGTATGCTTGTAGGAGTTGTCTCCATTTTGGAACCTCAAAAATGGCATCACATTACTTCAAGGTATTCACGAAAAATTTCCATCTGCTCTCCACCTGGGGGAAATCACTCATTCATTCTTTTGTTTATTCATCTCTTGAAATCTGTTCGTGTTCAGTCCATACCAGACACAGTGCTGGGTGATGGGTACACAGTGATAAGCCAGCCACAAGGATGAGGACTCAGACAAGTAAAACACAGTGCCTCGGGATAGGTGTGTGCTGGGGGACAGACCCAGCAAAGACGCCCTGAGTCTGGGGAGCGGGCCATAGGGAAAAGAAGGCTTCTTGTAGAAGGTGAGCTCTGATTTGGGATTTGGAAGATGCATAGGAGTTTTTCAGATGATGAGCTAAAGGTCTTGGACCCACTCTCAGTCTCCCCAGTTAGGCTTTTCCTTTCAGTCATGGAGGCTCGCCAAGGTTCATCACAGCTAATCAGAGCTAGTGCTCAAGTCAGAAACTTTCTGTATGCCATTTCTCTGTTCACTCATTTAATCCTTCTTTTTCAGAGGAGAAACTGAGGCCCGGAGAGGTTACGTGGCTTGCCGAAAGTCACACAGCCAGGAAGTAGCAGAGGCGCAGTTTGGTTCCCAGAGGGGAAGGCAGAGCCAAAGGCTCAGAGGCCAACGTGGCCCATGTTAGGAAACAGGGAAGAGCAGCCTATAGGTTCTTCTGCCACCAGAAAGCCCTTCCTTCCTCACCCCACCCTGGACCCCATCTACTAGGGCCCCTCTCTGCATACCCTGCATGTACTCTGCATCAGCACTGCCTTGGGTGCTGTGGGCAATGTGAACAAAGTGCGGTCCCTCCTGACATGTGTTAAAACAGTGAGGAAAGCTTTATTCAAGACTATTGCGATAAGGGAGAGAGATGGGCGCAGCTGCGAATGAATACCAGGGCAAGTGGGGATTTATGGCAAAGAGTGGCACTGGTGGGGCCAGTGGATGGAAGATTGCTAAGAGGAGACATCAACGGGAGGGGATTCTTGCTAAACCGACCCAACAGGATTCTTGCTAAAGGCAGGCCAAGGACTTAGACCTCAAAGGTGGGGCATGAGGAACTCGATTGGATGTCAAGGGTGGCAGGGTTCTTGCTAAACGGCCTCAGCAGGATTCTTTGCTAAGACTGGGCTGGCCGAAGACAGGACAGGGGCCAAGGTCGAGGCCTAGTAGAGAAGACGGCTCAGAGGAGCCTGGCTATAGTCTGGTCAAGGAGATAGCCTTTGTCATGAGTTGATGTTATGTGACAGGTAGCTCATCAAGGTTTGTTGAATGTGCGAATGTGGGCACACCGTGCCATCTCATCCTAAGCGAGTGGACCTGACTGTCACCACCGCCCCCTTCTCTTCGCCTCATTACCCCTCTTGCAGCCTGAGGCGGTCTCTGATCTCTGCTGGCCACCCAACGCCACCCCCAGCTTCCTGCAGGCGGGCAGTGCGCGCCCCTCCCTCCCCGCGCTGGGCCCGTCACCATGACGATCCTGCACTCTGCAAATAAAACACGTGGCAAGAGTCGTTTTTTATTAGGAAATGTATCTGATTTCCTGGCCCCTGTGTGCTGGGTTGCCCCGCGGTAGCTGCAGGCATTCCTCCATAACGTCACCCCCTCTTCCGTCCTCACCCCACCTGCCTTGGATCCTCATGGAACAGGTCAACACCTGGTTTTCAAAGGAAAGTTGTCGGATTTGTGGGGAAAGAAGGCGAGAATGGCTTAGGGGTGGGGTGGTTTCAACGGTGCGCTCTCAAAAGACAAGGAGTTGGGTTTTTGTCTATTTTGAATGAAAAAGTTTTAGGGAGAACTAGATGCTTCTCAGGATGATGCTCTGGGTCTGGAGCCAGGCTTGCTGCTTCAGAGACCCTGTCTCATTTAATCCTCCCAACAGCCTTCTGTGGCCGGTACTTGCCTTAGCTCCACTTTACAGATGGGAACGCTGAGGTTCAGAGAGCGTCAGTAACACCCACGTGACCCGAGCTGAGAAGCGGCAGGGCCAGGATCTGGTGCAGCCCACTTGACCCCTGGCCATGGCTCTTCCACAGTATCACCCCGTCAAGGATGCCGTGCCACCTGCCACCCTCCTCTCACCCCTCCCCAGTTCCTCAGCAGCTCGGAGCTTGAGTCTGCGCTTACTTTCTTGAGGCTAAAGGCATCTCCCTTGTTGGCATTGCCTCCTGTCTCCTTCCGTCACTTGCAAAAGCCTAACTCTCACAATGAGGTGGCTCGACACCCTGTAAAATATTATGGTATGTGAATTATATCTCAATAAAGCTATTATTTTAAAACACACCTGCGAAGATTCAAAAATATGCATTAAATCACCCCCGCCCCCGCCGCCCCCCCAACATGCGTCTGCATCGCTTGTTATTTAACATGACTGGGACAAGCTCTCTGCCTGGCTGATGCGGTGGAGGCCGGTGAGGGGAGGGAGCTCCCCCAGCATGGGCCTCCCAGCTTGTGACGAAGTAAGAGTGGTTGCTCAGCCCGGCAGGCTTCCACTCTCGAGTCTAGGATGTTGTCACTCAAGTTATGGCGCTGGGCACAGCCTAACCACAGACAAGTTTCCCCAGCCTCTCTGATCCTCCACTGTACACAGAGGGCTGAGCTAAAGTGAGCGGACAGTGGCCCTGTGAGCGTCAGGCTGCTGGGCCTCACGGCTGAGGTCGGGCCTCCTGGCCAGTGGTGGTGTTTGTCCTCCACTAGAATGACAGCACCACGAAGCCAACATTTGCTGTCTCGTTCACTGATGTATCATTAGTGCCCAGCACAGAGTAGATGCTCAATGTGTGTTTGTTGAATGATTGGCTGACAGTGGTGTTAGCAGGCCTTAGCCTAACGGAATTTTCCATCTGTAGGAGAGTCCTCTCCTCTTCCTTGTAGCACAGCCGTTCTGACTCTCTCTGAAGTTTGGCGTCCTGTGGTCTGGGAGCCCTAGAACCCTCCGTAGGATGTGACGCCGGACATGACCAACGCCTCCTTGGGAAGGGGCTGTCACTTCTCAGTGGAAATCTGTGCCACTGATGGATCTGGAACCACAGGGCCTGGGAAGTGTGTGGCTGTGTCTGACGCAGCTCATCTGTGAGTGTGAACTCTCAGGTGTGGCCCTTCTGTGAGTGCCAGTCCGGGCCAGTCTTGGTGGCTGTCTGGCACAGGCAACGAGTTTTGGTGTCAGACCAATCTAGGTTTGAATCTTGGCGCTGCCGCTTCTCAGCTGAGTGGCCTTAAGCAAGGAACTGAACCTCTCTGAGACTCAATTTCCTCATCTGTAAAATTAGCGACAGTAGACCGTTGTTGTAAGGGTATTGGGTGGATTGAACGGAAGTACATGGCTCCCTCAGCCCGCAGAGACACTCAGTAACGACTCTCAGGTTCCTAGGTTTCTTAACAGCTCTGAACACCTGTCTTTCCTGTGCTCCATTCTCCCTTCTTTACGTGTCAGGCCTCTATCAGACGCACAGCACCCTTCGCCTCTTCCCAGTCTTTCGCTTCCATCCTTTTTCCGTAGAAAGAGGACATTAGTTCCCGTCCATTTTTCCCTCGTAGCCCTGCTTTGGCCGTATGTCGTGATGAGCTGGGACACTCCCCATACCCGGGCTGGGAGATCCTCGAGGGCAAAGCTGTGTGTCCCATCTCCGTCTGCACAGCGCCTGCCAGGGTCAGGGTGCTGTTCAGTGAATGATAATTAGATGAACGGATGGTTCGTCTCTGGGCGTTTTCTCTCACTCAGCTGTAGGACTGACTCCCCAGGAAAAAGCCCAGAAGTCTTAAATCTGGTGAATGTGACTCCCGTTCCTGCAGCCATGGTTGTAGGTGTGTGCGTGCGTTGCACACAAGCTGGCTGGGTGTGCGTGTCAGTAGATGTAGGGTGTGTGCCTGCAGAGGACTCAGCATACGACTCTGTGGCGTGGGCAGCGTGGGAAGTGGGCCAGGCAGAGAGGCAGACTTTTTAGTCTCGGGGGCCTGTTTTGTGTAAGTGCTGGTACCTTCTTCATCTGGCTTCTGAGGCATGGCTTCATCCACCAAAGTCAGGAAAATCACTTTCTGTCTGTCAAGGTGACCTGTGTATACAGTAGGAATCGAGATGCTCGTCTCCTTCTCGTGAAGCAAGTTATGAGGCTAGCGGGGACTGCTGTCTCTGTGGGAGCCAGGGAAGGGCCCATGCTTTGGGCTTACTCTGCTCTGGCCTGGGCTCCGGACCCCTCTCTCCTGATGCCCAGCTGTGTGCCTGTGCAGACAAGTGGTTTCACGTCTCCACCCCTCAGCTGTCATCAGTAAGAGTGAGGATAACAGAGCTCCTTGAATAGTTCTTGAACGAGAAGGGTGGGATGGGCAAATATTTTCTTATGCCCAGCCCAATGCTTGGCGCACAGTAGGTACACAATAAACAGTGTTTTCTTTCTCTTTCCTCTTTTATCAAGTAAAACATATGGCTGTACATCTTTACATTGTCTTAATTACTAGTATCATCGCCACTAATAATACGACTCCAGGATTTGTTGGCCTTTATATAATTATAGGCTAAGCCAAAAAATAAATTTTTTTAAAAGATGCCAAGATTTCCTCAGGAGCTCCTCAAAAGGAAATCAGGAGAATGTAATGCGGCCCCAGTCATAATAGCAACTAGCAAATACTTAATTTGGTGAGATATGTTCCAAGTCTTTGCCTCTTGAACAATTAGCTGGATGAAAAAATAGCTGTCTGCCCTCTGAAAGGGAACATAATATGCAATTAAAATTAAGGACTTTCTATTTGAGGGGACCTGTTACATGAAATTATAGGAGGAAGCAATTTGGGAATATTATTATTTTGCATATTTAGGAATCAGGGTAATTTGAAGGTGGCAAACACAGAAGGCCAGCTGGAAAGGGCACGGGGAGGGAGGAGGGAAAAAGGCCCCCACCTCACTGGGCTGGGCCATCACGGGGGGTGGACGCGTTAGTACCAAAATCAGGATGCCTTGCAGTCATTGTAAATGATGGGGTGAATCCCCGGGGGCTGTAGTTGTAGAGAAGAAACCTAGACTCTTGACAGAATGACCTGGGTTCACATTCTGCTCCCCCCATTAGTCACTATGTTATTTTTCCCTTCCAAGCTTTGGTCTCCTTCTCATCTAAAAACCAAGGCTAATTTTGTGTGTGCATGTGTGTATGTGTGTGTGTGAGTGTGTGAGGAAGATTAGCGCTGAGCTAACATCGGTGCCAGTCTTCCTCCTCTTTGTCTGTGGGACGCCTCCACAGCATGGCTGATGAGTGGAGGAGGTCTGCACCCAGGATCCAAACCCACGAACCAGGGCCGCCAAAGCGGAGCGCACGGAACTTTAACCACTTGGCCGCGGGGCCGGCCCCAAAGGCTAATCTTTTGGACCACACGGATTTGTTGTGGGATTAAAAGTGAGATGATACCCATGATATGCTTCCTAAAGTACTTGCAAACGGTAAGTCCTTAATAGACATTAGTTGTGATTATTCACTGACATGGAGAGATGTCCACACAACAGAGAAGGTGTGAACACACAAAGCATGTTCCAAATAGGACCCGTATTGTTAGGATGCTCCTGGCTGCAAGAAAAGATAGCCCAACTGAAGGGACCTTGTACACTCAGGGCATTTATTATCCTACAGGACGGGAAGTCCTGGCTTGGTTAAGTCAACAGTTCAATGACTATGCTTCCCATTGGCTTCTCAGTGATTCTCTTGAAGTCACCCATAAATTGCCCTCATGGTTGAAAGATGACTGTTACTGTTCAATAAATCATATCCTTGTACACTTATGTTTGAGAACAGGAAAAAGAGTCTGCTTCTTCCTACAGCTCTCTTTTGCAAACCTAGAGAATGTTTACCTGCCTTCGCCTCACCCCCTCATGTCTTACTGCCCAGAATTGGCCATGGGCCTATTCTTCCAGTCGCAAACCAACCATTGGCAAGAAGGATGGAATGACTGTGGCTGGCTGTACCCTAGCTAAGACTCACTTTTGGGGAGGTCCTTCCTCTGAAGCCCTCTGATGGTCACTTGATCCTGAAAAGAAACAAAGACGTTCTGTCAGCCCAGAAGCTGGAGAGTAGTTTGGGATTGGGGAGGCCACGGTCTCTGCCCTAATAGAGAGTGTAATCCTGTTGTTTAAGGCAATGCATAGAAATTCCCTGGAAAGAACTGCACCAATGTGATGATAGCTACAGCAATGTGATTGTTGCTATCGGATTGGAGTATAACTTGTATTTACTTTCTTTTTGGTATTTTTTAGTATTGTCTGATTTTTTCAAAATGTGTATTAATTTTACAACCAGCTTCTTTCACTTTTTGAAAAAAATAAAATGATCTGTCCGTGCAGAGTCTTCTCCTGAGTCTGTATAATGTGCTTGAGGACTGTTCCAGGCCGGGCCCTATCTGTGGCGATGGCGGTGGAGCGCTGGGGACCAGAATCGAACAACGCCAGTGTTTACCGAGTTCCAGGCCCTTTTGAGTGAGTGATTTCGTTGAATCCTCAACACAATCCTCTACGAATCAGCTTGTTATCCCCGTTTTGTAGATGAGGAAACTGAGTCAAAGGGAGTTAAGTTATTGGCTCAATACTCTGGCTTCAAGGTCTACTATATATGAAGATTATTCAGTGAATATTTACCAAGCACCTACTAGTTGTTTGTCACTGTGCTCAGCTTTGAGGATAGATTAGAATAATAAATGGAACAGGGTAAATCTGCATCCCCATGGATTTTATAATCTCTGCCAGAGATAGAAACAGGGAATTTCAGTACAGTGTGCCCAGTTCCATTCTGGGGTGTAAAGGAGGCTTGCAGACTCCCTGATCCAGCCTCACCTGCTTGCTGCTCCCTCCTGACCTCTCACTGTCCTTGGTTCCTTCTGCTCTTTCACCTTCACTCCCCTTTCTTTTCCCTCCCTCCCTCCCTCCTTTTCAACAGCTCAGCCTCCTTCTCCTGCTCTCCTTTCACTGCTCCTCCCAATTACTGTGGGATGGATGGTGATTGTGTGGAAGAGGAGATGAACATGGTTTGGGGCTCCAATATTTGGGGGTCTGGTCCCTGTTCTGATTTAAGCCAGCTGTCCTATAGCTTTTTGGGCCTCAGTTCCTCCTTTGTGAGATGAGAAGATGAATCCCCACTCTGATTTTCAGACAGGATTGCCAGGAAAATCAAATGCCCTAATGCATATAAAAGCAATTGATCAAATGGCAAGAGATATGCAAATGTGAAATTAGAAATAGAACCACTATGCGATCCAGCCATCCCTCTTCTGGGTGTTTATCCAAAAGAATTGAAATCAGGGTCTTAACGAGCTATCTCCCCTGCTCCTTGCAGCACTAGTCACAATAGCCACAATGTGGAAACAACCTAAATGTCCATCAGCTGAGGGATGGATAAAGAAAAGGTGGTCTGTACATACCATGGAATATTATTAAACCTTAAAAAAGAAGGAAATCCTGTCATACACAACAGCATGGATGAAGCTTGAAGACTTTATGCTAATGAAATAAGCCCGTCACAGAAGGACAAATGCTGCATGATTCCACTTACAAGAGGCATCTAGAATAGTCAAAGTCATAGGATCAGAGAGTGGAATGGTGGTTGCCAGGCCTGGGGAGGGGGAGAGGGAGTGTTGCTAATCAACGGGCGTACATTTTCAGTTAAATGAGATGAATAAGTTCTAGAGATCTGCTTACGACATTGTACCTACAGTCAACGGCACTGTATTGTACACTGAAAATTTTGTTTTGGGTACATCTCGTGTTAAATTGTTCTTACTACATTAAAAAAAATTAAAAATAAATAATTCAGTAAACTTACCTAGTGGGCAAAAGAAACAAAAAGCAAACAATAACAACAAAAACCCAAAGACGTTGGGACCAACCTCTTTGGAGTCTAGATAGTCACGTCAACAAAAGCAACCTTTTTTCTAGATCAAGTGACTTGAGGCTGCATGAGACCTTCCCTCTGTCACTCTTAGTTCTCAGCATTTAGGCCTCATGGCCTGAAATTCTGCCATTCCTCTCTCCCTGCCAAAAAACGCCCCCAGTTAATGAGACCATGATCTGTGCGTCCCGGCCTGGCTGGATTATTGGGAGAACGATGCGAGGCATGTATGGAAGCACACAGTTAAATGCACAATTGTGAATTACCAGCATCGTATTTGGAAAAGGGTAATTATATTCATTATAAAGTAAAATGCCGCCGATTCTAAGATAGACCCTCAATTTAGCTACAACTTTTCAAGAAGAGAAATCAGAAACGTTAAATGTACACATCAATTTAAGACATTCAGATTTCAGAAATATCATAATGCAAGGAGAAAGCAGTGTAGCTCTTAGAATTGAAGAATTAGGATAATGACCGTGGGAATGGGAATTTGGACGGATGAAGTTAAGCAGAGAGAAAATAAATCTGGCATGCTGGGCAAGTCCAATTAGATTGAAACATTGATTGACACGGATGTTCCATGGGGGTCTCACGTGAAATGGGCCCTGGGCTCTGTGCCAAGTCACAGGCCTGCCCTCAGGGAGCACACAGTCTCTACATGAGACTGAGTCCTAGCCTGGAAAACCACTCCAGTGTGGCAAGTGCTAGGAGGAGGTATGCAGAGAGTGCCAGGTGAGTACAGGTGAGCACTTACCTGGCCTGGGGGTGGGAGGGGTCAGGGAGAATTCCAAAGGGCCAAGGAGAGGGAGGCAATGCCCCAGCCCACGAGAGGGCACAGGATACCCACCGTGGGAGCTTGGGCCTCACCTTGAGAGAAGTGGGAGCCAGCTAAGACTCTAGTGCTGCAGAGAACACACCAGGAGGGAACCCATCACCCTAGCAGCCAGTGTGCAAAGAATAGGTTTATTTTATTTATTTTTTTTATTTTTTGAGGAAGACTAGCCCTGAGCTAACATCTGCTGCCAATCCTCCTCTTTTTGCTGAGGAAGACTGGCTCTGATCTAATATCTGTGCCCATCTTTCTCTACTTTATATGTGGGACTCCTACCACAGCATGGCTTGACAGGCAGTGGATAGGTCCACACCCGGGATCTGAACCAGTGAACCCCAGGCCTCTGAAGTGGAACGTGCAAACTTAACCGCTGCGCCACTGGGCCAGCCCCCAAAGAATAGGTTTAAAGCAGCTATTCTCAGAGTGTGGCCTGGGGACCCGACGATCCCTGAGACCCTTTTAGAGAGTCCAAGGGGACAAAACTATTTTCATAAAAATCCTGAGAACTGATTTGCCTTTTCCTGTCCCATTCTCTCGTGAGCATCCGGTGGAGTTTCTCGGCGGCTTTGTGACGTGTGTGATCAACACAGATTGAACGCAAACGCAGAGATGAGAGCCCAGCTGTCTTCTATTAAGATAAACATTAAAGAAATTTAGCAAAAAGGCAAACTAGTAGTATTCTTCTCAGTAGTGATTGTTTTGCAAAATATAGCTATTTTTCATAAAAGATATTTGTGCTAACATGTAATGCGTTTATTATTTTTAAATGAATTAAATATATGTTACAGTATCTCAGTTTTAATTTCAAATGTAGTAAATATTGATAGATACACATGAACAAAGGCTCTTTGGAATCCTTTAGAATATTTAAGCAGGTCAAACTTTGAGAACCACTAGATTGAAGGTTAGCGTTCTGGGAGGGGCCGGGGGCAGGAAGTGCCAGCAGGGGGCAGTATTGGGGTAAGGCCCCTGTGGCCCCAGGGTAGGAGAAATGGGGCAAGAGGGAGTGGAGGGAAGTGAGATAACTGGCAGCCCAAGACAGACCTTCCTTCAACCGGGTTTCTCCACTCTGTTCTAGATGTTGACAGGTACCAACTCCAAAGCCCCCCGCACTGGACCTGACATTCAAGTTCTGTACCTCACTTACCTTTGCAACATCCCTATGAGAAAGGTGCTGGTAGGTTTTGGATTTTACAAATGAGGAAACTGAGGCTCAGAGAGGGAAAGAGTCTTCCCCAAGGACACCGAGCAAGGCAGGGCAGAGCCAGGCTTCAACCTCAGGTCTGTCTGACTCCGGGGCTGTGCGGTTCTCTCAGGCAGAGGGTCACGTTCATTGTCGGGAGGCTGTTTGAGGCCCCAGTCTGTGAGAGTTGCTAAGGGCTGTGGGCCCCCTGCCCCAGGGCCGCCCCTGGTGGTCTCTGATGGCATCTGGGAGAACCTGCTGACTGTGTTGGTGGCACACTGTGGACACTGGATCTGGCAAAATGGCTCTCAGCAGAGGAGGTCCCTGCAGCTTGCAGGGGCTTCTGGGAGGAAATGTGCAGGCAGTGATGAGCTCATCCTTGGGCGGAAGCAGCCCAGAGAGCTGGGGAGGGGAGGACTCATCTTCAGGGCAGGCCGTCTTCTTCCAGGATTCAGCAGAGCTCACTGGGTGCCTGTTATGCGTCAGGCGCTAAGCTTGATCCAGTGGGGCAGCACCGAAGAGGAGAGGGACAGGAAGGAGTCTTCGTTCACCTCTTATGATGCTGTCAGCAGGCAAAGGCAGAAACTGCACTGAGTCCTGGGGGCTTGTTCTGCCACTTGTTAGCTGTGTTACCTTGGGTGTGTGATTGACCCCTCTGTGCCTCAGTGTCCCGAGAGTAAAATGGAGATGGTATACAAGTGCTCACCTTGTAGGGTTGGCGTGAGTACGTGTAAAGGACTTAGGTCTTGGCCTGGCAGATAGAAAGCATGTGACAAATGTCACCCCTAACATATTATTATGCTACTCTTAACATGCTAAGATGAGTGTGTCCTATAGGTGTGTGGTAGCCACATAAGGCACATCTTGTCACGTCATTTTCACCATAGGCCTGCATGTTGGGTGTCTTGTTGCCCCACGATTTTGATAAATAAACGGAGGCTCAGGGAGGGGAAGCGACTTGCCCCAGGTGTCATCTCCAGGACCATCTCTCTCTTGTCTGTTGAGACTGTAGGCAGCTGACCTTTCAGTGCCCACTTCCCATGCTGGAGGCCCTGGGTGTCGGCAGGACTTTGAACTCACATTCTTCTCCTTGCGTCAAGAGGAGCCTCTCTGGTGGAAGAGGCCTGTGTTGGGGTGGGGGGACCACAAGGCCGTGGACGTTTGCTCAGCCCATCTTTGGGAATGAGAAAGGAGAGCCTGGGGTCCTTCCTCCACCTGAAAGAGCATCAGGACCCCATCCAGACACCGTGGCCATGGCAACTATGGGAGAGTCTGCGTCTTTGCTCAATTTCCTGTGCTGTCTTTCATTTTCTCTTTCCTCTCCCCGCTCCTTAATAACCACAGTGAATGTTCCCGGGGTGCTTCCTTCCCAGGAGCGAGGCTCTGTGGTCCGCGTATTTCTGCCTCTCGTATTCTCAAGGAGCCAGGAGGTCATGCCGCGGGGAGGGACCTGTGTTCCCCTGAGCCCACCCTGCCAGGCTCTGTTCTCTCTTTTTATGTCTTCCTCGCTCCGATCCCAGAGCAGCCTTGGCAGAGTGGGTACTATCAGCGTGTCCATTGTACAGATGAGGAGCTCGAGGCTTGGAGAGCGCCCAAGCGTATCGAGTGAGTGTCACAGGTGGGGCAGTATCAGAGGCAGTCGGATTCCAGAGCCCACAGTTAAGACACAGTCTTCAACAACAAAGTTCTACAGACCTTACTCTGTGGGTAAGCAGGAAAGGGAACTCTGCATTTGGGACGGAACCTCTAAGAAATGGAGATGGAATGGGGATGCTGTCAGCCAGACAAGCCACACAAGGGCTTGGGATGTGCCCACAGTTGAAGCTGGGAGGTAGGATGAAGTGAGGAGACGGCACTGGGGGCCAATGGGGCTGGAGTGGGAGCCGGCAGCGGGGGCAGACCTGGGACCAAATGCTCCTGGAAGACTGGCACCTCTTTGCTCCTGGGCTTGACCTTGGCTCTGCCGCTCCCGTGTGCAGAACAACATCTTAAATGGCAGCCAGCCCCCTGGGGTAGCTCTGAGACTGGATCACAGGCCACAGCTGGAGGGGGTGCTCACCAAACGGCAGGGCAGAATGTGTTTGCTGTGTGCAGAGGGGAGACTGCAGACACACGCGGCCGTCTCTGCTGCTATTTACTCTGGAATTACTGACTGTTTGCATCGGAGCCACTGCCTGGGAGGATCCAGCCTGTGCTTCTCCAATCTTTAAGGAATAGGGCTTTATTCTTTCAGTGGGGGGTGGTGTTGGTTTTTACCTCATTATTCTGGCTTGGCACAAAGAGAAGCGCTACCATCTTTGCCTCTGGAAAATACTTCCTGCTTTAAACTGGACATGTTCTCAGAGAGGGTCTAGTCTTTAACAAATTCTTCCGTGGGGACCAGGGTGGTGAAGGTAGCCATAAATACACTTACTTCCCCATCAGCCATTGCCATCTCACCCATCAGGACTCGGCTCAGGCGTTTCCTCCTCCAGGAAGTCTCCTCTGATTGCCCACGGTAGTTCAGTGCTCCCCTCCTGCATTTCATTGCACCTGCATGCCTGAATTCTCACCCTCGCCATGGCTTATTGAAGCCTTTGGCTTACATGTCTGCTTCCTGCACTGGGCTGCAGGCACCTCAGACCACGGACTCAGTGCTCAGTAAATATTTGTGGCCTAAATTGGACAGTCCTAGGAGGGAGCTTATTAGTCCCATTTAGAGCGCTGATAAAGTTTCTGAGAGAGTGTCACTTACCCAAATTATTAAGTGCCTGCTTAGGGATTCAGTATCATTTCCAGTAGATCATATTGCACTTCCACCCAGCAGCTGCAGCCTCCAGAGGAGCAGAGGCCCAGGAAATGACGAGCCCACTGAAGCCACCCTTTAGCATGGGTGCTTTAGATGCCTACTGAGCACCCTTCACGCTGAGGGAGATAAGAAACTTCAGCCCCTGCCCTGTCTGCGCTAATCTTTCTGCAGCTGAAGTCAGTGCCAGGCAGCTGGAGTGACCAGAAGGGCCTCTGCAAAATGAGGGGCCTCACTGAGGATTTGCATATGGGAAGGGCAGAGAAATCTACAGCACTGGTTTAAGGGCCTGGACTCCAGAATTCAGTTCCTCGCTTAGCAAATTGCTGGCTCTGTCATCTTGAAGAGTTTACCTTCCTTCTCTGTGCCTCAGTTTCCTGATCTGTAAAAGGGAGATGGTGACCCTGGCCTTGTTGGGCAGTGGGGAGGAGATTGTGGGCCCGGGCGTGGAAAGCTCTTTGCACAGCGCCTGGTACATTGTTAAGTGTTCCAGAAATGCTGACACTTGTTATTAACACCGTTATCGTTTCCAGCAGGACCAGTAAGAAGCCATTCCCAGCAGTGGGCCCTGCTGCTCGGCCTCTGCTCTGGCTTGGAGTGGGTCGTTCCCACCTTGCCAACTGTGTAACTGGATCCCTCATGGCTCTGCAGTGGAATTCGCCCCAGCACCCTTGCTCTCCTCCTTTGACTGATCAGGCCATCTGAGGCCAGAGAGAAAGCACAGGGCTCTAATAGCACAGAGAGCCTGCCCGAGGGAGCAGGCCAGCCGCTTGCAGACAACTGCCACACCCAGCCACCGGCCCGCCAGGAGCTCTGGGGACCTGCTGCCCCAGGTGGGCAACAGGAGAGCATCGCAGAACAGCCTTCAGGGTGCCTGCTCCTTGGGGTCAGGTTTCTGCAAGAAGATTCATTCATTCTTTCACTCATTCATTCATTCAGCAAACAGGCATTAAGGGCCTGCTATTGTTCAAACGTTGTGCTGGACACCGAGGGACACAAACATGAATCCATCCATGCATCCATCCATGCATCCATCCGTGCACACATGCACTGGGTATTTATTAAGCGCTTACTGTGTGTGGTTCATTGTCCCTGCCCTCCTGCAGCTTGGTACCCTGAGGGGCAAAGCCATCGGAGACCATGCGTAGGTGGAAAGGGTGCCCAGGAGGAGTGCTGAGAGAGTCTTGATGACAGAGGCAGCTTCTGCAGAGCCTTGGCAGACAAGCGAGATCTAAGAAGCGAAAGTGGGGGGGTAAGAGCCTTGCTGGCAGAGGGAGCAGAGCAGCAGAAGAGGGCCTGGAGTCGGGAAAGTGCAGCTGAGGAGCCAGGCTGGGCTGGGGGAGGTGATCATCATGGTCATTACAACAGCAGACGTTTACTGAGAGCCTGCTCATACCTCGTGCCTTCCTAAGACTTGCACACGCCGTCTTAAGGAGCTTTGAGTGCTGCGTGGGTGGCATATGCTTGTAAGATCTCGTTTCTGGGGTCAGAATGTCTGTCTTAAAGTCCTGGCTCCACCTCCTTTTGCTGAGTGATCATGGACAAGTTGCTGAACCTTGATGAGCTAAAGTTTCCTCCTCTTTAAAAACAGGTAATACGATCATTTATCTATGTCAGTATGGACGCATGGATATTTATTTTATACTTTGGGTTATAATCTAATGCTACATTATTAATTTTGTTATTCAAATTGTTCCAGCTTTGGCCACTGAGAGCTCTTTCAGTTGGCTCCAGTGTCACTTTGACCTACTGCCATTGATGTGTTTGTGTGTGTGTGTGCACGTGCGCGTGTCTATGTGAGCACTTCCTCACTAGGACTGTGTGATGCTCCAGGCTCGTCTTGTATAGTCCCTACCCGAGTCCTAGAATCGGCCATTTATCTACGGGTCGCTGGTTCCTTTTATACAATGGTGTTAGAAATCAAGATCTGCATGGTGGGTGTGCTCATTGCTGTTGGGGTATCATTTCCTCTGTGCAGAAGAATTCCAAATAATTTATGTAGCGAATCCCCTTCAAGAAGGTGGAAGATAACCCCCCACCCCCTTAAGTGTGGGCTGTACCTAGTGGCTTCCTTCAGTTAGGACAGTACGTAAGGAGAGAAAAAGAGGAGGAGCTTTTTGGTGGAGAAGCCTGACAAACACGACCTCAGCCGGGGAATCAGGATCCACATCGACGGTTGATGTCATGTTGATAGCACGTGCCCTTGATACGACGCCATGAGAGTGGTGCTTTACCTCCCAAAAACCCATAGAAACCCAGAACACCATACAAACCCAAACTGAGAGACACGCAGCAAAATTCCTGACCAATACCCCTGAAAACTGCCATGGTCAGCAAAAGCAAGCAAAGTCTGAGAAACTGTCACGGGCTGGAGAAGACTAAACAGACGTGATGTGTTCTGAATGCGATCCTGGAGGAGAAGAAAGGACAGTAATGGAAAAAATGGTGAAAACTGAATACTGAATATGGTATGATTTTTGTTAATCATAAGGCATCAGTGTTAATTCATTAGTTGTGATAATTGTACCCTTGTAGTGTAAGACGTCGCAGTCGGGGACACTGTTTGTAGGTGTAGAGAACTCTGTGCTATCTATTTTCTGTAAATCTAAAACTATTCTGAACTAAAAAGTTTGTTGTAAAATGTAGGTAATACTGTTGTCACCAAATAAGGTTCTTGTGAAAAAGAAATGGGACGTTATATACCAAACTCAGCGTGTGTACAGAGTAAGTCCTCAGTTCATGTTGATTCTTACTGTCATTGTTGTCACTTAGTTCTCACAAATCCCCTATGAAGGGGGGCTGTTGCCTCATGTTATCCCTTTGAAGGAGGTGGTGTTACCTTTTGTTTTAGGTAGAGAAGTATATTCCTTATGCCAACTCAAGGTTCATGTGGCTGAATGTTAAAATAATGAACCTGTGAATAATTTCTGAATGTGCACCTACTGTGTACCCAGCAGAATGCTCTCTTTCTCTGGGGGCTGCACATTCTGATTCTCAAATATGTCTGGGAGAGGCAGAGCTCCTGGGAGCCATGTCGTTCCGATGGAGCACTGTGACTTATGAGTATATTTCATTCTGACAAGTGATCTGGGAAAAGATATTAGCAGAAGGTACAAGATGACCCTACAGCATGAGGTCTACCAGAAAGACTTGTGAAACTCAGACATTGCTCCTGCCTCCAGCTGGTCCAGCCATGCTTCTCATTGGTTTGGTTTTATCTTTGAGTTTCAGCTGGCAGGCACTAGAGGTTTAAGAAAAACCTGTGGCGAAAATTGTTTTTTTCCTTGAAAACAAAAGTCTGTCCAGTAGCTTAACTTGCCATGCTGCGTAGGACTTGACCACCCTTATTCTTCTATTCTAGACCCTGAGACCTTGACCGTAGGGGCTGAATCTGATTTTTTCCAGGTCTTGCCAACAGGCTTAATGAATGTTGGGCAAAGGAGGGACTGAAGAAATGTGCGAATGACTTAATTTATTAGTGGCATACCTTAGTCCAGCTCTTTATACCTTAGCGTGTTGCTGGAGCTTAATTTAAGAACTTCCCTTGGGTGAAGCAAGGGTCTCATAATCTTGCTGAAGAAGAAAACAAAATTACTAATATGAAATAATCATAGTCAATATGCAGGAGGAGACAGTTGTGTTCAGCTGCCTCTGAACCAGCATTGGGAGTTGATTGGGAGGAGAAGGCTGAAGGCTTTGTGTGAAGGGTCCTCAGGCTCAGAGTTCTCTCTTCATGTACTGATGTTTAGTTTTTACGTTTGTGCCGTTGATGTAATACCTCCTTCTTTTATCCTGCAATGTGCTTCCCTTGGCTAATTCCTACTCATCCTTTCAGACATGCATCTCAGAAAGAAAAAGAAGGAAAACTTCCCAATTCTTTTTTTTTTTTTTTTTTTGAGGAAGATTAGCTCTGAGCTAATATCTGCCAATCCTCCTCTTTTTTCTGCGGAAGACTGGCTCTGAGCTAACATCCATGCCCATCTTCCTCTACTTTATATGTGGGACGCCTACCACAGCATGGCTTGCCACGCGGTGCCCTGTCCACACCTGGGATCTGAACCAGCAAACCCCAGGCCGCTGAAGTGGAATGTGCGCACTTAAGCGCTGTGCCACTGGGCCAGCCCTCCCAATGCTTTTTATAAAGCAATCATAACAGTGATGCCAAAACTCCAAGAAACCTGCACAGAAATAGAGAGCTACAGTCCGGTCTCACTTGTGAATATCCAGACAAGCATCCTCAAGAAAATATTAGCAGCGTTCAGCAGTATGTTAAAAGTATGTCCCATGATCAAATGGGATTTGTTCTGGAATGTAACACTAGGAAATCTATAACATTTTTCATCTTAGTAAATTGATCTAAGGAGAACAAGCACATGCTCATCTGGAGAGATGCTGAAAAGGCATTTGGCAAAATTCAGCATGGATTTCTTGAAAATTTTCTTGGTAGAATTAGAATTGATGTATACTTTTTTACCTGGTAAAATAGACTTATCTTAATTCAAAAGCCAGTGTGATATTGACTGAGAAAACACTGGAAGCGTTCAGAATAAAGAAATGTGAGAGCAAGAGCATCCACTGTTAGCACTGCTATGTAACAGTGTACTAGAGATACTAGCCAATGTGATTGTACAAGAGAAAGGAATTAGAAGTCTAAAAATTAGAGAGGAGAAGGTAAAATTATTGCTGTTTTCGGATAACATGACTATTGCCTGGAAATCTTGAAAGAATCACGTGACATGTACTGAGGTTCTATAAGGTGGCGAGGCAAAAAATTAGCCCACAGAAATCAGTATACGAATTATGAGACCACAAACCTATTTATCATAGAAACAGAAAAGACAAAATACCTAAAGATAACAAGAAATGTGCAAGGGTTATATGAAAAGAACTTTATAAACTGCTCTTCAGGTAGTCAAGAAAAGCCCAAAACAAATGGGAGGGTGTGGCACTCTCTTGAGTTAAGAAGCCTTTACCTAAAGATGTCAATTCTGCCTATGTTCATCTATGAGATTAACTTAATCCCAATAGAAACCTGCTGGTACTTGTTTAACTAGACAGGTGGAGTCATACTTAGAATGCTTATTTTCTTCCAGATTCTGTTTACATTCTTTACCACCCTTCATCTGTTTAATCCAATGAGAAACCATGAGGTATGCACCGTTATTATCATCATGTCTCTGTTACAGCTGAGGAAACTGAGGCACATAGAGGTTGAGCAACTTGCTCAAGGTCACACAGAGCTGTGAAATGGCAGAAAACCCAGAGAAAACTCTGAAAACCCAGGGATTTCACCCCCAGCCCTCTCCCCTGCTTCAGCTGTTATTTCGCAATGCACCCAACTCATTGTCTTTTTTTAAGGGTACAATGTAGGGAAAATGCCTGCCTCGTAGGATTATTATAAGAATTAAGTGACTTCACACATGGAACGCATCTAGCAGGTGCCTAGTGCAGAGCAGCTGTCGGATAAATGTTAGTCCGTTTTCACCTAGGAAGGAGCCGAACAGAAAGTTGGCATTCACTCGCTGATGTGTTCATTGTGATTTATTATATTCTTACTGTGTGTGGTCTTTATGCTTGGCTCTGAATATACAAAGGAATAAATACTAAATGAACAAGTCCAGGAAAGAAACAAACAAAAAGCAAAGAATAAAACAAAATCAGTAGGACTGCTGAATAGCCTTTATCACCTTCCCATTGGTATTCTCTGTCACCATATTGATATTGACATTGTCACCATGCTGATAATTGTCTATCACCGGATGAAAATGGAGAATAGGAGGGGCCAACCCCATGGCCTAGTGCTTCAGTTCAGCAGGCTCTGCTTCAGCGGCCTGGGTTTGATGCCCGGGTGTGGACCTACACCGCTCATCAGCCGTGCTGTGGTGGCGACCCACATACAACATAGAGGAAGACTGGCACAGATGTTAGCTCAGGGCCAGTCTTCCTCAAGGGGAGAAGAAAAGGGGGGCAGAATAGGAGGCAGCCACTTCCTAGCTCTGTGATTTTGACCAGGTCACCACTCCAAGCCTTAGTTTCTTTGTTTATAAAGTAACAAAGATAATAATAGTACCCACTACACAGTAGAATAATCTATACTAAAAAAGTGCCTAGGCAATTTATCACGCTTCACTATTATATGATTATTATTTGTAGTAGTTGTTGCCATTATAGTATGCTCATGGGCTCATGCTGACCCTAGCATGCCACACATCCATCTCTTCACCCACCCACCCACCCATTTACTGAATCCATTTATAAAATGTGCAGGGAGTACCTACTATCTACCAGGCCTGTGCTGGGTCCTGGACACATGAGGATAAGTCAAACACACCTGGGTCTTCCTTTCTGGAATTTACAGTCAAGAAGCAATGACATTCCCTTCGGCCTGGGCTCTCAGCACTTTACTGCCTGAGCCCTCCCAGGGTAATGAACAAGCCTGGCTCCCTCCCCCCGCCCAAGATGATAGAGAACATTTTCATAGTGAAAAGGCAGATCCAATGGAAAAGCCTTAGGGAAGCCATCGTAGATACATAATACATAATGTGAAATCATCAGGCCAGAACCAGAAGCTCTCTGCTGTATAGGTGTGTTGCCAACACTTAGAGACCTACATTAGGGTATTTCTTTCTTTTCCTCCTAAGGTAATTTCCTCCTTAAATGTTTTCAAATTATATCTGCTCGAGTATTGCCTTTCACGATGTTAACCACATCCTGTGTCATAATCTGTATTCTACCTGCCCTCAAATGCTTTAATTCAATTTTTGCATTATGTCTGATGTGATGAATTAGAGCCAGTGAATCATTGACTAAGTGTCAGGAAAGACGGATTGAGGAGTTGAAACTAATGGCATTTGGGGACAATATTTTTCCGCAAATATCAGAGTCACAAATGAAGAGGTAGATTGTGTTGCAGCCAAGAGCGGTGCACAGACTTCAGTGATGCATGTGGACTTTTTAAAGAGAATTGCATCGGAGTTTAGAGTCTTTGAGAGATTCCAGTTTTAAATAGAGGGTCAAGCCAGGGGTAAAGTAGAACAGCCCAGCATGCCATTCACCAGTCCCTGGCACAAAGTTAGCACTCAGAAAGTGCAGAAGGGTGGAAGAAAGGAGGACAGGCAAGAGAAGCTGGAGCCAGTGAGATGTGGAGGTTGAAATGGGTCAGGCATGGAATTTAGTTTGGAAAGAACAAGAGTGAATGACGTAAGCATGCTGGAGCCATTCGCCGGGGGCGGGGGGGGGGGTGGGGGGGGGGCTGCTGTGAGGCCCCGGGCTAAGTCTGTAGGCTAAAAGAAGCTATCCAGGACAGATGGTATCAGAGTGCAACAGAGTCACAAGGGCACCCTGGGTCAGCATGTTTGAGATGTGGACTTCAGAAACGCAGAGGCTGCCTGCATTAATGAACTCTCCTTGATGTGTTGCCTTGAAGGTGATCTTGAGTCTTTTTTTATGTGAATATAGATTTGCATCAGAACCACATCCTATACGCCATGCAGACACACACACACACACACACACATACACACACACACACACACACACACACACCATGGCCTGGTAGCATTTTCCAAAGTGTGTCCCAAAGAATATTAATCAGTTATGGAAATAAGTGTTCAGTGGCAAAATAATTCGGGAAAGAAACAGCCATCATTTGGAGAGTCATCGTACTCATTAGCCTATTAAAGGCTCTGAGAAGTCCAGCAAGTTCTTTCATCTAGCCTTTCCCAAACCCACTTACTACATGGAATTGTGTTTGGGCTTTTATCTACTAATATCCTTCAAGAGATTTGCATCAGAGATGCTCAACACATCTTGTTAGTTCTCCTGCAAGTGGCCAGGTTTTGCTGAATGGCAGGCAGGCTTCTGAATCTGGATTCTCTCTGCTGGGCACTGTTTCTGCTGACTTTTCATAGTACTTATCAAGAGTCTGTAGATGCCAGGCGTTCCCCGCGACGTTGCCTTGGTTCATGTCGTTGCAGCTTCCCCTTCGTTATTCAGATCTTTGCCTGATGGAATCCTTACCTTTCGCCTCCCTTTTCTCTAGCCTCTAAAACCCTGGGCTGCACTGTGTCCCCGCCATGCTTAGACACTCCTTGTTACAAGTCTCGTCCCCTGGTCATAGCCCCCAGCCTCCTCTTGTCCTTTCCCAACTCAGTACCTCTGCTCTCTTGCCGGCTGTGGCTCTGAGGACCACGCGCTCTTCCAGCGTGCTGGTCCTTGCACTTGGTTCGTGTCTTCTTTGTCACGATCTCCCCTCTTCATCTGGCTGATTCCACATCCCTTCATCACCCAGCTCGAATGTTCTGCTTTCTGGCATCCGGGCACCTTGGTGTCTGTTCCCTCCAGCAGTGGCTTCTGAGGCTTTACTCACAGGTCAGCACGTGGTACAGACCCTGGGGGAGCATTTGCCCCAGCGGCTCATCCTTTCTTGTTTGTTTGTTTAAGTTTCGATTACCACCCCCAACTGACCAGACTTCTCAAGGGCATGACCTTTGCATATTCGTTTCTGTTTCCCCAGGAACTGCTATGTGCTCAGTAGAGGTTTACTGATGACTTGGCAAAGTGGAATGTTGGCATGTCCTTAAAGCACGATTTGAATTTGGATAAGTGGTAGGGATTAAAGAGTTTCCAGGAGCAAAAATGTGACATTCTTAGAAAATAGATCCTGTGCTTGGAATCTTCTGGTAGGCCTGAATAAAGACATAGAAAGATCTTATTGTATGGTTTGCAAGTACATTTTGAAGGTTTTTAAAATTATATTTATTATTCCAGTGCAAAATGAATAGTGGTCTCTTATGAAATATTGGAAAATATGTAACAGAAAAAAGATTGATAAAGAAAATCACCCAAACCATGCTCAAAAGATAAAACACTGTTAACATTTTAGAGGATCTCTGGCAGGTTTTTCCTTTGTTCAGGTTTTCTTCATATAATTCAAAATCCTGCTTATTGCATTTACATAAAACAAGGATTTTATAATGTTATTATTTAACACTTCCTAACATAATTTTGTTAATGTAATTTTAATGGCTGCATAATATTCCTTCTCCTGGATTTAATATAGGGAGGTTCCTATTTTCCACTGTTACGTTATTATAAATATTTCCGAAGGAGTTTCCTGGGCCTGTATCTCTGACTTAGCTTAGTATATAAATGGACAGTTTAGAGGTCTAAAGGTACTTCGCCTGAATTAACTTACAAACTTTAATTACCCGCGTGCTCTTCCTTATTCAATAACTAAGAATCCTGTTTTCGTGCCCTCTTGACTTTTCTAATTTTATAGGTGAAAAAGGAAGTTTATTCACTTTTACTCCTTTGGTTACTATTAACGTTGACTATTTTAGATACATTGTTGTCTGTTCAGGTCTCTTTCCTTATCTGTATGTTAGAGAGATTTCCCACAAACAGAAATTTCACAGTCTGATAAGCAGAGTGGCTATTCTAAGACAGGATTAAAACAACAGTGATCAGGGAGCCAGCAGATAACCCAAGAGATTCAGAGGATAACAAATATTCTCTTGATTTAAAATGACCAGTACATAAAAAAGCATAGTAAAAGACCTCTGCTTTGGAGCTACCCGATGTGGACATGCAGGGCGAGTTTTGCTAAGGGAGTCTCGGGGTAAGGGGTTCGGGAGGTCTGTCCAGCACAAAGGTGAGGCCAGGAGTTTGCTTTGAGTGGGGTGTGCTCCAGTGTAATTCCATTTATAACCAAACTACTCGGCTTCAGAGAGGCCACTGGAGAGTGGTCAGTGGTGTGGACTTTCGAGTCCAGCATCCCAGCCTATTAGCTGTGTGTCATAGAGCAGGAGCTTCATTGCTCTGTGCCTCAGCTTCCTTATCTGCAAAGTGGGCCAACAGGCTGGTGCTGAGGATTAAAGGAGTTATGTCAAAAGGGCCCAGAACGCGGTGGGCAATCTCTCGACATTCACTTACACTAGTTGTTTCCTGACTTGGGCTTAGAACCAACTTGTTCTCCTACTTCTTAAGCAACCTGTTGGTTAAGAGTCTCCCACCAATGACCCCAAATTCCTTTGATGGTCCTGGAGTAACAGGAATCCCTTCCATTTTTGGAGGGCTTTACGCTTGCAAAATACTTTCATGTCTGTTGTCTTACTCAGTCTTCACACTAGCTTGTAAGGCAGGTGCCATGGTCATCGCCTTTAATTCTTATTCTTGCGTTTTCTAGCCAGGTGACCTTGGGAATGGCTCCCTCTCTCTGGAGCCTCAGTTCCTGCCCTTTAACCTGGGCTAGTGCCTTCAGGACTAGGACTCAACACCCCTCTTCTGTGTCGCCTTCTCCAAACCCCAAAATAGGTTAGGTCCTTTCCTACATGATCTTTTGCATCCTCTTGACACCACTATCATGTTTTTTCTCCTATTTTCTTCTAACACAAGGGTCACTATGTATTTTATGAAAGAATTCATACTAAATAAGGATGCCTCTCTGAAGATCGAATGGGCTGGTGTGTGTAAAGGCTTTGGAAGTGTTCAGTAATTATTTGTCGGGTGGATGGGTGTGAGTTCTTTCACTCTGCCCTTGGGCTTATAGGACTGGAAAAGACTTTACCATTCCGTCATCAGATTTCACATCCGGTTCCCAAGTCCTTCCATAGCCAATGGGTTAATCAGTAGACCTTCTACCATGGTGGCTGTTATTATGAGAGGTCTTGTGGGTACAGGATGTGGAATTTTCCACTTTGGGAAGCAGGGACATCAGATAGCGATGAAAGGAGTAGGGAGAAATTCTAAATACGACTTTAGTCTCTTGCCATATTCCTGATGATAGGTGCTGTCCATAGGCTATATATCCAACATCTAAGGTATTCAACGTGTAAGAGAGAAGACATGGAAGCAGACCTATGGGGTTTGTCATCAGGGGCCTGGACACAGTTCTTCAGGCTGTTAGATGCTTGAGTGATATTAATGCCCATTGTCCAAGCTGCTGTTGATTAAGTAGGGGCCTGGGAAGCCAACTGTTGGCTGCAATTTGGGGAACTTGCATTGGGTGCTAATCGAGGGGATGGAATGAGAACCAGAGAGAGAAGGGAAATCATAAAAGTTCATTCTGGAGTTAAGCCAGTAAGAAGAACCAAGCAGGAGCCCGATAAAAGCGTCACCCTGAAGGTCTGAGCAGCCAGGCTGGAGCCAGGTCACCCCCCTTTCCTCCCTTCCTTGCTCGCACAAGCATTTTTATAAATGACCACTCTGTGCTAAGCACCGCACTGGATGGAAAACCAGGTCCTGCCTTTGTGATGCTTACATTCTAAAGAGTGAAACAGAGACTAAAGGAGAAAATAAAGGAATAAACAAGGGAGGAACAGACTGTGAAATTGCTGAGAGGGAATGTGACCGGTGACAAGGTGACGTGCCCGGGAGGCAGGAGGAGAGGGAGCCGAGTCAGAGAGGTCAGAGAGCCTGGTGTGAAGGGCAGAGGGCACAGTGCCCAAGCACAGCCGCCAGCTCCTCTTGTGCGTGTAGGCCTGCTGTGCGAGCAGGGAGGGGCACGTATGATCAGGGGTGCAGCTACAGCCGACACCTTTTTCAAAGGGCCTCCGTGAGGTTTAAAGTGCCTTTCTCCAAGCCTTCTTGAGCACCTACTATGTGCCAGGTACTTTTTCTGTGCAGAGTGATAGCAGTGAATGAAACACTCTCACCCGCACGGAGCTTATGTTCCGGTGGGAGGGGAAGGATAATAAGAAATAAACCCCGTGTTATAGGTCAGGCGGGCATAAATGCCAAGAGGCACAAAAAAGCAGGATGAGGGACCGAGGGATGAGGGTGGGGCATGAGGGAGAGCGCTACACAGAAATCTAGACAGACGAGTTGCTTGGCTAATTCTGAGAAGACTGCGGAAGCCATTCTGGCTGGAGTAACATACATCAGGGGAGAGGAGACAGATGAGATCAGAGAGGTGTGAGAGATTGGAGCTTTGCTGGCCATGACAAGGGACTTCATTATGTGGCTGACACCCCGCGTTCTTAGAGTCTTAAGAACTGAGACCATGTTGGGCCGTTGTAACCAGGAGAAGCTAGAACCACGGGTGTAGATGGGTTCAAGGGTAGATGGTGTCAGGGGATTGGAGCTGCCCAGGTTCAGGCCTGAGAATCTAAATTGATGTCAGATCCAAGGGGCCAGTGGAGGCCCAGAAATGTAGATGGAATCAGAAGCTGGGTAAACACAGGCAGGTAGTGGGTGGGAAGCTGGAGAAAAGTCTCTGGATGTTGGCAGAGAATGGGGCTGGGCTTCCTGTGTATGAGACCATGTTCACCTGCCAGGTGGGTGCCTTGACCTGGGTTTGCCAAGGAGAACCAAAAGAATTGAATGACTATAAAAGTGCTTTGTAACTCCCGTTAAATAATTACTTATGTCCATGGCATCAGCACGAGTTTCTCCAATGACCACTAACATGACGAGGAAGCTGTCCTGACCTCTTTCACTGTGTCGCAGTGGGGCAGCTGGATTTGTCTCAAGGACTCTTTCTGGAGTGCGTGATCAGATTTAATTGATAGCCCTCTTCCCCATGCAGAAATCCAGCCTTCCACTGCCCACAGACCCCTGACTTATCCAAAGACCCAGTGTCCGAGGGGCATCAGAAAGCTGCACAGCAAAGGTGTCTCTGATGGCTTGAGCCAAGTAGAGGAGGCTGGGGAGCAACAGACCCCTCTCCCTAGAGCTGCCAGCAGGACAGAACCTGCGAGAGCTCCAAGAATGATAAGCCCATCCGAGACAAAGGGCCATGAGCGACGCGCCAAGCTGGAAGCAGTGCCAAAATTGAGAAGTGTTTAGTTGTAAAATATTAGCTACAGGGTGCCTCCCAGGATAGTCCTGATCTGAATCAAAGATGAAACATTTCTCCCTCTTTCATTTAAACCAATGAGTGAGAATTTTCCTGTTTTTTAAAATGCTGGGAAATTTGGTTGTGTGCCCCACTGCTATTAACCTGGCATGTTATGTGGCACCTTGGCATTCTACTTGACCCTCACAATTACAGCATGCTGTTCCCAAATGACAGATAAAGAATTGGGGCATAGAGAGGTCAAGTACGGGGCCAAGGTCAAAGAGATAACAAGCATGAGAGGAGTTAGTGCAGAGAATTTGTTAATAAGCGGACTGGAGGCAGAATTCCACCAATGGACAGAGATGGCTGAGACCCATGGTTCTCCCTCCACTGCTGTGGTCTGATGGGGTCTGGCTGTGCATTTCTGTGGAAGCATGAATTGCCAGTCTGGATCATCATGGAGTCCAGGGGGCCTTAGCCTTGGGGCTCGCAGACCCCTTAAGAATTTGTTGAAAGCACTGAGTCCTTATCCAGGAAAAGTGGGCATTCACACAAATTTGTATATATTTCAGGGGTTCACATCCGCCCCACAAGCACATCCATGGATCCCCAAGAAGATCCTCTGATACCCAGTTCCCATATTTGAATTCCACCTCGATGTTGCCCACCCTCAGCAGGATTCATCCATTCTTTTTGAACATCTCCAGTCATGGTTGCAAGCTCCTGGCCTGCTCACCTGTGGAAAGCTCTGGTGTAAGGTTTTTCCCTGAATCGATTAAATAAGTGTGTAATGTTCAGTTTAGTCAGGAGTTGATGGTGCATGGAATTCTTGAGCTGGAAGGAACCACAGACATCTCTTGGCTAACTTTAGCCAACGTGCCTTCTTGGCTATTCCACTTCCTCTGGACATTACCAGGTTTTATAATAAAAGCTTCCTGTGGCTGAGTAAGTCTGGGCATTGCTGACTGGAACAGAGCTGACCAGGATTCTCGGTAGGGCCACAGTGACTCCCAAGGAGGGTCTGAGGATGGAGCATCTCCCAATCCATCAGGCTGCAGAGTGCATCCTTCAGAAGCATCTTGTAGGTTGGTGCTTCTCAGGAAAGTCTGACTCCCCATTCTAAAGTGGGAGAAACTGAGGCGTTGAAGACAGGAGTTTATCACAGTCGTCCTTTCCTTGTGCAATAGTCACTGACTGGCTCCTTCATGCCAGGTCCTGCACGTGGGACAAGACCTTGTCTCTGAGCTCAAGAGGCTTGTTTTTGTTGGTGACTCTGACACTTCCGCAAATTACAGTTCAACTCAATAATATGCAGGGCTGTGAGTTGGAGCACTGAAGACCAGAGGCTCGATGTAGGGCAGTGAGTTTGGGGCTGCAGCTGCTCCTGGTACCCCAACTCGCCTCCCCTCATCCCACATCTCAGTTCAGCTGGGGCTGCCGGGCAGCCCAAGGCGAGCTCAGACTTGCAGACAGACCTTGCCTGGCCTGCGTGCATGCAAGCTGAGTCCTCAGTGCAGGGCAGTGAATGACCCTGGTGCCATACCAACCAGTGGGGGAGAGGGGACGTGGATAAATGCTCCAGCCCCCTCTCCTTCATGCAGAGAATTCTGGAAGATTCTGTACACGTCTCAGGCAGTCCTGGGGGAACAGAGCCCCTGTTTCCCACAGCACACGCTCACATCGGCTTTCCTCCTGCCTCCCTCTGCCCACTCACTCCCTCGCCCTTGCTTCCTGGAGTTACCCCCCAAATGAACCACCCACCCCAGGCCCTTTTCCCGGGCTCTCCCTTTTGGGGAAACCCAAACTAAGACAGGAACATAAAAGAAAGTGGGTGTTGTTTTTGTTTTAAGTGAATCTGATGCCAGATGGTCTCACTGGGTGAGTAACAGTATTCTCTGGCTCATTTAAAAAGGGAGGATTTTCAAGATGTTCTTGGTGCTCCCTGGCTATGTGACTCAACTCCCAGAATCCCAGGGCCTTTTGTTATTATTATTCTTAATAATAAAATTTTCGGATTTACTTCATTTTCTCCCGAGCCATGGGACTGTAGAATCTCAAACCTGGCAAGATACATTTTAAAATATATCTAATCCAATCCAAAACTCATACTTCAATTGCCTCTATATCATTTCTCTTATGTGGCCATCACCTTCTGTTGCTTTTCCTCTTGTGATGGGGAACTCACTATCTGTCAGACAGGCCATCCCATTCCTGGGCCATCACTGAGCAAGTCAACTCAACAAATAAGTGCTCGGTTCTGGGGTTTTTGAGAGGAACATTAGCCACAGTCCTCTTTCCTCTGGTGGTAAAGCATTGGAGAAATCGCACAGAAGTCCGATGGGGGCGTGGCTCAGCTTGGTTGCTGATCATAATCCATTAGGAAATGGGGCTTCCTGGCCAAAAGAGCTTCCTAGTATTTCTCTTTCCAGATACAGGCCATGGGACGCTCCCAAGGGGAGACGCGGCTCTGCAGAGTGGACGCACCCTCAGCTGGGTCGATGGAGGAGTGGAGTCTACCTGACTGCTCTCTGTGCAGAGGACCCAGATCCCCAGAGCAGGAAGATAACGCCTGCGTGTGGTCTCTGGAGCATCATTCCTGCTCTGTAGAGAAGTGGGCACCAACTGCTGTCAGGCCGCTGCCATCTCACCCACTTAGTCAGTCACTCCTGCACCTGGGGGAGAGCAGGCCAGGGGCCTCCCCTGGGGACCAGGTGGAGAGGCCCTCGCCTTTATGGGACCGTAAGGAAAGAGGTAGTAAGTGGTCCCAGCACTCCCACTCCAGTCCCAGAGATGCTGTCAGATGAGGACAGAGCAGAGAGCAGGACAGACACTGACTGTGACCCGCCCCAGGGCACAGCCCGGCGAGGAGCCTGGAGACAGAGGCTGTCACAGGGCAGTGTGATAAGTTTGAGACGTGACCATGACGGCGATGTTGAGCCATATCACCCAGTGGTTCTCTACTGGAGGCAGCTCTGCCCCCCAGGGGACATCCAGCAATGTCTGGAGACATTCGTGACTGTCACCCTGGGAAAGGATGCTGCTGGCTCACTGGAGGCTGAGATGCTGCTAAACATCTTACAGTGCAAAGGACAGCCCACACAACAAGGAATTATTTGGCCCCAAATGTCAGGGCTGCTGAGGTCACGGAACCATGGTTGAACCCAGCCTCCTGTCCTCATTTGACAGATGTGGAAACTGAGGCCCTGAGAGGTGGCGCGGTAACCCAAGGCTGCACAAGGGGCTAGAGGAGGAGCAGGAGGCAGAACCCAGGAGCCCTGCCTCCCAGACAGGGCTCCCCCAACAACCGTGCCACCTCCTGAGAACAATCCCCCAGAGCTGTCTGCTCAGGGGAGGAGGCGAAAGGAAACCCAGGAAACCACTCCTGGTCCATCTGGTGCCAGGGCAAAGGAGAGCAGGCCTGTGTGCTCTGGCGGGGCTCCTCGGTCCCCAGGCTGACAGCACCAGGCAGGAGGGGCTGTGTGGAGAGTATGCTCATTGAAGGAGCCCCAGTCTGGCTGCCCTGTGTGGGGGGGTGTCGAGTGGGAGGGGCTGAGGCAGCCCTTGTGCCGCTGTTCTGGAAAGCCTTGGGTGGTGAGCAGCAGTATTAGCTGTTCTGTGCATCAGCACACTTAGCAGTATAGAGGGGGAAGGTGTGTGTGCACGTGTGTGTGAGCTGTGTGCATGCATGAGTGTGTGCCCGCATGTGCACATCCGTGCTTCTGTGTGTGCGTGCATGTGTGTGTGTGTGTGTGTGCATTACAGTTGCAGTGGTTGAGGTGCAGGTTCTGGAGTCAGGCTGGGAATGCATCCTGGCTCCACCCCTTTCTTCCTGCTCAGACTTAAAGAAGCCACTTAGGCTTTCTGTGCCTCAGTTTCCCTACCTGCAAAATGGGGAGAAAAAACTCCCCTCTTCCTGTGGCTGTGCTGAGGATTAAATGAGACAATGGGCAGAAAGTGCTTAAGCTCTTTGCAAACTCTCAGTAACTGTTAGCAGTTATTACATCATTTGCCCTGAAAATCACAGGATTTGGGGGCTAGCGGGGCTTCAGGGAAACCCCCCAGCTCCCTCAACTTACAGGAAGGGAGGCTGGGCTTCAGAGCACAGGACTCCCTGCCCCACGCCGGCTCTGCACGAGGCCTCCTGCCCCAGCCCAGCACTCTTCCTGGCACATTTTTCTTGTAGAAACTTGACTTTGAATGGACACTTACATGTTCTTCCACGATGTGAACCTGATGGCTGAGGGTGAGCATCCCCAGAACAGAAGGTGCGTCTTCTGCTGTTTTCTGAAAAGCGAGGAACTAACATTTATGGAGCCTCCCCTCGGTGCCCGGTACTGTGCTGAGGGTCTCATGAACTCCCCCAACATCCCTGTGGGGTCCCCATTTTACAGGAGAGGAAACTGAGGCTCAGAGAGGAAGGGTAATTGCCTGTGCTTTCGCCTCTCTAAGGATGGACTGCGACTCAAAGTCGGCCCCGCTTCACAGTCCCGCTTTCCTGACTCGCTGGACGCCGGATGATGTCTGCCTTTTACTGTTCCACTCCCCGCCCCGGAGCCAAGAGAGCATCTGAGAATCGGTGACGTCTTTGGTTTCTGAAGGCAAACTGAGGACCAGGGCAGTTAAGGGACTGTGGCTCACACATTTCTGGGGGTGACTGTGCCTCAGAAGGCCAACAACCTAGCCTCGCTGGTTGCGGGTGGTGGAATCCTCACTTGCACAAGCTGAAGGGCAAAAGGGAATATATTAGCTCATGTCAGCAGACCACGTGATGCAGGCTCAGCTGAAACCAGAAACACACTCAGAACCATGGGCAGGTGGTCCGTCTCACCTCCCAACTTCCCTCTATGTGCCAGCTTGATTCTTTGAGCCTAGCTTTCCCACAAACATGGAAACAGGATGGCTACCAGTTCAAAAGTTGACTTTGCTCTGGGCTCTTTCTCCTCAACCATCACTTGAAAACTCCCAGGGAAGGGTTTTGATTGGCAGGCTTGTGGTCACATGCCAAACCCTGGACCAATCACTGTGGAGGAGAGGCGGGGCATTATGTTTGGCCCCCAGTGGCTCAGGGGCCTCTCCCTGGACAAGTAAGTCAGGAAGGGCGTGGCCAGCTCCATCCCCGTGGCTCAGTTCAAGCCTGTGATGGTGAGGGGTGGAGGGAGGTGCTGTGGGGCCACTGGCGTCCCAGTCCCTACTAGAAACAGGAAGAGTGCTCTTAATAGATGTGTGATCTTTGCTCACCACAGGTCACAAATAGCCTTGAGGTCTTTTTATAGCAGTAATTTATGCTCACCAAGCCCCCAGCTCTGCAGTAGGGTAAAGGGAAGCATTCTAAATGCTGACCTCAATCTGGTTTCCAGAAGTGCTTTATGACATTTCCACAAATAGATCAGTGCTTAATTAAGAAGCATAAAGAACGAGGTACATTCTATCTTCACCTAGAGCTTTTGGCTGCCCCCAGACCATTTTAGAACTGGTGCTGCTGCTGCTGGCCCTCCTGGCTTGTGCCCTGGGGCCAGTGGCAACAATGCTGGGTGATACTCCAGGCAGGCTGTGGGGATGCTGAACGCCCACCCCATAACCCTCCTCTGTGTGAGAAGGCTGCCTGCTGAGAAATGTGAAGAGCAGAGGTCGGCAGGGAGCACTGGGGGCGCCCCAGCTACTCTGCAAGCCCAGAAATAAAGGAAACAAGAAATGAGGCAGGAGTTCAGCCTCCAGAGGGGGAGATCCAGGATCTGCAAGGCAGAATGGCTCTCAGTCCACAGTGAGCCCAGGCTGCCTTCTCACAGAAGCTAGGAACATCTCTGAAGAAAGGATTTGCCTACCAGAAGTGGGCTTGGCCCACCAGGGAAGTCTGGATCTGGAGAGTCCGAGGAGCAGAGTGGAAAGTGCCCCCTGAGCACTGTCCAGAGGAAAGGATGTGCTGACCCAAGAACATGACCTGTCCGGTTTTAGTGGCTGTGTATCCTTGTGATGGACCGATTAGAAGCTCAATGCCAGGAAACACTCAATGTATCTAATATATCCTATTTTGAGTCCTGCCTCACCAAGCCAACTTGTTTACAGCTAGTCTGCAGGGATAGGCTGTCCTTACCTAAGGAATTATTGTCTGGTGTCCTTGGCAGTTGTTCTCACTGTACAGTAATCATTTGGCATGCTGGTGTATATGTCAGTCTCTTTGAGTTTGGTTAATGTGAGTCTACTTATGGGACAGGAGGCCCTGAAATTGGCAAATACATTAATGCAGATTCCATCCTGTGAGGGCACATGGCAGCCAGCCACCTCTCCTGTAGATATCTTTCTTGGCTTGTCTTCAAACATGTACAGTAGGGGTTCAGGGAGTGCTCAGCACAAGTTGGGGACGAGGAAGAAAATGAGACAAGCTCCTGCATCTCACAGAACTTACACAGTTCAAGCCCTCTTTTGTTCAAGTGCTGCAAGGAATGCAAAGCAAGGAGGACATCGTCACAGTCTCCAGGGAGCTAGTGGACTGATCGGCAGCACCCATGTGTAACCACAAGGCAGCGATAACCTCCACCGGCAGCCATTTTAGGGCTTACAGCATTTGCTCTTGGCTGTGACCTCACCTTATTGCTACAGAAATCCAAAGTTAGTCAAGGCAGGTATTTTTAAATCAAATTAGAGATGAGGAAACGAGACTGAAGGAGATTCTCAGGTCTGCCCAAGATCCCTCATCAGTGACAGAGCCAAGACTTAAACATGCATTTGTCCACCTTCCCAGTTTTAACCCTTCCAATGTGCTGATAGCTGTCCCTAGGGTCTGTCAATTTTTTTTTTCTGATAGTCCTTCTGCCTGAAAACCCTCTTCCTCCCCTTCTCTCCACCACCCCTGCTGCCCTCCGCATCCTCCCAGGTCTGCCCATCAGAATCCTCCTTTCTGTACTCAGCTCTCATGCCATCCCTTCCGTGAGTCCAAACCAGCGTTTGTCGGACATCGTGCCAAGTGTGGAAGTGGGGACAGGACAATGGGGAGCGGGCACAGACCCCCAAACTCCCCAAAGAGAAAAAATAATCCTAACTCCAGGAACCAGGATAGAGCTGTCAAAAACTCACAAAATCGGCTATGCCAATCGTGACACATGAGTCACCTAGTATTTTTGCCTTTACAGGTTAAAATAGCATAATCCCTATCAAAATGAAAAATAAAATCGAAGAAAAAAGATTAACGCGTTGGCATCATGCAACTGTTGTCATCGCTTACTAGCGCCATCTTGTGGTTAGATCTGTCATTCTCAAAGCTAAGTAACACCCCCGCTCCCTTGCGTTCCCCTAAACATCATGGTGCCCCTGTGCCCATGGTGGCATTTGACTTAATTGTCACCACAGCTCCGGACGGTGACTCTCACTCCGTGTTCCTTGAATTGCCGTGGTTTTTCAGCCTCAGCACTATGGCTATTCCGGGCTGGATCGTTCTTTGCTGTGGGGCAGTCCTACGTGTTGTAGGATGTTTAGCAGCATCCCTGGCGTCTATCTATTAGATGCCAGTAGCACCTGCACCCACTTGTGCCTGCCAAAAATGTCTCTAGAGCTTGCCAAGTGTCCCCTGGGGGCCACAATAATCCCTTCACACCCTTCTCCCACTCGCATCACCCCGCCCCTGGTGGGAGCCACTGCCTTAGAGCACAACTGGGGAGTGAAGCCCAGATCTGTTGCTTATGTGCTTTGTAACTTTAGGCAAGTTACTTAACCTCTCTGAGCCTCCTCATCTAAAACTAGGTTAACAGCAGTGTCACCCTCACAGTGCGTGGGAGTTTTATTATGATCAAATGACTTAATTCATAAAATGAACCTAAAGCGTTGCATGGCAAATGGTATATTCTGGGTAAATGTTGGCTATTAGGATGACTCTAAAACTTCTGACCTCCCTCCTCTGTTGAGATGGATGGGGTTTGGGTCTTGTGGAGCTCATCCAGGGAGAAATGAAGAGATGGAGTTGCAGAGAGTGGAAGCCGCATGCCCACGGCCAACTGGCAGATCCGAATTTAAGTCCACATCTGTTGGAATCAGAAGTGCTTTGCTTGCCCACCAGAATCCCTGCCTCTTGGGGTAACAAGGGAAACCGAGGCAGGAGTTGAGCATGATGCTGCTCAAGTCACAGCCCACTGACACGTCACCTGCCTCCGGGTAACCCAGCTGGTCACATTGCCACCTCCAGGAATGGCAAAGGCACTTCACCTGCGGGCTGTGTGGCCTGACTTTTAAGAGATGGGCCTCATTGTCCTCCACTGGGAGGGGCTGCTGCCCGCCCTAAAGCACCTCTGAGGGGTGATTCCGGGGTCTCTGGTATTTAGCGCCCTCCCTGGGCTTTTCCGGGTTCTTCTGTTCTCACGGAAACACAGCCTGAGGTTTCACCCTCACTGAGGAGCAGATTCAAAGTGTTCATGTGCCCTCTTTTAAATGCACACCAACGTGTTGGAGGATGGGTCCTGTCTGAGTGGTTCTGGCCATCGTGGAAACTAGAGGTTTGAGGGGCCGGGTGGGGGCAGGCATCTGGTTGGACTTGTTCGCCACTGTATCCCCAATGGTATGTTTTTTGTTTTGTTTTGTTTTGTTTTGGTGAGGAAAATTCGCCCTGAGCTAACATCCATTGCCAATCTTCCTCTATTTTTTTTGCTTGAGGAAGATTCACCCTGAGCTAACATCTGTGCCAGTCTTCCCCCACTTTATATGTGGGATGACTCCACAGCATGGCTGAGGACTAGAGTAAGTCCATGCTGGGAATCCAAACCCACAAATCCAGGCTGCCGAAGCAGAGTGCATAGAACTTTAACCACTGAGCCACAGGGCCTCCCCCTGTGTTCTGCTTTCTCTGAGTGAAGGAAAGAAAGGGGTGGTCTCTGGGTTCACGCACAAACCACTTCAACCCTGCCTCTAACACTGGCTAAGATCTGTGATTCTGGCACTTTACCCCTGTGAGCCTCACTTTGCTGTCTGTCCAATGGGAATTACCCGTCCCAGCCTCGGGGATTAAAGATTCAGTAAGATCGTTCCAATGCTTGGCAGACATTAAAGTTACTTTAATGGGATCCATCACTTGGGGGGAGCCAGTGCGTGCGGGGAGGAGGTGTGGGGGCAGAAACAGGACCGGGGGCTGTTCCTGGTGGGTGGGAGTAGATCAGATGGCTGAAGACCCCCTGTCTGGGGCTTGAGGACGACCCTTGAGTCATTAGCAAAGTAATTTGCTTTGTTCAAAACAGTTCCTCCCGCTTGAGTTTTTTAAAATGTAAAAATAAAAATTTTAGGCATTTGAATTCCTAAAGAGAAGGTTGGTGGAATTTCAAGACGGGCACACAGGGTGAGGGTTTGACAAGATTTCCCCCTTGACCATGTACTCTGAGACTAAGCAGGACTTGTCTGAACTGCGAGTGTGTGTGTGAGGAACGCTGAACAGCTCCCTCGACTGTCTGGGGTGGGACGGGTGAGGGAAGGAGAAGGAACATTCTGCCCCTGCTTCCCCTCTGGTGCGTTGCGTGGTGCCCCGCGGAGGAAGACAGCTCGCCTGGTGGGTGGGCCCCTTGGGGGGATGTTAGAGTGCCCATCCATTAGGGGGCGAGCTGAGGCCCCAGCATGGGGGCAGCAGGTGGCGCCTGCTTTAAAATGGGTCCCATCTGGCTCCTCATTTGCTGGGGGACCCTAAGCAGGTAGCTTGGCCGCACTGGACTTCAGAGCCTCATCTCTAAGATGGGAGTGAAAGGAACTGTGTTCCCAGGATGGTCAGGAAAACCGTTACAAACAGGAGTGAAAACCCTTGGCTGTGGAACCACCTGGGGAGGGTTAAGGCAAAGCAGAGCTCGCGTCTGGGTGGTCCAAGCCCTTCCCACCAGGAAATTCTGAAATCCTGACGTCTTCTGATGGAAGGAACTTTCTTGCATCCTGGGTCACCTGTGTGAAAATCTGTGCAGATAGCACATGTTTAGAACTTTTGGGCACCTGCAAGACAAATGTTTGTACACACCTGCTAAGTATGAGGTTGGGGAGTGGGGAGGGTCTGACGCTTCTGAATCGTGTCACAGGTCCAATGTGATGTTCCGTGTCCCCTTTCACTCGCCACAGAGGCTCCGTTTAGATATTGGTTATGGTCACCGTACCCATGAAGCATGGTCTCATTTCTTGCAGAGTTAGAATTTCAGCAACATACCAACTAATGGTGTGGCCTTGGGTGAGCCGCTCCATCACTGAGCACATCAGTCCTGATGGGAAAGAGCCAAGTCTTTGTTAGATCAAATTAGAGATGAGGAAATGAGACCAAAAGAGGTTGCCAGGTTGGCCCAAGGTCCCTCATCAGTTAAAGAGCCAAGATTTGAACACACATTTGTCCAGCCCCCCGAGTTTTGACCCTTTCCCTGTGCCAACAGCTGCCCCAAGCTGTCTATCAACTTTTATTTTTTCTAGTAGTCCTTCTGCCTGAAATTGAGCTGTTGCCTCAAAAACGCTGCGTAACAAATAGTCCCCAACCTTTAGTGGCTCGAAACCACCTTTTATTCCCACAGCCTGCAGGTGGTGAGGGTGGCTCTGCTGACCTCAGCTGGGCTTGCGCACATGTTTGCAGGTGGAACAGAGTTGACAAAGCAAGGCTGCACTCAGCTGGACTGCTCTGCTTCATAGTGGGGGTCTGCAGGTCACCTGGGGTGGATCCCCTCCACATGTCTCTCATCCTCCTTCAACCAGTGGACTTGTCAGGGCGTGTTCTTTTTGGGGCTTGGCAGAGGCATGAGAGGGCATGTTCAACCGTGCATGCGTATTCTAAGCCCCTGCTTGCATCATGTCTCCTAACATCTTGTAGTATCTGTTGGTCAAAAGCTAGTCATGTGACAAACCCAGATTGAAGGGACAGGCAGGAAAGTCCACTTTGTCCATGGTGAGGCCTCCCGGATGGCTGACTTCTTTCTCTCTTCTCTTTCCATTCCTCCCACCTGCCACCTATGAGGCAGGGACAAGAATAGCTCTCTCCTGTCCATGCCTGTGATTTCATGGGGTGCCCCGTTTGGAAATCTCCCCATTAGATACTAATTTGATCTAAAGTTGTCTTCACGGTCTCCGCCATTAAAATGGGAACCAGGCAACTTCGCCTCACGTGCCACCTGAGTCACTCACTTGCTGGCCCAGGGGAGGCCTCTTCACCTCTCTGGGCATCAGCTTCTCATAAAATAAGGGGCCTAGTTGAGTCTCTCCAGCTCTGATGATCTGAGTTTCTGTGACAAGTCTCTACCGTGGGTGAGTAGCTGGGTTCTCAAGGACCATCTGGTTCAATCTGCTGGTTTTACAGGTGACAGACCCAGCCCAGTTGGCTCTTCTGCCAGTGTCATATTCCTTTGGTAAATATTAATAGCTTCTTGTGGTTAGTCATGGGTGGGACCTGCGGTGGTGGGGGGCCATACGTTCCCTCCCTCCAACCTCGCTCACACATGGTATGTTACAATGAAAGCAAGTCTAGGACGAAATTCTGCCAACGTGGGAACATTACATACCCCACATGTAAAAAGCAAAGCCAGCAAATTAACAGCATCGCAAACTGATCGCCTGGAAAGTCAAGAAGGGTCTCTTTGAAGTGGACATGATGATATCTTGAAGCAGGATTTGCCAACCTTATGATCCAGTCAGATAGTGGGGCCTTGCTTGAAGGGGAGGGAAGATGGATTAGCCAGCTCTGGACCTCTGCTGTCCAATAGGGTAGCCTCTAGCCACGTGTGGCTATTTACATTTAAACTAATTCAAATTGAATACAATTAAAAATTTAGTTTCTCCGTCACCTTAGCCACGCGTGTCAAGTGCTGGCGAGTCTCATGTGGGTAGTGACACCATATTGGACGAGACGACTGTTGGACATTTCCCTCCTCACAGAAAGTTCTGTAGGATGGTGCAGCTCTGGATTTCCCATGCAGCACGCAGATCCTAGACTGTAGGGCTTGCCGGATTCTAATGTAACTGCCACCCATGGAAAATTATTTCTAACGGCCCTTATGCAGACCAGCAAACCCTCTGGTGCAGAGATATTTTAAGTGCTAAGTAACCACCTCTGAAGGTGTTGATTCCAAATCAGGGCAGTTCATACCCTAGTTTATCATCCCCAAAAGTGCTGGTTCCTGATTAGAAGCTGCAAATAGTAATTCACTTCCCCAGGGTGTGAATTACAGTTAACTCCTAGGAACAGAGCACAGTCTTTACAGGCAGTATTTTCATGTAAATTACCACGTTGAAATGCAATAGAGGCGCCAGAAGTGGCGAGCTCTTCCTGCCTCTGAGCCTCCTCCTGTACTTTTCACCTTCCCCGGAACACTTTCTCCTCTCTTTTTACCTGGAAAACACTTACCCAGTCCTTCCTGTTTCCGTTTAAACGTCACTTCTTCAGAAAAAGATCGTCTTTGACGTGGCCATCTAAATAAGTTCGCCGGCTGCTGTCCTTCACTCTGGGGCCCGTTCTTTCCTCTTGCAGCACTTGTCACCATTTGTCATTGTGTGTTAGCGTGATGTTTATTTCTGCCTTTTCCTGCTCCCCTCCCCTGCTTGCAGATAATTCCAGAAGATAAGAGAACACAACTGTGTTGTTCACTGTTGTCTTTTCAGCACAGAACATTAAGTATCATACGGGCAGAACAGACGCAAACGAATACGCCCGTGCAGTCCTGCAAGGTGGCCTGGGAAGTCAGCAGAGGCTCCTTAGCAGGGTCCTGAAATACTCAATGAATAAAGGGAGGCCCAGGGAGTTGGGATCACAGTGCTCAGCGGTGGCAACTGAGGATCAGAACCTATGTCTATTCATTCTCTGGTGCTTGTTTCTGAGAACCATGGACTCTAGAGGCAGAAGGGATCCTTACAGTCACCCTACAAACTCACATGTCTACAGGGGCCAGGCAGATACCGTACATGTGTGAATCAGCCAGCCTGGGATAATAGAGGATGATGGCAAAACCACCAGCATCCCTGCCTAGCGGGGGTTCAATTCAACTACATAAAAACAAGGCTGGCTAACTGACCCCCACTGCTGACTGCCACTTTATCCCAGCCTATTCTATGCCAGGAGGTTCCCCCCCTCCAGCATCTCTAAAGGTGTTAACAGCTTCTCTTCCTCAACAAGTAGCTGTTTGTCTCTGAAGCAGCTCCACCTTCAGCCCATCCTCCTAGAGAGCACCCGGCTGGAGGAAGCAGCTTCCTGTTCTTATCTCCAAGCCTCTGGCCTGCAGGTTGAGCAAGGCTGGCTGGTGGGAGATCCTGCAGCTTCTTGGGCACCGGTTTGCCTTCCAGCCAGGGCCTCCTGGGAGACTTTTCCCGACAAATGTCGAGGAATTTGCTCCATGGTTTTGGAGTGGAACCATCAGTTGCAGCTCAACTATAGAACTCACCCACCTTCCCTCATTAGACTTGCAGAAGAGTGAAAAAAATGATGAGTCAAGCTTCTTAACTATGATGGAGAGAGCGGTGGAGAGAGCTCTTGTCTGTCCTTGCGCTGGCAGCATCACCCTCCCCTATCACCCAAGGCTTCTCAGAGGACAGCTGAGTCATCATGACCTTTGGAGATGCTCCCGCCCCCACCTCCCTAGGCTCCAGCTCACCTCGAAAAGGCTGGTATTTTCTCCAAGTGATGTGATGCTCGCATGAGCCGAGGCCAGAAGAAGAAATGTAGCTGGAGAAAACCAGTGTGGAAATGCCAGTCTGCTCTTTTTGGAACCTGACAGCCAGAGCAGGGTACCCACATGGCTTCAATTTCTAGACTCACTTGTAGAGTAGACCCCATGGGTCCTCTGTGGTAGGGCAAGTGGGACCAGCTATTGTCATGCCCTTACATAAGGATCACTACCGCCACCATCCTCACCATCATTATCATCATCCTCACCATTACAATAACCACCATCATCATCATCACCATCATCTTCACCATTACCATCACTATCATCATTGTTCTATCATCAACATCATCACCTTACCATTAATATCATTAGCATCATTATCACCATCATCATTACTATCATCATTGTCATTGTCAATGTTGTTATAGCCTTTATTGATAGTAAATAATAACTATTTATTGAGCTCCTATTATAGGTCAAGTTCTGTGCTAATCATCTCATTCTCCCACCACTCTCCAAGGCTCTTGCATTTTAAAGATAAGGGCACTGAAACTCAGTAATTTATGTGATGGGCAAAAAAGAACCCCAGCAACTCCCAGTTGGAAAGTGTCAAGATAAGATTCAACCCAGACTGTGGCTTGCTCCAAAGTGTGCTCACTTACTATACACGGGACTTTTCCGTCATGGTGTTTATCACAATTGAAGTCAAGTAATTACTTGTGTAGCAGCTGTCTTCCTGGCCTGATGTGAGATTGATGGGTGAGGACCACCTTTTGAACATGTGAGGCTGTTCACTGCTGCATCCCCAGGGCCCCGCCAGACCTGGCGCAGAGTAGGTGCTCAATATGTACTGGTTGCTTGAACAAATTCTTGGAACGTCATACTCCCTCCATTTTATGTAGTCTTTCCAAGGCTCCAAATGTGTTCATCCTCATTGTATTTTTTTTTAATCCTTAAGGCAGGGAGGCAGGATGGGTATGAGTGACTCCATTAAACAAATGAGAGAAGCTGAGTGAATGTAGCTACTCTGCGATTTAACCAGAGCCCCGATCTTCATTTCTGACCTCTGATTCAGTGCTATTTTAAATTTCATCAGGATCATAAATGTCAGCGTCTTGTGGGACAGAGAGGAGCAGGGGTTCCACCTGAAGTTCCTCAGCAAGTTAGAGTCCAGGCTGTGCCCCTTGATCAGCCCGCTGAATGGGAACATGGCCCAAAACTGCGCCATCGACCATGTGGAGCTGGGTGTTGCCAGCTAGGCTGACCTTGTGAAAGTGACCTTTAATCACAGCTCCTTGTCCTCTTCTGTGAGTTACCGCACATCCTTTGTCTCTTTTCATCTTCTCTCCCCCTTCTCCCAAGCCTCCAGGAACCCGCTGCTGTCAGGCTGCCCCACCCAGAGCCCCCAGCCCCCTCCTCACGACTGGACTCCACCAACTTGTTCTTCTCCAGTCTCCCTACCTCCTACGACACTGGCTTTGACTTGCCCATCACCTCCATACAAGTATCCCCATCAGTTATCTACTCCCTTCCCCGCTAGCCCATGTTGTGGTCTTTCCCAAAAATATGAACAAAGTCACTTGCTATGGTTGGTTACCTGGGCTCTGGAGATTCAAATTCTGGTTCCACCCCAATGAGCTGTGGGATCCTGGGAAGGTTTCTTAACTCCTCTGGGCTTCAGTTCCCTCATCAGCGTGATGGGGATCATAACTACACCACTTCATACGTTTTCTTGAGGAGTCAGTGAGTTGATAAGTATAAAGTGCTCAGGACAGTGTTTGTCACCTACAACAAACTCAGTAACTGTCTGTTTTATTGAGCTTTAAATATGACCAGTGCTCTACACACAGTCTCGTTTAATCCCCATGACAGCTAGGTGAGAGCCGTATTATTATCTGTATTCAAATCCAGGTCTATCTCCTTCCAGTACCCATGCCTTTTTCATCATATTCAATAATGAATTCATTCATTCATTTAGGATGCCTTGTTTTTTCTCCATATAATGTTCTGAACCTATAAAAAATTGACTCATCAATTTATCTCTTTAGGAAGGCCTTTCAAGAGGGACTCCATGGTTGAACATTCAGGCACCATAGCCTGCTGATGGAGTAGATGCTTGCAGTGTATGGAAACAGGGAAGGCATTTTCTCTCAAATGACACCTGGTAGATAGCTTCCCATTCATCCCAGCATGGATCTAGCTTTGGCAATGTCTTTGAATATGATGCACTTATGAAATTACTGGGAAAGCTGTTAAGTGTTTAGCAAACATGCGGGCTAGTTCTAAATTTATGTTATTTGAGAATAGGATACTGATTCGACAAGACTCTGTAAATAGTGGAGAGTTCCTCACTACCTGGGTACTATCGGATGGGATCACAGTGTATCATGGGAGAATCCCCTTTCCTCCTTGGGTATCTCCCATAATATACTTGCCCACTTACATCATGCTCCCCAAGAGGCCTGCGTATCCCACCCAGAGCACCTGGATGCACAGGCCAAATATTGTCCAGCAAGAAGCTCATTTAAGCACAGAGAACATGTGCCACTTCTCAGGTTACTTTTCCTCTGTTCAGCCATACTCTTCAGAATGGGAAAATGAGTAGCATCTTGGCTGCATCTCCTTTCATTTCCTGTCCTCTTCGTTGAGGAGACTGGGTGCAGATATGCCCTTCATTCCAGAGTGGAGAAGATATCTGAGAACCCCACACTGCAGAGGTTGGGAGAAGCACATGCAGTGTCACCCAGGACATCACGTGGTGGTCTCCACAGGAATGTCACCTCTGGCTTGAGAACTCATAGAGGGAGGATCTCTTGGGTGACTAGTGGCTGCTTTCTGACAGCACAGCTCTAGGCTGAGAACTCCTTGCAGGTCTCCTGTATCCTTGCAGCATCAGCTCACTTCCTAGTGCTTGGTGGGTGCTCAGTATAAGTGCACGGAAGGAAACTACTTTTTGCTGCTTAAAATCTGGGCTGCTCCTTAAGAGTGAATGTCTTTACAGAGAAGACCTTTGTATGGCTGAGCACCCCCTGCCGTGGACTTGGCTGTATAAGTTTGCCAGCAGAAGATGCCGCATCTGTATTCTCAAGGTCTGAGTGGAGCCAGAGGCCCAGGCTTTGGGGACAGAGGAATCTGTTCTGCCTAATAGAAGCAGAACAACTGGGACTTCCTGGTGATGAAAAAGCACTGGAAAGAGGAGATAGAGGGGAGCCAGGAGGCGGGGGCCATTTGCTTGTCATTTAACCCTCCCCCCAAGTCTTAAAGACCCAAACTGATAAAATGCTTAGCATGAGTGGATTTTTGGAAGAAACCAGTGAAGGGGCCGACCATTGTCCCTGGGGGTGCAGAACAAAACAGAGACCCAGCAGGAAATCCTGGGGATCCACAGGTGTCTTTGTCTATTCCGACTGCTATAAAAAAAATACCACAGACTGGCTAGGTTATAAACAACAGAAATTTGTTTCTCAGTTTGGAGGCTGGAAATCCGCAATCAGGGCACCAGCATGGTGGGGTGAGGGCCCTCTTCCAGGTCGCAGACTTCTTGTATCCTCCCACAGCTGAAGGGCCAAGGGAGCTCTGTGGGATCTCTTTTATAAGGGCACTGATCCCATTCATGAGGGCGCCACTCTCACAACCTAATCACCTCCCAAAGACCCACCTCCTAACGCCATCAAGTTGGGTGTTAGGATTCCGGCATGTGAATTTGACGGGGACACAAACATTGAGACCTTCACAGGAGGTCTCTGAGGGAGCGCGTTGAATTCCCAGGCATCTGGGATTGCCGAGGTCAAACTCATTCAGTTTAGATTTTTAAGAGGTGAGGGCGTCCTCTAGGTTGCCCACTGGTGGAATGAATGGATAAGTGAGCGAATGGATGGATGAAGAGAAAGTGTTAAAAGATAATATAAAACATAGATTCTTGTTCTCTTAAAAAATTCATCATTTCATATCTGGAAGGGCCCTGCTCCGGGCTCTGGTCCAGCCCTTACATTGTTCAGAGGAGGCGCCTCTGGCCCAGAGAGGGGAAGAGACTGGCCTGAGACCACACAGCTGCATGATTAATGGTAACACGAGAGCTAGAGTCCAGATCCCTCAACTTTGATTCTGATGACTTTTCCATCGTGTTCCGGGTGCTTTTAATAACGTGGGAAATGGGATTTTCCAGTATGCAGTTCCTTTAATGGGTTCGCTCTGCGGTCTCTCCTCATGCTCTCCACTGGCTTCTCCTGAGGTTTGCCAAGCTGGCCTCCTCCAATGTTGTGTAAGCTCTATTAAGATAAGGCTTGTTGAGGAGGCGATGAAGGCGCCCTGGAGTTCACATCTCTGTGAGGTCTCAACATCCCCCTTGGGCCATCACTCACCCCAGAGCCAGTTTCCTGCCTGGCTGTTTTCTGCCAGAAGCAGCTCAATTTTCTATGTCAGCGTCCCCTCAACTGGAAAGGGCATTTGCTGACAAACAACCGGCATGTTCCTGAGAGCACAGATGGGAATTCTGGACGCGCAGGCGCCATTGGGGCTGAGGCTAGCAAGTGTTCCCTCGCGCCCTCGGCTTCCTGCCACACACCACTGTCAAACCACCGACTTTGAAAGAGAAGTGATCAAAGTAACACAATAATAGTGACAGGAACAGTGCGTGGGTGACGGGCACTCTTCGAAGTGCCGTCGTATGTTAGTTGATCATCCCGCAACCCTACGATGTGGGTACCACATTTATCCCCATTGTTATTATCCTCAAAGAGGACATGCAGCTTGTCCAAACTTGCAGCTAGGATGTGGCAGAGCTGGGATGTAAACCCAGACAGTCTGACTCCTGGATCCATGCTCCCAGCCGTGCCGGAGGAGTAGCGGGGAGCCTTGGGACTGGGGTGTACAATTTCAGTTCTGCCTTACACATTAGTGTGTGATCTTGGGGCCTTGCCTAACCGCCCCCGCCATCCCCGGCCTTCAAGGTCTCCTAGGCTTGGTGATACCCACTCTTACAGGGTCATTGTGAACAGTAGAAGGGATGACACGTGCAAAGTGGTTCCCTGCACTCTGCCCAGCGCCCAGAGGGTTCTCAATAAATTTGAAAAGACCAAAAATTACAGAAGCCGTTTGTTTCTCCAACCCTTCGACCATCTGAGGCCTGCCACTCAACTTTTCCCCCTTACCTACCTCATCCCTACGTAAGCCCGAGATGGTGCCCCTCTCCCCTATGTGAGGCTGATTTGGAAGAATGTTTGGATGACAAGAATACGACGTGCATTTGATGAGGTTTCTCTTGACGAGTGTTTTGCAAAGCTCACTTCTGCACTGTCAGACTTCCAAGTACAGCCTTATGGCTCAGAATCAACCCCAAAAAGAGCAGAGCAGAGGCACTGTAAACTGAATATTTATTACATGCCAGGCACAGGCCGAGCACGTTGGTTTTTATCCACATGTTGAGCCACAGCCATGACGTCTGCATTGTGATTCCTAAACCGCAGTCAGGAGTTTCTGGGTTATGGTGAGCCCTTGACACCCTGTGAATCCTGTGTCTGTAGACATGTGCCCAACACAGGGCATGTGGGTACCAGCCCATCATCCATAAGGTGAGGGCTGACTCTGCAGTTCTTGACCTGAGGAACCATTATGCCCCTGGTCGGTCCATGGATAAGCTTCTGGGGCCTCTGCTCTCCTTGAATTATATGTAAGTGCCATGGCCAATACTAGCTCGTAAGGGGCATTTATGCAAACTGGAAAAAGGTGATGTCCAACATCTTATGGAGGAAAGATTACAAAAGGAGCCTCCTGTACGGGCAGATTCATTACCAAAGTGATTCCCTTCCTCATGGATCCGCTTTTCAGGGCACAGGGCTTGCTGAATTGAGTGTGGGCTGGATTTCATCCTCTACTGGAGGCCCCTTGGCCTGGTGCCCTTATACAGTGCACCACCTGAACAACCCTACAGGAAGCCCTGTGGATTGTTACCTCTGCCTGTGATTATTTTGGAGTGAGGGGCCTATGGGTTGCATTGGGGCATCTCTGATTCAAAAAAGATTTAATAGTGGTGATAAGATGAAAGATGTCTGGTACCAAGAAGAACTATGATGAGCAGGAAGCAGTGAGTTCCATAAACTACTGCTGGGATGAAACGTGTGACATGTTTGTTCAGGGGGCAGGTGGATTTTGCTGGGCAGAGAGGAAGCAGAAGATGCCATGTTGGGGCACATGGACCCGCAAGCAGGGGGCCTGGTTTCAGATCCCTATATCCTCCTGGGTATGCTCCTTAATAGTCTCTGTCTCAGTTCCTCATCTGTAGAGAGGGGATAAGAGATCCTATCTCACAGGGTGTTTAGGAGATTTTAAAAGGTGGAGCGCTCAGTGCATGTGGAACACTTGGACTAGCTCCTGGCATGGAGTGGGAGGTCAGTAAATGGATGTATCCCCACTACTCCTTGTCCCGAGCTCCACAGTATTGGCCCTCAACCCTGCCCTGCCCCCCAGGCAGATCAGGTAGGTCTTCCACCTGAGATCAACCAATGAGGGAACTGAAGCTCCAAGAGGGCAAGTCACTCCTGAGGCCTTGCCCTTTGTACGTGGAACAGAGCCACGATTTGAATGCAACCTCTGACTTTCAACATGGCAGGATGGTGCTGGGCCCACACAGACAGGGAGGTGGAAACACAGCCTGGGGCCCTGCTGATGATGCCGCCAATTCAGTCCTTGCATGCCCAGACCAGCCGCTCCCAGATCAGGTTGGGGAGGCAAGGAAACAGATGACCGCTCAGGTGATGCGATGGTGGGACACACAGGGGGCCATGCCTTCCCACTGCTACGAGGCCAGCTCCCTTCTGCACATCCAGTTCTGTTGAAGAAGGAGCCTCTTCTCCATGAATTAGTCTTGGGCCTGCAGAGGGGAGCTGTGCGAGGTCCCCACACAAGGAGCTCACAGTGTTCATCATGGTAGACTCTTAAGGTGTGTGATGTCCTTCTGTTGAATCAAATGGAACCCCTGGAGGGAGGGAAAGGAGTTATATCAACAAATAATGCAGAACAAGAAGGATGTAGGTTCTCTCCCCACTCTTACACACCTCCCACCCCATCACACACCCCAACTCTCATACACATCTCTAAATACCACTCCTTGAAACTCCTAAAAGCTTTCTCTCTGATTTTTCACTAGGAGTCTAGATCAGTCCCTTTTAGAATTAGCCTTGTTTTCAGTTGGAAGGGATACAAGCTTTGACTTAAAAGAGCTCTGAAATGGGTTCCGTGCTCTGCTCATATCTCCGCTGGACCCTTATCACCCTGGTCTGCCATGCTGCATTTCCTCCATCAGACTGTGAGCCCCCTGAGAGCAGGAGCCATGCCTTCCTGCCTTGTACCCCCATCCATGACCTCCCTCCGGGGCCCTTTGTAGGCACAGAGTGAATACTTATTACAAAGTGAGGGAGTGGAGTTACAGAGGAGACAGTGAGGCTGGAGAGAAGTTGGGGACCATCATGGAAGGCCTTGGGTACAAGACAGTGGATAGACGTCAAAAAATGTTTATGATGCTTTGGTTTTAGATTTTTCATTTTAGAAAGATCCCTTTGGCTGAAAGATGGGGAATACAGTGCAGGGAGCAGATAGAGGTGAGAGTATTGAGGCTGTTGTGAAATCCCAGTCTGAGGTGGTAGGGGTCTGAAGTAGGGAAGTGGCAGTGGGGTTATAGAGGGGGGACCATTAAATAAGCTCGTTTGCACAGTGAGGAGGGTCTCACCTGGTGGGAAGGGTAGGGATGCAATGTTCCCAACAAGAAATGCTCTAGAATGTCCCAATGAGCACCCCCCAACCCTATTAGGTATTGCTCAGGTTCTGCCCCCTGTAAGCATTGTTATATGGCCTCCAGCTTGGGAGTGGCATGAGAGACAAGCATACATATCCCCCTGAGGTACTGCACCATGGAGGGGCATTTGGCACCGGCTAGGGGATAGGAGGTGGGGGTCACAGCACAACTTCTTGAAGAAGTAATGGTGAATTGGGCCAGACAAGAAGGATGAAGGGAATTCTGGGTGGAGAATACATCTTGAGCAGTGGTTTGGTGGCCAGAAATAAGATTAAGTTTCTTAGTACTGTAAGAACGTAAGTGGGATGCTGGGAGTGGGGAAAGACAAGGATAGAGATGGATTCAAGAACCAGCTGGAAAAATATGGCCTGGGGTAAAGGAGGAGTAAGGAAACTCATGCTAGATCATCGACTTCAGATCTGTGAAGGGCTCTCACATGGCAGGGGGGGTGATTCATTGTCTCTGTTTGTCCCCCGCAGATAAAACTAGAGCTCAGGGCGGGAGATGCCACAATTTCCATGCCAGAGCTGTCCAGCCATGGACTGGGTGACCTGGAAGGCAGAAGCATGCCACCTCTGACACAGGAATGCATTGCTGGGTGATCTCTGTGATGGAATTCTCTAGAGTTCTGGCCTGAGATCCTGGCATGTGACCCTGGGGAAGCCAGGTGATCTTGGTTGAGCCCTGTTAACCTCTCTGAGCTCGGTCCTTGAGTATTGAGAAAATTGGCCCGATCATAGTGCCTGCCTTGGTGATTTAGAGATGTCTTGAGATGTCTGGACCACTCAGGCAAAGGTGGGTGATGGCTCCGTCACATCCTCCAGTGCTGTGTCCATGGCCCATTGCTCAGAACATGGCACGGGAGTTACTCTGCGTGGGCAAACTCATCTCTTTCTATTTCTTACCATGTCAAGTGCTTTGTGACTGCAGAGCCTCTGCCCTTGCTGTGCCATCTGCTGGACCCCAGAGAATTTGTCTGAGGTCACTGTCTCTAAAGCACTGCTCCTTCCTTCCCAGCTGGCCCAGCTACTCTGAAGGGCTCTACTCTATATTAACTATATATATATTATTTATTCTTAATAATAATGCATTATTTACTCCTTATGACTTAATTTAATATATAATAATATATTATACATTGTTATTTATTTACTCTTGCTTGTTTGCTGCCAGGAGAATGGAGGGACTTTGTTTCTCTTGCTGGCTACCAGCTCTCAGCAAATACTTACTCAGGAGCTGCTATGTTCTAGATTTGGGGTGTAGTGTTTAGCTCTCACCCGCCCAGGAGCTCACCAACTAATGAGGAAACAGACCATTTAAAACCAGTTGAAAAGAAGACACACAGCAGACATACAGATGGACAGATGGCGTGTGAGCTGTGGGAGCCCATCTCCCAGGGGCGTGCAGCTCAGGCCAGGAGGACAGGCGGGCTCCCTGGAGGAAGCAACGTGTAAACTGAGATTCAAGGAAGAGTGGGAGTTCACCAGGGGAGAAATAGAAGGTGTGAAGGGAAAAAAGTTCAGGGTTATTATTATTCCTTGAAGATGAGAAACGTGAGGCTCAGAAAAGTCATGTTTTGCCCCAACTCTCGTGTTTAGAAGTAAGTGGTGGAGCCAGATTTTGAGCACAGGTCAGCAAAGTCCTGGGCCATCTCACCCCCACCCCACCCCGCCTCACCCTCACCCCACCTCACCCTCACCCCACCTGCTCCAGGTCACTTTGGCCACCTCTCATGACTCACTGGCCTTAGCTGTTTCTCACTCTTTACCTGTCTTTCTTTTGACTCTTTTATTTTGCAATATTCTTGAAATGGGACCTGTTTCCATTTAAGGGATTAGAAATTCCAATTCCTTTGTGTCTACTTAAGGCAAAAAGGGGAAATCTCCTCTTTTGACTGACCCATGGAAATAAGCCCGTGGTTCCTACTAAAGAAATGAGCTGCTCAAGTTGGGTTAGGGATGTCTCTGTCAAGAAAAAGATATATGAAATCCTGAAGACGTTTGGATTGTTAAAATCTCATTGACTTTAAAGTGGTCAGAAAAGAAAGTCATAGTTCTGCCTTTGAGTTTACTCAATAAAGAAAAGCTAAATAAGGCGACAAACGACACGGAACCCATGAACCCACCACCCGGAACCATCCATTCCAGTGTATTTTCTTCCTTTTCCCTGTGGACAGTTTCATATACTTATTCAGCACTTTGTTATTTTGAAACTCATCACATTTTGATTAAAATGTGGAATTAAAGGTTTAATCAAGAGATGGAGCAAACATTTTTAAAACATCTTCGTTTCCTGTAAGGGGCATGGCAGTGATAGGGGAGGCAGACAGACAGACAGATAGACAGACAGAACTGCCAGGACGGCTGCTGGAGATGGAAGGATTTGGTCCTCCCTCACGTGACATCAGGGTCCACTTGCCCCCGCTCTCCACTCCCAGGCAGCAGGATTGTGATGCTGGGGGTGGTGCTGTCCCCTGGGGCAGGAAGCTGGGTAGGCTGAGGGGAGCGGATGGGAGAATGTGGAGGCGACGGACAGAGCCCGGGCGGTCTGTCACTTCCCCATCTGGTCATTTGCTTTGGTCCTGCCGGCTCATCCTCCCAAGCCATCTGAATTCAGTCCCTTCCCTCTCTGGTCCAGGTGAATGTGCTATGCTGCACCCCAGCCATCCTGCATGAGCTTCAAAAGCAAAAACTCTGTTCCGCCTGTCCCAGACTGACTCTGGGCTGGGGAAGATGTCATCACTGTGGGATACAGCCCCAAGATTAAGGACCCAGACCTGGAGTCCCATGGACAGGCTTACCCATAACATTTGTAGGCAGGGGCTGCAGTACAAATGGGGCCCTCAGGTCCCATCCTTTCTTCTTCCCACCCAGGCTACAGCCCACACCAGAGGGGGCTTGGTGCACACGATGCCTGTGGACACCAGTTCACACTTGCATGCTCCTTCACTCTCCACAGAGCCCCTCCCCTGGCTTCATCTTAGACCTCCTCACGTGCCCAGAGCCCAGAGGAGGCCCACCCAGCCCATGAAAGTTTTGGGGTGTTGGGCAGGGAATTGTATGGTCCTGGTGCTTAGTTGAGGGGCAGAAGAGCGGAAGTGGGCTCCAGATCGGCACATGCCCTTGATGGTGCAAAATCCTCCCCCTGTGCAGGGTCAGGGGTGCACAGCAGGAGGAGGACCCTAGTGGGGCCTCTAAAGTCAGAGCCAGGGCAGGAGCCCTGAGAGGTCAGCCTCAAGGACCATACTGCCCACGGATCTGGATTCAAACCCCACTTCCGCCTATTATCACGCGGTTTAGAGCAAGTTGCTTAACCTCTCTGAACCTCAGTTTACTCATCTGTAACACAGAGATGGAAACAGCACGTAACCTCATAGAGACCCTGGCGGGCTTCAGAGAAATCATACAGAAAGTTTTGGATGCCTGGCACACCGGGAGCCCCCAGGAAGTATGATCTCTTGCTATTTTCTCAATTCCCTCGGGTGGATGTGTTTCTTGGCCATAAAGACAAGGATCAGATTTGTCCAATTCACCACGGTTCACCCAGCGCCTGCCTCAGTGTCTTGCACACAGTTGACTCAATAAGTATTTGTGGATTTCCAGGGTTCTGGGTACAGCAGTGAATAAAACCGTAAAACAGTCAAATCCCCTTTGTCTGATGCTTTCCTTTTAGTGGAGAGATTGACAAACAAATAAGCACCAAATATAGAATGTGGCCGGAGGCTGTGAGCGCTCGGGCGAAACATAAAACAGGGAAATGAGACGAGATGGTCAGAGAAGGCTCTGTGATGAGGTGAATGAGTGAGCGAATGAATGAATGAATGAGTGAGTGGGTATTATCTGTCTGAGAGCAGAGACTGGGTCTTCGCTGTGTTGCTAGCCTCTTGCATTGTGCCTGACACACAGTGGATGCTCACGAGGTTTGTCCCATGGATGAATACAGATCTGCTGGTATAAACTTTGACCAGGGATGGAACCTGCACCACCCTGCAGTGGCCTTGGAACCCTGCCCGATGTTCTCCAGGCCCGGGAATTCCATGACTTATTTGGCAGTCGTCTCCCTGTTAAGAAAGCTTTCAAATGTCACTTTGTATACTGTGACAACTTCTGCCTCCACGGCACTTCCTCCTTCTGCCATGACATAGCCTGAGCCCTTGGCATCATCCCCACCACTTCATCTTTGGGTTTCTGCTTGAATACTCCCAGAGATGGGGAGCTCACCACCCTGAGGAACAATTCCAGGCTCGTGCTGTGGTGACATGTCTCTCCCTGCTGCTTCTAGGTCTGCTGTGGACTGAATGTTTGTGTCTCCCTAAAATTTGTAGTTGATGATTCGTATATTGGTCCCCAATGTGATGGTCTTTGGAGGTGGGGCCTTTGGGAGGTGATTAGGTCATGGAATTAGTACCCTTATGAGAAAAGAGACATGAGAGAGATGATCTCTCTATCTGCCATGTGAGGACACAGCGAGAAGATGGCCACCTGCGAATCAGAAAGGCAGATCTCACCAGTCAGCAAATCTGCGAGAACCTTGACCTTGGACTTCCCAGCCTCCAGAACTGTGCAAAATAAATGGTTATTGTTTAAGCCATCCAGTCTATGGCATTTCCATTATTGCAGCCCAAACGGACTAGGACAAGTTCCCTCCCACAGGGCCCACTGAGTGTCATCCCTTTTACGTGGGACTTGTGAAGGAAAGGTGGTGTTCCCGCCATGACTTCTCTTCTCCAGTCCAACTAGTCCCAGTTCCATACTGGGCCACCTCTTCTGGCCTCTCATAATCTTATTCTCTTCAGTTGGGACCTCAGAATTGGACACATCCACCTGAGTGTCACAGCTGGAGCAGACATTGGACATCTGTCATGTCCAGCTATATTAGTCCGCTCGTGCTACCATAAGAAAATATTGGCTGGCTTAAACATCGGAAATGTATTTTCTCACCATTCTGGAGGCTGGAAGTCCTAGATCAAGGTGTTGGCAGGGTTGGTTCCTTCTGAGGCTTCTCTCCTTCACGATAGATGGTCGTCATCTCCTAACTGTGTCTTCACATGGCCTTCTCTCTGTACGTGTCTGTGTCCTAATTTCCTCTTCTTATAAGAACACCAGTCATGGTGGATGGAGGCCCACCCGTATGAGCTCATCTGAATGTGATTACCTCTGTAAACATCCTGTCTTCAAGTATGGCCACCCTCTGAGGTACTGGAAGTTAGGACTTCAACCTAAGGTGTGGATTTGGGAATAGGACACAATTCAGGCCATAACACCAGCCAACCATCTCCTTTCTCAGATGGGGAAACTGAGGCCCTGAGTAGGGAAGGGTCTTGACCAAGGCCCCAGGTCTGTGTTGGAGCCTAGAAGGGACCCAGTTCTCTCCCTCTCAGCACACTGTTCTCATGTCTCCATCCCGTGTGACCAGTGTTTTCTGAAACCCACCTGCCGCTCTCACTCTTAGCCGGTTCCTCCTCTCTTTACTGCTGTCTTCCCCGATCCGTCCCTCCAGGACCTCAGGAAAAGGCTGGAACCAGCCTGTTGCTGCGTGGGTGTCGGCTCTGCCCACTCCCTGGCTCCTGCCAAGCTGCAGTGTGTGGTGACCCCGGAAACAGTGGGCTGGAGGCCAGGGAACACGCTGCCCTGATTTATTTTTTTCTTAAAAAAAAATTAACTAGGACATACAAAATTATTCTGGGTTTGTTCAGGCTGGGAAGCCTATAACTTGGCTTCACAAAACACTGAAATAACAGGGGAGCTCAGTCACAGGAAAGTGCAGGAAGGAGACACTTTATAATGGCAACAGCTGGGCTCTGGAGCCCAGAGAGCTGGGCCCCATCATCTGTGCTCATCACTTGCCAGCTGGGAGACCCTGGAAAGGTCACTGTCAGCCTCAGTTTGCTCATCCTATAAAAATGGAGCTGATAACCCATTGTCTGTATACTGCTGAGGTTATGCCTTGGGTTAACATATAGGTACAGAACTTGGCACAATATTTGGCACCTAGCAGCTGCTCAGTAAATGGTTCTTAATGAAAATGGAAATTCTGTTTGTCATTATCCTTAGTCCTCACATTAAACTGTGTTCACTCCCTATTTCCTCAAGGGTGGTCCTTCCTTAGAGACACAGTTAACAGGATAAGGAAAGTTATCTTAGACAGGAAAGTGAGGGCCAGAGACGGTGTCTGCACTCATTCATGCATTTGTCCACTTAACCTGATTAACAACTATCTACTGATTCCGAGATATTATGTTTAGAGACTAAGGATACAGAGATAAGAAAATAAGGTCCCTGCTTTCAAGAATTGTATAGTTTTGCTGAGAAGAGAGAATACAATGAGAGACATTAAATGAAGTAAAGATACAAAAACTGAAGCGTGTGCAAGCTATAGAGATGGAGAATAAATTAATTGACCATGCGGATGGGAAAATACAGGACATTGGCAAAGGCTTCCTGGAATTGGGTTGACATTTGAACATGGTATTGAAATATGTATAGGAAATTTCAGATGGAAACGATCCAGAAGGGTATTGCAGACTGAGGGAACGACATGAAGAACCTAGACATGGCGGCGTGAACCAGTATAATTTCAGAGAAACGACAAGCAGAGTGTAGTTGCTGGCGTATAAACTGTGGTACAGAAGTAGTCAGGGGAGAGGAGGCTGGGGAGATTGTCCGGGCTCAGATCATGGGAGCCTTGGGTGGTGCGATCAGGAACTTGGGTGAGCATATTAGGGGTCCAGGAGGAAATGATGCCATCAGACGTGTTTTACAGAGACTATTTCTGCACCAGAGTGGAAGTGGGATTGGAGGTGGGCAAGGTTGAGAAGGATGATTATCTTGATGGATCAGCTGAGCATGGTTGTAGAGTTCAACTCAAGTAGCGTAGGGGGCATGACAGGAAAAATGCTAGAAATATGGAGGTGGAAGCGGTAGATGCGGTGACCTAAGGGAAGTGAGAGGTGAGCGAGAAGGGGGAGTTGGGGAATGAACCTGTTTTGATTCAGATGACAAGTTCGGTGATGTTGCCATTTCCTGCAACAGGCTAGGGGCAGGTCTAGGGGGAAAATCATAAATGTTGGGACATGTCAAGTTTGGGGGGTTTATGAGACATCCAAGGTGGAGAGAACCTATGGTTGGAACCTTTTTCAAGATGGAGAACCCAGGAGAAAGACGAGACTGTGGGTCAGATTTGGTGAGGTTGGGCATAGACATGATCAGATTTGGTGCCAGTAGACTATCTAAGTGGGAAAGTCCAGGAGGCTGTAGGATTTATGAGTCTGGAGCTCAGCAGGGTGATGGAGACTAACAAGAGAGATTGGAATTCATCATATAAGGATTGTGATTAAAGGCGTAGGAGAGAAAGAAGTTGTTTAGAATTACGGAGACTGAGTATTCCAGGAAACCCCAGCTACTTACAGAGTGTTGAAAGTAAGAGAATCCTGGTGGGGGCTTTGTTGTGCAAGGGAGTCCATTCTGAGAGTGGGAGATGCTGCAGGGCCCCGGTTGAGGGGGTACATGCTGGACGCCATGGTTGCAGGTGACCAGTTCCTCAAGTGTGGGACCTTTGTAGCAGTTGCACCTTGGAAAGATGCCCAGCCCCCCCGCCCCCCAGGAGAGAGCCTGGCTTAAGCCCCACGGTACGTCAGGCCCTGTCAGACTAGGGTCATAGCAGAGAGGTCAAGGACAGGAAGGTTGAGTAAATCCTTGAGGTAGGAGCCCCATAGTAGCGTCAGAAAGTTCACAGCTGATGAGACAGCCCAAAGCTCGTCTCAGACACAGGAAACAGGTCACCAACAGAACTTATTCTAGACCCTTCTGTCTGGTGGGCCTGGGGGCTCTGGGCTGCTCAATGTTCTGTTTGGGATTGGCTCAGGAGTTGAGATGGGCTGAGCCTGCAAGAGAAGCCGAGTACAGCTCCTGCTGAGTGGGCCTGGCGAAGGCAAGGTGACCACGTTTCGTCGGGTCTTGGCATCTCGTCAAGGGAGGGGACTGGCCTAGGATGATCTCAGAGGCCTGTCACAGCTCCACCGTTCAATAGACTCTCTCTCCTCTTTTTCCTAAGGAGGTTGCAGTTGACTTGAGGGCAGGGGCAGTCCTGGGTATCTTTGTGACTCCAGTCCTCCTTCAACTCTTGGTAGCTGTGTGACTTTGGGCAAGTTATTTAACTTTAACTCTATCCTAGGGACAACATGCTTACCATTGGTCATTGTGAGGATTAAAGGAGAAGCGTCTGTGAGTACCTCTATCAGGATGTTTTCAGCTGACCAGACGTCACAAACTTTTTCTATTTTAAAGGGCTAGAAAGTAAGCAAATATTTTAGACTTTGTGGGCCACAGTTTCTGTCACGACTATTCAACTCTATCAGTGTAGCATCAAAGTAGCCACAGACCACCCATAAATGAGTGGGCGTGGCCGACTTCCAGTATATAACTTTATTTACGGAAACATGGGGCAGGCTGAATTTGCTGGGTTTGGCCCACGGGCTGTAGTTTGCTGACCCCTGAATTGGACCAGTCAGCCTAACGCCCCCTTTCCTGAAGCTATGGGACCTCTTCCCTGCCCTCCTCCCATCTTTGAGTGAACAAAATCAGGATTCAGTTTGAGAGGAAGGATGCGGTAGGTGTCTGAGTAGTCCATTGGTACCCAGCATCGGGTCTGGTACAAATGGACACTGAGTTCCCTGCTTCCTGGGGGCAGATGAAGCCTCGTGGATCTGTGATCAGTGGAGAAGGCACGTCCAGGAGAGGGAGGCTGGGAGCAATGCGCGTCCTGCAAACACAAGCACTGCTCCTTGAAACGGAGGGCCCGAGGGGCTCCGCTCGGCGCCAAGCTAATAAGCTTGTGAGTGGCGCGGGCTGCACTCCTCTGTGGGCACCGTGGAGAAATGTAATTATTTTGGGGAGCTCCATGCCCTCAGATGGGTCATCACAACTGTGTCCAAAGGCCTTCACAACATGCCTGTTTTTAATTGGTTACATGGAGGTTCAGAAGCCTGCACAGTTCAGAGCTGGCGTCTGAGGGATGAAGATGAAGCTTTCTGCCCCAAGATTCTGAGGCAGACATAGCTGGGCTGAGCGAGTGAATATGGAACACGTTTTGTCTGCCTGCCGTGTTTCGTCTGCCGTCTGAGGCCTGGCCTGTGTGGTCATCGTGCTTTGGTACATCATGCAGGTATCTGAGATTTAAGTAAAAGCTAGGACCTAACTAACTCTATTCCACATATGTGCATAGGCTGGGAATCCCAGTGAGTTATTTTTCATTCACCCAATATCTCTGTCACTTAGGGGGGCCAGGTGGGGAGATGGGCAGACATTTCTCTGTGTTCCTCTATGTCACCTAGCTCCGAGATTCCTGCTCCAATGAGCCCACCACCTCCGCCTTGCCTGCTCTCTCTGTTCCCCTCTCTGCTCTGAGCCAACAGAAATGTCCTATAAGCCCCTTGCCTTGATTTCTCTTGAAATCTCTCTCCTGGAGCATCTGTATGTAGAGTTGACTTTGCTGAGAGTCAGGGATATTAGCAGAGATGGGGAAGTAAATCATGCACTAAACAGCCAACAGTTAAAAACAGATATTAGCAATCTCTGTGTTTCTATTAATACATCTGCAAGAATTGCTCACTGGCCAAAACATCTTTGTTAGCCCTTGCCTCTCAGTGCCCATTGTATGATTCTGACTTTCTGTTCCTCTCTACCCCCCGTCTTCTCTCAGTGCCCTCTCAGCCCTGAGCCACATCCAAGCCATTATCCAGAAAATGTACCCCCCAAACCCCTCTCTGTGCCTGTCTCTCCACCTGTAATGTGGGCATAATCGCATAGGGCTGCAGGGAGGACTATAAGCAGTAATGCTGAAGAGACTTGGCCCAGGGCCTGGCTGGCACGGCGTGGTGAGGTGGGCCCTGCTGGGGACTACCTGCCCAGGACGCTTTTCATGCTGCTAGATTCTTTCTCCGTATGAAGTCGATCTTAAAGAACAAGTAGGGTTTCACCTGGTACACTGGTGTGGAGGCCGTTCTTGGCAAAAAGAACAGACTGGGCCAAAGCACAGAGGTATGATGGTGAGTGGTTTGTTGTAGAAATGAAACACAGATGAGTTTGGCTCAAGTGTAAATAATGCGGAGAAGCCACAAAAAAAGGTGATTAGAAAACAAGGGGAAATTGTGAAGGCCTTGCGAAAATTGTGGGCATGCTGAGAAGTTTGCATTTTATCCTATAGGAGTCAGAGTCCAGCCTGGAAGTGACACAGTCAGATTTTCTGCTTCGAGGCATCCTTCTGTGTCTGTGTGGAAGGAGAGCAAATGGAGGCAAGGAGACCCACGATGGCACAGGGAAGGGGTGATGAGGGCCTCAAGGAGGAAGTAGGAGTTCATGGTAAAAAGTTAGGGAGAAGATGTTCTTCATGGTAAACCGAAGGCTTCTACAAGAGGGTGGTACCAAGGCCAAGTCTTGGCAGAGTGAGATGGTGGTGCGGTGGGCCGAGTTGTAGCAGGGCAAGATGGTGATGCCAAAGCTAAATTTAACAGTGCAAGATGGAAGGCTCTGCCAGGTTTTGGTAGGATAATAAGAACCTGGCAGGAACCGGAAAGGGGGTGAGGTCGGACTTGGGAGGTAACACATTATGTATCAGGCATCATGAGTTTCTATGACTGACTGAGTCCTGAGTCTCTGCCGTCTGCAAAATGGGATGATTTTATGTGTCAAGGCAACCACACACTCAATGCCCACAACCTGCACCGGTGGTTGTCAGCCTGGGCTGCATGTTTAAATCACCTAGAGCTTTTGGAAAGCAAAGACCAGGTCCCACCTTAGCCCATTTGAATCTGACCTCTCTGTGGGTAGGTCTTTCATCCTTCTGCTTATTCATTTATTTTTCAAATGTTACCCAGGCAGTTCTAATGCGCAGCCACAGTGGAGGACTACTGATGAGAGGGAATGTGGGTGGAGAGGAAGTTCTCGAAGTTACAAGTGGATAGAGGGGCCTCATCAGGTGTGGACGGAGGTACTGATAAGTTGCGAATGTTTTGAAGCTTCACCAGGCACCGGCATTCATTTGTCTTCTCATTTGCTGTAAACAACAGCAGCTCGTGGATTCATGAAACTTCCCTCTTCCGCTCGGTGCTGAATGTAATTTCAGGGGCTCTGGCTCTGAGCAAGCGGGGCTGTCAGGATATGTTCGATTTTCTTCTGGAAGATCAAGTTCCAGCTACTCCTTTGAGTAGAGTGTGAGCTGCTTTTTGCTCTCAGAATTAGGTGGGGTGAGAGAGTCAGGGAGAAGTATCTGGATCGTGAACAATTTGGGTCAATTTCAGACTGGAAAGTGGCTTCGGCTGGTGGGCAGCAGTGAGCTAGATGTCCTGGGTTTTGGTGACACTGTGACCTCGGGCAAATTACGTAATCTCCCTGAGCCTCAGTTGCTTTGTCTGTAAAACAGGCGGGTAAGGCCATTCCCATAAGACAAGGCCAGCATTCAGTGATGATGCTCTTTACCTGTGTTTGGCTCAGATAATCTTTGCATCAGCCTGTGCATATAGGCGTTACCACACCCACTTTAACAAATGAATAAACTGATGTCTGAGAGCTCAGTAACTTGTCTGAGATCACATATCTGGTAAGTGATAGAACCAGGAAAATAACCTCGGCATTCAGACTCCAGAGCCCACAGTCTTTGTCTCCAGATATATAAGTGTGCTGTGGAACCTGGAACTATACAAATCCAGCCATATATATATATTTTAAGGATATTGTACTTTCCAAATCGACAACTCAACTATTGGTTGGAAGTGAACTCTTGTGGGTTCATTAGAAATCGTAGCAGGCATTTATTCATTTTTTATTTCATTCGTTCATTCAACATGTAGTTCCAGAAGGGAGCTAAGTTTGTCCAAAGCTGGCCACCATAGGTGCTGTGGGGATAAGGGGAGTGGTCTTTTCTGGGGCGCTGAGAAGGCGAGATTGTGGTTGGCCTAGGGAGACACTTAATTTTGGCACTCTTCATGGCACAGTCCTGAGCTGGCCCCCGCGTCCTTACATATGTTGTGATAAATCCACAGTGACAGGCCAGACCATTAGAGCAGTGGGAAGCCCATTACATCATGCTGCGTCAGTGATCCAAGGATTATAGATGAGCCGAGAGGACACAGGGGCCCAGAGGGACTTGTAGCATCATCCATCACCTCCGGGCAATGCAGCCGCGTCGTGGTGGGCACTCAGCCGCTCTTTAATTCACGGGCCATCAGACCAGGGTCAGACCAACCACGGGGATGTGCAGAGTCCTGGACAGCCTGTCACCGATCAGTGAGAAGTCTGCCTTTCGTCTCTGTTCTGATCTCAGGCATGTTTTTAAGGCACCTGTGTGTTGATTTATTCTTTCAACTCACTCAACAAATACAGACTGAGCCTGCTGGGTGCTAGGAGACAAGATGAATGAGACCCCGGTCCCTGCCCTCAGGGAGTCCAGGATGGAGGAGAAAAATGAGCCTGCCCACAGACAGGCATCACCTTGAGGGCCTCGCCTTCACGGTTAGAATAATGTTAAGGAGGAGCCCTCCCTCTCAGCTGAGTTCTGAGACGTCCGAGGGTGCCACAGCGAGGGCAGCCAAATTCTGTGATTTCATATTTTTGGTTTCCCAGGGTTAAGGAGAAAAATGTCTAATAGAAAAAGTTAGACAGATCCCGGGTCAAATTCCCGTCACATCAGCTGTGTGATCTTGAGCTTGAATGAGCTACCCAATCTCTCTGAGCCTCAGTTTCCCCAACAATCTGTAATCTGTGCAGTCTGGTGCATAGAAGTGACTCCAGCTTCTTTAAGATTTCTATAGCTTCTATAATCTTGAGGTCAATGGAGAAATGTTATAGGCCTTCCCCTCCCCCAACTCACCCCTGGCTTCTTGTCCCTGGTTGTGGATTACCTTGGTTTACCCCACCTCCTACTTCTCAGGGGCACTTTAAGCCTTGTAGTTCTATCTTGTTATAATTCAGTCTTCCTGAAACTTCCTCTTCAGTCCTTAGCTCTCATCACTTTTTGCATCTCCAACCCTTGGCTACTTCCTACACTCACACCCTAACACTTCTCCTGGCAATCCAAGACACTTCTCCAAGGTCATGGGATCTAGATATCCTTAAAAATGAGGTTCCAGGATTCCTGGGGGCAATGGATTCAGGGTCAACTGATGCTTCCACAGCGCGTAACACAGTGTCTCACATAGAATAGCCGCTCGGGATATTGGTTCAAGGACTGAATGCATCACATCCATTCCCCTCATTCTGGCATTTTGATATAGTGGTAACTGAGATTCAGAGAGGCTGGATGACTTACCCGAGGTCACACAGCTAGTCTGCAGCAGTGCTTGATCCCAGGCCGCCTGATGCCGTGTGTGTGTGTGCAATATGGGGCATTTCCTCTGGGCTGGAGGATACTCTAGTCCTTCTCCAGGATCACTCACTGAGCCTCACAATGGCCTGTGTAGAAGGAACCTTGGCTTTCCCTGCTTTGCAGATGAGGAGGAAGAGTCTTGGGAACTAAAATTCAGGAACTTGCCTTCAAATCCCAGAGCTGGGGAACTGGGAGAGCCAGGGTTCTGACCATGTCTGTCTGACTGGAGAGACTTCATTCTTAACTGCCATGTCTCGTTTCCTTCCCGACACCCAACTCTGTGAGGTGCTGAGCAGTCTGTGACAGCCAGGGTGGTTCAGAAGAAGACAAGAAAGAAGCCATTCAAGGCACTCAAGGTGAGTTGAGTGTTTAAATACAGTCTTTCAAGACAGGATGATGCTGAGAGTGTTCCTGCCAGAGTAAACCACTGAAATCAGGGAGTTTGGATAAAATGAGCCTATTAATCTTTGTGCCTCATCTGGGGATGAAAGTGGTCTTTTAAAATATCCTGACATTCAGGAAAAGAAAATAAACGAAGAAACAAGCAGTAACTCATGTTCAAGCCTGAAGCAGAGTCCTTGTTCCAGGGTCATTGTTAGTAAAAGTGTTTCCATAAAAATTTCCAAAATTACAGACTTCTCAAAGATCTCCATTGAGCTACATTCAGGCTATTTTAAGACAGTCCCCCCACCGCCTCCAAAAGACGGAAAACCATTCAGAAGCATGAATCATACACCAATAACTTGTGATACATGAGAAGAACTGTTGCTGGTTTATAATTCAATTTCAGCCTGAAATGAAGTTTAATAATGCATAGAGCAGCCTCGTTTTCCTCTTATTAAAGTGAAGGATGTGGCTTCAGGGAGAAATTAGCTAATTGAATAGAAATATTTCAGATATAAGGAAAATAAAGGACATGGGGTGCCCTTGTTAAGGGAGGAACAAACAGGAACTGAGCTGTCAGGAGAAATAAATCCATTTCCAGGTTGAGGAAACTGGAAGAAAGTACTTACAGAAGAGAACCTGTATTATAGCCCAAAAGACCCCAAAGGAGAATGAGCCAGGAAAAAAATACCCCTACTTTTCTTTTAAGGTGGTCATTGGACAAGTCCAGCCCTGGTGGTATGACCTTTTCCCTTTTTGTCCCCCTGGAGTCCCAGTGCAGCTCCTTCAGCCATGTGTCACGAAATGTTTCCAAATTGTTATCCCTTCTGCCTCCTGAATTGCTCATCTCCATCAGTGGCCCTCCTGCCACCAACCAGCAGCCAAGACCTCACCCTCATCTTGCCTCTCACACTCTACCTCTTCCAGGTAACCATTAGTCTAGTTGGTTCTACTACCTAAGCAGCTCTCAGACCTGCACCTACCGCCCTCTTCCCCGCATCCTCATCGCCCTGTTGCATACCTTCGTTACATTCCACCTGGGCTCCTGCAGGAGCCTCCCGATTACAATCCGTTTCCCCTTACTCCAGTTTCTTCTTCACATTGCCAACTAAATGATCTTCCTAAAATACTAACAGGACCTTGTCTTTTATCTGCTTAAAATTATTCAGCAGTTGGTTCTCCATCACTTGTAGAGACAGAGTCTAAACTCCCTAACTCAATCCAGTTTATCTTCATGGTCTTCTTCCCTGCCATTCCCTATCCTGGAACCGTATCCTCGATCTAAACAGTTTCCTGCAAATTTAAACACGTCTTGCTCCCTCACACCTGCGTTGCAAATTTATCTCCTCTGCCTCCTGTGAATGTTGTTACCTTACTTGTTCATCTGACCCAATCCTACTCATATTAAGACTCCTCTCAAACATCATCCCCTCTGTTAGGGCTCCCGCTCTTATTTTGGTGGTGGGATTAAAGGAAATATCTCATTTTGCTAATTGCATTGGAAAACATGTGTTGGGTTATTCTTTCTCTCACTTGCTTCTGGTGCTACCTTCCCATAAAATTAAATTTCACGTCACTGGGACCTCTTTTCATTTATTTTGCTCTTTCGCCTTTCCCCACCAGTTCTTGTTATGCAAGTTACAATTCTCGTACATGCCTGTTTGGTAAAGACACTTAATAACTATACTTTTTTGTTTTTTTCCTGTTTTATTGAGATATAATTGACATACATCACTGTGTAAGTTTAAGGCATACAACATAATGGTTTGACTTAAAGGTATTGTGAACTGATTACTGCAATGAGTTTAGTTAGCATCTGTCATCTCATTTGAACATGAGAGGGGAAAGCAAAAAAAGAAACAAAACTTTTTCCTTGTGATGAGAACGCTTTCAATTTACTCTCTTCACAACTTTCACTATCCCTTTCTTTCAGGGCAAGGCTTCTCATTACTCTGTCTTTCCAAACATTCTGGTATATTCTCCCAGGTTTACTTTAGAAGCAATCAGTTAAACCACGTCTCTCCACGAAAATCTTTGGACTTTTGTTAAGAATTATATTAAGCCTAAAATTAATTGGGAAACCATCAGAATCTTTACAGTTAGTTTTTTCTTCCAGAAACATGTTTTTCCTTTGTCTTCCTACAAGTCTGAATAGTTCGTGTTAGGATTTTCTTTCTCTCCTTATGTGGTTGCTGGAGTTATTGGTGGTGGTGGTGGTGGTTTTGCTAATTTAAATGGAATTACATTTTCTAATTTTATCTTTTCTGTTTATGTATTGTTTGGGACGTGTGCATTTATTTTTATGTCCAGCCACTTTGCAACCTTGTTCCTTATTAGTTATAATGCTTGGTTTGGTTACTGTTTGTTTTGTTTTGTTTTCGGTTGATTTGCTTGGGAATACTCATTCAGTGTGGGTTTCAGAGCCAACATATCTGGCTCTCGACTTGCTATTGTGGGATCTGGAGCAAATTAACCTCTCTGTTCTTCATTTTCCTTATCTGCTCACTGAGTATAATAATAGCACCTGCCTCATAAGGTTATTGTGGAGATGGAGCTCGGAACTTTCTGGAAAGTGTTAGCCAATGTCTAGGCCTTATGAGGCTTCAGTTAATGTTGCTCTTGCTGTTACTGGAGTCAGACAGTCATGTTACTAAAACAATGATGCATTTCTCTCCATTTTTGGAAAAGTCATAACTCTTTATTTCTGGTTTCTAATTCCCCTGACTATTCCTTTTAAAAGGATAATGTTAAATGACTTTGATGATAATGTGGATCCTTATCTTGTCCATGACCTTAGTTGGATTGTATTTCATAGCTTGCAAAGTATTTTTCTCATGTCAACAAATACTCTTCCATTTTCAGTTTACAGGATTTTTGTCAAGGATGGGTAATAAATTTGATCAAATGTTTTAGTGATACAAGCAATTAGGTGATTTGCTGATTTTATACCCTGGTAGCATTCCTGAAATAACCGTTTAGTCATTGTAGGTTATTCCTTTAAAATATTCTTCAGCAATCCATATGCTAACTTCTTTATGAAGGACTTTCACATCCATCTTCTTAATGTAGATTTTCGCCTTTTGCCTCCTTTCATTACAGATTATCTCCTTGTGACTCTCTATTCTTGTTTCATAGAGACAAGGTTTGCTTATATCCTATTGCAAAAGCCTTTTCTACTTTTCTAGAATATTCTTCAGGCTCCTGCAGCACATCTTTTTCAGAGGTCTCTTCTTCCTTCAAGTCTTCAGGATAACGTTCTCTTGCGTTTCTATCACAGCATTCTTTTCAGAAGCTCCATGTTTGCTCTTTTCTCCTCTTTATTCATCTGTGAATAAGGAGTATCTTTCCAAGCCAGCATCTGGCAACAGGCAGACTTAAATGGACTGCCTTTGGCCTGGCCCACTGACCCATTAATGATGGTCACAGCCTTTTCCCAGGGGTACGTCCAGGAGACTGGTATGCGCAGTGCCTCGAGGCCCAGGTCCCAGGGTCTTGCAGGCATTTCCTTCGTGCAGATTTGGTGAACTGTGATAGGAGCTTCTGTTCTTAAGTAGTCAGTCCAGTTTTCCGTCAATCTGCAATGGTGCAAGGACACGAACGATGCCAAGCCGCTGCACGTGAAGCGCCCCAAGCCCTTCCTGTCTCCACCCCAGTGGAGCATTTCCTCTGGGGTGACCCCGTCCCCCAGGATGCAGTGTCACTGCTGTTCCCTGCCTTGGCTTTTCCCTGGAGATGGAAAGATTGGGAGAAGGGAGTGACTAAACGCGGTATCGGCTGACTCATAAAGCCACTCACAAGCAGAAAGATGCCTGCTCACTTTTCTGGTGAATACAGACCCTAGTCTCTGCCAGGGGACAGGAGGGGCGCCTGTCTCCTGCAGTCATTTCCTGGGGCTGCTGTGACCACAATTGAGTGGCTTAAAACAACAGAGACATATTCTCTCACAGTCTCGAGGCCAAAAGCCTGAAGTGAAGGTGTTGGCAGGGCCGTGTTACCTCCTAAGGCTCTAGAGAAGAATTTTTTCCTTGCCTCTTCCAGCTTCTAGTGGCTGCCAGCAGTCCGTGGTGCTCCTTGGCTCATTGACCAATCACTCAGACTCTGCCTCTGTCTTCACAGGGGCTTCTTGCCTGTGTTTGGCTCCCCTCCTCTTCTTATCAGGACAGCAGTCATTGGTTCAGGGCCCACCCTAATCCAGTATGACGTCATCCTCACTAGTTACACCTGCAGGTTCTGAGGTTCTGGGCGCACATGAATTTTGAGGGAACACTGTTCAACCCACTCCACCTCCTCAGCACCTTGAAGCCTGGTTGGGCCTCTCTCTTCCCTAAGATGTGTCTGCAAAGGTCACCGATTCTTTTCTCAGTTCGGCTCCTTTAACTTTAAATTAATAATAGTGTTTCCATGTGCAAGGCACTTTGCATCAAATATAATTAATGAAAATTCCTTCCTCATTCTGGCAATCATTTACTTATCACTTTTGGTTTTCGGTGTGGTTATGGGTTAGGAAGTTTTGCCTTTTTCCTGTATCCTCATTGGTATTTTAAGGAGACGTGAGAGGAGGCTGGACAGGGGACCAGACCGCAGACAGGCATCCTCTTGTCATTTCTGTCTCCCTAAAGGCAATTTACATCACTGTCCTCCGATTCTGTGTCCTTTCTTTTAAAATAAATTAGTAACCAGAGGGCAACTGTATTTCTCAATTTCCAAATTATTTGGTGGCATCTTATTTTTGCTATCACACGGTACCCATGTGCTAGAACCGAGGTGACATATAGAGAGCATCTAGCAAACTCCCTGACATACTGCAGACGTTCCATAAAGGTTTGCTGAGCGAACAAATAACTTGAATCTACCAGGTTAGTTGTCTTATTCGATATAGACAGAGGTGACACTGACACAGTTTGTTTCAGGGAACCTTTGTTAGTTCCCAGTGATCACTAGTTTTTTTTCCCCCCTCTGTCTAAAACCCATCACTTTAATAAAGCATGAAGAATTTTTCAAAGCATCAATTCCAAGATTTACTCTGATGTAATTTTACAAATTCACTCTAAACCTTTTTTAAAAATAGAGACCGCTCAGCTCATGTACCACGTCTGTGTGTACCTATCTAGCGTGTGGAGCAATGAGTTGGACTTACACATCTTCAGTTGAGTCTCAGACACCACGGGGGCCCTTCTACCCTTGGCCTTTGTCCTCCATTAGCAGGCTCTTGGGTGGGCGGGCCCTGTGGTCGGAAGCCTCATCACTGGGTCTTAGCTTTGGATGGGCTCTCTGGACTCATCTTCTGTGCTCCCCTGCCTGAGTCAGCCCAAGCCCAGAATACAAGAATTGGAAATGTCCTCGCTGCTACTCAGGATGTTCAGCTGTGTATACCTGTGATGTCTTATCCCACCTTGAGAAGCACCTGTGCGGTCCCACCGCTGACTTTATGGGGGAGAGGGGGTGAGGGACATGACCAGCCTCGTATGAGTCAGTTACAGGAGCCAACGTCCAGCCCAGGCAATGGGCTTCGTCTTCTGGCACTCCATCACCCCTCCTCCTCTTTCAGATGACTCTTCCCCAGCCCTCACCGTGGTGACCCGATGGAGCCCTTTGCCTCCGACCCCTGCGCTCCCCATAGAGAGTGGGGTGAAAGGAGCCTTAAGAGGCGTGGGCGACAGAATCATGCTCAGAGAAGCAGCCTGGAATGGAAACGGCAGCCAGGGAGTTTTTAGGGTAAGTGGAGGCAGGCCTGAGGATGCACAGCTGTTCAGTCAGACAGGCGGCTGGTACATGAGACGGGACAGCCACCAAGCAGTGGGATGGCAGTAGAAGGAATCCTAGGTGGGGACCCAAAGTCCATATGGCCAGTCCCTCTGGCCGCTAAGAGAGCAGGGTGAGTTTGCCCTCGTCCTGCTGCTGAGTGTCCTCCCCCCCCCACCCCGAATACAGGAAACATGTAGATTTATTACTTTAGTTTTTAAATTACTTTGAACTTAATGACATTCTGGGGCCAGCAAATTTATTCTCATAGTAACTCATTTATGGGAGGGCATCTGGCTTTCCTGTTAAAGGTCGTGACGTAAAGTTTCCCTTTCTTATGCTGTAATTTGATTTACGTGGAAAAGAAAGTTGGTTTTTAAAAAATGGAAAGTAATTAATTTTATGGGTTCTACCTGGATTAGGTAAAGATGATGATAAGGGTATCTGACCAATAGACATTTGGGAAGCTCTAGGTTTCTCAGCTCAGAAATCCCTGTGAGACAACTGGGATTCAAACTCCCACGGAGGAAGGAGCCTGTTTTCATGACCTGGTGACCAAAAGGATGTGGATTTGTCCTGCCTTCTTATGCTTCTTCAGTTCACTTTTTTGTTTGCAAAATCCTCATCATGCAGTTACCAATTCATTCCTTTAGCTGCAATTCGGTGAGAGTTGGGTTTCTCGCTTGTGGTCCTTGCTGTTTGATATTGCAGTTTGCTTGGCAATGATGCTGGAACCCAGCTTCCCTTTCTGAGGCTCACCTGTCAGTGCAGGCCAGGGCGTGGGGGGTACCAGTCATGAAGGGGAGAGGAATCCTTCACTGGCTCACGCATCTCTTCCAGGGTGCCCATCGCTGCACACAGTAGCCGTGCGCTTGGAAATTCATCTCTACATCAAATATCAGGCATCAACGTAAGAAAATATAAAACAGTGCCTGGCATAGAGTAGAGGCTCGACTAATGTTTGTGGAATGAATGGATGAGCAACAGAAGATGATAATAGTTAACATTTCAGACTCTGGAGTCAGAGAGACGTGGTCTGGAATCTGGTTCTGCCACTTACTTAGCTGTGGGAAACTGAGCAACTTACTTCACCTCTCTGAGCCTCAGTTTCTCGATCTGTAAAGTGAGAATGACAACATTCTTAGGTCATGGGGTTAAGGTGAGACTTATGTGACTTCTATGAGCAGGCAAACCATGCCCATCACTGTGCCCACCCCACTGCAGGCACTCAGTAAATGTCACCTCTTGTGACTATTATTACTCTCATTGATGATGATGATGATGATGATGATTATAAAAATAAATACAGGCAGTCCCCGAATTTCAATGCCCCCTGATTTGCACACCTGCCTCATGTATGCCCCCACGTGAATCCTTAAGGAGTAGCTTTGGGAACTCCACTTTCTCCTGCTACTGTGTTCTCCCTGGAAATGCCTCCTCACCCATCATGTCTGCTTCCCCTCCAGAGCCAGGTCCTTCTCCAGCCCCTCTCCAGCAGGCTGAGTCCATCACCCCCTTCTCTGTGCCCCTGCAGCCCTCTGTGCACCACTCTCTCCAATGGTGCTTGTCCACATGGATGCTGAGTCACCTCTCTATTTGCTCTCCTCCTCACTGGGCCAGCTGGCGAGGGCAGGATTGCAGTTGGAGCTACTGATAAAGAAGAAAGCCCAGGGACCCCAGGGGCTCTGGAGGAAGAGAGGGAGCTTCAGAGCCCAGCTGTGTTTTTATCCAGCCAAAACCCTGGGGGGTGCTCCTGTCGTGAGTCTCCTGGAGATGACTAGTCTTTCTTTGTTCTTTTGCCTTGCTGCCTGTGGCTCCCTGTGGACCTGAGACTGACAACCCTCAGGAAGCCCCAGGAAGCCTTAGCGCTTGTTTCTGGGACAGGAGGCAAGTGTTGCCACCCTCAGGGGGCCAGAGAAGCAGAACCAGCTGGCCCAGGGAGAAAAGAAGCAGGTGGGTGCATTTCTGTCACCAGGGAGCATCAAGGAAAGCCTAAGGGAAGCTTGGGAAGCAGTGTGACTCCCCAGGAGTCACATAACCTCTCTGATCTTCTGTTTTCTCTGCTGTAAGATTTAACGCTTGCATTAGAAGAGAAGTTTTTCAACTGTCTTCAGAAGAGTCCAAAGCATTCCCCAGGCTGATTCAGCCCCAAGGACAGGGAAAATGGGAGAGGTCATGGCTGAGTCCCTCCCCTTTTTACCCTGCCAATCACAGAGGCCCCTCCCCTTCTTACACTGCCAATCACAGAGGCCCCACCCCTTCTTACACTGCCAATTACAGAGACCCACCCCTTCGTATACTGCCAATCACAGAGGCCCCTCCCTTTCTTACATTGCCAATCAGAGGCCCCTTCCCTTCTTACACTGCCAATTACAGAGGCCCCTCCCCTTCTTACATTGCCAATCAGAGGCCCCTCCCCTTCTTACACTGCCAATTACAGAGGCCCCGCCATTTCTCATGCCACCAATCACAGAGGCTCCTCCCTTCTTACAGCACCATTCAGAACAGCTCTAATGTATTTTACATTTTGAACTTTCCTCTGTGCTTTTCTTTTACATGATAGGGTTATTTGGCTTTAAAAAATTTTCTAATACCTCTGAATGAGATCCTTTATATGTCTCTTTCCATGCCCAAGAATGTCTGACAGTAAAAATCACACTAAAGCTTACAAAGACAGGAAAGAGAAGGAAAAGATGAAGGATGATTGATCAGCCATCTTCTGTGTACTCAGCGCTACTCTGAATCCTTTAGTGACCAATATTCTGGCCTGAAGATGCTTTTTCTTTTGCATTGATCTCAAGGCTAAGCTTCCTGAGGAGTAGATCATGCTTGAGATCATTAATTCAATTCAATTAAAGAAGTATTTATGAGTGAGTGCTCTGTGCCGTCCCCTGGGCTCTGGGGATCTGCAGAAATCAAAGCATTGGCCCTGTTGTTATGGAGCTTAAGGTCCTCTGAGGAGTCGTGGATCTGGAGCGGATGTTTTAAAGAAGAGATGATCAAGCCCAGAGAAACGAAGAGATTTGGTCCAAGTCACACGCAGCAAGTGATACCCCTAGAACTCCTAATTCCTACGTCTCCCAAAGTGATTGCTATAACCGACTTCACTTCTACCTTCCCAGAGTATTACCTAGTAGCAGGAAGACCAGTAGCTCCCTATTGAATTAGCCTCAATCTCAGGTGGCTGGCTTATGTAGTTAAAATGCACCCTCTTAAAATAAATGGGAATGTCTGCTTAGTCCATTCTTGCTGTAACTTCTCACTGCCACACAGTGTCACTGTTGAACACAGATCCTGCACGGTCCAGTGGCTGCTTGTTTACCCTGCACAGAAGCTGCTGCTGGCCCCAATCCTACACTTGCTTCCAGGATGCCACAAACTTGGGTTCCAAGATTTCACTTCCTTAATTCCATGCTTATATGCTCTGTCATTGATTGGTAAAGAGTAATTCCATGGCAAGGTGGCTGGATGGCTGGATTCACTTTAGCTACATGTAATACTGGAACCAACCTTCCCCCACAAATTCTGTGGCCCAGGGATTGCATCATTGTCACTGACCAAGACTCCCTCAACCTCTGAGCCACTTTGTCTCCCGTTTTAGTGTATTGCCATCTAGAATCCCACAGACTCTGTTTGCAGATTCTCCCATCACCTCCCAGCTCAAGATTTAAAGGGATGCTGTCAAGGGTCTGCCTTTGTTAAGCCAGGTAATGTTCCATTATCCTCTTCCCCTGGAGCAATACATAACTAAGAGACATCATTTATAAGACTCTCCCCTAAATATCCGTCTTTCCAACGTTACCTGTTCCATCTATCTGGGAAGATTTTGTTACCCTTCACGCTAACGTCCAGTTCATGTGGACTCTTCCTAGCTTATCTGACTTTTATAGTGATTTCTCTTTGGTGTAAATTCAGATGTGAACGTGTTGGTGTGATTTAGCTGTGTCAGACCTATGCACACGTAGCTGGAAGCAGATTTGTGTCTTGGATAGAAAGACCCATTCAAGGCTCAGGATGGCACCCCGCTCTCCTTGAAAATAAGCCTGTGGTTTTTGTGGCTCTGAGTTTCAGGGCACTGGCATCTGCCAAGGCTGAGGCCGACTTTGAGATGGATGGTCAGGGATCTGCAAGGAGAGTAAATGATTTCTTTGGCTGGCTGCTTCTTAGAGGAAGATAAAGAAATATGTCAGTTCCTGAAGGGAAGCTGTGAAAGCTTAATGGACAGTATTATCAGGATTGGGAGAGAGAGAAAAAACAAAAACAAACGCACAGAGAACAACTTCCAGGAGCCAACAAACATTCATTGGAGGGAAGGAGAGAGCCATTTTTCAAACGCCCACACTGGGTCCAGTGCAGAGCAGAACACAGACACAGGAATTTGAAAGGTTGTGTGTTCCTGCGCCGCACTTTGATTGACGTGGCCTTGGGTGAGTCACTCAACCTTATGAGTCAGTTTCCTTACCTGTGTAATGGGGTTGAGTGCCTATTGTGCAGATTGAGGAGACAAGCCAGGAAAGGTACGTCGTTTGAGAGTAAATAGTACCTTGTGCTGTCGTCAAGAAAGTCAATTAGCCTGCAAATAAAAATTGTTTAATGAAGGGACGTTAGGTAGATCGTGGGCAGAGTTAAGGGGACAAATAAGGGATAGTGTGGCATCCAGAGGCTAGTAACTGCAAAAACCATTACCATCCCCAGGTTGAAGGGACAAGAGGAGGAAAGTGTGTTATGGGAGCTTAGAAAGTGGGGGCCACCAAGCAGAAACTGTGGTTGGGTTGGGGCTAGAGCTACTGTCAGAGTCAGTGCTGAAACTGGGTGGAGAGTGGGGAAGCTGGGTTTATTAAATGTGGTGAGCAAGGAACAGCAGCCCTGAGATAGTATTTCAAGAATATCTCAAAGAGGCTGGAGGGTTTTAGGGCAGCAGTTAGTGAGCACGATCTGGACAGAGATTGGCTGGAATTTGTGAAGTAGGCAAGTTACTGGAACAGTCGGCGGTCTTATCTCTGGAACATATGAGTTCATATGAAGTTATTATTACATCCGTTTGAGCTCTTATCTTGGGACATATGGGAGTGAATTAGCTGGTGTTTAAAACACTTGCAGCTTAATTCGTGTTGTGTGCCATGGCTAGTTCAGTTTATCCCTTCTTTGAGTCATCGTTCATTTTGCAAATTGGTTTCTGTTTCATTTCTCACTCCCATTAGCCAAACCCTATCAGACGGCAGCCAGCAAGGAGCCCAGATGAGACGGTCTGCAGAGATCAGCCTCCCAGGCACTGAGCAGGACGGGAGAGGCAGAAATGGTTCTGGAGAGAAATGCAGAAGAACCAGCACCCTCGCCTGCCTGCCTGCCTCCTTGTCTTTCTTTACTCCCTCCTTCATGCCTTCGTTTCCCAACTGATGTTAATTCTTCCCTGGCTTTCACTTTCCTCCATTCATTTCACATTTTGGGAATTATTGCTCCAGGTCTTTGCAAATTATAATTATATATGTGTTATATAAATGTAATATAATATTTAAATAATATATATTATTTTATTGAACATTTTTATGTGCCAAATACTATGCAAGGTGTCTTTTATACCCAGAAGTCTTGTCCTCTGTCCAAGTCAGCACTGTCCGGAGGAACTTTCTGCATTGATGGAAAAGTTTTAGAGGCTGCACAGTCCAGTATGGTACCCATTAGCCACGTGTGGTTATCAAACTATGACTGTTGTGAATAATGAGCTGGATTTTTAATTTTACCTAATTTGCATTTAAATAGCCACAGGAGGCTGGGGCTACTGTATTGGACAGGGCATCTCTAAATAGCCCTGTAAGGGCTACACCTGTTATCTGCATTTTAGACATGAGGAAGCTGAGTCCTAGCAAGGTTAAGTAACACGCCTTAACCTTGAACTTGGCTGTTCAGTGATGGAGCCAGGGCAAGAACGCAGTTCTCACTGGCCCCGAAGACACTCAGCCTTATACCACAGCTGCTCCTTCTGCCTGGATACCCTTGTTCTCAGCCTCTTGGCCAGCTCCTGCTCTTCCTTCAAGATCCAGCTCAACTGTCTCTTCCCCCATGAAGTCTCTACAATGCCCCAAGCAAAGTTTTGAGGATGTGTCACCATTAGTAAATATCTCAGCGATGCACTTTCCACGTTGTATTGTAGTTAGTTGTTTAGTTGTATACATGTCTTAACAGTGTGAGGTCTTTGAGGATAGCAACTGAGTTACTGTGGGAGATACATAGCAGGTACAAAGAAAAAGTTTAGAAAATGAGTGCCTTATCATCACTGTTGCCTTCAGGGATTCCACAAGCGCTGAAGTGGTGATGCTGTAGCTTGGCCTTATTGGTGCCAATTTCATCTGTTTCCTTCATAGGCTTAAATTCTATAGATCAACACGATCTCTGCTGAGAGAAAATTCAGGGCCGCCCGCCTCCCTCTTGGGCTGCTTCCACACTCCTGTTCCTGGGTGGTCGATAGCTCTGGCTTGAAGTAATTTAAGCCTGCTGTCCTTTGTACTTGAGTCTTTCCTTCCCCAGCCATCACACATTTCCCACCATGCCTCCTCAGCAGGGTGATGGATCACCAGTGCCCGAAGATTTGATATAATTCACTGGGTTCTCCTGAGAAGCATGCAAAAATGGCCAGCTGCCTCTGGACAGACACATACATCTCTGGATGTCCAGGGCAGCCGTGGGCCAAAGGACCACCATGCTGAAGGGTCCTAGGATGGATGAATCCCTGGTAAAACTGGGTGGAACCATTCTGACTCGATAACTAGGACACAGTATTGTTACAAATGGCTTTGAGAGGACAGGAGAGAGAGAAAGGCTGAGTCCTGGGAAACTGACTCTAAAGACCAGAGAACATTCCGATGGTGTCTGTTAAGGACTAGTTTATGGTCAACCCTTTCAGGAGAAGGGACTCCAAGGAAATGACGTTGTCCCTGTGTTTTCATTATTTTGTCTCCAGCTGCTCTGCATTGCCCTCAGAAATAAGTCCAAGTAACTTGAACTCCTTAGTATCATTTCCCAGCTGCAGCAATAGGTGAAGTCTCGAATGCCAACAAAGGCAGATGGATGACCCCAAGAGTAAAGTAGCAGTCCGAGGAGTCAGGCAAACTAGAAAGCCCTTAGCTATTCAAAGGGAGTAGTCACTACTCCACCTGACCATTGTCATGTGCAAGAATGAAAGCCCAGGTCCTCCATTTTCTTTCAATAGAAGAGGGAAGTCTGGACTTTGGTGTAAACGAGCTAGTTTCTTACTTTATAAGACCAATAAAGCTTATCTCTGGGTCAGATTTGGTCCAGGGGCTATTATTGTGCAGCCCTTTCATCTACCCAGCTCTACTGGCCTGGATTCCTTCCATACTCTACTCTGCCACCATTTGACCAGCTTGCCACTTCTGGAATACCCCATCCTCGTTCATGCCTTGGTACATTTGCACATGCTCTTCCTTCATCCCAGAATTCCTTTTCCTGCCCACCTTCCTCCTTCCTCTGAGCTCCTTTAGCTCTGTCTCACCTTGACTATTGCATTTATTACTCTGTATTCTAATTTGTGGGCTCATTGTGGGTTTCCTCAATTAGACAGAGAGCTCTTGAGCTCTCGGACTATCCAATTCATGTAACCAGCTCTCTTCTGGACACCTGCTCCTCAGGTGTTTCACAGCAGCCTCAGACTCAAAGTGTCCCCATTGGAGTTGGTCTGCATCCCCCTCTCATCAGCCTGATCTCATTCATATGTCACGTCTCAGTGAATGGCAGGCCGGAAATTGGGGCGTCCTCTTAGATTCCTTCATTATCCTCACCTTCCTAATCCTGTCACTCACCAAGAAAGATCTCCTTTCAGTATTTCCATTTAATCACCATCCCTCTCATTTGGCCCAAATTGTCACATAGTAGATGGTCAGTAAATGCTTCTTTAATTGATTGTCTGAGTGAGGGTCTGTTATCAGGTAGGATTTCAAAGGAAGTTGAGCAATAAGGACTAAAGCAATCAGGGAAGACTCCATGAGGGAAATAGAATTGAGTGGGACCTCACTGGCTCGGTAGGCTGGGGGCTAGGCAGAGGGCAAAAGAAGGTGTGATGGGCAGGAAGGGTGGAATGGTGGGTGGGGTGAGCAGGGACCATTTTGCGGCAAGAAGGAGGTGCCAGCCCAACTCGAATGGAGTATTACGGGATGGGAGGACCGAGGGGAAAGAAGTGGAATGGATGAGCCAAAGGCTCAGTTGTGGAGGAGCTGGAAGCCTGGAGAAGATATTCAGAGTGTATACATCAGAAATAGCCTTCGCTGGTTCTTGAGCAGGAGATGTATATCTCCATACCCCAGGTAGGAAGGAACAGGGCATAAGACGAGCAAAGGATGATGGCGGTGAATGCTCAAAGCGTGGGCTGTGGGCTTTGAGCCTGGTTCTCTGGAAACTGGGGCAGCCTTTAGGCACCTGGACGCCGGAGTATGTCTGGGCAGCAGCAGTGCTTGGAGGGAGAGTTTGGATATCAGAGGGGCATGAAGTGTGTCGAAAAGAGATGGGATGGAGAATCCCATCACCTTTAGTGTAACTTGCTAAGCTCTGGCCGACTCTGAGCCTTCCCTCTAGCAAAGTTGAAGAAAAAATGGCTAAATCGGCAACATTCTCCTTCCTCTTTGGCTGACTTAATCCCTTGTTTTAGCTGCAAGTTAACAGTAATTATCATCACCATCCTGGTGCTAGGGAGCCTTTGTTAATGCTTTCCAGATGACAAAGTGCTTGTTCATCGTCTTCTCTGATTCCCACGCTGAGCCTGCCAGATCACTGATGGTGCTGATCCTGATCCCCTAAGATGAGGCTGCCAGTGCCCTGGAGGAGAATTAACATCCCAGAGGCCAGGCAGGTGGGGAGTCCCTTTACATGACCGTTACTTAAGATTCAGTTTAAAACAGAGTTTCTTGGGTGGAGTTGCCCCAAGATTCTGATTATGCATGTCGGGGGACTACCTTTTCCAGGTGGTTTTGGAAACCACGGTGCTCCCCTACCCAGTCTGGGCTTATGCCAGCCCAGCCTGGCTCTGATGTTACAGGTATGGGGTCATGGTGCCAAGTGCTGATGCGCCCCAGAGCTCTGGACTTCCCACTGCCGCCTCAAGCTCCTGAAAGGCCTTTGGGGCACCTCTCAGCAGGGACCTGTTTTTAAAACCTGCCACTTTCTGACAGCCTGTGAGCACTGCATTGTGTCTGCCTTCAGCAGCCCCTCAAAGCTGAGACAGAAATAGCCCTTCCTACTGGGAACACAAATAGAAATCGTGAAACAAACCCATGTATTCTTATCTCTGTGCAGGGCACTCCTGTCATATGGGCAGCCGTCGCTTCCAACATTCTGTCACGTGAAATGGCAGCAAAGGGCTTTCCCTCTCAGGAATGGAAAATGGGAAAAACTGTGTCACTTTCCATGACGGAAAGATCTGTGGTCTAGTCTTGTCTTTTTCTTTTCCTGTTTTCTCCTTCTCTTAATAGACACATTGTTTCAGTTTGTCCCCCACTGCAGTAGGACTCAGGTTATTGTGTGTTAATATGTTGCAAGTGTGTATAAAAGACCCATGGATGAGATGCAGTCCCTGCCTACAGAGGGCTTCCCACTAGTCGGGGAAACAGACACGTGAATAGATATTGACAATTCCGGGCTTGTAGTTGCAACAATAGAAGGATGCTTGGGAGTTCTGAGAGGGCAGAGAAAAAGGGCACAGGGCCTCTTTATAAGCCAATGTCCTGGCTGCCAACAGGAAAACCATTTCCATCATTGCCTGGCCTTGGGCTCAATTCTATGACCTTATAAGCAGAATTTAAATTGCTTCATTTTTCAGAGAGGCAGGAAAGTACTGCTTGGTTGAGACTTTTAAAAAGTTGTGTGCCCAATTCTGGAGGAGGCATTGGGACCTGCAGGCTGAAAGCCTTGGGCACCTCCCTAATTATATTCTATTTTCCAAAACAAGGACATGCCATTTCTCAGATCGTGCAGCAAGGGGCCTCCAAAGGATTAAATATTAATAGGATCCTTCCTTCCTCTTTTCCATCCTTAGCACATTTTAAAATGTATTTTCCCTTCCCTCACCTCATTTATTTATTCTTTCATTCTCTTGATCCATCCAATCAGAATTTGCCATGAAGGCTGCTGGCATAGGGGATGCACAGACACAATAACAAACCTCCCCCATGGGTCTCAGTCCTGGACGTCCATCAGAATCTCTCAAGGATCTAACTTCCCCATGACTACAAATGCTCTGGAACCACCTCCAGGTTAGATTTTTAAGGGATGAAAGCAAAATGTAGAGAAGTGTGTAGTCTGCTAGCATTTGTGTGGGAAACAATTTTGGGAGGAAAAAATGCACATGTTTTCCTGTATCTGCCCAGAATACGTCTGGAAGAATACATAGGAAACTAGACACATCGGTTGCCTGTGGGAACGGGAACAGTTGTCTAAACAGCAGAGTAGGAGGGAGACTTTATTCTATATCCTGTTGAACTCGGTGCCGTATGAATGTATGTCCATCTGAAAGTAATTTTAATTAAAATAAAAGGTAAATAAATAAATAATCCGCAGACCTCCCTTTCAGACATTCTGAACCAGTGTGTTAGGGGGCCCCTACCTGAAATTCTATATGCGAGCCGTCCTTACCTATTTGCAGTTCTCCAAACAAACCTCGTTCTCTCTAGCCCCCGTGTATTCGCATCTGTAGTTCCCTCCACTCGGGACACACTTGCCCTCCAGAAACCTTCCGTCCCCACACCCTGATCTATGCCCCACACCACTACCTGCTTCAGTTAGACGGGCTCTCTGTTTCCAAAACATCCCATGCTCCCCCCATCACAATGCACTCATAAGGACTACAGCGGTCTGTTTACTTGTACAGGGCAAACCTATGAAACCCTTCAAACCTCGTACCCAGAGACAAGAGGCCATCCCTAACGTATTACCCATAGAGTCTCCAAGCCCTGGCACCTAGAAGGAAGTAGGCACTCTGTAAGTGAAGAGTGAATGATGACAGACTGGTCAGCTCTGTCAAGTGAGTGTCCACGGCCCCCAGTCACCGACTGCCGATGCCCACCTTATCTTTAAGAGTCCAAAGCAGAGGTTGCCAAACTGTAGCCTGTGGGCCACCACCTCTTTTTGTAAACTAAGTTTTATTGAAATGCAGCCATGCCCACTTGTTTTTGTACTGTCCATGGGTGCTTTTGTGCTACGGTGATGGATTTGAGTAGTTGCGGCAGAGACCGTATGGCCCACACAGCCTAAGATATTTCCTATGTGGCCCAGAGAAAGTTTGCTGCCCCTGGTCCAAGACCATTTGGGCTCCTGCTTCAAGGCTCCAGTCCCAGCTGGCCTTGTTCTCTGGTAGCCCTTATCCTAGGTTGACCAAACCATCGTGGTTTGCCCAGGATGGTTTTTAAGACTTAAGAGTCTCCTGTCTTGGGAAACTCCTCAGTCCTGGGAAAACTGGGATGGTTGGTCCCTCTGTGTATCCCGTACTAGCCAGTAGGCTTCCTGTGGACAGAAACCACATTGCTGCCCCAACAAGATTCTCCCCTGGCACAGAGCCAAGGACACAGCTCTGCAGGCTGTGTGTCCAGTAACACCTCTTAGGGAGCAAAAGCATCAACATTTGTCATTTTAGAATCAGAACAACCAAAGAGCTCGCATAACTGAAAATACACTTTTAGGGGAAAGCGTCAAATACCAAGCCAATGAGTTGCTTGTCAAAGTCATGAGTATTTTCACCTCTTGTTTCTTACCCACACCCCTGCCCTTGGAAGTGGCCTTGCCTTGCTGAATGAACTGAGAATGGCACTGACTCATCAGTTCTGGGTGGCAACTGTCAGAACCAGTGGTCAGAGTGGCTGTGGGAGAGCAGAGGGCACCACCACCACCTCCTTCATCATAGCCCCTGCCCACCCTGGACTTGTAACGTGCATGAGATGGAAATAAACTTTCATCGCATTAAGCCACAGAGATTTGGAGATTGTGTGTTATTGTAGCATAAATTATCCTATCATGACTGATCCACTGATAGATAATTTAGAATATATTTATGCCATAGAGCAGGTTTGTATTTGTGCTGTAATGGGAAAGGCTCTAGGAAAAACCGTGTTAAACCTTCTTGGACCAGGAAAATTGTTGCTCAATACGTTGTCCATGAAATCAGAGTTGTAGGTAGCATAGGGTCGTGAAATGAAGTGAGGCTTTGGAGTCAGAAAGAACGAAGTTCTAATCCTGGCTTGGCCACCTGCACAGTTTGTCTTGCTGGGAAAATGACTTGCAGCTCTAAGTGAGCGCTGTCCGGTAGAATTTTTGGGGATAATGGAAATGTGCTATTCTGCACTGCCCCGCATGGTACCCACTAACCACATGTGACTATTTAAATTTAAATTAATTAAAGTTAGTTAAGTAAAATTTAAAACTCGCTTCCTCTGTCACACTAGCCACATGTCAAGTGCCCGATGGCTTTATGGAGTAGAGAAAACGTGGGTAAAATATCTGACCTAGAATCATTGCTCAATATGAAAATTATTACTTTCCCCACCAGTTTGTCTGTTCCACATTTCCATGGAGAAGGGATGTGTGAAAACACCACTCTGAGGGGGCCAGTGCTTGGGGAGCAGCTGCCAGTGTGGCCAGCACGGGGCTATAGGGTCAGCCTTAACTCTAGAAGTCTATAGTTCAGAAAATAGAAAGGATCTGATCATTCAGACATTCCATGAGTACTTATAGAGTTGTTTCCCTGGGTTATGAAGTAAACCTCAAAAATTTAGTCCCAGAATGAGGATGTCCCAGTGGAGAGGACCCATAGGACCAAGAATCCTTGACGCTGTACTTCCTAACTCTCCAGTTTCAGATTTTCTTTCTCTCTCTGATTATCTTTTTCACCCAAAGGTGACCTCCCACAGAAGCACTGTTCTCTCGAATAGTGGCCCACAAAATCTTAAACCGCTTGTCCCCAATTCCCTTTAGCATCACTGGAATAAATTCTTTCAAAACAACCTTACTGAACTCTAAGGGAGAATATTGGAGGAGTAATCTCAGAGCCTGTGAGGGATCTACTTACAGTATTGGCATTTGCAAAGGAGAGGGTTCTTGTCCTTTCCAGAGCTCATCAGCTCTGTCCCTATGCACAGGAGACCTGAAGGGAGAGAGATTCTTGCTGATAGCATCTTATCACCCAGGCTCTGGAGAATTATCATACACATCATGACTCTTTCGTGATCAAGACCTAGAGAAAGAGAATCCTCCTCCCCACCCAACATCTTTTCTTTCATCTCAACATCCTGGTGTGATGACCTGACACTTCTGTGGACTGGCATCTTCAGGCCTGAGCAGTCCTCAAACCCCATGCATCACCATGTTTCATGAAACACAGAATCCAGCCATCACATAATAAGAGGTATGGCATTGCAATAACTGAAAAATCATTCTTCACGTGAAACTGGATTAAAATAATGTGAGTCAGTGTTAAATCACTGTTGCTAGTCCTCTGGGAAGATCATGTTTTTTACTGAGCCTAAGATAAATGAATAGCCGTATATCCAACTCTCCATCCATCTGTCCATCCCTCTGTTGGTTCATCTCACTATTCATTAATGCATCTGTTCAACCATCTCTCCACCTGTCCTCTCTATCTGTTCGTCCTTCCTTCCTCCTTTCCCTCCTTCCCTCGCTTCCTTTCTTCCATCTACCCACCCACAAACGTTTGTAATGTGATGGTCGATAGCTTACTCTCTGGAATCAAATTGCATGTGTTTAAATCTAGCTCTGTAAGTTATTACCCTGTGGCTTGGTCTCTCTGGGCCTCTGTCTCCTCATCTGCATGGTGGAAATGAATAATATTTACCTTGTACTCCTAGAGTTGGGTGAGAATTACCCATATAATAATGCATTAATAATTAATGCATGTAAAGTCTCAGGAACACTTCCTGATGTATAGGAAGCTATTATTACTTATCACCTGCTGTAGACACTGAGGAAACGAAGACAGGCAATGTCCAGCCATCTGCAAGGAGCTCTTCACTCCAGTGAGACTTGAACTGTTTCTGCTTTTTGCATAGTTTGTTATTTCAACATTTATCACTTATAGTAGCAAGAGGTCAGTCAAGCATGTCATCTGGGAAACATAACTCAATATGTGAAAAGAAAACTCTCGAACTCTTAACTGTGAGAGTAATAAACAATTTCAGATTCCAGGCATTTGGACAGGACTGGGGGTGGGGTGTGGCTGTCTTGGGGACAAAAGGTCTTAACGTCTCCCCATGGAGCAGCCCCTGCTCTGAGTCTAGGGGCCCTGAACTATCTGACCCGCAGGATATTTCCTTTGTTATCTTTCTTCTGTGGTCTGCAAGCGAAAGGCCAAGTGATCTTTTTAAATTTTATCTTCCAAGACTGGCTTAATGTTGGTTTTTTTGAACTATTTTTTCCCTTAAGGTACTCATTTGGCCTCTCATACTCAGTTATAGATGGCATGAATGAGTGAATCACCCCAACAATTTGGAAGTCCTGGCCCTGGGTCCTCTCCTAAGATGGATCTCAATAGTTTCTCTGCATCCAATTATGTCTGGATGGCATTTTTCATACCTTTTGTTCAAGTAGTGAAAGTCATTATTTTCCCCAAGTGAAATCTCATGAATTTTTAATAAGTAAAATAGATAACATACATCCTGTATACAATCATAGATACACATTGGGGACAATATCATCTGAACTATGTGTGGTTACACATGATCAAAAAACATGTCTGAAAACTCTAGCAGAGGTATAAAAATTCACCTTAATTAACAAATCACCTTTATTATGATATAGATTTAGGTGACTTGACATTGAAAATGTTCTGGCAAACAAAAATAACGATAATAAACAGTCCTTCTATATATATTTCACAGTGGCAGGCTAACTTTTGGCAGTGGAGAATCATTTTTCTTGGTACTTTCCCAAGCTGTGAAAGGAACATTTGTGTTAGTCTCTATTAGTATCCAAAAGGGAAAGTCTGTCTGTGTTCAAGTTGAGGAAGGCAAAGAAATTCACATGTGTTGTGCCCTCTGAGCTGTTTGCACTGTGCTGAGCGCAAATCCTCAAATCTATTGTCTGAACTTGCTGTCTCCATTTCCTCCTCCTCCACCCACCCCAGTCTGGCATCTTTTTACCACTATCCACCGGAAATAGTTCTTGCCAGGGTCTCCAATGCATGACATTCACTCCAATGGACATTTTCCAGTCTTCATCATATCTGACACCTCAGCAGCATTTAGCACTTCTGGAAATCTTTTCTTCCTTCATCCTCCACAACACTGTATGTGCCATTTCTCCTCCTCTCTCTCTCTCTGACTGTTGGTTCTCTGCTGTCTTGGAGGTATCCATCTTTCCCAAGGAGAACATTATCCCTAAGAAATCTCATCCACGCTCAGGACTCCAATTCTCTTCCAGGCATATATCACTCAAAATTATGTATCTGTGTATCTGCTCTCAATCTGAATGTCCACTTGCTTCTTGTTATCACCACTTCAATAACTTCATCTTTTCTCTAAAACCTGGTTCTCTTCTAGTATTTTTTAACTCTGTGGTTGGCACTTCCATCCATTCTCCACCAGAAGCTTGCAAAACATCCTTGAAACTTCCCTCTTTCTCATCCTCCGTGTGCAACTGATTACTGAGCCCTCTTGCCTCTACCTCAAAATATCTCCTGGAGTCTCTGGCTTCCCCATCTCCAATCTCATCCTTTGTTCAAACTACCATAATCTCAAGTCTAGATGATTACAGCCGTTAGAATAGCCCCCCATCACACCCAACCAACCATTCCTGCTCTATCCATTTGAGTCTCCACCGAGCAGCCAGAGTGAATCATGTAAAAACGCAAGGCGAGTCCTGTCTTACCCCTTCCTTCCACCCCACCTCCAAATGAAAGACGGTCAGTACCTTCCATTGTTCTTGAGATAAATATGCACAACATCCTCATCAAGACCTGGGAGGAGTTTCTGCCTGGAATGGCATCCAGCCTCCTCTCTTGCCTCATCTCCTACCACTCTCTCCTTCATCTACCAGATACAAGTCCTTGGCTAGGCCTCGAGGATGTCAAGAGGAGTAACATTACTTTAACTTTTTCACTTAAAGACTAGTCAGAGTAGTGGGCAAGTTTTCCGTGTCATGAGTATGGATTATGAATTTTCCACTTCTAAATAAGTAAGGAAGAGTCTATGAAAGAGACAGAGTAAGGTCGTGTCATTGAGACTTAGTCCTCCTTGGAGATGTTGGGATTTTTCTGCTTGCTACCAAGGATGTAGTCACAGATTGAATAAGTGGGGAAATTATCTCAGATTATCCCGGTGGGCTTTAGTGCAATCACATGTATCTTTATAAGAGCGGGGCATAGAGAGCTCTGACACACTGAAGACAATGGGGCAACAGGGCAGAGACTCGAGTGATGTGGCCACAAGCTAAGGAATGCCAGCGACCACCAAAAGCTGGAAGAGGCAGGGAACCGATTCTCCCCTGAGCTTCCAGAGCAGGGGTGGTCCTGCTGACACCTCAGTTTCAGTCCAGTGGTCCTGGTTTTGGACTTCTGCTCTCGAAAATTCTGAGAGGGAATTCCTTTCTGTTGTATAGGCTGCCAAGTTTGTGGTAATTTGTTACAGTGGCTTCAGGAAACTTCATGCCCAAATAGTGATAATATAAACCATGCTGTGTGAGAAGTTGGAATCTATGCATTTATAATTAGCACTCCATACAATGACACAGCTCTTCTCTATCTCTCCAGCCTTTTTGATGTGTATTCTTGTTAAATGAAGACCCAGTCATATATTCTAATGTAACCTTGAGTAAGAACATAGCTGAAGGATTTATTTTCCAACCCACCTCTTGTATCCAATGTCTTTGCAGCTCAGTTGACATTTTCACTTCTCAGAATCGTGTTGAAATCCCCTTAAGTTGCCTGAACACCAGTCATAGTCTTGCCACTTTGAACTTGGGCTTTTTGCGTTGTGTCATGAATAGTGTCATCATGTCCCAAGCACAAGGCCTTCCCTCTCAATAATGTGAATAATAACACTCTGTCTTCATTGTGAGTGGCTCTTCAGTATGCCAACTGTGTCTCCATGCTGTCGAGATGTCCTGAGTCCATCCATAGACTGATAAATTGTGTGGAAGAGTGGGTCAGAGACTGTTCTAGTGGGTTCAGTTCAACTCAAGAGATGTATAAATTTAGTCCTATATGGAAGGATCTCAAGATCCAGGGAGCAAAATTGACGCATAAGAAAAGAACTCTTACACAACATGCTGCCCTATGAAAGAGGCAGGGACAAAACTTTGCCAGTAGAGATGTGAAAACACTTAATACAGTGCCGGAGAGTCCAAGAGCTGTAGAGAAGTGTGGGCAGTCTAGGCCTTGAGGAATTTGTAGGTACTTATCAGGCAAAGGAGGGGGGAAGGAAGAGCATGTTAAGCAATCAAGCAGCACAAAGGCAAGAAGAGTGACTTAAGGAGTTAGAGAAAAACAGGTGATCCAGAAACGAGAGGGCAGCTCACATTTACAGAGGAGGGCTACCTGAAGGAAGGTGATGTGGAGAAGTGGTGGTTTTTACAAGGGTGAAGAAAAAAATTATGAGATGCCTCATGCCTTGTATCATACAAGGAATTATTTAAAGTGGTAACTAACTTGGGGATGCCAAGGAGGATGGGAGGATAAGACCTCCCACATGCCCTTTGTGGGAGACTGAGCTAGTCCAGTTTTATTAGAGAACGACTTTGCAATATGTATTTCAAATCCTAAAAATATCCATGTATTTTACCGTGAATACCATGCTGCCTCCAAGCATCTATCCGAAAGGAATAAGACAAAATATGGAAAGGCATCGTGCAGAAAGATGTTCATTGCAGCAGTGTTTAGGATGTGAAAAGCAAGAAGTAACTTCTTACTGCCAAGAAGAAGGCAACGGCTAAATAAATCCTGGTTTCCAGAGCTCACAAAGTGGCAGCCAGGGGGCGAACACTGGAAACGTGCCTTTTTGTCAGTTTTTTTAACTAATGGAAATCCTTATAAAATTAACCATTTTAAAGTGTACAATTTAGTGGTATTTAGTATATACACAGTGTTGTGCAGCTCTGTCTAGCTCCAAAATGTTTTTGTCCTCCCAAATGGAAACCCTGTACCCATGAAGTCATCACTCCTCATCGTCTTCTCCTCCCAGTCCCTGAAAACTACGTAACAGCTTTCTGTCTCGATGGATTTACCTATTCTGGATATTTCATATAAATAGGATTATAAAATATGTGACCTTTTGCATCTGGCTTCTTTCACTTAGCATAATGTCTTTTGAGAGTCATCCATGTTGCAGCCTGTATCAGTACTCCATTACTCCATTATTTCATTTATTTTCATGGCTGAGTAATATTCCATTATGTGGATATGCTGCATTTTGTTTATCCATTCATCCATTGGTGGACATTAGGGTAGTTTCCACCTTTTGGCTCTTGTGAATATTGCTGCTATGAACATTTGTGTACGAGTTTTTGTTTAAATACCTGTTTTCAATTCTTTTGGGTATATGACTAAGAAGTAGAGTTGCCGAGTTGTCAACTTTTTAAATAATTGAACTTGAATGTCTTTAGTCAGGTCTGCATGCCTCAGCTTGGCTTCAATGCCAACCATGTCCTTTGGTTTTCTACCCAACCCCTTTCCATGCCCACATTAAGCTCCTCCTGCTCCTTAAAGGCATCTCATTTGAGTGTGTGATCACTCTCACCTCATCTATGGACTGTCACATGGCCACGGAAAGTGACTCTCTAGAATTTTTAGTAACATGGAGAAATGTTTCTGTTAAAAAGTTAGAGAGGGAAAGATTGGGTTATTGTATCTACAATACTTTTTCATCAAATGAAGTATCTAATGCTAAACCTAGTCAATATGACTTAAACTTCTTTTCCATGGAAAAATATTCATAAAAACACCGTAGGAAATTCTCCGTACACAGGCTGACAGTTGCTCCCTTTTCCTCATCTCCAGGGAACACTCATCTCAACAGAGGATGTAAAGAAATCTAGAGAGCTTCAGAGGCAGACAGACCCAAGTTCAAATACCACGTTGGCCACTTCCTAGCTGTGTCACTTTGGACAGCTACTCATACATCCTAGGTGTTAGTAAATGGCTTTGCAAATTATTGAGCTATGGTAGACCTGGCATTTTCTTGATTTTCTTAGTTTTGAGGTGTAATTTACCATGCAAAGTATGTTTACCTCCATATCACTGGGCCAGGAATGCCTCCCTGGGCCTCCTCACCTGAAAACTGCCTCCTCAACCAGCAGTCCCTTCCTAGAGAGACTCTCCCTGGCAGGGCACAGCAGACCTCCTCAGATATCTCACCTCTCCTTCATGGCATGCAACCCAATTTGTAATTCTTTCTTTACCCTCTCCTTTGACGTCCATCTCCTCCTCTGACTCTGGACTGCATGAAGATAGGGGCCCATCTAGTGTCTGGCACAAGAGTAGATGCCTGACAAATACTTGTTTGAATAATGAGTAGAAATCAAAAGATTGGGCTTCCAGCGCTGGTCCTCCTAGTCTTGTGATCCTGTGCCCACATCTTCCTAATGTCATAGGGAACCAGTTTGTAAAGGATGATGTCAGAGACGCCCCAGCTCCTGTTTGATAGAACTAAGTGTGTAATGGCACAATGCTCACCTTCCACATATGGATATTTCTCAGTGTTTTCAGAGCACTTGCAAATCCAGCGTGCTGTGTCCCAGATGACTTCTCCCCATCACCCTCCCTGGCATAGAGTGGGGATGACAAGGCGGTGGCAGGGACCTCTTGAGGAATCTTGGGGGTCAGCAGCTCGCTGGCCACATGGACTTGCGCTGCTGATGCTCACACGTGACCAGGAAGAAGCTCTTCCGCCCAGCGCTGGGTGCCTGCCGGCAAAATGCAGAAGAACATACGGAAAAGAATAAATCACTTTTGTTTACTTAACTACACTGGTCTTTCCTCCATGTGCTTCCTGTTGAGAGAAATGCAGGAAAATAGAACAGTAAAAGAACAGGATTTGGAGTCAGACATATCGAATCCATTCATTTGTTCATTTTTTCACGCAACAAGCACTTTGCCTCAATAGAGACTGCTTTGTCCCCTGACCTGGGACTGCGTGCTGGAGAGTCAAAGATAAATACTTGGTCTTTTTGCCTCTGAGCCTCTCTTTCTTCCTCTGGAAATGGGAGTTAATAATATTGCCTAGTTGAAGAAAAGCCCAAGTAGATAATTAAAAGCAATGAAGCACATATGCAATAAGAATTTCTGTAGCTATCTTCCACTAAGAAAAAAAGCAATTTCGGAGAGCTCTCCTTGTGTCCTGTCCTACTCATTCTTTCCTCATGTTCTAGCTCCCATATGGGACTCTCTCCCAGCCCTTGCCTTCCTTTCTCCTCTCTCTTCCTGGGCTCCACCAGCTTCTCACTGAGCTCCTTCCTTCCTTCTCTCCCAGCCTGGCTGCCTCCTCCTCACTCTGCTTCCCTCCTGCCAGCAGCCCTCCCGCCCACATACTCTGCAGGGACCCCGTGGCCTCCGAGCAGCCTGGCGGTCATCAAGCCAGCCTACTGGCATGTAACAGGCAGGCTTGCGCGTCAGGAGGGCAACCTGCTAAATGGAGGTCACAGTGCCGTTCTATTTTGGAAGCTTTGGGCCAGCAGAGACAGCCGATGTCAAGGGAAGGGGGAGGGCAGGTGGCGCCTGCCTCACTGCCCGAGGTGGCCTGGCAGGCATCTCGGGGAGAAGGCAGCCCAGCGCCAAGCAGCTCCTGGCAAAGCGCGAATCTTAGAAATGGAATTCTTCCCCTGGAGGGAACAGGAGGGAAAATGCAAACAGGGAAAGATGGTTGTTGGCAGGGGAGGAAGGGGGAAGAGCCTTGCCGGAGGGAAGAGGAGACACACCCCCCACCCCCACCCAGCACGGTGCTCCTGAGAGAGGGCCTAGGAGATGTCAGGAGTGTGCCAAGCACAAACTTGTGTTCAGTCCCTCGAAACTGGGCGTGGGGACAGAGGCGGCTGGGAACAGGATGGCAGCCTGCTCCCCAACTGCGGTTCCCTTCTGAGCGAGGGCTGAAGGTTCTCATCCTGTTAAAATTGAGCAGAAGGATGTGGCCCTGCTTAACCGCCTTGAGGATAGGACAAAGGCTGGAAGATAACCCTTCAAGGGACCTTTTCCTCAGGCCCTGCTCTTTCGGAAATCACGGTTAAATTCACTTAGGCAGATGGTTATTGTGAAACTCTGCTAAAGACTGGGGAGACAGAGCCAGTCCCCGGCCTCCTGGTGCTAACAGAGTAGGTGTTTCCGATGAGTCTCACGGGGTGCACTGGGTATAGGGTTCTTTGGGGGCACATAGAGATGACCTGGTGTGGTCAGAAAAAGCCTTTCAATGCAGGTGTATTTGAGTCACAGCTTGAAGCAGGAGTTGCAGTGAAATAGATAAAGAGTATTAGGAAGATGACTGAGACAGAGGGAAGACATGTGAGGATCTGAGGAAGTGTGGTCCAGAGGAAGTTTCCAGAGCAGCAGGACCATCAGCCAGAGGAGTGAGGCAAGAGGTGAGACAGGTGGGTCAGGAGCTCCTTGGGCCTTGGGAGGAGCTGGGGCTCTACCCCATGGGCAGTGGCAAGCCACTGGGGGGTTTTGAGCTTGCAGAGGTCTACAAGGACCTGCCATTGTAAGTTCTCCCAGGTTGCAGTGAATTGTCTTTAAGTCAGGAGTGAACGTGGGGGTCCAAGTGAGGCTATTGAAGTTGTCCACATGCAGGCTTCACTAGGATGGTGATGGCGATGGCAATGGAGTGAAGTAGATGAATTATACCTATGTGTGTGTACATGTATATGCGCGAGGTAGATTCGTAACAATTGCACATAGCTTTGCTGGGGGTCAGCGCTGCCCTCCTGGAGTAAGGAAGAAGGGCAGGCTCTTCACGGGGACCACAGCGCATCCTGGGGCTGACATACCCTGGGAATGAGGGCATACAGCTGAGGTTTGCCTCCAGGGTCCCTCTCGTCTGTGTTTTCAGGGTTCACGGCTGCCCTAATGGATGGGCAGGTGGCATCAGTGGTATAATCTGACCAACGTGTTCAGCCTCCATCTCTGTTTCCAACTTTGTCCGGGGGAGAGAATGATCTCTCTCCCACCAGGCTGATGTGGAGTATGAAATAAAGCAAGTTGCCTGCCACTGAATGTAGCTGGTGCTTAATAAATGTGAAGGTCCCGCCCTCAGCCTTCTCTTCCTGCCCCAAGCCAAACAACCATCCTTGATGCTAGCTTCCATTCTGGTCTCCCTGGAAGGTAGACAAATGAAGAATTGCATCACTTCTTCCTCCCCTGTTCAAACCCTGTAACCCTTAATCCTGGCGCACAAGCTGGGCACAGCTCTCCGTGCTCGCTTCCCACCTGTGTGCCCCTGCCAACTACACTGCAAATACGGTGGCCTTTTTTTTCCTCCTGGAACACGATGATCTCTTTTCCACCTTCAGATCTTTGCACCAGTTATTCCATCTGCTTGGAATACATTTCTTGCGGATCTTCTGGCTGGCTCCTGGGAACTTCATCTTCAGCTCAAAGGTCACCTGCCCTGAAAGGTCTCCTTTGGCACCCAAGTTAAAGTAGCCCACCCCTCTCAGTCCTGGCTCCCTGGCACATCTTCTTCATAGAATTTTTGTCTCTCTGAAATTCCCTTGAGTATTTGCTTATTGTTCCTTGCTTGTCTCTCCCCTACAGAAACCTAAGTTCCTTGGGATCAGAGACTTGGTTTTCCTTATGCATTAAAGGAGACTAGTTGTATCCCCAGCATCCAAAACTGGGTGCTCAGTAAATTATGTTAAATCAACAATGAGTGCCTATCAATATGCTTATCCAAGTTGTTAATTCCTTCTGGACTTTATCAAAGTTTATCAGATCCATAACCTCTCTTGACAACTGTATGTATATGCATGCATATATGTATGTATGTATATATGTAGTATATAATGCACCATCATATATATGTATATGCTTACATACATGTATGTATTATACATATACAATCGGGTGTGTGTATATATTTATGTGTATCATCATCAACTGAGCAGGTAATAGCATCTCCACTTTGTAGATGTGAAAACCAGGCTCAGATAGGAGAGTCCCATATCTGGTCTGGAGTGGAGGAGGCACGGAATCACACACTGTGTGTGCACTTCTCCTCCCAGTCATTGAAAATATGCAATAGAGAAAATCAGCAACTGGTCTTGTTGGCTCATATAGCAAAATCCAGACCTGAAGACTGGCCTTGCATTGTTGCAGCCAGGCCCCTGTTGACCGGAAATGACCAAGGGCCAAGGAGAGCCTGGGCGACCCATTTCCTCATCTGTAAGATGACATTCCTGATGACTGCCCAGAGATGCTGAGAGGGCCACGGAGGTCATGGTCATGACATTGATTTCATGAGAACGATGCATTTCTTCCCATCCAAATTGAAATTGTCAGTTATGGGTCCTATTTCAGATTCTGCGCCTCTCTTATCTATCTCCCCAGGGCTTGGGGAAGGGAAGAAAGGCTCAAGGAAAATGACATTTCCAAAGCATCATCTTAGGAAGCCAGCCTCTGTAGATCAGCAGTTTTACCTGCTGTCCATGTGATGGACCCTTTTGGCAGTCACTCTGTGGCATTCTCAAAATGTTTTTAAATGCATAAAGCAAAATTAACAGGATTCCAAAAGAAGCCTATTATGCTAAAATATGGTTATCAAGATTCAAAACAAACCATTTTTGAAATAGTAATATATGTGCATCTTTATTAATACATTAAATAACTAGATCAGGCAACAGGCCTAATAACTACCATAATTGCAAAGTAGTGAAAAGTGTAAATGATGTTTTGAGATATCTGCTACAATTATGACGTGATATCAAAATATCTTTGATTTCTATTACTGACAAACTATTCTGTTAGTGACAGTTAGTACTACTGTGGTCTGCACACTTTCATAATTGCAGGAAATGGTCAAGTTCAATTAGAACAGGGTCAAATGTGCAGTCTTTGTCACAGCTACTTGATGCTGCTATTGTAACAAGAAGCAGCCACAGACAAAATGTAAAAAAATGGATGTGACTGTATTCCCATAAAATTTTACTTATGAAAACAGGCAGTGAGGCTGGATTTGGCTCATGAACTGTAGTTTCCTGGTGTCTAAATTAGAGACCAGTGGAAGTGAATACTTTTTTTCCATCCAAGTTCATGGACTGACCCCCTGAAGTTTATTCCTGGGGCAGAAGGGGTCTGTGGACCCCACTCTAAGAAACCTTGAATGTTCGTACAACAAATAAATCGCATAATCAAGTAAATCTAGGATATGTTGTAGGCAATCCAGAGTCAGAGTGTACATGAGCATGTTAAAGTTTTCAAGGCTCTGAAAAGTCCTGCATTAACTTTCTATAACTTTATTTGACCTAGTTTTTCTTCGTATGTATGATTACAACTTTTTCTTTTGAGAAGCTCCTATGATCATTTCATGAATCACACTTTGGAAACGCTTATCTAAACCGACGTCCCGTAACAAACACACACACACCCATTTTATAGTTGAGGACATTAGTCGGGCTTCTCCAGAGACACAGAACCAATAGGATATGATGTGTGCACGTGTGTGTGTATGTGTGTAGATACACAGTCATATGTCACTTAACAACAGGGATGCGTTCTGATAAATGCGTCGTTAGGTGATTTTTCATTGTGCAATCATAGTGCGCTTACACAACCCTAGATGGTGTCGCCTATTACACACCTAGGCTGTATGGTACTAATCTATGGGACCACCATTGTATATGTGGTCTGTTTTGACCGAAATGTTGTTATGCGGTGCGTGACTATATATATAAAGAGATTTGTTTTAAAGCATTGGCTCACGTGATTAAGAAGGCTGGGAAGTCTGAAATCTGCAGGAATTGCAGAGAAGAGAACAATTAATGAGAGCAATTTACTTTGCTCAAAGTCCACCAATTTAGATGTCAATCTCATCCAAAAACACCTTCACAGAAACATCTAGAATTATATTGACCACATATCTGGACACTGTGGGCCAGCCAGGTTGACACATAAAATTAACCTGTGCAGGGACCCTGCATCTAGAGAGCGAGTAATGCTCTAAAGTCCCACGGCCACTTAATGTCATGATGTCACTAGAATTCAGGTTTCTTAACTCCAAAAATGTTGGTGTTTAGGATTCCTTATTTCACAAAAGTGTGTTGTGAGTGGTGATTTGTGAGTTGTGCGGTCTGAGAGGCTGCCGGAACCTTCTTCACATCTAGTTTTATCCTTGTAAGTATGCTGGAAACCTGCCGTCAGAGAGGACAGCAGGCCTGGCTGACAGTTAGGGCTGCATTGTGACTTGCGGGCCTCTGAAAGAACCTCCAGTCCTACTAAGCTTGTCACCACCGGCCCTGCTCAGAGGTCTGGAATTTACCCTCGGTGGGTAAGTCCTGTGTGCTTTGGCTGATATAGAGAATGAATGAGGAACATGCTAGCTGAGCGAGTTAGTGGATAGTTAGCAGCCTAACTTGAGCACATTCATTTACTATTAAGGAATAGCACATAACCTTTACAAATCACCTACTGCGTGCTAGGTGTTTTAATTGGAGACTGTCAACCTGGGCTGCAAGTAGCGTCATTTGTGGAACCTTAAGAACATTTTGAGGCTTGATCCTCTTGTCTATAGATTCTCATATAATTGGTGTGGAGTGGGAACTCGATCGGCCTGACTCGGAACTAAAGTCTGGCTATGAGAGTTGGCCACTGACATCCCAGCATGAGATGCTTAGCAGGGCCTGCTATGATCTCCGGTCTAGTGGTCCTCAACCCACTAGAAGAAGATTGTTTACATTGTGATGCCTACGTCACACCCTACACCAAATAAATGAGACTCTCTAGTGGTGGGACCCAAGCATCTGTATTTTTATAAAGCTCCTCCAGTGAAGCTAACGTGTAGCCGTGTTTGAGGACCAGGGTCTCAATCTTTGGGAGACCTGGGAATCTGTATTTTCAGTGAACGCTCCAGTTCTTAAGGGGTCATTAGGATCCCCTGCTCTGGAGCATCTTGGACTTCAATGTACACGAATCGCCCAGGCATCTCACAAAAATGCAGATGCTGTTTCATGGGTCAGCGGGGGAGATTCTGCGTTTCTTCCAACACCGCCTGTGCTGCTGATGCTGCAGGCCCTCAGATCGCACTTTGAGAAGCAAGAGGGTTGATCTTATCGCTGACATAGGCCAGGCACGCAAGAGTCCCGCGTTTGGACCACGTTATCTTAGCTCCACCGAACTGTGCTCAGTGGGTCTGCCTCACGTATTCCATTCCGCTCACATCCAAAGAAATGCTGTGTGAGAGTGGATCCCCCCCTCCCCACCCCCAACTCACTAGTCCCCCAGAAAAGCTGCTTTTTCCCCCCGCATAAGAACCAGCAAATACGTTGTGTCAACCTGGCATTTGTAGACGTGTACTGATTGTGTAATTAATCTTGTTCCTTTCTCTTTTTTGTTTTGACCACAGGAAGCACAGAACCGAATTTCAGCCCAAATTTGGAAGGATCTTGGGGTTTATGTCTCTCCTTTTATGTATCTGTTTTATCTTTTGTCTTACCATCCTATTTGAAGGCAATTTACCTGGCATCTCTGAGTTGTAATTTTCAGAAGTACGAGATGGGAATTCTGTATTTACTTAGAGGCAGTGTGGTGCTGTGGGAGTCTCATGGACGTTGAGGACAGATGGATTTGCGTGTACTGATGTCCTCTTGACTCATTTGAATCCCAGCTCTGTGGCCTTGACTAAGCCCCTACCTGTCACAGAGGAGGGTTACCCACTACGTACTCTACAAGTGTGAAGGTAAAGTGCTGGTGGGACATCAAGTGGAAAACAGAGACACAGAGGAGAGGGGAGCTGATAGCAAAGGCAGGAGTATCATTTTCAGAAGTAAAAAGAGGTTTGCCTGCCCTGGTCTCCAGACAGCAAGATTCAGTTGAGGCTGGGAGTGGGGGGAGCTGCGGGGGCGGGGTTTCTGGGCCTGTCCTTTGGAGACTGTCACCAGGGACTTTTCCAACTCCAGCGTCTGCGAATCTGCGAACTCACCCATCTGCTCGCTTGGGCTCCTTCTCAGCAGAGCGTTCTTGCACGTGTTGACAAAAAAATCTTCCGACATGGAGAAGGTTAGTAATTTTTAGATTTCGTGAAAAGACGCTCAAAAATCTGTCTCCGCAGCCAGTGTTCCCCTTCCCTCCTTCTCTGTTGAATCCTCCTTCAGATTAATTTGGCCGCCTCGCAGTTCTTTCTCTAAGACTTTTTAGGGTTTACTTTGCAAACTTGGGCATCTAGCCCCTCCATGTATGTGTAGTGCTCAGCATGACCCGCGGCCATTCCAGAGTGGAGCAAACGCTGATAATAACCTTGGCTTGGACAGTTGTTGGAGTGGAAGGAGGACTGGATCTGGGTCAAAAGTCCTGAGTTTGAACCTGCTACTTAAAAGCTGTGTGACTTCTGGCAAGTTGTCAAAATCTCTGAGTCCTGGTCTTTTTCATCTGTGAAAGGAGGCTGATGGCATCTACCTTATAGGTTGTAAACTTGGAAAACACAAAAGTGGTGAACATATTGCCTAGCACATAGTAAGTTTCAATAATGTTTCTTCCTTTCTTTTTAAAAAAATGTTATTTATTCTTTTTTGCCACCTTCAAGCCAGCTTTAGTGCATTCTTCTTCAATCATAATTTTTCTCTCTCATTGATATAACGTACTCGGTCTGTGCTAAGAAGATGAGAAAGTTGAAAGACATTGATTAAGTACCTGCTCTGTGAACGCATGACGGCATCTTGGTCTCGCAGCCGTGCTGGGAGCTGGGCATCATCATCGGCATCCTTTCTCCGTTGTACAGACTTTTGGGCACTGATTGATTTCCTGTAGTCGCCCAGCTCTGAATGGCAGAGTGGGGACTCCAGCCTGGTTCCGTCTGATTTTCTCTGGGGCACATACTTGTCACTGCGTTCACGGTCTTGGGGTTGATGGTGCTGACCGTGGAGGGTTGTTCTGATGTTTCAAAATAGTGCAGGTGTGGCTCCGGTGCAGAGTAAGATAAAAATCCCTGGTGGAAGGGAGAGGAGACACCCATGTTGAGTCAATATAAGGAAATAGTTTTAAACGTCCATCGCGCCTGGAACCAGATGGGCTGCCTTGCTGGGGGGCAGTGGGCTCCTCACCACGGACAGTGCTGAGCAGGAGGCCTGCAGCCTGCAGCACGGGCCGGGTGGGGAAAGCCAGATGACCGCTGGGCTCCCTGGCAAGGCGAGCATCTGCGGCTGGACGTTCCTGAGGTCCTCTGGATGGCTCTGCCACTTCTCCTGTGGGACCTTTGTCAAGTCCCTTACACCCCAGTGCCTCCACTTCCTCTTCTGTAAAATTGAACAAGAGCACCCCCCTCCTGGAGTGGCTGTGAGCATCAAGTGACATGGTCCATGTCAAGGGCCAAGAAACGTTTCTGATGTGTGCCGGGGTGACAATAAAGGTAGCTGGCAGCATTATTTTCATTTCTACACACTAACTATAAAAATAAAAATGGAGTTCTTATGTGGTTTGGCTCAGTTGCCTAAAGAGCAGCCCTAGAAGGGAAGGCCTGTTCTGTGGCGCCCGCCACTGGGACTGCTGTGTAGACGAGATGAGGTCATGGGCACAAGTGCCACTACACTGGGGGCATCTGGTGAGTGCTCCATACGCCATGGGTGGTGGTAGAAGTGGGAGGATCTTAGTTTTATTATTTGGGTTCAGGAGGTGGTTCCAAAGGGGGCTCCCGATGTCACTGGTGAGAGAGTGCACACATAGAGCATTCCACTGGTCCCCATAAGCACCCGGTGAGGCACGGGCTGGGCCTATAGGGTAGAGCAGATGACCTTCACCGTTCCTTCTAGCTCCCAAAGGCTGCCTGGGGAAAACCAATTGTGCTTAGAGCTCATCCGTGTCATTTCATAGCTTTTCTTTCTCCCAAAGGATCACACAAGGAATTCATTGAGTTTGCTTTTATTTGATTTGAAAGGGCGTGTAAATTATCTTTCAACGGTAGCAATTATCCATTCACACTTAACAATGCTTTGGAGCCTGGAAAGCATTTTCCCATGTGCCCTTTTGTCTTTTTGTTGGTTCACTCAAGCCACAAGATGTTTGTTGAGTGACTACTATGTGTTAGGAAGTGTGCCGGCTCCAGGGAGGCAAAGAAAACTAGGATCCTTACCCCCTGCCCTCAGCAAATGCCATTCTGAAGAGGTCTCATTAAAATGAAATGACTCATAGCCTGACTACTTAAATCCTTACTCCAGTGCCTCTCCTCCCGCTCCAGTTAAACCTACGCCTCCTTCCTTGGCTTATAATCACCTGCACAGGGGACATCCCGCCTCCCTCTCAGCCTCTTTGCTTCCTGCTGTTCTCTTACCCGCTTCGCTTCGCTCCATTGGGATGGACCTCCTTCCATTTCTTGACTAGCCCCTGTCTCTGCCCTCGGGCCTCGGGACTCCCGTGTAGGCCCACCCCTCAGCTTCCATCACTCACCCCGGCGCTCCAGGTGGCTGCTTCCCTTCCACCCTTCAGCTCCCTGCTCAGAGTCACCTCTTAACCAACATAGACACTGCACAGTGATGTCAGTTTCACACTGTGGTTAGATAGCGATGTCAGTGACAAAGTATGACCTTTGCCTATGGTTCATTCAACAAACCCATGTCGCTGCCCTCTGCGTGTCAGGCGCTGGACCAGGCCCCAGGGCAATGGCTCTTCCTGAGTGTGCACAGCCCCTCCAGGGGCCCCTGGATACAACAGTAAGCTTCATGACAGCACACAGGTGGTCCTGTTGGTCTTTCTGTATGTCCAGTGCCGAAAAGAATTAGCCTTGCCCATAATCGGGGCTTGTCACTAAGTGTTTCACAGAAAACCATCCACAAACTGCCGCAGCACAGTTGCAGGGACTAGAACTTCTCAAACTTTAATGTGCAGACGAATCTCTTGGGGAGCTGGTTACAATGCATAGTCCTGGGCCCACCCCAGATGTCCAAAGCTAGGACAAGTGAATAAATGAATGAATGAACATTCTCTTAAACTCTCAGAATGGAAAGGATGCAGACTGATCCTCTAGTCTAGGGCCTGGTGAATCTTTTCTGTAAAAATATTCTTCCATTAAAAATATTCTGTAAAGGGGCCGGCCCAGTGGCATAGTGGTTGAGTTTGCACACTTTGCTTCGGTGGCTTGGAGTTCGCAGATTCAGGTCCCAGGCCCAGACCTAGCACCGCTCATCAAGCCATGCTGTGGTGGCATATATACCCGTATACCAAATAGAGAAAGATAGGCACAAATGTTAGCTCAGGGCCAATCTTCCTCACGAAAAAAAAAAAATTCTGTTAAAAAAAATGTCTGGCAAATAGTTCTGTAAAAGTATACATATATTAATTATTTCTGTTGAAACTACTCAGCTCTGACTTTGTGTTGTGAAAGCAGCCATGGCCAATACAAATGGGCATGTCTGTATTCCAATAAAACTTTATTTATAAAAACAGGCAATGGCTGGATTTGGTCCACAGGCTATAGTTGTCAAGCCCTGAGTCCAGACTTCCTTATTTTCCAAATGAGGAAATTGAGCTCACAGAAGCTCATGGTCAGATTTAAAAGGGAGGTGGTGCAAATTTTGTTTCTGTCGCCTATAGTTCTTGGAAGGATGGCCTCAGATGAGGATGTTTGGAAAACCAAATGTGCCTGTTTCTGCAATGAACTGCCTGAGACCATGACTCCCTGCATATGGAGATTCTCTTTCAAGTAGTTCAAAACTGGAGAATTCTTGACTTGGTATTTTTAGAAAAACGGCCTTTTCCCAACCATCAGTTTTCAGTCTGGCAGTGTCAATACCCATTGCCAGAGTTTTAATTGAATCACCAAGTGACATTTTTCTCTGATTCTTTTAGCAAAGCTGAATAATATAAAAGTCTGCTTAAGTTTTTTTTCCAGACAAATCATAAAGCTTAGAAATCCTAGGGAAGCTGCAGGTATTCGGTAAGAAAGTGGGAAGGTTAGAAAAAGTGGTCCCAAAGCTAGCGGGCCACTTAGAAACTACTTGACAAAATTATCCGCTTCAGAGATGGCAATCGAAACTGGAAATCTTTATCTGGGTAGGTGTGGGCTGGATGGGGAGCCACATCCTTTTGCCTTGCGTCCCACCCCCAACCTGGCTGTTGCCTGAATGCACGGAGGACAATCTCATTTCAGCAAGCATTCGTTGAGCCCCTGTCCTGCATCAGGCCTTGTGTTAGGTCTGGCTGTGATGGAGAGAGGGCAGAAGCCAGGAGGAGGAGAGAAAGACGCAAGAGGTACCAAAATCAGGCCCTTGTGTTCAAGAGGCTCATGGTCTAGTGGGGAAAACAGAATGTGTGCTTTACTTACGGAAATGCTAGGTGACGTAACAGGGCTTTAACCTAAAAGGCAATTTCTTTCTGATAGAAAATCCAGTTGGCAACAGAGAGTTGGTTGTTTTGATGCTTACGGGTAACAATAAATTAATGTGTAAAAGCAGTATTTTTCAAAATGTGCTCCTTTTAGACCAATTGCACCAGAATCACTGAGAGAGCTTGTCAAAAATGCAGATTCTTTGGCTCCGTCACCAGCGATTTTCATTCCAGAGGGTCAGTAATCTTCCCAGGAGTCCTAATATGCACCAATATTTAGGAGTGACCGATGCAGACTGTGATAAGGGGTTAGGATCGACGAGTAGCCAGGTATGAGATTTTGGAGAGAATGTCAGGTCATGCAGAGGAGTTTAGCCTTAGCTCTGCAGGCCACGAAGAGGCCCAGAAGGTTTTGATCAGGGGAGTGACATGTTCAAAGTGTTGCTTCAGGAAGATTAGTCTGCCAGCTGTGAGTTAGAAAGCCATTGCACACGTCCAGGAAATAGCATGTTAAGATTAAATGTGATAATACGTGCAAAGGACTTACATGCTGCCTGGCGCAGAGGAAGCGGGCAGCACTTTTCAGTTGTAATGTTTACTCCTCAGCTGAGATCATGGCAATGAGAGGCAAGTGGAGGGAGTGTGGCTGAATTCCAGTAACAGAGATTGAATGTAATCAGGGACCCTGGGTAAGTGGGCGATTTTGTTTCCTACCTGCATGCCTGATAGCGGATTACCGCCACTTCTTAAATGCCGTACACTTCGAAGGTGGCTCCTGGTATCAGGACTGTCGTCCACGGAAATCATATTGGAATTTACTGAAGGATCTAAAGTGGTGTGGACTGGGTATGAAACCCAGGGTGCCTCACTTCCCATCAGGTAGCTTTCATTTTTTTACAAAAACACTCATTTCCACATGGAGAAAACCTTTTCTTTAGCCTTCATTTCTAATGTTCTTCTAGTAGCTGTAATCAATAAAACCTCAAATTTCAGATACATAACACACAATTTCAAGTGTTAAATACGGAGAGATACTTTTCTCCATATGGTGATTCAGGGACCCGAGCACTTTTCATCTTGTCCCTCTGCTGTCCCCTAGCACAGAGGTGCCCACAGTGTGCTCCTGGACCAGAAGCATCACCTGGGAGCTTGTGAGAAAGGCAATTCTCAGGCTTCACCACAGACCTGCTGAGTCAGTTCCTGTCTCACAAGAGATGCTCAGTACATTTTAGTCCCCTCCCCATCTTGTCCCCGAGCCCCCAAGATGGTGAGAAGATGATTGGTCTTCCATCATTTACGCTGCTGGGGAACTTCTTTGTTCTGCCTCTGCAGGAACACGTCCCAGGAGCTCTGTCCACCAATGAACGCAGTCAACAAATGCTTTGGCTCTGTACGTAACGACTTCCAGGTGGCGTTGAATGAGGTCTTACCCTCTGAAAGGCACTGTGCATAAATGGTATCATTCATTGCTAACTGCACTTTGGGAGGTCCAGCATCTGACTCCCTTTTGACGGAGGAGAAACCCAGGGCTCTGAGAGATAAATAGCCTAGCAAAGGTTCCCAGCTGGCATGTGACAGCTGAGTCAGGCTGCCTGACTCTTTCTGCTCCACCTGGCTCACCACCTCGGGGCTGTAGGAGAGACAGGGGAATAAAAGGTGAAACCTCAAAGCGCAAGGAGCTGACAGTCTAGATGATGACAGTGGACAGAGACAGAAAGACATTGACATTAAATGTGTGTGTGTGTTTCATTCCTCACCTTGTTCTAGGGAGGGAAAACCTCAGAGATTTAAGGCAGACTGACTCACAGGACGCCATTAAAAAGCCAGATGAGCTGAGCCCCGTATGAGGGGTCGACACAGAGGCCGCGATGTGCGCTGACGTCAGTTTGAACTACTTGCGTGTGTCACAGCTAAAATCTGCCATACTGATGCACAGTGTGTGACACACAAGCCTCAGTGGGAAAAGTGCCCCCCCTGTCTCCATGGCGATTGACTGTGTGTCCCCGACATTGTCTGGGGGTTCGGAAGACCAGCTAGAGGCATCAGAGACAGCAAACCCCATGGAAGCAGTTGGGTGTGAGGACTGCCATGCTCCCTTTCCCTGCCCTCGCAACCCAGTGTCCTGGGAGAGCGGGGAAGTGACGGATGGACTCGCTGCCAAGGAATTAAAGTTGAGCCATTAACACCCCTCCTGGGGTTCTCCGGGTACAGGTTGACGCAGGGCAGCCTTGCTGTTACAAGCAAATATTAATTTCCTGTTTGGAAATGCAGAGGACCTGTTTCATCCAGAGAAAAAGGATAAAAGGCCACTCACATCCTGAAACCACCAGATCCAGTTGAAAGGAGCTAAGCTTTCTTATTCTAGAATGTCTTAACAACAGCAATAGCTGTGATTTGTTGAGCATCAACTGTGTGATGGGCACTAAGCTGGGCCCTGCACGTTTGTTATGACCAGTCCTTTCAACAGCCCTACAAGGTAGCTATTTCCATTTTACAAACCGGCACTTGTGGCTCAGAGAGGTTAAGTGTCTTGCCCAAGGTCACAGGGAGTTTATAACACATATGCATTTGCTACACGAGGCCCAGATGAGGGGGAGGTGAGTGAGGACCAGTAAGAGTACCAGTGCAGGGTCAGATCCTGTCGTCATAAAAAATTTTGACACTTTCTTCATCCTGGATTTGTTGGCATTAATTTTGCTCTTTTGAATATTGTATTACATATCTTGATTGCTGAGGTCTTTAGCGTCCCATTACATTTGTTTTTTTAGCAGCTTTATTGAGATATAATTCACATACCATACAGTTCACCCATTTAAAGCATATAAAACTCAGTGGTTTTTTTGCTATGTTGATAGAGTTGTGCAACCATCATCAAAATCAAATTTAGGTCATTTCATCACCCTAAAAAGAAACCTTATACCCGTTAGCAGTCACTCTCCATTCCCCCAGTATCCCCAGCCCCTGGTAACCACTAACCTACTTTCTGTCTCTATAGATTTGTCTATTCTGGACATTTCATGTAAGTGGACACTTCATATATCCTGGACATATCAATGTGTCCAGCCTCTTTCACTTACCGTAATGTTTTCAAGGTTCATCCCTATTGTAGTATGTCTCAGTACTTCATTCCTTTCTATTGCCAAATAAGAGTCCATTGTGTGGATATATCACATTTGGTACATCCCTTCATCAGTTGATGGACATTTGGGTTGTATCCACTTTTGGGCTGTTATGAATAATGCTGCTATAAGCATTTGTGTATAAGCATCCCCTTAAATTTTGTGCACGAGGTGAGTGTCTCACTACCCTCACCCAAGTCCCAGCCCTGTTACTTCATATGGAGAGTTTTATTCTGGGCCTGAGATGCAGATCAGTAGAGCAGCCTAATTCTCCAAGCAGGGTGTCGATATTGGCATCCAAGCACCGTGCAGGTGAAGGCTGGAAATGCGGAGCTGCACAGTGGGGGCAGCAAGGTCGGCTTTGACCCCCACACCTCCACTCCCCATCCCCCTGAGGACCATTACCGCTGCAGCCTTCTCTTTTCCCTCAGACGCATCTGCTCCTGCCAGCTGGGTCCCCACTCTGCTTGCCACCCACACATCCTGCCACTCGCCTCTTCTGCAGAAAGCAGAGAGAAGACTGCATATTGCCTTCTCTTCCAAGTTTCAAAACATCCTCTAGCATTTGGGGAACCTGCTGCAGAGCTGAGGATGAGGATGTAGGCTAAGTCAGGGAAGAAAAGAATGCCTGCAGCGCCATGGGCCGAACTTGCACAAGGAGAATGGGACAGCGCGTCAGATCGTGCAGGTCCACTTAGCAAAATGGAGCCCTGCTGGGCGAGGCAGAGCAGCCTTGATTGGGGCAGAGAGGCAGGCCTGTGTGAAGGTGGCTGCCCTGGGCAGCATGGCACTAAAAAGGAGGCAAGTCAGTCTTCAGGGAGAAAACCAATATGTCAACATAGATGGATGGCTTTAGGACACCCCACCCCACTCCCTACTCTTTACAACCCACTCCAGATACCGAGCTGAGTTCATGCATATTCCTAGGCCTCGGTCCCTCTTTTGCTTCTGGCTTCCTTAGTAGAGACTTAAGTTTTAGGACTGTTGGGAATGATGAGAGGGTATGGAGTTTCTTTTGGGGGCGATGAAATGTTCAGGAAATAGATAACAGGGATGGTTGCCCAATTTTGTGAATATATTAAAAACCAATGAATTGTGTACTTAAAAAAAGTTACTTTTATGGTATGCGAATTATGTCGCAATAATAAAAGAATGAATGAGAGGATGAATATATGATTGGGTGGATGGAAAATGGATGGATGGGTGGATGGGTGGATGGATGGATGGATGGGTGGGTGGATGGATGGGTGGGTGGGTGGGTGGATGGATGGATGGATGGGTAGGTGGATGGATGGATGGATAGGTGGATGGATGGATGGATGGGTGGGTGGATGGGTGGATGGATGGGTGGGTGGATGGATGGATGGATGGATGGATGGATGGATGGATGGGTGGACTGATGGATAACTGATGGATGGAGGGCTGGATGGTGAATTGATGGATGGAGGGTGGATTGGATCAAAGCAAAATAGATATATGAAGAAGTGTGGAGGTTCCAAGCAGATAACATTTCATCTTAGCTGCTGTTTTACCAAGGATAAGTGTAAGATGGGGAGCATCCCACGGTGAAAAGCAAGAAAAATCTCATAGATTAAGTCTTCTTCATTATGAGAAGCAGTTTTCCAGATAGTGCTTACCCCAGACACCCGCTCCCAGGCATTCTTCATGCCTCTACACCAGACTTTCTCTTTCCCTTTCATCTAGCCAAATCATTCTCTGTAGCACTTATCACAATCTGACATAATATGCATTTATTGTCCATTTTTTAATTGCCTAAACTCCTACTGGAATGTAAGCTCCCCAGGAGAGGGGATTTTTTTCTGCTCTGTTCATGGCTACATAGCTCATAGAACAATGTTTGACTCATAGTATGTGTTCAGTATGTGCCAATCCTGGTGGTCTAGTGGTTAAGATTCTGTGCTCTCACCACCTCACCCAGGTTTATTTCTGGGTCAAGGAGCCACACCACCCATCTGTCGGTTGTCGTACTGTGGCATCTGCATGCATACCAGCTCTGCCGCTGGTATTTCTAGTATCAGCAGGATCCCACACGGTGGACAGGTTTCAGCAGAGCTTCTAGACTAAACCTTATGAATAGCAGTGGAGCATTGTCTGATATAACACCAGAAGGTGAGAGGATGGTGCCGAAAGACAGGGCAGGGTCCAGCTTTGCTGTACACGTCCACTAGGTGTGGGAACTGACTCGACAGCACTAACAGCAATGTGTTCAGTAAATAATTGTTAAATGAATGAGTAAATATCCTTATTCCTTGTAGGAAACAACGGCAGCCCTTCTAGCTCCTCGGTTCAGACAGAGGAGATAGAGAACACATTATCATGCACTTTGTGCAACCTCCTCATTATATTTGGAATCTGCCTGAGTAACTGGAGAAGAAAACTGAGAATGCAGGTTAAATCGGAGCCAGATGGTTCCAACTTGTCAATTTCTGCAAAATAGACAGCTGGAAGTTTGATAGGGATTGTGTTGAGTCTGTAGATCAAATTGGGGAGTATTTCCATCTGAATAATTGTTAAATCTTCTACTCCATGAACATGGCTGTCTGAACATTTATTAAATTTTTAAAAAATAATTTCAATGGTGTTTTGTAGTTTTCACTATATGTGTTGCATTTCTTTTATTGAATTTATTCCCAAAGTATTTTATTCTGTTTGATGCTACTATAAATGGAATTGTGTTCTTAGTTTAATTTTCAAATTGTTTATTGATTTTGTGCATAGAAACGCAATTGATTTTTGGATATCGATCTTGTATACTGTAACTTTGCTGAACTCGTTTATTAGTTCTAATAGGCTTTTAGTGGATTCCTTGGGATTTTCTATATAGAAGATCATGTCATGTACAAATAGAGATAGTTTAGTAACTGCTTTCCAATTCAGATGCCTTTTATTTCTTTTTCTTGCCTAACTGTCCTGGGTGGAACCTCCAGGATGATGTTGATAGAAGTGATGAAAGACAACATCCTTGTCTTGTTCCTTATTTGGTGGGGAAGCATTAATCTTTTACCGTACATTAAGTATGACAGTAGCTGTAGGATTTTTGTAGATGCCTTTTATCAGATTAAGGAAGTTTCCTTCTATTTCTGGTTTGTTGAGTGTTTTATTTATGAAAGGTGTTAGGTTTGGTCAAATACATTTTCTGTGTCTATTGAGACTGTCATGTGTTTTTTGCCCTTTATTTTATTAATATGATGTATTCTATTGATTGGTTTAATATGTTGAATCACCCTTGTATTACTGGGATAAATCCCACTAGATCATAGTGTATAATCCTTTTCCTTTAACAGACTCAATCTGCTAGTATTTTGTTGAGATATTTTGCATCTTTTCTCATAATGGATATGGTCTGTAGTTTTTCTATAATGTCTTTATTTGGTTTGGGTACCAGGGTAATGCTGGTCTCTTAGAATGAGTCGGGAAGAGTTCTGTTTTTTATAAGAGTTTGTGAAGTCTTGGTGCTGATTCTTTTTTTTAATGTTTAGTGAAAGACACCAGTGAAGGCATCTGGTCATGGGCTTTTTTGGGGGAGAGGTTGTTTTATGGTTACCAGTTCAATCTCTTTACTTGTTAAAGTCTATTCATATTTTCTATTTCTTCTTGAGTCAGTTTTGGTAGTGTGTGTCTTTCTAGGAACTTGTCCATTGCATCTCCGTTACATAATTTGTTGGCCTACAATTGTTCATGGCATTTCCTTAGAATCCTTTTTCTTTCAGCATGGTCAGTAGTGATGGCTCCTCTTTCATCCCTAATTTTAGTAACTTAGGTCATCTCTCTTTTTTTTGTCACTCTAGCTAAAGCTTTGCCAATTTTGGTGATTTTTCAAAGATTCAACTCGCAGTTTTGTTGATTTTTTTCTATTGTTTTTCTATTTCGTTATTTTTGCTCTAGTCATTATCTTTTTTTCTCCTTCTGCATGCTTTGGGGTTCATTTGCTATTCTTCTTCTAGTTTCTTGAGGCAGAAGATTAGGTCATTTGAGATCTTTCCTCTTTTTTTGTATAGGCATTTACAATTATAAATTTAAATCTAAGCACCAATTTTGCTAGATCCCATAAGTTTTAGTGTGTTGTTTTTGTTTTTACTCATTTCAGAGTATTTTCCAGCCTCCCTGTGATTTCTTCTTTGACCCCTTGATTATTTAGGAGTATGTTGTTTAATTTCCATATATTTCTAAATTTCCCAAATTTCCTTCTGTTGTTGATTATTAATTTTATTCTGTTGTGGTCAAACATATTTTGTATGATTTCAATCCTTTTAAATTTTTGAAACTTGTTTTGTGGCCTGGTGTGTAGCGATCCTAGAGATGTTCCATGTGCACTTAAGAAGAATGTGCATTCTGCTGTTTTTGGATGGAATGTTCTCTAGACACCTGTTGGGTCTAGTTGGTTTAAACTGTTGTTTAAGTTTTCTACTTTGTTGTTTATCTCCTGTCTAGTTTTTCTATCCATTATTGAATATGGAGTATTGAAATCTCTGGGGATTTTTGTTGAATTGTGTATTTCTCCCTGCAGTTCTGTCCTTTTTGCTTCATGTGTTTTGGGGCTCTGTTGTTAGTTGAATATATGTTTATAATCGTTGTATCTTGTGATGGATTGACTCTTTTATTATTTTAAAATGCTCGTCTTTGTATTCAGTAACAAGTTTTGTTTTAGGGGCCAGCCCGGTGGTGCAGCAGTTAAGTTCGCATGTTCTGCTTCTTGGCGGCCCAGGGTTCACTGGTTCGGATCCCAGGTGAGGACTTGGCACCGCTTGGCAAAAGCCATGCTGTGGTAGGCATCCCATGTATAAAGTGGAGGATGATGGACATGAATGTTAGCTCAGGGCCAGTCTTCCTCACAAAAAGAGTAGGATTGGCAGTAGTTAGCTCAGGGTTAACCTTCCTCAAAAAACAAAAAACAAGTTTTGTCTTAAAGTCTATTGTCTGATATTAGTATAGCCGCTCCAGCTCTCTTTTGGTTACTGTTTGTGTGGTATATCTTTTTCTATTGTTTTATGTTTAACCAATTATGCCTTTAAGTCTAGAGTGTGTCTCTCATAGACTGCATATAGTTCAATCATGGCTTTTTTATTCCATTGCTTTTTGATTGCAGTATTTAATCCATTTATATTTAATGTAATTACGGATCCTGTAGGCTTTACATCTGCCATTTTGGTCTTCATCTTCTCTATGTCTAATGTCTTTCTTGATCCTATATTCTTCCACTGCTGTCTATTTTTGTGTTAAATCAATATTTTCTAGTGTACCACTTTAATTCCTTGTTGTTTCTTGTACTATATTTTTTTTCAGTTATTTTCCTAATGGTTGCCCTGGGAATTAAAATAACTTCTTGACTTATAAGAATCCAGTTCAGATTAACACCAATTCGATTTCAATAGTTTAAGAAAACTTTGTTCCTATATAGCTCCATTCTTTTCCCCTCTCCTTTGTGCTACTATTGTCGTACAAATTACATCTTTATACATTGTATGCCCATGAACACAGATTTATAATTATTGCTTTATGTAGTTGTTTTTAAACCAGATAGAGTAAAAAAGAACTATAAATAAAAAGTACATTTATAAAATCTTTTATACTCAACCTATGTAGTTACCTGTCCTGGTGGTGTTATTTCGTCATGTATATTTGAGTTACTATCTAGTGTGCTGTCATTTCAGCATAAAAGACTCCCTTTAGTATCTCTTGTTGGACAGGTCTGCTAGCAGCGAATTCTCTGAGTTTTTATCTGGAATGTCTTCATTTCTCTTTTAGTTTTGAAGGATAGTTTCGCTGAATGTGGAATTCTTGGTTGGCACTATTTTCCTTTCAGCACTTTAAATATGCCATCCCACTCTCTTCTACCCTCAATGGGTTCTGATGAGGCCCAGCTGTTACTCTTTTTGGGGATCGTTTTTGCGTGATGAACTGCCCCTCTCCTGCGGCTTTCAGAATTCTCTGTCTCGGGCTGTTGAAAGTTTGATTGTGAGATATCTGCATGTGATTTGCTGAGTTTATCCTATGTGGACTTCATTAAGCTTCTTGGATGTGGAGATTAATGGGGTTTTTTGGTCAAGTTTTGGAAGTTTCCAGCCGTATTTCTTCAGATATTTTCTCTGCCCCTTTCCCTCCCCAACCCCCTCCTTGTAGGACTCCCATTATGTATATGTTGGTACATTTGATGGTGTCCCACAGGACTCTGAGGCTCTGTTCATTTTTCATTATTCTTTTGTCTTTCTGTTCCTCAGACTGAATAATCTCAACTGACCTATATTCAAGTTGGCTTTTTCCTTCTTCTGCCAGCTCAAACCTGGTGTTGAGTTCTTCTAGTGAATAATTCATTTCACTTAATGTCCTTTTCTATTTTGTTCTTTTATATATGCATATATATTTTCTCTCTCTCTGGTGATATTCTCTGTTTGGTGAGATGTTGTTCTTGTACACTTTCCTTTAGTTCTTCATACATGGTTTCTGTTAGTTCTTTGAGCATATTTAAAACAGCGGACTTCACATCTTTGCCTAAGTCTTACATCTGGGCTTCCTCAGGGGGAGTTTCTGTTGACTTTCTTTTTCTCTTCTTTTCAGTGTCTGGGCAATATTTCTCATTTCTTTGCATGGCTCATTTGTTTTTTTATTAGAAACTGGACATTTTAAATAATAAAATGTGGCAACTCTAGGAATCAAATACCCCTAGGGTTTGTTGTTGTTGCTGTTTATTATTGCTGCTGGGGTTTAGTGAGTTTCCTGAGGTAATTATATAAAATCTGTATTCATTTTCATCTGCAGCCACTTAAGTCTCCAGTTAGCGTAGTAGTCAATTAATGATTGGGCAAGGGTTTCCTTAAATTCTTGGGACCAGAAAGCCTGCCTTTGCTGAGGGGACTCTGTGCATGTTAGGGCATGCCTTCAATGCTCAGGAAGGACTTTATAACTCCACCTTAGTCTTCACTTCTTGCTGGTACAGAACCTCAAAATGAGCTGGAAGTGAGAGCTTCGGGCCTTCTCAGGTCTTTCCTGAGCATGTACGTAGTCTTGGGCATGTACACATCCCTACATATGTGCTTGATCTTCTAGATTCCCCAGAATATGCAGGAGCCTCTGTAGCCCAGATTTTCCCTCTAAGGTTTTTGGTTAGCTTATTGTTTTCCCCATTACTGCCACCTTGGTCAGCTGCAACATTTAACAGTTTCCACTGATTGTTTTCGACAAAATCCTGTTGGAAAAAAGTCGCTCTCACTGGACGAGCTCTGAGTTAGGTCAAATAAAGACAAGCCCTGAAAGTTAGATTTCCAGGGAACTGCCAGACAGATCAGATAATGACAGCTATCTGGGAATTCGGCTTTGAAGGCAATGCAACCCCATTTTATCCCCTCTGGAAGCTACTAGACTGCTGGTTTTCATTGTGATTTGTGGGGCTATTGGCTTTTAAGGCTATCATGGGGCTGGGGAGGGGAAAATGGGACTAGTTAATGGGCAAGTTAAAATGCAACAGAGTCTTACTATTTCTACTGAGATTTAGCCATTTTCCTTGAATAAATACTTCTGGATTGTTGCAAGCCTTTGGCTAATTTCCAGAGCTCTGATAAAACTGACTTTAGTTTTCAATGCCTTTATTGGGGAGAGGACTTTAGGAGGTCCTTATTTTGCCGTTCCTGAACAGTCTGTTCCATTCACTCTTTCCTAAAACCTTCACTGTCAGCAAAGAGAAATAATATGCACTCCTTGCCCTCAGAGAGCTCACGGTCTAGAGGAGACAGACACTTGTAATGATAATATGATGTGACAAAGGCATTAGTAGAGATATATCCTTGATGATATATCCAATAGTTCCGTGATGATGGTAGCATCTTCAGGAGATAGTCTGGTACTTCTCACTTCATGTGTTGACTGTATTCCTAGTTTGTCTCTGCAAGTGGTTTTTTTAATTGTTAATTTGTTCCTCAAAGACCCCTGTCATTTCTGCTTTACTTGCTTACCAGTCACTCATTCACTTAAAGTGGAGTGCATCTCCTCCCCATCACTAGGCAGTGGAGAGGGCATCCATTCTTCTGCTCAGTCCATGCATCCCTCCCCCCCTCCCTAAAGCTGCACTCCTCACACATCAGTGGGCACATGAATGTGACTAAAATGCAGATTCTAATTCAGTAGGTGTGGGGTAAGTCCTGAGAGTCTGCCTTTTCACTAGTTCCTGGGTGATGCTGGTCCATGGACCACATTTTGAGTAGCAAGGTCCTGAAGATTTAGCAGCTTTGGTTTCCAAAGCTTGCTTCATACATCTCCTTGATAAAAAAAAAACAGCTCCCATCTGCTTTCTGCACCTGGGTTATTTATGCACTTGAACTTTAGAATGTGGGTCACAGAGGAAGCCTGTGAGATTTTCTTTGGGGCTTTCAGAGTAGAGGAGAGAAGTTCATCTTCTACAGTGCATTTTTTTAAGGTTCTGCCCAAAGGCCAGGAAGAGATGAAGGGACTTTCCAGGTCACTGTAAGATTAATCATGGTCAGATTCTCTGAGTGCTGTGCATTATTAGTACAGGTGAAGGGGAAGCCAGGAGAAAACCAAATGGTTGCAAAACGTGCAAGGTGTCTCTTATATACCTTTTCTCTAAGCTCACTGAGAAGAGAAGAGAAAAAGTGCATAAAGCAGAGGAAAGGGAGGCAGAGGGAGAATGCACATGCACAGGCTTGAGGGCCACTGTGTTTCCAGAGCTGCAGGAGACCATATTGTTTCTGGAGTCACACAGCCTAAGTCCAAGTCCAAGAGCTCACCTTTATTGGTAGCATGACTTCAAGCCTGTTTCCTCTGTGCCTCAGTTTCTTCCTGTAAGATGGGGATAGCATCAGTACCTGCATACAACTACCTGTCACCCACACACACAACACCTACACAGTAAGTGCTCAGTTATGTTAGCTACTGTTTTTATCTCTAGGCAGCTTGCTAGGCCCTTGCCATCCATTATGTCATTTAATTCTGTTAATTCTGGATGGAGGCATTGTGACCCCAGTTTATAGACTAGGTCACTAAATCCCAGAGAGGATGACCTGTCCAAGGCAGACAGCTGGGATCAGAGCCAGGAGTGGTGCCCACATCTAACTTCTGAGTCTTGCTGTCTTTGCTTCTGGGAAGTCAACCTCACACTCTTCTAGAATGCAAACTCCTGGGGGTCTTATCCCCCAGCACAGTGTTTGGCATACAGAACACCCTCCATAAATTTGTGCTCCTGCCTGAACAGATGAGTGGTGAATTCCAGAAAGAAAAGTGTAGGAGCCTTTGTAAAGTTTTTCTCTGAACAAGGGAAAAGGTACCTTTCTAGAGATGGTTTAAACAGTCTACTGATAAGGGTGGTGAAATGGAATGGCTGGCCTCTTAAAAGCTGGTGACAAAGGCAAAAGTGAGAGGGCAGTGTTTTACCTGGAGCAATGTCACCGTCTGAGTGCCCATGAGTCATGATTAAAAGAGGACCATTAGCATCCGTCAGATCAGAGCTTGCTCAAGAGCATCCCCAGGGACCTCGAGGCAGAGATAGAAGATGATGCCAACTGGAGTCCTGTAAGGCAGCCATGGGCCTCCCCATACGGAAAGAAACAGTGTGTGCTGCTCTCCTCCACAGCATTCAGTGAAAACACATTTTTGGAGAACAATACAAATGCACATCTTTCTACTGATCTTATCTGGTCCAGAGGTCAATTTTAGAATATCTGGGACAGTTGATTAACTGCACTTCACAAAATCCTCCTTTGGATAAAATTTCCCATGGCCAAAGTTTTGGTAGATAATGAGTAGGGACGTGTTTGAGGACACTCTCCCTGAGTATCCTGAGGACAATGATTGCATTTTGCCAGATAGGAGTGCACCATGGATGGAATGTGCTGATCTGCTGCCCTTCTGTGAGATAATAAGTGTCTCAAAGGGCCCAACTCAGGGTCCACCCACTCTTCTTGGAGATGGCAAAATGGCCCACGGATGAGCCAAATGTCTCTTCTGAGACTGTTTTTATAGTCTGTTCATGTTCATATACAACCAGGCCATTGAGGCCCTCAGACGTCTACTCCATATTTTAAGGTAGTTATAATCCTATTTAAGAACCCCTCAGAAATTTAGGACTTTATGAAATATTCGTAAATATATGTCCCCACCATGTGGGATTTTTACTATGTAGTCAACTTAAGCTTAAACGCATGTCACATTCATAGACAATATTCTCTGGGGTTGGCCCTTCTATTTCTCTTCAGTGAAGAATGGCTGAAGATCCAGCAGGGCAGAGTCCAGTGGCTCAAATGGTGTGGTCAGGAGTCTCTTTGCTTCTCCATGTCTTGGCTCTGCTTTTCTCTGTGTAGGCCCCATTCTCTTGAGACTCTCTCCTCCTGGAAGCAGGATTGCAACCGGCAGCTCCAGGATGATGTCCTAGCAATGAACCATCCCAGTAAAAAGAGAGACCTCTTTCCCAGTAGTTCCAGCACATGTCTGTCCCTGCACGCCTCCAACTGAACTCTCTTGCAGTCACCGTGGCAGGGAGTGGAGGGAATCTGCTGCTGGCCTCTATCGGGACGTGGGGTCGGGGCAGCCCCATATGAACCACATGGGCCGAGTGTATGGGAGTGGAAGGATGAGTGAAGAATATTAGGGTGCTGCAATTCGAAGAAATGACCCAACAAATTTTGTTGGAACCTGAGCTGTCTCTTGGCTTGGACTGTTGTGTTGAAGAGTTCTGAATGGGGCTCAGAGGGTCTTGAGCTCCCCCTAGAGGCCAATACTAAGGGATCCCTTGGAAAAAGAGCCCTGTCCTTCCTATGTTGTATCTCTATATAGGGAAATTTATAGACTGGAAGAGGTCTATAAATTGGGGAGCCTCTGACCTGAGATCTGGTATCGCAAGAGCAGAAAAGCTTTGCCACTTGCCCGCTGTGTAGCCTTTAGTAAATTGTTTAACGTTTCAGTCTCCACTTCTGTATCATAAAGATGATGGGAGTACCCTCTCCTAGGGTTTGGGATGAAATGAATAATGTTTGTGAAGTGCTCGGACGAGTGCCTGGCAGCTGCTAAGTGGGATATCAGTGCTTGTTACCGTCATTTTCATTTCTCCCTCCTTGCTTCGATCATGTCGAATGGAACATTCTCAGCCTTTAAAAGGCATTTCCTTTGCCCTTTTAGCAAACAAGGAGTTAGGATGGCTCATGTGAGTTAACAGATGATGACAAGGTTGTGCTATGGACTTGGACTTTGTCTTACCTGGGGGACCCTGGTGAAGTCACTCAGCCTCTTGGAACCTCATTTTTTACTTCTGTCCCAAGGAAAGAGAAAATTTGCCCAGTTTGACGTCTAGGTATATTGTGCAGATAAACTAAGATAGAGGAGAGAGAATGCCTATACGTTAGTGAAGGTCAGAATGTTGTTGGAGTCCACAGAGAACCTGAACTCTCAGGAGATCACAGCTAGGGAAAAAGGCAGGTAAATTGATGACCATAGGACAGAGCCACAATGGGGCAGTCACAGGATGTTGTGGGAATAGAGAGGAGGGACCCCAACTCAGCCTTGAAAGGGGGAACACCAGGTGATAAAAGTCTACTAACAGTTGTTATTACAGTAACTATAGTTTCTTAGGCAGTGGCTACTGGCGAGTACTTTATAAATGTCTCATTCGCGTGAGCTTTATGAGGTAGGTCCCAATATACTCTCTTCTTTTATAAATTACAAAAGTGAGACTCAAGAGTTTAAAGCACATGCAAAGGCTTGCACACATCCAGAGGCTGGTGCTGGTACTTCTCCAAGGTGCTGAGTACTCCCTGGAGGAGGTGATGCTTGGGCTGAGGTCTGAGGGGTCAGGAGAGGTGGTTAGGAAAGATAGAGGGGAAGGGAGGCATTCCAGGTGCAAGGGACAGCGTGAAGAAAGGCAGGGCAGGGAGAGAACGCACCGTCTCCACCCTGAGACAGAGCACTCCATTCAATACTCTGATGGAATGGCCTGCCATGGTGAATGCACCGGCTCTAACAATCCATCAGATAGCTCCAGGTTCTGGGAGAGAGAGAACAAATGAACAAGGAGCGTTATCACGGTAGCAATCTGGCTTGCCTAAGCAAAGAGATTGCTCCCTTCTTGCTAAATAATGATTTAAAGTGTTATTTATATTTCCAACTTGCATGACTGCCTCATAAAAGAGACCTCCACCCCAGCAATGCCCTGAAGATGGGAGGTGAGGGCAGCACATTTCTCTGCAAATCTCCTCTTCCCCTTAACTTTATAGCTTCTTCATAAATTCACTGCTTTGGGCATTTTTCCCCTCTGCATTTCTTCTCTTCTGTAGAGAAATGGGTTATTGGAAATATCCCATTTGGCTATTCTGAAGCCATGATTTATTTATTTCCTGGGTTTATTTAAATCCCCTTTGCCTGTGCCCAAAGGGCTCTGGGCATTTGCACAAGAATGGGAAAATGGGACAGGCAGGCTGTTTACTGTAAGCAGCTGGGCTCCCCTGAAATAACTGAGGGCCCCCGGCCACGTCCCAGGTGGAAAACTGCCCATGGTCTGAATCCTCAAGGTCAGCGGATTGGGAAGGAAAGATCAAGAAGGCCTTCTCATTTCTCTGTCTGGATTCTTGAGGGGTCCTTTGATTTTCTCTTTGTTCATTCATTCATTCCTTCATTCATTCACCAACTCCTCATTAAGCGTTTTGTATATAACGGACACCCTAGGTTAAAGGACTCCTGAGATGAAATTTAGAGTCTATTCCCAAGATGCTGCTGGGCTAACAGGGTACACAAGCAAACAAGTGTTGACTGCCCAGGAAAGCACGTTCAAGGATGCAGCAATGTGCATGTTAAGCAGTAGCTGAATAAATTGTGACAAGCTTATACCATGGAGTGCTGTGAAGTAGTTAGAAAGAGTGAGGTCATCTGTGTGTCCTAATATGCTTAAGTATCTGACACCTGCTGAGCAGGAAAATAATATATCGAGTATGATACAGTTATGTAAGAGACATATATAAACCTATGTCACTTTGATGGTTAGCTTGGAAGACAAGTAGTGGAAGCAACTCAGTTATTTTCTTGGTGGACGTGGAGGGGGGTGGTTAAACTCCAGAAGTTTTTAACCTAATCTGTAATTTTTTTTAATCAATAAATGTATTCCTGTGGCACTTGTATATTTAGAATTCAGTTGCTGAAGCAACATAAGATGCATGGAAAGGCTGCAAACATAATATAGGAGAGAATTTCAAGGAGAAGGGAAGTTTTCTTGTAGGAGGGCACATCTCAATAGGGCTTTGACGAATGGCTAGGAGTTTTCCAAAGTGATGAAACTAAACAAAAGGCTTACAAATAGGAACAAACTGCAGGAGAAGGCATGAGAAAGGTGGGCATGGATTAGATCCTGGGGGACCAGGGGTGTCAGGCTGAGGAGCGCAGCAGAAGGGAGTGCTAAACGGCTTTGAGCAGGATCTGAATTCATCTCAACTTGCAGAAGTCAGGCCCAGGTCCCTGCAGAGAGCTCCTGAGGCCTGGCCAGTTCCAGCTTTGACCTGGAGAAGGTAAACTGAGTGAGAGTAACACAGGAGAAACTTACACAGAGCCTTTCTACGTGGAAGTTCCCATTCTGACTGTTTTACATATATCATCTCGCTGCGTCCTTGCAACTGCCCATGAGTAAGTATGCTGATATGAGCCCCATTTTGCAAATGAGGAAACTGAGGGACAGACGACACTTGGAAATAATCACAGAGGAACCTCAGTTACTTCCCCAGGGCTTTGGGTATGGACAGGCACGAATTATATAGCTTGAAGCGATACCTTACATCTCTCAGGAGACGTGACAGGACCATTCAAGATGCTAAAAAGAATGTCTGCATGTTGTGATTGCAACTATGTAAATAAATGCATAAAAGAAATGCTGACAGAAAGATGCCAAAGTGATAAGGTAGTGGATTGTGAATAGCTTTTTCATCTTTTCTTTTCATTGGTTAAGTTCGGTGCTATGGGTATGTTACTTTTATAAGAAAAACCAGGCATCTATAAATAATGAAAAGACTCTTACCTCAAGGCTCCCGAGTTGCCCATAAATGATTACGGGATGACAGAGGCAGGAATGAGAGAAGCACCATGCCCGGGCTGCTGTGCAGACTGGAGAAGGGAGCAGAGAGGATTCGTGCTCATTTCTGTGCAGTGGGACTTGAATTGAGCATCCTCAGGCCCTCTCTTTCACCTGCTCTGCTTCCCAAACCAAAGTCACCTGTCACCTCCTCCGGGAAGCCTTTGGGCACAATTCCAGATCACGTTGTTCTTTCTGCTTTTGAGAGTGTCAGTGTGAGACGAGAGACTCCTCATCAGACTTAGGAGGTTGTAACATACCTAACATGTGGGTATGCAGATCCTGGCTCTACTACCTACAAGCTTCATAAGTTTGGGTAAATTACCTAACCTTTCTGAGCATCAGGTTGCTCAATATCTTGAAAGTTACACCATTATCTCTGAGATTTATATTCTCGTCTATAAAGCTAGGAAAGTGAAGTCTACTCTACAGGACTTTGGGTAAACAAAGTGCCTAGAAATAAATATAAACATTGTTTTACTCCCCCCAAAATACGATGTCAGCATTGCCATAAGTCCTGGGGATTCTAATACAAAAATTAATTCAATTATGCATTCATTCAATAAACGTTCATTTTGTACCTACTGTGTGCGTGACACTGTCTTTGGTGCTGGAGACCCGGCAGTGAAGGAAATGGACATGGAATTTACATTTTTAGGATATCTGTCAACTTGAGCTTTCTACCATCCATCCCGTCAGAAAAACAAACAAGGAAACAGATCATTCTAAAACCAGATGCTATGCTGTTGGATGTCGTCCAGTAGGAGTTTAAACTTGTGGCTCTGGAATCAGAGAGGTCTAGGTTCAAATCCCACCTCTTCCACTTACCTGCTGTGTGGCCTTGAGTAGATCCCTTGACACCTCTGAGCATAAACAATGCCAGTATCATGAGGTTGTTTTGGAGGTGAGATGAGACAAGATATGCAAGTGGCCGGCACATCCTAGGTGGTTCATGGATGTCAGTGCCCATCCCAATTCCTACACAGGGTGGGAATGTCTTCCACCCACCCCACCCCGTAATTCCTTGCACAATCTCCTTCACACAGTTGGTGTCCAATAAATCTCTGTTGATTGACTAGTAAAAAGTTCTTGGACAGAAGCACGCAGATACATTAACCACTTCTCAGTTCAGCAACTCTGACGTACCCAGATATGAGGTATCTGCCATTCTACGTGGCCCCAAATAGATATTTCTTTCCCACTAATGCGTGAAAAAAAATGAGCTGACTTGACTTCCTGCCTCAGAAGAAATTTGATGTTGTCATTGTTTAGTGGTCGTGCAAAGAGGAATAAGTCCTAAGCAAATTAAAATATCCTTGATCTATTCAGATGCCCTTGACTGTGTAATGCTTGACACAGCCTTGAGTTATCTTTTAGCTATCTTATATGAGCTAACTTATAGTGCAATTTCCTCTTGAGTTTCCACTTCTGTGAAAAATGGAAATAATCCTTTTCACTACTACCACTCAGTGTTTTTCTGAGGACAAAGGGATATGATGGATAATAATGACTATAATAACAAAATGATTACTAAAATAATATCGTGGCATACGTTATTATAAAGTAAGAAGAATTTTGCGTTGTACTTAGAAGCAGATAAGTACAGTGATGTGAGTTCTGGCAGTTTCCCAGCTGTGTGACCTTGGGCAATTTGTTTAATGCCACTGAGTCTATTTCCTCATCTATGAAGTGGTTATAATAATTATAGCTATTTCCTAGGGTGGTTGTGAGAGCTGAAGGAGTTAATCTATGTAAAATCTGTAGTACGGTGTCTAGCACATAGTAGACGCTCATTGACTAATGCATTCATTCTGCGTTTCATTTGTTCAACAGATATTTATTGAGAGCCTACTATGTGCCAGGCACAAGGGTAGGGGCTTGGGATACATCAGTGAAGAAAACCAAGAAAAGTCTTTGTCCTCATGGGAAGGTGAGACCAGGACTTCCTTACTAGTGAGGGGACTGTGGGTTTCCTGTGATGGCCCTGCCATTGGGACAGGTATTGGTTGCCTGTTGGGAAGAAAGTCTGCTTCATTTTCTGGGATCTGTACACAGGGGAGGTGTGGTTGGTAGAGAATGGAAATGATTGGGATTAAAAAGCATGAGTGTGTCTACTGGTTCCCTTCTCTCAATCTGTGTGTCAACGTCTGGTGGCACAAGGAGTTGGTAATGCAGACAGAATTCTGCAATGTTTTCCCAGCCTACCTGGAAAGGATGCACTGGACTCAAGCTGCAAAGTTTCCTCTAGACCAAGAACATTTCCAGGGTACTAAAATAAGTGGCAGAGCCAGGATTTAAATACCAGGCTGCGGGCTCGGAGGCCATGATTTGAAGGGAAATGGGAGATGGGAAAGCTGGCGTCTATTTGATTACCTATGTTGTGTCAAGGATTGTTCTTTGTGTTATTACATCGGACCTTTAAATATTCACAACAACTTAGGTGTTATTTTCTCGATATAGAAACTGAGGCTCAGAATATCTAAATGACCTAGGCCATCTCATCAATTATGGTGATAATTGCCATATTATCTTTAACTGAGAGTTTTCCCACAATCGATGTATAGTTGGCCATCTGTAGTGTCTTGTTCCATCATCTGAGCCTGTCTTAAATGTCACGTTTTGCTGGGAATCATTGCAAGGGTCACCCATGGCATTGGGACATTGCAGCACTGGGTGGGCTTCTGGTTTTTGCAAGCTATCGGTTTCAGTGTTAATATCCAAGGGTTCCTGGAGGACTAGCAATCTCCCTCTAGCCTCCTCTTTTCTCAAATTTCTCTGAGTCTCATTTTATCATCCTCTACATCATCGGCTTCCTAAATCAGTGGCTTTCATGAAATGTGCTTTCATTCTCCATGCAATAACCTGAGAGGGACTTACAGGGGTGCTGAATTCCCTCAATCTCTCACCCGGCTTTTATTTATTCATGTGTTAGAATGTGGTTGATGACACCTTCTTGGGTTTAGCAACTTGCCAAGAGTAGGGTGTGTTTGCAGGAGTTATCAGTCCATGAAATCAGACTAAGTAGGAGGGAGGGCTGGAGTAGGTCATGGGGCAGCCATAGTTTTTCCAGCATTTCCAAAATCTCCCTCCATTTCAGAGTGGGACTTAATTACAGAGGAGGAGCTGACCCTCCAAATAAAATGATTCAAGAGGCCCAGGGCTTTCTTTATAATATGTCACTCCCCTAATAATTAAGGTCCTGCCAAACCTTTCTACCCATGAATTAATTAGTTATGAGGCGAGCTCATTAGCCTGACCCATAAGGTATTTAGTGAATTCGCCCCCATGTTTCCCTCCAGAGTCTTCGCATGCCTTGCCCCATTGCTGTGTACACCTATGAGATCCCCTTCTCAGCATCCCTGTATTACAAATTTCCCTCTTCCTTCCCCATTCATTCCCCAAGCACAGTGTTAGGACCATATGGTCCCAGGGAAAAGGCTGATTGGGCTAAGGATGGGCCCTTGACCCAAGCTGGGACAATGGATGCTTTCCCTGAGAATTTAGTCTTGGATCTGAGAGATGTTGTCCTTCTTCTGGGAGTTTGGAGTATGGCATGTATTTGGGGAAGCTGTTGGTGATCGTGTTGCTCAAAGAATCCAGGGGACAAGGGGGAATGTAGGGAGAGGGAGAAAGAGAGAAGGAGGATGCTGCACAGAATGGAGCAGAAAGGAGAAACGAAGCACTGGTTCTGGTAATACTTTGGACTTGGTTCAGTAATTCCAGGAGACACCCTAGTTTTGTTTTGTTTTATTTTCATTTTTTTGTTTTAGTAATCAATTCCCTTTATTTCTTAGGGGGCTTTAAGCTGAGTTTCTGTTATTCGTGATCAAGAAATCCTAACTATTACAGCACAAATCTCCAACAACAGCACCCAACTTTTAATTCTCCACACCTTTCATACCATTGCATCCTCCAGGCCTGTGTTCACGTTGCCCATTCAGGTGCCTGAACCACCTGTCTGGGTGCCACTGGGCCAAGCCCCTTCCTACTCTCTGAAGCCCTTGCCTGTTGTCCAGCATGGGCCACGGGAGGTGGTGCTGTGCTCTGGTTAAGTACACAAAGCTGGGGCCAGACAGACCTTGAGTTGGAATCCTGCCTCTGCTCTCAGGGCAGAACCTTGGGCCAGTGCCATGAATAAGGTGAATGTTCCTAAGTTTCCTCAGCTGCAAATAGACATGAAAATACCAGCTCCCATCTTATCAAGTTTGATGTGAGGATAAACTAAGATCATGTGTGCCCAGCATTGAGCGCGTAGTAAGTACTCACTAGATGTTACCTCCACCACCATCATCATCATCGTTGTCATCATCATCATCACTGTTATCCACTCCTCATTGCGTCATCTCACTGAATATACTTTGTAAGGTTATTCTGAGTGTATTAGTTTTACATTACTGTGTAACTCATTACCACAAACTTAGTGGCATTTGTTAGCTTGTAGTTCTCTGGGTCAGAAGTCTGGGCATGGTGATCTGGGCTCTCTGCTCAGGGCATCACAAGGCTGAAGTCAAGGTGTTGGCCAGCTGCAGTGTCACCTGCATCTCAGGTCCTCTTTTGAATCCATTCAGATTGTTGGCAGAATTCAGTTGCTTGTGGTTGTAGGACTGAGGTCTCTGAACCTTTGCTGGCTGGCAGCCAGGGGCCATTCTCAGCTCTCAGGGGCCACCCACATTCCTTCCCACATGGCCCCCTTTATCTTCAAAGGCAGCAATGGAGAAACTCACTTGTGCTGAATCCTTCTTATGTTTCAAATCTCTTCCTCCTCTGTCTCTGACCTCTAATCCCAGATTTAAGGGGCTCATGTGATTAGGTCAGGTCCATCCAGGCCTTTGTTAAAGTCAACTCTGCCACATGAGATAACCCAACCACAGAGGTGAAAGCCATCATATTCACAGTTTCTGGCATTATGCTAGGGGCTGGGAAACCTTGGGGCCACCTTAGAACTCTGCCTGCCATCACAGGCCTGTGAAGAGATGTGAATAAACCTCTCAGCATGCTCTCAGCACATGGCAGATGCTCACTGAGTGGTGGCCATGGTTCTTTTGTTGTTTTCTTTATTAACGCTAATCTCAGTCCTGGTCTCAGTCGGGCCTCTGTCTTCTCAGTATCAACACTGCCTTTTTTCTTTTTTAACTTGTAAGAAAAGACCCTTGACTCTCTGCAAGCATCAAAGATTGGTTGGTTGTTTTGTATGTTTGGATTGAGTAATGTGATGGAGGTCAAAGTTGAGCTGGTACCATTTGGAAAACAATTGTCCCTTATGAAAGGATTTTCAAAATGTTCACTTTCAGGCAGAATCACATATTTTCCAGATGAAAACTAGTTGCCCTTTGCAGTTGTGATTCTGTCACTGGGCCAAGAAAACTCTTCCCCATGGTGATGGAGTTGAGAAGAGCAGAATAGATAGCTCGACACTCCTCCTGGTTTTGCCCAGTCCCACTGCTGCACGAGTGTAGGTGGCAGCCTGGAGGAGAATCGGGCTTCTCCGATGGATTCATCCAGAGAAGAATCCCCTTCACCCACTGTTTCCCATCAGGCCTTGTGCTGGACCACAGAGATACAACTGTGAAGAAGCTGGACATGGAGCCCACTGCCACGGAGCACCTGGCAAGACGGATAGCCTGACGATGATGTGTAAACCTGTGTGTGATTTCGCGTGGGGTAGGTGTCGTCAAGAAATGAACAGGTGATGCATTGAAAGCAGCTTAGGCAGGTGCTAACTTATCTTAGGAGGGAGGCCAATCCAAGGAATGACATTTTGGCTGAGACCCGAATGATGCCAAGGAGCCAACCCTACTGAGCCGAGCAGAGCAGTCTGGCCACCATGTCAATAAATGCAGACATCCTGAAGCTGGAGTTCATACGGTGTGTTCCAGGAATGATTGGCACAGTGAGTGAAGGGGAGCAGGCTAGCCAGGGAGGTGGATGACCGGTGGGGGTCCAATCACATAGGGCTTCCTAGGACATCCAGTCACTGCGTGTTACTCCAAATGCAGGGCGATGGGAAGGCCCTGGAGAGTGTTAAACTAGAGAATGGGGGGATCTGACACTTTGTGAAAAAATTTTATAGTTTTTTGTTTCATTGGCTGCCCAGCATCTTTTATTTTTGAAGGGGATATGTAATTCACATACCACCAAATTCACTATTTTAAAGTGTACAATTCAGCGATTTTTAGCATATTCACAAGGATGTACCACCATAACCACTAGATCTCATTTACTGTTAAATTGATGGCTCCTATGTGGAGAAGGGATGGCATGGGGGAAGATGAGGAAGCTCCTGCGGTGGTCCAGGTAAGACTGGATGGTGGCTGGACCAGAGCAGCGGTAGTAATGGAGAGACGCAGATGGTCCTGAGCTTTCCAGTTTTCCATCGGGCAACCTGGTATCGTGACGAGAGCATGCTTTGGGGCTGGACAACCTAGCTTTGGATCTGCCGTTTCCTACCTGCCTAAACATCTTCAGATGTTTCCCCTGGCATTACACAGAGTTAATTTCCCAAACCTGGAATGGAAGAACTACTTGGCCTTCCACCACCAAGGAAAAACCACTTTTCTTGGAGACAGGAGAACTGCACACAGTTCTAACGCTCACCTCACCAGGCTGTGTGGTCTTGGGCACATCAGAACTCTTCTGAGACTCAGTTTCCCTATTTACAAAAGGAAGACATTAACGCCCACCTTAGGGAGTCAAGATCAAGTGTGACCTGGATGTGAGATGCCATAGGAACCACAAGGGTCTGTATAAATGCCGTGTCATTTGTATCATTTCCTGTCTGCAAGTACAGAGTGGAGTCACCGCCTCTGTGCATGTCTGTGATCAGCATTCAGCTATGCTTGGGGAAAAACGGAAGATGACAGTCCTTATTTATAGGGTGACCACATGTCCTGGTTTGTCCAGGTCTGTTCTAGTTTACTCCTGCTGGCTCAGCATAATATTAATAGCTTTGCCTTTCACTGTCAAAAGTGGTCTGGTTTGGGCAATAAATTATTTCTTCACTCAATTTATTCACTTCATCACTTTTCCCACAGGTCAAATTAGACCTTTTCCTTTATTGCTTCAGCTGAAATACTGAAAGTACCAGGTGCTGACAATTGAAGAGCAATTTGGAAATCTTCAAGGGTGGTTTTTTTTTGTTATTATTATTAAAGGAATTTTTGCCTGCTTCTCTGCCTTTGGAATCTAGTCTGCATAAGATGTGATTTTACTGTATATACCTAAGTATTGAATTTATGTTATGTATCTGTATGTGCTCTCTACCAAATATTAATCAAAGCAAATATTTTTTTCTCTGTCCTCAGGCTGAAACAGAGGGGAGTTGTAGATTGGTATCTCTCTTAACCAGTGAAGAAGAGTGATGTATTTGTGAGTGAGATGAATGGAAGAAAGCAAGATGTAGGTCTCTGCTTTTTCCTCCCATTAACATCAAAAGTCTAAGGGAGAAGCCAAGCTTCCATTGATGCTTTTGGAGTAGGCTAGGCTGTCCAGGTGATTTATTAGCTCTGAGTCGATGCTAATGTTGAACCTGCAGCTCAAAGATAACCTGAATTCCTCCTAAATGCACAGGGCTTCCCACACGCCCTGGCAGAATATCAAGGCTGAGCTGGCAACTCTTGGGTAAACCTAGGATTTAGCGTTTTCCATACCGGCATTGGAGTTGAAATAATTTTAGGAAATGAACTTAAAGAATCTGGATTTGTAAAGCAAGGGGAAATGAAAACAGGACAGAAGATTTGCTTCTGAGAGAATCCAAATCAAGTCATGGAATATGCCTCTGGTTGGTATTTGGCTGGAATTGATTTTGAAAACAGGAGTTCTTAGCGTCTGATAGAGTTTTGCTTCTAAGTCTTGAATAGACTACTGTTCCGTCAGCTGGTGCCATGAGTGACATGTTCAGTCCTGGGGAGGGGTGGTAATAGTTAGGAACGCTTTGGGCTACAGTACAGGTCACCAGTAAGACTGGTGTAAAGGAGAGGATTTTATTTTTCTCATATAACAAGATATATGAAGCAGGCAGCTGCTGACATTTGTTCAACAGCTCAACAGTGCCAGAGCCAATGTCAGAATGATTATCCTGGCTTTTCCCTCATGTTAGCTGCCTCATGTCATAAAACACTGCATCGACAGGCGTTAAACCCATGTATGAGATAGAAGGAAGATACAGGAAGCCTTCTGTAAGGAAAAACCAAAAGCCTTTCTCCCTCATCTCATTGGCCAGATGAATGTCATGTGACCACCCGGTCTACAGGGAAGGTGAGGGAGGTAGTATTTGGGGCTCTTCTTAGTGAAATTGGGCATCCGTTAGTAATGAAGAGAAGGGAGAATGAATGGTTGTAGTTAACTAAGAACACCGGCCACAGGGGTAAATTTCAGTAATGATTTGTTCCTTGAATGCTGTATTTTAGAAGTTGGGGGTGTGAATGTACATAGACCAAGTGCCCACTGGGTGCCTACCGTCTTGGTTATTCAAGGGAAAATAAGTCAGCATAGTAGCCAGTGCCCTTAAGCAATTTAAAATTAAGCTGTTAATTTTCTTGTGTGGCCCTGTTACCTAGTATGGTGCTAGAAGCATGGTAGACCCCGAAAGTGTGTGGTGAATTTATCCACAGGACAATTAGAAACAAGAGCTTGGAACCATTGGCTGTTGAGTCCTGCACTGTAGCTCCTCATTCATCAAAGCATGGTCCACGGGCCAGCATCACCTGGGAGCTTGTTAGAAATGCAGTGTCTCAGGCCCCACCCAGACCTGCTGAATCAGAATTCACCATTTAACAAACTCCTTCAGTGACTGGTATACACAGTACATATTGAGAAGCTCTGATGTTACAGTAATGCTTGGAGTAGCTTGATCACATTTGCAGAAACAGGAATATAGCCTTGGACAAGAACAAGGGTGGATCTTCCTGTGGTGCAGGGGAATGAGTGTATGTTAAGGAGTCATTTGTTTATTATTTAAATCTAGGTGTCCCCGTTTCCTTGTTGGGTGATTTTCACCAACTACTCAGCTCTGAGGCTCCATTACCTCTGCTAGAAATGATTGGGATGGTTGTTGCTATTCCCCGCAGGGAGGCTGTAAGAGACAGGGCATCTGAAGAGTTGAGCACCTTGCCTGGTATGCTGTGGGAGCTCAATCAATGCAAATTTCCTTTCTAAGAATATTCAGAATTAGAACTGTCCTGCACCAGCAGGGTCACCATTGCTAAGGAGTAGGGGAAAGAGCTGAAGAGCCTTGTGACTTGGAGCCAGCATGTAAAGCGTGAATGTGGCCTGAAATATGGCGGAGAATTGGGATAAACATCAGAGGTTGAAGGAAAAGCTCTAAGACATCTGCAGAGAATCACCTGTCTAAGTGTATTCGTTTCCTTGGGCTGCTAGAACAAAGTGCCGCAAACATGGTGGCTTAGAACAGCAAACATTTATTCTCACACAGTTCTGGAGGCTGGAAGTCTGAAATCAAGGTGTGGGCGTGGCTGTGCTCTCGGGTGGCCCTAGGGCAGAATCCTTCCTTGCCTCTTCCAGCTCCTGGCGCTTACTGGCAGCTCTTGGCGTTCCTTGGGTGTAGATGCATCACTCCAGTCACATGGCCATCTGCTCTCTGCGTCTTCCCATCGTCCTCCCTCTGTGCACGTCTATCTCTGTGTCCAAATTTCTCCTTTCTATCAAGAAACCAGTCATACTGGATTAGGGCCCATCCTAACGACCTCATTTTAACTTGTTTATCTCTATGAAGACCCTATTTTTAAATAAGGTCACATTCTGAGTATCTTTTTTGGAGGGGGGACGAAATTCCACCCATAATGCTGGGCAAGGGTTCTTGGTGAGAAGTGGATGTAATTCTGGAGGGGATGGGAGCGGTTCAAACTATGGGCAACAACCTGCTATTGTATATGTGGCCACAGCAAAATGTAAAAAAGAAAAATAGAAAGAAAGGAAAAGACAGGTTTGGAAACAACAGTAAAATACAGTGTTTTCTTTGCACAAACTAGTGTAGACGTGACTTTCAGGAATTACGTCTTCCCGTTGCTCTGGTGCCTGTGGGTTGTAATAAATTCTCGTCTCCCTGCTCTCCGTAGCAACTTTCAAAACAATATCGCAGGGACCTTCCCGAGTGAGTGGCAGGGAGACGCCTTGTAAGAAAATTCCTGTGACTTTAATATGGTGAGAGGGTGGAGGGTTGTTGTGGGGTTTTTTTTGCTTTTTTTTTTTCCTCTCTTTTTTTCTCTTTCTGCCTGTGGTGGCAGCAGCCGCTGGCTCCTTCTTGGCAGTGACAGGCTGAGAAAATGGAAGCTGAATTTTGGCTGGGCGTGGGTGTGCCTTCTCTCTCCTCTGGGGGGGGCTTCATCTTGGAAGGTATGGAGCTGTTTTTATCCTGGCCTGGGAAGCTGAGGAAGCAACTGTCAGCCTGCAAATGAGGACTTTGCAGCCTCTAGGGCGCTTCCTGCTGCGAACGGGGGGCCAGGGTGAAGGCTGATTGCATCTCCCCAGGGGGAGAGGCAGCACTGGGGAGACGCTGGGAGGGGTGGTTGGTCCCGTCACCTGTAAACAGGTGAGCTAGCTCCAACATAGCCCTGAGGCAGAGAAACAAACATGGTTGACAGAGCTGGCTTCCCAGATGGAAGGGGAGTGATCAGAAGCATCTTGCCCTCCCAGAGCCGGCAGCTCTTCTGCACTGGAGTGTTCTGTGAAAGATGCCAATTATGTGGGTTGATATATTTACCAGCTCCCTACCCTCAAGTTTCCTTGTAGGAGGTTGTGGCATATCCTTAGTCTTAATGCGTTCTGCCTAGGGCTTCTCTCTACCTTACCGTGTTTTGCCTTGGAGCAATGCTGTGTTTGCTCCCTTACTCAGTATATTTAGCAGATCAGACTCTGTTAGGAGTTCCAGGCTGTGTTTGCTGACTAGCCATCACCACCTGGAAGCCGCCCCACGGGCACCTTGAACACAACAGTCAAAATTAAACCCACCATCTTTCTTCCAAACCTGCTTCTGTACCAAAACTCAAGAGAAGGGCAACTCCTAGCTGTGCCATCCTCCCAATCCTTCCATCTTTGACTCTCCGTCCTCCCTACTAAAGGGTGAAGTCAAGCTAACTTTAAGTCCTCCATGTATCTTGAGTCAGCCTCCTCCTGCTGTCCTTTGCCACTGGCTTGCGTGAGTCCCTCATCAGCAGTCTCCTTGGAAACTCTGCACGAGCAGCACCTTTCATGATGTTTTCACCCTACATCCAGAAAGATATTTATGAAACACAAATATGATCATGATTGTACTCCCTCTTCCTATTGAAAATCCTTTGTCAGGGAGGAAAAACTTTTCCTCTACCCTCTTATGTTCTGTTATTGGGACCTGCAAATTAAACTGATGAAAGGCAGATTAACAGGAGAAAAGACGAACTTTATCTACTTATATATGCAGGAACTTGCAGAAAATGTAGCTCAAAGAAGTGATTAGAATTTGGGGCTTATATGCCATCTTAATAGGAGAAGAGGTGGGGAGGGCATTTATGGAGAAAAGGCACTTATGGGAAAAAGAATGAATTTTAGGAAAGATCAATGAGCCCTTAGGAGAATAGATGAAGGTATGATAGTTTTGTGACAATGTTTGTTTATGCAATTTCTCATCCCAATGCTGACTTCTAGTCTCTCGTGATAGGACTCAATCTTCCACCAGTACAGGAAGCCTGCCTTGAAGGGGAGTTTATGGCAGCTGCATTCTTTTAGAAGTTCCTGCTATTAGGTAGATGTGGGGGGGGTGCACGGTTGGGGACAGTTCAGACAAAGCCTTTTTCTGCATCTTTTGATTCTCGAATGTCTTCATCTCAGAATAATTTTTAATGCCACGGTGGTGCATTTTGGATGCCTTCACCTTCAACAGCTCCCTTGTATCTGCAAGATAAATGCTCAGCTCCCTAACACGACATATCAAGCTCTTTAGGATCTGGCCTCCATCTCCCTGCCTTCAGCTCACCGAATTCCTTTCCCTTCTTCTTTGTCTGCCTCTCCTTTTCTTTCAAGAGTCAGCTGAGGGGATACCTGTGGAGGGAGACTTCTAGACACCCCCAGGCTGGGATGGGTGCCTCTCCCAGCACCACCCCATGACTACCCTTCTCCTCAAGTTTGGTCACAGTGGACTGAAAATACATTTTCTTGTCTCTCTATCAGATAACAAAAATAAGAGCTACATTTTTTGAGTGTCCGCTATGTTCTAGACACTTTTCAAAGTGTTACCATGAAATAATTAATTTAAAATATTCTGAGACAGGTACTAGATTGTGAGCTCCTTGAAAGAAAGAACTGTTTCTTTTGCAGTTATGTATCCTCCATGATTAACTCTATACCAAGACACATGGTAGGTGCTCAATAAATATTTTCCTTACTAGATGAGTGAACAGATGGACAGATAAGTAAATTATTCAGTGTAATATGGCGCCCCTCCATTCATATTGCTCAGTAAAATTATTCACTTGTCACTTTGAGGCCTGAATATTTGGGGTTCTTGAGAAGAAAAAGCCTGCTAGTGGAGAAATCATGTGAACTTGATTTGTGTAAATCCAAAAAGTTTACCCAGAGGCAGGACTGCCTGGATCTTAACTAAATGAATGACAAGTTAACGGGCGCTCCTTCTGGCTAATTGCAGTAGCCTTGATTTTGTCAACATCATTTTGCACGAGCAGAGGAGTTCTCATCAGATGCAGGTTATCACTGTGGAAGGAACTGAACACAATCCGGCTGGGTTTTGTGTTGTTGTTTTTTACTTCTGTGTGAACTCGAACACACTTCCTAGCTTCTCTGAGCCTGAGCAAGATCTGAAGTTCATGGGCAAGGAAGACACTGAAGACACAGGGCAGTGGGAGGTGAGTCTGTAATCTTCTTGTGGGGAAATGAATAGATAGTAATGACAGTATGATCTGCTACACCTTGTATTAAAGTCTCCCATAAAACCACTGAGAGTGGGGTTGGGGAGAAAGGAACTCCCTTCTACTATCCTGGAGGGCCAAGCTCTCAGTGTCAGTCATCACGATCCCAGGGAGAAAACTGACATTTATGGAACACCTGCTGTGTGTCAGATCCTGAGCTTGGGACTTCAGGCTATTTTATCTCATTTTAAAAATCACATTTATTGAGAACCTATTACATGCCAGGCACTGTGTACAGAGGTCAGCAAAAACAGACATGGTCGTGTAAGCATTCAGACAAATACTGAATGTAGGTACAACTGGTGAATGCTGTGGCCTTGAAAGGTTACGAGAAGACCTTCTCTTAACAGGGTTGATGCCTTGTGAGGAGAGAGAAACATCGGAACACAGGATGTGATTAGGCAGACTCCATAAGAGAAGAAAACAAGCGTGTGGGAGCAGAGATGCGAAGAGGACAGGGAGGAGAGCCGTTGTGGGGAGGGGGTGTTTGTTGTAACCCAAAGATAGAAAAAGATATGGCGGGACCACCAAATCTAGGAGAGAAGAAGTGAGGAAACAGAGATGAACTGGGGCTTCCTCCTCAGAGAGCCGGCAGCTGCCATCTGCAGAGCCAACGTGCCAGAGATGCGCTCAGCACAGGGCCCGCGGACCTGACGGTTATCGCCCTGCCGTGGGTTCAGGTTTCCACAAAGCGTGGGTCAACGAGGCCCTGTGTGTTAGTCTGTTGGGCCACCGTAACGAAATACCACACATAAGGAGGCTTAAACAACAGAGATTAATGTCCTCACCGTTCTGGAGGCTGGGAGTCCAAGATGAAGGTGTCGGCAGGTTTGGTTTCTCCTGAGGCCTCTCTCCTTGGCTTGCAGATGGCCACCTTCTCTCTGTGTCCCCACATGGTCTTTCCTCTGGGTACCCAAGCCCCTGGTGTCTCCTTTTATGTCCAAATGTCCTCTTTGTACAAGTACACCGGTCAGATTAGATTAAAACCCATGCTAACAGCCTCATTTTAACTGAATCATCTCTTTAAAGACCCTATCTCCAAATTCCATCACGTTCTGGAGGACTGGGGGTTAGGGCTGCAACATGTAAATTTGAGGAGAACACAATTCAGCCCATAACACACCCCGAACAGCTCTATCCCCAGTAGTAAAAATGGGATCAAAGTAAAGTGAAGATGAGGGGGAGAAAAGAATAACCTTCTCTTGGGAAATCTAAGAAAGGCTTCACAGAGGTGAGGATTGAGCTAACTTTTGAATTTATGATTAAATTTTTGATAAGCAGAGAATGCGAGAAGGGGACATGGAACAGAGAGAATAGCATATACAAGGTCACAGCACTTTGAAGATATCTCAGAAGTGAGAGTCCAAGTCGACTTGAGCTACTGGTCCATGGGAAGCTGTGGGCGAAGCAGGCCCGAGTATGTTGAGGCCAGAGGGTGAAGTGTCTTGTATGTCGTTGGTTCTGAGTCGAAGGAGGAGGAATATGGATCCTTCTCAGTGGAAGAAATAAGAACCATAAATGGAGCTGGTGGGAGCCAGATATGTATTAAGTACTTAATTACATACTGACCTGCGTGTGCCACTTCCGTCTCTGTGACGTTGGACGGGTGACTTAACCTCTCTGAGACTCAGTTCTGTCTTCTGAAAAGTGAAGTCAATGACATGTCCCTCTAAGGATGCTGTGATGGCTCAATGAGATAATGGATGTGAAATTCTCAAAACCCTGATATAAATGTTAGTTACTTTTATTTTTATCGCTCAGAGAGTGTTGCCAAAACGTGGGCACAGAACGATAGCCTCTTCACCCAGATGGTGTTCATTAATTTGGTCTTGGCGGGGTCTACAATGAAACCGGTGTCCCTCTGCTCACTCACAGACTGTGGCTCCAGCAGCTCATAGATACTTGTCACCTGCTGTTTTCCCAGGGTGCCCTTGCACTAGCCTCAGTCTGCCTCTCTTTACACTTCTGCAAAATGGTGCAGTCCTTAAAGCTAGAGTTCAGGTTTATTTTTAAGAACATCATGCGTTGTATGTAAAAGCTTGACATTCTGGCTCTTTATTTCTTGGAAGTGATTCCAACTGGGCCTTGGCCACTTGTCAATTCCTTAGTTTATTTTAAATATACCACTAAAGCATGATTCCCTAACCTGCGTCTACTCTCCTACACACACACACACACGCACACACCCTTTTCCACCGGTAATGGGTGAAAACACTCCAGAGTACATTATTTAATTCTCATGTGTGTGTCATCACCACTGCAGTCTCAGAATCCCCCATGGCTCTTTCTAGCATAGGAACCCAGGATCTCAGTGTCGATAGCAGCCTTCAAGACCACCTGTTCCGTGCTCTCATGTGATAGTTGAATCTCCTTGCGGACACTGGGCGAGGGGAAATGCATTAGTGCCAAAGCAGCCCGTGCTCCAAGTACAGCACTGGTTCTGAATTCCTGGTTCCATGCAGGTCCTTTAGGCTCTTAGCCTGGACTCCGTAACCAGTGGATTTGTAGCATTTGCGGCTTTCTGTGGTGTAAATGCTCCCACCATGGCCAATTTCAAGCTGCTGATGTAAGGTGGCTAAAATCAGAGTTGGGAAGAGGTGCTCATAATTGGCTCCTGCGAGTCCATATGAGCAGGCTCCAGGATGTCACTGTCCCCCACGGGGCATCACATACGAGCAGGGTAAAGGTCTCTCAGCGTCCCAGGTCTACATCCTGAAGCGCGTGTGTTCACCCGCCCTGTCGTCTCTATTGGAAATTGCACCTGATCCTACTTGCCTCTGATGAATTTTTGGCAGAAGTTGAGGCTCTGCACCACTTTCCCAGCCACAATTTCCCTCCCACTCCTGGAAAATGATTCCAGTGATCTTTCTAGATTGACTACCTGACTTCCTCTGGAATGCTTTCAACTCTGGCTAACATCTCAGCGCCCTCTACCTCCACGGAGGGACTCAGTGCTAGGTGCTTTTGTATTCTTCTCATCCCATCCCTGCTAGAAGTGTGAAGATATTTTTTAAGTTCTTTTCATTTGGGCACCGCATTCTTCACCGTTGCTTCTATCAACAGAGCGCAGTTTTCCCTGTTGGGGCTCACACAGAACAAGACCTGCTGGAAATCACATCCAGATCACTTCCTGACTTGCAAATGGGACAAACGGATGGGTCTGTTCTGTCTCCATCTTTACCATCAATACTTGATTAATGCAGCCTCGTCCTGTAAATTGTAAGCTCAGAGAGGGCAGGGACCACGTCCGCTCTGTCCATCACCATATTAGTGCCTAGAATAATGCGTGGAACACAGTAGACAGTCAATAGTGAGACCTGACCGTTCCTTCATGCATTCGTTCATTCATTGATTCATTCTTCCCATTAATTAAATTGCCATTATGTAGCTGATGCTAGAGGCACAGCAGATTCTAAGGAGCAGAATGGAAAGTTAGAACAAAGCATTGATGAGATCTCAAAAAGTATCCAAATCAATGTATTTGAGTTGGGCGTGGACTGGAGACTGACTTATTTTTCAGCCACCTGGAAAAAGGATTGTCCCGTTCCCTTTGACTCAATTAGCCACAATGAATCTAATTTTAACACTTTTCAGAGATAGAGAGAATGGCAGAATGAGGAAGCACGCCTTGTGTTTGGTTCTTGAGGGTACAGTATGTTACTGCTGATTGACAAGCTGATGCGTAAGACCCCACTAATTGAGACCAATTAGTAGGGAGGCAGGTCAGAATTAGGGAGGAGCAAGGCAGAATATTCTTCAGAAGAACATTTCCTCACTTTCAAGGGCATACAGACACTCCACTGCCAGAGGAGAGGCCCAAGGCTGGTCTAATCAATCCATAAAATTAAATTCTAAAAAGCAATTAATCCTGTTTCTATTGGTGGGTGTCTGAATTTTAATTATATGCTATCTCCATTGCTTTCTGGAAGGATGCAAGTGTAAATTTTAAATCAATAAATTAAATCCATTTGAAAGCAAAATATTATTCAGGAGCTCAGATTTGTTATTGGATTTTAATAATTTATTAATTTTTTATGTTTACCAAACATTTCTTCAACACCTACTATGGCCAGGCATTGTGCTCCATACTGAGGAGTCTAAAATAAATCAGATCCCTACCCTTTAGAATTAGTCTCTCAAAGTGTGTGCCTACTGCCTCACAATCTTTTTGGGTTTATAAAAATTTCAGATTAACCCAACCACACTCAAGGATACTATATCAGAGCCTATAGAGGAGAGTCCCAGAATGTGCATTTTAAAATAAGATCTACAGGTCATTCTGATGCATGCTAAAGTTTGATGTCATTCATTGCAGAAAACAATAGTAATAGGTTGCAGTTTGTGCTTTTTCAATGATTGAGATTCGTGCACTAGACTGGGCTTCGTACACTGGAATTCCGTAAACGCCTTAATTGTAAGTAATACCAACGACAGTCCCATCTGACAAAAGGTGCGAAACTCAGGTACCACGACCGCTGCAAGCTGTCTCTATTCTAACCAGCTCCACGTGTTCTTGTAGTTTGTTCACTTTTCCCTGAAATTCACATTTCCGTGAAAGTGCCTCTCACATGAGGTTGCAGTTATTCACAGAGCCGCCTGCCTCCCTGCTGGGCAGCATGCTCCTTGAGAAGGAAAACCGTCTCCTCACCATCCGAATCCCCAGGCCTACCACATTGTTTGGCGCTTAGTAGGTCCTTACAAAATCCCTTTCTCCATCCCTTCCTTCTCCCATCCCTTCCTGTCCTCCTTCCTGGTTTCCCTGAGAAGTAAGGTAGTCATTATTGTCTACAGTATCCCATGTCGTCTGTTTTGTTGAATGTATGCGTTTACCCATTTATGAATGAACAGGTGGAATTTACAAAGCACTTTCACACACAGTATGTCCTTGGATGAGACAACCAATAACGGTCATTAATACATAGCTTTAGCCAAGGGTTTGTCAATTACCGATCACTCGTGTGATTTTTTTTGCCACATCCAAGCTGGGACTGATTTAATATTTTTCTCTTGAAGTAAACTCACTGGTCCATATATTTAGCCCTATCCTGAGCAATGCTGTGAGTGAAGTCGTGTGTGATGTGCTGAATTATGTTTTTACAAATCCACATTAAATACGTAGCTATGTAAACTCTGCTAAAGGTTCTCCCACGTACCACCTGCATGTACACACTACGTGAAAGACACCACCCTAAGCCTTCCTGGGGCTGGCTGCACTAGACATGGATTTCTCCCTTCAGATTTTAAGCAATTCAGCATCTGGCTCTTGGCTTTCTCCTCCAGCCTCGTGCCCTTTGCTGTATCAAGCAAAGGAGACACATCTCCCTGCCTCCAGACTTTGCTCCTCCTGGGGTCCTCCTGAATATGCTATTCTTCACCAACTCAAAACCCACTTAGAATCCTTCCCTCACCCTAAGCCCACCCTGAGCTCTCCCTTCTCTGGACCTAACTAGACCATTCAACTTAGCAAGCAATTATATACCAAGTATCTATTCTTTTTCTTGCACACAGTAGGCTTCACTATATACCTATTCACTCAAGGAATATTTGTTAACCTTCTGTGAATATGTTTGCCAACCACTTGTCCTGGATGGTTCTGAGATCAACGGGCTGATATGGGAATTAACCAACTTCAGGTTAATTTTAGGTTTTGGACGTAGTAAATAGGCTATTTTCGGTGGACTTTGTAATTAAAGCAAAGATTTTCCCCATGATAAAATATTCTTGGTATCTTTGAAAAGAATAATAATTGCACGAAAAAGTCTGTCAACTCAGGGCCTACAGTAATAATTTCGATCAGCTTCAGCATTCACTTTTTCGTGTCCTGAGACTCAGCTCACCTTGCCCATGGTGCCTCATAAAAGCCTTAAAGATTCTTCCTCCAATCTGGGGCGGGGAGGTGGTGGCTGTGGTCATTGTTGCTTATTTATCCCTAAGTGTCCCCGAACCTAGTGTTTCATGGCTAAGCAATCAGTCCAGCCAGGACAGGCTGCTTACGAAAACAGACCCGGAGTCTGCACGTCTGTCTGCTTTTCTTCATGCTTGGAGTTGCCCGGAGCAAATTTGGTGAAGGCATGCAGACAAGAGTATTTTGCTCTCAGCCAATAAAGGAACTCACTTAGTGGATCTTTGGAAAGCAATATTTAGGGAAAAATAAAAAGAAAATTGTTTGTGAGGAGCACGGTGCAATGGAGAGAGGATCAGAGAACCAAAGAAAATATCAGGGGTCTTGGGATTTGTGCTGGCTCCACGATCTTCTTCCTGGGTGACCTCGGGAAAGGGCTTGGGGCTCTCTGGGATTTGTTTTCCTCAGCTGTAAAATGGAAGAATAGACTGGACCAGTCAGAAGTATTCTTACTTTTCTTTAGCAGCAAAATCTTATTTTCTTTTTCATTAAATCTTGCATTGAACCACAATATCCACAGGAGATAAAGGCTATGATGCTCTGGTTAAAGAGGATTTGGGGCAGAGCAAGGGGGTCGGGGCCTTCCCCATTCTTGAAGGAGTCTAAGAACTAGAGTGACACCATCACGTTTCCATTTAAAAAGCTCGGACTGACTGTTTTATGAAAAATAGATTCAAGAGGCTAAGACCGCAGGCTCAGGGGCCGTTTATAGAGGTGGTTGCTGTGTGTGGACTAAGAGAGAAGAGTGGGGAAGAGTGGGCTCTACGGAAAACTGCACTGTGGCCCAGAGACAGAGGGAAAGTACCCCGCCGGACTTCAGTGGGAACAGAAGGCAGCCGCCCAGCCCTGTCAGGTCCCCAGTGTGGCTGGTGCACAGAGATTTCACCAAGACAACAGGAGGAACTGAGACCTGACCCTCCACACGGGATGAGCTCTGCAAAACTGCCGAAGCACTTGAGCTGTGCATGAATAAGGCAGAGTGTGCAGGGACCTGCTCGTCAAGTGTGACCCGAGACCGCAGCCTTGACATCACCTAGGAGCTTGTCAGGTCCCGCCCCAGACCTGCTAAGTCAAAATCTGCATTTAGCGAGACCCCGAGTGATTCCTGCACACATTGGAGTTTGAGAAAACTGTTAGTAGAAAAACGCTTCAGAGACAGATAAGGCTGAACCGGGTTCCCAGATGCTCCATTTGCTGGCATTGACCTTGGCCAGATCACTTTCCTCTTCTGATTTTCTCATGGAGCCCATAATATTCACCTTGCAGAGAGTTTTGTGGGAAAGAGATGCTATAAGTAGAGGTGAGCACCGAGCTCACTATTGAAACGAAAGTCGATGGTCTAGAAAATAAAGGAAAACAATAATCACACACACACACACTCCATTCCTCTGCAGACGAGGAAAGAGGAAACGAAGTGGGGAAGGGGTGCTGGACCACCATGGAGTTTCTGGTGTGAGTTTTCAGTTTTCAATTTCTGTCTTCTCCAGTAAGGGAAGTTCGTCATACTTTCTTCTGGGGCAGGGCAAAGATTTTCTTTTCAAATCGAGTATTTCCAGGAAGATTGTCGCAATTTCATAGTACATGGAAAGAGCATGGATTTCAAATTGAAACAGACCCGATTTTGACCCGCCTCTGCACTTCTTAATTGTGAAGTGCTGGGTGCCCGCTGATTAACCTTACCTTTTCTCATCTGTGAAGTGGAGATAATAAAACCTTCCAGATGTTCGCAAGGATTAAATGAGATATGATTTAAAAAGAGTCTAACGCTTTTTATAAATCCTCCTTCCTTTCCTTCGATGATTGTTTTCTGTCTACCATTATTAGAAGACCCTTTCTTGTAAAAACTGTGGTTAGAATTGTGGCATAGGAGCATTCATTCATTCAGCAAAGATTTACTGGGCACCCACCATGTGCCAGGTGCTATTCCAGGTGTTGGGGATGCAGCACGACTGGGTTTGTTCCTTTTTCTATTGTAAATGCCCCATCCTGTGGGCTACACCTGTGCAAGGTACTGTCCTAGGTGCTAGGCACACAGCATGCCTGAAATTTATTCATTTTTCTGTTTCATTCCTCATCCTGTAGGTTATAACAGGGCCACCTAACCTGAATGAGGCAGAGATTTACTCTCCTTGGAATACAGGCAAAGTCTGTGGTCATTTTGATGGGATTCATAAAACCTCCCTCATTTAGGTTTCAAGGATAAAGCGCATTTTGCAAGGTCTTTGCATCCTCTATTAAAAATGCACCCACAACCACACACTTGGCTAAGCAAATTAATAACATAAACAAGACTGAAAATATTTAACCTCCTTAGGAGAACAAACTGTTTTTCAAGGAGCCTGGCAGGCCCATTTGCATGCAAACACTTAATGGGCTGCCTTTAAATGATCCTTATCTATTTATTGAAGCAGGCCCTGCCAGACCCCCCTTTGGCAGCTCTTCCTTAGCTATTAGTTGGAGCCACTTGTGCACATAAGCTGGAAAATCATCAAAATGCGCTTATTGAAAGATGCTCAATAGTTGGGACTCCAGTGTTTTACGTGGGCTTCTGCTCCAATTACCTCAATGAATCAGCTTTTACTGAGCCTACTGTTACAGCCAGCCATGAAGAAATTGTGACTGTATGTACATTGTGCATAGTAGGTGATCAATAAGCAGTGTTGGATGAATGAATGAAGTCATTTGATTTATTTCCCCTTCACCCTGTCCAGACACTCTTTTAGGACCCTTCTCCAGTGGTGTGCTGGAAAATGTTCAGCAGCCAGCTCTGAGCAAGAGAACGGCTGAGGCCTGATTTGCAGCATTTGCTGATTTCTGTGGTGTAAATAATCCCACCGTGGTCGGTTTCAAACTACCAGCATGACATCACTGAACACAGGGAGGAGATGAGCACCATTATGTAATATTTCTACCATACAGATAGCCAAAGACATAAATAACCTCAAGGGCATAGATAACAGTGAAATGTATAATGAGTAGGTAGTGATGAATTTTGAGCATTTATTAACTTTGTTTTTAATGTAATTTATTTCATTGTAAGTTTATGTAATTTAGTTTTTAATGACCGCTGTGTTTAACTGCAGCTCAAAAATTCCTGAGAATTTAAGTCGTCTCTCAGGAGTCCTGTGAACTGGCTCCAGGGCACCACTCTTTAACATATGCAAACTCTGGAGTGAGGCCACTCATGCTCTCTTGGCTTGCTCGATCATCCCTCTGTGTGCCGTCTGGGAGGATTGTGAGCTGATGAGTGCTTCCTAAGATGCAAATAACCCAACGATGGGGTGTGCTGTCTCCCTCCATGCAACTCCACGACCACTCTTTGCACCCCATTAGTGGCATTTTTCACTTTCTCCTGTGTGTTAAGAGCTACTTGTGGACTTGTCCCTTCCACTTGGGTCTATGCAGTCAATGCTGTGAAACTCAGATTTCCGCTGAAGCTCCCTGTCCTTTGGAATCCAAGCGGAATTGGTCCCGGCCCTCTCACACTACTGGGTGGAGCCGGCTTTCCTCCGTCCGTCCGTCCATCTCTTCAAGGACCAGGCTGGAGCTTGGTCGAGTTTGCCTGCTGTTCTCTGGTGGAGAAATCTGCACAGATATCATCCTGGGAAGGGATCAGCGCTTTCTCATTGATGCATGTGGTGTCCCGACCGAGAACACAGCCCCTCTGCCCTGAGGCCCCTCAGAATGTCATGCACATAAGGCAGTTGCATGTAGCGAACTTTCCTGAGCTTCTTGGCCAGTGCAGGGCTGTATTTTGCTATTGTTGTTGTTGTTGTCGTCATTGTTTTGCACTCCCATGTGGCTCAGCCCTCTTTTCTCTTTAAAGCCTCCCACCATTCCTTTCTCTGGCCTCCTATCCTGCAACTCTTCCATGAAATGTAACTCCTCTCCTTCGATCACGAGAGGAGTTGATTTTACAGAGAAGTGTGGCTCTTTATGCTTTTTTGCATTTTCTCAGACTCATTGTGTTTGCTGATAATCATGAACCCTCAGTTCCAAGTCTCCCCTTGGTCATACACTGAGTTCCCCAGAACCCGACTCTAAGCTACAGAATACGAACAAAGGGATGGTTTCAGCAAAGTCCCAGGGAGGGCACCTGATCACAGAAGGAGCTCTGAAATGTGGGTTACAGCTCAGAGCTGGCCTGACCCTGGACCCATCAGTCCTTGGCTAAGCCCCGCCCCCGCCAGGTGGGCACTTCCTGCCCTACGCTCCTGCCCACAGATAAAGCAGTTCCAGCAGCCCCTGGGCCACTTCCTCTGAAGAAGAGCAGGTAAAGCACATTGCAGGCAGAAACGCCAGGAACAGTCAAAGATGTTTGGCTGGAGAATCCGGGCATGGCGTGGACAGTGTCTACTACAATGTTTCAGGGCAAAACAGAGCTACCCAAGGCTTTAGAGTACCTGTCTTTCTATCTTTTTCCTTAATCATCTCTACCAAGAGAAGAAAGTGGGCTGGAGATTTTATTTCCCTCTGCTATGAATGATGATATGGCCCGTAGACAGTATGTTGGTGTTGTCTCGGGGAAGGGGAATAAGCATGCCCAACCAACAATCCAAATTTACAGGATGATATTTGGAAGTGCTGCTATGTTCCAACAAAGGAATCATGGTGCCTGTGAACCATCAGGGGTCTAAAGGACTTGGAGCCCCAGCCCTGACGAGGATGGTTGAGGAGGGTCAGCAAGTCCCACTGCCATTCATTCAACAGCTATTCCCGGAGCATAGGCTATGCCCCAGACACTGTCCCCAGGTGCCTGGGGTACAGCAACAGTCAAGAATGACACCTTCCACCTCTCCTCTATCTGATCCCAAGTCTTCTCGCCTGTGACATGGCGCAGATCACTCAGCCCGGCAGGTTTATAGAGAAGAGCGGAGGAGGTGATGACATGAAGGTGCTTTGCTAGCCCACAGGTGGCCAAGTCGTTTTTGCTTCCCCAGGTAGAGCAGTCATCACAATGAGGACCGCCTCAAATAAGGAAAGAGCCTCATTCAGCGCTTCACAGTTGGTGCCCATTGCGTGTGTGTTTGGAGGAGGGAATGAGGGGAGGGAGAGTGGGGAACACCAAGGAAGGACAGACAGGCAGGTTCCCCTCATCCCTCCCGTAAAGCCACCACCCTTTTTCCTGTTATATTTATTTGACTTCTGCACAAGATTTTCTGAAGAAAGCATTCTGCTCCTAAAAGAAGAACGTAAAGAAGAGAGGGAAAGAGGGAGAGGAGGGAAGAGAGAAAAACAGAAAGAATGATTGGCCTGGTTTGTTTAAAATCAACTTCAGTTGGGGGAAGAAGTTTATTTACCCACGTGTTTTCGGGAGCACATCTGTTGCTTAAATTGTAGTCTGTGTCTTAATGTTAGAGCTGGAAATGATCTAGGGAAATTATCTAGTTACCAGGGTGGAATTGTAGCTCAGACAGGCGGAGTGACTTGCCCTGTGTCACCCGGGTAGTTGGAGGGAGAGCCAGGTCTCCTGACTCCAGTCCAGCTCTTTTCTCTACCCCTTCCCTTGTGCCTTGCTTTGTTTTGTAGTGTGAACAACTATACTAAGTACAGTGCATTAGCTAGACACCTTAGTTCTGAGTCATTCTGCATATTTCCCATCCCTGTGTGTGTTTTTTTCTTGTCCTCATTTCAAGGAGAAAACTTAGTGTCCTCATCTCTGAAGAGAGAGAAAAAAAAGGTCCCATTTGAAATGCTGCACTCATGACACATTTCCATGCCACCCCATAACTCAGCCTCAAGAAGCATTGATTACTCCGTCCCCATTAGAGCCCCATGAGGTCATGAGGACCTTGATCAATGGATCTGGGGTCTTCGTTACTGTGACTAGGATGGTTTTCAAAACAGAGCTTGCAATAGCCTAACAAATCGGTGGCTGGCCTTCAGATCGGCCCACTCAGAAATCTCTCTCCACATCCTGTGAGCCTGTGGCCTGTGAGTAAGAGAGGGACAAACCAAGGGTGAGCTTTGCCACCGTCTCAGGACTGGAGGGGATGATGTGCGCTTTGCAGGAGCTGAGGGTAACTGGTGTTGGTTTGGGGCTTTGAGCCCTGGTCCTGGCAGGTAATCAGCAACCACACTCAGATATGAAAGGATGAAAAGGCCAGTCTTGCCAAACTGGCAAGCTTTCTCCAGGAGATGGGTTGTAGGGGGCAGAGGGGAGTGGGGAACCTAAGCCAGACTCTTCCTTCCCTCTAGGAGAGGTTAGATGGGGAAGGAGGGGGAGGTCATGGGAAGTTGTGGAAGAGAGCGGCTCCTTCATCAGAGGAGGCCACCAGGCCACTTGTAGGACCATCAAACATTCAGATGGCAAAGCTAGAAGGGATGATTAATGCTCCGGCGGCAGAACTGAGTTTCCAAAATGATTACAGCAGCTAGAGATATGGGTTGGGTCTAAGAAGATGAAATTGAACAAAGAGAAATGTAAAGGCCTATACTTAGGTCCAAGAAGAAGTCAGTTACACAAGCACTGATAAATGGTCCACGGTTTCATAAGAATAAGTGTGGGGGGAAATATCTGAGTTTCAGTTTTCCATAATTCATTTGAGAAGTCAACAGTGTCACACGTGTACCCTAAACTCCAGTGAATGCTGAGGCTGGCTGAGGAGGCTGTGGGGTGATCGGAAGGAGCACGCCTCCTCTGTCTGCAGCACCAGGGCTGTCCACTGGTGGCCGTCTGCAGGGCTGGGTATGGCGAAGAGCTCAGGCCTAGAGGGAGTTACCCAAGTAGTTCGTGCCTGTGTAGGGAAAAGCCAATGTCACAGCCCAGGGGGCTGGATGGGTGGTGATATCAGTGGAGGCAAAGCAGAGTGCGGCAAGGAGGATCTGTCTGTGGAAGGAGCTCCGGGTCTGCAGCCTAAGCACTGAAGCCAGACAAGGTACAGGAGGTAAGTCTTCACCCCAGAAGGGTCTTCTTGAAAGGACCATGCCTGGACGTACAGAAGGGGGGCCTTTCACTTTGCATGGTCAGACCAGCCTTGTGTGTGGATGTAAGGATCACTTACTAAATGTACACGGAGAGTAGAATGTGTCCAAAGGAGAGTGATCAGGAGGGCAACGATGCTGGAAGGTCCGTCCTAGGAGCCCAGGTTTAAAGACGGTGCTTCTAAAAGAGAGAAGATTTAAGGGGCCTTGAGAGCCGCCTCCCAATGCTTGAGGAGCCATTTGTGGGAGGAAGGTGGTGCTGTGTGAGTTCCCATAGGAGAGAAGCAGGACAACTGGGTGGGATTTATGGGGAGACAAGTGTCGACTTCTTTAGGGGAAACACTTGCAGAGGCCGTTGAGGCTAAGGCCAATGATGACGACCTTTTATATGAATTTTGCAGGAATTTCAGGAATCGGGAAAACTCACTGAGATGGGAAAATGAGCGTGGGTGCCTATGTTGTGTGTGGGATGAGTAAAAGGAGGTCAGGCTCAGCTGGCCCCAGGGGCACATAAGGCATCAGTGGGCACCCACCCTGTGTGTAGCCCTACAGTATATGGTCAAGAGTGTGCGTTTTGATGCCAGACAAACCTGGGTGGGTTCAAATGCTGGTTCTCCCAATTACTAGCCATGTGTAACCTTGGTTAAAAGATAATTTTTTTAAAAAGGTAAACTCAAGACTCTCATACAGATATAAAATGAACGGACGTTAAAGATTTTCTTTAATTCATCAGTCAGTGAGGGAACCAGGCAAATGTTAGAAAGGGCTCACAAGGGAATCTGAAAAACAGACACATTTATAGATGAGGAATATTGAAATGAATGGGCAAATGAGGCCACACTGGGTTTTTTTCCCTCCAAATAATTTTATTAGGATTATAATGGTTTATAACATTGTATAATTTTGGGTGTACCTTATTGTTTATCAATTCCTGGATACACTTCATTGTGCTCACCCTCAGTAGTCTAATTTTTATCCATCACCATATATATGTGCCCCTTTATCCCTTTAGCCCACACCCCCAACTCCCTTCCCCTCTGGTAACCACTAATCTGTTCTCTTTATCCATGTGTTTGTTTATCTTCCACACATGAGTGAAATCATTCAGTATTTGTCTTTCTCTGTCTGGCTTATTTTGCTTAACATCATACCCTCCAGGCCCATCCATGTTGTTGCAAATGGGACAATTTTGTCTTTTTTTTATGGCTGAATGGTATGGTGTATATATATATACACATCTTCTTTATCCATTCACACTGGTTTTTATATATATATGTATATATACACATCTTCTTTGTCTGTTCACACTGGTTTTTTTCACAGGAAGAGGAAAAAAAGTCAATTGAATCTTTACTAGGCAGGACAGAATTTGCATGTTCAAAGACAAGAATTAGTTTGCATTGCTATCAGTTATTTACAATTTACTGTTGTAAAGTGGCTCAAAGACAGTGAAAGACTGAAATCAATAAAGACAATGAAAGACTTAAGATAACCTGGAAGGGAGTGATCTAAACAATGCAGAGTTTTCTACCGAAGCACAATTTTTCTTATATCTCCTAGAGTCTGTTCTCGAAAATGGCAATGACTGTGTATCAGTAGTTTGCTCTGAGGATTAAACAAAATGGTACATGCCTTGCATTTTGACCAATGGCTGGCACAGGGCAAGATTTCAGTGAGGCGCCCAGCAGGCTTGATGGTTGGACGGAAGACAAACTGTGATAGGGGCCACAAGGCAGGTCTGTGCAGAGTGCTTTGGGGGCCCAGAGGAAGATACCAGGATCTCTGACATGGAAAGCTGTACAGCAGTGACATCTGTGCAGGCTGGTAATGATAGCAACATTCCTTAAGCAGTTATGTACTAAGCCCTTATAACGAGTTGTCTTGTTTAATTTTCACAACTCCCCATGAAGAAAATATGATTTCCTCATTTTACAGATGAGAATAGTATGGTGGACAGCCTTTAAGGTGGACCTCGTGGTCCCCTCTCCTCATATACATGATAACATACAAGGGTAGCACCATCTTGCTAGAGTTTTTCTCTCTCTCTTTCTCCATTGCTGGCTTTGAAAAACTAAGCTCCCATGAATCCTTGCAGCGAGAGGAAGTGAATTCTGCCAACAACAACCTGAGGGAGCTTGGACACATCTTCTTCCCCAGTCAAGCCTCCGATGAACCCAGCCCTGGCCGACTGTTTGGTTGCAGCCTTAAGTGGAAGACCTGGATTAGCTGTGCCCAGACTGTTGACCCATAGATATTGTGAGATGATAAATATGTGTCATTTTAAGCTGCTACATTTGTGATAATTTGTTACATGGCATAGAAAATTCATAAAAATAGTGAGGATATACATATCAACTCACTTGCCCAGTGCCCCTCACTAAAAAGTGTTACAGCTATGATTGAGACCCTGCTCTTTCTCACAGCAAAGATGCAACCCTGCAGTTTTGAAATTGCAGCTAAGAGCTGGTAAGCCCTGAGAACTTATTGGAATGCTTTAGACCATACTCTGTCCCCGCAGATGAGCATGTGCCATGTCCCTTCTAACGCTGGGCACCCTCCACTGGAATAATTGGTTTCCTTGTAATGCTGCAAGTATCTTGAGGGCAGAACTGGGTCTTGGGTCACCTCTGTACCTTGACACAGGGCCTGGTACAGAGTGATTGCTCTGTACATATGTATTGAATGAGGGCTGAGTGAGTGAATAGAAAATCCAGGAGCATTTAAAGATGAACGCGGAGCCCAGGGAGGGAAGGAAATCGCTGAAACAATCAGCCATGATGACTATTGTTTCTCCAAGTGCAGCTGGGCAGCCAGATGTGTCTGCATCGTGCTAATGCTAGCATGGGGGCACACTCTTTTTTTTTTTCTTAATCTTTCTCATTTTGGAAACTTGAAGCCACTAAATGTTTCCATTCTAATGAGATTTCCAAAAAGAGAGAAAAAATGTCTAGAATAATCAGGGCTTGCATCATGCTGGGGCGAAAACAGCATGGGACCCAGATTTTACTTTATGTCTCTGTGCTTGGCTCTCAGAAAAAAACAGTGGAGCCATTTGTAGGAAGGTGCTAATGGGGTTAAGAAAATATAAGATGTTTACACCTTTTGGTTTGGGTCTGAGAGGACCAATTCTTATATCTGAATGAGAAAAGTCTCCAAGGCATGGTAAGAAAAGTAAGTGAGACACCAATTACACATTGGCGTTTTTCCCACTGTCTTCAGCCTGAAGGCTGTTGAAAGGCTGGTGTCTGATTTGGCCACTGTGTAGGTGGAGAAGATGAATGCCTGCCTGGGATCATTTCAGAGCTGCTGGGAAGACTTGCTCCCTTTTCTCCTAGAACCCCTGTCTCTCAGCAGGAGGTCCCATAAAAAGCACCTTAGTCCTTTGGTGCAAGGCTTTCTTTCCTTTTAAAATGCAAATCCCAGGTGCCATTTTATACCTATTAAACCAGCAAATGAATTAGCAAATGGTAATAGCCAATGCTGGTGAAATGGGGTGAAATTGGGGTCCTCACTTGTTCCTGGGGGCAGCCTAAAGTCATGCAACCCTTTAGAAAAGTAGTCTGGCAGAATGTATCAAGATTTGCAAAGCCAAGATAGTCTAGAGATTTGTTTTAAGGAGTTGATCTTAAACAAGGTAAAACTATATGCACAAAGATATTTACCGTAGCATTATTTATAATAACAGAATTGGAAGCGATCTAAACATAAATATTTAGCAATCAGAGAATGAATAGATGTATGCATATACACACATATATATATTTCAGTGCACTGATGTCATAGAATGCTGCTCTTTCATTAAACATGATTCTTTTGAATATTTTATAGCTAAGTGGAGGAATATTTATGCTTTAATAAGATAAAATGCAGAATACAATATTGAGATAAAGCAAATATGTAAAAATTGTATATGCCTGTGTCCTTGGCCTGGAAAGGGTCAGGGGATAATGAAAACAGTTGATTTATTAAGTTTAGAATTAAATATGATGATTCTTTTATTTTGGTTTCCATTGTTTGCTTAAGGATGTCTTTTGTGAATTGAGTCTTTAAACCAAGAGGACTGGAAAGGCACCAGATCAAGGTATCTGACTGTAGGCGTATAGACCGAGCCAGTGAGAATTTGGAACACTTTGGACCTGCAATGAGAAATGCAGAAACAAAGGCTGGCAGGGTGGCAGCAGAGGGCTGAGAAACCATGGGAACAGAGGTGACTTGGGGTGGAAGGAAAGAGATGCCCCGAGCATGTGCTTTAGACTCTAGACCCTGGACTACAAGCCCCAAGTCCTCTTGGGAGACCCTTATGCTTAGATGGAAGGGACATGAGGCAGGATGAAGAAAAAATGCCAGCATCTACTGTGAGCCTGTTATAGATATGCCCCTCCCCTTCTGGAAGGTGGGAGGGGTAAAGGGGAACCATGCAGCCTGTTTGCCATTCCTCCACTACCTTCTCACCTTCCACCCTCATAGACCAAAGGCCTTCTCCACAAGGAGAGCCTCTGCTGGACCTTTTCATCCCTGTGGATGAGAGCGAGGTGGCCCTCCACCTTGTGACATCTGTAAATACAACTACTCTAGATAGTTTCTGCTCCGGCCTTCCTGGAAGCAGGTGCTGTGCCCAGTACCTGCCGTCACAGCAACATTACCATTGAACACCTCCCACCTACCAGAGTGTGTATGCAGGGAATTGCATCCTTTATTGCCAGTCTCTACTGCAGTGCACAAGATGGACATTGGTATTACCAATGCACGAATGAGGAAGCTGAGAGAAATAAAATAACTTGGCCTGGGTCACAAAAACTTGAAGAAGAAGGGCCGGGGATCAAATGCAGTGTCTGATTCTGAATTGCATGCTCTTTCCATTATTGCACATGGGCTTTAGTCTAGTGCTTTGTACACAGTAGGTGCTTCAAAAATGCACATGTAAGAGTTCTGTGCCCAGTTTTGCTTCGTGGGGAAGGGTGATTTCCTCACACTACCAAGCAATTCTCGGACACCAACTAGGTGTCCTACAGTTTAACTCAATTCTGACACTGTCTACATGGAGCACCGGCCCCACGCACCCACCCCTGGCCCCACTTCAGACACCAGTTGCAAGTCCAGGTTGCCACCTGTGCTTCTGACCTACTCAGGCTATAGATGGGAGAGTCCAATGACGCCCTCCTCAGATGCGATTAATTTGCTAGAGCAGCTCACGGAACTCCAAGAAACATTTGACTTACTAGCTCACTGGTTTATTATAAAAGGATGTAACTCGGGAGCAGCCAGATGGAAGAGGCGTAGGGCAAGGGATGGGGAGAAGGCGTGGAGCTTCCATGTGCTCTCCTAGTGCGCCATTCTCCCCGCATCTCCAAGTGTTCACCAACCCGGAAGCTCTCCAAACCCCATCCTTTTGGGTTTTTAGGGAGGCCTCATTACATAGGCATGATTGATTCAATCATGGGCCATTGGTGATGAAACTCCGTCTCCAGCCCTTCTGTCCTCCCCAGAGGTCGAGGAGTGGGACTGGATGTTCCAACCCTCTAATCCCATGTTTGGTCCTCCTGGCAACCAGCCCCCATCCCTTGGTGCTTTGCACCTCATTAACATAACAAAAGACACTTTGCTCTCGCTGCTTAGGAAATTCCAAGGGTTTCATGAGCTCTGTGCCAGAAAATGGGAGGAAGATCACATATGTATTTCTTATTCTCAATCACAATGTCAGAGGATAGTAGGTGCTTTGCAAGTGTTTCTTAACATCCTCTTGAGGTTCAGCATCATTCCCGTGGCGAAGTGGGGATCTGTGGAAGGATGGACTGAGACCTCAGAAGTACCACCCATCGTGTGAAACAAAGAATATTTTGTTTACCAAGCTGACTGGGCTTTTGGTTGAGGATTATGGATTTTTAAAAATGTCTTTTTCCCCCCTTTTCATGTCATGCAGACTCCTGCAGCAAAGCGAAGGAAGCCTCTGCTGTTTCCTTCTCCTGATTTCTCACGGTTCACTTCTTTACCTCTTTTGATAGTGAGCACCACCCAACCCCATCCAGCTCTCTGATACAATGTGTCCTGTTACAGGGTCTTGAAGAAATTATGAAAAAGTCAATAAAAATGGTCCTGGGGAGAGTGGGCCAAGTGGAAATGTAGCTTTGTGTTTTGTCCAGCCTTCCAGGATCAGCTTTCCTAGATGGGCGTGAAAGAAATACTGCATTTTTTTTTTCTGGGGGGGGTCCTGGGCATGTGGGGAGGTTCTGTAAGATGATACCGTCTTATCGACATGGTTGAAAGTTGACAGAAAGAGTGGGTGGAAGTCTGTACTCCAGGTGTCGGAAATGGCGAGAAGGGGGCTAGAAGTTAACCAACTTGTGCTGTTGCTCACTCTTCACCTGCACTGGGATAGGAGTGCCCGGGCACGTGTTTATGTTGGCATTTTATTAGCTTCATTTTCTAAAAAAAGAGACTGAGGTTTCCAGAGACAAGACGGTGTGACCAAATGCATGTGGCTAGAAACCTGATCCTGAATTTGAACCCAGATTTGCCTGACTCCTAAGAGCCTTCTCTTTCTAATAAACCAAGTTGCCAGAAAGAAGCTTGACTCTGAGTGTACAGAGGATGGGAAGATGGTGGGTTAGGAGGAGAAGAGCGAGAGAGATGGGGAGCAAACAAAAGTCTTTCTATAGAGCTAAGGCGAGGAGTTAGGATGGCAGAGAGGGTGGAGAGTGATGGAAATGAGGCTGGGGAAAGATTGTTCTGGCCGCTCAGCAGATGGATTGGAGGGGCAAGTGTGGAGGGCTTAGGAGACCTGCCGGGAGACGCTGGAGGGATCCAGGGGGAAAATGACATGGCTTGAGTAGGGCATTAGTCACAGAGAGAGAGAGAGGTAGACCAGATGTCTGGTATTATTTCAGAGGAAGAATGGACGTAATTTGCTGAAGGATTAGGTATGCCTGGAGGGCAAGGGGGCACAGCTGCGATGTGGGAGTGGCAGGAATTAGAAGGGCTCTGCGTTCTGGCCGGAGTGCCTGGATGGGCACCTGACAGACCTCATCTCGTCCAGTATGCGTCACAACTCCGTGGGCAGCCCTCTGCACCTTCATTTTGAAATCTTCAAATAAAAGAGATGAGGCTCGAAAGATGGAGTATCTTGCTGAAGTCATGCAGCTCACAAGAAGGAGAATCCAATTCAAACCCAGTCATTATAAGTAGGGGTGTCTGTGAGGGTCAAATCCAGGAAAGAAGTGAGCCCCAGGAAGTTTCGTTCTATGAAAATAGACGAGCTTTAGTTCCAGTGAAATGGAAGATGTGGAATGTGTAGAAATTCAGACAAACTCGGAGCTATAACAACTCCAACAAAAACAGAAGGGCTTAGGCCAAGTGAACCGTGGACCCACACTTGAATGAGTGTGCCCCGCTGGGCTTGGGGATGGAGGATCTACCTGCTGTCCCTCTGACGTACCAAGTGTCATGTCTTAACACCTTGTCTCGTTCAAAGGGTTTGTCCTAAGGCACTTGGTTATAAGGCAGCTCTACCTACCTCTGTTTCATCAATTCTTTTTTTTTTCTCCCCAAAGCCCCACTATGTAGTTGTGTTTTCTGGTTGTAAGTCCTTCTAGTTCTTCTATGTGGGATGCCACCACAGCACGGCTTGGCAAGCAGTGCATAGGTCCATGCCCAGGATGCAGACCCTCGAACCCTGGGGCCACTGGAGCTGAGCGTGCAACCTTAACCACTATGCCACCGGGCCAGCCCCCTCATCAATTCTAAGAGCATATTTCCTCCCATTTTAACATCTCTAAAATGAGATGAGAAATACAGTCAAGGGCTGTCATAATTTAATTGGCAGTTTCTCTTTCTTAGTAGCTTATACAATTATAACATGTCTTACAATTAGTGGTGTCTGAGAGACAATGAAACATAGTTATAGCATCTCTTGCAGAGTTACCCAGAGATGCTATATGTTTGACGAATTCCAAATGTATTGTAATAATGACATTTGCTGCCAATTATTGAGAACTTACAAATTTCCCAGCCACTGTGTTTTATGGAATAATAAAAAATAAGGATCATGTTAATGATAATAATAATTGCTAACATTTATCAAGCACTAGCCTAAGCATTTTATTATCCCCTTTTTACAGATGGAGAAACTGAGGCACATCGAGTCCTCACAACAGCTCTGTGAAACTGAATAATTATCCCCATAATAAACAAAAGGGATTGGAGGACCGAAGAGGTGAAATTACTTACCCAGAGTCACACAGCAGTAAATAGTGTAGTCAAAGTTTAAACTCATTCCATGTCTAATCCCCAAATTTATGCTCCCAATTATAATAATTTCTAAGTGGGCACGTATGTTGGCATTGTAGGGGAGGAGGACATTTCCTCTCCCCAAATGGGGGTTCGTCTAGCTGGAGAACGAATTAAATTCAGAATAGCAAGAGACAGAATAGCAAGAGAAAATTAAACAAAGCTTTATGAGGAACCATGGCCCGGGGCCTTTCTTCCCGAAGGAAGAAAGGGCACCGAAGAAGTGGGGTGCACAGAGTGGTTATATAGCCCCCAAACGGGGTGTTTCACATGTGATTGAAAAGTCCCTTTTACAATAGTCACGAGGCTGCTCTGTCAGCACAGCACTTGATGGAAACGGCAGATAGGTCTGCTGTCTCAGTGAGCGCCGCAGGGTGGCAGGTGTGTTGCCTCACAGATGAGCGCCGCAATCGGTTCCTAGCCTAAGGAAAGATGCTTAATCCTTAAGAAATGCCAGCGTTGGGAGGGGGAGGGAAGTTAGTTACAAGAGGTTACCAGACTAGTACAATAAAATGCAGATTTTAAGTCCTTGCCTTTGGTATTGATTAAGAGTTTTTGGAGAGTAGGTCATCGCCTTTCTTCTTCCTGGTACAGAGAGGGAGGCACCTTTTACAGATAGAGATTTACCTTACAAATGTAAACGTGTCCTAACAAAGGGCAAGTTCCATTCCTCCTTCCCTGTCCCAGTTTATCAAAAGCAATCAACCTCAAATAATCCTGATACCAAAGAGACATATCTTGGGGTGGCCAATTCCAGGTCCCCACAGTATATTGGAAGGAAAGGACCCATGGCTGACTGTCTACTGCCTGCCTGTAAGCATTGTATATCTGTTATCTCATTGAATAGTCTTAGGAGGTTGGCACTTCATCCCCACTCTACAGATGAGAAACCAGAAGCCCAGTGATGAGGCTGGACTTGAGACCCTGACATGTCTAGCACCAGGGTCCAGGCTGTTCCCTGACAGGATGTGCCCATAACACCTGGTCAGATCATGGAGAAATTGCCTCACGGCCTAAAGTAATGGAGTTAGTATCATCCACACACATGCTTCTGGGGCATCAACAGTGAATTCAAGCAGGGCTGTTGACTTGTTTAAGTATATGCTTTTTTTTTTTTTTTTGCTGAGGAAGATTGGCCCTGAGCTAACATCTATTGCCAATCTTCCTCTTTTTTTTTCTCCCCAAAGACCCAGTACATAATTGTATATACTAGTTGTAAGTCACTCCACTTCTTCTATGTGGGATGCTGCCACAGCATGGCTTGATGAGCAGTGTGTAGGGCAGGATCCTAACCGGTGAACCCTGGGCCACCAAAGCAGAACATGCAAACTTAACCACTCGGTCATCAGGCTGGCCCCCTGTTGACTTGTTTAAAAACCATTCATGAGAAGACAGGACACTCAAGAAGAAATTCCTAATAACGTACCACAAAACTTAAATAGTGTTTCCAGAGGCAGAGTCACCATGAAACCAATGATGCTTAAGCTTCAGGCCCTGTACTGATTTTTATTCATAATTTGTACTCTTTTTCTCTAAATCTGTATTCTTTTTCCTCCACAAACCTGGGCATGCTCCTATTTTATTCCTCTAATCGTGGTAAATATTCTGGTATCCAACTCAACAAGGATTTTTTTAAGATTAAGTCCCTTACTTTTCAGTTTTAAATATTCTGCCCTGTGTTAGACATGTAACACGTCCTCAGGTGATGCTGATTGAGTTAAATTGCCCTTGACTCTTAGTTTAGATCAGGAGTTGGCAAATTTCTTCTTAAAGATCCAGAGAGTAAATATTTTAGGCTTATGGGCCAGACAGTCTCTGTTGCAATTATTCAGTTCTGCTGTTCCATCCCAAAGCAGCCACAGACAATATATAATCAACAAAGGAGTGTGGCTGTGGTCAAAGGAAATTTATTTACGAAAATAGTTAGCTGGCTGAATTTGGCCTGAGGGCTGTGGTTTGCTAGACCCTGGTTTAGATGGTCAAGACCTGTGTCTTCATTAGACATCTGTGGGTCTACAGATTGATATGGATAGGATGGAGAGAGATAGAGACAAAGATACAGATACGGATTTGTGTATACGAGTTTCTTGCCTCATTTCAAGAACATGGGAGATTTTAAAGATAATTGATTTTTTCTATATACTTTAAAGTAATTTTTTTGACTCTCATCTGTGAACGTAAGAAGGAAAAAGGTAAGAAACTAGCATCTATGATGAGTGCCCGCTATTTGCCAGAATGCTAGGTGGTATACACACATGATTCTCTTTTAAGCCACATGACCATCCCATGAGGTAGCTTTAGAGGATTTCTTATTCCATAATTAATGGGAGTTAGCGAATATCAACTTAAAGAGAATCTACTGAAAATGGGGACCAAACTTCATACCAACAGTGAAGGAAATATCTTCTTAGTACTTTATCACAAAAAAGTAATTAAAATACAAATATGTGTTTATTGGATCTCATGGTGAACAAAATTTAGGTTATAATAACAACTATGCTCTAATTTTTAGAACAAACAAAGACTGAATTGAGTGTTAATTTGGGGGTACATTTTTTATGCCAAAATTACATGATAATAGAATACGATTTCACATTTTATTTTCTCAACATTTGGGGGAAAGGATTGTATGAGATTTTTAATCCTTTGAAATATCAATTGATTTGTCTTCAATTGTTCCAGTAAGATTGTCACTTGTTAATGACTTTGCTGTATTTAGAACAGCCTTCCGTCATCATATCCATCAACTTCATGAAATCCTGCATCTTTTGTGAGCTTTGCCTTTTCACTTTGCAAATGGCTCACTATTGTACCATTGTACTATTGTATTATTGAATGCCGTACCTGATGGGGAGGCAGAGATGGACCTGCAAAGCCAGGCATGCTCAAGATACAGGCTGCTGTTAAATCTCAAGGACGTTTGCATGGAGATCTCATTAGAGAAGTGGTTTTTGGTTATGAGGATTTTTGCTGCCCTGTGCAATCTCTTAGCTACAAAGACTAGATAAAGAATACCAAGATAACAAAAATCCCTTGATGTCACTCCTATATTGTAGGTAAGAAACTGAGGTTCAGAAAAGTAAACTGTCCAAGATCATCTGGTTTCTAGGTAGTGAGCCAAGATTCAGATCCTACATAACTAGTATTAGTTATCTATTACTGCATACAAACTACCACAAAACTTAGCAGCTTTACATATGCACGTGTATTATCTCAGTTTTGGTGGGAAAGAAGCCCAGGTATAGCCCACCAGGATGAGGAATTTATGGGTCTTCTGCTCAGGGTTTCTCACAAACTCTACAATTACGTTATCAGCCAGGGTTGGGGTCTCATCTGAAGGCTTGACTGGGGATGGATTCTCTTCCAAGCTCCCTTTTGTGTTGTTCAAAGAAGTCAGTTCCTTCAGGGCTGTTGGACTGAGGGTCTTGGTTCTTTGCTAACTATTGGCTGAAGACCACATTCAGTTCCATATCACGTTGGCCTCTCTAACATGGCAGTTTGTTTCATTAAAGCCAGTAAGAGAGAGTCTGCTAGCAGTATGGCAGCCATCCCACCTTTACTGTACTCTGTTGGTTAGAAACAAGTCACAGGTCCCAGCCACCTTTAAGTAGAGGGAATTAATCATCTGTGTGAGTAGCAGGAGGCAAGAATCAGTGGGTCATCTTAAAATCTGCTTGCCACAACTAGACTCCAAAATCTTTTTTCCTTTTTGGTACTGGTTTTGAGGGAAGCACGGCAGATTCCTGCAACAGGATGAAGATGCCTAAAATATTACCTCACATCACTTTGTGGTACCTACTATCTTGGAATGTAACTTTCAGAGGTTTAATAAAAATGCTTTGTTGATAACAAGGCTTTGCAGATACCCCAGTACTAGCACAGTGCCTGACACATGTGAGGCTCCCTGAAAATGATGAATTGAATGCCATTGGGTGGGGAGAGGGGGTTGGGGACCAGACTGATCTTAAAATTTCAGGATGTATCAGAGATATGACTTGTTCTGGAGGAAAAAAAGAAAAAAAAGACATCCAGAGATGGCCTGTTTCTCTTTGCTGCTTGGCCCAGATTCCCACTGTGTCTGACACTCAACCTGGCCCAGGTGCCCTGGCTTCTGTCTCTTGCTCATAAAGAGAAAAGAATGTGACCTGCCAGATCTTGGAAAGCACTGCCTTTATCTGAAACGTAAAAGGAAAACAGGGGTACTGGAGAGGGCGTGTTGGTGACAATGCTGATGGGACTGTTGTATATTTTGGCTGATGATATTATAAGTGTGGAGGAGGCCAGAGGCATGGGACAGAGCTGCTTGGTCTGGAGAAGGCTGATAAACCTGACCTCAGGCAGAAGACTTCACCACCCCCAGAAAAATAAACATGGCCTTCTTTTGTAGGATTGGATGGATCTGAGAATACTGACTAGGAGTCCTTCAGAAATAGCCAAATGCTGACTCAGGCTGCTGTAGATGGTATCGTGCACGATGGGACCCAGACATCATCTTGCTAGGGCTTCTTTCAATTTCTAGTTGATTTACCCATTCTAAGTAAGGAATCTCAGATCTGATGAAATGGCAAAAAGTTCCATCAACCATTCAGTCATAGGCCTGACCCCATCGGAGCTAAAATTCCCTCCTGCAGTTGCTGATACGTATTGGCCTTTGTGCTGTGCCAAGCACAGTGTTACGTAGTCTATGAGCATTCTCATTTCCTTCTCGTAACAGCCCTGCATTAGGAGCTATTGTCGTTCCCATTTACAGATGAGGAAAAAATCCCCTAGGTGGTAAGTGACCGAGCTGAGATCTGAACTCAAGTCTATTCATCCTTGAAAGCTCTTCCAGGTCCTCTTATCAGGTTGTGGGCTAGAAGCCTGAACCCACAGGATCTTCCCTGAAGGGCCTTTGGGATGATCTAACTCAATCCTCTCATATCACAGATGTGGACACTGAGGCCGGGGAAGAGGAAGAACTTACCCAAGCTACTACAAGTAAACAACAGAGCTAGAAATAGAACTGAGGTGTATAGCTCCTTCCCTTGGGCCGACCGCTGTGATCCCAAGAGGAAAACCATAACATCTTTGCTTCACCAGATCAGCCCATTGGAGGACACAGATCCATGGGATGCAGACAGGATATAATGTGCTTTGTTCATTATTGACTGCCCAGGGCCTAGAGTAGTAAGTGCATGTGAAGGAATGGATAAATTCTAGGAGGAGATAAGAATAAAATCCTGTGTGAATGCACTGGATGATTTTCCTAACATTTCTTGTGGGGCAAGAGAGGCAGAAGTGTTATCTCTTTGACGACAGGAATTGTCTATCCCTACCTGCTGGTGCATAATAAGTGATCAGTAAATATTTTATTGAATGAACAAACTAATGAAGGGAGAATTAATAGAGAAGGTGACATTGGAGCCAAGCCTTAAAGAGTGAGAAAGGGTGTCACTTAAATGAAGGGAGGAAAGCATGTGAGGGGGATGGAACAGATTTGTCAAAGGGCCTGACATTGATTAAATGGCAAGTTTCGTGTCACTCTAGGGGGAAAGGATGAAGAGATGAGCCTAGAAAAGACGCTTCATCCGTTTGAGGGCTGTGTTCTTAGGTGCCTTTATGTTTATAATTGTTATATCTTCATAATAGATTGGCACTTTTATCATTATATAATTTCTTCCTTTGTCTCTTGCAACAGTTTTTTCATAAGGTCTATTTTAAAGTCTGATATTAATACAGCCACCTCGCTTTCTTTTGGTTACTGTTTGCATGCAATATCCCCTTCTGCTTTTTCACTGTCAACCTATTTGTGTCTTCAGATCTAAAGTCACTTTCCTGTAGACAGCATATCACTGGAACGTGCCTTTTATCCATTCTGCCATGACGTGACCTGATTTGGGGGAACCTGGTTTTCCTTGCTAAAGAGTTGTGCCTTTACCCTATAAGGAATGAGGAGCCCACTGCTGTGTTTAAACATAATCAAGGATCTCTTCTTAGAAAAATGATTCCGGAAGCTGTCTGGAGAGTGGACTGGAGGCAGGAGAGGACGTGGTGAAGGATCACCCTCTCCTGTGGTCTCTTCTCTGTGCCTGCTGCTCCTGTTGCCCCTCTCCAGCTCAGAGGATGGAGGAGCACTGAAGGCATCCCACGGGCACGTGTGGATGTCTGCTTCTGCTTGGTTCAGCCACGCATCACGTTGCTGACCCTAAAATGCAACCTTGCTATGCAAGGTGTTTATTGCCTTCCATGCTCTTCCAGTGGTGGGTTTTGTCACTTTTAAGATAATATTAAGAGATGAAATCATTTTGAATGATTTCTAAATATTCCTTGCACTATTTTTCATGTGTATTGTTAGACCCTGACGTCTAATGACGTGGTTTGTAGCCATGATCCACTTCATAGATAAATAAGTATGTGACATAGTTGAGTACAGAAATGAATAAATGTTAAATCAGGAAAAGCTGAGGTCAGCTCTCAAAAGGGAAGATGAACACCTCAGTTAAATTTAAATTCCCTGAATGACTCTGGTGTGTGGTATTTCACCTTTTGTCCTGATGTTGGTGTTCAATAGAAGGGAACAACTTGTAACCAACTAAATGAATAGCAGAAATGTCCATAAAGGGTCACTCTTTACTTTACTGAAGACAAAGCAGAGAGGCACATGGGAGATGCAGAGGCTGGGAGCTGGGAGACCAGGGTCCTCACTCTAGCTCTGCAATAAATCATTCGGTGGCTGTGGGCAAATCACTCAGACCTCTGGTTTACATGTGCCCTTTCCATAGGATGAAGAACAAAGAATAAGTCCTTCTTAAGGTCCCTTCAAAGTTCTAGTTAATAGAATTTGAAGGAGAAGTTGGCAGGAGTCAAGTCAGGAAAAGGAAGCATTAGAAAAATGATGTTAGCTCTGGCTTATGTCCTCATGTCTGGGCTCCAAAGGAACGGCAGATTCTTGGCCCTAGACTGCACCTGTGACAGACATCACTAATCAATAATAGCATTTCCTTCCAATTAAGCTGGCAGCAATCTGAATCCTTTTCAACATAGCATTCCAGGCGGCCTTGACCAATCCATCCTAGTGGGTTTGCAGGACAGCAATGACTTGTCAACCTGCTTCTGACTGAGTGGAGCAACCTACATTAGGAGATAACCCAAAGATCCTCTTTTGGGCTGACTCATGGGGAATAAGGAATCTCTGGCACATAGGAGACACTCTACCTCTGAGGCATTTCCATTGGAGGATTGGCAGGATCCTGATGTAGTCTGAGGGGCTGTGTCTTCTGTTCAATGGTGGTGGCTGAGGATCAGGACAGGTGGGCTAACTGTGACATCAGCAACACCTGCTCTGTTAGAGAATTCAGTTCTGCCTTCACCTGGCTAGGGACATTGTCTACACATCCCCATTTAATGACAGACAGACAAGGATCGTAAGGAGGAGAGTCCAGTCGAGTCAGCTGCTGCCTTCCTCCTTCCGTCTACGACCTTTGCTGTAGACGCTGGGAAAGCTGCAGACAGCAACTGTAGTTAGAGCAGGAGCCAGCGAGTTCTCAGGAACTACCAGCAATGGGACTGAGCTTTTCTCCCCCTAACCTGGGAGTCCAGAGGAGGAGAGAGGAAGGGATTGTCATCTCACAGCTGAGCTGCGACCATCAGCCCTCCCTCCCACTCCCCAGCTGACTCTGACCTGGCCCTGTTCTCTGCAGATTCCTGCTCCAGTCCCCACGGCTTCTCTCAGCATGGGGGCTGGTCCTCTCGCAGTGTTGCCTGAGCCTGGAGGCTCGGTCCCTCCTCTGTAAAATGGGGACAGAAATATAACGATGACCGTGCCCCTGCCTTGCAGTCAGTGTTGCACTCCAGAGTAAAAGAGAAGATGATGCACAAGAGAAATTATTAGATAAATGTGGAGTTTTCGCCGCCCTCTTGGTCTCACCGCAGATGAAGCCTGTGAGGGGATGTTTGGCTGTGAAGCCTCGTCTCTCATTTCCAGTGGGCCCAGCTTTGTTCCTATAGAGGGAGGTCAGGCCTGGGGGAGAAGAGGGCAATAGGGAACTCTAGGTGCCACTGTGGTTCATCCCATGCGTTTGCCTGGGCAAAAGCCACTGCATCTTGGGGCAAGCCTGGTGGCATAGTGGTTAAGTTCACACACTCTGCTTCAGCAGATTTGGATCCAGAGCATGAACCTAGCACCACTTGGCAAGCCATGCTGTGGCGGCACCCCACATAAAATAGAGGAAGATTGGCACAGATGTTAGCTCAGCGACAATCTTCCTCAAGCAAAAAGAGGAAGATTGGTAACAGATGTTGGCTCAGGGCCAATCTTCCTCACCCTACACCCAACTCCCCGAAAAAAAAGCCACTGCATCTTCTTCTCTGCTGCCCGGATGGAGGTTTGGTATTGAAGGGCCCTGGACTGGGGAAGCACTGGTTCTTGTCCTGGCCCCCTACACCTTCCGCATTAGATACCATGTGCAGCTACCAAGCTGCTTTCTCCTGTGTCAGTTCCCTGGCCCCTTCTGCAGCCCAGGCTTGGGTGGAAGATGCCAGAGGATGAGGCTGGAGGCCTGGAAGAGATGGTGTCTGCTTTAAGGGCATGTCCCAGACCCTTGACTCAGACTGGGCTCATTTGCAAAGACATTCAGGACCCTGCAGACCAAAGGGCAGCTGTTGGCTGTCCCCAAGATTCCTGCCACAAACCCCGGCTCATTCCTGCATATCCTAGGAGCTGGGAGAGGTGCTGGGCGAGGAGCAGAGGAAGGAGGGGAGAGGGGAAAGGTAGAAAAGGAAAGGGGGGAGGGAGGAGAGAAGTCAGGGAAGGAAGGATGGTGAGAGAAAAGTGGGGTGAAGGAAACAGGGCTATGGAGAAGGAAACGAAAGTGACAGAGGAAGTAAAGGGATAACTGGTGAGGCATGGAGATAGAGAGAGAGCCAAAACAAGAGGGGGACGCCGGTGTCTAGCCATACACAGCTGGCTTCCATCCATGAGAGGGGTAATTTGGTCTGTCTGTCTGAAATCAAGTTCATATCTTAAGAGTAAATTGAAATGTGCAAGAGACCAAGGAAAATTTCCGCCTTCGAAGGAGGGCCTTCTTGATGCTTCTAGCTTTATAAACTAATAATTGTTCTCAAATCTCAAAATAAATTTCCAGGGCGGTTGGTGTTTTTAATTCCTGGCGGTGAGAGGAAGAGCGGAGCTCCGCTGGGCTTTGCTGCCCCCTGCTGGCCAGACCTGGTTCTGCATGCTCCCTGAAGACCAGAACCAGGGGACTGTGTTTTGGTGACTGGTTAAGGCTGAATGAGCCCTTTTCCTGGCTCTAAAATCACAAACTATTAGAGCTGGAAGGAACTTAGATCTCCAGCCTCGACCTCCCCCTATGCTTTAGACTTAAATTTCGATCAGCCTGCCGGATATTTCCACCTGTGGACCTCAAACTTGGCAGGTCCACAACATCGTTCATCTTCAGTCTTGCTGGTTCCACTGCACATCCTTCTGATGTCTGTGAACAGCACATTGTCCACCCTGTCACCCACCTTTGAGACCCTCCAGATGCTCCTCTTGCTTGGCCTCCGCATCCCATTAGTCACAAATCCTGCTGAGAGCACCGACCAAGAGGGCTCTCTCTTGTGGGACCCTTTTCATCTCTCCAGTCCATCCTTCATCCTCTCTCATCAGCCCATGACAACAGCTTCCTGACTACTGTCCAGCAGTCTTTAGACAGGCAGATATAGATGTAGATGATATAGATATAGGTGATGTGGATATAGATGGGTGAAATAGATGATGGTGATATAGATGTGGTAGATAGAGATATGGAGATGAAGATAAAGATCCTCTGCAGAATCAAGTCCAGACTCTTCAAAAACCCTTCATATCCTACTCCAGCCTGTCTCTCCAGACCCATCCTGTATCCCTTGCCTTTTATTCTAACAACAGGGCAACTGCCCATCTCTGAAATTGTTTTTATCCATTCTCTAAACACTTAGGGATTCTTATGAAGTGCCAGGCTTTGAGATGGTCGTGAGATACAGGGAGACACAAGACCATCTCTGCCCTCACGGAATCGAGTCTCATAGAGTAAACACACAGGTGCACCCCAGACATCATCTGATGAATGCAGGGCGGGGGGTGGTTACCCTGCTCTGCAAAAACTGGATGCACTCGGCACAGGTTCCCATTCCACACTGTATTCATTTTCTACTGCTGCATTACAAATTGCCACTAACGTAGTGGCTTACAACAACACACGTTTATTGTCGCCGTTCCCTGGGTTAGGAGTCTGGGCATGGTTTAACCGGGCCCTCCACTCAGGGTCTCACAAAGCAGCCATCCAGGTGGGGGCTGAGCTGTGTTCCTCCCTGGAGCTGGGGAGTCCCCCTCCAAGCTCACATGATTGTTGGTCCTGCGGTTGGAGGACTGAGGTCCCACTTTCATGCTGGATCTCAGCTCGGGGCTGCTCTCAGGTGCTAGAAACCACCACAGTTTCTTGCCTTGTGACCCTCACAGACCCTTCATGACTTGACAGCTGTTGCCAAGGCCAGCAAGAGGTTCTCTTCTCCCTTCTGCTGAGATGGAGTCTTATATAAAGTAACCTAATCCCATTGCCTTTGCCGCATAATGAAACATAATCAAGGAAGTGACATGATATCATTTTTGCCATATTATATTGTTCGAAGCAAGTCACAGGTTCTGCCTGCACACAAGGATGGGGATTATACAAGGGCATGACTCATTGGGGGCCGCCCTAGGGCATGCCCACCATCCACACACCTCACAGAATCTTCCCACGATTTGCATACATTCCAAGTGTGGGAGGGTGGGCAGAGTCTCAGAGTCTGGCTAAGGGCTCTTGTTCCCGCTGAGTTACTTGAGCTATGAGACACCGAGCTCTCTCTTCTCCCACATACTGCCCCGGCCACTGGCTCCAGCCCCATGTTCAATGCCAGCTAAAGGCAAAGCCACTTACACAAGGCTGTGGTCCATGGTTTGCATTTCAGGGCCATGAACTTAAAATTTTAGACAACCTTGTTCTTCACAAATCCTTCAGCATGTGACTGGGCCGTATCCTCTCTTCTTCTTGTCATTCCCAGCCCTCGAACCCAACTCCCATCTCCAATTTCTGGTTAATTCTTATTGGCTGAGATGTTTAGAAGTCTCATGCCGTTAGAGTTGCAACTTCCACCTCAACTGGATCAATAAAATATTTCATTCGTCAAAGGCAGTTCCTGCCCTAAGAGGAATTCTAGGCTCAGGCGTTAAGATAGTATGTTTTACTTACTACACAATGCAAGCAAACGATTACAGAATGATAATGGGCGATGACCAGTACTAGAATAGAAATGCATCAGGGTGCCCTGTGGTCCCCGGGGAGGCATCGCACAGGGGAACCAGCAGAGAACACGTGGGGTCACGGAAGTCTCTGGAGACAAGACGTGACTGGTGCTGTCAAGGCATTAGCGGGGGGATGAAGGAGATGTGGGCCTGTGGGCAGAGAAGAGGAGCACTGAGAAGACACCGTGGGCTCAGAGGGTTTGAGGAAATGCTGTCATTCAGGACGGCCATCCTGGGGGTGAGGAGGCGGCAGAAGATGAGGCCGTGAGGAGGGCAAGTCCCACACCCTTTGCTAAAGGAGCTCAAACTGGGTTCTGTGTCCATGAAGCTTTGCACTCTCCACGTGCACGTGCTGTTCACGAGGCCTAGAGGGCCACACTCCAGGTCAACACACATAAAATGAAGAATGTCATGGATAAACTAGGACATGTGGTCAACCCTACCTAAGCCTCAAATATCCTTCCAACCCCTTGGCTACAGCCTCTTGGATGCTTCCAATTATATGCTCCCAAAGCACGTGGTGGACGCTCAGACCATAATGTCAGCTACATTCCTCTGTAACTATTTGTCCTCTGTTTCCCCATTGGGTTAAGAGGACCTTGAAAATGAGGGCTAGGTTTTATTCGTGTTTGTATTCTTAAAACCAGTACTGTGCCTGGGACAAAACAGGCACTAAATATATTGACATTAGATGCCAACAAAATAATAGCTAACATTTAATGAAGGCTTACTCTTTACCAGGTACTCTTCTAGGCACCTGACATGCATTATGTCATTGAATAATTGAGGACATGGGCGCTTTTATTGGATTCATTTATAGATGAAGAAACCAAGACACAGAGAGGTTATCTACCTTGCCTAAAATGACACAGCGTAACAGAAGGAAGAGGATTCTAATCCAGGTCTTATCTCCAGAGCCTATGAAAGAATAAAATAAAGTCTTGAGAGAACTAGAGTTTGGACCTGCAAAATCATCTGAGAGGGATTAAGTTCCCTGCATGTTTCCCAGAGCCTGGCCAGTCAGTGGTGAGTCCATGCTGGGAGAACACCAGGCGTCATTTGCACGATCCTATGCAGTTGACTGAACAACTCTCCACCCATTATCTCCTGTGGTCGTCACAATAGCTGAGATCTCTAGGCAGATTCATTATTCCCATTCTATCGATGTGATCACTGGCGTTCCCCAAGTCAATGAGCTACTCAAGATTCCATAGAAAGGGCCAGAGCCTCCTTTCGAGCCTGTGGCTTTGGACTCCAGGCTCTGTGGTCTTTTTACCAACAACATAATCATCCTGATGTCAATGATTCCTCCTGATGGATTTCTTCATCACGAAAATGGGAGTGATCGTATCTACCTTGGGAGGTGGTTGTGAGGATAATGAGCTGATAGATGTAAAGTGTTGGGTGGCAAGTGCTCCCTAAAGGCTGGTGCTGGGAATTATTGATGTTACTGTCGCCGTCGTTATCATCATCACCTGAGAAGAAGATTTGGGATCCAGGCATGGGACAGTCATGAATTTAAAATAAAATGGCCCAACACAGGAGAGAATGGAAAATCTTGTTTAGGTTCCTAGGCAGGGTCGGAAACATAGAGATTCAGTTCTGCAGATCAGCAGGTTTATTGATCAAAAAATGTGACCCTTGATGGCCACATGACCAATGATCATGTCCACCAGGATCACTAAGGGTCAGAGCCAGGACTCGGGTCCCCAGGCAAGGCCAGGAGCAGACATTTCCAAAGCTGCTTACATCACACCACGAGATAGCTTTCTGTTGTCTGGACTGTGAGCTCATGAGGACACTTCCAGACTACTCATCGTTGAATTCCAACTGTGTCCCCAGTACCTGCTGTGTGGATATTACATGAGTGAATGAATGAACAAGTGGGTACACACTTGCCCAAGCAAGCCAAAAAGCATGGATTGGAACCTAGTAGGGCAGAGAGCCAAAGTAGGTAGAAGAGGAAAGCTTGGGTGTGTGGTACCAAGCCTCACCCATGGACCCTAGCTTGTAAATTCCCTTTTAGACTCCCAGAGAACCTGATGCTGACCTTTGAACCAGAGCCTATCCACCTGGAGGGATGGAGAACCATTTTTCTTGGTTCAAACAATGAAGCATGCACACATGGGGACACACACACACACACACATAGTTTATAAAGATAATAATCTCGAAGGATTGTTTGCAGTTTGCTCCTGACTGAGGCAGGGCCCTGAAGCAGGTGACCTCTCCATGACTCTTCAAGGACCAGCATTCTGCATCCTTCAGCGTGGCGGTTCCTATTCTTTCTAGCGTGAACAACACTTTGTAATTTCAAAAACAATTCTGAAGGTCCCCAATGGAAAGAAGTTGTCTTCTCTAGTAACAATGGACTGTAAAAAAAAAAAAAACAATACTAATAGATGGTGACAGAGGCCTTTGCTGAATTCATCAGTCTTTGGAATGAATTCGTGTTTTCTTTACGCTAAGAACATTTTCATATATTTGAAAATCATAGTCCTATATGTGCAGGGCACAGTATTAATTTATTCATATTCCTTTGATTTACCAAAGCTCACGGAACTTTTGGTCTTTCAAGCATCCGCAGATCTCCCCCCACCCAGGGTTGGGACCAGGTGATGAAGTTCAAATTCTGACTGACTGATTCCACTAAGTAGCTGGTAAATTGAAAGTATGCACATTGCTTAACGTCTCTCAGCCTTGTTTCCTTGAACTGGGATGTTAATCCCTACCCTCCTTGCATGTTTGTTGTGAGGTTAATGGGGTAACATATAAAGCGCAGACGGATGTCCGGTGGAAGTTGTGGCTTCGTCCCGCTGACGCTTCTCCCTGTCTAGCCCGGAGCAAGCCAGGACTTTCTCAATCTCCTCCTTCCTTCCCCTCCAGGTTCCTGATTGTCCTGGGCTGTTTGATTCTGGCCGTCCTGACCACATTCAAGGAGTACGAGACCGTTTCGGGAGACTGGCTTCTGCTGCTGGTGAGATGGGGCGCCCATTGTGGTGCTGAGTTTCTGGGGCCAACGCATCTGGGTGGACTTCCATGGCGATGGCCAGGAGGCTGCCCTTGCGTACGATTCTGCCCCGCTGGTTTTGGCTTCCTGGAGTCTCTGGGCAAGTCCAGGCCCAAGAGAAAGCCATGCCTGGATCAGCTGGTGAGGTCTGGCAGGGGCACAGGGAGTGCCATTTGTTATTCCAGATTAGAGATAAGGGGCGTAAACAAGGTCAGAGCAAAACCCAGCACACACGAGTTATATTAGAACATAGGGCTTCCCAATCCTCGGGAAGTTCCATTCTAAACCCCGCCTCTGCTTTTTCTCCCTCGCATCCTGCTCCCTAAGCCCTGAGGATCTCTTACTCCCTTCAATATAAAATCCCATTTCTGCATTACAGGTCCTTCCCCGCGGGGCCTCTGCTTGCTTTCCATCTCCCTTCTCCACCCTGGAGAGTGAGGTTAGCATCCTTGGGCAAGTTACCTAAGGCCCTCCATTTCCTCCCATCCTTGCCTAAAATGTGTGAAAATGGAAGGTGAGGAGCCAATGCTGACGGGCTGGGTGCAGCCTCAGCCCCAGGCCAGGAGGCTCCCAGGATGGGCTGGTTCTTTCTGCAGCCCCTGACAGCCCTGGTCACTGGTCCTTTGAAGGACCACACCCTTGCTGGATTAGCAGTCAGCTGCCTCTTCAGGGTGAGGCCCCGCCCTCCACACAGGGACAGGCTGCGATCCCCTCAATTAAGGGTCATGAAATAGCAGAACCTTTAACTCCCACTGAGCATGCCCTCCTGGGCGCCAGAATCAGCAGATTGCTTCCAAGGGCAGATGTTTACAGTCTGCGTGTCCGGAGCTGAGATCTGAGAGGTGAGTCCTGGGAAGCCATCCAGTTCCAGGAACTAGCGGCAACTCCCCAAGGATCCAAGGAGGGCACCAAACAGAGGGGCCCCAGGTGTCTGTGTCTGATCAGCAAGGGAGGCGCGGGCGGGAAGGAGGAGACCCAGTGTCTTACGTGGTGGACTCAGCTTGATTACAGAGCCTGGGATTCCTTCTCTGCCACTGGATAGCCTCAAGAAATTTATTTAACCATTCCTTGCCTTGGTTGCTCCAAACACAGAATGAGAATAATATTACAAAACAGGTGGTGGCTGGCCCAGGAGCTGCCCTCAGTAACCCGCTGGCTACAACTAGCCATGCCAGGGGCCGGGCACTGGCCGGGATCAATAGATGGGTTCCTTGATATCTCTCTTTTCACCCTAACTGCACTTCTTAGGGGCTTTTAGTACATTAAAGGGAATTTTGTAAAAATGATCCCTTGGAACAGACACGTGGGAAAAAGAACAAGTAATCACTTTGCAAGGCTTCGTGTTAGGGATGGTTAGCACATCAGAAGGAAGACGGGAGCTGTCCAAAACTGGATGGAGGTGATCAACCTGTTCTTCTGCCCGCTCCACCACGAAAGAAGCAACAACAGAAACCCAGTTCTGCGGAACTTCAGAACAGCAATCGCTAGTTCCGGACAACTGGATCCCCGTTGATCAGCGTCTCTCCATATGTTCTTCAACGCAGGAAACATTTGCTATTTTCATCTTTGGAGCCGAGTTTGCTTTGCGGATCTGGGCTGCCGGATGTTGCTGCCGATACAAAGGCTGGCGGGGACGGCTGAAGTTTGCCAGGAAGCCCCTGTGCATGCTGGGTAAGCCCTGGCCCCAGTCGAGGGTGCCCTATGCCCTTTTTTTGGCGCCTTATTTCTCTGAGGAAGTTTTAAGCAAACAGTGCTCTGCTGGGAAGTCATGTGGCATCGTGGAGGCCAGCCCAGCCTCTGACTTGGCTTGATGAGGAGGAGCTGCTCCAATCTTGCAGGTGCTGAGTTCCTCCTTCCGCGCCTGTTCCTCGTCATGACCCCACAGGGCTGCTATTCTTAAAGCGGGTCAGGGGGGCGTGCCTCTTGGCATTTGGGTTGTGAAGGAGCCAGCTTGCTGCAGGATGTTGAGCATCCTTGGTCCCTAGACCAGTAGCCCCCCAGTCATTGTGACACCCAGAATTGCTTGTACCTTTCCAGACTAGCTATGGTTGGTGGCGGGGGGCGGGGGGGGGGGAAGGTGGGGAGGTGTGACACTGTTACTGGTTGGGAATTACTTCTATAGGACCATGTTATGCCCATTTTACAGAGGTGGAAACTGAGGCTCACGGAGCTGAGACATTTTCCAGTCACACAGGTAGTAAGCAGCAGATTCCATCCTAACACCCCGATCTGGACAAATCTGGCACCTGTGCCCCCCCCCCCAACCTTGTTGCTGTGTCCTGGCCCAAACGTTGCTCTGAGGAGGTGTCCCTGACACCCCTGCATCCAGGTGCAGGCATTTTCAGAGCAGAAAAGGCATACCCTCTCACTTAGGCCTATTGGTGCAGCGTGGACCCATGTGTTGCCAACCGAAGATCCTGCTAAAATCCTACAGTGACAGGACAAAATCTGCTGCAGTCATGGGTCGGAGTCTGGGAGCTTCGAATTCCTAGGGATGGTTAAAGTTACAGGATCGTAGAATGTCAGGGCTGGGGGGCTGGAAGGGGCTTTTGGTCCAACACGCCCTCCTGTCGGATGCTCCAGTCTCCTTTGCAGCAGCCTCCCAGTGGTCGCCCAGACTGCTCGCATACCTCCAGTCACGGGGCGCTCACCATCTCCCGAGGTGTTTATTCCATCTTAACTCCTCTGACTCTCTTCAGATAGTTGAGTTCAGCCATTCTATTCGTCCTCTCCACCCCAGCACAATCTCCTTTTATCAGGAAAGACGTGCTTGTTAGCGCCAACTGCACCTTGCATCACACGTTCTCAGCATCACAGTCCTCTCCTCTCAGCTTGCTACAACTATTCTTCACTGCCCTTTTGAAGGTGACCCCTGGGACTGAACACAGCCCTTTGGGTATGGATGGCCAGCCCAGGGAAGAACCAGACCATCCTGTGTCCTAGGTACCAGACTTCTCTCCACGCCACCTGGCGGGGCACTGCCTTGTCTGCAGCACCCTCACTTCTGTACCACCCTCACTGTCAGCTGAAACCTCTCTTCCTCCTTCCTGTCTGTTGCTGAGCTTGGCCACCTGAAGTTCTTGTTTATTGCTCAGAATTCGGAATGCAAGTCGGGTGTGTGTGGGGGCGTGTGTGGGTGCACACAGTTTTGGAGGACTTTTTCATACTGATTGTTTTTCTTCTCTCTTCCTTTGTCCTCCTTCCCTGTCTACCCCTGTCTTAGTCCGTTCGGGCTGCAATACAGAAACCCACAGATGGGGTGGCTTCTAAGCAACATTTATTTCTCACAGTTCTGGAGGCTGGAAGTCCAAGATTGGGCTGCCAGCCTGGCCAGGTTGTGATCAAGGCCCTCTTTCAGGTCACAACCTACCGACTTCTTGGACTTCTCGCTGGATGGGTGGAAGGGTTGAGGGAGCTCTCTGGAGTTTCTTTTATAAAGGCACTAATCCCATTCATGGGGGCTCCACCCTCACGACCTAATCACCTCCCATCACATTGGGGTTAGGAACTCAACACGTGAATTTTGAGAGGACAAACATTCAGTGCATAGCAACCCTCCACTTTCCTTCCCTTTGTGGGGGATCAGCACTGGCCACCCCAAAATGTGTCTCTTTGGCATGAGGATTGTTTGGGGCTGGTTACTTCTAAAAACTGCAGACAAGGGAGAACTCTGGAAACCAAGCAGAAGTTACCCTTTGTAAGAGTCATTTACACTTGTAAGGGAAATCTCCATCTGTAAAGGTGTCTCCCTCTCTGTACCAGGAAGAATTGGGGATGACTTTATTTCTAGAAACTCTTATCAATGCAGAAGGCAAGGACTTAAATCTGCATAATAACCTTACTCTTGTTTACTGTACTTTTCTGGAAATCTCCCATAACTGACTCCCCCCACCCCCAACATCCTCCTTTGTCCTTAGCTGAAGATGGTTGGCGAGTTGTTCAGCTTGCCTGAGCCTCTCCCATGTATACATGTTATAAAGCTTTGTTTGATTTTCTCCTGTTCTTCTGTCTCATGTCAATTTAATTCATAGCCCGGCCAGAAGGACCCAGAGGGTGGAGGAATTCTCTTCCTCCCCACATCTTCCTCTCCTTGTCTTCCTCTCAAGGCTCTTGCACGGGTGCGGGTGTTAAGCTGACTTCTTTTTCTTCTTTGGAGCCATCTATCCAGTGCTGACCAGAAGTCGAGTGTGTGTGTGTGTGTGTGTGTGTGTGTGTGTGAGCTGGGGTGGGGGAGGTGACTTGGTGGTTGACAGTGCCCAAATTCAGAGATTCCTGCCCAGTTCGAGAACATCCCAGCTAATGGAACCTGGACCGCTCCAGCACGGGAGCATTCCCCACGGAGCAGTCGCCCCTGTTCCAAGACAGGCTGATGTAACAGAGAGCTGCAGAGCATGCTCCCCTGCCCACCTGCCCCGGAGACATGAGGCCAGCCTCAGCACCACGCCATCCCAGCTGGCTCCTTTTCTGGTGTTGCTGCATTTCTGCTCTGCTCATCTCCACTTCTCCCATAACATAGCCCTTGTGGGAAATGCCACCTTTCTCCGTGTGTTTGACCAGAGTATGGTTATCGTATCCATGATCATCATGACCTTCATGCTCCGGGCAGACTCAGACGTCGCCATTTCGGGTGGGAATGGGTCTATCCAGGCCGGAATCCATCATCCTCTCTGACATCATAGACTTGAGCCATGTTTACCAGGCATCTCGGTTTGGTTTTGTTTCCTTTTCCACAAACATTATAAGTGGATAGTTTCACACAGATAAACTGAGAAGCCTGGCCAAGGATACAGACACTAGTATCCAGATGTTTGACCCCTAGTTTTTTCCAAGCTTAGACACATCTGGAGGACTCTGATATGGTACAAAGGGTGCCAGCTTTTTTGGCAAATGTACCTGGGTGTGAATTGAGAAACCTATTCCAAGCTGATAGACCCGCACATGCAAAGGTACGGAGGTGTGAGAGAGCACTGTGTGCTCAAAACCACACATGCTTCTGGAAGGTTCCCCAGGGCCAAGTCACAGAGGGTTTTCAGGAGCTTGAACTTTGCCCAGCAGAGAAACATTCCTTGGAACTCTGATGCTCTTGCCAAAAACAGTTCCATGGTTGAAATCTTTTGAGGAAGGCTGTACTTCATTTGTATAATTGAGAGTCACAGTCCGTATTAGTATATTAAAGGCTCTGAGAAGTCCTGCAGTCGCAAACCTGTTTAATTGAATTTCTCCCTAATTGACTTGACTGTGAAGTCCTTTTCACTTGCTAACCCTCTGTAGTACAGTGGGGAGACCATTGATGGGGGGCTTGGGGCCACGGAAGGGAATAAGGAAGAGACCAGGGCACATTCTCTTCCATGCTCGGCTGTTTGACTTCAGGAGCCAGCCTGGCCCCTTCAGGAGCACCTCATCCCCTTGACCTCTCTGCTTTCAGCTGCAGCTCTGGTAGACATTTCTCTGTCACCTCCCGACACCAGCATCCCACTTCATGGGTGGGGCTCATGTTTTTCCACAGTCTACCCCAGGGCCTTTGCTGAAGCTAAGGGAGGTCACCAGACAGTGCAGCTCAGAAGCGTGGGGGCATTAACAACCCCAGGAGCGACCCTCAACCAGCAGGGGACAGGAGCCGATGGACAGATGCCCCAGCTCCCATCTTTCAGAGGGACGATCTTGGGAGGTTCTGCCTGCAGCTCAGAGGCTCCAGCGCCGACCTTGATAACACCCCTTATGTCAACTTTTTCTCCTTTCCTGTCTCCCTCTCCCCTCACTTCTGCTGCCTGGCATCATCTCTCAAAAAGGTACTCACAGCCGAGTCCGGGTCTCAAGTGCTGCTTTTGGGGGAAAACCCACAGTAAAACTGTCTGCGCTTCAGGCTTCAGCTCCACAACTGGGGCAGCCTTGGTCCCCTCTCTGCCAGGGAGTGACCCTCAAGTGCCATGCTGGGGAGTTGCTTCCCTGGGATTTAGAAAGAGCGTCGGAGTCCAACAGGCCTGCCTCCGATCCCAACTCAACTGCATCCGGCCGCGTAGCCTCCTTGGGGAGGCACTCGTGTTCAGAGCTTCTGCTTCCTCATCTGTCACAGAGAAGGATCCTACTTCCTGCATGCAATTATATCAGGATTTATCACAACAGCTGTGGCACATGCTTGTCTGCCAGCAGACAGTGCCCGTGATGGCTCCCTTGCCTTCGGCTGATCTGCTCTGCCCTCTCCCCTGCCCCCTCTCTGCCCTCTTCCGCAGACATCTTCGTGCTGATTGCTTCGGTGCCGGTGGTTGCCGTGGGAAACCAGGGCAATGTCCTGGCCACGTCACTGCGAAGCCTGCGCTTCCTGCAGATCCTGCGCATGCTGCGGATGGACCGGAGGGGCGGCACCTGGAAGCTCCTGGGCTCGGCCATCTGTGCCCACAGCAAAGTAAGTGCCACGAGAAGCCACGAGACCACGTGGGCTTCTCACCCACCTGTGCCCTCCCATGGCATCTCCTCCCTTACAGTGTCTCCAGAAGGTGGTCATTCTGCCACCACCCATGAGGAGGAGGAGGAGCAGGAGGAGGACAAGGGCATAAGCAGGTGTGGAGCAGTGAGCTAGTCTCAGCTCCGCCATATGTAGACGGCTTCGGCCAAGTCACTCAACCCTTTTTGACCTTCAGTTTCCTCATTTCTAAAATAAGGCTAATAGCGCCTTTGCCTCTGGATTGTTGAGAGGATGAAATAAGCTGATGCAAGGCAGCATGGGAGGGGAGGGGAAGATTCGGGAGTCCCACAGACTGGTTTGAATCCAAACTCTACTGGTGTGACTTTGGGGATTTTCTGTAACCTCTCTGGGTCTTGGTTCCTGCATTTATAACATGGGAATGATAATGCACTCACCTCATAGGGTGAAAAGTGCTTAGAACACACCCAGCTCGTAGAAATCATTCTCCTGCTGTTGTTATTATGTAGCAGGAAGCACAGTGCTAGAACTTAGTGTTGGACAGACCGGAGCTCACCCCAGGAGTCAGGCTGTATTATTATCCTGTTTCACTGATAAAGAAGCAGATAGGGAAAGAGGAAGTAACCTGTCGAAGGTCACAAAGGTCACGCGGTGGGACATAAACCCAGGCGGTGCAGCGCAGAGCCCACCTTCAGTGTTTGCTGCCGTCCTGGTGGTGCCCCCCGTCGCCAAGGGAGATCAGAAGCTAGCAGAGGTGGGACTCGGTCCGACAGCTCCTGGAGTCCCACATGGTTGAGCAGGCGCGGAAACCCAGGCGGGTGGAGACCAGTGTGTCTGGAGCTGCAGTGCTCCCTGTGTTTCTTTCCTGGTTAGCTCAAACCTTTGCTACCACTTTGTTTGAACATCCCTGCCTTAGCTGGACCCTGGAGAAATGAGGGAAGACCTCTGTGTCTCAACTCAGACAGGAAAAAATCCCTCAGAGGCCAGTGTAGGAGAAGTCAGAGCAGAGGACCCCTGGGGCAGCTTTTCTTCAGGGGATAAAGTCAAGGCTGCCTTTGTCACCACGACAGTGTCTTCTTGTGCCAAGCTCGGTGGGTACAATGGATACTGTTGGTGCCCTGCCCAGCCGCCCTTTCCCAGGAGGATGTGCCTGCCCATCCCTCAGCTGCTGTGAGAATGGGCTGCTAATGTTCCCAGCTGTCCCGTTCTCTGGAGAAGTAAAGGAGAGCTGCTTTGCCCAGGAGGTTATATTGTCCTTTCCCTCCTCCCCTCACATCAGGGGAGCCCACGGCCAGTGACTAACTGACACAGGGTACCTTTCTTCACGTTGGGGCCAGCTCTGTGGAGCACTTCACACTCCAGAGCTCCCCATGGGTTGGGACAGAAAGAGGTGCAGCCGAGACCACATCCTTGCTTAGCTCCTTCTCCTGCCCAGTCTGGCTCCCCTCATTCACTCTCTCCTGAGACCATCCCCCCCCCCCCCCCCCCCAGTAATCACATACAGGTAAGTCACATGCACCCGCATTCCCGCCTCTGGCTCTGCTTCTGGGGAACTGCACCTAAGACAGTGAGCCAGGGGCAAGTTGACCTTGACCTTGGGGAGCTCAATTTTCCTTAGAAGCGCTCACATCACCAGGCCACCTCCGACTGGACAACCCCAGCACAGCTGCTGCGTTCCTGCATCCCAGGGACACACCCACATACATTGCGGGGTGGATTCCTCTGAGACGGTGTCTCATAGTAGAATGAATATGAGCTTAGGAGTCAGACGGCAGCTCTGCCACGTTCCAGCCTGAAGACTTTAAAAGAAGCTGCTGTATCTTTACAAGCTTCCTCAATGGTTAAAATGTTAATCCTTCTGGCTGCTCACAGGAGAAAAGATACATTGAAGCCTGGTAAATACTAGGCGCTCATGAATGGCAGCGTTTATAATTCCAAATATGCTCTTCTACACAAACAGTACAAGTAAATATGTAATTAAAATGAAATACAAATTTAAACGCCTTAGAATGCAGGGTCTTCCCATACATGTTTATTCCCTGTCTGTGCTCCTGTGGCCACAGCCTTGGTGAGGTCAGAGCATCCTCTTGAGACTTCTTTCTTCTGCCCGCCCTTCTATTTTATCTTTTCATCAGAGGATGTGTTAACAACACCTAACCTAAATCCGGGCGAAAAATGGTTGGTTTGGGTCCTGGTCCTGTGTTCCTTCAGATTAGAATAGACAACAACTGGATGTTTGTCATGGAATTCCTGGGAAGAGATGGGTCCATGCCACCCCACAGCTAGGCCAGAGGGACAGAACTTCAAGACAACGTCACATCTCTGTGGTGGGAGAGTGAAGGTGGGAAAAGAGGCTGCTTGTCCAGCTCTGTGTCCCATCTTACCCCAACAGTCCCCACTAGACGGGCTCTTAGCCTTTCCCTGTTCCTAAGCTGCAGAGCCGCTGCTGGGCTGGCCCTCGCTGCGGGGGCAGGCAGTGTGTGTAGGAGTTAGCACTTGCCTGGGTGTGAGTCCACCTTCCCCATTTATCAGTTCCTTCTCTGATCCTGGTGAATAGACACTTATCAATTCATTTCTTCATTCATTCATTCAAAAAACAGGTACTCTGGGCCAAGTTCCACACGTGGCTCCCCTGGGAGTCAGAGATGCAGAGCACAAGCCCATGTTACACAGGGTTAGACTTTTAAACTTAGGATAGGCCAGGCTCTGCTTCCAGAACAAAGAAGCTCTGGGATCTCTGAGACCTACTATAAAACCAATGACCATCTTCTCGCTCACACGGTGTCTGGTGTGGGCTGGGTGGCCCTCGTGTGTCTTGAAAATGAGGCTTGAGTCACCGAGGCAAGGGAAGAGGGGCGTGTGGCATCCTGCAGACTAGATTTGAGGAGCAGGCAGCAAGTTTCTCCCATCCGTCCCGCACACTGGCTAGACCCCAGGCCCTCAGCCTCAGTCTGAATGCTGGGGTCCTCGGGCACATGCAGGAGCCCGTGGATATCCGGGGATACCCACAGGCTCTGCCACAGAGCTGCTGGCAAAAGTCGTGTAAAGTCAGAATTACCTTGGATAGCCTCTTAAATGACTGCAAAGCACAGAACTGGGGCACATCTTCATTCCTCATCAGTGACCATTATACCACCCCTTGATGGCCCAACACAGCCAGTCTTTCTGTGTACACGTGAACAGACAGCTGTTTCCTTGATTAAGCACCAGACGAAACTTCGGACTCATATTTGGGGGCCAGAGGGTGGGAAAAAACATAGGAACGCTAAAACCACACCCAACAAGGCAAGAGGATCCTGCTCCCATAGCTGCTGGGGAGGGACGATCCGGTTCACCTTTCCCTTCTTGAGCCCCGAGCTGGGCAGACCCTCGCCGAGGGAATGGCTGGCTGCATTGCTTGCACCGTCTCAGCTAACCTCTCTCTCTGATGTGGAGTGAGCTCACAGAGTGCTCTGTGCATATGATGCTGTGCGGGAGCCAGACCTGTATGCAACTGAGCATAATGAAGTGTGAGAGATTATAGAAGGCTTTTTAGAAAATAGAGATGGACTCCATCTCTGGTTGAGCGAACAAATGTTTGGAAAACTTTCATAACGGAGGTGATGTGAGTCTGAAGATGACTCGAGGCTCTTTGGTTGGTCCCGTGGGGAAAGACCGTTCAGGCAGTGAGAGCAATGTGGGCAACGGCACGGAGGGAGGCAGGCAGCCACCCTGTCAGCAAGATTCTGTAGACCCAGAAGGAAGGCCAGCTGACTGGCCGCAGACGGCTGGATAGATGAAGTGTATCGATAGGAACAACTCTGGATGACTCAGCAGGAATGACTGACCTAATCTCCAGGCTGCGTTCGCCAGTAACCTTGACTTTCATCTCGCCCAGCCTACCTCGCTAAACCTTGAAACTGGAACAGAGTGAGAGAAATAGAGGGACCCTCAGGGATTGTCTCCGTCAGGGGGTTTCATTTGCCCATCTTCGCTGTATCTTTACACCATCCTTACTGGTCCTCAACATTTTTCTTTAAATCGGCTTACTCTTGTGTACTTACTCATATGTCCTGATCTATCAGGTGATAATATCCTTGAAGTGATAGGTTGTATGTTATTTATAAATAGGGTTTTTAATATGGTTTAAATCGAGACGTGACTAACATAAAAACTGCACTCCACCGGTAGTACACATGGCACTTTCTAGAACTCTGTGGTCCATTTCCTTCATTTTAAAAATGAGGAGGAGGGGCAAGTTGCCTAGGGTCACACAGTCAATTGGTGGTGAGGCTGGGTCCTGGCCACAGCTCTGTCTGCTGTGCCGCGCCAGCTCCCCCTTGCTGTCGGTTTCCCAGTAGAACCAAGCTTTGTCCTTGCTCTGCCCAGTCCTGCACAGATTCAAGCCTCCTGAGTCCCGAGCATTGTCCCAGGGGTAGTGGCCGGTTCCTCCTGCTTTCTCGCCTTTCTGTGAAGCCTCTTGGGCTGTGATATCGAGGTGACCCAAAGGCAGAAATCTTCCTCTCCTCCTAGAACCATACGCTAATGACCATATTACTTATCCCATTTACAGTGAAGGAGGTGAGGATCAGAGAAGGTAAGTGACGAATCCACAGTCACAGAGCTGGCAAACCTGGACTCCAGCTCCAGTAGGTCTGCCTCCAGCATCCACCCAGTGACCTCCCCATGCCCACTCCCCTTATCCACTGCTCACTCCCCAGGAGCTCATCACCGCCTGGTACATCGGGTTCCTGACGCTCATCCTTTCTTCATTCCTTGTCTACCTGGTTGAGAAAGATGTACCGGATGCACAAGGAGGAGAGGTCAAAGAGGAGTTTGAGACCTATGCAGACGCCCTGTGGTGGGGCCTGGTGAGTCACCGCCTTGAAGGCCCCCCCACTGGGGATTGACTCTTAGCAATGGGGAGAGGTGGAGGGCGTGGCGTGGGCATGCTCTGCAGGGCAGCCACATTCTGCAGTCCCTGGTGAGAGCTCGGCCTCCTGCATTTCTGAACCTGCCCCTGCGAGGCCCCCGCACGGTGTGCTCTTGGAACAGGCTTTGCCGTACCATTTATAAGAAGTCAGGGCTCTGAACAGTCTGTTCCCATGGCCACTCAGGGACCTTACTTCATTGGCTGTAGGCTGTTATCAGCCAAGCCATGCATGTACAAACAGACACCGTGGCCGATGCACACACACGCACACAGACCTTCAAACCCACCTAGAGATGCACAGCCCGCCACCCACAGGGACATGTGATACTAATGCTGACATGGATGGAAGGCTTGCCTTGCTCCAGAGCATTGCTCTAAGCACTTTACATTTATTAACATGTTTTAAGCTCAAACAACTCCTGTTATCAGCCCCTTTTTAAAAATGGGGAAACTGAGGCATCACGAGGTTAGGTAACTAATTTATGGAAGATCTCTGAGCCAGTTAGTGGTTGACCTGGGCTTCAAACTCAGGCAGCTGGGCTCCAGAGGCCACACTCTTAACTGCTCTGTATCCTGCCTTCGTGTCCATAAGTACGTGTGCACGGATAACCTACACATGTAAATGCACACGGCAATATCCACACACACCAGAACAGACAGGTGCACAGACATTAGACAAGCACACGTATGCACCCAATACACATAAACACGCTCACAAGCACACATATATTCGGAAACATGGCTATACACAAAATCACACATACGCAAATATATACACGAATGTATGTGCACATACACACGTTTGCAGCTGTTGAAGTATTAATGACCGACTGACTAGAGGTAGGAGGTCCTTAACTTAGAAACAGCTATGGCCTCACAGCTCCCGTATAAGTTACTTAGTGCTTGGTACCTTTTCTCACTTGGGAAAAGCATTCCCAAGTAGTACAAAGGCTTATGGGGAAGCTCAGTGGACAGTCACTGATTTCCCCTCCCTGGGAAGCCCCACGTCTGAACTCTGCTCTCTGCAGATCACACTGGCCACCATTGGCTACGGAGACAAGACGCCCAAAACGTGGGAAGGCCGTCTGATTGCAGCTACCTTTTCCTTAATTGGCGTCTCCTTTTTTGCTCTTCCAGCGGTAAGTACCTTCGATGTTCTCCCTAGGGTGACAAGCAGGACCCCTCACTGCCTGGCCCAGCTGAACTTTCCAGCCTCCTCTTCCATCGTTTGTACCCTGAATTCCAGCCCTACCAACTCAACAGCGCCCCCTTACCTTAGGTTTCCTGCCGCTCTGCCATAGGCTGCACTGCTCCGTTTGCCAGCTGCTTCTCCAAAACCCAGTTTCAATGCTGCCTCCTTTAGGCTGAGTCACCCGCTCCCTCCTCTGTGCGGAGCTCTGTGAAGGCATTTCTGACCCTGTGCTGGGATAGCACGTTTCGGTGTCTGCCTCCCCCAGGGGACTGTGAGTTCCCTGGGGGCTGAGATTAGGTCTTTCACCCATGCATTCCGGGCTCCTTGCATATGGCAGGTCCTTTGTATTGGCAAGCTCCCTTCCCTCACCCTATCATTTACTGTTGTGCATAAAAAAAATGCATTTCCCTCAAGAGTAAGTCTTGACCCACGATAGACTAACTTCCCAAAGCCCAGTGCCGTGAGTGTAATAATGACAATAATAATAAATAGCACTGGTTGAACTTACTGTGCACTGGAATCATGCCAAATGCTTTACCTCCATCACTTCATTTAATCTTCATGACAACATTATGAGTTTGGAGCTGTATTTATCTCCATTTTCCGGATGAGAAAGCTGAGGCTTACTTGGGTTAGTAAAGTTTCCACAGCACAAGGCTACTGGGTGGTGGCACCAGGGCCCCCAGGGCTGCTGGCTCTTAATCACCAAGTTTGGAGAGAGAGAACCTTCTTAAATGACAACCCCTCCTTCACGCCTTCATCTCCCATCCATATGTTGGCCATCTTCTCTCTCCGTTGCAGCCCTACCTTGTCTGCTTTTTTCTAAGCTCTTTGACCTTGGGCTTATGACCTTTCTGCATCTCAGTTTCCTGCTCCGTAAAGCGGGTGAGGGGCTGTGGGGCTGCTGCACAGTCTCTGAGTCCTCTTTCAACTTGAAAAGTGTGTGCTTCTCCCCATTCAATCCACGTGGGAGTCTGACCTGGAAATCAAAGCAGATCACAATTCTGGGAAATTCCAGCCACAGTAAAAGTCTCAAGTGACAATTCAAACAGCTGAAATATTTCTAAAATTCTATTAACATTTACTGGCCATTTGTTCTGTGCCGCACGCCTTACTAGGCAGGTCCTATACATTATCTGATTCTTTTTCCTAACAAGATTGTGAGGTAGGTGCTGTTATCCCACTTCCCTGGGGAGGGAACTGAGATGCAGCAGCTGCGGGGCTTGCCCAGGGTCTCATGGCTGGAAGCGGCAGAGTCAGGCACTGAACCCAGGCCCTTCTGACTCCAGGGCTCCATGTAACGCAGCTCCCACCCCCTGCAAGAGAAGGGAGGGGCTGTTCCCCTTCTCTCCTCCGCTTGGTGTTGTCGCTGCGGAGCCCCGGGAGTGGGGGTGTGGCTCCGGGACAGTCCAGGTGGGGCTGACTTTGCTGCGGCTTCTCCCTCCAGGGCATCCTGGGGTCCGGGCTGGCACTCAAGGTGCAGGAGCAGCACCGTCAGAAGCACTTCGAGAAAAGAAGGAAGCCGGCTGCTGAGCTCATTCAGGTCTGTCTGCCCAGAGGTGAACTGGAACGGGCCGGGATCCCCATGTGCCTGTGTCTGTCTATGTGTGTGTCTATGTGTGCTTGCACCAGAGTGGGAATGCCCGTGAACTGCGACAGGACCCAGCACCATGCTTGTTTGTGATGGCTGTGGGTGTTTCTGTGGTTATCCACATGACCTGTCTCTGTGTGTACTGAAAGTCCTGCCACTCTCCCATCCAAGTTCTAAGCCAATCAAGAGACACACACAGGACTCAACAGGGATAGACAAATAGACAGAGATCAACCCATCAGCTCTTTTACTAATAATGTTGGAGTGGAGAATTTGGTTTGGACCTGGGTCTATACTAGGCTTCTCCTTCTCCTTCCCACCCCAGTCTTGACCTAGGAACCCACAAGGAAGAGTCAGTCTGGGGTCCTGGTACTTAGCCAATGAGCTGCAAGGCGATGTGGCCCCTCACATCTGCCAAGGACAGAGAGCTCGTAAGCCAAGAAAGGGAGAGGTGTCTTATGTGTGCAGAATATTGAACAGCTCTCCATTTGTTCTGCCCCAGTAGACAATCATGCACCAAGGGATGTTGGTCTCCTGCCAGCTCTCCGTCTCCATCGCTGTCCCCACCATGGGCTGAGGGACAACAATGAGAGGTGGGGAGAAAGGCAGAAGTGTTCCCTCTTTTACTTCAGGGGGAGTTCCTGCTTCATGGTTTTATGGGCTGTTTGGAGCACAGAGAATGGGAAGGTAGAGTGTGCGGGCTGCAGCTGTATGGGGCTGGATGTCTGCCTGACCACACGCTCGTAAACTTGTGTCCAACTGGACTGAGTGTCTCTGTGGGTCTGTGGGTCGGATACAGGATGGTACATGATGTTATCCTACATATTATAGTTTCTAGGCCAGTCCCAATCTCTAAGCATCTTCTCCATTATCCCTTAAACCCCAAACCATCACAATATCCCAGAAGTTCTAGTATATCAGGATCCAAGCCTCTCTCCTGGCTGTCTCTTGCACCCAGAAGTGGCACAAAAGACTGTATGTCTTCCTATATTTGAGAAGTCTCAAGGAACCTTGTGTCAAGAGAAGTCCCTGCTCCTATCAGAGATTATATACCCAGCCCCCCAAACCCCCCACTGCAGTTCACCTCTCCACAGCCCCACCCCCCACCACACCAATTATAGCTCCAAGATGATGGGGTCAAGGAAGGGTTACTTCCCAAAGGAGCTACAAAAAGCCAAGAATCCCAGCTACTCTGGGTATCACCTCAGTGCACAATTAACCAATGTTCTAATATTGGGGCTTCTGTGTGAAAGTTTAGGGCGACACCCCGTCATCCCTGCCCCTCCTTTCTCATCCTCAGGCTGCCTGGAGGTATTATGCTACCAACCCCAACAGGATTGATCTCGTGGCGACATGGAGATTCTACGAATCAGTCGTCTCTTTTCCGTTCTTCAGGCAAGTGGCAACCCATCTAAACGCTCAGAGCGTGACTGACCTTCCCTCCCGTGGGTCTGGATTTGTGCCTGTGGCCTTCATGGTTTCCTGGAAGATGTCCTCAGCACAGTGGATCCCAGTCTGCGCCATATGTTAGAGTGACCTGGAAGCTTAAAAAATTCCAATGCCCAGGCTACACCCAACCTAATTAAATCGGAGTCCCCAGGGGTGGGCCCAGGCATCAGCATTTTTTTAAGGCTCCCAGATGACCCCAGTGTGCTGCCAGGGGTTCCAGCGGGACAATGTGGAGTGGCTGATAAGGGAAGGTCCCATCATTGTTTGGGCAGGATCAGTGGCTGATGAGGTGGGGAGCCATTGCAGTGGGCCACTCTAGCAATCCTAGAGGCCCTGCCACCTGGGCATGGCCTGCACCCACAGACCACCCTGGACGCTGGGAAAGGACAGGTGGAAGAAGCAGCAGGAAGAGTCCTCTGGCGCCCCAGAGATGTTGATTTGTGTTCTCAGAGGTGGGAGTTTCCATTAAAGGTCTCAGGAAAAAAAGAGAAACCTCTTCTTGTGGCCAGCACCTATAAAAGGGAGAGGGGAATTAATATTTATTGGATATCCAACATGTTCCAGGGATCCAAGTTCATATTTCATGTAATCCTGCACCCTATGAAATAAGTCAGATGTTCTCAAATGTTAAGGTGTGTTAAAATCAGTGGGCGGTTGTGTCCCCTCCTCACACCTGGAACTGGGACCTCTCTGAAGTGTGTTTCTGCCACGCATCTTTGGTTTCATAAACTGTAGTGTGACCCGGTACTAGATGGTTGGCTCCCTCCATCCCCATATCCCCATATCACCCTCCCACACACTCATTATAGGACCTGCCACCAGTGTCTGAACTCAGCCTCAACTCTCCCTTCTTCCCATCACCAGACTGTGGTAAAGATTCAAGGAAATTCACAAGATCTGGGTTCTGCTGACTCATTTCCCTGCATTAAACCTTCTGATGGATGACTATGACAAAGGAAATAAAATCCAAAACCTGACCATGACCAACAAGGCCCCCAAACCTCAGGCCCCTGTTCACCTCTCACATGTTGCCATCTCTCGTGCTGTCACTCTCAAATGGTTCTAGTGGCATCTGCCATTTCCTGTTTGGGGAATTCAGTCACCAAATTTTTTTTTTCGTATGTGGGATGCCACCACAGCATGGTTTGATGAGCGGTGTATAGGTCCACGCCCAGGATCTGAACCCACGAACCCTGGGCCGCCAAAGTAGAGCATGTGAACTTAACCACTATGCCACCAGGCCAGCCCCTGTCACCAAAATTTTAAGCCCCTTGTATATGTTAAGTGCTGGACCAGACTGGAGAATGTCACAGGTGACTTGTGAAGGAACCTAACCTTAATCCTGAAGGTGAAGGGAAACTATTTGAGGCAGAGAATGACGTGATCAGATCTCTGTCTCAGGAAGATGACAGAAACGAATGTGGAGCTTGGATTGGACAGGCTCAAGATTCTAGGCAAGGAGATCAGCTAACAAATGATTGCAGGATTCAGGGTAAGAGGATATGAGGGCCTAGATCAAGGTAGAAACAGTAAGAAGGGAGAGGAGAGAGAGGACTTGGAACGGAATAAGCCAGGGGAAAACCTCAGGGAGCGATGACTTGTGGAAGAGTTAAGGAGACAGAAGAAGCAAGGCTTCCATAAGTGAATGATAGAGTTTGGGTTTGTTGCTGTGATGCTGAAAGCTGTGCCACCAGTATTTCAAATACCAGCAGGGTCACCCGTGGCAGACAGGTTTCAGTGGAGCTTCCAGTCTAGACAGACTAGGAAGAAGGACCTGGCCACTCACTTCCAAAAAAACTGGCCATGAAAACCATGTGAATATCAGCGGAGCATTGTCTGATACAGTGCTGGAAGGTGAGAGAATGGCGCAAAAGACCGGGCAGCATTCTGCTCTGATGTCCACAGGGTCGCTAGGAGTCGGAATCGACTCAACAGCAATGACAACAGAAAGTTTGGATTTACTGACTGTCTTCTTACTTGTAATTAGCTGTGCTTCCTCAGAAGATGAACCATGTGATTCCTTTTGATTCTAAAATTCTATTATTGCTATAATCATTTCAGGTCCGGGATAGCATCAGCCTTCTTTTAGATAGCAAAAGTCTGCTTAGAATGGGCAAGTGGTACCCCTTAAGAGAACAGAGTGACCTTGAACTCAAAAACAAGAACATGCGCAACCACGTTGAACACAGAACCAAGACGATTTCCATTTGCTGTGCATCCCAAGGTCTTGGCAATAGGCCCATTCTTTTGGGTTGATGTATTATAAAAAGGCATTGTCCTAGCTGTCAGAGACTTGGATGGATACATTGTGCCGCAGACAGCCGCTGTGACATGGGAATGGCTTCTAAACCCAGAGAGAACATTTCTTTCTTTCTTTTTTTCAAGGACAAAAGTTTAAAGTCACTAGAGAATTCACTTAGCAACCATTCTGAAACAAGGCAGCTCCTTGGGAAAAGAAGGTCTCTGAGTTCCAACCCACTCCATATGTTTAATGGCGAAGAAGTAGCTGATAATATCCTGGTGTGTCCTCACCTGCCCCATGAAGGTTTTTTGGTTTTTATTTATGCTTTTAAAAAAATAATGACTTTATTGAGATGTATTTCACATATTATAAGAGGATTTCACATACCATGAAAGGTACCCTTTTAAAGTGGACAATTGGGTGATTTTTAGTATGTTCACAAAGTTGGCCATCAGTCACCATTATCTAATTCCAGAACATTTTCATCACCCCAAAAAGAAACCTTGTACCCATTAGCAGTGACTCCTTGTTCCTCCCCTCCCCCAGCCCCTGCAACCATTAAGCTATTTTCTGTCTCTCTTCTGCCTAAACTGGACGTTTCACATAAAAATGAAATCTTATGATTTCTTTCACTTAGCATAAAATTTTCAAGTTTCATCTATGTCGCTGTGTGTATCAGAACTTTATTCCTTTTTCTGGCTGAATAATATTCTATTATATATACCCCATTTTATTCATCCATTCATCAGTTGATGCACATTTGGGTTGTTTCCACCTTTTGGCTGTTATGTTGCTGTGAATGTTCAGGGACATGTCGTGTGGAGCTATGTTTTCAGTTCTCTTGGGTACATACCTAGGAGTGGGTTTGCTGGGTAGTATGGTAACTCTATGCTTAACTTTTTGAAGAGCTGCCAGACTGTTTTCCATGGTGGCTGCACCATTTTACCTTCCTCTAAAAGATTTTAAAGACAAAGTTGTGTAGTCCATCCCTAGGAGTGGTGCCATATTGATTTCCAGCTCAGTGTAGTCCTTTGTTGATTTGCAAGTATATATATGTTTGGGGCTAGCAGTGATGGATGATAGTATTGCCTATTTGTTTTTCTTTCATTACTATTTAAAATTATAATCTCATTATTTTTGAATTGTAAAGAACCTCAGAGAGTTTCAAGTCCAATCCCAATTTTATGTGAGAAGAAACTGAGGCCCCCAGAAGCTCAGAAACTTGCTCAAGGCCACACATCATGTGCACATAGCTGAGAACAAACCTAGGGCTTCTGATTTGCTGGCCAATGGAGACTGTGCAGACTCAGTACAAGTAGGTGGTAGGAGTCGGAGAAGGTACGGGAAGATCCTGGGGGGATGGTAGATTGTACATTCTTATGTACAAGCAGAGATGAGGGCAGGCATTAAAAACAAGATGCTGCTTTCCATCAGCGGAAGAGCATGCACACTGATTGGTTTCCTAAAAGTGCTGATGGAGTTATGTATAGCTGCTCTGTCCAATATGGTATCCACTAGTCACATGTGGCTGTTGAGTATCTGACTGTTACTAGTACAACTGAGGAACTGAATTTTTAATTTTAATTTTAATAGCCAGATGTGATTATTGGCTACTATATTGGACAGTGCAGTTCTGGAATCATTAGATAGTAGAACTAAAATGGAGAGGAGGATTCTTGGGCCCAAGAAGTAGAAGTTACTTGACCAAGACGACCCAGTTAATTCATTGTGTAACCAGGACTTGTTCCTTTTATGACCAGGGTCAAGATTATTGGAGTGTGTAGAAATGGAGAATGGGAAACAAGCAGTCATCCTTCTCTATGGCCAAATCACATTGGATCTGCTTTCATACATGCTCTCTCCTTTAATCTATAGAATGTCCTGGAAGATAAGTAGAATGGGTAACTCCATTTTTCATAACCACAGTTTTATAGGTGAAGAATCAGAGCATCAGTGAGATTAATTAGCTTGCCTAATGTCACCCAGCTGGTAAGTGATGCAAGAGAGATTGGAATCCAGGTCTTAGGCCAAAACCCATAGTATCTGTGAGAAGAAAAAGTTATTTAGGGAGAAAACTGGGCAAAAGTAAGATGAAACAAGGATTATTGGGACAATAATACCCCTCTCTGAAGATTGTTGTTTTGCAGGTCAAACTGAATAAAATGTGTGACAATGCATGTCACAGTATCTGGCCCATAGAGGGTGTCAGTCTCTGCTGGCTGAATCTGAGCTGGAAGGAGGCGTTGGTGTTATAGTGGGAAGGCAAGACACTCAGCCCCCAAATTACAGTCCTGTGAAACCATGTTAGTGACAGCGAGGCTAGGACACCCCATCTGGAATTGGTTACAAATTCATTTGTCCCATTCATTCAGCAAGTATTGACTGAGCATCTCTTATGTGCTAAGCACTGTGTTTGGCATTAGGACATAACAGTGACCAGGAGAGGCTCAACTGTGCTGATCCTGTCACAAGATGAGGAAGACAAGGATGTTGTCACGGAGTTTTTCAGGGCTGTGGCTAGAGCAATCTCAGTGGAGTAGTGGACATAGAAGCCAGTTTACCCGGAGTAAAGAGTGACATGGAAATGAGCACATGGGGACAGCCAGTGCAGACGGCAGCTGCAGGGGGGTGTGGGGCCAGGGTTTTTTCCTTGACTGGAAGAGTCTAGTAGAGAGGGATTCCTGTGGATGCAGTGGGGAGGGAAAGAACTGGAGGAGGGAGCATGGGTAGGGGCATGGGCTCCAAAGCACAAGTGGAGGACTGGCCTTCATCAGGAGCATGGACCCTTCATCCATCAGCGCAGAGGGGAAGCCAGTAGGTGGAGCCAGCTGTAAGAGGTTGTTGATTTAGGGGTGGGACCATGGGGCAGAGCTCAGTGAGAGATGAGTTAAGGCCACTGTTTTGGAGGGAAGTGGGGAGGTGGGAAAGTGTGCTGATAGAGGAGACAGCATGAAATCCTCGTCTTGGAAAGTGAGAAAGGAATGGAAAGTGGTGGCTCTGATTCTCTAACACTGCTGCCACCGTGCCTTCTGCTCCTCTCCTGCCCTCAGCTCACTCCCTTGCCCTTTCCTTCTCCTCTTGTTGCCTCCTCTACTTCTCCTGGAGTCAGAGGCCCAGAGACTTCTAGAAATTCAGAGCTTTTTCTGTCCACGTGGCGGAGAAATGGGCCCAGAGGATGTGTGACCAGCTCTGTGAAACCAGATCCTGAGCCAATCTAGGAACTAGAAATTCTTAACTCTCCAACTGGCTCTTTTATCTCTATCGTGATGCCGCCTGCTCTCTCCCCATTTCTCCCACCACTGCATCCCAGTGATGGGCCAGTTAGTCATTCAGTATTTATGGTGCACTTACTTTGTGCCAGGGTATAGGGTGCCCAGATTTTAGAGCTGAAGAAACAGGGACTCTGCCCCTAGCAGCTCAGGGACCACCATGTAATTCTAAGACGATGTGGTCCAAACACGATCTCACATGGGAATCTCACATTAGCTCAGTCTAGACCCTGGGGAGTTGGATAAGAAACCCAAGGAGGAGCCAGCCCCTCCAGCTAGAACTTCAAGAATGAGTAAGACTGTTCCAGGAAGAGAAAAGAAGAAGGGAATTCTAGGAAAGCCTGAGCGAAGGCTCAGAGTCATGAATGTGTACATGCCACCTGTGGCCTCGTGGTTGGGAGTGTGGGTTCAGGAGCCAGATCACCCGGGTTTGAATCCTGACTCTGCTGCTTCCTAATTGTGAGATCTTGAGCAATTAACTTAACCTCTCTGTGCATCAGTTTTCTCATCAGAAAAATGGAGATGATAATAATACCTCATAGAGTTGTTATGAGGATTAAGTGAGTTAATCCATAAAGAGCACTTAAAATAGTATCTGCCTATTAATTATTGCTCAATAAATATTAGCATTGAGGAGGAGGATGTCATCGATGATGATGGTGGTGGTAATAGCGATGGGTGTGTGGCTGCTAAATCATGAAATTCCTGGTTTCCTCGTCTGTCCCCACCACTAAACAAGTCAGCTGAACCCAGCACAAGATCTGGGGCAGAATTGGTGCTCAGCAACCAGTTTCTGCATGAGTAAATTAGTGAACGGCTGAGACGACCCTTAAGAGCTCAGAGCCAAACCATAGCAGTGGGGACCTGGGGTCTGGCTGGGGAAGTCATCTCTCTCGTGGTTCCCCTCCACACTCACCATCCTGTCCTGGAGCTCTCCTCTGTTCCTTCATCTTCATCAAAGGGAAGCTTTGGGGCAAATTTGGGGGAAGGGGAAGCTGTTCCATGTAATTTATGCTTGCTTATTTTTTTTCTCTCATCTTCTCGCAGGAAAGAACAGCTGGAGGCAGGAGCCAGGTACGTTTCTGATTATGAATCCCCTTCTTTCCACCACTGTGTTGGGGAAGAGGGTCCAGTTCTGTAACGTGGAGGGTCCCTGGGCAGCCATGCTGCTCACAGATGGAGTTTCAGGGCTCACTGCTATTGCTGGCCACCATGTTCCTCTGCCACCTGCGTGTTGATTTACTCAAGGGCACTTTGGTGTTTCATAGCAGCAGTCCCTTCTTGAGGGTCTCCTTGGGCTGGATTCTGGGCCTGGAGTCCTGTCTATGTTTTCTCATTTGGTCCTTGTAACCACAATGTAAGATCAGCCCTCGTATCCTCGTTTGTGGATTGAGGAGATTGAGGCTCAGAGAGATTGAGTTATTCCCCCTGGGCCACCCAGCTATTGAGTGGTAAGATCAAAATTCAGACTCAGATTTCAAGATTAAGACCGTATTATTTCCACTAAATATTCCTTCCTTTGCTTCTTGGGCTTGGAGATGTTTCTTCAGAAAGTGAATCAAAACTATAATTCATGACCCCCACAACTGCGGTGGTTTCTCCAGTAAACCATGCTCACCATAGGCTGCTGCAGGGCGGCTTAAGCTCCCAGGTTACCAGCACATCTCTCTCCATCCCTCTCTTTCCCTCTCCAGAAGATGCCACAATATCAGGGAGCCTATGGACCCTGCTCAAGATTGTAAAGAGAGATCATCTCTTGCAAACATCAGTTTAAACTGTTTATATATTTATAAATATAAATATGCATAATATATACATAAATATATATATTTAGTCTATTATTGTTGACAAAGTCCTCTGAAGCTTCAGTCAGTCTCCTGGACACTGCAGCCCCACTGTTGTCCTACAGCTGACAGAATTTGGGCAGAGAAGGTGGCAGGACCCTGAGCCACCTTGTAAGGGAATGACTTGAGGACAACGGTCTTTGGGAAGCTGAGTCAGATCCTTTTGCCTGGGGTCTGTGATGCCCCATCCCGTACATAATCCGTCCTGGAAGAAACGGTCAGAGACAGCGCCGGTTAACTCACACGCAGAAACAATTCAGGCTTTGTTCCTCCTTTGTGCGTGATTTCAGATGGACCGGGCGTTTCTTACCTGGACCCAGTTAGGCCTGTAGGAGACGTTTGGGGAGATTGTAGAGGAGGCTGGACAGTTGGCAGTGACCGTGTCAGGGGACATTTGCTAGAGAACCTGCCCATGGCTCATAGAGGCAGAGCAGGAGGACACATCAGAGATCCAATCCCGGGTGCTTTTGTAAAAACTGAGGCCCCCAAGAGGGCAGGCTCACCCCAAGTTACAGAGCCCTTGAGCACCAGGGGTTACACCATCTAGGTCTCAGAACTCCTAACTGGATGCTCTTTCCCCTCCTTCTCTTGTGAGCAACAGGGTTATAAATCATGCCAGTGTTGACACTGCAAGTGAGTTGCTGAGTCTGCCTTGAGAGCCTTTTCTATGCAGACATGAACAGAATTCAGCCAAATTGGAACGTACATGCAAAATATCACTGTGCCTTGGATAAGGCACCTCCAGTTTAATTTGGGCCCGGAGAGATACATTTTGAGGCTTTGCTGGAGATGATTCTTTAGTATTATAAAGGGACTTTCTGGAATGTAATCACCAACTTACACCCCTTTCAACTCCCCGCTCTGCCAGGGGTGCAGAGGAAAACACATCCCGTGATTTCTCAGGGTTAGAGGTGCTGGGTGTTCGCCGGCTCATCCTGCTCAGAGAAGAAGAGCTAGATCAGTTATATAAGCCACTCCATCTCCCCGATCCAGGCTCGGGGAGCAGCATTTTGGATTTGAACAGCAAATAGGTTTGGCTGATGGAATGGCAGGTGCAATGCCAGGTGCGACTGCCGCTGTGAAGCCTAGAGGTGGGGAGTGAGATCTGCAGGAAGGGTGGGTGAATTGTCGACAGGGGAATCCATTCCCGTACCAAAGAAGGCGGGGAACAAGACGAGAGAGCGGTCAGCGATGTGCGTGTGCATTGGATTAATTCTGATGTACCATTTTCCCCCTTAGTCTTCGCTTCTTCAACAGGCTGCCAGCCAACTGGTGTCCCAGTCTTCCTCTAGTATTATTTCTAAATAGCCAGAATCAGACTTGGAGTTCATCTTTTTGCCCTATTAGAGTAGGTGGCCCACACATCTGTTTATTTGTCAGCCTGGGGAAAGGGTTTTATTCTCTGTGACTTGACAGAGCCTGGTTCTGTGTTGGGGTGAAAATAGGTCAGCATGTTGGAAAGAGCTCAAGCCCATAGTCATTTGTCAGCTACTGCTTGTTGCCACCCACCCCCAAAGGGTCAACAGACAGATGAGCTTCTCTGATCCTGAGGATAGGACTCTCATGAGTGTTTTGCTTTCTGCAGACTTGTTTGAGCCTCGCTGACTTCCTGCAATGGGTAGAAGGTTGGCTTTGATAATTTTCTGCTTCCTTCTCGGGATCTATGACTCTGAGGTTAATTAGAAGGAAGAGGGCCAACCTCCAGTGTGGGCTTAGCGGGAGCTGAGCACTTTTCCTGGGTCATCTTAATTCATTCTTGTGAAGATGGGGGCAGTTGACATCCACTCCCGTCCCTTCTCACCTACTTTAGATGCCCCGTCATGGTGCCCTTAGGTAGGACTCAGCACTTCCCTAATAAAGCCTTTATTTTAAATATAGTCAAAACTTTTAAAATTTTCTTTTCCTCTCTAGACCACGCATTCCATAAGGCTAACACTGTGCCTGAAATATAGAATGTATTCCATAAATATTCACTGAATGTGTACAGAAATGACTTAATGATAGGCAATATTGTACCATCATTTTACTTAGGAGGAAATTGAGCTCAAGCATTTCCATAACTTACACCCAAGCCCAGTGCAGAAATAGCCAAGATGGGGATTTCAGGGTCTGTCTGACTGTATCAGACCACACCAGGCTGAGTCCCCCTGCAGCACAGGTGGTTGTCCTGCCCTCCTTGTGACCCAGGAGTAGAGTGAGCTCGGTTACTCTAACAGACACATCATCTTGGCCCTTGTTCTCCCTGGCCAGGAACTCTTCTCTCACGTCTTCATGTGGCTCGCTCCTTCACTTCATCTGGGGCTCCGCCCAGTGTTACCTCCTGAGAGAGGCCCTCCTTGCCCCTCCACCCACTCCCCATCAATCTCTATCCCCTTGATCCTGCTTCAATTTCCTTGGCGGCACTGATGATTACCTACTATATTATGCCTGTTTCTTGTCTGCCTTCCCCATCAGATCAGAGGCCTCCAAGGGGCTAGACTCTGGCTGTTCTGCTCACTGCTTTATCTCCAGCACCTGAAACAGTGCCTGGAACATACCCTGGCACATGGTTGGCTTTAAGTAGATATTAACTTATTGAAAGAGTAGATGATTAGATGGATGGATGGATGGATGGATGGATGGATGGACAGATGGATAGAAGGACAAACTCTTTGTTTTACCACTGTAATAAACCCAATTTAAACTGCTTTGGACTAAGAGGGAAATGTAATGGCTCACAGAGTCACCCGTCAGAGAGGGTGGGAACCCCTGGTGGGAAACAAGAATGGGACCCTTCCTGGAGTTCTCTCTTCATCCCTTGTCTCTGCTTCTCTTTTTGGTTTCATTCTCTTGGCTGACTTTCTGCATGCTGATAAGGTTGTGGATGCCAGCAGCCCGAGGATCACATATTTTTTCCTCTTTCTTCTGTCCACCTATCGCTCACCCAACTCCAGTTTGAAAGATCCCAGGAAAGCACTTAGATTAGCCCAATTTGGGTCACATACTTGCACCTTGGACAATCTCTATGGCTCAGAGAATAAGAGGCTACTGCTAGTCAAACTCTGGGTCATGTTTCCACCTATTAGAGTGGGGGGTTGGGAGTTGAAGAAACTATGATTGGCAGCCCGCATGAGAATCACTTGGTTGAAGCTGGGAGGATCAGTTCCCCAATAGAATAGAGCCTTTTTCCCAAAGAATAGAGGATGAAACATAGAGCAGACAAAAATGATAGATGCCCATGACAGGCATAAATTCTACCCATAAATTTTCAAATTCCTAAAAATAATATTGCATCAAAGAACATCAACAATAAAACATACTGAGCCTCATTTATTTTCTAGATTATGCCAGAAAAGACTTTGGTGTTTTTTGTTAGGGACATCATTTTGAGCATCAGTTATAACTATTCAGTAGACGTGCAGCAGTGCTGATAATTAGGGGAGTTTGTTTGACAGAAAATAGCATTTTTTGAATTCTCTAAACAGGTGACTGCATTGGCAGCAACTGCTTGCCTGAGCCCAATTGTTCACTTTGTGTTTTCAGACAATTCAGTCTGAACAGCGGCCTCCGGTACTCTTCTCCTCAGTATCGGTCTTCGGAGAGAGAGGGAATTTGCCCCAGGCATCATCTTTTTCTCCTATCTCATAACTGTGTCCTTCCCATTATAAGGCTATCAAGTTTAATAGAGGATCGTTATTTGGATCAAAGAATTCAAGTGTAATAACAGTTATTTATATAGAATGTTTACTATTTGCCAGGTGTAGTTCTACGCCCATCCAGCCCTCATAGACACCCTATGAGACAGAGTATTTTTAACCCCCATTTTACAGATGAGAAAACTGAGGTTCAAAGAGATAAGTGACTTGCATGAGGTCATACAGCTAAGAAAGTAGCAAGAGCAGGACCGGGCTCCAGTTGGTCTTGCTCCGTATTTCATGGTCCCGACCACCATGTTGGTCTTCACAGTTCTTGAGAACAGTTACCCAGTTGGTGGCTGCTGGTGTCCCCTTTTGCTTGTTTTGTTTTCTTTTACCCTTTCTTGGCTCACATAGCTGGAGTCCCTGCCCTGAGAGAAGGCTGTGGGGTCAGGGAAAAGCACAGAGCCAGGATCTCCCGCTGAGTGAAGGAGCCTCTGATCAGACACTGTAATTCACACTTTGCCTTCTCCCTGTGATGTAAGCCACATGAAATTCATCTCACAGGGTGATGGATGATGTTGGCAATAAATCTCCTTCCATGCCCTGGGAAAAAATGACTATTAGAGGTGTGTAGGAATTTAGAGATGAATTAATCCAATCTTCTAATTTTACTGATGAGAAAATTGTTACCCAGAGCGAAATAAGAGCTTTGGACACAATCCCACAGCTATTAGTCTTTTCTCCTGCCATCCAGACCCTGCCACGCTGGTCCCAGGCTGCAGAGTAACTGAGACTGGACAAATGTTCTTTAACCTCAGAGTGATCCCCAACATGTACTAAGGGCTTGGTCTCAGTTTTCCTTTTGGAATATGGGGGTTTGCCTATTGATGGCACCCCTTTTGCTCTGAATTATGAATCAATTGAGAAGTAGACAAAGAAGTCAGAATAAGATCAAAATATAGCTGGGTAAAGCAGGATTGGCCCTGCGGCAACAGTGAGCTTCATAACACTTCCCACTAAGTCTGGCCTTGGAACCAGCACATTGGATAGAGCAGACACTCTCCCAGCCAGCCAACTGGGATCATGGCCTGTCTGACCCTGTGGGGCACTGAGAGACAGAGAGAAACCATGTGTGACCTTGAATTCAGAACTCACCTTTAATAGGGAAACCCGCCCAATCAAGAAAATGGGCCAATGGCTATCAGAGACTCATCATAACCCAATCAGATAATTCACCTCCTCCCATGGGGAGAAGCTAGGAGAAGGCTAGAGGTTTCTTCTCAATTCTTCCAAGAGTGTGATTTGCAAAAATACGACAAAGGATGGTTCTCCCTCCCCTTCGTGCAGCCTCCTCTCCGCCTGTAAGCACATCATTCCTTAGCACACAAGAGCGGGTCGCAGCCTCTGACTTGGTCCTGTCAGTATGAAAACAGTACTCAAGCATCCACTAAACCCTCAGTGTTTGCTGTATTCTTTTCCTGTGGCTGTCATAACAAATTACTGCAGATTGGGCGACTTACATCAACAGAAGTTTATTCTCTCACTGTTCTGGAGGCTGGCCCTCCAAAATCAGGGTGTCATCAAGGCCGTATCCCTCCAAAGCCTCTAGAGAGAATCCTTCCTTTCCTCTTTCTAGTTTCTGGGGGTTGCTGGTAATCCTTGGCCTTCCTTGGACTTGTAGACTCCATTCTCTGCCTCCATCTTCACACGGTCTTCTTCCCTCTATGTATATCTGTGCCCCTGTACCCAAGTATCCCACTCTTTTCACTTATAAAGGCACTAATCATTAGATTAAGAGCCCACCCTACTCCAGGATGAGTTTGTCTTAACTTGATGACATCTGCAAAGACTCTATTTCCAGATAAGGTCACATCCACAGGGATCAGGTTAGGGCTTGAACATATCTTTTTGGGGGACACATTCCACCTTCTACATTTGCCAAAGGCAAGAGTGAATGGCTTGCACAGGGTGGGAAGCTGTCTGAGCGGATCCACGATATGTGATATTGAGATGGACATTTCTGAGAGTTAGATATCCATGTCCCCCTATGCAGTTGACGACAATGGGGCTCACCGGGTGAAACAAGTCGCACAGGGGCTTTCATGTGATCCTGTGTCTGCCTGGCTCCCTCCAGATCCGTGGTCCTCTCTCCTCTTTAACCAGGGACTAAAAATAACCAGGTGGTAGAATTAGGAGGTAGTCATAGCAATAAGAGCCCAGAACAGACTATTAGACTTCAAAGCCTGGCTGCCCTACTCACTCACTGTGTGATCCTGGGCAATTCATGTGCCCTTTCTGCGTCCCCATGTCCTTATCTGTGAAGTGGAGGTAATAATAGTGTCATGGGCTGGTTGGAATGACACCTGTGGCCCAGCGTGAAGTAAATGCTCACTATGTTCGTGCTAGTCACTTGGTATGTTATTCATACATGAGATTTGGATTCATAGAGAAAATAATTCTTTTAGGAGACTAACAGAGAAAAATATATTGCTCCTCACTCTCACATCAGTGTGAGCCTGTGTGTCCTCGGAGAGCTAGCTGCCAATGTCCTGGATTTGTGTTCGTAGGTTCCCAGATTTGGTGGATCAGAAGAAACCAAATAGGTCATTAGCTCAGCTAACTTTGCAGACCTGTCCAAATGAGAGAGAACGGGATTAAGACATCAGGGTTATTTCAGAATCTCAGTGCTGTTCCTCAGAGCGCAGCAGTCAGTCTAGTCACCATCCCGCCTCCTCGTCTCTGCTTTATCCACCCTTTTTCTTCCCCAGTCTAGACAGTCCCTTAGGAGCCACCGGCCACCTGGGCCTGAACTCCCTCATCGCGAGAAAGCAGAGGTTGGATAGGTTATTCTGAAGCCACTTCAGGTCTTGTGTGCTGTGAGTTTGTGGCCACCGTAGCAGAACTGATCCCATGTTGTTTTGCCTCATTAGATGGTGTGAGTTACGGGTTGCTTTTAAGAGTTTTGACTGGATGATCTTGGGCACATTGCTAAACCTCTGTGCCTCAGTTTCCTTGTCCGTATAATGGTTATAGTAAGAGTGTCTACCCCCAGGGCTGTTGTAAGGATTAGGTGCTTAGACTAGAGCCTTGCCCATGGCAAATACTACATAAGGGATTGCTTTTATTATTATCACCGTTATGATCCTGATTGGCACCCATATTTCCAGGTTTTCTGTGCCCAGGATCTTTTCCACAGGGTGTGGGGCTGGCTTAGGAGTCAGAGCGACATAGGTTCGAATCCCGAATTTGCAATAGTTTTGCCCCTCCTCCCTCCCCCTTTCCTTCCTTCCTTCTCCTCCAACCGAAACGCTGAGTTAAGAGCCCTGCTTTATGTCAGGCCCCAGAGATTCCCAGGGAGCTGAGACTCTCGGTCTAATGGGGAAGGCGCTCATGGTCTGATGGGGGAGGAGGATGTGTTAACCAAAAAGGAGCAACGCGGTGTGGAGGGTGCTGGTGTGGGGATGTTACAGACACAAGGAAGGAGAGGGAGAACAAAGGAAGGGAACCCTAAGTTGCACCTGGAACAGGAGGCTGGGGAGAATCCGCAGAGGCGCTTTCCTTTGGCCTGACTATCAAGGGCTGAGAGCTTTTCACGGGGCTAAGGGAGGCATTCAGGCCCTGATTTTGTTCCTTCTCTCCTTCATGCTTTCATCCTTCAAACTCACAAGCCTTGAGTCCCTAGGCCTGGGATCTTTCCACAGGCCATCTCTTTCTACATGAGAAATTCCTAGAAATGCCAGCTCATTAGGGTGGTAAAGAAGAAGAGTGTGCAAACGTCTTAAAGAAAATGCACAAGATGCCTAAATAAATGAGCCTTTGTTTCTCTCTAGGGGAATGTATTTTGTAGCTAAAAACAAGGGATGTGAGTTATTTGGTTCTGCCGGCTCCACTGTGAACAGTGGGAGAGCAGAAAGAAATGACCGTTGTCTCCCTCAGTATTGATGCTGTTTATGGAAGCCCCATCAAGTTCCAGGTCCCTGCTGGTCACTCCACATTCGTTGTCATATAATCCCCAATTAAGATTCCCAGTTTCATTGAAAAGAAACCAAGGCAAGATGGCAACTTTCATTCGTAGTCTTTTCTCAGAGATTAAAATAGGGCACCAAAGCCTCAAAGGTTTGGCCTGTGGATGATGACAGGCGTTTATTATCTCTCTGCCTTCTCTGTCTTTCTCAGGGTAGCCCATGGTGCTAGAGGAGCCTTCTAAAAGGGGGCTACAGACCTTGCGTAAGGCCACCCTTTCTTTGTGGTAAGATGGAAGGATGAAAGAGGGAAGGAGAGAAGAGACAAAATTAGGGCTTTAACACCTGTGGGTGGCATTGGCTGCTCTGCTCTGTGCTGGTCATTCAGTCTGTGCTGGCTCATTGAGCTCTCACAACAAACAGCACAAGACAGATTGACCGCTTCTTCAAAAGGCTCTTCTCTTGGCTGCAGTGACACTGCACTCCTCTCCGTTTGTCCATCCATCTATCTGTCTGTCCATCCATCATCCATCCATCCATCCATCATCTATCCATCCATCCATCCATCCATCCATCATCTATCCATCCATCCATCACCATTCATCCATCTCTCCTCTTGTTCAATGAATATTTATTAAGGCCCTCTTGTGTACCAGAAACCATTTTAGGGAATATCACTATGAATAAGAAAGACAAGATCTCCAACTGTTTGCTTGACAGGATGCCTCTCAGTCTTCCTAAAATTAACGTCTCAAACTCGATTTTTGCTCTTTTGTTTTTTTAAATATAAGTTTTTTCAGTTTATCTAGGACACACATGCCCAAAAAAGATGGCACAAGGAGGCTAGAGAATATAGTCAGGTTTGTCCCAAGCAAAGTTGTTTACTAAGCACAAGTTGCCTTTGATATTCTTTCACCGTGCCTATTAGATGCCCTTTCTTCCAACTTCTCTGTGATATCACAGCCTCAGGGACAGCCCCTCCCCAGCATCCCCATCTCATTCTGTGTCCTGGCTGGGAGGGTGGGGCAGGAATGGTATTTGAAAGTACCACTCCTATGTCTCTCTTTGTGCTTTGTTCACATGAGCACTTTTATGAGTTTTTAATGTGCAAAAGTAGGCCCAGAGTTGAATTTGAGTGTAAGGAAAAAGAGAGTTTAATTGAATTAGGAGTGAGAAAAATCTAGATTGAGCAGGAAAGAACTCAACCCTGGAGGGACCTTATAAGGAGGAGAAGTGGGAGGGGAGAAAGGAATTCGGAATCCAGCAGGATGGCATAACCACTGAGAAATTCCCACTGGAGGGGGTCTAAATAAATCTTTAATTTCGAATTTTAATTTTCTGGAAAAAATATTTACATGGTTCATAAGTATATAGAGGCATACAGTTGAATGTCTTAGTCCAACGTTTGTCTCTGTCCACCTCTTGCCACCCTCCAACGCCACATAGGTAATTTCTTTTTTAGTTTCTAGGATATTTTTTCACTGTTTCTTTATGCAAATACAGACCAGAATTAATTTATATTTTTATTTTTCTACCTTCCAAAAATATGTTAATAGTGATATCTAATATTCAAATTAAGTTATTTGAGCTGTGAGGCAAATCGTCAAAATTTAGTAATATCTGCTTCACACAACCATCTTGTATGAAGTGTGTATGTGTGGGGCTGTGTGTGTGTCAAGGAAAGGGACTGACAAACTCAACTTTTGATTTCTTCTCCAAACCTGTTTTTGTCTCATCTTACTCAACTGAAAACATGGCATCACCATCCACCCCTTTGTGTAGCCAGAAACCCAGGAGTGGTTCCTTATTCTTCTCTTTCCCTCAACACCCCACATAGACTCCATCAGGGAAGACTTACTGTGGTTCTACTCCAAAAAGTTCTCCTCTCTTCCTTCTTCCCACTGCAGTCACCCTAGTCCAAGCCACCAGCATCTCTTGCCTGGAAAACTTCAGTGGCTTCTTCATTGGTCTCTCTTTTGGGTTCCTGCCTCCCTCCAATCCATTCTCCAAGGAGCAGCCATTGTTTGTTTTTTTATTTTTAATTGTGGTAACGTACACATAACATAATATTTACCATCTAACCACTTTTAAGTGTACAGCTCAGCGTGTGTGTTATGTGCCGTCAAGTTGGCTCCGACTCCTGTTGACCCTATGAATGAGTGATGCCCACCATGTCCTGTTCTCAACAGCCCACCTCAGCGACTGTAGACTCGTGCCTATGGCTTCCTTTATGGAGTCAATCCATCTCATACTTGGTCTTCCTCTTGTCCTGCTGCCTTCTACTTTTCCCAGCATTATTGTCTTTTCCAAAGAATCCTGCCTTCTCAGGATGTGCCCAAAGTAGGACAGCCTCAGTTTTATCAGTCGTGTTAAGTATAGTCACATTGTTGTGCAGCCAATCTCCAGAACTTCTTTGTCTTGTAAAACTGAAACTCTGTACCTATTAAAAGCAACTCCCCATTTTCCTCGCCTCCCAGCCCCTGGCAACCACCCTTCTACTTCCTGCCTTTATGAATTTGACTGCTCTAGATACTTCATGTAAGTGGAATCAGACAGTGTTTGTCTTTTTGCAACTGGCTTATTTCACTTAGCGTAATGTCCTCGAGTTTAATCCATGCTGTAGCGTGTGTCAGAATTTCCTTTCTTTTCAAGGCTGAATAATATTCCAATGTATGTATATACCACATTTGGTTTATCCCTTCATCCATCGATGGACATTTGGGTTGTCTCTACCCTCTGGCTATTGTGAACAATGCGGCTGTGAACATGTGTTCTCTTTTAAATACAAAGTTGATATACTCTCCCTTTCTTAAAACTCTTTAGTGGCCTCCAAGTACACTTAGAATAAAATAGAAATTCCTATTTTCTATTTCTATTTCTGGATCCTCTTTCTAAAATCCCTGACTGATCTGGCCTCTGATATCTTGTGCCACTTTGCCCCTCATTCACGATGTTTTGGTCACATACCTTCCCTTCAGTTGCACAAACCATTCCTCACGTCCCTCACCCCACATGCGATTATTCTGCTTGGAGTGTCCTCACCCTTCTCCTTCGAAGTCTGGCATCTTCTCACCGTTCAGGTCTCAGCTTCATCATCTGGAGCATCTCCTTTTTGGTCCCGGACTACTGAAATTGGCTTCCTAATTGGTCTTCCCATCCACCCAAGAGGCCTTCCCTGACCACCGGACCTGAGTCAACCTCCTGTTATTCTCCATTACTACACTCTCTTTGTTTCCTGGTCAGATTTATAACAATATATGTATCTGTTTGCTTATTGTGCCCCTTCCTGACCTTATCATAAGCCCCCTGGAGGCTGAAAACTATGTCTGTTTTAGTCGCCACTGTATACTCAGCAAGTTACCACGAGCCTAGCATTCGTAAGGTGTTGAACACATTTTTATTTAATAAATAGTATTAGCTCTATTTTACAGGTGAAAAAAACAAATCAGAAGGAATTATTGACTTACCCAAGGTGAAATATTAACTCAGAGCAGAGATTTGAACCCCGTTCTCTTACTCCAAAGTCCACCCTTTCTGCTATACACGTCCTCTCTCAGCTCAGGTTAGAGGCATTTTATTAACTAGAAGGTCAAATACATATTCCTTCCTTCTTCGTTCAATACCGTAACAGTGCTTTCAGTACTTGCTGTGTGCCTGACACTGTGTTAGATGCTGGATACATAAAATTGAACAAAGTACAGCTTCCAGACCAACAGTTTTCCTTTCAGTTTCTCAGTCTCAACTCTATTGACATTTTGGGTGGGATAATTCTTTGTTGTGGGGGGTTGTCCAGTGCATTTTAGGATGTTCAGCAGCATCCCTGGCCTTGACCCACTAGATGCTAGTAGCACTCCCCAAGTTATGTCAATCAAATGACTCCACACAGGGCCAAATGTCCACTGGGGGCAAAGTCATCCCTAATTGAGAAGCACTGCTTTCGTGAGAGAGTCTCTCCTAAGTCCAAGATTTCATTACAGTGGCCACGGGCTGTGGTTGAGAAAAGCCTGAGATGTTCTCGTTGCACAGTGACCAGATATGTAATTGGACCAAGAGTGGATGTGCCTTGGGGCTGATGCTTGAACCAAGTTTCAGACAAAAGATCAGAGTCATTTAGGTAAAAGAAGGGAGGAAGGTTTTCCCAGATGCAGGTCACCGAATTTGCAAAAGCGAAGAAGTGTGAAAGTCAGGGAATTGCATGGGGTTTAACATGGCTGGAGTTCCCTAGGGCTGAGACCTGAGGCAGGAGCCCAGGGCAAGGCTGTATCTGCCAGGACAGAACACCCGTGATTTTCCTTCTCCATCCCCAGTCCATCTCTTTGCAGTTTTTTCTAGTTCATGTTGGGAACTGTTTGTCTGCACTTAACAAATCGGGGACCCCATGTTTCCAAAGAAATCTGATGTAACTCTAAGGAGGGCTTTTCTTGCGAGACCTGCTGTATCTTCTGAGCAGAAGGCCTGAATAATGCACTGGAAATCCATACGGAGAGGGGCAGAGATGGATTTTGAGTTTCAGGGCTGAATTTTGCCTTGCGTTTCATTATCCTTTGGGGTCTTGGCTTTCAGGAGATGCAATTAAGAAGTAAGCTGATCACCCACTTTGCTGGAGGAGGAATTCCTTAAGCCTCTTAGGTGCAATGGCTATGAGTAATTCAGAGCTGAGCTTTCTGACTTGTGCCCGATGCGTCTGGATTCCTAACACTGTCCTCTGTGTCCAACGGGGTATTAAGTGAACATAACCAAAGCAATTCAGACTGTTAGAGGTTGCAATGAAGCATTTAAATGCCAAACAAGCGAATCCTAAATCCCAGCACAGATGGAACCAAAAGGGTCCTCTCATTATCTTTCTGAGAGTCAGCACTTATGCTGAGATTTCGGGTCAGGACACAGTGGCTGCCGTTAGTTTTGTCTTGCTTAGTTTATCTAGAATTAAGCTTCTCATTTACTTATCTTCTGCAGAGGTTGAGTTCAATGACAATGGTGAGTGTTTGAGACTAGCATTAAGAAGTACTGTAAGGTAATATATAAATCCCCAGAACTCATCTCAATTCATTAAAAAAAAAAAACTTTCCGTGGCCCAGGAAATGTTATCCATCCTTTTCACACACGTCACTAGTCTTCTACTGCTTCCTGGGAAGAGGATTATTTACCGAGATCATGGCGACAGCCAGCGTCTGCTGAAGGCTTCAAGGCTTCCTGCGTCTCGCATCCCTAAGCACTTTATACGCGTTCTCTCATTTAACCCTTAAACAGCCGTGTGCAGCGAGGGCTGGTTGTCAGCGTTGTGCACGTGAGGAAGGTGGGGGCCAGAGAGAATGAGTTCTGTGTCCTAGGTCACATGTTTCTCAAAACACTTCCATCCAAGCCGGTTTTGCCCCAAAGCCCATGATTTTCACTGCTACCCTAAGCATCAGGATGTGCTGAGCAGGGGTGTCTGGTGGATTCAAAGACAACTACGTAGACGATCCAGTGGGGTGGGCAGGCATGGAAACGTACGGTTTCCATACAGTGTGTTAAACACTGTGACGGAGAAAAACAGAGCATGTCTTTGGAGCAGACGAGGAGTACCTAGTTTCCAAGAGCGGACACCCAGGCAGTTTTAAAGGGTGGACGGGAATGAAGTCAGCCGAGAAGGCAAGAAAGGGCACTGCAGGCTGGAGGACCCGTGGGTACCAGGACCTGCAGGAGGGAGCTTAGAGATGGGCAAGGGGCTTGGTGCGGATGGAGTGATGGATCCACTTGGCGATAAACCAAGACATGTAGGCAGGGGACAAGGAGAAGAGGGCCTGAGAAGTGACTGTCCTACAGTTGGGCTTTTACTTAGCTTGTGGGTAGGAAAGCCTTCTGTGTGTTCAGTCGATTTCCTTCCTTGTCCGGTATTTTTTGCCCATGGACCCTAATAGATTCTCTGTTCTATTAGTCATTCAACTAGGACCAGTCAGGAGAGCAGTTCCAAAAATTGTGACTTCAGGTCAAAGAAAATGGAGCTGAGTATTGGAGTTTCTCTGAATTTACGTGCGCAGGTTATTAATGTAACAGTGCTGGGTAAGACAGAGCAGTCCAGAGGGAGTCAGGACTAACAGTTGCTCACCCATATGTTGATTCATTCATTTGTTAACCAAATATGTCTTAGTGCCTTCTCTATGCCAGGCTGAAGGCAAGAAGCATTAGATATTATCCTGTGTGATGCTCCCCAAAGCCTCTGCCAAGCAGGTGTTTTAAGCCCACTTAACCAATGAGGGTCTGGTGCTCAGAGAGCATAGGGCACCTTCTCGGCATGCAGAGTGTGCCAGCCTCCTCTGCAGCTACAACACCCATGACCCCCTCACTGAATCAAGCCATAAAGATGTCAGCACCTTCTGGCGCGAGGCACATGGCTGTCATAACCAGACACGCTGTTTAGAAATACTAAATCATCTCAGTTAAATGCAGAACTGGTTCGACACCCATATTCATTCGCTCACTCATTTATTCCACAAGTACCTGGCACACCTACTGTGTGCCAAGCCCTATGTGGGGTGATGGAGAAGGAGCTGCTAAGTTGAGTACATTGATGTGTGAAAACATGCAGTGTGGCTCTCTGTTCTGTACCACACAAAAAGGATAAAGGCAGACGCTAAGAAATAGAGGAAAGAAATTAATATTTGTAGAGCACCTATTGCATACCAGGCTCTGCGCCACATCCTTGACAAACATCATCTCATAGCAACCAGCTGAAGCAGAGAAAGCTAATCCCTATTTTAAAGATGAGGAAACTGAGGCTCAGAAAGGTCGCGGATTTGCCCAAGGTCACCTAGATGGTGAGGAATGGAGCTGGACTTCAAGTCAACGTGCAACCGGTTTTTGCACCAAGGCAACTTTCTGTTGGATGTATTCACCATTTTTTATGCCGAGAACATTTCTAGCAACATGATGAAGTCCAGGGACCCTTTCTCAGAATAACAATTTTGAATCCATAAAACAAATGCATACGGTTACAAAAGAAACTGACTATATTGAAACACAATTATCAAAATATTTAAACATTTGATATGCAGTCATCTATATGCTTCTTTGTGGTGAGTTTAATGACAAGACCTCATGGCAGGTTGAATACTGCCGTAATTTTGAAGCAGTGACGAGCGTACGTCGCAATACCTGGAGATAACGGGATGTAAAATGATCTGTGATTTCTGCTGTGAGAAGTCACAGGATATGACTGGGGCATTGAGGATATTACTGGGGTTTATTACCTACATTCGTAATTGAAGGACATGCTAAATTCAGTTAGAGGTTAGTAATGTTTTTCCCATCCAAGCCCATGGGCCCCTAAGCTCTATCCATGGGAGGTGTCTGTGGCCACCGGGTTAGGGTACCTGCTTTACATAATTTATATCATCCAGTTCTGTTCAAGGAACATTTGATAAGGCTTTTTCTGGGTAAGTTGCTATCTGGGCACCATGGAGTGGTACCAAGGCAGTTATTGATGCAGAGGAGAGGGAAATGGAGAAGAAACGAAGCTTTGCTGCCTGCCCCTATGACCTGGGCATTTTAGGTCCTGTATCTCATTTAAACTCCACTCAAGCGTAGGAGGAAACTGAAGCTCAGAGAACGTAAGAAACCTGCCCAAGGTGTAACAGCTAGGAACCTGTCCAGCTAGGATCTGAACCAAGTCCTGTCCCATTCTAAGCCGCTAAATCAGATTTAGCATGGAGGGCAGGCCGTCCCATTCCCGCGTGGAGGAGGATGTGTGAGTCTTTATGGAGAGGGACGGGAAATTACGAGAGCCTGCACTCAAGGAGGAAAATTGTTCACTTTTGCTTATTTTGTAGCCAAAAGCTGGGTCTCTTGGATCGGGTTCGCCTTTCTAATCCTCGTGGTAGCAATACTAAAGGAAAGCTATTTACCCCTCTGAATGTAGATGCCATAGAAGAAAGTCCTTCTAAAGAACCAAAGCCTGTTGGCTTAAACAATAAAGAGCGTTTCCGCACCGCCTTCCGCATGAAAGCCTACGCTTTCTGGCAGAGTTCTGAAGGTAACGCCTTTCTGCTCCCTGGACCTGTCTCCTCCTCCTCCCCTTTCCACCTTCCTCCCTCCCTCCCCTGATGAAGAACCCTCCAGGCTGCAAAGTAGCCTGTTCCCTCCCTTTCCCGAACCAACTTCTTATTCTTCAAGAATTCTTATTCTTCTTGAGTCATCTTATTCTCGTCCCCTGGGCTGGAGGCATCTGTGTTGGAGTCCACAGCTCATAGAGCAGCGGGCTCCCAAGTTAGCTGTTTTCTGGGCCAAGATCATCATGTTGGTCAGCAGATGCCTCCAGGGAGCCTTGGGACATAGCACCACTGTTCCTAAGGGGGGTCATGATGAGTTGAATTGCCATGGAGGTCAACTCGAAGGATGAAAAGGGGCCAGAGGCAGAGTGATCTGGAGACCTGGGGACTGCAGCGCCTCCAGGCGGTAGAAATAGCTCCCTGCAGGGGCTGTGGGAGTAACAGCCTCTGTGTGCCCCTTTCACTTTGAAAAGGGAGGACAAGCAGGGCTCAGAAAGTGACCCTTCCAAGGTCACAAGGGTAGTGACTGATAGAGCAAGAATCTGAACTCAGGTGCTCTTTGCTGCCTCTAAGGGGCCACTCAGGAACCCCAGAACTCACGTCACCTTCCTCCTAGCCTTCTCCCTCAACCAACAGCCTTGAACTGCAGGCACCTCTGACTCAGACTTCTGAGTAATAGAAGGGGATGCTAAAAAAGCCTGAATGACGTCACAGCTAGAGAACGCTGTGGCGTTTCTGAAAGTGGGAACAAAGACCCTGGAGGTTGAGCTTGGAAGGCTCTGCCAGAACGGGTTCCCCTAGCCTTTTCCAGTGCTGTGGCCTGACGTTGATATGTGTCTCCCTCCCAGATGCCGGGACGGGTGATCCCATGGCAGAAGACAGGGGCTACGGGAATGAATTCCTCGTGGAAGACATGATCCCCACCCTGAAGGCTGCCATCCGGGCTGTCAGGTAACACCCCCCAGCTCCCCTGTAGGCCTCCCTAGGACACAGCTCAGCTCCCACAGGATATGGCTTTGTAAAGTGTTCTTGGGCTCTGGGAAGGTGGGTGAGAAGCCCCTCAAGTAACCCCTGAGTCAAGTCTAAAGAGTATGGCAGTATTCTATGGAAGATGCTTCCTAAAGAAAAATGATTCCTGCATCAGCAAGCCATCATGGTGACCCTTGCTCACCTCTTTATACAAATGCTCCCACAAGCTCCTGACAATATTTCCAACTGTCACACTCTTGTCTGGCTTTGACCACCATTTATTTTAAAGGACGCTGGGGCAGGCAGGTGTCTATATGTGGAGTTTACTTCCTTCATAGGCTTCTTATTCAAAATAGCTTTTCTTCTGTCTGTCTTCATCCATCTTGTTCTTTTTAATTAGCATATATAACAAGATAATAAATTTTAGGATTTTTTTGGCTATATCAGACAAGGCGACAATCCACTCTGGCTCTTTCTGTTTTGCTATAGAATTCTGTAAGGAAGCAAAAATGCTACTACTTAAAGAAAATTTTGGTCAGGATATAGGCTTATAAACACTCCCCAAAGGTGGCAGTGAATTCTAAAAGCTAAGGTGGATTCTCCAAGAACTAGTCATGGCATTTTCAGCAAGATTCCCAGTCAAGGAATCAAGGAAGCGCAGTAGTGTTATAATATGTGGACCTCGGCAAAGCCGTTGACCTGGTTTCTCATGACACTATCGTGTACAACGTGACAGAAATACAGCTGGATGAAAACACAAGCATCTGGATTCATAACTGGTTGAACGATCTTTTTCAAAGAACACCAATGAATGAGTCTGTGTCAGCCTGGAAGGAGGGCTCTGCTGGGCTGCTCCCTGGTCTGGCTTCTGCCCTGTCCTTTTTGAGCATTGCCACTGATGCCTCAGTTCAGGGGTTGGCAGACTTTTTCTGTAAAGAGCCAGATAGTAAATATTTTAGGCTTTGTGGTCCATAAGTCTCTGTTACAAGTATTCAACTCTGACTTTGTAGCACAGAACCAGCCATAGACAGTACACAGATGAATGGTTGTGGCTGTGTTCCTACATTACTTCCAAAAACAGGCTGTGGGCCAGATGTGTCCTGCAAGCCGGTGTTTTCTAACACCTACCTTACATGGAGCTATGGAAAGGGCAGACTTATGAAGTGGCACATTGTTGGAAAGGATAGCAAGTAAATTGGATGGTATAATCAGTATGCCAAAATAGCTTGTAGAGGCTGGAGCCACGGGCTACGACAATCAAAATGAACTTTGAATGCACCACAAGAAAAGAAGTATAAGTACGAGATGGGAGGGCCTGGGGTAGGCAGTGTTTCCTGTCACTGGCCTGTGATTAACGGTTTTAGTTAACGCCGTGCTCAGCAGGAGTTGACCTTGTGATGGGGTTTTCAAGGAGCGTTAGCCATCTGGGGTGACTTTATTGGTTCCCCGGAAGACAGAGGTGAGGCTTTGGCATCTGTGACTTCTGGGTGTTCCACTTTACTAAGAACCCAAGAAAACCTGGAAACAGAAGCTAGTTTCCCTTTTCTAGGAGGTCACAAACCAAAGAATTAAAGAGGCTACTGAGGAAGAGAGATATCAGCTGTCCTCAGATGGAAAGCAGTGTGACAGTGATTAGGCCTTGTGAGCATACAAACCCGGGTTTGAGGAAAGCTCTGGCATTATTAGCTAGGTGGGCCTGGGGAGATGCTGTTGCTCTCTGGGCCACAGTCTACTCATCTGTGAACTGATCGATTAGCAGACTGTTCGAAAAGTACTTAGCTCAATGTCAGGCCTGCAATGAATGCTCAATGAATGTTAGCTCTCATTGTCACTATGATTTTCTTATTATTCAAATGATTGAAGGGAGGGGCTCGTGAAGGAGAGGCACTAGCCAGCCCAGTGCTCCTGGTTCAAAGGGGTGGAACCAAGACCAAGACTTGGAACTTCTCCCCAGCTAAAGTTTTCTCTTTGGTTCTCTCCCCACCCTCACCCCGGAGTTTGCTAGTCTTGTATTATAGTTTCCTTCACTCTTTACTCACAATGCACCAATGTCTCTCCTTCATGTTACAGAATTCTACAATTCCGTCTCTATAAAAAAAAATTCAAGGAGACTTTGAGGCCTTACGACGTGAAGGATGTGATTGAGCAGTATTCCGCAGGACATCTCGACATGCTATCCAGGATAAAGTACCTTCAGTCAAGGTAAGCCAGTCGCACCTGTAAGGATTATGCCCTGGAATCAAAGCCAGGTGAACCTTAGAGCTGAGGGTGAAAGACATTCCAGAAATAATCCAAAAGGCAAGGGAGAAATTTTAAGAGCAAATGTGTACAGTCAAACATTGTGGATGTTGAGGCCAACCAGCACCAGATCAAACAGGCTGTGAAGAAGCTCGATGCCATTGACATGGCCAACGTCCACACCCTGGTCAGGCCTCGTGAAGAGAAGGCATGTGTCCCACTGGGCCCTGACTGTGATGCTTTGAATGTCGCCAACAAAATTGGAATCATCTAAACTGAATCCAGCTGGCTAAGTCTAAATATAAATTTTTCACCATACTGAAAAAAATGTTCACCAAGTATTCTTTATAATAGTGAAAATATGGAAACAGCATCAATGCCCAACTAATAATTGCCAGCATTTTGTTGACCACCTGGGCGCTCTACCTATCTTTGTCTAATCCCTTCTAAGCCCTTAAGGTGTTGCAATAAAGATGCCATTTTACCAATGAGGAAACCAAAGCTCAAAGGGTGAAGGACTTACCCAAAAGTACCAAGCTAGGAGGTGGCAGCACCAGAAGTCAAACCAGGTCTCACTGGTTACAAAGCTCCTCTTCTGCCTAACACACCACAGCTCCTCAATCATGCAATAGTGATCGAGAAAAGAAGGGCACCTGCTCTCACTAAAATGAATCGTCAAATGACATTTAAAAAGTGTGTATAATAAGATAAAAAAAATTATATGATCTGTGAATACATATGCATGATATGATTACTAACACCACACTCAGACATATATATACAGACATGTACATATGTGTATATTTATATGTATATATGATTTTATGTATATATACTCTGCCTAGATCTTGTGGTGATATTAACTAATATGTATGTACAGTATGATTACCAAAAAGTACACACATGTGTTTACTCAGAAATGCGCACAACACACACACACTCTCCCGTAGAGGGGGCCAAGAAAAGGAGTGTGCCTTCCCCCAAGGGGTTATAGTGGCTGTTCTGAGATGATGAGTCCACGTGTGATTTTTTTTTCCTGCTTTTTAAATTTATCAAATCTTTAATGAATTGTAATATCTTTTTAAAAAGAAAAGCCATTAAAAAAATAAAGGACAATATGTCAAGTCATAGAACTGACATCAGGAAACCAAAGTCCTCTTTGCAGCTCATTCTGTGACCTCTGTGAGGTTTCAAATTGACACAAGTTGAGTCATCGCTGGACCTCGGTTTCCTCATCTGACTGATGTTTCCCTACTGGGAAGTCCTGCAGAGTTAATAGGACCATCGTGTTGAATGAGGTGAAAGTTGACGATGCTGTTGGGTTGGAAGAATGCTTATTTGCGACCGTACTTGATCCATAACTGGAATATCGACTATGACTGCCTGGCATCGTGGCAGGCACACAGTCAGTGCTCAATGCTTGGTGAACAAATAGATGTGTGAACAAGTTCTGAGCCTGATGCGCTGTTGTTTATGCTCAGAGGAAGAGAGCATGATGTCTAGGACATACCAGATTCCAAAAATATCAGCCCAACTTAATGTGGATAGAGTAGACATTTACAGTGTCACCGTTTTTTATGTTTATCAGGAAAATGTATTTCTATGAGTTGTGGCTGGTGGCCCACTGCCTGGATGACTAACTGGCAGGGATGCTGACATTGGAGTAGGCCAGAAAGAAGGGAAGGCCGACTTAGTACATGATGGTGTCAATGGAGGAGCAGCCAGGTTTGCAGAGTGATCCATGACCACTTCTGGGTGCATGGTCTTAGTGGTCCTGGACCTGTGATGAGCCTTCAAGGCTGCTCCCACACCCCATCCCTGCCCCAGCCCTGCGGCACAATGGGAAACGTTTGTCTCCTACTGTGCTCAGGAGCAGCCCAGACAGGGAGCTGGTGCTTAATGCAGACATGGAAGCAGGGTGCGGGAGCTAGTGTCAGATCCAGCCCTCTAATGACCAGAGAAGCCTGCAGAGCAGTGGAGATCTGCACAGCTAAAAATGGAGTCTAGGATTTAGCAGGAAGAATTCCCTAGCTAGACGTTTTGGGGAGGAATAAAAGAGCTGGAAGACCAGATAGGCTTTCAGCACACATGACAGTTCCTGTAAGAGAGCACAAGATTCGCCCTCACTGTGTCTCAGGGGCTTGGCTATCTCTCTCTCCCCTGGGATGAGGAGATGCTCTCAGGACCACTGGACAAAAAAAGATACTAATATATTCAGATAATAAATTCAGTCTCTCTTTTCTCTCTGTCTCTCTTTGTTTCCGTTTCTCTCTCTCCTCCTCTCTCTTTTCTTCCTTCTCTTATACATTCCAAACTCAGACCTGACTAAAGAGGGAATAGAATGAACTGCATTTGTTTTTGCACGTGTAAAGCTCTTTGTAATTTAATCCCCCTGCTTCGTGTGTTCTCTTTCAGAATAGACATGATTTTCAGCCCTGGACCTCCATCAACTCCAAAACATAAGAAGTCTCAGAAAGGGGCAGCGTTCACCTACCCATCCCAGCAATCTCCCAGGTGGGGCATGTGGTGCCCGTGGAGCATCCCCATCCGCAGATCTCAGCTTGGTTCCTTTATGGTTGGGTGAGGTTGCCATTCCCTTAGATAAAATAAAGAACCTGAAGGCTTTTCCAGTCTGTGGCCATTTGAAAGGTTTCTGTACAAAAGACCTACCACTCCTCTTCTCAGACCATAGGGTGACACTCCTTTTCATGGTTATTGAAAATAAAAATAATGATTTCCTTGTTATCAAAGAACAGGAGACTTATGAGTTTATTGGAACAGAAAGAATACTGCATGTTATCAGAGCCCGGGGCATTCCTGGTCAGCTGTTCTGGCTTTTCCTGCACGGTCACCCCTGGATTGATTGATTCTCCTCCCAGGACAGAGCCCGAGAAGGAAACCAGATGTCAGGCCCCCGACAACATTGTGACAAGTAGAGCTGTGTCCCTCTGCTCTGCTCTCCCCCAAAAAATGTTTGAAAATTTTCCTTGTATAGGTCCTGAAGGACAAGGAGGAGTCCTTTAGAAAGTCCACTGCCTGAATTTACATTTCTTTATGCCCAAATGTCTTCAAGGCAAGTAACAAAAATGAGTGAAGCGAGTCAGGCTTAAGAACTCTTAAACACGGTATAATAATAAGGATCCTCATTATAAAGAAGCGAGAATGTAAGCATGGTGAGTGATATAATCAGCCTCACTCCTGGGGCTAGATCAGGGAGTGGTGGACCAGGGGACCTAAAGAGCAAATGCCCCATGCAAGGAGCTAATTGTCACTCTGTTTTGCTGTTGCTAATTTTAAGAATGACGATCCTCTGGGGCTGGCCCCGTGGCCGAGTGGTTAAGTTCGCGCGCTCCGCTGCAGGCGGCCCAGTGTTTCGTCGGTTCGAATCCTGGGCGCGGACATGGCACTGCTCATCAGACCACGCTGAGGCAGCGTCCCACATGCCACAACTAGAGGAACCCACAACGAAGAATACACAACTATGTACCGGGGGGCTTTGGGGAGAAAAAAGAAAAAATAAAATCTTTAAAAAAAAAAAAAAAAAAAAAAAAAAAAGAATGACGATCCTCTGTTTCCAGATAGTCTAATTTTTTAAGAAAAGCTGAATATCCAGATTTTATGTGAAATCCCCCATTTTTGAGATGGCTGACATGTTTTAAAACCCTGTGCAGGATAAGGAAAACACTGGTGGGCTGGATTTAGCACACGGCCACCATTTTTGAACATCTGCTTTAATTCAAGACTGCTCAGCCAAAGACAGGCCAGGGACTTACCAGGAGGTGGTAGCCTGTGAGAGAAAAAATTGGCTACCTAGAAAGTGCACAGTATTAATGGTTTTGAGCAATAGCTGGGCTTCCTGAAAGTTCTCTTCTACATAGAGTATAATATTGAAACTAACTGGAATTTGGGCAGATGATAACTCGGCATAGCTAAGGAGCAGTGCAGCACAGATCTCAATTGCCTTCCCCACCAAGGTCATCTTTTGCATCATTTTCTAGATTCAGCATCTGTTTTCCACTCGTAACAGAATGGAACAGGTGAAATATTGATAGCTATTGCATAGGATTTCAAAGATTAGACACTGTCCGTCCCCTCAGCCCTCCCCAACACACTCAGAGGAGAAGCGCTCAACCAGTAGTCTGAGACTGAATGGCAAAGGGATGTAATTTAAAGGAATTAAACACTCTAGGCACAGTCAGCTTTATTAACTTTAACACAAAGCCTCCTAAGGAAGCTTAATAATTGGCTTCAAATTTTCCTGCAGTGAAGGTGAGCGTATGACACTGATGTGGAAGTCAGGAAAATGCTGGCCTTTCCTGACGCACTTGTGCCTCCAGAGTCCAGTGGCCTCTTCCAGACGGCATAAACATGAGCATGAGTGTGATCACTCCAGGGGCCATGGCCCATGTAGCCCAAACGACCTCGCAATGCAAACATAGATATAACGATCTTACAGGACTGTTGGCTCTTTCCTAGGAACGAACCATATATAGCCAGAGCATCCACATCGGAAATTGAAGACCAAAGCATGATGGGGAAGTTTGTGAAAGTTGAAAGACAGGTAGGTCGTTCTTTTCCCTCCGCAAAAAGCAAGCGTGTAAAATTTATTTTCAGATGTCATTTTTTTAGAGGGAGATAACATACTTGAGTATCTACCATTCAAAAAAGGATGCGGAAATTAAACCCCTGATTTAGCACTTTACTGGCTGGGTGATCACTGGCAAGTTAATTAATTGTCCTGTGCCTCAGTTTCCCCACCTGTAAAGTGGGGATTTTAATACCTTATAAGGTTGCTGTGAGGGTTGAATGAGTCGATATGTGTAAATTGCCTGGGACGGTAGCTGACACACAATCAGCACTCCACAAATGGGAGCTCCTGCATCGTGCGCTTCATGCTGTTCCATAGAGAAATGTCAGTGCCCTTCCCTGCTATGCTCAGTCCTCCCTCCCTCAAAGCTTGGGTCGAGGCGGGCTGTGTGCAGAGGTCTGGAGGAGCGTGGGCTAGGAGTGGGATTCACTCACTCACAGAGAACCCGTTCCCTCATGGCGCCCTGTAGAGCTCGCCTCTGCATTCCGCAGTAAACCAGCTTCTACTTTCGCACAGTTTGCCTCACTTTACACTGGATAGATGGCGCTGTCAATTTCCTTTAGGACTCCTATCAATCCTTTTCTTTTATTCATAACCCAAAATTGGATCTGTGCAGGAGAGGTGAGAGAAAAACTGAATGATTCTTCTTTTTTGGCACATCAAGAATATCATTTTTCATTTTTAATTTATAATCTCAGCTCTCCCATTTGCCAGCTCTGTGACCTTTGACAAATTACTTCATCTCTCTGTGCCTCTGTTTGCACATCTTCACTTGTAAGATGAAGATAATCATAGTGTTCACCTCACAGGGTTATTGTGAAAATTAAATGAGTTAATATCTTTAAAGTACATAAAGCAGAGTCAGATGCTTACTAATGGCTATGTAAGTGTTAGTTACTGTAAGGGCTTAGATACCGTCTCAGCTGGTACCTGGTACTCTGCTTCACAGCCTCATCTGTAAGAGGGAATGTACCTGCCTGCAGAGCTTCCAGGCGAGTTATGAGTTATCAGAGAGAGAACATCACACACACGCATGCACGCACACTTGTGTATATGCACTCACAAGTTTCAAATAAGTTCCCAGTTTCGTAGGTAGGAGCGGATGTGGCTTATCTCAGTGTAGCTTCCACTGGCCTCCAGGCCCTCAGGCAGGGTCTCCAGTTCTGAGAAGCTCGATTCTTGCTAACCACTGCCCTTGTCTCTGTGCGGCTTACATCGCCATGTAGGAGAAATGAGCACTAACGATTCACACGCCATCTGTTCAAGGGAATGTCTGCAAACCAAGAACGCCCGTTCCTTGACCCAAACAGCAGCAGAAAGTCCGCCTCCTCCCTGGGTAAAACTTGTCCTCAGACCGTCTCTCTGCTTCCAGCCTTCGCTTTCTGGAAAGCCCTTGCCTAGGTTTTTTCTAGATTAGCACTAATACCTGTGCAAGGCTCAAAATTAGGAGGCATGAAATAATTAGCTGTTATTATTGTTACTTGCAAGAACCCACTTCCTTTCTGACAAGTAAATGCTATAGTGTTTCCTCCCAGCCGATGATAACTACCCCCGCCCCCAGAGAAAGCAATGATTTCCAGTTCCTTGTCTTTTCCAGGTTCAGGACATGGGGAAGAAGCTGGATTTCCTCGTGGATATGCACATGCAGCACATGGAGCGGCTGCAGGTGCACGTCACGGAGTACTACCCCACCAAGGGGACCTCCTCACCAGTCGAGGTGGAGAAGAAAGAGGACAACAGGGATTCCGATTTGAAAACCATCATCTACAACTATTCCGAGACAGGCCCCCCCGACCCCCCCTACAGCTTCCACCAGGTGCCCATAGACAAAGTCGGCCCCTATGGGTTTTTTGCCCACGACTCAGTGAACCTGCCCCAAGGGGGACCCAGTTCTGGAAAGGTCCCAGCGACCCTTTCCTCTTCGGCAAAAACATATGTAGAAAGGCCCACCGTCCTGCCTATCTTGACTTTTCTCGACTCCCGAGTGAGCTACCACACCCAGGCTGAACTGCACGGCCCGTACTCGGACCGGGTCTCCCCCCGGCAAAGATGCAGCATCACGCGGGACAGTGACACCCCTCTGTCCCTGATGTCGGTCAACCATGAGGAGCTGGAACAGTCTCCCAGTGGCTTCAGCATCTCCCAGGACAGAGATGATTATGTGTTTGGCCCAAGCGGGGGGTCGAGCTGGATGAGGGAAAAACGTTACCTCGCCGAGGGGGAGACAGACACAGACACAGACCCCTTCACACCCAGTGGCTCCATGCCGCTGTCGTCCACAGGGGACGGGATCTCTGATTCTATATGGACCCCTCCCAACAAGCCCATTTGAAAGGGGTTGTGGGCTCACTCCTCCTTGTAATGTAGACAGACTTTGTATAGCTCACTCGCTCTCACCTCCGACTCTAACCAGCGAGATCACCAATGGCTGCATCGATCGCATGCATGTGCGTGGCGGCCCCACCTGGGCAGGGGCTTGACATGGCCTTTTTCCTCCTCATGTCACCACAATGAAGCCGCTTCCTTTTAAGCATGGTTTGCATGACTTTACACTATATAAATGGTACCACTAATCTCTTCTAGGATACACATTTATCTGCTGTTCTTACTTTGAATCACGCTTGGACCAGTACAGGGAGAAATCGCCGATGAGCTGTGCTGTCTGGTTGGCTGCATTGGGTTTTGGTTTGGTAAACAGGGCTGGTAGTTTAAGTTAGTTCTCGGATCACTGCCCCTTTGTGTAAAACATTCCAGTGATTAACTGTTTTCTAAAGCAAGCAAATAATTTTCTCGACAAAAACGTATTACATATCAGTGAGGCTGCCTACTGAGCTGAAGCGTTAGGAAAGGAATGAGATCGTCATTGCGTTCCCCCAAACCAAGAATTTTAAACGTTATCTTTTTAAGGAAAAACTGGCAAAACCATCTAAAAGCTCTCAAAGGGACCTCACTTGGTCTGCTGTTGTCTAGTATCATGCCTCAGTTTCCTCGTGTGTAAAAGGTCGTGGTAATCCCAAATTAGCATTTTGGATGAGTTATGAATTGGTGAGGAGAAAGCATACACACACGCGTTAATATAGTTCCCAATTTTGTAGCCAAAGATAATGAAATTGGTGAGAAGCCTCTCTGGGAAGGAGTGAAGTTCACTGCCTTCGAAATGAGGGTCCAACTGACATTCCTTCCCATGATACTTGTACAAAATATCCATCTCAAATAGAAAGTAGAGTCAAGAGGGCACAGCAATTATCTGGTCTAAGTCTTTCTTTGTAAAAACGAGAAACCTTTGGCTCAGGCAAAAAGACATGCCCAGGGTCACTCCACTGTCCCCTGGAGAGCTGGGACTCAAAGCCCAGTGAGCTGACTTGCTCCATGCCCTGGTCTCCTCCTATGACACCACTCTGCAGTTTATACAATGGGACCCAGAAATCATGCCAAGATACCTGTGCTCTGTGTCATGTGGAAGGCACTCACGACACAGTTTATTCAGCGGGAGGGAGCTCTCTGCCTTTATTGCAAAACATGCTCACTTGATGCGTTGCATTTTGGATCCAGAAAAAAAAGTAATACAAGCAAGCTACAACGTTTATTAATATGCAAATGGACCAAATTTCCAGAACCATCCAATTTTACTCCTCCAGATTTTTTAAACCACATATATCCATAAGACTGGCTAAAGTGTAAGCAGACAATCTGGAGAGCACTGCCCTACTGAATACTGAATAAGTATTAATATTGAGTACAAGCCATCCTGTTGCCTCTTATGAGATGTCTCAACTCTCTGAAACACTTTGATGGAAAAGGTTTTGGCTAGCTTGAGTCAGATCAGCTAAATGATATACCACCGTATTATTGTCTTACTCTTTTCACACATCTAAGCACTGGTTGTGGTTGGTGGCCACAATGACCATCAGGATGACCATATGGCCTAAACAAATGTCTACATGCAAACGCCACTTATGACCTCCCCCACAGTCTTGTCAAGAGCCATAGTAGCTGTGGCAGACATCTGGTTGATGGTTTCATTGTTGCCTAATGCAGGGGTCTTATACTATGTCAGAGAGAGGAGCTACTTTCTCAGAGATTGGTTCCTTTCAACCCACGTCAACAGGTACTGTGCAAAAGGCTCAGAGTAGAGTAAAAATGAAGGCTTGGTTCCTAACCTTAGGAATTCACAACAAAGCCTGACGTCCCTAGCCAAGGGCGGGCATTGTGAGAGGTAGAAAGGGAGTTTTACTGGAGAGCCCCACAAATGGATAGGTGTTGACCTTGAAGTCTGAGGTGGGAAATACACAAGAATGATCACACACATCAGACATGAAACCCCCTCCCCAATGGCTTGCCATTTGACCTTCCAGCACTCTGAAGGGCAAAGGGCATGGATCATTTGTCCTTCTCTCAGCTCCCTTAAAATACCTGAAAGTACCATTGAAGTTGACAACCTAAGAAACCCTTTGCCCCTTCCTTAGGTCTTGGTTCTCGATTCTGACCTTCCTAGAATCTTTCACCCGAAATGATTGAACTACGTACTATCTAACGTGTTACTATGTTCTTCTTTATGTACGAGTTATTTGAAACAAAAACCAAAAGAAAAAGAAAATGGAGAATGAATCAAACTCTCCACATATGCACCAATTACTTTTCCTAACATTAATATTCATGCAGAACCAACTAGCCTCAGTAGCTTACAAATAGATGCATTTGCTGGGAACTCAATGGAATTCTCAGTTGGGAGGGTAAAATTTTCTTATCTCAAGCTGAAGACAGTTACCATGAATCCAAAGTTATGGGACTGCCTTAGGTTCTTCTAATAACCCACAAAGGATTGGAGCATGTATCACTTCCCAAACCTTAGGAAGGTGGTCCAGCTTCCCTGCTGGATCATGAGACCAGGATGGCAAGCATTGGGTTTGTGTTGATGGCCACCACATCTCCAACATGTAGGAAATTATCCTTATCAGTGTAGACAAAGACAATATACATTTTTCGTGAATGAATAGATAAGATTCTTAAGGGCTGTTCTTTCCCATCTAAGAAAACAAAAAAGAGAAAAATGATCTTCTGGAATATTCTGCTTCAATATGCTCTTTTTAAAAATACATTCCAGAAAAGTAAACCAAACCTGCTCAAGCTGCCTGCCCATAGACAACGTCATCAACATGGCTGGCATTGATGAAGCAGAAATTCAAAGTCTAAGATTGAACATAAGTTATGGGGGAGAAACAGTGTGTGCTTCCACAAAGATCTTTTTTTCAGACAAAAAGAAAAGTAAGATGGAATAATCCAATGAAAGTGGTTAATAACATGGCCCAGTATTATACCACTTCAGATATACCAGTGGTTCTGAAGCTTGCCCAGGAAATTAGAGTAGTTTTGGCAGAATCCCATGAATAGTAACAAATTAACCCCATCATAAAAAATAGGAAAGATCTTCTCAAGTGAAACTATGATCCCATTATGTTTGTTCAGCCTCTGTGTGTCACAATATGATATACGAAAATTTTAAGAGGTCAAGTTTTAGCAGGATCAAAATGAATGAGATAAACCTACTTGCCAAGTGTTGGGTGAAAGATGATCTTGTTGGGGCCGAGAAGAAGGCACTCGAGATCATGTGTGAGTTTGACTATCAAATACCAGCGCACAAGCAAACAAGAAAGCTTTAAGAAAAAAAGTTGTGAGAGGAAAGAAAGGCCTATTCATGAACTGTACCTTTTCTGGGAACTGAGAGTTCAGGCTTCTTAGGCATGATATTAATGTTATGAAGCTCTAGTTTTCATGAAAACATATCTAGAAAACCCCAAGGTATACCATAGTTCAAAATGAGCCAATTCATCAACAATATGCATTATGCTTGCCTATTTTGTGCAAGGCAGTTCCTAGACACTGTGAGTTGAAAGAATAATTACTTGTAGAATTTGATCCTACAGATCCTAATATAACAAGATCTACTCATAATTTGCCAAGACCGTTCTCATAATTCAATGCCACTCTAGTGAGAGTGTAATAAAAACATTCATTTGTTTATTCATTTACAAAATTTATTAAGGACAACTGTCTTCTAGGCAGGGCACAAGGCACCAGAAATTCAGAGATAAGAAAACCACAGCTTGCCGTCAAAAAGATAGGAATCTGGTGACCTCAAATTATCAGAGCTCCCTTCAGACTAAGTCTCTCAGGAATGGAAAGTATCTGATTTTATCCCTGCAGACAACTCTGTAGATAGGAATGCTTCCGAGCTTGGAATCAGTGAGAGATTGAAGATGGAGGAAAATGAAACCAAAAATTCATCAGAATGGTAATAACCCCACCAGGGAAGGCTGAATGGGTTGTGTTGGAACTTTGCGTTTGGGTTCAATGCTTTGGACTTCGTAGCTCTAGATAAGCCATGCAGGAAGGAGGTTCTGGAGTTCTTGGAGAAACCAGATTTCTCTTCCTCTCCTAGTCCCTGCTATGATTGAGGCCAGGCAAGGAGCTGGGCTGCTTCCATTTCATCGTGTTGACCAAAAGAGGCTTATGGTACAGACCAAGACACAGCATCATTTTCAAGAGAAAGGTGTCACTCTGCCTATGGAATCCTGCAGATCACGTCCTCCTGGGGCAAGTGAAGAAATGTGTTCTGTGGCCTAAGAAGTCGATTGCGTTTGGCACAGTGCTGCCAAGCACACCCAGCCTTCCTCCAGAAGATGCCACAAAGCTGGTCTTTGTTTTCCATGAGTACATTTCCAAGGCACCTAGAACCACGAGAATTGTCTTTGCTTTCTGAACCCCAGACATCCTTAAGAATTTGCCCCGTGTCCTCACTTATCTTGAAGGCTGGCTTATTTCAGGATGAACTTTTTAAAAGACTATAATTCCTTTCTTTGTATTGAGACCGACCCAAAGTTTTTGTGTTACTGGTATCATACTATTCAAAACTGAGCCAATAGTCCCCTAAGCAAGGCAGCAGGTAGCGCCTCACCGATGCCCAGATTAGAACACAGTACGAACCAGGCTATCTGCAGAGCTTTAGTGGTTTTGGAAACCAGTAATGGAAATGTCAAAGACAGAGGAAGATGTAGAGATGCCTTGGGTGAAAATTTGAGTTTCAGGACATTCAAAAGTGTTTGACATTTCTGGCCTGTTTTGATTTTCAAACGAGACAATCAATATATATACACAAAGCCCCAGGCACAGTGACGGCCATATACTGGCGACTGTTATTCATGTTCTTTTATATGTGTGTGTGGACTCCATTGCTTCAGTCTTTGGTATTACCTATGGACTCTAAATTTATAGCAGAAAATCTTTTTCAGAAAAAGAGTGGTGGAGATACAATCCCGATTATTACGTGACAAAATCGGGCACTTTCACAATTGCTATTTAAATAAGGACATCACTACAAATAAAAATGAGTACCTTATTCATCAAAGTGAGGAAGAGCAGGAATGTTGGGATGAAGACAGCAGGATGATTGGATCCCAGGGCCTGGGTTGTAGCGGTCTACTGGACGTACAATTACCAGATATTGCACAATTCTCTCAAAGAGTGATTTGTAGGAGGTAAAGACAAATAGCAGGAATAATTAAATATCAAGGAACTAGTGGTTTCAACAGAGAAAGTCAACTGTGCCATGCTGTCAGACGACACCCTAACAATGAATGGAGAACTTCCAGAAGGAAGAGCTCAAGCGTGTTCAAACCCTCCCCAGGAGAATTTGTTCCCAGCCTATAACAGCCTCGACTTCGTCATCCCTCTAGGAAAATTGTGACTAATAATTTTCTTTCTCCTCGTAGATGCAAGGTGATATAATTTCATAGATTCTCAGATGCTCAGAGCAAGAAGAGACCTTGATCACCCAGAACAACCACCTCTCTCTTTAGATCAGGAAGCAGAGGCTCAGAGCAAAGGGAAGCATGAGTGATTGGGTAGCAGAGTGAATCTAAACTCAGGTCTCCTAACTCCTGGTCCAGATGTTGAAGATCAAAAACTAGAAGCAAAATAAAAAGTAAAATAAAATAACCAGTGAGAACAAAACCTTGCTGTCGGGCCCGGGAGATGAATGAAAGCTTCCTGGCCCAGTGGAAAAACTGCTAAACCAGAGACGTTTGTTGGGACTTCTTGCCATCTCTGGACTATGATTGATGATCCTATGCCTTGAAAGATGACAACATTCCTTCTTCCAAAATCCCGCTGTCTTCAAAAGACCTAGCAAAACTCACTGCTGCTGTGTGCAGTTGAGAATGGGAATGAAGGAGAACCACCTCATGGCCATGCAAGCACTCCCTCCTCCCACTCCTCTGCCCTCTCCTACTGTGTCCTCTCTTTGACCCGCCACACTTAGACTGGTTCAGGTAGTAGGCCCATCACTTGGACTCGTTCAGCTCCAGAGTCATGCCTCAGATTATATCCTCATCTATATGCCAATTTAAGAGGATTTCTCCTTGAAAAAAGTTTATGGATTTGATTTTAGGAAATGGGATGTGATTTCTTTGGGGAGCTATATGACCCCAAGTTGCCAGCCTACTAAAGGTGTCCCTTTGCACTGGGACCTCTGGGTCTCACCTGGGCACAGCCTAGTTCCTCTTGCTTTGTCCCATAGAATGCACATCTTGGCCAGATCACAACCCGGTACTCCAGGGGCTTCACCAAAAGCTGCAAAGAAGCAAACAGGATTCAACTGAAGACATCTTATGTTTGTGTTAACCAGGAAATTATTTTAGGAAGAAAACAGGCCTCTCCTGGTTCTATTAAGGATTTCATATTTGGTTTCTACTTGACGTTGTGCTTGGGATAGATTTGCCAAAATTTGGCGGGGCTCTCTTGTTAAACCCAGTATCAGGATGATCAGTTCTCTTGAGTCAGGCTGAACCAGAAGCTCCTAAGATAGTCAGAAAGAAAGGTGGTCAAGTTCTTGGTCAGCAATAGCTGACCTAGTAATTTTAAAGGCCAACAGTCTACCTAAGTCGTCTTGGCCTCCACATAGCACTGTTCTGGGGTTAAGATAAGTTTCAGAGGGAAATAAGTCAAACATGAGCTCTATATAAGAATAACCTGAGTGTGACTTATAATGAAGAAGTCAAAAGCCTAGCCCAGTGCTTAGGAATATGTTTGTAATTCCGTTCAGACGTGTCAAATGGACTACAATTTGACGCCTGAGAGTAATGAAAAATAAGAGCACGTTCTTTCAATTTTCCATTCTTTTCCTCTGCCCACAAGACTGAGGTGAGGGAGGGGGGGAGAGATCCACCCTAAACTCTCTTCGTGAGTTGCATGCACCATAATAGATCTCTCTGTTGGCTTCATGCAATCCTCATGGCAGCCCCATGGGGCAGGTGTTGCTGTCTCCATGTTGTAGATGAGGAAACTGAAGCTGAGAGGGAAAATACCTTGCCAAAGGTCACACATTATAAGAGGTGGAGCTGGGATCATAACCAAAGCCCATGTACCTCCAAAGCTCAATGTCCACCACCCACCCCAAGTTTCCCAGGTCAGTGGAAATGCTCCCAAATCATGCCCTGGGATCCTCCACAATGCCTTGCCCTTCTGTGCCCAGTAAGCTTTACAGTAAAATGATCACAGACCGTTGGTTCCCTGGAGAGAAGATTGATTCCTGTGTCAGATGCTCCACTTGGTTATTCAGCACATCCTTTCACAATCCAGCTGTCAGTGGCAGAAAATAATGCTCCATAAATTATTCACCTGGTTCATGTTGGAATCCATTAGCTCTTGGAGTTTGGTCTATCTGCAGATAATCCCACAGGTACCCCTTGTTCTCTGCCCCCAAAGATCTCCTGTCATTGTTTTAACCAAACAAGTTCACCTGTACCTCCTGACTCTGGTCTTTTGTCTCTAGACTGGACCTTTATTTCAGGACCTTAAAATCCTTCAGAAACTGATGAGTCTTCAAAAACATTCTCTAGGAAGCCAAATGCTCAGAACAGTTGTGTTTCTTTTTCTCGATATTGAAAGATCAAGGTTCCCAGTGGAAACCAACCTGGTCTGGTAATCGAGCCCTTCTTTCCCCCTCTGAATACTTTTCCAAGGGAGAGGAGAGCAGCTCTACCCTGCAAAGCTTCTGTGAGGGCTAAGAGTCCACTTGGGAGGTCAAGTTCCAAGATTCGTGGCCGCCATTTTGCCAAGCACCAGAGATTTTGCCTTTGGAGACATGAGGCAGGCTCTGCCCCATCTTGAAAATCACCTTAGACTTAGAAAGATGTGCCAACTTTGTCAGATTTGTCAATCATTCCCTGTTTTAAAAAGAAAAATGCTCTCTACACTGCTTCCAGTGGGATTTGGCTATTCTTCTTTTTCTTTTTTCTCCTTCTAATGTAGCAATGATGGAAAACACCCATCTCTGAAGAGCAAATTGAGGTTTCCAGTGACGTGAATCCATTGTGTTTGATTTTGGATTGTCTTTTCTTTAATCCCCTTTTATGGCATAGAATTCTGGTGCCTTGCTCCCTGAATTTGTCTTCTTGCTACAAGTAGGCTTTCTTCACGTTCTGGCTTACATGGGAACACAACTCTTCCACAAGTGGCCTTTAGTGCTCTTTATAATATGATTTCCTGTAATTTTTAAACCGTATGTGTAATTTATATTCTGGCTCTGTCCAATATTTGAACAACTTTAATAGGTTGATTTCCGTATATATTATGCAAACAATTCTTACCTGATTTTTTATGTTCTGTCTTAAAACAAATAAATACTGCACCACTTATTAATAAATAGCCATTTCAGTGATTATGTGGCAGAATGTTATTTGCTTCATTGATGACACGGAGTGACAAGTAAAGATAGTTCGTTATTGCTGTGGGAGGGGCCATGAGGGAGATTTGAATAGATATGTAAAATGTGAGAAAAGTAGTAGTTGGGAGGGAGAGAATAAAGATAACAAGAAAGAAAACATGAGTGTTGGAGTAAAGACCCACAGGAAGAAAAGAATCGAATGCAAAAGGCGAGCTCATAGCCAGGAAGAGTACATGTTGTGGACTGACACTTTGACACCTCCTCCCCGGAAACAGCCATTCTCCAGGCTATGGAGGCACAGAGTTTAGTAAAACATTATCCAATCATTATGAAGCCGGGTACTGGAGGGTTACTGTAGATACTCAACAAGCAATTTGCTGTTTTCCTGTTTGACTTGTGGGTGACTCAAGGGTCTCAAGGATTTTCGAGTTTGTTTTGCAGAAGAAAGAGAATGCCTTCGAGGAGGTCGTGATCACCCAGTGATGGACACGGCTGTGGCTGACGGCCGGCCCCCAGCTGCTGTTGATGCCTCTAAGTCAGATGGCTCAGAGGTTTATTGGGAGTGTCCTCTTTCTTTGTTTCTCTGAAGCTCCACCCATCATGCCACTTAGCTCTATAAAACCCCCCTGTTTTCTGCTCTTGAGAAGGCAGATGTGAGCCAGCCCATGCTCCCAGCTTCTCATCTTGGCCAATTTCAATAAATCTCCAAGCATCAGTGTCTCAGTGTTTGGCTTACTGTACATCGGGCTCACGGACTTGAGATTAAGAGGTTCGGTATCAATTACGGTTTTAAGACATTATTACTCCCACTTTATAGATGAGGAAATTGAGATCCAGAAACATAGAGATCCACCCAAGTTCATGCTAATAAGTGGAAGAGTCACAATTAGAACCAGGACTACCTACTGCCAACCTTCATGTTACTTCCTTTGGAGAAGCTTTACCTCCTAAACGGCATGGGAGGAAGAAAGAACAGGTGACTCAGAGAAAGTGTAAGTCAAAGGGGAGGAAATTAGTAAAGCTCATATCAGATTGCCTCTCTCCATTGTCAGCACAGTAGAAAGGATGTTTTCTCCTGAGAAAGAGGGAGTTGGGGTGAGGAACCTTGGGAGAGTCACTTAACCTTTTTGTACCTTGGTTTATCATCTGTAAAGTGGGGAGAAAATATGTACCTTGAAAGGTCTTTATCTGGATTGATGTCTGCAGAGAATTTAGCAGAAGATCTAGCACACAGCAAATGTTCAGTGAGTGATGGCTTTTGACTCTATCCGGTGCCCACATGCTGGGCTGCCTTAATTTGGGCTTCCACAGAATGGAGACAAGCTGTTGGCTGCCGCTGGTTTATTTGAAAAGTGGTTCCAGAAAAGACAACTGAGAGAGTGGGGAGAGTAGAGAAGGGAGGCAGACAAGCCAACAAAGAGTGAGCTAATCCTTGTGGGTACTGGGTTCAATTCTCCCGGGAACCTGCTGGGAACCCATGTAAAACATACCAAGGAATTCTTCCAGCTGGGGACAGGAATCTGGGGCGTTCATCCACTGACGCCTGTTATTCTTTGCTTGAGGGTTACCCCTGGGGCATTAGATCCCCTACTCTGTGAGATTTCCCTGGGCTACAGCTGAGCACGTTGCCAAAGCCCTGAGGCAGAGGGGCAGAGAGACATGGCCCGTGGAGGTGGGATCAGCCAGTGTGCTATAACCTGTCTCCTGCAACTTCAGGTGAACTCAGAGGTGGGCAGAGGGAATACAGGGTGGGTAACATGAGCATCTGGTACATAAGCCCACTCAAAAAACCAACATACACAAAGATAAGCAAAAACCCAGGCAGGTTGCCACAATTCACTCTGTAAGTCAAAGGACAAAGTGGCCAACACTGGGCAAGCTGGCCGTGATGCCCAAGGAGATAATTCCTTGTTAAAATAGCACCTGTCACCTCTAGGAACCAGGGTAGATAACTGCTCTTCTGCTGGAAGGTCATCGTCCAGCCCCAAGGTCCACGTCTGTCCTCACGAATGCCTGTGGCTGACTTTGCCATGACGAGAAGAGCAGCCACTCTGCAACCATGCATCCCTCCCCCAACAAAACTTACCCACCTCCAGTCTCAGGTGACTGTACGACAGACAGAGAAAGAGCCTAAAATTTATATCCCTGAGAAAATCCCTCTCCATCTGAGCCACTGGAGCAAAAGCCCATTCACAGCCTCGCATCCCAGATACTCCTGGGAACCAGTTATTGTTCCTCATAATGTCAGCTTCTGACAATGAGCTTGGGCATCAGGTTGACCTGGGACCCAATGGCTTCCCCACACTGGAGATGTGTAAGGTGTCTCCCCTGAGAAAAGCCCAATTGTGCTTATATCCTGTCTCCACATCAAATATGAAAACAGTCCCAGCAGTTTATCCTCTGGATGTGGGCAGATCAGCCTCAGGCCACGGGAGGGCAAGTGGAAAGAGCAGAGGGGAGAGGAGTTAAGAGACGAAATCAGAGAAGTAACAGGGTTCAGCTCATGAACGGCCCCCTGGGCTGGGCCACGATAAGGACATTTGATTTTAATCTGAATCAGACAGGAAGTCACCGCAGGCCTTTGAGTAGAGGGGTGACAAAATCCGATTTATTCTAAAAAGGGGTTCTCTGGCTGCTGTACTGAGAACGCACAGAAGGAAGCAAGGGTAGAAGAAGGGAGATTAGCCAGGAGCAATATTGCCCTTGGCAATAATCCAGGCAGAGCCCAGAGTGGCGTGGACCATAGTAGGAGTGGGGGAGTTAGTGAGAAGTGTTTAGAATCAGGATCCTTTTTAAGAGGAGAGACGACAGGATTTGCTGATAGTTTGAATGTGAGGTGTGAGGGAAGGAGAAGAATCCAGGATGATTGGAACGTTTTTTATTTGCACACCTGGAAGAAGGAAGTTATCATTAATCGAGATGGGAGTAGATTGGGGAAGGAGCAGGTTTTGCAATAGGGACATGAATTTGGCTTTTTACAGGTTAAATTTGAGAGGCATATGAGGCATCTTGTGGAAATGTCCTGTAGGTAGTTGAGTGCGGAGTTAGGGAGAGTGTTTGGGGCTGAAGATATAGCTCACTCTCTATCTATGGATTCAATGACTTAGAGATAACATCTAAAACTGTGAGACAAGATGAAGTCCCCAAGGGAACAAGTGTAGAGAGAAGAGAGGACGTCCAAGGACAGTACCCTATGACATCAAGAGGTCAAGGAGTTGAGGAGGAACCTCAAAGGAGGCTGTGCCGGAGCAGCTGATGAAAGAGAAGGGAGTCAGGAGGGTATGGAGCTGGGGTGCCAAGTGTAGATTTTGTCCCAAGGAGGGAGTGATTGACTGACGGCACCAAGTGCCACTGAGAGGTGGAGGGCAAGGAGGAGTTAGCCATGTGGGAGTCATGGTGAGCTTGACAAAGGCAGTCCTGGTGGGGTGCTGGTGTGATGTTTGATTGGAGGGGCCCTGAGAGAGGAGAAGAGAGGAACTGGGGGCACCCAGTACAGACAGCTCACAGTGACAGTTCTAAGCGTACGGTTCCATGGTGTTAAATACATTCATAATGTGCCGCTATCACCACCATCCATCTCCACAACCCTTTTCACGTTGTAAAACTGAAAACTCTATACCCATTAAAGAATAACTCCCCCTTCTCCCCTCTCCCAGGCCCTGGCAACCACCATTCTACTGTCTGTCTCTATGATTTTGACCACTCTAGGGACCTCATGTAAGTGGAATCATAAAGTATTTGCCTTTTGGTACCTGCATTTTTAAGTATAAGGAAAACAAGGCTCAGAAAGGTTAAGCAGCTTACCAAGGCCACACAGCTAACAAGTCACAGAAGCAGGCCCAGGGCTGGGGCTTTTGCTTCTGCTGCCTTATCTGGAAGTGTTATTGTTAGCATAATAGACATATTTCACAGGAATCAACCAAAAGTTCAGAAATGCAATCTTTTTAGGCAGATAGTGGGTAACAATTATCAAATGCTTACCACCATGAACCATGATCAATCATCGTCTGCAGTGGCTGCTGTTGTGAGCTCCATTTCGCAGATGAGAAAAGTGACTTTGAGATAACTGCGCTCCCCAAACTGAAATGTACAGGTCTGGAGGGCAGGCACCCTGACCCTCACATTCTGAGCTGTGTCCCCAACACCCTGGAACACAAACAACTCTTCTACATTTTCCCTGTAGACATGGCTTGGCCCTGCATTCCTCTCCGACACTCCCTCTCCCCTCTCCCTACCTTCCACGTGGGCTCCAGCCTGCCTGAACCCTCTGCCTGCCCTTGTCTGCATGCACCAGGGCTGAGGTTCTAACTCTGGGTCTTTGTAGGGCTGTTGCCTCTGGCCACTACCACAGCAGCACCTGGGAACTCCTCAGAAACGCAAATGCTGTGGCCTCAGCCAGACCAGAATCTGAAACTCTGAGGGGGGGTCCAGCAATCTGGGTTTTAACAAGCCCTCTGGAAGATTCTAACACATCAAAGTTTGAGAAGCACTGCTCTAATCCACGCCTTAGCTCTGAAATATTTATCTTGCTTGTCTCATTTTAAAATCCTGATCCTCTGGGAAGCTTTCCTTGACTCATTTTAGAGCAGGTGCTGTTGCCCTCTCCAGCTCTATCATATTCCTCCCCATCCCTGGTCACGCTGTGTTGTGATCATCCATGATCTGTAGACAGTGAGCTGTCTGGGGGCGAGGACCAAGAACCATCCACCACCACATCCGCCATGCTTAGCACAGCCCCTGCCTCAAAGAAGAGCTCAATGAAGATTGATTGACAAAGAAAAGAAATGAGTCTCCTCCAGCTTTGACATCCTAGGAATTATTTGAGTTACAGATTAAACAAGGCAGAGTTATAAATAAATCGTGGTAAGCCCAGAAAATGGAGCGGCTATTAATATGAGTCTTCTGGAAGCCAAATGAAAAATCAAGGGCAGAAAACAAACATTTATTCACTCGTCGTCAAACTGTGCTGATTGTCATATCTTTGTTAGACTCCGTAGCAGGTGCTGGGGATGCAGGATGTTTGAGGTACAAGGGTACCTGCCCTGAAGGCGCACACAGCCTCCTGAGTAAGACAGGCAATCACAGGGACCACCCCAATACCACACAATAAGGCAAATACAAACACAATGCCCTTAATGGGATGGGAGCGTATCAGAGAAGGCTTCCTGGTGGAGGGGATGTCTGAGATGAGAATAAAAAGGATGAGGTGAAGTTGGGGGTGTGGGTAGATGAAGGGAGCATGTAACAGCCAGAGACATCTTTTCAAAGCAGGAATTCGATCATGTCTTTCTTTTGCTTAAGCCCGCCCACAACTTTTCCCGGCACCTAAATTCAATCCCCATTCCTTACCCTGACCCCCAAGGCTGCTTCCTCACCCTACAGTGACGTCTCAAGCTGCTTCTTCCCTTGCTCATGGTCTTCCAGAGAGAGGAAAGCACGAGGAAAGGCCTGAGGAAGAGGGCGCAGCAACAACATGGTTGGAGTAAGAACCCCAGGCAGTATGGTGTCGATGAAGCAGAAAGTGTGGGGTCAAGAGTGGCAAACGATAGTGTAGGCAGGGGGCAGTGTCTGATCGTGGAGAACGCTGCATGGGTCAGACTAATGCACCTGGGCTTCATCCGAGAGGGAAGGAGGTGCCATGGGAGGGGGAGTGACACGGTCAGTTTTGTGGTCTGGGGAAATCACTTTGATTTTCTGCAATGGCGTTATCCGATATGGGAGCCACCAGCCACACGTGGCTATTGAGCATTTGAAATGTGGCTAGTCCGAACTGAGATGTGTTCTGCGTGCGACATTCACACCAGTTTTTGAAGACTTAGTGTAAAAACAAAGAAAAAGAAAAAAAGGAAAAGATCTCATTAATAATCTTTAGTATTGATTACATGTTGAAATGATACTATTTTGGATGTACTGTGTTAAATGAAATACATTCTTAAAATTAATTTCACCTGCTTCTTTTTATTTTTTAAATGTGGCTACTAGAGCGTTCAAAATGGCTTATGTAGTTTACATTATATTTCTATTGGACAGAAATGTAAAGAATGGATTAAAGAGGAGAAAGACTAGTTAGGAAATTTTATCAAGGGGCTGAACAATAATTGATTTGTTGATTCATTCACTCAACAGATATTTCTGTCAAGCTTTGGACTAGATCCTGGAATATGATGGTGAATATGGCAAAGAAGGGCCCTGATCTTATGGATCCTACTTCTTTGGCAGGGAAACAGACCATAGCGAATCACGACAACAAATAAACACAATAATTAGAGTTAGTGATGATGCACAGAGCAAATATAACAGCATACTTTGGTGAGGCACCCACCCCATTATAGAGACACTTACCCTGACAGCTGAAGGACAGGAAGGAGCCAGTCATTTGAGAAAGCAGAGCATTCCAATCAGAGGGACCAGCCAGTGCAGAATTCCTGGGGCTGTCACTCCCAGGCTATGAACAAGGGAAAAAACAGCATGTGATGTGGTGGCTAGAGACATAGGAAGTGGGGGCCGGCCCAGTAGCACAGTGGTTAAGTTGGCACGTTCCGCTTCTCAGCGGCCCGGGGTTCGCTGGTTCGGATCCCAGGTGCGGACATGGCACTGCTCAGCAAGCCATGCTGTGGCAGGCGTCCCACATAGAAAGTAGAGGAAGATGGGCATGGATGTTAGCTCAGGGCCAGTCTTCCTCAGCAAAAAGAGGAGGATTGGCAGCAGTTAGCTCAGGGCTAATCTTCCTCAAAAAAAAAAAATATCTTGAAACCAGTAGCCATTGATCACTAGGTAGGTAGTAACTAAAGTTTTCTTCTTTTTTGCAATTACCAATTATAGCTTTTAGTTGTTCATCCGCCCATTGCTACTTAGGCAATATGCTATCTGACTCCTACTAGCTTCCTATAGATAATATCTTCCTGGAGCCTGGGTCACCACGGTAATGGGTGTTTGAGCTTTTTTTCAGGAATTAGAACCCCTTGTCCACTTCAGGCTGGTTGAGACCACCAACCCATCAACTGGGCCCAAACAGATGTCTGATAAGTGACCTACTGATGTCAAGAGACTACAAACTCCACCCTCAGATCATGCTAATGCCGCCATTTTGTGAACATGAATCCTATGAAGCGCCATGAAGTCTGACTACGCTTGTACAGATCGTCAATTACCTCACCTCACCTCATCTCCAAGCATCTGTTCCCACATTTCAGACCTCCTTGTCCCCTACCCCATAAATATCCTTGAGTCCCCATTTTCAAGAAGGTGGATTTGGGACTTGTTCTCTTGCTTCCTTGCTTGGCTGCCTTGTGATTAAAACTCTCTCTCTCTGTTTCAGTCCCATCGCCTCAGTGATTGGCTTTCTGGGTGACAGGCAAAAACGAACCTGGTCCCTCGACACTCTCTATGGCTCATAAAAGGGGAATTCACTCAGGGAAGGGGTAGCAGGGTGACATGTCGGCAGGAATTCCAGTAGCCCAGACAAGAAAGATCAACCTTGAACTTGGATCATTCGAGTAGGAGGAATCTGACAGCTACTTCTGCTATAGCAGAGGTTGGCAAAATTTTCCTGTAGAGGGCCAGATAGTAAATTCTTCAGGCTTTGTGGGTCAGACAGTCCCTGTTGCAACTGCTCAACTCTGCCATTGTGGCGCAAACACAACCTCGGATAGTGTGTAAATGGATGAGCGTGGCAATGTTCCAGTAAAACTTTATTTGTGGATACTGAAATTTGAATTTCGTATCACTTTTACATGTCATGAAATATTCTTCGTTGTCTGATTTTTTTCTCACCATTTAAAAATGTAAAACCATTTTAGGCCTTATAACAACAGGTAGTGGGGCCAGGCTTGCCTACTCTGCTCTGGGCACCTGCTAAAATGGACAAGCTGTGCCTAGCCATTTCTTTAGAAGACTTCTGCTGGCCCCCATGCCAGGTGATGCTTGGCTCACAGACCTTTACAACAGGAAGGGGAAATCATCACCTGGCGAGCCTGTTCTGCTCCTTCAATACGCCGTAATTACTGTCAGGAGAGGTTTCCCATCCCAGGTGAATCAGCGCATTGTCATTCTGCTCACGGATTCTATTCAGCCCATAGCACAGGATTTTTCTCCGATGGAGTTGATCCTGTTTCAATGCCCTGAGTTCTTGGGAGGATTATTATCCCTTTTTTTCCCGTAGGATTTAAAGCAAAGTTATCAAGACTTCCCCCACCCCCATCCTCTGTATCTTTCACTAAGGACTCATATAAACATCCCTCAGCTCTGACTTAGCTGTTAATCTTTCTGGCCGCTTAAATTCTTTGAAGTCATTTATCCTGCTCAGGAGACAGGTAAGTCATATCCTGTAGATGTTTTAAAACCCTTTGGTTCCCTCTTCTCCCCAAAGCATGAAGCCAGATAAGGAATGCATCCGCTGTGATGCCCAAGCTCTGGGCACCTAGTTGCTGAAAGAAATGAGAGGTGTTTCTATCACCCAGTATCTACATTGCACTTAAGCTCAGACTCCGCCCCTTGATCACAGGCTTCCATTTGTCCCCTTAAGTAATTGATTAGAATCGCAATGCAGTCATCAGCTGGTAGGATGGCTTCTCCTCATGTCTGTGATAAAGGAAACATGATCTTTAATCCAAAGAGGCGTAATGAAGATAAAAGAACGCCCTAAAAAACAGCTAACAGCAAGGGAACAGCAAAAAAAGTTATATTTTCTTAGTCAAGGTCAACCAGTCATGGATTTTGGCGGCAAATAGACAGGGGTTCCAATCCTGGCTCTTCAGCTGCCTTCCCTTGGGCAAGATGCTTGTATGAGCCTTGGTTTCCTCGAACTAGTCAATAAGGATAATAACCACTAAGTAGGGTTGCTTTAAGGACCAGTGGATGCAAAATTCCTGGCACATGGGAAGGTAGGCAAATCTTAGATTCTTCACTTCTTTTTCCGCAGTAACTATTTTTGAAAAGGCAGACCCTCACCTTCCAGGGTTGTCTCCCAGGCTCTGGGGCTGAATACTCGAGTGTGAAGTCCAGGGCTGTCACTCACCACTTTAAGGACCTGGGGCAAGTTGTCTGGCATCCCCAAGCCTCTGCATCCTCCTCAGTAAGAGGGAGCTGGTTCTTACACGGGAGGTTGCAAGTGAATGGACCATGGTGATGTTTTGAGAACACGTAGCTCTCACTGTGCCCGGCCCAAACAAGATGGGACTTCAGGGTGGGTTTTTGGCTCTCCGCTGAGCATCGTAATTAATCTGTTTCTGACTGGGCATCTTTTGGCTGTAAGGTATAGTGAGAAAGGCAGGTTTCCTTGGTTGATTTGTGATCCTTGCTAATTGGAAGTAACAAAATGTTTAATTAAGGCTGCAGCAGCCTTGTTCTTACCATTCACTGTCCCAGCTCCAGGGTTTTTGCCAATAAAACACTGATACATGGTGAATTCATTTCTTAAGGGTCTTTGGCAGATTCTTGGCTCCTCAGTCACAAAAGTACTTCTCAGCCCTTCTCCCAGGAGTGTGACTGGATCTCTAACCTTTTCTGCCCACCAAAACACCTTGAAATAATCAATTCTGTTTGTTTTCAACATCAGGCCTTTTTGTGGCACTCTGGGATAGTATTTTGAAAGGCAGGGGAGTAGAGCAGAACACCGTGGAAAAGAGACACAGCCCTTAGTATCTGAGAGACTTTAGCAACTGGGTCAAATCTCAGTTGTCCCGCCTGGGAGCCCAGTGACCAAGAGTAGGAGGCTCCACCTCTGATCCTGGGTCCTTCTCTTGTATAATCGGAATATCAGTGTCTCTCTCATGGGATGCTTGAGAAGGTAAAATAATGGATACCCCAAAGTGGAAGCTCAATAAATTATACTGTTAGAGAAGAAAGAAATTTCCTGTACCCTCTTAGGTTCAGCAGTTGGAGCCCTGCAAACCAAACTGATAAAAGACAGATTAACGTGAGAAAAATGTCTGTTTTACATGTGTATGGGAGGCCTGCAGTGATGAAATGAAAATCTCAAAGAAGCAGTGGGACCCTGAGGCTTGTATGCCATTTTAACAGAAGGATGATGAATCTGTGGGGAAGTGACAAGAAAAAGGAAAAAGGTTTTGAGCATCTAGGGTGCTAAGTTGTGGGAACGTAAATGCGGGGAAACTAATGGAAAAGAAGGGTTGTTTTAGTAACCCTGGTCTGGAAACTCTACTGAAATCTGTCCACCATGGGTGACCCTGCTGGTATTTGAAATGCTGATGCCATAGCTTTCAGCAACATGCAGCTGCCACAGTGTGACAACTGACAGGTTGTGTAGTTTCCTGTCTGGGAAATAAACCTGGGCTGCAGCAATGAGCGTGCTGAATCTGAACCACTAGACCACCAGGGCTGGCTGTCTATTACATAGAGATGGATAATTCTTTTTCTACTGTACGTTTGTATCTGTTCACTCCATATGCTTCTGGTATAATGCTGGGCTCAGGATGGACACAGAGGATTAAGGGGAGGAGGAGGAGAGAAGAGAACAAGAAAAAAGAACAAGAAAGGAATACTCCAGAGATTGCACTAGGCGCCACATTTCATGATCTCATTTAACCTTTCCAAAATATCTTCAAGGTAGCTACGACTCTGCCCCTCTTACACACAAGGCTCAGAAAGGTGAGGTATATTTCCACAGTGGTCAGGTGCCAGAGGAAAGAATCTTCACTTAGTTTTCCATAGTGCCTGCCCACCTGCCCACTCCCAGAGCCCCTTTAATAGAGACGACTCCATGTCCGGGACACTGCAGTCTCTATCTCTCTGCCCCTCCCTCTTTAGTCCCCATTGTAACTCTCTCTGCGGAGAATGAGTACAGCTGGCCTTGAGTGTGAACAGGTTGGTCATGTGTCTATCTCCTCCAAGTTGCTGAACAGCTTGAGGGGAGGGGCATATCTGATCCGTCCGTGTGTCACCAGCCTGTGCGTGATGACTGATGTGTGCACTGAGCACCTCCTGTCTGCCAGACACTGGGTTAAATGCTTTGGATTCATTATCTTAAGTCCTCACAAAGACCCTATGAGCTACGTCCTCTTGTCCCCATTTTGCAGGTGAGGAAAACTGAGATTCAGAGAATAAACAGATATATGAGAACAAGAGGTCTCCAAGAAAGTGCCAGCCTCTTGCTCCCTACTAAGTCCTGTCTCTGTGCAGGGTGGCATCCAGAAGAAATGCCGCTCAAGTATCGACGGATAATTAAAAAGCAATTTAAATGTTTACAGGATCTTTCAAGAGAATTCCAAAGGCATTTCCATCTCAAATTGAGAGCAGAGCTTCTTAAAATGTAACTTGCCGTGAAGGTGCTCAATTCCTGAGACATTTTCCTTAACTCCGGTGAAGTTTCTCCTCACTTTTCTCCTCCTCCGCAATTCACCTTCCAGACCTGTCCCATTCTCCACCAACGGCAAATTTATGCTCTTCTCAAATCAAGACTGGGCACCCTGTATGTTAAATGGGCATTACATTAATACCTACACATAGGGTGATTAAGTGATAATGTGCTCCAGACAGCATCCTGTGGGGTGTCTGGCATGCAGAAAGCACGCTGTAAATTTTCACCATTATTCTTGTTAGTCTTAGCCTTGCAACTTTAACTCTCCTGCTGACTCTGCATGGCAAATGCCCAAAAGAATGGCTGGCACAGTGCTGCAGGGAAGGGAAGAGAGTGTGAACTCTCACATACACTCTTCTATTGTATTATTTTCCTATCTGTAAACAGCAGTGATGCTGTATTTGGAGGATGTTTCCCATCTAAACAGCCAGGAAGCCCACGGAAGAGACATTAATGCTCCCGAATTGCATGCACCTCGCCTCCTATATTCCCAGATTTCCCTTCAGTTATTCAGGGCCACGTGACTAATTCTGACAAAGGCTGTAAATAAAAATGAGCATATCACTTCCTTCCAGAGCATTTAAGAGTTAGTGCATAATCCTCCAGCTCTCTCCTTTCCACAGCCACAGTGAACCAGTGACTAAGGAGGCCACAGGTACCAGATGGAGAACTACAAGACAGGGGAGCCTCCATTAACCGGGGCCCCTGAGTGACCATGCGGGCAGAGTTCCCCATCAATTTGCAGTGAATATGGACTATAAGCAAGAAATCACCTGTTGTTGTTGAGTTGAGCCAAGGAGACTGTGGAGTTAACTCATTACCTCAGTATGACATAACCTATCCTAACTAGTACAAAGCCTTTTACAGACTGTGTTTCTAACGACTCCCCAGCAGTGTTCTCGAGGATATTCTGCATCAATGTGCTAAGTCATTCTTGCTTGCTTGCTTCCAGGTGGGCCAGAGTCACAAACATGCCAGGTTCCCTGCAACATGGTTCTCCGGTGAGGCTGTGTGTGGGCCTCACATGTGTCCTGTCCCTTTGGAACACAGGTGGGTCTGCTTGGGGTTCAAGGAGTGTCTCCTCTATATACGACGTTTGGGTATTCGTTGTGCTTTAGAGAATCGCAGCAGCCAGCGTTTCAGGCCAGAGTCCTAAATGAGTTTGATTGAAATGGCAATAATAAATTCCCCCTTTCGGGTTTTGTCCCTTGACTTTTTGCATTTGAGTCATTTATGCAACAGAACAATCTTCACCTCCACTGTTACGACTCTTGTCCAAACTGTTGTCTTCTCTTTGCTGGACCAATAAGAGAGACGTCTAAGTCAGCTCCCTGCTTCTCCTCTTGTCTCTCCATGACTCATTCTCCACCCCCCAGCCTGAGCGATCTCGCAAATCTCATTATGTCACCTTCCAAGTTCCTCCCTGATTTCTGCCCCCTCACACACACACAGAATTATTCAGTGACTTTCTACTACTTTTTGGCTAGTATCCCAAGTCCTTTACAAGCTCCACAGGACCCTGCCCATCTCACCATCGCCAGTTCCTACAATCTCCCACCGTCTTCATTTTTTATGCTCCATCACCATCAGCCTTCTCTCCATTCTTTAAAGTAATACTCCTGCCTACCTCGGTACATGCTGTTATCCATGCACTGTAAACCTCCTCAGCCAGTTACATCCTATTCAAACATCAGTCACCCTTCAGATCTCAGCAGAGCATCACCTCCCAGGGAAGACTGTCAGATCACTGACGGTTTCCTTCAAAGCATTCAACATTGTTTGTAATAATATCCTTGAGTCTTCACCTCCTTCATGTCTGCCTTCCCAACTAGACTATAAGGATGGAATCTGTACCCATTTGTTCATCATACTATCCCAGCGTCTAACACACACAATTCCTATTAAAGTCTAGATGATTAACAACATTATCAATCCTTGGTGTTATTGTAGTTGGTCGATAAATATTGCATGACTAAACGAATGAGTGAACCAACTACAAGCAAACCACTTCACCATTCCAGATCACGATTTTCTCCTTTTTAAAGTAGGTATTTTGGATTAAGTTATCTCTGATGTCATGTCTGGGTTATAATTTCTCTGGTGAAAATTTTTTTACTTTAGTGTCTGCTCTTAAAGGAGAAGCCAGGAAGGAAAATACTATCACCTTCCTACCTAAAACAGGTAACTAAGCAGGTGCTCCTCCCTAGCTTGCTCTGTCTTGGGCAAATTCCTTGGCTTCTCTGAGGCTCATGTTCTCTATCTGTAAAATGGAGACTGTATCTCTATTTCAGGCTCTGAAGTCATAGTCATAGTTCCTATGAGCTGTTCATTGCTTCACGGTTCGTGGAACACTTGGATCCTCATGACTTTATTCAATGCGCAGAGACTGTGACATTCTATTAGCAATAGAAGATTTCACAGTGGGAGGTATTGTTTTTGCCATCATCACCCGTATGATAATTCCATCTTCTGTGCTTTTTTTTTTGTTTTGATGGTATGAAATTGGCCGTGCAGCAAGATGGTGAGTGCATGGCAACACCAAGGACACATTGGAGTCGGGGACTGGGTTTCTGTTCCTAACATTTTAGTAAACAAGCAGGATAGCTTTTTTGGTATGCTTTCTTTATTTTTAAAATTTTATTTACTTTTAATTAGTACATTCACATGGCTCAAAATGCAAAGGGTACAAAAGCGTATAAAGTTAAAATGCTTCTCCAGCCAACTGCCTCCCTTCCTCAGAGGACACCGATTATACCAATATCTTGTGTATCAGCAGAGTGATTTTCAGTAAATATTTCCCCTATTCCAGCCTCCAATTTTCTCCTCTTTAAATGGGAACAATAATTCCTGCTCCTTGGGTAATCATAAAGGATAAAAAGTGATAAAACACTAAGCATGAATAAATATGAAAAATGTCAGATACCTTCTATTTTAAAGATACTACCATGGTGGTCTTTTTTTTTTAAAGATTTTTTTTTATTCTTTTTCCTTTTTCTCCCCAAAGCCCCCTGGTACATAGTTGTATATTCTTCGTTGTGGGTCCTTCTAGTTGTGGCATGTGGGACGCCGCCTCAGCGTAGCCTGACGAGCAGTGCCATGTCCACGCCCAGGATTCGAACCAACGAAACACTGGGCTGCCTGCAGTGGAGCGCGCGAACTTAACCACTCTGCCACGGGGCCAGCCCCTACCATGGTGGTCTTTTTATCCAAAAAGAGAACAATAGTTTTATACTATTTTTCTGACAATTTATTAGGAAGATGCTTCTGAATATCATCCTATTCAGAAATACATGCTCCAGGGGTGTTTGGTTCACACTTCAAATCTTGTTATCAAAATCCACCAGTGGGTTTGTAATTATAAAAAGAAGTGGTAGACATAATTTTTTCCAGGTGAAAGGAGTGAAGTTCAGGAATGTTCTTTGTTAGGAGGATTGCACGGGGCCCACCGTTCTGGCTTGACAGGTATAGGAATCCTGCAAGTCCCACAGCTACAGCATCCCTGTAGCCTGGGATCCAGAACCCAGATGATCTGGGTCCCTCACCTGTGTGGAGGACTCTGTTGCTTTGTCAGGTAACAGGCAAGGTCGGGTGGTGCTCCCACAGATCTCATTGCAGCTGCTTCAGTGTAAACTGCTCACGTAAACGCTGCTCAGAGCGCCTGACGGGAGAGAGCGAGCCTCTCCCAAGCCAGCGAGCAGGGCTGCTTGATACGAAATGCCTGTCTCAGACTTGCTATTATTGTAACAGAATCCCCCACCTCTGACAGCCTTGTTGTAGACAAGGGGATTCCATTTTTTTTTTTTTTTTTTGAGGAAGATTAGCCCTGAGCTCACTACTGCCAATCCTCCTCATTTTGCTGAAGAAGACTGGCCCTGAGCTAACATCCGTGCCCATCTTCCTCTACTTTATACTTTATACCACAGCATGGGTTTTGCCAAGCAGTGCCATGTCCGTACCAGGGATCTGAATGGGCGAACCCCAGGCCGCCGAGAAGCGGAGCATGAGAACTTAACCTCTGCGCCACCGGGCCGGCCCAGCAAGGGGATTCCTAACTCCCACCTACCTCTAACCCCAAAGCTCTGATATTTAACCCAAAAGCCTGATAATTGGTGAAAGGCCTAATTGGCTTAAGCAAGGAAGAGTTCTGGACCTAAGCTTCATTAGAGTACTTTCAAAGCAGGGAAAAAACCTAACGTCCATCCACAGATGAATGGATAAAGGAAATGTGGTATACACAGACCATGAAATATTATTCAGCCTTAAAATAGATGATCCTGCCGTTTGCAACAGCATGGGTGAGCCTGAAGGACGTCATGCTGGGTGAAATAAGCCATCCCAGAAGGACAAAGGCTACATGATACCACTTCTATGAGGTATCTAACATAGTCAGACTCATTGGAGTAGAGTAGAAAGGTGGTTGCCAGAGGCTAGCAGGAGAGGGGAACAGGGCCACCAGCCAGATGTGGGATTCAGGTCATCACTTTTCTGGGCTGCAGTTTCCTCATCCTTCAAAGGGGCTCTTGAACTAGATAACATTTAAGGATGTTATACATTGTGTGAGGCTGAGCTTCCGCAATACTATTTCCTCCATGAAAACTTTTATTTCAGTGTCCAGAAATAGAGACGTTAAGAAGGAAAAAAAAGTGGCTTTCCTTGGTGCGACAGGTAACTAGGCCAGCCCTAAATCCCAACTTTCTCTGTAACACGGTAACTCGGGAACATTTTTCGGCCTCTCTGTGCCTTGGTTTTTCCATCTATCAAATGGACATAAAGCACGTTCTCCATCGGAATGTAACATGAAAAATGATCATTACAGCAATGATAGTAGCAAGTGCGGCATGACTAAATGACATGGAATCCAGAACAACTGATCTTTCAGGTCTTGGCTCTCTGTCACTTCCCCAGGGAGGCCTTCTCCATCCCCCTGGACCAGGTGGGGGCCCTGGCAGAGGTGCTCATGGCATCCTGCTGCCCTGTGTTGACACTCCTCACGTGTAATGACACGGGAACCTCCCTCCTCCCACCTGAGCCACAGACAGTGATGTCCACGAAGCTGGAGACCTCTTTATACCCAACACCTAGCATATTGCTTGGCCCTCAGTGAGCATTTGTTGAATGAATCCAGAATAAATGAAGGCTGTGACATTTCAAAATTTCCTTTGACCTTTTCTTCTTTGATAGCATGAACTTTGCCCAACAGCCAAGTGGCCTGATATTTTGGAAGGGTCACTGCTCTGCTGCTCTAGGAAGTAGGTTCTGACCTCTTCATTGCCAGGACTCAGTTGTACAGATTTAGGCGGGTGACTTCTCCTCTCTGAGCCTCAGTTTCCTGACCCGGTAAAGGGATGGCATGGATTAGACCCCTGCATTGGAATTGCTTGCCTATTTATTCAGATGTGTGCTTCTGCATTTCTAGGCCACGCTCAGCCCAAGGAAACCAGAATCTCAGGTGAGGGATCCTGGGATCTACTTTTTCACAGTGTCCCCAGTGATTGTCAGGGTCACTAAACCGGAGAACCACTGCAGTAGAGGCCTCCCAGACTTCTCCAGCAATGGGGGGAGGGAGAGTGGTTAGGGTCTCCCATTTCTCTCCTGACACCTTTTCTCTTCCCAGCCTCCGGCTTCAGAGGAGAAGAAAGGAAGGAAAAGGGAGTGGCGTTTCTCGATACCACAGGTGAGTTCCCCCACCCCAGGGCTCCACAGGTGGCCTAGGCTGCGGAGCAAACTCTCCCATTTTTCTGGACTTCCACTCCCCATCCGCATCCCCACGGTGGGATAACAGCAGCTTTCCCATCTTCAGATGGCTTTATCCACACGATTATCTGAACATTAAGTAAGAGTTGAAAAAGAGTGCATATAAAGAGGAGCATCAACCGCTATTTCCACCTTGTCAGCTGTTGTTTCCAAATGTTCAGGGAGTAGCTGGGAGAAGGTGGATTTTAACCTGGCAGCCTCTCTCCACTTGGCTGCACATGACTAATATCTGGGCGATTGATCGATCGATTGATTGATTGATTGATTTTGGTACTGATGTCTGGGGCACCTCCCAGACCTATTCGATCTGAATCTCTGAGGATGGAGAGCAAGCATCGGAACTGTGGAATTAAAGAGAGCCTCCCCGGGATGCCAAGGCGCAGCCAGGGTGTGGGCTCCTCGGTTAGACAATGGGGTCGTTTCCAGATACGGCGCTGCTGGGAACTCCTGAGAGCTCCTTGGGCCTCCCATTTCCCACCAGTCTCTGCTCTCTCCAAATGCAGGGATAAATTGCCCCCTAAAACAAGTGTTCCTTGTGCTTCTCCTGGATTTCTCCTATCTACTCTCCCTTGTCACAGTGTATGCCATTGGCTGTCACCTGCTGAGGACAGGAGCTGCCTTTTGTCTTTGAATTCCTTGTTCCCGGCACAGGGTGTGAGTTCAGTAAATGTCTGGAGAGGAGGCACATCGACTTGGATGTCGGAAATGAGGAGCTTTGTCTGCTGCCAAGAAAAGCCTGCCAGTGACATTATCTTCGAATCTCTTTCAGAGCTGCCTGCCAGGTCAGTGGATCTGTCGGCGCTTAACCTGACAGAGCTGGTGAATGGGATGCTGAGCAGAGCATTAAAAGGTGACCTTTGTTTTTAAACCACAATCCAGGCCCTCTTGGTCTTGTCCCCACTTTGCTTCTGGATGCTCTGTGTCTTGGGCAAGTCACGTCAAGTCTCTGTGTCCCAGCTTCTCCGTGTTCAGGTGGAAATGTGATGTCCTACTTAACTCATGACGAGATTGAAACATCCAAATGAAGTAGGAGGTTTGCCAGCATTTTGAGAGCAAGCTGCGTTCCTAACATGGCCTATGTGTAGACTTTTCTAATCATAAATCTCTGTGATAAAATTGCCAGAGCTGAAGGGCAGATCAGGAATTATAGCCAAGTGACATGTACTTTTGCCTTTTTTGGTTTGCTTTTGCTTATTATCTTTGATTTTTATTATTTTGTTATGTATTTTTGTTTATTGCTTGTTTTTTGGGGTTTTTTTTTTGCTGAGGAAGATTTGCACTGAGCTAACACCTGTTGCCAGTCTTCCTCTATTTTGTATGTGGGTCACCGCCACAGCATGGCTGATGAGTGGTGTAAGTCTGCACCCTGGAACCAAACCCGGGCTGCAGAAGCAGAGTGCATGAATTGAACCACTATGCCACTGGGCCAGCCCCTGTTTGTTACTTATTTTTATTATTTGTTTACTGTATTATCAATTTCTACTATCTATTTACTAATTTATGTTATTGTTTATTTATTATTGTTAGTAGGCATTTGCTGTTTCCTTTTCTCAATATCTTTGACAGATAGCAAGAAGTTCTTCTCCTTGCTGAGCGTTACTTCATACAGTTCCTTCGCCTTCCACAAGTTTTCTGTGGCCATCTACAACAGTGAGTGCTGCCCGGCTTTTCTTGGTGGCGATAATGGTGAGCAACGGGCTGGCAGGGCCACGTCAGGATTGCTGTGTATATCATTTCTCTTCACAGTTTCTAACCTGAAGACGGTGGACCCAGCCAAATTCCCCATGCGGTACTGCTACTGTTTAAACAATCGGACCAATGACTTGTCAGGTGGGTGGAACTAACCATGAGGCTCCCAGCTTGCCTGGTTTTGGTTGCACCCTTTTAGATAAGTTTGAATTGTTTTTTTCTCCTTAGACTAAGATAGGAAAATATAGTGATACCGATCATGCTTAAATATGCGCACCTTCATGGCTCCAGAAAGTTTTCTTGGTTTTCACCCCAGAGAAATAATGTGTGTTCAATGGAGCAAGAATGCAATGTTCATGCAGCATTCTTTTAATAGCAAAATCTGAGAACAATATAAATACCCATCATCTGAAAAATGGTTAAATAGTCTACCGTATGATCAAACTCTGGAAAACAATCAGGGGCAGTACAGGAATGAATGGATGTGGCCAGATGGCTTGGCCTATGTATGGAAAAATTTGCATGACTTTTTAAATTAGAGAGTGTTACAAAATAATACGTAGAATCTAATGTTACTGGTAAAAAATATATACATATTCGGACACTGGGTAGCTGATTACCTCTGAAAAGCAGGTTGGAGTGTGTTTCAGAGTGGAAGAGTGTTCATCAAGGGGGCTTGTATTATCTGACTTTTTTTCAGTGGGAGTATATTCCCATCCTACTTTGCTTATTTTAAAAGTTAAAAGTATTACTTGTTCCTTATTTTAGAGAATCCTGAAAAATAGGAATGAAAACTGCTCTTTCACCACTAATTCATCCATTCAACAGTTCTTTATTGAGCACATACTATTGGCCAGACACTCTTCTAGGAGTGGAGATACCACACTGAGCCACGTGGACACACAAACACACACACACACCAGCCCACTCTAATGGCCTTAAATTCTGTAGGAAGGGATGGAGAGTAAACAAATAGACCAAAACTACACGGTGTGTTGGCTAATACATGACCATGAGAACAATAAAGCAGAGGAAAGGATGAGGAAGGAAGTGATGGTGGGAATGGCCAGGGAAGTTTTCTCCAATGAGGTGAGGGGTGACCTGCAGGAGGAGAGGAGACAGCCCCGTGGTACCTGGGGACAGAGTGTTCCAGGCAAAAACCCAGGCAGCAGAGTGAGGACTGGAGAGGCCAGGGTGGCTGGAGCATCATGGGAAATGAGCTCAGAATTGTGGGAGAGAGGCAAGGAGGGTACTGCAGATCATGTAGAAGTTTATACCCTAGTGCGAGGATTTTGATTTTCACTCTGAGTAAGAAGGAAGCCATTGTGATTGTCCACACAGAGGAGGCACAGGATCTAACTTAGATTTTAAAAGGATCCCTCTGGCTGCTTGTTAAAGAATAGACTGTAAGAGAAGCAAGAACCAAAGCGGAAAAAGCCTCCTGTTCTGTTTCTCAGTTAACCTAATATTACAAATATTCTCCGTGATATTACAAACTCTTTGCAAATACTTGTAATGGCTGTGTGACCCATGAATGCGAGCATTTTCTTAGCCAGTATGCTTGTCGGACTTTGGGGTGGATTCTAGGTTTCTCTTAACATAAAAAACCCTGTATTGGACATCTTTGTGCATGAAACTTTTCACTGCTTCAGATTATTTGCTGAGGATAGAGTCCCCAGAGTGGAATTTCTGGAACAAATGTTGTAAACATTTTAAAGAGAATAATGATTGCTGTTTAGTGAGTACTGTATGCCAGACCCTGCAGTGAGTACCCAATATCCGTTATCTTATTTAACTCACGCTCTGAATCTCATCAACAAACTACATTTGGGAGAAAAAACGTCCTTCATAACCACTCCTTTCTCACCTTCTCATTGGCCCCTCCTGGGGGCTGAGTTTTTTGCTGGGCATTGAGTCCCTGCCCTGGTTGTATGAAAGATAAAAATAAAATTTAAAAAGTAGAGTCACATCTGCTGGAAAAGAGTTTGTAATTCTATTTGGTGAGCCAAAGCGTATTTACACACACATGAAACAATTATTCGAAAAGAATGGATCCATGGATCATTACCACTGATAGAACGGTATGCTGCTCCTCTGGTAAGCCACAGCAGTTTTTCACAAGGTTTGACACCTCACAATATGCCTGATGTCGATTGCCCGCAAATCACTACCAAGAGAGGCTGTACACCTAGGCCAACATCTTGCCATTGCTCAAAACCTTTGGGGAAGACGTGTTTGTGGATAATCTTCAGACCTGATCATTTTCTTTTGATATTACACTTGATCTTAGCCAAAGGGCCGAGAAGCGATGATCGTTTTCTTTTGAATATTCTCATCTCTGACATATAGCCCTCCTCTGGGGTTGTATTTGCATATTTTTCTTCTATTTTCCTAAATGAAAATAGCTTAAATTTTCTTGATCTTAAAATAATATATTGTGATGTCAAAATGCCAGGTATAACAAAATGGACAGGTATAATAAAAAAATCAGAAATACCTGATATCCCAACATCCACCGTAAATCACCTTACCCAAGATGATCTAAGCCACCCCTCTAATCCACCTATCTAAGCCATCTGTCAACTAGTTATCTAACCAGCCTTTCTACTCCACCTACCTACCCCATCCATCTACCCACCTATCCAGTCATCCCAATCTACATTCTCTATATTATTTAGAATACAGGCTAGGCTATTATAACAAATGATTCCCAAATAAGGTGGCTTATAGAAGGTAGAAGTGAATTGCTTTTCTATGAGACAAACTGGGTGGCATACCAGGGCTGCACTGATGGTTTGACGGTCTAGGGAGCCCAGGCTCCTTCTAACGTGTTGCTCTGCCTTCCATAAGTTGTTGCCCCTGTTCTTATAGTCCAGGGTGGTTTGTCACCACATCCACATTCCAGCTACAAGGAAGGGGAGAAAGCCATTGGAAGGCGTGCCGATTCACTGTAAAAACTCACAGTCTGGAAAGACTTCCACATGGCTCCTTCTCACGTTCTATTGCCCAGTCATGACCATGCTGACCTGCAGAGCAGGCTTAAAAATGTAGTTTTCAATGATGTTAGACTACCACACGCCCAACTGAAATTTCACATTCTTTTACTAAAGGAAGATGGGAGAATGGAATTTGGGAGGCAGCCATCAGTATCTACCATGTTTTCTGTGCAGTTTTATAATCCACCTTTAAGCTAATCAGTGTCTTAGAAACCATCCCATCCCAATGCATAAAAATAGGCCTCATCCTTCATATGAATTCACAGTATTCATCGAAAGAATGCACCATAATTTATTTGATTTATCTCCTCTTGATGGAAACAGTTTATTCCCCATGTTTTCACAATTGTCAACAATGCTGTGATGAATACCTGTGTACAATCACTTAGAGTACTTGCCCAGTTATCACTGTAGGATGAAGTCCTCGAAATGGAATTGTGGTCTGACAGGCAAGCGATCTTGTGGGGATTCAAATTGCTAAAACTTCCTCTACAAATCTTCTATAAGTTGACACTCTCACCGCTAATGTTTGAAAGTGTCTGTTTTTCCACACCCCCTCCAACACTGAGTACTAAGAGACATTCTTAAATCATGACCAATTGGATAGACAAAAAGGGTTTTGTTTTTCCCTTCTAGTTTTATACGAAGGTGGTCAGAAAGTATTCATTTATAAGTGCTGCTAGTAAATTGGATAATTCAAATTTTCATCAAAACAAAGAATATCTTTGAGGTAATGATAACTGATGTTATTCCAAGCCTATAAACAGATTGTGAAAGCAGTTCTAAAGGGGGAGTTGACAAAATGGGTTGAGTAAGAGAGTGCATGAGCAATGGTGGGAGTATTGGGAAGAGTGGGAGCTTTAGCCCAAGGCAGACCTCAGCTTGAATGCAAGCTCTGCCACATCCTCTGGGACCTGGGAAAGCTCCATCATATCTCTGAAACTTGGACAGAACCTGGACTGCATCCTTGGTGTCCTGGCTCGACAGCCACACTCATATCTCCCATGCGATATGAACAGTGGATTCCAACAGTGGATTGCTGTTTAGTGGTCTGTTTATAAGCTTTCTCTTCCACTAACCTCAGCTTATGGTGGGCAGAGATGGTGCCTTACACAATCCTCCGGTACCAAGCAGATGTCTGGCACACTGCAAACACTCAATGAATGCTTCTTAGACAAATGAATTAATAAACAAAGGAGAATTTTGAGAAGTAGAAAGAAAACAGATGGAAACGGTAGTGAGATACTACCCTTCCTCAGTTTCCACAATGTGACAAAGAACAGACTGGTCTAAAGAGACAGAAAGGAGGACGCCCAAGTTTGCCTGCCTTCCTCATGGGCAGGTGTCCTCACCTGCATAGGTGTGCTACCACATCTCCCTCCAGGAGATCAGCCATGTGTCCATGCAGTGGTGGTAGGACCACATCGTGGCCCTGGCTCAGATAGCAGTGCCCACCTCCTGTTGGCCTCACATGCGGCACATTCCATTGGTTGTCATATAGCATTTTCCTACCTCTCAGAGTTCCGTACTTTCCATCATTTGGATTCTATATTTTCAACTCAGCTTGCCCCCCACACAAGCTCATAATCCCATTAATGAGTAAAAAAAAAGCATTTATATAAGGCATGACGGCAGTTTATCCAGGGGACCCAAGAAGCTTCTTCTTTAACAAACTACTCTTTCGGGCTCCGAGAATACGTACCCCTTGTTTTAGAAGCCAAGAATTTATTGGGTCCTGGAAAACCATAAATGAACAGTGGAGGAGGTGGGAGCTGTTTGGCTAGGAAGTGTATTAGGATCTTTCACGGCTCAGTGGTGCCCACCCACGTCACGTTATGGCCTTGTCCAAACCCTGCTCAGAGAGATAGCTCACAAAGATTTTATAGCCTGAAATGTAGAATTCTCCCATTCTCCTCCCATCATCCTTCTTCACAAGGCGGGCAGGAGGAGAGGTTCCCGGTTGTATTTTGTATACAATCCTTGTGTCTTTTGATAGTTCATAGTTAATAACCCACTGCTAAATTTGAAATCATTTTGAAAATCCATAATTATGTAAATTTATGTCACATCTCTGTGGGGCTGCTTCCTATCCAATGGATTTGGTATTCTACAGCAATTAAATGAGATTATCAGGGAAAAATAAATTAGGAAAACCATTATTCAAGGATAAGGCCTTTCACAGCTATTTGGTGTTGGCAGAGAAGGATTTGGGGGGACAAGGCAATGGGAAAAAAAGGGGGATTATAATGGTGGATCCAAAAGTTTTCTGCCTGCCTGAAATGAAGACTTTTTTTTATAATTAGTAGTATTTCTCTATATGATTGTTAATATTCCTCAATACACTGAACTAAATCAAACTTGCAAAATCTGCTCTGAAAAATTCAAATACAATATAGTTTTCCCCTCGTGTCTCTGAAATTTAAACCAAGTCTCAGATATTTAAACCTCCTCTATCTATCTTGCAGATTTCACAGCCCTACTGGTGGACATCATTGGCAATTCTACCAGCTACCTCACAGAGATTTTTAAGTCAACCTCCATCCTCTCAGGTGTGTTCATCTTAAAAATGCTTGGCAAATTTGAGATTCGGCATCCATCATGAATCATAATCAAACCTAGTGGACTACCACCCCAGCCCCTGCCACAGGCCAGGCTGCCAGGAACGTTAATGTAAATTTTACCTAGACAATAAGTGTGGTCCAGTTTCAACCACCCGTATTTAAAAGCTCCATCTTCCCATCAGAGTGTCCGAAAAGTTGGAGGAAGAATCGAAAGCTCGGAGTTGGGGGAATCTAGGCAGACTCAAGAGAACAGCTTGTGTTGGACCGCTGTACTCCTCTTCTACAGAGGAGGACACTGAGATTCAGAGAGGTTGAATATTTTGCTCAAGGTTGGTTCCAAATTCAGATTTATATCTCTATGGAGCCTAAGCCCATGTGTGATGTACAATTGAGAAAGATAGGACTTGTTTACGAAGTGGCTTCATATAACCCCCAGGCTATTCACATTTCCCTGGGGACCCACTTGTAAAGCACTGGCCTAGTCAATAGCCCATCACGTGGTCTCATCAGAGAGATGGCATGCTACCCTGTGGAGCAACTGCTGTAGAAGCAGGGGTTGGGGAGAAAAAGAAATAAGAACAGCTATCATTAGGCGCCAGGGACTCTTCTAAGGGCTTTGAGTGTATTCCCTCTTTGGATACTCCCTACGACCTCATGGGGTAGCAACTATATCTATCACCACTTTATAGGTGAGGAAACTGTGGCACAGAGAGGTTAAGAAACCTGACCAAGATCACTCTGCAGAGATAGAATTCTAACCCAGACGATCTGGCTCTGAAGTGCATGCCTTTGGTCACTATGCTGATACATATAATAATAGCACCACATTAACAGTAACGATAATTATTATTCTGACTATTTACTGAGCATTCCTATCCGCTAGGCACCATACTTTAGAGCTTCACACACATTATCTCACTGGATCATCATAGCCATCCCACTAGGGACCTGCAACCATGCATCCACAGTTCTTTAGGCAGCATCCTCAGGGACGAGTACATTTAGGAATTCGGAAGTTGTAAGAGAATGTCTACACCATACACGATGTAACACCTACAGCAGCATCCAGGGCAGCCTGCCGTAATCAAATACATTCATATTCATTTAGCCAAATGCTTGACCCTTTATGCTAAGTAGGATGGATAAAGTCTATACACAGCCTCACATCTGTCAAGTCAGGTTTTGCCGCCAAAGGAGTTTTGGTACCAAACTCATACAAAACCTTCCAACTGACAGAGATTTGGGGATTTGGAAATTGCCAATAAGGGACTGTGGGATTCAAATTTTCACCATTTTAAAGATAGGTAAACTGAGTCCTAGAAAGGTCAAGGAGTTCACTCATGTTTACACCGCTAGTAAGTGGCAGAGCTGATGTTGTTACCCTAGAAACCCACCCCGGAGGCTGTGTCCTTAGCCATTACATTATACTGCACCCGCTTCCATCCCCAAAAAATCCCCCAGAAAATCAGGGCTGCCTTGAGAGTATGGAGTTAGCCTTATTTTCCACAGCATCCTGAGCTGGAAATTTCCAGCTTGATTTTCCTTTTGATGAAAGACTTAACAGCTCCAGACTCATTGCTAAGTCGTGTTGTGTACTGCTTTGTCTACAGTGAGTCAGACGAGCGAATCCGACTGCATCTTCATCTGCGTGATGACAGGAAAGTCAGGTGAACCACCCGCCATTCTTTGACAAGCTCTCTGAGCTGAGAATTAAGCCCGACACTCCAGCAGGCGAGCCCAAGATTTGATCCTGTTGGTGTGATTTTTACAGGAAGGAATCTCTCTGACTTCTGGGAGATGGCGGAGAAATCTCCCGTTATCAATTACACATTTACCAGCAGCGTGTCTAGTGTTCTGGGTGAGTGTAACCATCCCATATTCCTACTATAGAGTCTCCAGACCAGGGTCTCGCCCAGCAAACTGAATCGGAATGCTGCCCTCAGGTGTTTTATTTAGGTATACTGGGTTAAAATCAGGATTTCATGATTTAAAAAAAATAATTGAATTTGCAATCCTAAATCTAAATTTTTTAACAACTTTTTTGCAAACGAAGATCTGGCAACCCTGATGCTTCCCCTCACCTGTGACAACAAGCAACTGCAGTTGAGTAGCTGCTGCCCCCATTCCCCCGTTAGCAAAGATGCCTTTCTCATCTTTTCCATAGCCCTCTCTGCTCCCTATTGCCTCGCACTTTTTTTCTCATATCAACCACCTGGCTTTTGTAGGTATTTGAATTTGTGACCCTGCTGTAGACGTTGCCACTCGGTAATACCCAGACCCCACCCAGCCATCCTCCACCCCTCCACACGCAAACAGACCCATCCTCCTGCCTTTTTGCTGTCACCAGGTGGCATTTTTGGAACCAACTTTAAATCCTCTTTTTCCTTCATGCTTAACTGTCATTTCTTGCCGAACAAATTATCTGGAATCTGGCTGGTCCTCCAAGATTATCTGCTGCTGCTGTGATTGTCTTAGTTCAAGTCCTTGTCATCTACCTTTGTACGGTAATAGCCTCTCAACCAGTCACCTTTGACCCGGTCTCTTATTTCTCTAAAATATCCATCCATTGCCCTAAGAATGAATGTCTGTTTTGTTTTTTGAGGAAGATTAGCCCTGAGCTAACTACTGCCAATCCTCCTCTTTTTGCTGAGGAAGACTGGCCCTGAGCTAACATCCATGCCCATCTTTCTCTACTTTATACGTGGGATGCCTACCACGGCATGGCTTTTGCCAAGCAGTGCCGTGTCCGCACCCGGGATCTGAACCGGCGAACTCCGGGTAGCTGAGAAGCGGAACATGTGCACTTAACCGCTGTGCCGCCCGGCGAGCCCCTGAAAGTCTTTAGCATGATTGGACTATGTATTTTCACAGCTCAGAACTCCTAAGTCAGCAGCAGAGGACCCCAAGTCTTTAGCCTGTAATATATGTTTCCCTGTCATCAAGCCCACCCTCAACTGCTCTCTTTTTCCATGAATCTTCTGTAAAAAGACTTTGAAATTCCTGCTTCTTCTTGGAGCTGGCGTACGTCTCCCTCCCTGCGACTTTGCTCATGCTGTTTTCTCAGTCTGGAGCTCCTTCCCTACTTTTCCAGATTTCAGAGCCCAGTTTGTCTGTCAATCATCAGCTCAAATGCTGCCTCCTCTTTCCTAAAACCACCCCCATCAAAATTTGCCTTCTGTCTTCTGTGACCCCTATAACACAGCACTTGTACGTCATTTGGACTCTCTGTTACTCCAGATTGTGTCACAGGTGACTTTATATGCATGTCTCCTCACCAAATGGTACTTGAAGGCAGAGACTGAGTCACCTTCAGCTCCATAGTCTGCCTTCCCCCTTGGCACCTCACACAGTGCCTTGTACACCGTAGGTTCTTCACTAGTGTTTCTTGGAGCAAAATGAAGTTTACAATAAATCTCCAATTCCATTTCAGTGGGCTGCCTTCCTTTGTATTTATTTAGGGCACCTCTTACTTATGCTGAGGAAGGACCTCAACTTGTGTGGAATGAGGCTGCTTGACAAGGAGAAGAAGTGGGCATCTTGTGGGTTCCCCTCACCTACCCAATTCTGAGGACAGACCTGAGGGTTGGGTCAATCTCACTCCTTCAGAGAGTCCTTCCATGAACTGCCCACCCCCGATTTCAATTACGCCTCCCTGTCTGTGCTCCCTCAATAAACTACAGATGCTCGGGAAGAGAGAATGTGTTTACAAGTTGACACTAATGTTGACGTGCCTGATAATTGGCCACCTGGCTGAGTGACAGTTTGATTGGGAGGCATTTAGCCCCATGTCCGGTTGATCTTGGAGCAAGGACCAGGCTTCTGGTACATGGCGGGTATTACTGAGCCCAGAAGTGAGAAAATGAGGCTGTAGGGCCACCTTCTGCAATTGCGCAGGTTGTACCCTGCACAGAGTTACCTGCCAAAGGGGCAAGTCGGGGCTGAAATCCAACACAGGCTCTGCCCACTAGTCTGCAGGCCAGCGTTCGTCCACCCAGAGGAAGGGACCCTATGGGCTAGTGGGAGCCTGGCTTCCTAATAGGCAGCCCCTGCCCCTTAAGCCTTCCTGAGGGGAGAGATAGGGCACAATGAAGACTTGGGCCTCTTCCCCTTTTCCTTCATGGAGCATCCGAGGGCACCGTGTGGATCTCCCTCTGAGCTGAGCCTTCCTGCTGTCTCTGCGGGGCCTGTCTTGCAAGCGATTTCTCCCTGGCAGCCTCTGATTCCCCAAAATTCTACTTCTGGTTCCTAGTAGTAGGCACAGGGCACATAGAGCAAGCCTATTCCCTCTTCCAGGGACAAGTTCCAGAGCCAGGGAGGGGCTGAGGGCTGTGAAGTGGGCAAAGGACTCTCCCAGGATTCAGCCTCTGTTCAGGAGACACGTCAAATCTCTGAAGCTCTTCAGTCTGACAGCTTTGCATTCTGTTCACAGTACTTCTTCACGCAGCGTTTTCAGAGACTGATATTTTAGCTTAACTTGTCATTCAAGGAGAAACCCTCCTTTTAATGACATGTGGTACTATTCCGAGGAAGGTCTGAATCTCTGCATTCTGTGTATTTGCTGTGCGATGACTTTTCAATGGTGCAACAGTTGTTTGCATCCAAAGGGTCCAGCATATTCAAGCTGCCATTGACTGTCTGCCTCCATGTGTAGCCACCACGGGGATGGCCGTGACTTCAAAGCTCACATCCACAAGCCAGCAAATGCTACCAGGAACCAGCCGCCCAAGCCAAGCCCAGAGCACCCTAGTGTCTGCTCTGAGAACCTCTCCTGGGACAGAGACAACTCCTCCTTCAGAGGGAGAGCAGTTCGTGGACACAGATATGCCTCCTGAGCTTCACGCCAGCACCCTGGCCACCCTGGACAGTGCCTCTCCCACCCTCCTAGCCTTGGGTAAGAGGCTTTCTCAGCCTTTCCTCTCCTGTCCTGTTTCTCCTTCCTGTTCTCTCTGGGCTCACAGAAATAAACGAAATCCATCCTTTGTCCCTTCTCCACCAACCCCTTTCTTCTTCAGCATCCCTTAAATGAGAGATCCATGTGAGCCAGTATGGGCTCAGTACAGACAAAGCTATGCAGCGGATATCATCAACATAATGTCCTTCTAACATTTATTTGTATAATTTTTTATTTTGAAATAGTTTAAGACTCACAAGAAGCTGCAAAATTAGTACATAGAGTTCTCTGATACCCTTCACCCAGCATCTCTCGATAAGACTATCTTACATAATTGAAGTATATTGTAGAGTAAGGTATTTTTATTTCAGCAAAGCGTTTAGCAATATCTCTCTTGAAATTTACACAAAATGCTGAAGTCAACCTGTACGGCAAGGTTAGGTGAATTTGAGCTGGATGGATAATGATGCTAAGAATATGTTAATGACTTGATGCCAGCATGAAAAGCTGCCACTTACGGCATGCCAATAGCTTCCTCCATCCCCATCACCTTTGTGGACACAATCAGTGGTGTTGCCACTGAAGATGCAAAAAGGGTGCTTATCCCATTTGGAAATAAGACACAACTGAGGTAACTCATCAAGAGTCAGTACTGTCTCAGCGAGCTCCCACGATGGACCAGAGTCATCAGAGTTCATTCATTCATTCATTCACTCATCCAGACATATATTTAACACAAGACACCAGGCTAGCTGTTAAAAACCAGCTCTATCAAAGTCCCCTTTCCTTCCTGAGCTCACAGACTAGAAAGTGAGACATAGGCAACTAAATTGACAGTTATGATCCAGCCAAAAAGAGCTGTCGTCCTGGAGAGCCCAGAGAGGGGGCTTCCCGTAGGAGGTAAGAACTGTAGGAGTCAGGCCAACAGGGAAATAAGAAGGAGGGAAAGGAATTAACTAGAAAAGTCCTCAATACTATAGCCGGCATCATGACAGTTATACAAAATTAGAAGGGGCTGGCCTGGTGGTGCAGCAGTTAAGTGTGTACGTTCCACTTTGGCGCCTGGGGTTCGCCAGTTCAGATCCCGGGTATGGACATGGCACCGCTTGGAAAGCCATGCTGTGGTAGGCATCCCACATATAAAGTAGAGGAGGATGGGTATGGATGTTAGTGCAGGGCCAATCTTCTTCAGCAAAAAAAAAAAAAAGAAAGAAAGACAGAAAAAAATTAGAAGCTTTCCAGTATAATACGAAAAAAAAGATGGGATTGCTAGTGGCAAGACAAAAACCAAAGAGCTGATTTTATGTAAGAAAAACTGCAAACCTTCAAAGAGAGTTTCAAAAGCATATTTAAATAAATGAAGTGATATACTGTATTCTGGATGAGAAACCTGAATATTTTAAAGATGGCAACTGTTCTGAACTTATAGAATTTAAATCCTCCAAGGGGATTAGCTTTGTAAAACTTGAAAAAAATTATATTAATTCCTACCATGGGAATGAACAATTGAGAACATGCAGCCATTGCTTCAAAGACCCATGAGAGAAGATTTGTCTTAATAGCAATCCTCTGATCCTGTACGGCAGGCATAGCTATTACTATCATCATCGTCACCATCGCCTCCATTTAAGTGACAGAGCTAACAAGAGTTCAGTGACTTGCCCCAGAGTGTGTACAGCATGAAGGGGCAGGAGCAGAATTTACCCCTCCAGGTCTCCTCATCTCAGACAGCATGACCTTTCCACTGTGTCACATGATTAGAAACGTATTCCTTAAATTTGAGAGAGAGAGCCCAGTGTCCTCCAAACACATACCCTTGCTGGCTGTCTGAGCGTCCAAGGGATTTTTTTAATTGGTAGTTAGGAAAACAAAGTTTAGTTTGGCCCTTTTATTCCAGTTCAGGGTAGAGTTTTATTTTCCCTATTGGGCATGCCCATTGCATTTGCCCTTTAATAACATGTCAATGTCTTGTCAATTTTATATCGGAATCAAAGTGGTAAAGCATAAAAATGCCCTGTTCCTGTCACTTGTGCAGCTACCAGGAGGGTGGGCAGAACTCCACGGGTGACAGCCACCAGGCAGGCGTGGGCTTCCACACTACCCGTGCCCTGGGCTCAGACCACCGGTGAGAAAACACCTGGAGGGCCTCCCTGGGGAACTCTTTCCTCCACGCCAACATCTTCTGCAGAGGCCCAGGAGGCCGAGAACACAAGGAGCCTTTCTGGGCCTCCTGCTAGGACAGCGGACACACCTGGCAGCCCTTCCCAGCCCAGCCCGACCTCAGGTATGATTCTCTTCATCTCAGCCCCTTTCTTCCTACCTTTAAATGAAGGAACAAATGTATGAATGAAAACTCCCTCTTCACAGGAATCGTCCACCTCCTCTCTCTTCTATGTACCCACTTCCCAATTTCTTCTCCTTTTTCCTCTTTCTCTGTCCATTAGATAAGTGACCACTAGAAGCCGACATTGTTCACTCCAGACAATTCAACTACCTTTTTGGCATTGTGTTAATACATATGAATGTTATTGCATTAGTTACATATACAGCACGCATACGCAATGTAATGTGACACATACATCAGTTACTGTACAAATATAATTATATATATATCAGTATATAATCATGTACTATGAGGAAGGCCTGAGCTCTAAAGGGCAGGAGAAAAATTGTCAAGTGTGACCCCAATTTTATGTATTTGTGTGTGTTTGCGTGTGTGTGTGTAATAAATATACACAGAAAATAGAAAACAAAACAAAATAAGACAAAAGATGTTCACAACGTAATAACCTTGACTATACCCGGGAAGTAGATAGAATTTTTATTTTTCTTCATTACAATGTCATGAATTTTCATATTTTCTACTCCTGTAATCAGACAAAAAAGATTTATTTCTTTTTAAAATCGCTTTCTCTGATACCTGCAGCCAGAGACCTTGCCTCCACGCTCACCACAGTCAAGGGATCGTAAAGCTCATCATTACTGGGCGGTTAGTGTCCTTGAACTTGACCCTCCTCCCGCTGGGCCATACTCTCCTGAGGGCCTGTGTCTTTAATCCCCAGTTCCCACGAAACACAAGAGGCCTTCAGTAAAAGTTTGTTGAGTTACCTGGATTTCTTGAGAAGTAGAGGGGAAGGAGCAGATGAATTTTAATGGGCGTAAATATAAAGTCTTGACTTTAGGCTCAAAATCTCAATGGCACAAACACGTCTGGGAATGCAATTTCAACAGCTTTATTCAGTGAAACACCTGATATCTTTGCATAGGGAAAAATAAAAGCTAACAGGCTTAGGTTCAGCCAGCTGGACCACGGCCACCAACACAGCCCTGAGGCTGTGAGCTCTGGTCTTTATTTCAGACAAAGCAGGGTTGAAATCCTCACTCCACCGCTGGCTGTGTCTTTAGGCAGTTTTCTTAATCTCTCTGAGTCCTGGTTTTCTGGTTTTCTCGTCTTTGAAATGAGGGAGGCGATACCTACTTTCAGAGTGGCTATGATGATTGTTAAAGTAGGTGATGGCCGTAAGGTGTTCAGCTCAGCATGTAGCCCCTCGGAACCGCTCAGTCAACAGGAGCTCCTGCTAAGCTGCCCCACGTGCCCATGGTGGCAACACGGCGGCCAGCTTCAGGAGATGTGCTGGGGAAAGGGTCATGGCCAACAGGACATCCTCTAGAGGAGCGCTTGTGCCTGCTTTTGCCCTAGCTCCCTATCAGCTCTAATCTTCTGCGATCCTGTAGTCGTTCAGTTAACCTGTCAACAGCAATCACAGACAAGTGAACTCTGTGTTCGGGTTGTGGTTAAGACTGCTCAGTTTCTGAACTACACAGAAACACACCTGGGCAGCAAGCATCACTGGACGCCTTTTGTGTTTGGGGGCTTAGAGTCCAGTGCCAGAAGGGGAATCCAAAGAAGATGCTGACCTGCTCTAAGAAAATGATAAGATTTTCCCATGTGGTTGGGTCTCCTGCCTGTAGTCATCTGTAAATGTGTTAAGCTTCCCATCTCTGGTACTAACATGGCGGTCCCCAGGGAGTGGAAGCAGTGTTTAATTCACACAGTCCTAGCAGAGGAGCATAATAAGTAAGAAGCAGCCTGCTTCACCCCTTATCCAACCCCTCTGTGTCATCCCCTAGACTCCAGCCGCAGCAAAAAGTACCCACTGCTCACTTCTTCGGGTTGTTGCTTGTGCTCTTTCCTCTGCCAGGAAAACCCATTCTCCTCACTAAGCACAGTGCTTCTTCTGCCTCAGAGAAGATGTTGCCCAAACCCCAGTCCCCATCCTCTGTGCTCATCTTGCATGTCAGTCTCACTCCTTTTCTCCCACTTAACCACATGAGTGAAATTGCCTGTTGCATCTTCCTCTCCCTCATTCCCTATAAGGAGGCTGCTTGGCTGGTTTTTCCAGAGGCCAGAATCTTGACAGCAAGAATCATGTCCTAAAATGGTCCTTAAACCAGGACTTTATGAACATGATCAAAAGACTTGTTGAGATGAGCTCATGCTCTATCATGAAAATGATGGGCCATTTGTAGGGGTGAGGAAGAGCCAAGGTGGTCACTAAGACTCGGATGAATGAAGAACATATTGTTGTCTTCGTCTCTCCACCCAGGAGCACTGTGCTTGGACACTGCCTGTGAACACCATTACACTCCCGTGCAGGTTCATCATTTCATACCAGTATTAGCTGGTTTCCAATGGCACCCAACACACTGTATCATAGTCCCTGATGGGACTTGCCCATTTCCTCCTCCTTGATGCTGGGACTGTCTCCACTGTTGGTTTTATTTCTTAGTTGTTTCTGCATCCTCAACACCCTACCTGGGATCTGGCTTAATAACCAACATTGGTTGACTAGGGCAGGACTGGTGGCGGGGGGTTTCTTCTCCCGATCAGGGGCCCTGAGAAGACATGCGGGCTCACCTCTCTCTCATCTCATCCCAGGAACTCTCACCCCTGGCACACAGACTCCGAGTCCAACCAAGGCACCGGCCCCCAAATATCCACAGACAGGTAAGAATGTGCTGCTGGAAAGAACCCCACTGCCACAGAGCTTAGGGGCAGGGGCGTGGAGAACAGGGGTGCCAGTAGGCAGACCAAGCTGGTTATTATATTTTATGGGTTCCAGTAAGAAAAGAGGCAAGAAAAACTAGTTTGTAAGCCTTACCGTGCTGCTAAATTGCCCTGGGATCTTGGATAAATCACTTCTTTCTTGGCTACAATTTCCCTCTAGATTTGAAGGATCCTTTATCCTTAACTGTCATGATTCTCTGGTGTGTGCAGGACCCAAGGCCATTTCATGTTGACTTTTCTGAGGCCATTCTTGCCCCTTGTAGGTGATCCGTCTGCACCGTGGCCGGTGACCCCCGGAGAAGAGCCAGCCCTGGTCCCAGGACCCCACCAAGTGTCAAGTACGTACCAGCGCCCTGTCACTCCCGTTGTGTTTGTTTGCTTTGGACAAAGTTGTGTAGTGTAATAAAAAGAAGTTTGTTGGGTAAATTTAGATTCAGACTGCTGAGATTCACATCCTAGCTCTACCATTTACTGGCGAGGTGGCCCACAGCACGCAATGTGCAGAATTCAGTTTCCTTAGCTATAAAGCGAGAATAATAACAATTATTGTGGGTACAGAAAATGTCTTTTTTCCACGAGGTTTTGTATTAAGTAAGATAATGGGTGTGAAAGTGACTTGGAACTACAGAGCCCCATGTAACTTAATTCAATCAAGCTTTACGGAGTGAATGCCTGCTGAGAAAAGTGCTGTGTGCTTTGCAAATGGAAGCTGTTCCTATAATGAGCATGATGTTGGCAGAGGGCAAGGGAGGAGTAAAGGACAACTCCAAAATTCAACCCCCGCTCGCTGGGTGCAATTTACTTTTATTCCATTTAAAAGGATGCCGTGCCTTCCCCATCCCTGCACGCTTGAGTCTCATGGAATGCTAGAGGAAATCATTTCCTGGGCTTCTATCTGGTTTCACAGGACTCCTGAACGAGGCTCAGGACTTTGAGTTTCTGTGGTTTGTGCAGCGTTTCCCCATCTTTTGGATGTCTCACTCTCCTGTTTTCTGTTGAGCCAGTTTCCATAGGAGAGAAATGGATACAAAGTGAGTCTTTCAGAGCTGGTGGAGTCCTCGGGCCCCTCCCACTCCTGGATGCCTTTCTATACTAGTTTCCTGAATGTTCCCGGACCATCCAGTCATATGTCAACGGGGCATTATTAAATTCCTGGAGCCCGCACAGTCTCCTTTTTCATATCGCCTAAGATCTGCCTCAGCCGGACGCTCACCCTGCAGTGAATGGTGAATGGGCCTTTCAGACACAAAGGCGTGATTATGCTACCAAAGGAAATTACAGCCTTTTTTTTCTAGGGGTTCTAGAGAAACACATTAGTGGTGCGGATGGGGGCAGTTGTCAGACTGAGTTTTAAAAAACAAGTTGACTATATGTCTATAACTTTATCTGTATCCATCTGTCTATCTATCTATATAGCTCTATCTCCCTCTCACGCATGCTATCTCGCTCTATCTATCTATCCATCTGTTCATCCATCCATCTATCCATGCATCCATTCATCCACTCATCCATCCATCTATCCACCCATCCATCCATCTATCTACCCATCCAACCATCTATCCAGCCTGGCAAGGGTGAGATCCCCAGGGCCATACCAAGGAGTATGGATCTCTTCTGAGGCAAGTAGGAGTAATAATCAGATTTGTGTTGCAGAAAGGTTTTCTGGCTGGAAAGTGGAGACTAAAGGAAGGAGAGTGGGAACAGGGCTGGTGGTGAGGAGACTGTTGTCCTAATGACAGCCAGAGATGATGGGGGCTGGAACTAGGAGGTGACTATGTGGACAGGGAGTCTTGAGTGATATTCAGGAGACAGAATCAAGAGAAGGTGATGATGGTGGAGTGAGTACCAGGAGGGAACCAAAGTTCATGCCCAAGTTTGAGTGAGTGTCATTTCCTGATATGGAGAAGCACAGGGGAGGTTGGGAAGGAGGGACGGGCATGGGAATCCAGCCTGAAGAATGTTAACTGTTTGAGTGGTAAAGGAGGTGGTGACGAGCACAGGCTCCAGCGTCCGATCTTGCCAGAGTCACTACCTGCTGTAGAACTGATCAAACTGCAGAATCACTCAGACCCTCAGTATCCTCTTCCATAAAATAGTACTTCTGATACCGGCCTCTCATAGCTGCCTGATTTTATGAGGAGTCAATGAAACAATGTATGTAGAGAACTTAGGAAAGTACCTGATGCCTAGCTGTTGCTGAATAAATGTTAGAGAAAAAAGTCATGGTATATTTATGAAAATTGACCCATGTTCTGGGGGGGCTTAGTGTTCTAGTTGACTCAGGATAAAATTTGAAATACGTTTCTTTTCTACATGTTTTGCTGATCTTTCTCTAACCATATGAGCCTTTTTCTCCACTTTAAGAAATATAGAGCTGCTGAATTCTAATTTTCAAAAAAGTAAAAACATGACATTAAAATATGAAACAAACACATGTCTAAGATGTTATTTGACTATGAATTAATGAGGAAAACAGGGAGATGTTGGGATTGGTTCAATGAAGTTTGAGAAATAGGGATTTATATAGTAGGTCAAAGGAATTTTGAAATGAATTTGCTGATTGACATCTTCCAGCAATAAACTCTTTTTTTTTTTTTACTGGACAGAAATCAATTGCACCTTCATTCATTTACATCGCTATGGACAGGAATTCTTTGCATTGCCCTCACGTGAGAATCATTTACATGGCTATCAGTTAACCTCCACCCCTTCAGAATTGTAAAACCACCTACTCAATAAGTCAATTAAAGGCTCACCCCCCCATAAAACAAGATACTCCCCACAGAGTCTGCTATACAACACCCAGAATTGCACCAGAAGGACGCCCTGTAGTTCTTTTTGCATATTTCCAGGTTTTAGATCATTTTTCTTGATATTGACTAGTGATTCTTTGTTGGAAGATTATTATCAATATCCTAATATAAACTTCAGGTCACTAGAAGGCGAGCTCTGTGGGAGGAAGTCTCTTTTCCTTCTTATTCATTACTGTAGCTCTAGTGTCAATTAGCCTGCCTGGCATGCAGTGGATGCTCGATAAAGTTTTAATGAATAAATCAATATTAAAAGTTATGATTTATTGTTTATTCCATACCAGGAACTTTGCAATATGCTTTGTATAAATTGTCTCATTTAATCCTCCCAGTCACCTAAGGTGACACATATCCACCCCCATATACACAGTCACACACACATGCACATACATATACCCATGGACAGCCATGCAAACCACATATACCCATGTGTGTACACATACGCACAGGCATATACCCATTCACGCACACACACACATGCACACGTTCACACATACACATGCACACATATGTCCTTGCACACACATGCACACACATCCCGTACCCTCTGTACCATCAAGTTACTCTCCATTTTCCCATCAGCAAACCATTCCCTTGCATGATGCTGAGTCATCATGTGCTCTGTCTCTTACACTGGAAATGTCTCCACCTGATCTATTTCCGTACGCTGTTTCAGATCCTTGTTTAATATTTCCTCCTCAGTGAACCATCTCTGATTTCCTTCAGGAACTAGATCCCCACCTCTCTCCACTTGTCTCTTGGAACCTACTCAGCAGCTTTCCCCGGCAATGGCGTAGCAGCACTGTGTTTGCCTGTCTGTCTCAGAGGTCCCTGAGATCAGGGGCAGGACTGGAAGCACCTAGCACAGTGCCTCACAGGGAAGAAGTTTGCTAAACTCTTGTTGATTTTAATGGTCTGGGATTACATTTTCTAGGGTGTCCTCAGCCATTCCCCAAAGAGGAGGCCATGACAGCTGCTCCTCTCACCCTGGTCATCCAGAAGCTCAACCCTTGTCTGATGGAGCTGTGCCGCTTTTTCCAACAATGTCTCTGCATGAGCCAGAGGACAGACCCCAGGATGGAGGCCATGAGGTAACCTGGGCCAGCTGCTGCTTTTCACGTCCGGTATTTAGGGGCTTCTCGTTCTGTGTGGATTCTTTTCAGGTCACAAGGTGGCCAGGTGCTAAATAACCCACAGACAGGTGACAGGTGTCCCTCAAAGAGTGGTCTCTCCAGTAAGTCCTTTACTAGACTGTCACCTCTTCGAGAGCCAGAATGAAACCTCTTTCATTTCTGGGTCCCCAGAACCAAGTGCAGGACTTGCTTGACACAGGAAGTTCAGTTGAGTCAAGTTGAGTCAAGTCTAATCAAGTTGAGTTGAGTTGAACTGAGTTGTGTCACATATGGTGGAATGATCACAGAGAACTTTGAGTGGTCCCTGAGCCCTAATGCCCTCAGCCTGGTGAGATTTGCGAGAAGAAAATAATTAGAGAACGTGTCCATCTAAAGTCTAGGTCTTTCACAAACCCCTAGCAGTCATTTGCCAGCCAAATGAGAAGATTGTCAAAAGAAAATAAGAAGGCAGCGTCCATCTTCTATTAAGAAGGTCTAGGTGTCGACATTATCCCCTGCCCTGGAGTGCAGACATACCATCTTTTCTTCTGGGATTTGTTCTTGGTTGTAGACCCAGAACCAAGCCACGTGGAGGAAGACTTCTGCTCCAGTGGCCTGGGGCCAATCTCTCAGATCTTTAAGGTTATTTTCAGAATCTACTCGTGATCCTTCAGCTTTTCAAATCTCCATCATCCACTGGCTCTGAGCCCCAAGCTCAGGTTTGCAGCCTTTTTCCATCCCCCTTTTCTGGCCCTGGTCTTGGTCCCTCAATCAGTGTGGATGTTCCACCTGGAGAGGAAAATAAGAAAGATCCATAGACTGAGGGTGACAGCAAGCAAAGTGAAGGCATTTCTCCACTGCACGGGCTGATGCTACAGAAGAGAAAACTTTTGCAACAATACTTTCTTACAGGATCAGCCCACTATCAGAACCTTCTTCCACTAACTCTTTAAATCAACAACGTGTTTTGAGTCTCCACCGTCTATCAGTTATGCTCTGTGCTGAGCCACAGGAATAGAGAGGGGAACCGGAAGTAAACCCAGAACCTGAGGACATCATAACAGAAAGGAGGAAATGGTCATAAACACAAGTTAAAATATGACATAGTAAGTGATAGAACCAAGTCATGCACACAGGCAAAACCTATTAATCTCATCCCCTTGGGAAAAAAAATTACCTTGAAAAATCTATATTGCAAATATTGGCTAGAAGGATAAACAGGGAAGGCAGAAGTTTCCAGAAAGAAGTTTTGAGTTTAAATTTAGAGAAAGGAAGCCTCTGTAAACCTGAGCTTATTTTTTCTTTTCCCTGTATTTTAACTTAATAATGAATTTTTCTATAAACTCATAGTACATGTTGAATATGGGCTAAGAATAACAGAGTGGGAGGCTGGCATTACTCAGTATGTTTGTTGAATAAGACAGCCCCTGTGATCAAAACATCATGGTTTAGTGGGGAAGTTGGCCATGTAAAGAGACAAATCACAGGGAGGTATGACAAGTGCAACAGCAGATTCCGAATATGGGCTGTGGACCCCAGAGGAAATGACTAATAGGGCTTGATGGAGGAGCAGGAGTTTTCCAAGCGTAAAATGGGAGAGGCCACTCCAGGCAAAAGGAAGAGCGTATGCAAAGATGGAGAGTGAGAGGCAGCCTGGAACATCTTAGGACCACCAAGACGTTCAATGTGGCTGCAGCAAAGATGGAGGCCACTGTCCTTGGCGTATGTCCCTATTCAGGAACACTTTGTCCTTTCAAGCACCTGGTTAGCGCTTGCAAGGTTTTGATTTTTTCCACAGCTCCAGTTGCTTCTCCCGGCTTTCCATTCCCTCCTTCATTCTGAACAGATTGAGCTCAGTCCCCAGGGTAGTTTGATAGCCTCTGTGTTTTGGAAGCAGTTTTTTGTGGTTGTTAGAAAAAAAATCTTGTCAAGCTGCACACTGTCAAGTCAGCAGAGAGGGAAATGGGACTAGGCCACGGAACCAAGGCCCTCAAAGCTAGGAAGTGGCTTAGCATGCTGTAGGAGAGTGGGGTTGAAACCAAGCAGACCTGGGTTTAAAGTTAGGCTCTGACACTTATAAGCTATGTGGGCTAGTCATTTAACCTATCTGAATTTCAGTTTATCTTCAAAATGGATATAGCCCCGTCTACATCCCCAGCCACGTGTTGCCCAATTCCAGGAGCACCATTCATGTAGAAGGGTAGCAGCCTTCTTGCCTATGTTGCCAGATTGTGGTGAGAAGAAATTGAAATGAAATGAAATCATTTCTCTAATTGGTCCTGCACAGCCTGGAAAGCTGCACTCAGTGGTTGCTGACTGATGAGGATGCACTTGTGGTTGTTGGTGCACTGCTCTCTTGTTCACTCTCCTAGCCAAGCTTGAATTCCACCTGTAGCATCCTTGACATGTTGTAGCTGTGGCAACAAAATTCCTAGTGGCCATGTCAGCTGTTGAGCAAGCTTTTGAGATGTCATCTTGAGAATATAAGGTCACAGGCTCACAGCAAAAGTAGCCTTGGTGGTATTCATCACTCCACTCGACTCTCAGATCCATTCCCTGCTCTTTCTCTAATCTGCTCTGTAATGAAGGGGGTTGACTGGTACATACTACATTTCCCAGAATACCTTGCCAGCCAGCTTCCTGTTTATCCAATGGGAGATATTGGCAGGAGATCGGAGGACAGTAGAGGGGAGAAGCCAGAAATTTTCTCCCCCTGTATTTCACATTGAACAATATTTCCCCTGTTGGTTCTTTCTAATCTCTTTTTAGGTTAGAGTTCTTCTAATCCCTTTATATTTAGTTCCCAGTATTAAATTCGCTCTCTAGAACCACCTGGGTTTGTTTTTTCCCAGCTGGGCCTTGACTCATCTTGGTCTTGTTGTCTACTAGAATGGCAATGTGTTCTGGCATGGAGTGGCTTACTTGGGTTAATTCAGGATGTCTGGGCAAATCGGTTCATCTCTGTGCCTCGGTTTCCTCAGTTTTGCAGTGTCTTGTAAATAGAATGTGATAGAACCTGGGAAATCTTTACAGCCAGCTTTACTTGAGAAGTTAGTCACTCCCCAGAGCGTGCTAGCATCACAGAATGATAGAGATGGAAGAGAAATTAGACAGTGTTTAGCCCAACCTCCTCATGCATCAGGTGAGGGATTAAAAGGGAAGCAAATTCCCAGACTCCCACACTGAGCTGGTGACACAGCCCGCACTGAAAACTCTTCTTCCTAATAATGTGATCAGTGCTCTTCTCACTGAAGTCCTTTGAAGGAATCCTTGCAGCCACAGCCAAGAGCAGGATATTATTTTGCAAAGTATTTTTTGCAATGTCAACTATAACAGCACTGCCCTCTTACTCCATTTCACACAAAAAACCAAATAAATGAACGTCATCATTTATTGAGCACCTATTATAATAAGTCTGGCACTGTTCAGGAACTTTGCAAACGTTATCTCATTTACTGCTATGAGAACCTATGAGTGTAGGTTCTATTATTGCCTTTTGTTTATATGTGGAAAGATGAAGGCCCAGAGAATTAAGAAATCAGCCTGAAGTCATACATTCTAGTAAGTGATGATGCTGGGACTAAAAATAAGTCTTGTTGACGCTAAATTCTGAGCGTTCTCCTACTCTGCCTCATTTGCTACTTCTCCTCCCACGCCCTATAAAGATGGCAGGTGGGTTCTTTGCGCTGAATACTTGGCCATTGTGACTTTTTTAGTCTGATTGTCTTCTAACGGCCACAAAAAATAGTGATTGCTCGCAACTCTGATCTAAATCTTTAGGTACTGTCTTGAATACTATTCCTGGTTTCTGAAGAATGCAACATACATCTGTCAGAGGGTGAAAAGGTTGTCCCACTCACGCAGTAAGTACACAGCTTGACTATGTTGTAACTTAGCGATGAATGCATTATATGCAAGAGTTCTAGGACTCTGAGAGATTTTCCCGCCTCAGCAAGGAGCCAGTAGAGAGAGGTGGAGCTCATCTAGTTCGTCGTTAATTCTAGACAAAAAGAGTCTAGAGTATGTCTGATTCCCCTTCACCGAACAGTTTGATGTTTGCAATAAGGTATAGAAAAAAAAAGCAGGAGTCATCCTGACGAAGCAATGCTGCTTTCTGTGTGATCTTGAGCAACTTGCTTCTCCTCTCTGAGTCCCACGTGAGCTAGAAAGACAAACAAACAAAGAAAAATCAAACAGAAGACAAACCCCGTGTAAACACTCAAATTCCTGCCCAAAGCAAAATGGATACAAATAATTCAAGGAAAGAAGGCAGCATGAGGTGCTGGAAGCGGGGTGTATGGTACCTCTCTCCTCATCCTGGTGGCGTCAGAGCCCCATCTACTCTCAGGGGTGCCAGACATCAGCTTTATTCTTTCTCCCACTTTTGCAGACAAAAGTGGCTGATCTAGTCTGTCGGGTCCCAAAACCAATGGTTTGGCCATTTTATTGTGCCATCCACCTGGACTATCCGGTCTAAGGGATTCTGGCCTTCTAAAAGTCATGGAACTATACTGAACTCTGTGAAAAATCCCTGCTTAATGTACCCCAAATATAAGCTGGGTGTTCTATGGCCCAGTCTTGGCAATGTTTTACATTAAAACAAACGAACAGTTTAGCCACCCAATCCTTCCTTGTGGGTCTTAAAGAACATCAAGTGGATGCATGATAACACTTCTTAGAAACGCTTCCTCTTCTTCTTGCCCTCCATTAGCTCTCGCTTCCCACAGCTACCGTCTCAAAGACTCTATCCAAGCTTCATTTTCCAACGGATCACTCACTAACACTCCTAAAATCAAACTTTCTGGCTCTCCTCTATTTCCACATCCCTCCTCTTGTTTATTTTCTCTTCCTTTTGCCTCTATGCTTTCTTCTCTCTCAAACATAGCTCCCTTAATTCTTGTGCAAATCCATCGCCCCACTTCTGCCTTCTCTTTCTATCGTTGCCTTTATTCTGCAGCACAAAAGCCAAGCATCTGCAGAGGGGAGGTAGGGGGCTCAGTAGTCAAAGATAGAAATCCCTTAACCTGCTGTGGGGAGAGGGGATAGGAAATCTTGCAGCGACTTATAACTGAATGGCTCTTCTTTCGTCCTTGCCACATTAAAATCTCTACACAAACAATGTATTACATTTACTGAACAACATATTAATGAGTCTAGATTAGCTTTATGCAAACTGGGAAGATGAGGTAGATACAGCTGGCTATTAGAAAAACATCACTGGGCAGAGAATGGAGAAATGAGGGCTGCTCCCGACTCAACTTTGCTGCTAATTAGCAAGAGGGTCTTGCACAAGTCCTTTCTGCTCTCTGACATTGACTTTGAGTAACTCCCTGTCCGGTGCATTGCCACACACTTGCCTTCGGGAAGAGCCTGGGCCATCACTCTTGCTGTCAGAATTGATGTCTCTGTAGCATTTTCTTCTCAGCACCTTCAGTTTCCTCTTCTTTTTTTCTTTCAGCCTTAAAACAAAAATGCCTTGAGAATATCTGCAAGTCCGTGTGAGGCCTTGAAAGAGCAATGGGACCTAACAACAATGGGCAGCATCTCTCCACCCTGGTCCCTGGCTCAAGTTGGCTGCATTGCAGAATTCACCCAGGCTCCAGCTAGATCATCAATTAATTGAAAGCAATCCCTTTTGGAAGTAGCATTTCTTTCTCTCCTGTGAATCTGTTTGAGGTATTGAAGGTGGAAGATGACATGTTAGAGGCCTCACAGTTGATGCAGTAATGCCAACTCCCCTGTCTGCCCCAACGTCACAGAAACCTGATATCTATGGCCAAGAAACTCCCATGATGCTTGCAGCAATTCTGAGACTGGAGAAATGGGGTTGAGGTGTGACATTAGCAGGAACAAACCAGTCCAGGCACTGAGACTCTGACTAGAACCTAAAGTGACTTAAACTTGGGACTTTAGGAATGCAACACAAGGATAAACGAGGAAAACTGAACCCGTACCCTGGGAAGATTCACATCCGATTTCTCTGTATAGTTTACTAGAAGTTGGTTATGTGTGACTAATCAGATCTGCTGTACCATGGGATCCAGATAATCTCCCAAGCCCCCTAAGTAGGAGGTGATGAGAACCTTATCTCAAAAGGAGGAGGAGAGAGTTGTTCTTGTTGATGTCTTGTCTTGATTCCTCTTGTGTGCCCACCATACTTGGGGGTCGAAGAGCACGCTCAGGTTCAATGATTCACTAATAGGACTCATGGAACTCAGAACAGTTGTTAGATTCACATTTACTCTTTATTACAGCAAAAGGACACAGACCCAGATCAGCAAAGGTAAAAGGCACAGGGCGGAGTCCAGGAGAGCCCAGACACGAGCTTCCGCTGTCCTCTCCAGTGGGGTCCTGTGGACGGCACTTACTCTGCCAGCAGTGGTGTGTGACAACATTTACAGACCATTATCAACCAGGAAAGCTCATCTGAGCCATGGAGTCCAGATTTTTATTAGGTGTTGGTCATGTGGACATGAAGTGCCCTCATGGCTGACTGTACGTGGTCTCCAGCCGCTCCAGAGGTCAAGCCAGCACAGCGTGACCTGAGGCCCCAACTATGAATCACATCCTTGGCTTAGACTATCTGGCATGGCCCAAAGCCCCAGGTGGGGAAAGACATTCTCATCAGGCAGGATATTCCAAGTGTTCAGAGGTGGTCTCCCAGGAGCCGTCCAAGGGCAGAGCTTTCTTTGGAAGTTGCAGGGTTGAACATCGTAGCCCTCCTGAGTCAGCCCTCCACCACACACCCACTCACTGAGGGGTCCCCTTATTGTATCAGATCCCTCTCTACTGTTTCCACGTCTGCAGGTGCTCCAATATCCCTGTAAATGCTGAGTCAATATGCAAAGCATTACTAAACAGGTTTACTCTTTCTGGTGGACCCACAAGGACTGCTGAGTCCCTCACTGTGGGGACAGCTTCCCTCTCGATGTGTCTGGAGCCCTTGTTCCACTCTTTCACCTTAGTCACTGCCTGGCCATCAATCTTCCACCCTTTTGAGATCTATACCTTCTCTTTGGTGAGAAAAGTCACCTTCCATTTGGGGTCCAAGTAGAGACAGTTTTCCCCATTGGAAGACACTTGGGGGCCCTTGCACCACCTGTGAACAACTGGTCCTTGGGGAGGCAGAACTTGAATTTTGGGGAGAGAAGCAGCCAGATGCTTCCCTGTCTGGCCATACACAGAAAGATTTCTTTTGAATCCCCAGAACTCTTGAGAGACACTCAAAGTTATGCAAATGTAAAGCTCAAAAACAGCTGTTATCATGACTTTTGGGGCCTGCAAAGGGCCCTCTAGTTTACTGAGGATACAGTAAATTTGCCAAGGCAAAGGGACTCCAGTTTGGATCGGAATCAAGAAAGGAGCTCCATTCATTAGGTGTGGGTTAATCTGACTCGACCCTCTCTGACGGATGAAGTTGATGTTAATTAAGGATCTTTGGCAAGAAAGGATCCCTGAAGTGCCCTGAAGGGTAATTTATCATCAGGGAAAGTAGGATGGACTGATGACTTGGTCCCAACACCCCAGCTCTCTGCTTGTGGGGAAAGCCCATGTGGACCCAGCCACCCCATACTTTGGGGATAATGACTGAGCGTGACTATAACTTTTAAAAGCCCACATGCGGATGACCTCTGAGGCCCACGCAGGGGTCTGACCTCAAAGCAGAGACAAAGGCTCAGAGTGCCATATGGGACTGGTTTTCTAGGATCACACTTTCTGTCACAACAGCAGCCACAGCAGGTGGAAAATGGGGCCAAGAGCAGACTGACCCGAGCCTGGAGTCCTCGGTCTGCTGGAGTTTAAGAAATTTGAGCCCTCCTGACTGAATAAGTCCTGATTTGGGGATGCTTAGGGCAATGAGGAGGCCTCCCGGGCTGCTACCATTCAGGAGCTCCTGCCAATTTGTACATATGTGGCCACCAGTGGTTTGCTGATGAGGTGAAAGAGATGGGACAGTTACTGTCCCCCAGCCGAGGAAGGAGACAGTGCATTTACACATGTAACATCATTAAACAGGATTCTTCCCGGAGGCAAAGGCACAGGTGCATTTCTGTCTGTTTCATTTATGACCCAAAGACAAGCTAAATTGGCACGATAAAGGGAGGGAGGGGAGAGGGAGCAGGGGCTTGGGGGGGGGGGCGGAGAGAGGGAAAATGGAAGAGGAGGAAAGGTATTGCGTGTGTGTTTCTTAGTCCCGTGTGTGTTTCTGTGGGTTTGTGTGAGCATGTGGCTGTGTCTGCCTCTTCTGAATAGTTGCACTCGTGTTGAGGGTTTGTGTGAGTATGGAAATCGGATGCTTTTGTAATACAATCTGTAATTTTAAACTCTCCTACAACAACCTTTTTTCTCTTCTGTCTGAGTTCTTGTGAAAACCTCACTCTCACCCCACTCCACCAACAGAGAGAGAGAAAGACCAAGGTTCCTGGGACACACTAGGCCAGTGGTTCTCAATCAGGGGTGATCTGGAGCCCCCAAGGGATGTTTGGCAGGGACTACAGACATTTTTTGTTTGTCACAACTTGGGGTGGGGGACGGCTACTGGCATCTAGTGGGTCAAGGCCCCACAGGCCACTAAACATCCTACAATGCACAGGACAGTCCCCACAACAGAAGATCATTGGCCCAAAATGCCAACAGTGCTAAATTTGAGACACCCCGTTGTAGGCCACGCGGAGAAAATGAACCTTCTCAAATCCCCATGAAGTGTCTAGAACAACATACCTATGCAGGGTATTATTATGCCTTAGCAGTGAGCAGCAGTTATGCCCTGGAGATGCTGAAAGGATGGATTTTGTTACATTGGACCCCACATCCCCATTAACTTAATGCTTTAGGAGATGGTGTAACTTGCACGCTAGTGAGAAAGGACTAGGGCACGTAGCTTTGTTCCTCAATGCACATGAGACACAGAACAATAATTAATGATCTATAAACAAAACTTCAGGGCGCAAAGACAGCTAATTATTTGAAGCAGCCCTTCTGTGGCTTCTGTAAAGGCTCAGGGCTCCCCAGATTTAATCGCTGGAGGAGCCCTGGTTCTCCAGGAGGCAGTGGTAGAGTGATCAACACAGAGCGTCCTCAGCCAGGCCAACCAGTAAGCCAGGAAGGACCATCACATGAGCCAGACATATGCCTCAACCTCGAAGACCCAACTTGTGCTGTGTGTACAATGGAGCTAATGCTCCATCTCGCTGCTGCAGAGATGAGAAGGAGAAAATCCTGTAAAAATATTTGTGGTGCATGATAGGTACTCAGTAAGTGTTAGTCCTCCTTGTTAAAATCTAGAAAGGGAACAATTCACAAGGGGGCTACAAGAAAGAGGAGAGGTGGAGCAGGGACTCACTGAGCCCCCGCTGCCTACCGCGCCCCTTCCCGGGCTCACCTCACTCCCACAGTCCTAGGGGGATTGTCCCCATTTAGCAGCTGCGGGAGCCAAGACTGAGCAGTGACAAGTTCAATGTCCCACTACTAACGAGTGAGCAGGGCTGGCACGGGGACCTGGCATGTCTGATTAGAAAGCCCCATCTCGCCCAAGCCCACAGCTTGGGCAGAAAACCCCTAAAGGGGAGAGGCATAAAATTCCCAGGCCTGAGGCCAGGAACATATAAGAAAACATCGCAGAGCTCCTCCTGCTGAAGAATTAACTAGACCTGACAAAGCCGGCCCTTTTCCTCGCAGGAGAGCCTGTGTGACTTTCATCGGTCTTTCATCCCCCAGAGCTCCCTTGACGACCCCGAACATAATCCCTGGGCCTCCAAACCTTTGAGGTGGAGTGAGGGGCATGGAACAGGGAAGCCTTTGTTCTCTGATTAGAGCCTGGGTCTTCTCTGAGGCTCAAGAGGGGGCCTCTTAATATGGAGCCTCCACCTGCTCCAAGCCATAGCATTACGATGCCTGCTCCCCCCTCAGAGGCAGCCCACCTGTCAACGTTCATGAAAGGCTGTTCTATTGATGTGAGGAGGGGGAGGCGATCACATGACTAAGGGTCTTTCTTTGCGGTATAAAGGGCTCAGTCACCATCTTGTTCAAAGCCGAGCATCGTTCATCCAACTGCTTTTGAGTGGGACCTTCACGGTAGGCACCCTCTTTGCCTGATGGGGTGGGGAGCCAAGAAGGAGGAAGAGAGGGATGGAGGGCGAGGTGGGGAAGGATGGACGGATGGAGGGAGAAATGGATGAAAGAAGGGAGGGAGGAGGGAGAGAGGGAAGGAAAAAGGGAGGGGGGATGGATGGAGAGATGGAGGGAGAAATAGATGGAGGAAGAGACGGAGGCAGGGGCATTTCAAGGAGTGTCTGAGATCCAGATGCTACTCCAGGATGTTCTAGGAACTCAATGCCACTCTGAGCCCTTGTATGAGGAGACGCGATGCCTGAGAGACAACACCTGGTGAATCTACCTGAGAAAAAAAAATCTACCAAGCCACATCAACGAGGGTCTTACAGACCTGTGTGGGCCACTGACTCTCCCCAGGGCACCTGATGCGGAAATATAATAATCATCAATTATGGGCCGGCCTTACTGAGTACTTAGTACATGCCAGGCATGTGACCCACCTTTACAAGGATTACCCCATTTAATCTCATGATGCCTTGATGAAGAACCACCATTATGGGTATTTTACTGCCCAGGAAAGCGAGTTCCAGGCAGCTTCGGTGCCTGGCTCAGGGGACTCAAAGAGTCAGGGCAGAGCCTGAGCTCCCCACTCCACCCCAGGTCTGTCCAGCTAGAAAAGCCTTGCTCTTAGACACTTTTTACACTGTGAGGAATTGGTCATCAGGACCCTTGGTGATTAGTGAGCCAGGTGTGTGCAAATGGTGTGTGCAGACCAAGGTGAGGCCTGGGGAGCCTCAGTCCCACTAGGACAGCACTGCCCCATGGGGCCAATGACAGCCCCATAGTCTTCCTTGGACAAATTAGGAAAAGGTAATCCTTCCTCCAGGTGGACACAGCCCTGCCCTCAAGGACCGTGCCTTGGCTGACAGAGGGGTGCTGAATTTCAGCAGCAGCCCGGCACCATCCCAGCCACAGCCCCTAATGTGCATGTCCCCAGACTCGGGTCTCCCTCACCATTGTGGAGGGCTGAATATGTGCTGCCTCCTCTGTCTGGCACTGTGATTTGCCTTTTCTTGGCTCTCAACTGGGAATTGTCAACTGCAGAGTCACACCAGACCCCAGCAAGTGACTGGGGCTTCCCAAATAAGTGTTACCAAGGATTACAGCTACAGTGAATCATTCCTAGGCTGCTTATTTGGGACTTAATGATCAGCATGGCAGTTCAGGGCAACATACATGGAGCAAATACAAGTCGGACCAGGTGACCTCAGTTTGAATCCTGTGTCCCGTGCCGCCATGGCGCCCCCTCAGTTGTGCCTCTTGGTGAAGGTGGCCTTGGAGAGTTACTGGCCCTCTCTGGGCCTCACTTCCCCACCTAGAAAGTGAGGTGTGTGATAGTGAAAGTCCTAGAGTGTCTTTACGAGCCCGTTCATGGAGAAAGCTTAGTGGAGCACCAGACACAATGAATGACCCCAGAGATGAAAGGTAGTATTTAAAGGAGTAAGCTCCTAAAGTTTATAACTTACTTTGTTTTTGGTTGTGTTAAATCATACATAAGATAAGATTTGCCCTTTTAGCCATTTTTTAAGCGTACGGTCCAGTAGCATTCAGCCCATTCACGTTTTTGTGCTGACATCACTATCATCCATCTCCAGGACTTTTCTATCTTCCCAACTGGAACTTGGTACCCATTAACCAACAGCTCACTATTCTCCCCTCCTTATAACATACTTTAAAAAGTATAGTAGAGCTGAGTCAAGATGATGTCTGTAATAAGGTCACTTCCCTCATTTGCATTCTAATAAATATATGCTTGAAAATCCAATAAGCATATTTGCAATTCCAATAAACATCCCCCGCATCTTCTCTGAGCATCAGGACCACCCAGAGGATGTCTCCCTAAAATGAGCATCACAAGAGAAAAAAAGCAACATCCACTGTGCTAAACTCACCAGCCTCCTTCCTTTCGCCAAAAGGGTGCTTCTGCTCTGACAGGGAATGGAGCCCTTTAGTGTAAGAGCTACTGTTTACTGAGCCTCCATTGCGTGCCCGACACAGTGGTTGTACTTACTAATGTTTCTGAGCCGTTTCTCTCCATCAGGCACTGTTAAGTGCCCTGCTTGGATTAACTCATTCAGTCCTCATAACAACCTCCTAAGTAGGTACTGTTATTGGAATGAGTGCTGGAATTGGGAAGAGGGTCATTTTTACCATAAATTGCTGGTCTCTGAGCCTCAATGATCTCATCTGTAAAATGAGCAATTGGACTAGATGATTCCATTGCCCTTTCCGAGTTCGGACATTACATTCTGACATTCTGTCACTGTGTGATGATAACAATAATAAATCTAACACAGTAAGTGTCAGGTGGTGACATCAGCCTCAGTCATGTGGGTATGACTTCAATGGGGTCCTCTGAAATGCCTTCAGTGGCTCGCCCGCAGAGTTTCCAGGACATGCCACCTTCCATCTGGAGACATCCTAGGCCTCGCCCTTAAGTTTTAGGCTGGTTTCCTGGCCTTGGCAAGAAGGCATTCAGATCTTATTCTCCCTAGGACGATCAGAGAGCCTGTCTAACTTTGAAAGTCAACTTGCTCTAGGAAATTATTTGCCTAAAAAAGGTTACAAAGAGAACTATACCCGAGCAAGATCAGATAATAACCAGAGTATTTGAGAATGCTTGACCTGAGGGAGAGTCTCAAAGAACTCGCACTCTGCCCTTTTGCACTCATTCAACAAACATTTCTCTTACAGCCCCCAGAGGCTGTGCTAGGCCCTGGGGCAGTGTCATAGAATAGCAATCCAACGGCCTACAGATATCTTCTCCTCTGGGACATCTTCCTCAATACCAAGTCTCACCCACAAGGTAGAGTGGCCCACCATGGCCTGGGGTACATATGCAGGGCCACCAGGACATGAGGCAACATTTACCTCTGGGAGAACAAATTGCAGAAAATGCTCCTTCCTCCAGGTTTCTGCAGCCCTGCAGCGGGCAAGCTTGGGAGTTGAGCACTGGCTGCTTTTGGGTACCTCCTTGCCCTCTCAGCATAACACCTTTGCACAGTGCACAACATATGCAACCCTATCCAGCAGCCCTGTGTGCGCCCTGGGGGTAGCATGTGCACACTGTATTATCATTCATACTTTGTCTAAAAACATGTTTTAAAGCAGAAGATGCACAAGTCAACCATCCATTAACATTCTTCAGGGAGATAATATTATTCTCAATCCCTCTGGTCTTTAACTTTTTTCTTTCTCTCTTAAATATCTGGTTGACCTGCTTGAGTCAATAGGCAGTAAGTAAGTGCCTATTGAAGTGAAATATTTGATCCGAGCACAGGGCAGCTATGATTGAAATAGGGTAGGATCCTGGACCCGGCCCACCTTGCCCATTCCCCCCATGGCCATCCCTGAGGCATAGCTCTTAAATCACCAGGACTGCAACAAAGTTTTCAAATTGCTCAAAAGCCAAGGAAAGAGGGAAAGGAGCTGCTGCAGGAAAAGCATAGTTTGCTAGCAGGCAGCACCACCATGCGATAGCCCAACTTATTCATATGTCGAGAGATGGTACCAAAGTTCAGTCAGCCTGCTACGGGACATTCGGAATGCTGGTGTATCACACCGTGTGCGGTATTTAAAGTTCAATTGACAAGAGTCAAACTCTGGCACTTGTTCAATTGCCTCCCTCCCCATTAGTCTGTAAGCAACTTACAGGGTCCTCACTCTGTGTTCCCAGATCCTTGCCACGTGCCTGGCTCACAGTAAATGAGTGAATAAATAAATGAGACCATAGCTGTGTTCTCCAGGAGCGCCTGGTTAAGTTTCCACTTTACAGATGGATAAATCGAGTCTCCGAGAGGGAATGTGATCTCCCTAATGTCATGTTGCTAGTTAGTGGCAAAGCTGGAACAAAACCCTTTTGGAGCTTTCTCTTTGACCACCCAGCCTTAGGGACAAAGGGGCTCCGGGGTTCTCATTTCATGGGATTTCTGAAAGCACACTCGTCATATCCCGCTGACTTCTCTCCCAGGAGGCTGCTCCAGTGGATACCTTGGTCCCATCCTTTGCTCTCTGCCATGATTGTGCTTCTCCTCACGGGTGTGCTGGTGGCCCCGCATGTTGGTGAGTGACGCTGTTTTACACTGTATTTCTGGCTTAGTATGTAATTACTGTGAACACTGGGACGTATTGTCAAATTTCATCTGATTTGCTTGTTAGTGCTTTTATCCCCTTGCCCAAAGACTGATGGAAATCAAACATGAATGATAAGCTATAGGTTTAACTCAATTGATATTTTTGAGTATGCAGTACAGTGCTCAAAAGTCTGGGAAGGGAGAAGTAGGGAGAGCAAGAGGCCAGCTGGCCAGGGCGCAACCTTCTCCCCACCCCATAGCGCATCTCCTCCCCGCTCTGCTCATGGGCTGCTCTCCCTTGTTCTGCTCGTTTCTGGGAGTGTGTTGGCCTTCCTGACCTGCCGCAGCTCCTTTTCCCCTTCTGTAGGTGTGTGCAACACCCCCATAGGCTAGAGTCCCGTACCACCAAAACCTAAAGTCATCTAAGCAAGCTCCTTGGCAGCCCAGGTAATTTCAGATTCACTTGGAGTCTTGGCTTCCAATCTGAGACTTCTGGCCCCATCCCATTTTCTTTCCTATTAGACATTTGTGCGACTCTCGAACACCCCAACTCACTTCTTTCTTTCCTACCGCTGGTTGGGCACTGCAGTAATTGATGTCGCTCATTTATCTAGGCATTTTTCTCCTTCCTTTCTCATATCCAGGTAAACTCCAGACCAACACAATGACCCTCCCCTCACTAAGGATCCCTTCCAAACACAATAGTGAGGGTGAGGCAAATGAATCCATAAATGTTATTGATGATTTATCTTGACTGTGACATGAGTTAGTAGACAATACAGGGGGTTTGCATGTTACCCAGAAGCTTGTAAGTTGAAATTACAGTGTAATCGTTTACATAAGACTCAGTCTTTCCTTCAGGTCCAGACCCTTCCAAACCCCGTCTCAGACCTTCTCTCTGGGGCAGAGGGGATCAACCACTTCCAGAAGTCGCTGGGTTTCTATTGATTATTTACTTCTTTTGTACATGATGTTTTCCCTTAAAACATTTTTGTCATACCTTGGGTCCCCATTGCTAGGGGGCTTGGATGGCAGCTGCTCAACCTTTGCCAAGACCTCAGCTCATCTTGATCAAATTCAAACTATGGTCTTGACTCGCCTCATTTTGGATGATAAAATTCTGAAATTTTCTACAATTTTTCAGTCTTTTCCCTAATTTTTTTAAATGAGATCTCATTTACCAAAACCCATTTTTCTAATTTGTAAGTTTATTTTCTCCTCTAACTAACCTTTTCCTCTTCCAAAACAATAAATTTCCCTTTGATCAAAATTGCCTGTTTAACATCTCCCCAGCCACCTTTTACATGTCTTTTAGTTTTTTTATTTCTCTGTGAAACTGAGGCCATTAACACTTTTCTGCCTGTCCTTCTGGCTTTCTTTCCTTTTCCCCTTAGTTCACTATTACATTATGATAATAAAAATAATTAACGGTATCCTGTTATCATAAATTGTTACAAACTTTTATATGTTTGTCCTGAGAGATTTTATTCTCAAATACAAACATCTAGAGTTAGAAAAATTACAGTCATAGAAAGTTTAAGTGCAAACATATACATTTATGTATGGATTTAAATGTGTCATACCTGCGCCCCTAATTTTGCAGGGGTGAGAGTGTGACACCACAGAGAAAAGTCTGTCGGCCCAACAAATCTGCCAGTTCTTGGTCCAGACACTGTAGGGGGACAGGTGCATTTCTGAGGCTCTGCCTGCACACCTGCTCTCAAAGAAGGGGGAGCGGTGTCTTAGTCTGAGAACATGCATCTAAGAAACAGATGCATGACCAGATTAAGTGTACAGAGATTTCACTAGAGGAAACACCTGTCAGACAAAAAATGAGGTGGCAACCAGAAAGGCCAGGAGAGATCAGACAGCTGGGCAGTGAAGGAGAGAGGAGGAGAGAGGTAGACGTGTCCTGGGCGCAGTTGGGCCTAAGGAAAGTTCGGTAAGGCCCCAGGGAGGAGTCCACCAGAAGAGTCCGGTGCCCCCCAGGAACCCGGCCCACCATGGAATCCCTGGCCGTGCTGAGTCATTGGCTGGGAGCAGCCATGGGGACGTGGGGGATGTGGCCTCTGTGTAAACACTGCCTTGGACTTCAGAGCACGGCCCTTCCTATCGCTGGGGCTCTGTGAGGTGCCCTCTCACAGCTGCCCCAGTACAATCTGAGTCAGATGACAAGACGATGCTGTGGACATGTTGGCAATGGGAAGGGCTCTCTGTGGGGTGTTTCTTCATCCCTGTGGCAGGCCCGGGAGCAGCCTCTGTGTCTGCCCCCTCAGTACCGCCGGGCAGATGCTGCCCTCACTCTTCTCTTCACTCAGGGCTGGCTCATGGGTTCAAAGGGCAGGAGTCAGCCGGTGGGATGGTGGTCAGATCTGTGGCAGGAGAGGGAGATACCCTGGGACCTTCCACCTATGCCGTGTGCTCGCTTTCTCAGGAAGTTCTGCCTGGGATTTGCTTCACCAGCTCTCACATCACGTGGCAATATTGGTTCCACGTCCCATTGTCCTCTGCATGTTCATCTCCTTCCAGAACCTCTAGAAAGGGGGCTGGGCAGAGGTAGGTTTGGTGTATTCCTGACTGATCTTGCAGGTAGAACACTTAATACTATGAAATCCCACTCATAACCCCTAATAGACCTATCCTTCCACGGTCTAGAAATGACAGCTCCTCATTTTGCTTAAAGTTTGCCAGACCAGCATTTTGTCGGTCATCTCTCATTGGCTGATAAATTGGCTATTGGATGGTGTAACTCAACCATTGTGTACTCATTCACTCACCAGATATTGATGAACTTGTGCTTCAGTTTGGCATAGCACTCACCCTCCATATGTTCCTAGTGCGGTGGGGGGAACAGTAACACAAACAGATCCTTGAGCGTGGAGTCATGAGTACAATGACAGAAGGATGTCCCGGCCTCAGGGAAGCACAGAGGAGGTGTCCCTAACCCAGCCCAGGTTGAGGGTCAGATAGGGTTTCTTGAACCTTGAGTGGAACCCTAAAATTTCAGTACGAGTCAGTATTGCAAAGGAAAGCACACAAATGGGAGAGCTCCCCTGGCCCGGGGCACCGCCCAGCAAAGGCAGGTTGGCAAGAAGTAGTTTGCTGTCGAGAAAATGATAAGCTTCTGAGCACCACAGGAACATAAAGGTCAAGGTAGGAGATGGGTGGACAGAACTAGGGGCCGGATCAAGGGAGGCCTACGTCAGAGGATGCTAAATCTTCGTTGATGAGTTTCAGTTTCATCGTCTATAAAATGGTAATGACATTATGTGCGTCCCAGCACTGGGCAGAGGATGAGGCGAGGTGGTGCACGCAAAATGCAGCCTGGAACAGCACGAAGGCCAGCCACCTTCCCCTTATAACCTCACTCTTTCTGAGTCAGAATCAGTTTCATTCTGGTGAACGTTGTCCTTAGGTTGCCTGTGACCTTCCATCTCCCCCACCCCCGCACTCCCTGGACTGTGTGAGTGAACTACTTCAGTCCTCTGGGATAAACAACTTAAAATCCAGGGAGACTTTTCGAGTTGCTAATGAAACGGTGTGGGCATCAATATTCTGAAAGTAAGTGAGAGCCTGGGGGAGCCAACATACCTTATTAGCACACATCAGCCATAAGATCACCTCCCGCCCTCCAGAACAAGGATTTAATGATCAGTGGCACAAAGGAAATACCAGAGAGGTGGTTAGCAAGGAGCAGGCGGCATTTTACAATTGCTGCTGAAGGGGGCAGCAGTATTCTTTGCTGTTGGCTGGTATGCTAACTAACTAGTTTCTGAGGCAATCACGCCAAATGTAAACTGTGCTGGAGCAATTCCGTGAGCTCAGTGACAAGGGCTCCAGTGGAACTGCACTCGGGACTCTCCCTCCTGGTCTGAGAGTCTGTTTTGCAGGGCATTGTCCCTGCATGGCGCATGGCTCTCAGGCAGGAGGAAATCCCCCTGCATGGGAGCCACACCCACAACCTGGCAGAGAGAGGCAGCGAGATGTTCTGTCAGCTCAGACCCTGCCCAGCTGACCGAGATGGAGTTCTGCCCCCCAAACTCCTCTGCGTGTACCCAAAATATCTTCCTTTCACCCTCAAACTTAAGCCAGCCTACAGACCTACTTTGTTCCGGCTGCACAATATTTTCTTTTAAATTTGAGCCAAGAGTTTAAAATGGGAAGATTTTACAAAAAATTCAGATTTCCAACAAATTTTGGAAAATCTAAATTGTGAGACTCCTTCCCCAAAGCCTAGAGCTAAGTTTCAGCTGCCCCTCTCACTGTGACCTGAGTCTTTCTAGTTCTCCGCAGTCCCCACCACTCCCTATTGCTTCCCAGCACTGGGCCACTTCACTTGTTTGCATTATCTGCCTGACCCCCTGAGAGATCTGGGTTTGCAGTCCTGGGTCTTCAGAAGGGCCCTCCCCTCCCCATTTTCTGTCTCCTGGACAAGGACAGTCAGTCCAAACGTTACTGGGCTCTGGGCCTCCTGTCTCGGCCTTTCTGAGTCATTCTTTTCTGTTTCCTTTAATCCACTCAACAAACACTGGCTAAGTTTCTACTACAACAATGAGGGCTGCCTGCCCTCGGGAGTTCAGAGTCTAATGGGAAAGACCCCCAAATAAGGAGACCCTGAGAATCATCATGAATAGGGCAGGTAGAGGTCACCAGAAGAGAGGATGGGCATGGGAGCTCAGATGACAGGCAATTAGCCAAGTCCCCCAGAGTGTGGAGAGGGAGTAAGGAAAGACTTCCACACGATGTTATTAAAAGTAAGCTTACATGGTGAGTGGGGGTCAGCCAGGCTGAGTCATGGTCAAAGTAATCCAGCAGAGGGCACAGCCTGTGCAAAGGCCCAGGGGCCAGGGCACACTTAGAGAACTGACAGCAATTCAGGATGGTTGGAGTGTAGAGTCCAGGAGCAGACATGGTCCCGGTTATACCAACCCACTGTGGTCCCTCAGATACACCATGCAATTTCACATCTTTATGTCTTTGCTTTTGCCTGTTCCCCACCTTGCCGCTGGAAAACTCTTCATTGTTCCAAATCATCTTCAGGTGACTCTATGAGGCATCTTTCAATACTTCCTTAGCCATACTCCATACCGTGGCTATTCTGTCAGCATCAACTGGTGTCATCAAGGGAATGGGAAAAAGTCTAGGGTCCTTGTCCTTTGATTTGGAAAAGCCCAAGGTGACTCTTAGCACAAGGTCCCCATTCCCTTGTGATCTAGAGTGAGAAATCAGAGGTCTAGAGAGGCCGCCTCTGCCCAAGGCCACAGAGCACATCAGCCTGGGAAGGGACAACCGGTGTGGGCCGACTTTATCACGTGGGAGGTCTGCGCACAGACCACAGGAGGGCGGCTGCGTCTCCCTCCAAACCATCCCTGGAGGGTCTGACGGCAGAGAGCCTGGGCTGCCTGGACCCAGGGGAACACACACAGGGTTTGTAGACTGGGAGGCTGCTCTCCCCTAGACAAGTGCCTGCTAAAGTTGTCTGTGTCCCCGAGACAATTCCATGGGGAGAAGGATGAGGTTGATGATGAAGGTAAGACGCACGCGTTGCAAACACTTGTTGGTGTAGAGGGGAAGGGCAGCAGGGAGTGGAAGCATCTGTTGGTCACCACCATCATCATGATAATGGCCGGACTAACAGGTGAGTGTCTGGAGCATCCCTGCCCGTGTTCTTTCTTTTGATCTTCACGATGCTTCTTTGAACCCACGTTGACAGGTCTCTCAGGCCTGATGCTGCCTGATCTCACACCAAAGCTCCGAACCCTCCTTAAGCTGTGGACCCCTCAGCTTCTTAAGGAGTATTCAAGGCCTTTGGGGACACAGCCCAGCCTAGTGACCAAGGCTTGGAAAAGGCCAAGTCCAACCGGCTACCTGCCCGAATGTCTCACTCAATCCAAAACTTGCCTCCTTGGATGGCGTTTTGACCGTGGATAAATGCAGGGCGGAGGGCTACATCTCGGGTGGCGTGAATCCCGGGCGGCTGTTGTTCAGAAGCTCATCAGGGTGCAGGATGGGGTGTGGATCAAGAGCTGAGTCAGTGGCATTTTTCCCGTTCTCCGTGGATCTAAAAATGTGCCTGATTAACAGCATCTTCTTGTGTTCTCAGCACAGTGGTAGCATTTTGCAAAGTGCCGTCTCCTCAGTGGAGAGCCTGGAAAATCTGGGAGCTGATGGCCTCTTCCAAAGCTTTTTGGCTATCATAGCCTTCACAGCTTTCATCCCAAAGTTATGGAACAGAGGTTGCATTTTTTCAGCATAGCACAACCCCAACCACTTAACTAACATTTACCTGCTGACGTCACACCACGATGAGGCAGGATGTATCAGAGGGTACCCCTTCTTCAGCTGCCGTTTTTGGAATGCTATGGCGTGTGCTGCTTTGCATTATTTCAAACTGTATGCATAAACAGATACGTCATTAGTATTTTGTATTGCACTGTGTCACTTCTGCATGGTTCAAGTTCACATCAAACATGACTGCTTTGAGCCTGACAGACTTGACTCCAAACCTCGACTGTGACACTGCGTCAACCCTAACATGTCATTTAATGGAAGAGCTAAGCCCTACCTCACCGGAACATTTCGGGGGCTTTCTGGGCAAAGACCTAGGGACCTGGGGCAGTTGGCTGTGGCAGGAGCAGGGAGGGGCAGAGCTGCAGGAAGGGAGGCTGCAAAGGGAGGAGGATCCAGAGGATGTGGCTCTTGAAGGCCCCTCTAAGGGAAGGCGTGGAAGATTCTAAACAGGCACAGTGTGGCCAGAGTTGCAGGAATATGCTCTCCATGAAGACTCACCCACTAGGGAAGGGTAACCTGAAATGCCTCACATGGGCAGCCATCCTCAGTAACATAAGCCTCTTCCTGGGACCTGGGACACATCCTGCCTCTAAGCGAGGGCTCCAGGATGTTTGCAAACCTTACTGCAGCCACCTCTGCCCAGAGGATTCTGGGAGGCTGCAGGGCAATGGAAACAGACACTGGAATAGAGTCAGAAAGCGATGTTAGAGGCCCCCTCTCCTTCATCCCAGCTGCTGACTTGCAGCTGTTATCTTTCCTCTTTGGACCTCCATTTGATCCTCTGTAAAATGGAGACAACTGTATCTGCCTAGCAGGATGTTTGTGAACATAAAGTGACACAATGTATACGTCATGACTTGCATGATACATCCTCACCCAGGAAAGATCTCAATAAACATTTTGTTCTTTACACTGAGGAAGAAAAAAAAGCAACATTTCAGCTTAGAAGGGATGTAAAGATGATCCTATCCAGCCCGCAGTCCAGAGAGGAGGAAACTGTAGGGTGAGACTTGAGGCAGAGTGAGGACTGGTATGTGAGATTCCCAGCTCCCAACCTACTGCTCTTACTGGTATCCCTCCTCTGGCTATGCTGTTCCCTACAGCCCCCTCACTTGTCCTTGCAGCCATCTCTCTTTCCTCTGTTTCCCTTTTTCAGAAATGTCCTTCACTCATTTATCCAACTCCTGTTCAACTTCTGCCTACTCTTTAGGGCAGCTCAAGGCCTTCCTCAATCATTCCAAAGCCAGGAGATCTTCCTGCTGTGAACCTGTGGCATTTATATGTACCACGGCACAGAGGGCAATGCCTCTGGAGTCCAACAGATGTGGATTCTCATCCCAGCTTAGTAACTTTTTGGTTTTCTGATCAGGAGCAAGGTTCTCCATCTCTCTGACTCCAGTCCTCTCATCTGTAAAGTGGAATAACTATACCTACATCATGAGGTGTTTGTGAGATCACATGAAATAACGTGGACTGCTGGGGGTACACAGATGATAATGGATAACACACAGATGATTCTTTTTTTTTTTTTGAGGAAGATTGGCCCTGAGCTAACATCCATGCCCATCTTCCACTACTTTATATGTGGGATGCCTGCCATGGCTTGATGAGCAGTGCATAGGTCTGCGCCCAGGATCCAAACCAGCAAACCCTGAGCAGCCAAAGCAGAGTGCATCAACTTAACCACTGTGCCAGCCCCAGATGACTCTTTTTTAAACTTAATTTTTATTTTATTTTGTTTGACACTTTTACACTTTTTACATTTTCTTTCTATTCCTTCTAATCATAGCAACTTATACTGGTTTTCCATTTATAATTAAAAGTTTCCTTTAAAAATAAATGTATTTATCTTTTTAAAAAGTGAGTTGCCTTGTTAAGAAAAATCTTCCACAAAAACAATTTGAAGTTTTCTCTTTGAAATTCTGTCAAATTTGGCTTTATGTATTTTGAGACCAAGTTATTGTGTGCAGATAAGTTTAGAGTCGTTGGGACTACCAGATGAAACAAACCCTTTATAATTGGAAAGTAAATCAAACTCTCTTTTAATAAAATGAAAAATGACTTAGAAGTATATATTAAGAAATAATACCACAGATGATATACCAGTGACTGAAATTTGAGGATCTCATGGAGATGGCATGCTGAAAATTCCAGTCCCAGTACTGGCAGCATTGACAAACGTTGTTGCTTCTGCCATCGTTACTTCTCTCACCAGTGAGATTGTCTCCATTAGAAAGGACTCCGTGGAGTTCTTTCTTTCTTGTGAGGTTTTCTGGAAACTCTAAGGGGAATGGATTTTATGTGAAGAAAGTAACTGTGGCATCTTCTGGATGTTGGTTGAAGGGATAACCTAAGACACAACATCCAGACAGATGATCACTATTTCAGCCAAGATCCCTCTCTTTTGCCCAAATTCTTTCTCTCTAAGCCCTGGGTCTCAACCAGGGGTGCTTTCATCCCCCCAAAATGCACAGGACAACCTCCCACAACAGAAAATCATCCAACCCAAAATGTCAACAGTGTGAGGCTGACAAACCTGCTCTAAGCCAAGGAGGGCCAGGTCAGGCATCACAGGGGCATCCTCCTAAACAGATTTAAGCTAACCGGCTTCTGTGAAGGCTTTCAGATTTTCAGGTTTCCAAACAACGTCAAACTAATTGGCCTGACTAAACTGACCACTTTGTGATGAAAGACAAAAAATTTTCAACATTTTCAGACTACTCACATGCTGTATATAACTGGAGGGGGAAAAAAACATTGTGGACAAGTCTGTAAGCTCTCTGAGCCTCTGGGGAGCTGGTCCTCAGCTGAACGGAGATTCCAGCTCCCATCTCTTTGTCCCCATTGCCCCAGGCTGCGTTCTCACGCTCCCGTTGTGAGGAGATGTGGACTGAAGGTGGTGGTGATATTTGGGCGCTGCTGTAGCTCCACCACTCTATCATCATTTTCCCCCGAGCAATATTTCTCCAGGTGCTGTTTCTAGACTGTCAGCTTTAAAACCAGCTGGGAGCTCATTAAAAATGCCTATTTCTGAGCCCCACTGCAGACCTGTTGGATCAGACCGGGGTGAGGGCACAGAGATCAGAATGTTTACTGAGCCTGCATTCCAGGTGGATTTGATGCCGATAATGTGGGGCAAACCTCTGTCCTCCACTACAGCTCCTTCGGGGCTGGGGTCCTTTCCATGTCTGTACTTATTTCCACCAATCTTTCATCTCAAGACACTCCAAACAAACATGCAATCTAAATTAAAATGCTCTGCTTCATATGCAACACGAGCTTCAAGATAAGTCCCCAAATCTCTCAACCCTCAACCAGAAGGCTGCTCTTAAGGTGAACCAGTGTAAAACCCTGGGGCCACCCTGGCCACTCCTTTGTTTTCTTGAGGAGCTACCACAGACGCCTAGTACACAGCAGGTACTAGAAAAATATGCATAGAATTGAATTTACATTCATGCTTGTTGCCACCCCTCCTGGCTGCTGCCTCCCTGCCTGAGCCCAGCAAGTGGGCAGCGGCAGTGTTCGTGCTAACCCTGCTCTCCTCCTCGATTATAGGGGGCCACCCTCTGGACACCCCACACCTTCCACGGGAGCTGCCTGCAGGACTCTCAAAAAATATCAGTAAGGATTCTTTGAACTTTTATTAAGATACCAACCTGGGTAGAAATCTGTCTAGGATATTGGCAGAGAAAAGAGCTCTTCTAAACACACGCCAGAGCCACTGCTGTGGCAACTGTATGTAAAGTGATTCAAATGAGACCCAAAAGCCTCTCCCACAATAGTGTCCCATGTCGTCTCCCCCATCCTTTGAGACAAGTAATAAAAACTCCCATCAGAAGACAAAGGTCACCTAAAAGGAGAAACTAGGAAAAGGAAGTAAATGGACTTATGCGGAGGATTATATAGTAACTGTATTTTAGCTTCAGATTGAGCTCTGAGCTTCCTAGAAGGCAGGGCAAAAAAAGAAAGATGATGCATTGCAGTGCTCTAGTTATTAGAAAGGAGGATTCACAATTCTCTCTTGGGGAAGGGAAAGTTTTCCTGGTGATGGATTACAAAGATTTCTCAGGCAGATTCTTAGATGGGTATTTCTGAAGGACATAATGCATAGTGAACTAACTGGTGATGGTAGCTCTGAATTAAGGGTTCATTTCTGATTTTTCAGAGAGGCGAGCTGAGTCAACCAAATTATTTGTGCTTGAGCCCATGCAAGCGAAGTGCTCAGTCCTGCCCAGACCCAAATGACAATTTTCTCCCTCTCCAAATGGCATAACCCCATGGGAAGTGCAAGGCCCACCAAGCAGGCTTCTGCAGGTAGATATTTAGTCTCACCGGCCACACTTGGCACTTAGAAGAATCAAGGCCAGCTAACACAGTGTGCCAGCCGGCCATGGCAGCCATTCCTCTTCAGCCAGGGTAGCCTGGCAGCAAATACACAGCAGTCCAGGAGCCCCCAGGTAACAGCTCTGGTGCAAGGGAATGGGGCTCACGTGGAGCAGCCATAGGACCCACCCTCACCTAGAAGCTTCATTTTCCATAAATCAGTATCTCTAGTAACTACTCCATAGGTATAATTTCTAGGATGCCCAGAAGGGAGGTGCCCAGTTGCAAGAGTTATCACACTGAGGGAGACCCAAAATGATGACTTGCCACCAGGTATTCATAGTTCATCCACAGCGCCTGCCGGTCCAGATACACCTCATCATCCAGGGGTCTTTTTATCATTGAGCGATGCTGCCTAGTAACGCAGTTCCCATTTCATCTTATCAGGTCTTCATGGTAACCCATGTTAACTAGAACGTTAGCCCAAGGTCGAATCTACCCTTAGAAGAAGAGTTTGACCTACTCTTCGCCCAGGGGGTGGACATGGAAGGCGAAAGGGGGAAAGCACTGTCTCTGATTTATTTTCTCTCCCTTCCACTTAGATATCACATTCTTCAATGGGGTGTTTAAAAATGTGGAAAGCGTGGCCGAAATTTTTGGTAAGTTAAATTCAAAATTGCTTTTATCCACCAAGTGTCAGGGCATGGGGCGTGTGTGGGCAATCTAAGGAAATTACCGGGGTCTTGGTCTCTGCCCTCTGAACCCCACAGCCCCCCAGCAAGCTCTGAACAGTGTGCTCCAGGTTCTGAGGGGAGTAGTGGTGCCTTTTATTGTAGGGTGGCTCACTGAGCAGCCAGGTGCCTTCAGAGTCCTGACTTCATTCGTCCTAACCACAACCTGGCCAGGAAGGGAATGAGATCCCCATTTCACAGGTGAGGAAACTGAGCCTAAGAGAGCTAAGTGACTCGCCCAAGGCCACACAGCCAGAAGGGAGGAGTTCTCGTCTGCGTCCAGAGCTTAGTCTCCCTACACCAAAGGAGTTCTATTTTCTCTCCCTAACTAATAAATATACGTAAAGGCTAAGAATTCCAAAAGGTGTCAAATGTTCCATTTATCAACTACATATCCGTCACGTGACTATCAGTCGCAGGACCCCATGATGCTTCTTAGCATTGATTGCTAAAAATATCCCCAAATAAGATTATTATATGATTGACAGGAGCAAGGAGACTCTGAACCGCTATTGGATTGGATAAAGCGGAGTGTAAGACTGTGCTTAAAATGTGGATATGACCAAGTGCAGGTGCCCTGTAAGTTTCTGTATGAAAATGCCTGTTTATATAAACACACACAGACACACACGAACCGTAGAGTGTCTTTTTCCGGCAGTATAGAATCATTTCTTCATGTTTCTGATTAGGTTGTGTGGAAACAAAACGTGGGACAGGAAGTTTGAATGAGGTAGGAAGAGCTTGAAGAATAGTCAGAAGGGAGCTGGTCCTCACAGTCTACTCTTTGACCCCGCCAAGCTCCCTCTTATGACCCTGTGCTTTAAATCAGTGCTGCGGGGTCGCCCCCTTTAGCACTCACTGGTCCTCCAGTGAGGAAGGCAGAGAGTCTCGGAGACGGTGAGCCTGTGGTTTAGAGTAAAAAAACTGGATTCTGGTTTTTTTTGCCAATTTTGTTTGCAAGAGTATTTTTGCTTAGGGTCAGTCATCATCGCTGGTTGACACCTCAGGTACGTCTCGACCTTCAGTTTCTTTACCTGTGCAATGGAGGGGATGGAATAGCATCCGCCTTGCGGGAGTCACAGGAGGTTTATGAGATAACAGACCAAGTGAATGCTTTCTAAAGCATTGCTCTATCAATCTTAACTGTTGTTAAGCATCTAGCCCAGTTTCTGGCACATAGTAGGTGCCCAAAAACAACTGTATCTTTTGGGATTAACTAAGCAAAGTAATAATGACAAATAATAAAGAGGTTTAATCATCTCACATAAGCCGTCGGAGGCACCAGTGTTGGTGCAGTAGCTCACCACGGGTTTCAGGGACCCAGTAGCCTCCTTCTGTCTTGCTCCACTGCTGCCCTGAGAACACCGGTTTTTCATCTTTAGGCCTGGGGCCTCTGGTTGCAAGGCAGTTGCAGTTCCAGCCAGCAGATCCTCGCCGACACTCAAGGAAGGAGAAAGGTGTGGATCAAAAGGACCTTCTCACATGCCTTTATTCTCTATTAAGGAAGAAATATTTTCTGAAAGCCTCTGACAGACTTCCCCTTCAGTTGTTTTGACTAGATCTGGGTCACGTGCTCAGCCCCAGCCCAACCATCATCATGGAAGCGCGGGATTACCATGACCAGCTGAGAATGATCATGAAACATCCCCAGGGACCTGGGGAGAAGGCTCACTTCCTTGAGTACTTTTCAGTTTTGTCGGTAGGAAGAGCGGATAAATGGCTGTTACCAGCACAGACCATGGCTGATCCACCTGCCTCCCTCAATTGTCCAGACAGTCCTGAGTGCAGAGCAGGTGCTCAGTAGCTTGATGAGGGACCTCAGCCCGAGGTGTAGGAGGTCCGAGAAGGGGGCTCCCTCCTCGACTCGGGTTCCCAGTGCCCGCCCTGCTCCCCCTCCCGCAGACTGCCTGGGCTCCCACTTCACCTGGCTGCAGGCCGTCTTCAGCAACTTCCCCGCGCTGCTGCAGTTCGTGAGCGGTATGAAGTGTGTGGCTGGGCTCTGCCCCCGCGACTTCGAAGACTACGGCTGCGCCTGCAGGTTCGAGATGGAAGGGCTGCCCGTGGACGAGTCTGACAGGTGAGCAAGCCCGAAAGGTGAGCTCACGGAGGCCGGCTGCTACTTGGCAGAGCTCGGACGTGGAAAGCTCCCTAGACTGTGTGTGTGTGCATGAGTGTGTATGGGTGTGTGCAACAAAATTTAAAATCTTAGAAGCATCAAGTGTTAGTAAGGGTATGGCAAGCAGATACTGGCAGCAGGAGGGTCACTTAGGAAAATGCCGTGGTGTCTGTTGGAGTTTTAAGATATGGGTCACCTATGACCCGGTAATTCCAGTTCTTTTTTCCTTGTGGACCCTGTGACCTTAGATGAGTTATTTAACTTCTTTATGCTCCAGTTTCTTTGTCTGTAAAATGGAGGTAATAATAATATCTACCTCATAGAGTCATTATTTAGGATTAAATGACCAAATACAAGTGAAAGTGGTTGGGATTCTTCCTGGCTTATTAAGTCTTCAAGAGTATTAGTGATTGGTAGTCATAGTAACCGTAATAGTAGGGCTGTAGTAGTAATGGTGATAGTAATGACAGTAGTAGTGATAGTAGTAATAGCCATCATAATAGGGCTGTAGTAGTAGTAGTAGTGATAGTAACAATACTAGTAGTAACAGTTGTCAAAGTAGTTGTAGCAGTATTGGTAGTAACAGTAGTAATAATGGTACTAATAGCAACAAATAGTAGCAGTACTAGTAAAGCTGTAGTAGTAGTAGTAGTAGAAGAAGTAATAGTAACATTAGTAGGAGGAACAGTTGTCATAGTAGCTGTAGTAGTAGTAGTAATAATAGTAGCAATAGTAGCAATAACAATGGCAGCCGTAGTACTAGTAAACCTATAGTGGTGGTAGTATTACTACTGGTAGTAGTAGAAGTAGCAGCAGTAGTAACAGTAGTAATTGAAGCCACAGTAACAGCAGCAGCAGAAGTAGTATGGAAGCAGGCAATTGAACCCACATCTCACCTCTGCTCCAGGATCCACGTCCCTACCTCACTGATACTATACAAATCCAGTGCAGCAGCGTATGTGCTTTCATCTATAGACTCACAGAAGGTAGGGAAGGCCTCCCCTCTGTACTCTATCAGACAGCCCATTGGTGTAAGTTACTTCTGGACAAGAGGGCAGCTTCCCCTCTCTGGGACCATCAGCAAACCGACCCCTGGAGCCAGCTCATTGACGTTCAGAAAGGGAGAGACTGATTCTGTACGGGGCATGGAGCCAGGGCCATTTCTGGAGTCGTTTGCCTTTAAGGTCCTCCCTTACCACTTCCTTTAGTTATTAAAACACCTTGTAAATGTGGAAGTCAAAGAAACGAAGCAGTAATTCATCACTGTCTGAATGATCAAAGCACCGATGGCCCAAACCTGGCAGAATGGGTGGTCGCATCCTATTTCAATTACTTTACACAGTTCAGTTGATTGGGGTGGGGATTTCCAAACTCCTGGAGGACAGGTTATCTCCACCTTGAGCTTGCACACCACATTCCGAGAATAATTGCTACCATTCATTAAGTCCCTAACACACAGCAGGATCTATATAGATGTTTTCCTGAATCCCCAAAATTTTTATGAGCTAGGTAGTGTGAGAAACTTGTAGTTTGCCCAAGGCCATCAACTGCCTGTATATATTTTCTTCTTTACATTGATCTCCACTGACCCGCTGTGTGCACTGCAAGAGCCACCTGACTCCCGTGTTAGTGTCAGCCTCACTCTGTGGTCACCCTTGACCTTGGCAAGTTACAGAGGCCCAGGTGTCTCAGTCCCCACATAGGTGAATGCTCACAATAATAATAGTGCCTGCTGCATGGGTAATATAATTCGAATATCGCGTGTGTGTATGTGCACCGAGCATTTGAAACAGACCACTGCCAGGAACACCCAGAGACACAGAATGATCACGCACCGCCTGCCCCTCTCCTAACCCTAACGCATGCTCTTGCCCTGACCCTTCCCATCGCGCCACAGCTGCTGCTTCCAGCACCGCCGCTGCTACGAGGAGGCCGCTGACATGGACTGTCTCCAAGACCCCGCCAAGCTCAGCACAGACGTCAACTGCGTCAGCAGGAAGATCACGTGTGGTGAGCATCTCCAGGTGTCCAGGGCTGGGCTGAGAAATGACAGTTAGGGACCCCAGGCCTGGACCAGACCGAGGGCTTCCAGGGCCCACCCTCATCGTCGTCACCATGGCCACATCATCATCTATACTAGAGCTCCACGAGGGCCGGATCTATGGCATCTCTACCTTGCATAAAGTAGAGGAACCATAAATGCTTTTTGAACTGTTTTTGAAATAATAATTGATCAGCAGATTATTTGATTTTTAATTTTATACTTGTTGCAACCCTGGGAGCTTGGGAAGGGCAAATAGTTTGCTACTTATGCATTGAGTGACATTGGGGCAATTACTTACCTCCTTGTGACATTGGGGCAATTACTTACCTCCTTGGAACCTCAAAATGGGGAGGAGAAAGGCTGCTTCAGAGACTTTATGACAATTAAATAATGCTCATAAAACAGTTAACACAGTGACTGGCTGTGTTAAGAACTCAGTGATGGAAGGTAGAGGCAGTGATGCATGAATAGGGCTTGTGGTTGTTGCTGTTTGTAAGAACCAGACACACCTAGGGCCAAATCTTAGCTATCCCCCTTACTCACTGTGTGACCCCAGGAATCTTGCTTCATGTCTCAGGGCAATCCTGGCAGAGGAAGTAGAGTAGGCAAAGGCACAGAGGGAGAGGAGCGTGGCATGTTGGGGGGCCGTGTTAGAGCTACGCTGTGTGAGTGCCTATTATGTGACGCAGGCTCTATACTCAGCATCTCTGACTGTCCTAACAACCCTATTAGATGGGGGTCATCATTCCCTGTTTCAGGACAAAGAGAGGAAAGCTCAGAGAAATTAAATAACTTGCCCAAAGTCACATGGCTGCCAAGTGGCAGAGCCAGGATTTGAACTCAGGTTTGACTGGCTCCAAAGTCCAGGTAACATGGACCGGCTGGAGGATGGGGCCTCGAAAAGGAGGGAGCAGAACCATGGGTGTAGATCACTAGGTGAGGTACACAGCAAACACGGAAAACATCATTCATTCCTTCATTCATTCAACAGATACGTACTGAGCACCTACACCAGGTACAAGACAGTCGTCTCAGTGTTGGGGTATCCTGACCTTCTGGAATTTCCTCATGGCTGTCAGACTCTGAAAATATCAAAAATAAATGATATAGTTTGTTAGATAGTGACAAGAGCTGTGGAGGGAAATAAATCGGGGAAAAGGCATAGGGATGCCAGGGTGGGGGTCCTATTTCCATGGGAAAGTCAAGAGGAGCCCCCCTGAGAAGATGCTAGTTGAGCAAAGACTGAGACGAGGCAGGAAGCGAGAAGAGCAGCTGATGGGGGACACAGCACAGGGTTGGACCCTGGGGCTCCAGGGGCCTGGTGTGTTTGAGAAACAGCAGCCAGTGAGTCAGAAATGGGGTGCTGAGGGAGGAGGGGAAGGAGATGGGATCTGAGAAGGAACGGGGGCGGTGGCTTTGACTTTGAGTCGGGAAGTTGTTGGAGGGTTCTGAACACAAAAACAGACCTGGACTGACCTGAGTTTTAAAGGAATTGTTCTGGCTCCTCAATGAGAATAGACCGGGCAGCAAGAAAGGAGGCAGGGAGACTAGTTAGGGGACCGTTGACATAACTCAGGCAAGAGATGGTGGGTGTTTGGTCCAGGGTAGTGGAGTGGAGATGGGGAGGTGTGGTCAGACTCTAAATAGGCTGAAAGTAGAACCACTAGGATGGCCTGATGGGTTGGGTATTAGTGTGAGAGGAAAGGAGTGGGTATGACTCCCAGGTTGGGTCTATGCAACGGAAGAGATGGAATTGACACACATGAGATGACGGCGACAACAAGAGGATCGGGGTTTTGTTAGGCAGATCAGGAATCAGTTTCGGAATCTGTATTACCTCTTAGGATTCCAAGCAAGGTCTTCCAACTAATTTGCCCTTGCTCTGTGCAGAGTCCAGGGACACTTGTGAACGCCTGCTGTGTACCTGTGACAAGGCTGCCATCGAGTGCTTGGCTCAATCCAGTATCAACTCTTCCCTGAACCTTCTGGACACCTCCTTCTGTCTGGCTCAGCCTCCGGGTAGGAAGAATGGGGTTCTGCGTCAGTGGTTGGGTTGATGATCTGGGGCAGGAGCTGGTATGGGACCCATCACTGCCGTGCATCTTCGGATGCTAAGTATAACCGTCTAACATCCCCCAAACCTACTGCTCTACGGAGACTTTCTGATGTGCTTTCTTCTCAGAGACAACCAGCAAAGAGCTGATGACCCTTCTGCCCAGAGGTAAGGCCTTCCAGGGAACCTGCCTCTTACTGGAACTACAGGGGCTGGCTACTGATGGGAGCTGGTGCATACCCCTCCTCCAGGGGCCTGCCTCACAGAAGCTGGAGTGACCCATGGCATTGGAGGTGTCCCCACCTCCCCCTGGCCAGGAGATCCCATGACTTCTGATAAACCCAATTCAAACATCCGACATCAAATGACCTTAGTGGGACAACACCAACATTGTCTCTTGCTACATGGACAGGTATAGATTTAATCCAATTAGGATGTAGATGTCAAGTTTTTCCGTCTCCTTGCTGGCTCTATAGTCAGAGCCCTGGTATGCAATGTGATCAGAACGAGGTCTAGTGCTCAGAGGGAGCAAGGTCCCTCCCAGCTGGGTGAGCTCCCGACTACTGAGGCCTCCCAGGAGGAGACCTGCTGCCTCCCTCCTCTGCCCTCCAGCGCCTGCAGCCAAAGGGGCACCTAGATCTGGACAGCGGCTCTTTCAAGGGGAGGCTGCTTTTAGTGCGTCTCTTTTCAGGACAGGCTCTTCATCACTGTCTACTGAACTAAGCAACTGGTGATTCCTGTTCTAAAACATGCATCTCATGGAAAAAGCTGGGGTTAAATTTATGCCTGTCGTTCCTTGTTCACCAAAAGTCCACGATCTCTCAACACCATGGGTATCTGGAGATGGGAAGTTCAAGCTCACCTCTGCAGAGCGTCCCTCCTCGCCTGGGGCTGGGGTCTCTCTCTCTCAGAACTAGCCCTGCAGTCTTTGATAGAGGAAGCTGATGTGGGTGTGAGCGCACGGATTTGTGGGTGTGTGCACGTGTGAATATGAGTGTGTATGGGTGTATGCAGAAATGTGTGCTTGTGTATGGATGTGGGTAGGTACGTGTGTGCATGTGTACTTGTGTATATGAGTGTGTGTGCGCATATCGTATTGCCATGTATCTTCTGAGTCCAGCGCTCTCTGTTATCTGCCACCTGCCTCCCTTTTGAACAGAGGTCTTCTCAAGTCAGGACACCATACTCCACAGCCCTTTCATTGCCTTCAGCCTGTGTCCCATGGTGTCACCTTCTCCACCGGAACCCAGCACTGGCTGGAGGCCCTCCTGAGCTGGGGCCTTGCTGGGCACCCCCATGTTTGGGGAGGTGTGAGAGAGGCAGGGAATCCTAAGACAAGATGAACAGCCCTTCTCTGGTAACAGCTTTTACGGCCCCTTCCTCCCCTGGGCCAGCAGTCCCCAGCCCGTCCTCTGAGATCGTTGGCACTTGGTGTTGACACTGTGTCCATCAGTCATTGCTATTGGAGGTTCTCTTTTTCAGTGGTTCCTGTGGAGCCCACAGACACCAGCCTGACGGCCCTCTCAGGAGAAGGTGAGCACCAGGGGACTGGCCTCCAACCCTCATACCCGTGTTCCAACTGTGCCACCTGCCTTCTTGCTGGAATTAGCCCCTCTAAAATGCCCTCAGCTTGGGTTTGCAATGGAACCACCAAAGTACATTCCAGAGCCATTCCTAGTTCCTCCTGACCCCCACATCTCTTCTCGACTTGCTCAGCTTTCTTCCACACTCCTCTTCCCACCTCAGTAGAATTGTCAGATAAAACGCAAGATGCCCACCCTCAGCCATGTAAAGTTGAAATTCAGATGAACCACAAATACTCTTAGTATAAGTATGTCCCAGAATCCGCACGGGCATACTCATACTTCTGTTGTTCATGTGAAAGTCAAATTTAACTGGGCCTCTTGTATTTTCATTGGCTAAATCTGGCAACCCTACACCTCAGGGAGGTCACTCTGCACAGCCACCTCCCTAGAGGTTTGTTTCTTTCTCTCCTTTGCTGCTGCTGCTGCTGCGAGGATAGAAGCAGAGGCTCATGGCGCCGCTCCCTCCTGGCCATCCTCCACGTCCAAGGGCATCTCACCCTCAACAGCTCCTTGGGGCTCAGGTCTAGAGAAAAGAGAAAATGGCACCTACCCTGAACCCGAGCTCCACCATGTGCCCTGGCCAAGCAGCAACCATTCCCAGCATGACTGGCAGTGCCACTTCCATTCTAAACTGAGGATATGCTGCGCACTTCACGGGCCCATCAGACAGTCAGAAAGTAACCCATAAATTGGTATTTTTTTCCATTTTCTTCAACCTGAACCACCAACACCTTTGGCACGGCCCTGGGAAAGATGTAAAGAAATCAAGGTTCCTCAAGGAGCCTAGAGTCTAAGTGGAGAGAGCGGACAGTGTGTGAGGAAAAGATACAGGGCTTGTCACTGTTGTCACCACCATAGAATGAAACAATTATTTTGGCATCAGGCAGATCTGGAATGACATCCTGGCTTCCCCATCTTTCAAACTATGAGACTCTGGAAGCGTGGTTTGATCTCTCTAAGCTTCAATTTCTTCCTTTGCACAAAGCAGGGATCAGCAAATTTTTCTGTAAAGGGCCAGACAGTTAATACTTTAGACTCTGTGAGCCATGGGACCTCTGTCACAGCACCTCAACCCTGCTGCTGCGGCAGGAAAGCAGCCAGAGACAACTGTAACTGGGTGGGTGTGGTTGTGTTTCCATAAAACTTTATTTACAAAACCAGGCTGGGGGTTGGGCCATGGGTCAACAGTCCCTGGAAAGGGATGATTATACCCACCCTTTAGGGTAGCAGAAGGATTAAATGAGACAGAGCCTGGGAAGATTCTGGACCAGCATCCTCTTCTAGAAATTTCAGTGTGGCTATAAAAACAACACATCATCAAATCACACACAGGACACTGAACGACTTGCTTAAAATACGTCATCTCACTTAATGCTCACACAACCCTACGAAATAATTGCTATAAGCTCTGTGTTAAGATGGTAAATTGAGACGGAGAGAGAAGTTGTCCAAGGCACAGAGCCAAGTGGTAGGGCTGAGATTTGAGACCTGAGATGTGTCCATCCTTCCAGACTAATCTCCCTCTTAAGCTGTCTTCCCACAAGGACCTGTTCCAACCAGGGGAAAGAATGGTCCTTTCTCCCAAAGAGGCCGTTGGCTGGTGTCTTTGCCTAAACACAGGACTGACCCTATCTGGCGGCTTGTCCACTGAATGGAGACCTAAGTGGGCACCCATGTGCAGACACAGTCCCCTATCAGCTTGCCATGACCGCCACTCCTCAGTCCCTCCGCTCCCAAACCTGATTCATTTGCAGGTGGCCCCTGCCTGGCTTACACGCCGAGCTGGACCGATAACTGAAGTTGGGTGCTTTCTTTTCACAGTGGCTGCTGAGCCCAGAGCTGACCGACTGACCACTCTCTCCGGGACAAGTAAGCAGAGGGGACTTCTGAGGAGGACATCATGGAATCCAGTGGAGAAATGCCATCTAAATATTTGTGTTCAGTTCTGGTGACCACTTCTTGAGAGGGTCTGGAGGAAATACTCTACCCATTTTGCAGCTTATGTACGAAACCGAGGCTCTGGGAGGTTAAAAGTTCCAGTGACTTATTGAACGGGTCTCTAACCCCAGACTTCAAGCTGTATGACTTGCTTTCTTTCCACTATACAATAGTGACTCACTGAGAACCACATTTTACCTAAAAATATCTATGCCAAGATGTCATTAGAAGAATTAACCTGTTTCCTTTGCTTTTGGTGAGTAACAACCATCAACCTTTATTAATAAGTATAAATCATTGACAATAACTATTCAGTAATTACCAAGAATGAATAAGTAAACAAATGGATTCCTTGGTTAACAGGCAGTGACATTGTTGAGGACCTGGGTGTGCCAGGGTGTTCCTGAGCCCCATACACGTTCTCTGAGTTACCCGGGTCCTAGGAGACCTGTTATTGCCATTTCACAGATAAAGGAGAAGCTCTGGGAGGTAGCGTCCTCGGCCCAGGATGGTACGGTACAGCTTAGTAATCATTCAGTTCTGAATCTGTACATTCTGTCTTTGCAGAGAGCCAGCTGCCCCAGCTTAGAACCCTTGAGATTCTCTCTGACGGAGCATTTGTGTCCACATCAGTACATTTCAAAGCCTGATTTTCACATAACACCATCATAATCTTGATCTTTGACACACCAAATTTAAGGCAATTCCTTCCTTTTCAAAGCATTTTGAAGCACCATCTCTAGCTCTTTGTGATACAGTCAGAAGTGAAATAATAGTCTAGCCTAGTGGTTAGGAGGGTCACCTTCAGCCAGGCGCCCTGGGTTTGCATTCTGCCGCTTCCTAGTTCCGTGACCTTGAGCAAGTGATCTAACGTTTCTGTGTGCCCCCTTTTTCATCTCTGGGTGAGAGGGAGCACAGCACTAGCTCATCAGGTTGTTGCAGAGTTGATACAAGCAAAACTCTTAGTGTTGTCCCTGACATGCAGTAGGTCTTGGTCTGCTCTGGCTGCTCTAACAAAGTACCCCAGACTAGGTGGCCATAAACAATAGAAATTTATTTTTCTTGGTTCCTGAGGCTGGAAGTCCAAGATTAAGGTGCCAAGATTAAGCATGGTCAAGTTCTGGTGAGAGTCCGTTTCCTGGTTCAGAGATGGCCATCTTCTCAGCGGTAACCTCAGTGGCAGAAGGGGCAAGGAGGCTGTCTGGCATCTCTTTCGAGATGCACGGGGCTGGCCTAGTGGCGCAGCGGTTAGGTTCGCACGTTCTGCTTCTTAGTGGCCCGGGGTTCGCCAGTTCGGATCCCGGGTGCGGAGATGGCACTGCTTGGCAAAAGCCATGCTGTGGGAGGCATCCCATGTATAAAGTAGAGGAAGATGGGCATGGATGTTAGCTCAGGGCCAGTCTTCCTCAGCAAAAAGAGGAGGGTTGGCAGTAGTTAGCTCAGGGCTAATCTTCCTCAAAAAAAAGAAAAAAAAGCACGAATTCTATTCATGACCACTCCTCCTCATGACCTACTCACCTCCTACAGTCCCCACCGCCCAATAACATTATATTGGGGAAGGGGGGGGTTTCAACATATGAATTTTGGGGGGGGACACAAACATTCAGTCTATAGCATAGCAGGAACTTAGTAACAGTTAAACAACAACAGACTCATTTTACAAAGAAACCAGGCTCAGGAGCCTTCCCGGAGCCACGCAGGAAGCAACTGGAACCACACAGTTCTGCTGCCCCATTCGTCTCTGTGCAAAAAAAATACGATGAAAATATTTTTTGTGTTTTCTTCTTTTTCTCTTCTGGAGAAATCTGCTTTCCCAAAGTATTTCAAAGATTTACCTGCTTCCGGCCTGACAAGTTGCCGCTGCATTTGCTAGCAAGCCTGTGTCTGGGGGTCTTTCTGACTCAGCAGGGACCCCGTCATCACCAGCTCTCCTGGGAGGCAACCAGGGGCAGAGCGAAGAGCACGTTGCCTCCTGTACCCAGTGGGATAGGAATCGTCACTGGGAAATGTGGTGGGACAGGCTGGGGTTGACACTCACCCTGTCTCTCTTCTTTTGGGAACAGAACCAGGCCAAGACCGGGAAGATCCAGAAGCCGAGAGGGCCACACCGCCTCCAGGTACGTGCCCTCAGCTTCCCCTGTCTCTGTATACAGTGTTGTCCCCTGTACCTTTATGAAACCAGGTGTGCTCCAAAAACAGAAGAAATCATTGAAGCCAATTTACTTTTATGCCCAAAGGTAGACAAACGAAATTAAAAGATAGATCCATTAGTAGGAAGAAATGGAAACTTACCTGCTAAAGAGATCCAGTTAGAAAAATAGAGAAAACTATAGTTTTCTATTAAAATCACCTGTAATTCCACATTATAAAGATAGCCACTTTTAATATTTGAAGATGCTTTCTCCTAAACATATCTACGAACATGAATAAAATGAATCTGATGTCACCTGGCAGCCGTAGCTTCGCAGTCTTGGTTGCATCACTTCATACAATGTGATGATGTTCTCCTGACGTTGAATATTTCTCTGTAACATCCTTTTTAGTGGGTGTACAGTAGCTCCATGTATGGAATCCCATACTTGACTTAACCAATTATTTCTATCATTTGTTATTATAAATAATAGATACGCACTTTCTTTATGCCCCTCCACTGCTAGTTAATTCGTCAGGATAAACGCCTAGAAGTTGAATTACTGAATAAAGGAGGTAATCATTTTAGGGCTCTTGATATGTTGCCAAATTGCCCTGGAGAAAAGTTGAGCCACTTTACACTCATGTGCACATTCCAGTAGCCAATACTGGAGTACTATTATTTAAAAACAAGCAAACAAAACACCTCTACCCATTTTAATAGAAAAAAGATGGTAGCTTATATTTTTTCCTTCTCCTCTCTGATGAAAATTGAAAGTGGTACTTTCTGTACCTGCCCTGGCCTGGGCTCTCACTCGGGGACCTTTTGACCAGGCCTAGACAGAACTCCCAAATCTTGCCTGAATTTATGGAGGTGGGTCATCAGCATCGGAGCTCAGGGTATCGAGACTTGGGCTGACTTTTGCCCTGAGAGGCACTGTGACCTTCTCAGCATGGGAGGTGCGGGGGCCAGAGGAATTCACTCCCCAGGGAGGTGGTTAATACCAACTGCCCTCATCCAAGGGGAGTGTAGGGCCTCAATAATCCAGAAAGCTCTTCCTCAGGGGTGAGAGCTTCCAGCAGGAGACTCAGACTCAACAGGCAGCAGAACATGGGCTTCTGGGAACTCCAGCCACATGTAGAACTTTCCATCTCGAGTGTCTTTCACCCCAGATTAAATGGACAGATGTTTTCACGTTCCTTGAGCTATTCTAATGGCCACTCTTAGCTGTTTCCTCCTTGCTAGGCATTTAGCTTGAAGGATTATTCAAATGCCAAAATGGGTACTATTAATAATTTAACTAATAGTTAAAATAGTAGACCATGAGTAAGATTGAGAGAGGCTGCGTGATTTGCCCAAGGACATCCATCCAGGGTGTGACTGAGCTAAAATTCAAAGTCGGGCTTCTTTACCTCTAAAACTATATTCTTTGCCCTTGACTACAATGATTTGGCAAGCTTCATCAAAGAGAAACAGCCAGGCATTTGTTAAAGGCGGCACGACAGGTTTTATTTAGGCTTCTGCAGCGGGAGAGAGAGCTTTCAGGATAAACTGAGCTCCACTGGGATCTGTGCAGAGGTGATTGGGCCATTGAAAGGGAGAACGAGGGAGGATGGAGGGGAAACTAGCAGGGGCCCCAGCAGAGTCAGGGAAGTGGATAGTTTCAAAGAGCAGGTAGAGGGGCCATTTCCCCAGACCTGTTAGGTAAGGCAGGGGTCAGGTCAGGTGGGATCTCGAACAGTGAATTCTCTGGGCTGCTTTGAGCCTTCTCAGGCAGGAACTTAAGAGGGAGTTGGGGGCTGGGCCATCCGGGGGACATGGCTTCAGCTGTTAAAAACCAGGCTAGGGTTTGTTTAAGTCTCTGAGTGAGGGTGGGGGGAAGGGCACAAAATTCTTCATGCCAAGAGTTTGCAGTTCTCAAAAGGCCAAGGTTGAGGCCTAGCTGAGAAGAGGGCTCAGAGGAGCCTGACTAAAGTTCGGTCAAGGAGAGAGTCTTGGTCATTTTCCAGTAGTCAGGAGCATGATAGAAAGAAACTGGCCAACAGATTTCTATTTGTGGGATTGGAGAACTGGGCAGGATGCTAAACCCAGGAGACCGAGGTTACGACAGGGGCTATTACAGCATTGCTCCTAAACCATCGGGACTGGAGCGTTGAGTGAGAGGAGACAGAAGCCCAGAAGTACGAAGCAAACCAATATGGCGGGTTTGGGGAAAGACTGCAAGTCAGTGGACCCAAAGACACTGGGAACTAAGCCTGGGTCAGCAGATGGGCGAAGTGGAGGCCATGGATGCTCCCTTTGTCTGGATCAGACTGGGCTGGAGATTTTGGCCTGTGGGCTGGAGACTTGACTGCCTCTGGCTATGAGGTCAGGTGGGACTGAGACGCAAGAGCAGAGGGGCATCCAGACAGTACCAGGGAGCCTGTGTGAGGGAGGCCAGATCACGGAAGTCTTGCCGGCCATGGTGAGGACCTTGCACTTAATTCTGAGTATGATGAGAAGCTACTGCAGTGTTTGAGGGGTTTGAGGAGGAGTTTGCTTGTCTAAATTATTGTAGACCATGAGTTGGCTTAATTTCTCCACCATTCCTTTATGTCTTCACTGTGAGCACCATGATGGGCCTCCACTTGGCAGGTGCATGACAGTAAACACAACACAAACCCAGGCCTGAGCGGCTGTGACAGTTCTCATCTGCGAGATGTCATCCAGATGGTCTAGCAGAGGCTCCTGTTGGTTTTAAGGTTATCATAGAAAATCTGGAAATTCTCATGTCGCATTCATGGATCCCCAAGACTGCCCTGATGTCTGCAAACCCAGGCTGAGGACACTCTCTGAACACTTTATTGTGCCGAAATACCTGTCTGGATTTGGCCTTGACCATGTGTCCATCTGCACATCTCTTCTTGAACCACTTTTTGAATACAGACCATAAAGTTGTGTGTTTTCAGGATCAGCAGAGATTGTTGCCACAGCCAGAAGTGTAACCATTGTCCCCGCTGGCATGAAGTCCTTAGGGTTGGCTGTGTCATCCATCAAAAGTGGTCCTGAGGAAACATCTGGAAAAGGTGAGCAGAAGCAGGCAGGCGGAGAAGGGTCTGTCCTCTCCCAGCCTTGGATTCTTTGGTTGGGCCGTTAACAAAGCCCCAAAGGCCACTGTATCACACTGTGACCCTCTCCTGTCGGTGTGACCAGAAGGTACTGACCCCCTTGCCAGCTGAGCTCATGAGGCTCCGAGGGGACATGATTGCCTGTGGCCACTCAGCTGCCGGGAGGCTGAGCCGGGGAAAGGACCACTCTTATTGGCCCAGAAGGAGAGAGCTTGGCATCGTCCACACCATGGTTTGTTGGAAAGAAGGAAACACTTGGGTTTTAGTAACTCTGCCTTTGTCTCTCCTTCCTCGGGGCGCCTTACCAAAGGCCCTGCACCTGCAAGGAGCCACAGCCAGTTGGACCCAGAGGAGGACTTTGTTAATCTCTGGGTAGGTCCTCCCCAGCCGGCGATGCAGAGCTATGGAGAAAGCCCAGCTGAGTGGGAGGCTGAGCCGGGAGCCCCACACAAGGCCTCTGGCTTCTTAGTTCTTCCCCTACCCAACCTATAGTGATGGGGTCTGCACAGGAGACTTGAGCCTAACTCGCCCAAAGTTACAGGCAGAGGAGGAGGGGAATGGGGCAGTGGGGAGGCAGAGAGAGAGAGAGAGAAAGAGAATCAAGATTCTGAAAAGCAGGCCCTCCCAGGGTGTGTGAACCCGATGGAGCCAGGAAGTCTGAGAGGACAGCCAGGATGCCTCCAGGATGCTGGGCCCTGCGGGGGGCTGAGTGCAACACAGTTACTCCCCTCAGTAATAAAATGTGGCCCACAGAGCACCTTTGGTCCTGATGAGTCCCCACGCCCCGGGATACTTAGGGGGATTTAAGACTTGCTCTCTGAAAGACAACTCGTCCCAGACAGGGGTACTAGCCAGAAAGCAGTTTCCTCAGAAGAATGGTGATGGGAGGCTGAGAACATGGGGTTTCCTCGTCTGATCAGTGGCCACGTGATCACTGCCGCCTTCTGGGAACTGTCCCCATGTTCCTTGCTCTCCTGAGAGTCCGTTTCTCCCCAGCCTGTGACAGGTTCACCTTCCTGCACCTGGGAAGTGAGGACAACACGTGGGTGATGCCACAGCTGGGAGAGATGCTCTTTTGTCTGACATCCCGGTGCCCAGAGGAATTTGAATCTTACGGATGTTATTGTGGCCAAGAAGGACGAGGTGAACCAAGGGATGCTCTGGACAGGTATGGCGGGCCGGTGGTGCTGATGCTGTCTGTAGTGGGAGGTGATATGCCTCCTCAATGATGGACATTGCTTTAGGCTTCACAAAGAGCTTGTTGCGTGCATGACCTCACTCAGGCTGGCTCGTCTCCATTATAGGCCCATTTTCCTGACGAGCAGCTGAGGCTCAGCCTTGTCTGAGGTCATTTAGCTACAAAGGGGCAGAGCCAGATGGGTCCAGATCTTTTGATTTGGGAGTCCGTAGGTCTTTTAGCTCTACCACAGCTGCCCAGCTGCCCTAAGAGGGTCGATCTGCAAACACACTTCTGAAGACCCCAAGTCTGCCTATTTTGCAATGAGCAACATGTGGAATTGGGGTCTCCAGTTGATTTGCTCTGCAAGAGGCCACATTGAAATTAGCTTCTCAGCAACTTTTAAATGTAACTGCTAAATTTTATATCTACCACTCTTGGAAAAATTTTCACTGACCTCATGCATTCATGAATCCATTCATTCATTTATATGTGCGTTCAACCCACATTTCTTGAGCTTTTGCTCTGTGCTAGGCACTAGGCTACGTGGTGGAGAAACAAAAATGATTAAACCTGAACAAAGCAGATCAAAACAAACTGCCTGTGCCCAATAGGAGCTTGCAAAGTGAAAGAGATGGACAATTAAACAAAAATACCACCTTATCTAATAAAGGCGGTGGGAGAAACGGAGAAAACGATGGAGAAAACCTGGAGAAGAGTTTGAGAAGATTCTGGGAGTTGATAAAGTGTAAAGATTGATTGCACATGGGCCTCCATCCATGGCCAGCTGAGAGCTCTGCGTTGAAAACGCGTAGGGCCCTCTCGGTGGGCGTGGTTGCCAAAGGAAAATCAACAGCTGTAGCTGATATTGAAAAAAAGAAAAGGACAAGCCTTGCTGTAGTGAATGCAAAGGCTAGAGTAATGGCAGGAACATGGAACATGTGCATGGCAGGTCACACAGTGTCTGCATGGCTGTGTTACCCACCCACGCACCCGCCTCTACCATAGTTCTTTCTCCCGTCTCCACTGCACAGCCATCCTGGCTGCATCATCGAGCCTCTGCAGGGCAATCAGTGAAACCAGGGGCTCTGTGCGCAGCCAACCTTCAAAACTCACCTCCCGCCAGGTGACACTACGGAAGTTTTATTCTAGCCGAGTGTATACCACACTGTGGAATCACGTTTACATTATGAGGTTCGACAATGTGGCCTCCGCTCTCCAAGACACAGAACAGTTTAAACATTGCTCCCGAGGCCACAGCACTCAATGAGATCTCGGCAGCAGGAGTCCCTGTGTTCGGATGAGCCCCAGGGGAAGAAAGTGGGAGTGCTTTGGCAGAGGTGTCCTCATCCCTGACCACATTTCACAAAAATACAAGATCTGACCAGGCAGGCAAGGGAGGCACGCTGTGGCTTCCTTGGCATGCGTAAGGAAGAAACTGCAAACCTGAAAAGCATCGCCTCAATCAAGGAAGAGGCAGTCAGACTGGTCCCGATTTCTGCAAGGGTGTCTCTTCAAAACCACGCATCCTTTATATTCTGGGCCCCCTGAATGGTTTTCAAGGGTATTTTGATCATCCGTGATTTCTGATCCACTCCCTGACTTCAGATTTTAACTATTATATTAACTATGCACCGCCACCCACCCCAGCCAAACGCAGACACAAGATAGCGTGGCTCTGCGGTAAGAACAGCTCACTGGGGGCTGCCATTCGTAGCTGACACCAACCCCCAGCCGTTGGCTAGTGTGACATGCGAGGCGGGGTTGTTCCTCCGGCTGCTGGCCACGTGGAGAGCTTGGTGATGCTGATGCTTGGCTGAGCACAAGCGCTATGGAAAGCTGCGTGTCTGTGACGGAGCCCTGCTCGGGCTGTGGTCTCCGAGATCGAGTGAGAGTTACTAAAGGACAAGGACAAGTTAAACAGCGCGGCTTTAGGGAGCAATTGTAAGCCCCTAGTGGCTGGAGCCCACACAAGTCTCCTTAGGATGTCCATCTGGCTGAGGGGGACACCGGAATCTGTGAGGCTTTATCAGGCCAGTTGGGCAGGTCTAAAATGCGAGACATTAATTCATTCCCATATGTTTACTGAGGTCTTGCTCCCTGCTGGACACTTTTCTAGATGCAGTTCTTTATTTAAGCTCAAGATAGTTACTCTGCTCTCTTTCAAGGCTGGAGACAAAGCAGGGTGCCCTATGGATGTGTGACTAATTGTTCTATTATGTAAAAGGTTGGGGGGAGGGGTCACCACTAGCCTATGTGGTACCTTTGTGTACACTAAAAATGGTACCCCTTCCTTAAGACTCTTTATTTCCATCTGTTGGAAAATCACTGTAATAAATATGCAAACCACCCATCTTTGCAATCAACACAGTCATAATAAAAATACAAAAAAAATTTAAATAATAAGATGCATACAGTGTGATTGACACTGCCTTAGGTATGGCATCTTTGTGCAGTACACAACCTGAGCAACCATACATGGTGGCCCTTGATGTATATATAAATCAGCCCAACGTGCACTGGAAAGGAGGCAGTGGCTTCTCTCAGGACTACAGGGAGTGTGGGAGAAGCAGATCTTGAGGGAGTTATGGGGGAGCTGGGAGCTCTGGGCAGTAAAAAGTTTTCCTTGGTCTTAGGTGCTGTTTCTCCCATCACTGCTGCCTGGAGCAGGTGAGAAGGCTGGGCTGTCTGCTCGAGAGGCTTTCTCAGTCGCCGGTGCTGTGCGTGGATGGCGCACCCAAGTGTAAGTGCTGAGGGGCTACACGGCGAGTGATGCTTTCATTCAGGTCAGCATCTCGGCCCTAGCTCGTGCTTCCGGATGCTTCCCCAAGCCCTTGCTCGTCTATCACGTGACTCACACTCTTCCTAACTCTGAGGCACGTTTAGTACCCTTGTTCCACTGAGGAGGAGGCTCAAGTTCAAGAGGCTAAGCCGGCTGCCTAGAGTCGCCGAGCTGGTTAGCGCAGACCGTGAAGCACAGAAACAGCCCGTGCTTACGGAGGGCTTGCGATGAGCCCTTCTGAGCCCTGAGCTGTGTTACCGGAGCCGATCCTCACAACAATCCTCTGAGGCCTCACTGAGTCCTCCCGTTTCACGGAGGCCGTGGCCGAGGCCCCGGACCGCGCAGGTAGACGTGCTGGAGCGGGAAGTGCACCTGTCAAAGCAGACCGTCTCAGGCCCAGGACGGGGTCCTCACCGTGCCAGTGGATCTCTTTTCCTAAGAAGCAGAAAACTCTCAAGTGCGATCTCCCACACAAAAGGGGAGCGGCTCTGGCTGAAGGCAGAGGTGGGCCTGCGGCTCTATTCCTCCCCGACCCGGAAGCCAGAGGCTCCTCTGGGGGCGCTCGGGGTGGTGGACGTGTGCAAACTGCCACGCCCCCCCGAGCATCACTCTTACAGCGAGGCCGGCTTTAGCGCTGGCTTTCTCTTCATCCTCTGGCTCCACATCAGCGGATGCGTTTCCCTTCTGCTCTGCAGTTTAAAAGGAAATGCTCCCCGTAGCATCTCACGAGAGCCCTGCGAGGGCTTGCTCTTCTCCTCGCTTTCTGTCTGCGGAAGCTGCTGGCTGGGCCTTCAGTCCCCCTTCCTTGCTCTGCACTCCCTCAGCATGGACCTCGTGCCGTCGGGTCCTGTAGGATGGCGTGTGCCTCTCCCTTCCCGGGAGCTCCCTGCTTACACGTCAGTCATCCTTTCAGTTATTCAATTATCCAACAAACCTTCATAGGCAACTAGGGAAACGATAAACATGCGTGTCCCCTGCCTCAAACTGCTCACAGCCTGGAAGGAAGAGACACAAGCAAGGGGCTGTTCCAGTCTCGTGTAATACGTGCAGCACAGCGCGCCCAGAGCATGGGTAAGGGGAGTGTGAGCCTGCAGAGGAGGGCAGGGAGGCTGCGGAAGTTAGGAGGAGTCAGAAGACAGAGAGGGGAGATCTCACAGGAGGTTAACGGGTTCCCAGGTGGCCATGCTGGGTGTGGCTGTTGCAAGAAACGGGAAGAGGAAAATCACAGCATTTGGGGCAGTTTAGGAACTCCGCATGGTGCTGTATCATCGAGGAGAAAGTGAGGTTGGGGGCACCGCTGTGGTGCAAGGTGAGGTTGCAGGGACAAATAAGTACCAGATCATGAAGCCAAGACTGAAACATTTATATTTTGTCCCACAGGGGGACTAGGCGCTGGGGGAGGGTTTAGAGCCCATGAGTGACAGGACCGACGATTATCGTATGATGCAATCACGCTATTAGGGCTCCTCTGCTCAGCTGAGGCTTCTCCATCCCTCCGCTCTCACAGAACCCAGGAAACCTGCATCTGGAGCCTGAACTCCTACGGAGCTTCAGTGAACGGATTCTGACCCTCTGTGAGCTCCGAGCACAGTGTCCCGTCCCAGATGCAGGTGTCGGGTAATGAGACATGAGGGCATCTCGGAGCTGGCTCTGTGCGGTCCTGACGCTCGGGCAGAGTGGCTCTAGGGGAGCAGGCTTATGTGTGTCCACTCTGCTCTCTTGTCTCTCCTCTTTCTGCTTCCTGCTGTTGAAATGCAACAGGTGTGTCTGGTCTGCTGGGACGGCCCGGGCAGGAGATTCGGAGGGTCAGTGTGATGAGTAAAAATCTGGTTGGTCTGGGTGAGGAACACTCCACCGTAGGATCCGACGAAAAAATTATGCAGCCCAAATACGTCTCTGAAAACTACAGGTCACGAGGATAATATTTGCAGGACGCTGATCTATGTCTAAGCACCTTCAAATACATTATTTCGTTTGAGTTACAGATGCTATCCTTCCCCACCTGCACTGTGTGCAACTGAACAGTCAAGAATTAGGTAGGGTTGCCAGATCTAGCAAGTAGAAATACAAAAAAGTACAAATGGCAAAAAAAAAAAATAAATTCTGCAGTGACAGAAGGAACTGCAGGGTAGGATTCAACGGGAGCCCACAAGACACTTCATTCAGCTGGAGGCTCGAGGAAGCTTTCTGGGGGTGGGGACGCCACATGGAATCTTGACAGACAAGGATGAGTTAACCAGGAGGAGAAAGCTAGAATGTTCCCAGTCGAGGGATCAGTGGATGCCGGACATCAAGAGGTTCAAGATGAGGGTGGGAGGGCAGGGCTGAAGGGGCAGCCGGGCCGGCCGTGGAGGCCTCCACGTGCCGTCCTACAATGTCTCATGTCTGCCGCTCTGTTCTTGCCCTCTAAGGTGTGGGGCAGAGCTTGTGCGCGAAGCTGCTTTGTGCCTGTGACCAGACGGTGGCTGAGTGCATGGCCTCCGCCGTCTTTAACCAAAGCCTCAAGTCATCAGGGAGACAAGAGTGCCAGGGCCACCAGCTATCCTGCGAGGACGGCACGGGCGGAGGGCCTTCAGCTCCCTCCCTCGGCTCCAGCTCCGAAGAGAACAGCGAGGAAGCCACACCCCACACGGAGGGCTTGAGAAGAACCAGAATATTTCTGGGGAAGTCACTTGGTCCCAGGGGGACCAGGCCACACCATGGTCCCAGATAGATCCCCAGAGAAAATGACAAGCACGCCCTGTAGTTCTGTCTCTCCCATTCCCTTAACCTCCCCGGGCTCCGTCTCCTCTCTCCTCTGTCCTCCTCTGAGCAGAGGCTCAAAGGGAAGAGAGGGAGCGAGACTGTCAGCTCACATTCACAAGCGTATCTGGAGAAGGCACACTTCCTGTAGTGCACTATGGAAACTCAATAAATATGCCCATCAACGTTTCTTTGTTTTGCTTTGTTTTTAAGAAATGTTGTAGATACTGGTGCATGGGTAGATTGCAAAGGTGAGATGACAGAGACAATGAAGGGGAAAAAAATCTCTCTTCTCCCCAATCATGGAAAGCTATTTTTTCCTCTATTACAAAAAAAAGATAGAGGCCAGCCTGGTGGTGCAGTGGTTAACTGCGCTTGTTCCACTTCGGTGGCCCGGGGTTCACCACTGGTTCGGATCCCAGGTGTGGACCTATACACTGCTTGACAAGCCATGCTGTGGCGGGTGTCCCACATAGAAAGTAGAGGAAGATGGGCTTGGATCTTAGCTCAGGGCCAGTCTTCCTCAGCAAGAAGAGGAGGATTGGCAGAGGTTAGCTCAGGGCTAATCATCCTCAAAAAAAAAAATTTTAAAAAAGGGAAAAAAATAGAAGGGAGTATATTTAATCAATCTTACGCAATCACCTATGGGTCCCCAAATACCCACCAAAGATGTATGCAGAGTGCTATGTGCCCTAAAAGTACCCTTGCCACTCTAGTTATTAAGAGAGTGACCCTGTGCCACAGCCACCACCCTGAAGAGTCGCTGCTTACCTTGTCTTGGGTCCTGGACTTTTAATTTTTTTTTTCAATAGGGTTTATCCCAGTGAATGGAAGGTTAGGGAATGCAAATGCCCAGTCTGACACAGGTTGATAAATATTATGGTAGTTAACAAAACCTGAAATCATATCCATCCATCCACTCACCCAATAGTTATTGAGATTTCACTGGGTACCAGGCAAACGGCAATGTGCCACCAGAATCCCCCTCAAGATTCAACAGGGACACAAACACTGGCTCCCATCACATCCTTGGTTCTCGGTCCCCATAAACCAGGTGTCCTGTCAGGAGATGATCCGGAGTCCCTGCTGCTCCTCAGATGGGAGAGCAGACCCTCTGAAGAGCTCAGTGTCTGCTGACCCTCACGTGCAGGAAAATCTTCGGAAGTTGGCAACACCTTAAGAAATCCAAAGGTCATGTCGCCAAGCCCACAGCTGCTATCCTTCCCCACCTCCCAGGGGAATCACGTGGTGAGCACCTTCTGACAAGTCCAACATACTGGAATCTCTTTAACAACGTGACCTTAACTAACAAGCTACGTCTGGTTCCCCCAGAAGTGGACCCTTAGACAAGGACTTGAGGGCAAGCAGTTTATTTGGGAAGTGAAGGAAACACTGAGAGGAGAGCAAAGAAATAAGACAGGACAGGAAAGGCAGTCAAGGAAGGGTGCATCATCGAGCAGGTCGCCACTAGAAGCAGAATACACACGCACACACACACACACGAGGAGAGAGAGGCAGTAACTTCTATCAGATGAGCCACTACTCCCGTGGAAGGTGGTTTCCTTCTGGCCTGCTGCACTTGGGGACAAGCAGGCTCCAACAGCCAGAAAAAGCCTCTAGGCAGAGAAAGGCAGGTGCTAGCAGATGGCAGTCAGCCAGCAGACACTGACATGGCAAAGGTGAGCAGTGTCAGCAATGGCATTTGCTGCAACTGGTAACTTGCTTGCTGGCTCCTCTTTCCCTCCCTTTAACCTGGCAGGTATTTACTAAGTGCCCACTCCCCGTGGCAGTCACTGGGCCAGGCCGGCCACATGTACGGTGACCATCTGCCTTCTCCACATCTTCACCTGAGGCAGCCGAATGTTGCTGAATGGAAAAAGCAACTGAGCCAGCTGACCCGCTTCACTTTAGGTTCACGACCACAAAACCTCGCATGGGTGTTCAATCTCTTCTTAAGAAGCTGATGCTTCGGCTCTCCAAGACAATTGTTTGGTCCCTCCTGTCCTCTCCTCGAATGTCCCACAACTCCCCCTCTCTCTCAGCTGACGACTGTCAAGAGCTGTGCAACTTAAGTTAGCCTGCATTTCATGGATGCTGGAGAAGACAGGAGACACTTGGGTCAGAGACCAAGGACTTTCTTACTTACAGCAGTGGCAGTAGCCTGACTGTCAGCATTTATTCTGGTTCCTCAAGCCCTGAAGCAATGCAAGGAGGGCCAGGTAACACCTACACACACGGTGGGTTTCATTACACGGGAGAATCCTGAGTTTAGGGAACCTAGGACTTTTGTAATTGGCTGTAAGCCTGTTTGACCTTTACCCCAGCAGAAGACATTGTCTTTACTATGTTTGACAGTAAGCATGGCTATCCTTGGCTCCAAAGGGAGACGCCGTTTATCTTCCAAGTCTGTTTGCTATACCACATCTCTGAAAAGATAGTCCAGAATAAAGGCAGTTAGTGTCTTGGCTCATAAGACATGCAGAAATGCAAGACACACGTGGAGAATTGCCTAGCGACAATGATCTCACCTAATACTCCACTGAGAAAATTGAAGCTTTCCAATGGGAATGCCCTCATTTCCTGACACCAAAGTTACAAAGTCACCTGCATAGTCTTCCTCTTCCTTCTTGTTTTAAGGGTTTCTTATCCATAACAAAGGCCAATCCCCCCACATACGCTCTGGGGACAATGCCCCATTGCCTTCTCCAGGGTTTGATTGCTGCAAATATCTTTTCTTTATGCTGCATCAATTCATCCCTCTCTTCTTCCTACCATTCCAATCAGCATGCAAACATGCCCTAGAATCTCCCATTTTTAAAAATCCTTCCCTTGGCTCATTCAGCAACATGGGGTAAATTTGCAATTGTAAATCTGATGCTCATAGATTTCGTCTTGATCTTAAATATCAGACTAGATGGCGTTATGTTGGACACCTCTTGCCTCACTTCACATTGTCTAATCCCTGCCTCTTACTCCAGACAATGCTATGATACCCAGCTCCATACAGGCTTGGACCCGCCTCACTCATGGAGGTGGGATCTGACCTGCCTTCTGCACTGCCAGACTTTTTGCATTCTGAGAAAGGACCTCTCTGAGAATGAGGTGTGGGGCACCTTGGGAAACCACTCAGCACTCAAGCACACACAATCCAGAAATGTGGGGGAGTTAATGCCAACAGGGCCATCCTTGACCACGAAGAACAGAAGCCGAAGGATACATGCTCCCCGACTTTCATCATCTGGGTGGACAGTTCTGAGATTATTTCATGAGACTCTACAGAATGTCCAGTAGGATGGATCTCTAGTCACCTACAGTGACGGCCAATTTATAAACGAATCCTCTCCTTCCATCTCACTGGGCCAGTCCCTTGCTGGGGTGCCCTGGGCTCACTTCCCAGGCTAACCCCTGAATGCAAGCCTTGGTCTTAGGCTCTGCTTTAGGAGAACTAGGCTAAGCTAGTGCCTTTCGAATAGTCCACCTCTGACTCAAAGTGTAAGCAAAAGGAGAATACAGCAAAACCAAGAGCAGAGTTTGACACTCCACCTTGGCTCTGCGTTTTCATTCTTGAACTTGGTATTTGAGATCAATAATTTATCAGATGAGCGAACAGGTAACAGGATCCAACAAGTCAGAATTGGAAAGAAAGCCTATGAGATAGGACAGATATCATACAGATCGTTCATTTTCTACCTAAAAATCAGGTTCAGAAACGTGGAGTGACGGGCCTAAGACTATGGAACTGAGACAGCCGCTGAGGTTGCCGAAGTGCCAGTGTAGCAAACTCAAGGAGGGTTATCATAATGATAAACACATACTGAATGCTTACTCTGTTCCATGTAGGCATGGCACAATGAACCTCTTCTAAGTGATGCACTTCTTCCTCACAGTTAACCTCTGAGGGCAGAACTCACTGTCCTCATTTTACAGGTGAGGACCTCAAAGCTCAAGGTTAGGCAGTTGCCTAAGCCACCAGCCAGGAAGTGGCAGGGTTGGATTTGAACCCAGAGCCCATGCTCCTCACTGCCCCACTACACTGTCTAAAGGAAGTCCCCTAATCCCAATCAGGCCATGAGGTACAGCTCCACAAGGGGTAGAAAATGCAAATCAGGGTGGCAGAGGGTGGCAGAGGGTGCCAGAGAGTAGCTATTTTTTCAGAGACAGGCTTCATGTAATTTACACAGCAAGGAGATAGACCTGAACCACAAACATTAAGACTGACGTGCTCCCACTCTGAGCTTTCCCTTAGCTCTGTTTCGTCACGACTGGCAGTTACGGTTCTGATACTTCCCGTGTATGTGAGGATGAAGCCACTTGGCAATTTGATTTTTACTAAAGCTCATCTTTAACTAAAGCAAAATACTGAATAAATTTAAGAAATGTAATAATAGCTATTATAAAAATGTACTTATACAGAAGTAATTTGATTTTGTTTTATTGCTTACATATGAACTGCACGTGAATTTTTACATTTCAAAAAACTCACTTCATTACATTTATTAAACATACTCAAATGAATAAGACAAATTAGTTCCATTTTCAGACAGGAAGAAGAGAAATATTTTGAGGAGGGAGAAGTTAATTGCTGGTAAAGTGTGGCGTTATTACTTTAAAAGGTGAGTTTGGAAGTAGGAAGGAAATGCGTGTGCGTGCACGTGTGTGTGTACACTGAGGTAAACTCCAATGACAAGCAAACTCCATATAAGCAGTGAAAGACAACACAAGCACAGGAGGGACATTTAAATGTTAACTATTCGATGTCAAGAAAAAAGTGAATGCTATAAGCAAACGCCTACAGCGAAAACAGAATGATGAACAGTTTATTAAGAGTTTTAAATGGCTACAAAAATATAGCAATACAGTGAGCTTCAACAAATCCTGACCTTTCAGCATCCAAACTGGCTGTAAGACAATACGCACACCTATTCCCTGCAGGACCTCCTGCCATCTCCTGAAAGGGGCAAGCCAAAGGAAAAATCTGTTTCTTGGGACTCATTGTTAGAAAGACCAGCTCAGTAATCTAGGATATACAGAAGTCTACTGTGACTTAGAAACAACAACAGGAAAAAAAGCCCACAAAACCCCAAATCAACAGTTTACAAACAGACCAGGAGAAAGGTGTGATAAACATTAATTGAAATGGTCTTCCTTTACATGCAATATGTGCATTTTTAAATCACAGAGAAACACGAAAGTTTGTAGATCAAAGTCTGTTTTGCATGAGTGCAAACGAATATATATCTTCTTTTCTTATACTATTCAGTTATATATATTTTTCATACAAAAGCACACAGTGTTAATCTATAAAATGACATCCAAGTGGATGATGATTGTTTTGCATGTCCCCCTGCTTTTTTCTAAATGTACAGTCAAAAACTAATATCCTTCTTTAAAAGTACAAAAGAAAAAAAGGGAAATAAAAAAACATAAAACTTGGCCTACTAAACAGTGAAACATTTCACCTGATCAAAAGGCAAAGTTACAGTGACAGAGCAACAGGGCCCTTCAGCCCCGCGGGGATGCACAGCGCTCTGGAGCGAGCTCCTGTCTACCTTCGCCTCACTTAACAAAGCGCCCAGGATGTTGGGCGTCATTTTAAAGGTTTAAATGACTAGGAGCTTTCGCAAGATGTTTCAAGATGCTGTACTTTGGTTTAAATATTCCGAAAATTTCGAGTATGCTTGCTCTATCATCACTTCCTTACTTTTTTCTGTTTCTACTAAAGGTGCCCAAATAATCATAATCACAAAGTTGTAACATGCCATTCTTCACTGCAACTTTTCAAACAAAAACAAAAGCTAAAAGCTGAATTGTTTTTTGAGCTACAATTTTTGATATGTACACTGTTTCATGTAAAAAAAAAAAAATCACATCTGAAAAGGTAGAATTATAAAGAGGTTATTTTATAAAAATGTCCTAAAAGAATTTTATAAGAGTTGCAAAGAAAGTTGTTCATTTTGCCATGTGATGGAATTCACTAAAATGTACCTAATTTTAATAAAACATTATGAGTCTGTCAGCACATGTAATCTTAGTAATTTAAATCAACAGAAGCTTAAACTGACGATCCTTAGCACACTTAATTGCTAAAACCACAGGCACTCTTTTCAAATGTAACATAACAAATCCTAAATAGAGATGCCTACAAGTTACAAGTTCAGATCTTACAAATTCAAAGTCCATTTGAGGAATTTTTTGATGAGAATTTAAAATAATGCACAATATAAAAATGTAAATTAATGTGTTCTTAATAGAAATCAAAATGTACACACTCTTCACAGGTGAACTAGTAGCAGTTTTAAATGTCTTTTTTTCTATACTAAATATATAGCTCATTTAATTCATGGAGCCACAGCAAAATACCACTATAATTTCAAAGCATAGTCTGTAAACTAATACATCTTATGATGTAGAAAATATTGCACAGTTCGGTACTCAAGGAGTAAGCTATAAGCCTCTCAAGTAGAATGGTCAAACTCTCTGCAGAATACACAGTATTACAAGAACTAGACACTTTAAAGTATGGCGACTTTAGGGTCATGTTCTAGGAATATTACTCATAGATGCTTTTTACCATAAACGAGTTGAGGAACGCCTAGCACATGTTATTACAGGAAACACGTTAATAAAGGGACACCCAGCACAACATCTACAACATGGGGACAACAAGCCACAGAACACTTTTGTAGCCCCGGGATTAGGAATATATTTGTATGTTTCTGTTTTTGCAGATAGCCAAAAATAAAGGTAATTCTACTTCTAAGCAGTTGTGTAGATGTTTAAGAAACAGAGCAGACACTTTTTATACATCTTCAATCCTCTGAAGGCTTAATTTTTTTTTTTAAATTATGTGTTTGTGAAAAGTTTAAAATATACTGTTTAACAATGGAATAATGTGAGACCAATACATGTTCAACTTTAAAAGCCAACAGGAACCTCAAAAGAAATTAACATGGCATAAATCTATTTTCAAAAGTACTCTAAATCATATATAGTTCCAAAATTTCTGATATGATATGCCAAGCATTTGGTTAAAGAAAAGTTCCATCACTACTTTCAGGAAGTATGTTGATAACACATTAGGTAAACCCTGAAAACTCAGCTTGACCTTCATTGTTAGGCTTTAAAATCCTATGCTGGGGTCCTCATGAGCCACTCAGTACACACACAGATCCGGAAACTTCATCTCATAGACTGGGACAGACTGATATTGGGCATGCCCAGAAGTAATGGTCAGTGTTCCTGATGGGCTTGGAGGAGGACTGTAAAAGAAGAACAAGGCACTGTCAATACGCATATGTAAAAGCTGTTCACTTCACAGAGCATACTCATGACCCCCTGCAACAGCAGAGTAAGACCCCTCACGGCAGGGGTCAATGTGATACAGTTACTAGCCAGCTACGAGGCTGTATGGGAAATGGATCCTGGTGGTATCAAGCTGTTTTTAAGTCTAAACCAGACATTTTCTTTGGAATATATGTATGTGTAATTTTTTATAATGGGATTACACTATACCCATTCTTATAAGCTTGCTTTGTTTCACTAGTAAAATGTCTTTCCTACATACATGTATTATCCTTCTGGATGACAGCATGGTATTACTTTACATGGCTATATTGTCATTGATTTAATCCAGTGGACAAATGCAGTTTCATTTCCATTATTATAAATAACGCTCCCAAGTCTATCCCTATACACACATAACTTTATCCTGACTGTGGTTTATATGCTTACAAATAGAATTTCTAGATCAAAGTGTACTCACAATTTTGATTTTGATACATTATTGTCAGAATACTAGCAATTTATACTTTCAACATTTGAGTGTACCTGTTCTTTTATACCATTATAAATATTGGGTATAAGCAATCTTTTTTTAAAAATCTTGGCCAATGTCACAGGCAAAAGGGACTGCATTCTTACTTTTATTTTCAATTTTTGAGTTACTACTAATGTAGCAGCATTAATACTAATGCTAAATATCTTTGTAGATTTAATATCCATTTTATGTTTCTTTTAAAATGAATAGTCTATTTGAGTACACTGCCTATATTTGTACTCAAAAGTTTTTCTCTGAATTTAGGAACCTAATCTTTTGTCATATGATACAAATGATTTTCCACAATTCATTATTTAATTCTCAGCTTTGTATTTTTTTTTTTGCCAAATGCTTAAATCTTTAACAAAGAATCAATTATTTTCCTATGATTTGTAGTTTTTGTATTATGCTAAGGAAAATTTTCCCCAGGCCAAGATTACAAACAATATCCCTGTATAAATTTTAGTATTTCTATGTATTTTTCCTAACAAGAGTTAAATTTTCTATTTCGGTAAAAGAAGTGAAGAAAGAATCCGCCCTCCTTTGCTGGTCAATAGTCCTTAGCAGTTGTCCAAACAAAACGTATTGAACATTTGCTCTCTTCCCTGAAAATCTGAAATCTTCTGTTTTCTACCGACCCTTCTATTCCCGAATTCCCCTCTGCTCTGCCTACCTGTACACAAGCCCAGCCTGCTTACGTACCAAAGACCCATGGCACGTTTTCCCACCCAGCAAGGCAAGGCTCCCTGTTTCCTTCATCCACTTTCCTGACTGCTTCATATGTGGATTCGTCCACACTGTCTTTAGCATCATTTGTTCAGATATTAAAAAAATAATGCTGTGAAGATTTTGACTAAAACTACAGATTAATCCGCAGAGAAGTGATGTCTTTAAGATATCAACTTCCTATCCAATAACAAGGTATGAGTTTCCATGTGTGTGAGCATTCTTAGGTATATTTCAGGGATTTACAGGTATTTCATGTAAGTCATAGGTAGTTCTTTGAGTTTGTTAGTATTTTATAGTTATGAATATATGACAAATTTTTCATTATCATTCATATGTAGTGAATTTTCATTAATTATTATCTGTACAAATATTAACTTCATATAATTATCTAACTGTAAACTGTTCTCATTCAAGTTATTCAGTTTGTTCTCTTTTTTTCCTAAGATTGGCCCTGAGCTCACATCTGTTACCAATCTTCTTTTTCTTCTTCTTCTCCCCAAAGTCTCCCAGTGCACAGCTGCATATTCTAGTTGTAGGTCCTTCTGGTTGTACTGTGTGGGACGCTGCCTCAGCATGGCCTGATGAGCAGTGCCAGGTCCGCACCCAGGATCCGAACTGGTGAAACCCTGGGCTGCCAAAGCAGAGGGCACAAACTTAACCACTCAGCCACGGGGCCGGCCCTAGTTGGTTCTCTTATATTTTCCTGATATATTATTCTATTTTTGGCAACTAATAATTAATTTGCAATCACCATGCCAATATTCATAACACTTCTTTATTTTTTTATTGAGGGATAATTTTCATAGAGTGAAACGCACAGATACTAAGTGTACCATCTGGCAAGAACTGACAAAGGTATATACCATGTAAATCACACCCCAATAAAGATACTGAACTCTTTCATCATTTAAAAGTAGTTCCTTTGTGGGGCTAGCCTGGTGGCACAGTGGTTAAGTTTGCGCACTCTGCTTCAGCAGCCACGGGTTTGCAGGTTTGGGTCCTGGGCATGGACCTAGCACCACTCGTCAAGCCACACCTTGGTGGCATCCCACATGAAAAATAGAGGAAGACTGGCACAGATGTTAGCTCAAGGCCAATCCTCCTCACCAAAAAAATAAATAAATAAAAAAATAAAAAAAAATTCCTTTGTGTCCCTAACCAATTTCTCCCTACTCCCAGGTACTCAAGCACATACATCCACATTCAAAAACTATGTTCTGATCTCTAACACTGTAGATCAGTGTCACTTGTTCTGGTTCTTGAATTTTATATGAATGGCCTATACAGCCTATAAGAATGGTCCATACAAGCTATACTCTTTTATTTCTGATTTCTTTTGCAATATGGTTTTTTCAGATTTACCAAAAACAAGTGTTCCTTTTTACTGCTGAATAGTATTTAACCATATTAAGAATACCACTATTTGTCAATCCACTGTCCTGTTGATGGACATTTCATGATTATGAAAAAAGCTGCTAAAACATTGACGTACATGTCTTTTTGTGAATATAAGTTTTCATTTCTCTAGGTAAATACCGAGAAATGGGACTACACGTTTAAGAGCTGGTATATGTTTAACTTTACAAGGAACTGCTAAAGTTTTACAAAGTTTTTGTCTCATTTTATATTCCCATGAGCAATGTACTAAGAGTTCTTCTCTAATGTTCAATGTACTGTTAACCCATCCAATAAAATTTTTTCCTTCAGACATTATATCATTCAGTTCTTGAACTACAATTTGGCTCTTTTTTAGAGTTTCCATTTCTCTCCTAAAATATATGGATCTTTTCCTTTAAATTCTTTGATATGTGTGTATGCTTGTGTGTGTGTGTGTGATCTTTTATGGTCTTGTCTACAATTCCAATAACTGGGTCATCTGTGGGACTGCTTATGCTTACTGTATTCTCCAGCTTCTTTACATTTATTGTAATTTTTTTTTAATTTTATTGTACTCAGGTCAAAGTGAATGACAGAGCCAAGTTTGAGATTGTTTTGTTTCTTTTCTAGAGAATACAAACTCTTTCCTCTGTCTGGTGTTTTAGAGTGAAGCAAATTAACAAGAGGAAATATATCAAAGTGGAACTGAAAGTTCTGAGGGCACTCTACGAAGTCTGTTTAATTCTTTGTGCCATGTAAGCTATCCCCAACTACTACTTCCTAACTAGGTGACCCTGAATAAGTTACCTAACTTCTACGTGCCTCTGTTACCACACTTGTAAAGTAAAAATAATCACTACCTACTTTTTAGGTTTGTTGTAAATATTGAATGAAATAATGCACTTATTAGCACAGTGCCTAGAATACCAGAAGTGTTCAATAAATGTTAACTATTAGTAGTAAGTAAATGCTAACTAAAAGTAGTAGTTGCAGTACCAATAAGACATAACTAGTCATAATACTTATTCTAAAGTATTAAACCCACACAGTTGTGACAGTGAACTGTAACACTGTGGTCCCTCACAGCATTAGGAAGATGGGTTATGCATTTGAACTGGAAAGAACTGTGACGCTGAACCATATTAAACTGTAGCTTTTGCAGGTCCAAATGGTTAAATATGAGAAATTATCTGGTTAAAAATATCTTTAGAATGCAAGTTTTCCAAATTACTGAGATGTCCTCATAGGACCATTTTGAAGGAATGAAAGATCTAAAAAGGAAAGCTGGAAAAGCTAGAAGAGACTGGACAAGAAATGGTACCAGACTCCACCCAGTAAACAGAACGACGACTAAGACAAAGGCACCGTGGTGACCTTGTGTGCACCCTAAGTGAAAAGAACAGATGCTTCAACACAATCGGCAACAAATCTGTAGGGGGTCTCCTAGTTTCTATTTTGTTGTTTTATTGCTGTTGTAGCAACAAAACCCTTACCGTACGGTGAGTTCCAATATTTGAGCAAGTCTATCATGAAGCAAATTTGCCTACAAAGGAGAAAAAAGTTATGAATAAGTTTATTATTTCCCAAATACCCATATGTCATAATACAGATGCAAGGACAAAGCATAACTGTAACTATTAGCTGATGGTACAGATGCTTTAATGTTTTCGTTTTGTCTGTCTCATACACTGGAATTTAACGTTCAGTTTCTCTTTTATTCCTTTCCTAGTCTCACTGGTAAAGACAAACCAATAGACAAACAAAACAAAACACCCACAGCAAAATCATTAAAAACCTCTGCAGAAAAAGTATCAAAGCAACAACAATCATTAACATCCAGTTTGGGATCTGCCATTTATAACAGCTTGCTTTACACAAAGAAATTACTTAGGCTTCATAGCTAAGCCTTCAGAGTTTTCAGTTCCTATCTGATACACTACCTCGTGTTATGCTGACTTGCCAAAACTCGGAGCCTCTCAACCACTTATCCAAGAAGTTTCCACAAAATCAAACTCCACCCCACCCGCACCTCCTTCACCATTTGTTCACTTACTTTGGATTCGCATTGTGCTGCTATTTCTTCAAAAGGTGCTTTCTGGAATTTCTCTATCACAAGACGCCTCTTTTCCTTTTCCTGTTCTTCCATTCCACTGGTATCTATATAAATGTTTATAAAGACCCATTAAAAGGAATACAAAATTTCAAAGAACTTTGCCAATGACCATAAGAGCAAATGATCTATAAACCAAAAATAAGGGTAATTTACAGGACTACTTTTATAATGAAAAAAGCAAAAGCCATAACATCCTTGAAATATCTTAGTTAAGGCTACAAAGCACATATACAAAAAATTTTTTAAAATCTAAGGGTTGAAACTACACAGCACCAGACCCTCTTTCACAGACTAACTTTGTCTCTCTCACCTAAAAACCAGGAGCCTGCTAATTTCCTACAAGTCAAACAACTTCAAGCCCCTTCCTGAAGGATGATTCTTTTATTAATAATCACGCCCCTGCACATATGAGGTACTAAATTAATAAAACTTAATACTGAATGGCATATTGAAATACAGAGAGGGACATCTGGAACAGTTATTGTTTCAGCCTTGTCCATTTATTTACACAATTTGAAGAGGGATGTTTTATCTTAAGATGATGTGTGGTCCAGCCAAAGTCTGTGAGATAGTAAAAAAAAAAAAAAAAGTCTGTCTTTTTGATACTACTGAGATAACAACTGTGTCCGTTTGCTTATGAATATGAAAAGAAGGCTAACTTATGGCTTATTTATTGATGGTCTACTGTAAAAACCCAGTAATTCTTCAGGGTTTTTTGTTCCTGGTCGAGAATTTCATAGCATGAAATGCACTATGTTCAAGGTTCTTTAAACAAAGCTGCTTTCCAGACAAACTGCAGGCAACAATTAGCTAGTTTTTAAAAGTGGAAACAGCAGTAGAGAGGGAAAAGGCATTATTTTTTGCTTCCTTTGGAATTGTGGCAGGGTAACGAAGTTGAAGAACTGATGTACTTCTGAATGACTATAATGCAGAGCTATGATCACCTCTCTGCTGTTAGGTAGACCAGGGTCACAAACTCGCATGTGCCAGGGGCCAGGCAGGAAACATAAATATTTAAATCAGGTCAGGCAAAAGCAGCAGGAAATAGGGGAACTCGGGCAAGCTGAGCACACACCCCTGCTCTTAAGTATTCAAATTCAATTTCTGAAAATAATGCTTCCACCTAAATCCAACCTGAGCCAGCGAGTGTGCTTTCCATGCATTAGTCCAGCAGTTCTCAAACTTTATGGTTTTAAGACTTCTTTACACTCTTAAAAATTGAGAAAACCAAATAGCTTTTTTAATTCATGTTATATCTATTGGTATTTTCCATATTAGTATATAAAACTAAGAAACTTTAAAAATATTCATTTAAAAATAATGAAACCATTGTATGTTAACATAACAGCCGTCTAACGAAAAAATAACATTTTCCAAAACAAAAAAATTTAGTGAGAGAGTGGCATCGTTTTACATTTTTGCAAATCTCCTTAATGTCTGGCTTGAGATAAGGCAGCTGGTTTCCATCTGCAAATGCATTCAATCTGCTGCAATACGTTACTTTGGTTGAAGCATATAAAGAAAATCCAGCCTCACACGGACAGGTATGGGGAAAGGAAGAGTATTTCAATAGCCTTTTCACATAATTGTGGATATTTCTTCTTGCACACTACAACAAAATTTAGCAAGTGGTAGTTTCTTGAAAGTTGCAATATGGAATTTAAAACCTTATTAATAAAACTTCTTTCTAACTGGTTACATTAAAACCAATTGATCTATTTTATACTTTGAATCGATCTTTACTCATGCACGAGCTTGCAACATCATGCAATGGTCATTTGGAATACTGGTCCACCGACTTATACAGATCCTCTAAATGGAGACATATGTCATTATAAAACATTTTTTTAAAAATCACATTTGTTAGTTATTACCACTGATCTCATGAGAAAGGTCTTTAAATATTGGGGAGCTGTCAAACACAGTGGCAGCAGATAGCTGCAAAATTCTAATTTTACTTAAAAGTGCTAATCTCATCATAGGGAGTAAACAGTGTTGGGGTATTTTGTTTTACTTTTTTGTCTTGAAGTGACACCCTCACTTCGTTTATTTTCCAGAAAATATCCACCATATACAAAAGGTTTTCTGTCAGTCTTTTTTTGCAAAGTAAAAATGGTGTTCCCTGTAAAAAATGACTAGTTCAGCTTGCAAATCAAGGCAATCAAAGAAGTGCTTTATGTGTACTTCCCAAAGACAGATACTTATGGGTTGAGATTTAACAAAATTAATAATTTATACTGACTCATCAAGGGTATTAAGTAAAATCTTGCTTTTTAAAAATAACTGCGAGCGTGGGGTACTGAAGAAGATGATGACTGTTAGTGTAGTTTGATGCCACTGCCTTCATTCATGTTAAGCAAAAAGGCAAAAAATAACATCTTGGTATCATGATGAAAATCTTTTCTGACTTCGTGGGTCCCTTAAGAGAGTCTCCTCCAGGCCCTCCAGGGGTCCACAGACATACTTTGAGAACCATGCCTTGGACTGTACGTTCCTCAACAGGTCTTAATCTTTAGATGCCTCAGAGTATCCTGCACATAATGAGTGTTCAAATACTGCTTACTGAATTCAATTAACTTTATTTTGGCAAATTTGATATTGTGTTACAATAAGGAAAAAATCCTTTAATGGATTAAGCTAGAAAAGGTCACATTTTATTTCACATGTGATGGATGCTGGAGCACTTTCCTTTCCTTTATAATGATTTTCTTATTCTGAGATCTCTGAAAAAATAAGAGGCAATTTCCATCCAATAATGCTTTACCAGATAGAAATGAACTGCGATCAAGGCATCATTAGCCTAGTAGTAGCTAATATTAATACTTAATTGAAGGACCCCCTCTAAAACAAAGAGGCAAATTATGTGAGATAAAATTTATTTCCATAAAGGCCAAAGGAGAAAAAACTATATATAATATAAAACTATATTTTATGCAAAGGTAAGTGAAAAGACTACAGAGTTAGTCAGACCTGGGTATCAAATCTGGCTCAAGCGTTTACTAGCTATGTGATCTCAGGAGAGTTTGTTAACTTCTCTGCCTCAATGCTCTCATCAATAAAAGAGCAGGGATTAACGTGACACTCTATCATGCCCACTGACAATCTCTACCAGCTCCTTCCTCTTACCCCATTACAAACACCCTTCTAATTATACTACTATAGTCCTGTTAAAAATCACTTTATTTAATTTTCTCAGAATTTTCATCCCCACATCACCTACCAAAGGAAATACTTGACTATTTCTCTTAAGTTCATGCACCCTGAATGCTGGCCATCACATAAGGGTGGCATTAAAATACACTGTGATATGTTTTCATAACCCTAGAAAAGTCAGTCTAAACAAAGGAAGAGAATTATCTATGACGAGACAATTGTAAACACTTAAAGAATGTAGTTAAATAAATCAGTTATATATTCATATAGAAATCAATGAGATATATATATATATATATATATATATATATATATATATTTTGCCATGCTGCCTCTATTTATTCTGGCATCTAAACAAGTACTAAGATAAAGCTAAGCTAGTAAAATATCAGGAGAGTTAACAAGTGCAAAAATCTCACCAATTGCTTTCTTTAATGCTTCAAAGGTGATTTCTTCAGTGTTACTAACCTAGAGAAAAGTGATTTTAAGTAAAATAAAGAGTTAAGAAAGGTCAATATAAATAATACCTTCAAGTTACAAGTCATCTAAGAAGTTTCACAAATGTTTTTCTTCTTTGTGTTGGCTTGATTTGTCATCATACTCCACAGTATCAAATAATCCCCACCTTCTTATTGGGTGTAACAATGGCCCACTGCAGTGGTTCCCCAAACAAGTCTACAGATTAACGTCAGGCTGGCAGAATTAACATCCTCTAGGCAACCCAACCACCGCCGAGTTATAGAACTCAATCTCCAGTAAGGTGAGGTGTAATAAGATTTGAGTCCCACTGACTGAACTATGCTTCATGAGTGAACAATGCTTTAAAACAGTCAAGGTAGAGATTATATATCTATACACACACACACACACATATATATATATATAAAAATATATGTGTGTATATATATAGTTTCAGCTGTGTAATAATTGAAAACTTAGCCTCCATAATTTTGGTACCACATAGAGTTTACAAATCAAAAATGAAATAATCTAAAACTCTGAATGGTTTAAAAGCAAGAATCACTACTTTGGGAAGTGTTCAATGAGTACAGTTAACTAACATCTTAAAATAATCATATACTGGATCTTCTAAGGTCAACCAACAAGTTTTATTCTCCAGATATAAACTTTAACTTAGGGTTTTCAAGTCTCTCTCTCTTGCTCTGAGATAGGTAAAAGGTATGAAATCAACTGCTTTATGATAAAAAAAAAGTCAGTAATATTTTTTGTGGCACCAACACATTTACAGGAGGAATAATATCCAGTTACTACAGTATCTCTGAATAAAAATTAAGAAGTGATACATGAGTACTTGCCTGGGATTCTGGTCATCCCTAATTTTAGCTCATGGGCTTCTTCTGCTAGTCTAAAGCAGCAAGACTAATGAAAGCAAAGGACTTCATGCTTTGCACCTTAGCTTCTCTGTAATACAAAGGCTTTAGCTGGAAATCAAGCAGCAAGAGTTCCACTACCTCAGTTTTTCTACTGAGGGTTCATATGTCTAGTTGAAGTCAGATTAAACTTGGGGATCTTCAGTTGCTTTGTTCTAGATATTTGGAGCAGATATACAAGATTAGGCTCTGGATGGTCAACTACTTGTACCTAGACGCAATCTAGTTCTTCAACGAAAAAACTCACTACTGTTCTTAAAGCTGGTTAAGAGCTTTAGACTCTAAGAAACAATTACAGTACAGGAGAAAGAACGCAAGAGAAGTGAGAAGGCCAGTATTCTTGTCACATGTAATTTTTACTTATTACCTGTTCAATCTTGGGTAAGTGAAAAGCTAGAAGTACTTTACCTAATAACTCTTCTTCCCTATTTGTTCTTGTCTTCCTTAACTCAGATAATTATGATGCAGTCTCCTAGCATCGAAAACTCCCAAGTCATTCTGTCCCTCTACTTTCTTATTTTTTACCTCCTTTCTCTAAATCCCTTCAAGTTCCTTGCTGGTCCTCCTCATCTGCCTCTAGATCAGGGTACTCCTGCCCCTCTTCCCATCTCCAGCCTGGCCACTCCAGATGCTCATCAGCTTAAGTGTGGACTATTACAAGGATACCCTAACTGGCCTCTCTTCCTCCAGTCTCTTCTTACCAATTTAGCCTAGTTACAGTCTGAGACTCTTCTATGAAAGCAGAGCTCTACAGTGACACTGCCTGAATTTCAGTGTTTCCCTACTTCCTATCAAATTACATATGAAGCCCTCAGGCTGGTGATAAAACCTTCTATAATTTGGCTTCAGTCTTGTTTCCCACTGTTCCCTTCTGTGAATCCAACTAAAAAGGAAAAAACAGACCAACTGCTTTATACTACTGTTTAATGATTCCTATTTTTCATATAATATAACTGCTAAATGCAATCCACCTACATCATTTGGTGTTCAACCAAACTACGATCTGTTCCAACTCTAGAGGAAAAATTGGTTGTGTTGGTATTCTGGAAAAATGGTGCAAAGGCATCATCCTAGAGGAGTTTCAACATTCCTTTGATTTCCTCTTTATGATGTTTGCCTTACTCACGATCTACAACTCTAACCTAGACTGTACAACACCCCTGGGCCTGTATAAAATCTGCTATTCATCTCTTCCCCATCATACTAGTTGTTAGGCACTTGCATTGATACCTTCGTAATTCTCCAGCACCTAGCACACAGCAGGTTCTGACTAATAACCCTGACTTGACACTAGACTTCTTGTTTTGTTAGCACACATGCAAGGTTTCTTCAGTTATATCTGGGGAGAAGGCAGGAGTATGTAAGTATAAAACAAAGATCTGTTATTTGTCCTAGAATAAACAATAATCCTTTTCAGCCAACCAGTGACTTAATTTTGTGCTCAGAAAAATTCAACATGCACTCAAAATTTAGTATTATATAACTTCCCACCCATTCCCCCAAATAATCAAGCACTGACTACTACCTTTTAGGGAAAAGAACTAAGTGGTGATTTCAGGGTTTATTCATACTCATTATGCGTTATCATTCATGCCTACAGTGCCCAAAGAGAGCACCAGAGATCAGACAATCAGACCTAGGGCGCTTTATTCTATTAGTCAAGCTGACAATTTTATCTCAGGAGGCAGAGATGCCTCTATTCCATTTTAGCCATTTATCTTCTTGAATACCTTAATTTTATTTAGGTATTTTCATATATATATGTGGTATCTTTATTTAGGTATCTTCATATATATATGGCAAAGTTCACTGAGTGATTCACGGTAGGCTAAGGTTTAAATTGCAAATGCTGGAATTGACATACCTCAGGACCAGGTATTTCAAAAGACTACAGTAGCAATCTGAGTTATATCTAGGGAAAACAGAAGATTGCTAAGATCTCCATCTAAACAATCTTCTGATTCTTTTTTTTTTTTTTTACATTATAAGCTCTAAAAGCAGGTACCAGATATATCTGAGGAGTAACTGGGATTATGTATATAAAATTTCAAATTTTTCAAATGAGCAATTTCCTTATCTGATTCATTGTTAGCAAATATACTTATTCATAGTTTGATTAACTGGTGATTACCTAACTGATGCAAATTTCTCCTGTCCATGCTATGAAATTAATTAGTTCTAGCCTAGAAGGTCATGTTATTCTGTCTTCTGGTATTTGAATAATCATTCCTAAAATGCAAAATCAGATTCCATAACGGTAAATGAGTGTGAAACTCCATGTGCTCAAGAGAATCTTACACTACACTGTACTTAACTTTTCAAATGCTCAGTGTAAGGCATATCTGACTTAGAACTTACAGCAAAAAGAAAACAACAGGATCTTTAACAAGTTAACAAATGTATTAATGGACTTTCAATGTAAAGTTCATGTTCAAGAATCTTCCTCCTATATTAAGTCATTATGCAAATTCTTTTTCAGTTCATTTTATCAAAATAGACTAATTCTTTACAACAGTGTTAAGTGTTACGCATATATTTTTATAAAAGAAATAAAAATGCCTAATAAAAGGAGACTGGAATAATACCAGTCAATAAAATATACTGTACTCTTGACAAAATAAAGTGTATAACCCAAGGCTTTGGATGAATTTCTTTCCTGAAAGGTAATAACAGCAAATTCATAATCATTCAAAGACAGAGCTTACAAGATACCCTCCTTACAAGTAAGTAGTGTGTAAAAAAATTAAAATGGCTTTGAAGAGGTCAATTTAGGGAAGATTTTTCTTGAGCCTTAAATTGGCAAGAAACTTTAAACCAACCTTAATGCCCTAAGTTTCAAAATTTACACTAACTGCCTCTTCAATGATTCTTGATGCTCTAGTAATTTAATAATACTGATTAATTTTACATAATGGAGAGTTAAACAGCAGAGAGGATATAAGTTAGTCAGCTGTACCCTAGCCACCAAATAGTTTTAATTCCTGAAGACAAATTAACTGACAGGGATTGGAAGGGGGAGGAGAAAGGAGGCTGAGAAAGCACGAATTCAGACAACTTCCTTCCCCTTTTCTTAGAGAGATATTCTTTTAATTATTTATATTGTATCAATAAGAAATAATGAAATACCTAGGAAGGCAAACAATGGATAAACCACAAGGAGGAGGCTGACTTGTCATGCTGGTATTGTGGCATTTTTACTTGACTATCAAAAAATTCTCTGGTGACTTGTGTGGAATAAATCCTAGGGAACACTGGCTGCTGCTGCTTCCTATAACTCAGGAGGGTACACTCTTGTGCTCTATTGAAACAGAAGGAGAGCATTAAATCTATGATTTTTCAAATAAAGTCAAGTCGTTGATAAAGCTTAACCTACATTAAATTTACTATATTTACTATCCAAAATGATAAAAATTTTCCCTCATAGATGAAGTTTTAAAGTTTTCTAAAACTAGTCAACATTAGTGAACATGAGAGAGCATAATTCCATTTATTCTCGTAATTTATTTCATAAATCTTTGGAGATAAACAGGATCCAGAGGACCTCCGAATTTAATAACAGGCCTTACATAACATTTTTAACTTACAAGACAAATCTTTCTTAGTTCTGTTTTATGGTTCCTTTTATCACACTAAATTACAATGTGAAATCTAATGCTATCACAACACAAAGTTAAGTGTATGTCTTTATAGATAGCTGAAATGAGTTTAGTAAAATTATAAGTAAGTTCAAGGCTAAATCAGATTAACTTTGTGCTAGCAATTGTTTTGATCTGGGGGTAATTTACAGCTGTATCTGTTCCTGTCTGAAAGTATGGAAGCACAAAAACATTTTTTTTGAAGACTGGCACCTGAGGTGACATCTGTTGCCAATCTTCTTTTTTTCTTCTTCTCCTCAAAGCTGCTCCCCCCACCCCCACCCCCAGTACACAGCTGTATATTCTAGTTGTGAGCGCCTCTGGTTGTGCTAAAGAATTCTTTTAAATTGATGTCTATCTCAAGACTGTACTCTGCCATATAACTCTTAGCAACTTACCACATCATCAGAAGGAACGCTGTTGGGTAAAATATCCACCTGAATGGATACGGTGTCCACAATACTTTTTCTTCTAGAAAGTCGATCTTCATCTAAAATAAAAATTTGTTCCTCGTTATTTGCCAATTAGAAATAGTATATCATTTATAAACTCTACTTGTTTCAGATTTCAAAAAAACTTCAGCAAATTAAGAGTTTGTCTCTTTTGCTCTTTCTAAATCTATAGAGCCTTGTGTTCTCAGGCTTTTAAATTTTGTGAACCAGATTAAAAAAATAAGATTGATGGGGTGAACTGAAATAAGGTTAATAGCTTTTTTCCAAAAAGGGGCATTTAGAACAGCAACATCAATAACCGTTACCTAATAGTTTAATAAAAAATAAAAGTCAACATAACACCAAAAAGATGAATTACATGATCTTAGTCGAACATGTTCAGTTTAATTAAAAACTCATAATATTGCCCTTATATCTCTAATTTTTCCACAAGACAGTGAAAGGTGTCAACAAACTCTGGTTCTAGGGTGGTAATTTAGGAACCAATGTCTAAAAGTCTCTACTGTGCATCAAAATTTGTGGACTGATGGGGGGTGGCCCCATGGCTGAGTGGCTGAGTTTGTGCGCATCGCTTCGGCGGCCAGGGGTTTTGCCGGTTCGGATCCTGGGCGCGGATATGGCACCGCTCATCAGGCCATGCTGAGGCGGCGTCCCAAATGCCACAACTATAGGGACCCACAACTAAAAGTATATACAACTATGTACCTGGGAGCTTTGGGGAAAAAAGGAAAAAATAAAATCTTTAAAAAAAAAAATTTGTGGGTTGATAAAATTTGCTTCTTTAGTCACAATAGTTCCTTCTCCATCACTTCCAGTCATTCAACTCCACTGGCCCCTGATCTTTTGCTTTATAATTTAACTACCTATCCAGAAAAACTTTCTCTTCACTTCAATGCTCTAGCTAATCTACTTTTCTCCCCACTTTTGCAAACTTGCAAAGTTCTCGAGCTCTCAAGTAAGCTCAGTCTGAACCAATAGCTCTAATCTTTCACTACCTACTCTTCCTGCAATTCAAATCCTGCCCCCAATCACTCTTCCTAAAGTGCTTTTTCATAAAATTCCACTGTCTTCCTAATCACTAAATTCAACAGCTATTCCTCAAGGCCATTTTCTGCTTAACCACTTAATGGAAATTTCTATTTTTTGATGAAAATCTCCTTCCATAAATTCTTTTCTACTTCTACTTTCTATTTCAGCATTCAACAACATTCCACAAATCTATTAAGTGACAGGACACCATGTTAGGTGATAGGGACAGATTGCTGAATGCAGTCCATACCCTCAGAGAGCTTACAGTCTAAAGGGAAGACAGAAAATAAACAAATCATCACAAGAATAATAAAGTATAAAGGAGAAGTACAGGGTGCTGGGAGAACAGCTACTAATCACGGTTACATTGAAAACAAGGAAGCCACTTTGTGTATCCCAATACACAGAATTAGAGGCTTATTCAACCATGGCTGGAGCTGGACAAGCCGACAGTCAGGAGAGTCATCACAGACACTCCCAGACTGCAGCATGGAAATGGGTAATTCTCAAGAAGCTCCCTAGAAGCTCCAAGTCTGCTGCCTGTCCATTTGGACACCTACAACAGTCCTTGAAGGATAACAGTTTCTCTTCTCCCACTTTCAAAATTTTGTCTGAGCGCTTTGCACTGTCAGTCTCTAACCGAAAATCATATGGGGAAGAGGATTCTTGGAAATGTACTTCTCAATTTTTCCTCTATGATGCAGAAGAGAATTTAGAAGAGGCAGCAATGACATCAACTGGGCATTAGGCAGTCTGGACTCATTTTTCTTTGGCTCCTCTTCTACTCCCATCCATAAAAGATGTGTTCATCCAGATCACATCCTTGGTCCCCCAACTCTCCTACAGAGTTCCCAAGTACAATTAGGGCTTCAACTGGCACCTAGCAGGCACTCTATAAAGACCTGTATGACTGACCAGGAGGATTCTGGTGCCTCACTTTCCCTTCTGAGCTCAAGTTCAATATTTTCAATTTCCTATCAATGTTTGATTCTACATGTTCTAAAGCCAATTTTAACATGTCTAATAAACCATCTTTTCCTCTACACTGCCCTATTTATTTTCAAGAATGCCATCATTCAACAACCTTTATCTTTTCTTATCTAAACTCTTAGGATAGCTTCCTAATACATCTGGTCTAATACATCTCTCCCTTCTGTACTGCAAATAGAAATGCTCCTAAAATAAAGCATTTCAGTCTTAATTATAATTTTACAACAAGTACAGCCCACTGACTAATGCAGAGCTTCCCAAACTTTTATATATCATTGCACATCCATAAAACTACAATACATGTATGGCACACGGAAACCAATGGAAGAGGCTGCTCACACTGCAGGCTCTGACTGCCTAGGCTCCACTCAGCTACGTGAAGAACTAGGATCAGTTAGACACCTGTACTGTTCCCAACAAGAGGTGGGAAGCTCAGACCTAGAATCAAAGTCTAACAGCACAGTTACTTCATAATCTGGCAAACCCCATTTTTCGAATCCCATTTCACATATACTGTGATTTTATTCTACAAAGGAGTAAAGAGTGAAGAACTAAAAGAAGGCCAGCACAGATAAACTGGTTTCTCTCTTACCATCTACTCCTCTCCTGCAAGGGAGCCTTCCATAGCAGTAACCAATGCTGTTAATCAAATACGGGAATTTACCCTCTCTCTGCGCAGATGGTAGGATGGCAATTCCCGGCCTCTCTGTGGTTAGGAAGGACTATGTAACCACTTCTGGCCAGTAAAGTATGAGAATGTTTTAGAGAGCAGCTGCTCCATCTGCTTGGATTCCAGATATGGATGATAGGAAGTTACACACAGTTTGAGCAACAAATAAATCTTGACTGTTTTAAATCACTAAGAACTTGTGATGGTTTGTTATCACAGCATAACTTAGCCAGGGTTTCTTAATGTTGGTACTACTGACATTTTGGGCCAGATAGTTCTTGTGGGGGCTTTCTGTGTACTATAGGATATGTAGCAGCAACACCAGCTTCTACCCACTAGATGCCAGTAGGCCTACCCCACCTTTCCCTGACCCAGCAGTGGTAACTAAAAATGTCTCCAGGATTGACACATGTTCCCTGGGATGTGCAAAATCACCCTCGATTGAGAACCACTGACCCAGTCCACCCTGACTGATGACAGACCTTGCTACAGTTTTCTATATATGCCACCATCACACTTAAGCCTCTTAACACACTAACCACATTACTTCCCCAAGCAATTCTACCCACTGCTTGAGGAATTAAAAAGGCATTCTGGGCTCTCTAGTCAGATCTTACCAACAGTACCTTCAATGGCTCACTATTTCTCTAGTGTTCTAGTCAAATGTGCCTATTCAATATCTGAGCATGCTTTGGCATATTTGCCTTCCACGCTTTTCTACAAACAGAAACCCCTACTGGAAACACCTTATTATTTGCCTTTCCTTACATCCTCCCCACTGTATAGATTCTTATCTTTCAAGGCCTAGTTGAATATTATATCACTTCCTTAAAATCTTAAATATTACTCCAATCACTTCTACTCATTCCTCCTTGTTCTAGCTACAAAAATCTATGATCAGTTATGACTGATCCTCTCTTACTACAGACATGTAAATTAACGTCTTATCTCCCCTACCACACCAGAAATCCAGTGACAGACTGTGTTTTGCATCCATCATACAGTACAGGAGTCACTCAGGTTCTGCTGTATGAAAGCTGGACGTACAGAATGAATACATACTCTGCTGTGACAAATTACTACATATGGTTTTGCTAGAGTTTTCAGGCTGAAAATACTTTATCTCCTGCATGTGGCTATTACTGAGCCAACCCAGATACTGTATCCCTTCTGTTTTTCCTTCATGATCACATGCCGTGATATAAAATACCAAACATAAGGACACGACTACAAAATAGGATGTGGTCATCACTGCTCACTTGTTTTTACCTGCTATGCAGGCCAACGTTCAAGGTCTTGCCAGAACTCAAAATGAGGAAAACATAATGGCCTGCTTCTCATAAAGCACCACATAAAGGAATTTCTAGGTTAATATACAAAGGCTGATGGGTTGCAGAAAGAGTCAAATTGAAGCCTAAGATAAAAATAAAAAGGAAGAGGGGTATGAGGGCAGGAGGGGGATCACTGAGTGGCAAAAGTCAATGAGCACAGAAGGAAGTATAGAGGATAAAGATTTAAGAAGATCAGAAATTTTAAAAGGGGAGAGAACGAAATTTAATAGGAAACTCTAACACTATATTCTCAGAACCTTTCTTCTTTTGACCTATATCATCACCCGCTTACAGGTGACTGCAGAAAAGCTGAGGTACAGCTATCATCAGATCAGATGCCTTGTACATCTACACAAAAGGAAGCTCCTAAAATAGAGCTTACAAAAGATAACTCCGATGCTCCCATGGGCCGTCGACGTCTGTTCCTGACCTGCTTTTCCAAGCCCAGTGACATGCAGCATCACCGTAGCCTCCGTGGACTTGCCTGTCTTGCTGGCTCTAGAGAACTGCCCTGTCACCATCTCAGTGTCTGATGTACACGCCCCTGGGGAGACCCTTGCTTCTCTTCCTCAAGCTGGGTTGGGCAGTCCTAGACACCACTTCCTGTGCCCTTTCCATTTTCCTATCCCTCCTTCCTCTCAGCTTCCTGTATCTGCTGTTCACAATGGTAATCACCATTTCTTCTTTTCTGTTTTTCACTAGAACCTGGATTTCAGAAGCCTAACTTCCTTCAGTGATATTTTGCTGCCACCTAGTGTATCTGTATATAATGTACATATAGCATTCAGGTGGCTAAGGAATAGAGAAAAGAGTCTGAATACAAGTGGCACAGAACTACAATAAACTACTCTCAATATAATTTTCTGTGGCTATATAAAAAATAAGATATAGGGACTGACAATTGAATATAGTAAGTCATAATTGTAATTAGGACTACTATACCACTCAGATTCAATTAAGCTAACTGGGGCAAAATAAAAGTCCACAAGTAATTTATCTACACAAGATTCAAAATGTCATAGTTTAGTGCTGACACCACTCATACAGATATAATTTTTTGGTCCTACAAAAAAACACAAAATTCCATCTAGAGCTAATGCATATTTCAGAACAAAAACAAACCAAAAAATCATTGTCACTATGGAATAAAAAGTTAGTGTAATACAAAAGACAATTAAAAAAAAAAAAACTGGGCCAGCCCCGTGGCCGAGTGGTTAAGTTCATGTGCTCCACTTCGGCGGCCCAGGGTTTCACTGGTTTGAATCCTGGGTGCGGACATGGCACCACACATCAAGCCATGCTGAGGCGGCATCCCACATGCCACAACTAGAAAAACCCACAACTAAAATATACAGCTATGTACTGGGGGGATTTGGGGAGAGAAAGCAGAAAACAAAAAAAAAGAAAAAGAAGATTGGCAAGTTATTAGCTCAGGTGCCAATCTTTAAAAAAAAAACGCAAACAAAACAAAACTTTAAAACAGAAGCTCTACCAGAAGAAATGGGATATATATGTGAAAATACATTTTTAAGCAGATATTGGTTGGTAAATAATGGAGGTTTTGATAAAGCAGATAAAGGCATCCATGTGTTATAATCAGCAGGACAAACAAAAATCAAAATGCCAAGTGGAAGATTAAGACATTTAAAAAATACTAATACCATTTTTTTTCCTTTTTCTCCCCAAATCCTCCTGCTATATAGTTGTATATTTTAGTTGTGGGTCCTTCTAGTTGTGGCATGTGGGACGCCGCCTCAGCGTGGCCTGATGAGCAGTGCCATGTCCGCGCCCAGGATCTGAACTGGCGAAACCCTGGGCTGCTGAAGCGGAGTGTGCGAACTTAACCACTTGGCCACAGGGCCGGCCCCTAATATCATTCCTATATTTATATGGTATTTTGTAGTTTTTAAAAGTACATTCATGTACATATCCTATTTGAGCTAAATGGCTTAGGGGCTATAATCCTTGCTTTATGTATGAGGACAAGCGTCACTGAGAGATTAAGGGGGTCTGCCCAAGGCCACACAGCTAGGGTTGAGCCAAGCCATTCTCTTCTTTCTCTTCAGTTCTTCACCTAGTCCTCCTCCCTGACATTTACACAATGTTGTAAGCCAATATGACCTCAATTAAAAAAAAATCCCCTATACTGCTGATTTCAAAATTCTCATTATAAGCTCCAAACTCTCACACAAAACCCAGCCCTGACTCCTGACTGCCTACAGGGTACCTGACTCGGAGGCTCTGCTGTCGAAGATACTCAACAAGAGGCTGATCTATAAAACTAACCCCTCTTTCCTACTCAGTTCTGTTAATAAAATCTCTGTCCTTCTATTATTCAAGATTCAAAACTACTGATAGAGAGCTACATCTGAAATGCATACTTCTTTCTTTCTTCACTTACACCCAGTCGTATCACCCAGACCTCCTTAAAAAACAAAGCAAAACAAGCAAAAGGAAGCAGCAAATAAAGTGCTCTTCCTCTTGGCTCTGTGCCATACACCCACGTCTCCAAGGCAGAGACCTAGATAAGATCTTTGGCTTTTTCTGTGTCTCCTCATATCAATCAGCTGCTTACAGATTCTTTCTTTTAAATTTTTCTAGAATCCACCCACTTCCCTGTATTTTCACTGGTACCTCTTGAGAACAGACCTCTGGTTCTCTTTCCTGGGGATTAGTGAAGAGTATTTTAAATAGTCACCCCATCTCCAGTTTGCTAAACTACAACCAAGTAATATTTCCAAAATGCAACTCTGATCATGCCATCCCCTATTTAGAATCATTCAATGACTCCTGCATTGCTTTCGGAATAAAGTTCAAACTATTTAAACTGGTTTTACAATTCCCAACTCCACTCCTTCCATTCACTCCAGGTAGATTAACTTTATATTAATTCCTTGAAAAATCGTGTTCTTGCCTACCTCCAATCCTTCACACAGGCTGTCACTGTCGTATGAAACACGGTTCACTTGCCTAACACTTGCTTCAGGCTCGGCTTAGGGATTTTCTTCCTCGGGAAGACATCCCTGTTCCAGCAAATCTGGACCAAATGCTCTCCCAGGTGCTGCCTGAGGGCCCTAAGCGTCTCTGATCACAGCCTTTAAGGCATACTGCGACTGTCTGGCTATTCGTCTTGTTAGAGACAACTGTATAATGAATTAACTTCTTTCCTATGCATCTAAAATAAAACTGGTAAAGTGCCATCTTGGGAGAACTGAAAAATAGTCACTCAAATCATCTGTGTTTTGTGGTTCAGATGAGGAACCCAGCTAAAAAAGACTGTAAGCTTTGTGAAAGTAGGGAGCTCTATCTCGTTCATTCTTGCTTTTGTCTGCACAGCAGCCGACAGTGTAAGTACTCAGTGAACACTTCAATAATTGTATAAGCTTACTGAGGCCACTGGCACCTCTGCATGATCCAGCTGAGGGGTATTACTGTATCCCTTTACAGAGGAGCATTTAGCACATGCCTAGACACATCCTATTCACTCAAATTCTAGGCTGATTTGAGATAAAAGAAAAATATAATAATCAGCTGACATCTACCGACAACTTACTGTAGGTCAGGCATGAATAGTTCTTAGGCAGAACACTCTTCTTTCTCTAGACCCAGTTATCATTGCATTTCAAGCATTCCTCTGTCTTCCCCACTAGATTTTAATCCTTGAGGTTAGGGACTGCATCTTAACATTTTTCTATCCTTCAAAGTCATATCAGTGCCTGATAAATAGTAGGCACTCAGTAAAGGCTTGTGGAATAAAGGAAAAACTCAATCTAGATCAATACAGATGACTGAACAATCTTTGAACACATGAAAAATAGCAAAATCAAATTATTAAGCACCTACCTGAAGAGGTGAGACAGTGATGTCACCTAATCAAAATATTTAATTTCAGCCTCTCTACCTCATTTGTAAAGAAAGATAATACTATCTTCCTCACCAATTTTAAGGATTAAATGAGAAAATGAATACAAGAGCCTATCACAGTGCCTGCACACAGTTAGTGCATAATAAACAGCAGCTACTATTCGGGTGATGATGGGTGTATGCACGATACACAACAAACTAAATATATTTTGCTTTTTCTTTTAATACATTGTTCTTAAATTTCTTAATTTTTAAGATGACTGATACAGCAAAAGAAAAATTTAATAACCGATTGATTGTCCCCTAAATTGTCACTGTATCTTCTGACTCTTTCTGCATTAAGGCAGGACACACACGCCACAGGCTGGTTCTAAACTATCAACGTTTTTATAAATCAGAAAGGTCTTATTCAGACTGAGGGATTTCTATGCAGTCATATAATTAAGTATATACTGAAATATTCAGAATTCCTCCAGTCATAAAGAGGCATTAAGAAAAAGAATACATCTTTTTCAGGGGTGAGAGGAAATGAGGAAGAGCAAACCACCTTAAAAAAAAAAAGTACCAGAATTTTCATTAAAAATTGTTAAGAGTTAAAGGAACGGGGTAAAAGGAAATAACAAGGGGTGAAAACAAACTACGGGTATGGCGAAGACAGAGCAAAATAATAACTGAACTTATAAGCATAGAAAATATACAGGCCACTGGCTCCATTTTCTAAAGGGCTAACTTTATGAAGCTATTTTCCTAGAGGACAGGCAAGGGAAGGGCAGGCCAAACCAACACTGGATTTACCTTTGTACTTGTGCCTGGGTTTATGAGGTTTTTTGCCTGAAGGAAAAAGAGCTAAATCCAAATTATAAGAATGAAATATTTTAAAAGTCTTTGAAAAAACTTATTTTAAATTACAAAGCTCTACTAATGTTTGATTCTTAGCACTTTTATTTCCCCAAGGAATTCATGGGAAATAAAATCTCCTATAGTCTGGAATTTCTTAAAAATTCAAAATAATCATTAACATCTCAGAATATTATGAACTATCATTGTAATAAATGTACATATTTTGGATCCATATTATAAAAAAGATAGGTATTTACAAAGACTGTGTTACTTCTAATGATTGATGAAAACCACCTAAGTGAAACCAAATAGTTCTCGTACTGAACAGAGGAATCCCCGAAGGAAGACCCAGTTCTTCCACCAAGTTTAATACTTATACAACCATCAAATGAAGAGGAAGGTAAAGGCAGAAAGTCTTCGATTTTTAGCTTTTAAAAAAAATTGAAGACACGACACCATGCAGTTTTGCCTTGGAACACAACAGAATTACTTCAGTCGATGAAAAGAACAGAAGGAAATACACAGTGCAGAGAGGAAAACATCCTTAACTTAAAAGTTTGTGGATTTCTTCACTCAGCAAATGATGTGTCCTCTTTCAAATGACAAAAGTTGCCTAATTCATTAAGCTCAATAAACACAAATCACTAAACAATTTTCACCAATTTCCATGAGTTAAATACAGTATTGATTAACGAGGAAAGATCTCACTTTGCTTCTTTGTCTAAAGTATATTATTAAGTATAATAATAACAACAACAATAATCACCTGAGGACTCCATCTGCTCATGATAAAATCACACATATTTCTTTAGAGATTTACTAACGGTTTTCAAGAGCAAACTTTTAAAAAAGAAGTAAACCCTATTAAGCATTTGAAAAGCTGTGCTATAGTAAGTCCACAAACAGCACTAATTTTCCTTGCTAACCAGGTCTGGACAAATTACTGAAGCACAATCCCTCGAGTAAGAGTTCAAATTAGCCTCCTCTCACCTGTTACTTGTGGTACGTACGGTACTGACAATCTCTCAACACTATAGCCACTTCCACCTAGGGACTCGGCAATCTTGTTGGTCAAAAAGTACAAATTTTTGTCATGCTTCTCTAAAGATTTTGGAAGCCTGTCAGGTTGATCAAAACAAAAGTCATTCAGTATTATTTAAATTACTGAGCAAAAATAAGTTAATATGCAAACATTCTAGATCAAAGCCTAAATATTATAAATATAAATGCAATTTAAACTGTAATTAGTAATAAAAAACGCAGCATATTTTAGGAGACTAATGTGAGCTCTTTAAAAACACATGATATGTGGTCCCATATATTAACCATGCTGATTCTTTACTCAATAACGTTCCAATGGTGAAGTGAGCCTTCCATTATTCTGTTGGCATTCACACATTAAAAGACGAGCAGGACTAAATTCAGCTTTAACTTTCATGCTAATTAAAAATCTACTGAGAGAGGAAAAGAAAAATGTAGCTCACTGATTGCTAATAAAAACTGTATTAGCCAGCTAAGTGATGGGAAGCACTGCCCAGTCAGATAAGGTTTTACTTCCCTTTCAAACTGCCTGATATTGTCTTAGCATTATGTTTTCAATATTAAATTGGTTTTACAGCCCAAAAGTTTGAATAATGTATTCTTCATATATATTTTTTTGTTTGGACAGCAAGAAGAATGCAGGGTATAACATTGATTTTCCTTAATAAATCCTTTCTCTCACAATTCTATGAGTATTGTTATTTATTACTAGAAGTCTTGAACAGGATATTGTATTCTCATAAAGGATATTCATTTATATAAGAGAACATGCTATATTTAAAAGATGTATCTCCACATTAAAAAAGAGTAAGATAAATATTTTTTCCATCAAAGACTACCACTGTGTGTGAGGCTACATTAATAATGTACAACAACTTTCACAGCAAGAGAAAGTTGAGTGAATTAAATGACAGAAACACAAAATGATGATTATTATAAATCACCAGAAAATTATTCTAACAATAGTTTATTCCCTTATAATCATCACTGATTGGTTTCTCAAGTCAGTGCCCCTTCCTTAAAATGTAAAGAATTAACATACATGCACTTATCTCTGAAAATATGCTCTGGGAGAAAATAAGGGGCTTCCATAGTTCGAATTTCAATAACCTGAAAAATATCCAAAAACAAAACAAAAATCAAAAACCTCACCTCTCAGGACCTTGCTATGAAAATTTAGAAAACTAAAAGAACAGAAACTAAACATTAAAAAGAAATACTATCACTTTATTTGGAATTCAAGCTATGTTTAGAGCCCAAATGCAGAGTTCAGTTTGTTTTCACACTTATTATTTTAAAAATTCAGCAGGTAAAAAGTCATAACAATAAAACAATACATGTAGTTAAAAACAATGATAAAGTTACGTTTGGTTAAACCCACTATAAAGGGATAAAAACACCTGTTTTCTCAGAGAAGTGGCACTGTTTGGAAACCCCTCTAGAAAGCGCAAGGCCCTCGGCATGCTCCCTCGCCACGCTCCTTCTGCAGCAGGTGCAGCAAGTCTCGATGCACTTGTGAGACTGGCTCCTCCACTCACCTGCGAGCAACTTCAATGGGGTACTCTGCTTTCATAATATTTCTACCTCTAATGGCAGCCATCAAATATTCACTCAAACATTTGTTTACCAAATAAATGAGTTTTATTTCTTAGAATGCATTAAACGGGCCAGCCCAGTGGCACAGCAGTTAAGTTGTCATGTTCCGCTTCAGCGGCCTGGGGTTGGCCGGTTAGGATCCCAGGTACAGACATGGCATCGCTTGGCACACCATGCTGTGGTAGGCGTCCCATATATAAAGTGCTGGAAGATGGGTACGGATGTTAGCTCAGGGCCAGTCTTCCTCAGCAAAAAGAGGAGGATTGGCAGCAGATGTTAGCTCAGGGCCAATCGTCCTCAAAAAAAACCCAAAAAACAAAACAAGACAAAAAAAGAATGCATTAAAAACCTAAATTTTAGTACGGACTGAGAGATGTGCTTCCAATGTCATACAAATGAGGTTCTCCCTAACAAACATTTTCAAAGAATAAAAAGTACAGTAGATTTTTTCTGCCAGGTAAGTTAGGGGCTGGCTCTGTGGCCAAGTGGTTAAGTTCACGTGCTCCACTTCAGTGGCCCAGGGTTTTGCCGGTTCGGATCCTGGGTGCAGACCTGGCACTGCTCATCAGGCCACGCTGAGGCGGCGTCCCACACAGCACAACCAAAGGAACCTACAACTAGAATGTACAACTATGTACTGAGGGGCTTTAGGGAGAAGAAAAAAAAAACCCAGGAAGATTGGCAACAGATGTTAGCTCAGGGCCAATCTTTAAAAAAAAAAAGAAATGTATGTTAAATCAGGCAAGTAACTATTTAATGAGTTACTGCTGAGAAAAGTTCAATATAGTTGAATGATATAGGACAAATCTCTGAGAGGCACATTAATTATTCAATGTTTGAGAGCTGGCTCAAATAGATTGGTTTAAAACAATAACGACAACAAAAACAGCATAATGTAAGAAAATCTAGATACTAAGATTCATAATGGTTTAAAAAGAAAAAAATTATATATTCAAGCACATGAAGTATTCTGCAACAAAATCAGATATTCTACTCAACCACTACATGAAATATTCTAATAAAACAACAGGCATCAAAGAAAATATAAACACTGTAGTTTCAATTTAGTCACTGAATACTTTTATAAAATTATCTTAATTTGATACATGATCATCAAAATTAAAAATAATCATCACTGGAAGAAAATTAGCCATTTTTGTATAAAAATCAAGTTGAAGCACTTTTCTAAATACTTACCTTGCTAACATGCTGGCAAAATGCAGGGACAGCTATCATCTGACTCACAAAGTTGAGGTATGCAGCAACCAGTGCCATGATTCCACAACGATGGAACATTGGCAAATTATCCTCATTGATAATTGCGCTGTCCTTTAAGAAAAAACAAGCACAGCAGACAGATCAAAGTCTTATGCTCCATTAGTGTTTTCTCTATGACTACATTGAAAAACTGTAGGTAATGTGGAGTGCTAACAAAAATGTCACCTTATAAGAAGTTGTATTTAAAAATTCCAAAAGGGGCATAAATGCCCATTTATAGGAGAGTTAAATCTTTCAACTTAAATAGCTCTTCCTTAGGAAAGCCTTTGCTAAGGAAAAAAAGAAAAGTGTGTGTGTGTGTGTGTGTGTGTGTGTGTCTCTCTTATATATATGTCATATATATTCTCATTGCATGCTGTCTTTTTATTACCTAACACAAACTCTAATTAAACAACTACATCCATGTAACTATTACTCAGTGACTATCTTCTGCACTAGACTGAAAGTACGGGCACAGGGACCATGCAGTCTTCTTCATCACAGTATTCCCATGGCCTTCATTGATATTTAGCACATAGTCAATGCTCATTCAACACGGGAAAAGAATAAATGAATGTGATCACATTCTTCAGTATTTTAGACTGAAAATTAGACACTGCCTTTTCAAAATTAACATCCTTGGATAAAGACAACAACACTTGAAATACGGTGTCTAATTTAAAAAAAGTTTTTTTCAGTGAAGTTATGAAAGCATACCTGTAAAGCAATGGCCAATCGAATAAGATCAATAACCACTTCTTCATTGGCCAATTCGATAGTTATAAGAGCAAGAGAAGTATAAAGTAGCTCATAGTTTTTTTGAACATTGTCTTCCTCTTTACAGCCCAAATATATGTGCCGATATAGCTGCTGCCCATTCTGAAAAGGGTAATGACAGAGGAAAAAGATAATTTTGCTTCAAAAGTAATAAAGGCAGATTTCACATGCATATAACCTCCTACAAAGTAGCTATCTTATTACATAATTTAACAGGAAAGAAAAATTTAAGCTGATAATCAGATGATCAAATTGTATTCCAATTATTAACATCAACAAATATACCAATATGTACCTTGAAACTAACATTAGAGTTGAAGAAGAAACCTTACATAAAAACAGCAAGTAAGAAATAGTTCTAGTGTAAACGATGAAATGGTTTTAGTAGTAATTTGAAAGACAACAGCAAATTATAGATTGATATGAGAAGAAACTGGAATGGGTGGCCGAGCTACGGCAGCCTCGGCAATGACAGAGGGCATCTGGCTGAGGGGCAGTGTACTCAGGCTTTCTCGTCTTAGGGAACCATCTCCTGGGAGGCGGGTCAGGAGCTGTGCAGGAAGGCGCATCTGCAGGTTCTGCTACACTTTGGGATGAAGTGACCCAAGGGTGTCTAAAGCCTATATATAGGGCAGAGGTTACAGAAACACCCTAGGGATTCCACAGAGTTTCCCTCTAAACCAAACTAACCTAAGTATGTTAATAAAGAACATAAAGCCTTCCTATCTAAAGCATTCCTGGGTATAGGTCCCTGCCAAGTAAGAGCTAAGAGAAGTAAGAGAGTGTTTCCCATTTCAAGTCACTATGTAGCAATGAACCCAACTTGCTGCACTGGTTCTCAACACTAACTGTAAGCTACGATCACTGGGAAACTTGAATGACCACCATGCTTCTACCTTCCCATTCCTCAGGACTGCCCACCGCAATAGGACTTAAGTAGTCAGTGGTAAAGCCCAAACATCAGTGTTTTTAAAGCTTAAAGCTCCCCAGGTGATCCTAATGTGCAGCCAGGGTTAAGAACACGGGGCCTACTCATTCGTATGTGGAAGGACTTTAGCTTAACACTCCAGGCCTGTTTCTCAGCAGGTTCATCTGCTTGACCCCCTCAGTGGGGGTAAGAACTGAGCAAGAGCAGCACAGTCTTCTGAAGCCAGCCTGTCCATAAAAGCATGCATTTTCCTCTGTTCTAACATGCACCATGGACCCATCCTGGTAAGGGGAGCCTGCAGCTTTTCAGTTGCACCAGTTAATGACTGGTTAAGTTTGCTTTGATCTGTGGTACAGTGTTGAGACTTTTTTTGGCTACAGATATAAAGCTATGCTCTCCTATCAGGTTCCTGTCTAATTCTGAAGCTGATATTTTGGTTTCCACCTTTCTGAATCCAGGGTGTCTGTCTCTCTCTCTCAAACGGTTCTATCCTTGGGTGTGTAAGCATCGTCTATGTACTGGGTTCTCTCACACTCGAGAGTATTCTTGAATCCTGTGGATCCTAAACATTAACAAACAGTAAAGTTGTACTTACCACGTGGGAGTTTAGGCTCTAGGTTCCGTAAGTAATTCGTATTTTTAAAAATTACCTACTACATAGCCACTATATTGGATTCAATTAAACTCTAACATGTATAACATATAGATATATACATGTATATACATAATATATATAACTTACGCTATAATAATATAAATAGGTATAATGACTTAAAAAAGTGGTTTGGCATTATCTAGAGAAATGGGAGTTATATACAGCATAATACATGTACAAGAATGTTTATAGCAGCACTGTTAATAACAACCCCAAATTAAAAGTAATCCAAATGTCTGCCAATAGGAGAATAGATAATTTATTGTATATTCGTGTCATGAAATACTAAAAAGCTATACATATGAATGAATTTTACCAAAATAGAGCTAAATGAAGGAAAGAAAACATAAAAGAATATATAATGCGTATGGTTCCTGTAACACAAAATACAAAAACTGGCAAACCTATTCTGTATTATTTAGGGATATATAGATGTAGACTTAGGTGGTAAAACTATAAAAAGGAAAAAAGCAAAGAGTCAATTTTTACAAAAGTAAGAGCAGTGATTACTGTCTGGAGACGATGGAGCTATAAACAAGACGGGCGTCTGGGACGCTTCTGGTTACACTGTTTACTTTAAAGTCATTAAAATAATAATGCCTGTATAGTCTATATTTCACAATAAAAAGCGCTTTTTGTCCACAGAATTCCTTGAATTGATAAAACATGAACATGAGCGCTCTCACATGGTAACCTTCCGTCTGGAGGACAGCCCTCAGCCCTAGGAGAGCAGCCTGGGAGGTGGGGCTCTAGACACTGAATATGAACAGCTGCTTTCTCTGTCTGGAAGGATAGCTTCATTAGGAAGTTATCATCACACCCTCCCAATGTAAACTGTAAGGGTTTCCTGCCCGGGGACAGTTTCCCAAACTTAGCCCCAATATCGAAGACATCCCTAAAACACTCAGAGTGGCCTTAGGCTGGGCAGTAATCTGAGCCACAGCTGCCTGAACACGCAATGCTGGCAGCGAAAATGCCAAAGGTTCTGTCCATGCGAAAGTAAGATTCTCTTATCCAAAGGGCAGTCCATCAGCCCCTGGCTATAGAACCCCAACTTTTTTTCCTTAGGTCTTTGCTGAAATTTCCGTAAGTTGCCAGTGAAAGCTGCATATGAAAACCAAATAACATTTTGACTGATAAAATAAATTGGAAGGTAAATGAAAAAGGGTGCCCAATTATAAAAATAAAATCTGATAAAAGAAAAAATGTCAACAGGTTGCTCCTAAAGAAAAATATCCTAAAAGGAATGGTTTATACTAATGATAACTAATACTTAGCCAGGTAAATTATTTTAAATTATAAAATAGAAGGCTAACTAACTCAGAGAACAGTTTACGGATTCAAAATTTAACATGGAATAATAGTCTCATATTTCAGTTAAATTGTAGCCTTTCAAATTGGTTGGCTAGCAAAATTAAGCACAGAGAAGGATTATCTCTATCACCGTCATATCAGATAAAAATAACATGCAGTCCCAACGTTCAGGATTGCTTAATGTCATCATATAAAATCAAAAACCAAAAGATTGAGTTATCAATGAGTTTCCAAAATTCATTTTATGAATCACAATTGACAGTTTCTCAGTTATGGGGCACAACTTCTTTCTTTAACTGGGTGATATAAAAAAATACTGAAAAAGTAAAAGTTCGAAAGAATTAATATCTTTGTTCTATTTATTAGCCACTTTTTGCATATACAATATAGCCAAACTCAAAGAAATATTTTTATTCACATTTTGGAACCGTGATATTCTGTAAATTATCTTTCAAAGGAAGTTTTTGACTGTGAGCCTATCAACTTGAAACACAGCAGTTAACAGTAACGGACAGGGACAGCAAAGTAAAAGACGGTGACAGGGAGGAAGCTCGCAGCCAGAACACGCATTATAGACATCTGCATCCCTCTTCCTATGGGCTCTGTCTGCCGTTCCCTGCGCCTCTAAAGATCAGGGGGCACTCATCTACCAAGACAGGGATGATCTTGAGGCCAGTTAGCATGTGTGTCAGGGTTACTGTTGTATCTCGCAATGCCAAGCTCACTGTCTGGCAAACACCAGGTGCTCAAGCTTTGGATGAAGAATAAGTGCACAGAAAGTTTACTCAATATGCTAAATAACTTTAGGTGCCAGGATTTTCTAAAGTCAGTCATTTGCCAACAGAGCTACAAAATTGAAGTGATCATAATGAAAATCTAGCTAAATGCCACTTATAAGAGCAGAGATCCCACCTCATGTTTACATCCCAAACAGTGCACAGAACAATGCCTAATACACAGTAAACACACTACTTATTCAACGGTGATAAGTATTTTTAAAAACTTCAAGCTGTCTCCTAAAGAGCCATTAAAATTGGAGTCAGCATGGGTGTTTGGGGTGGGGAGGAGTGCAGGGCAGAAATTAGAGGGAGACATTTTACTCAAAGGAAGAAGTTCAGCACTCTTACAGCACGGTCCAGCAATCCGCTGCTTAAACACAGCCTGGAGGAGACACCATTAGGAATGCTGAAACAACGTGACGGAGGCTGAGAACAGTGGCTTGAGATTTTCAACTCCAAAATTCTATGGCTTCATTTTAAGGTCACAGATCACTATAAAACTACCTAACAACTCAAATGGCTATAACTTATAGTATGCATTATTTTTTAGAAGATAAACTTACTTACCTTTTTCATGAAACTTGTGTCTTGTCTACAAATTTTTTCTCTTTTTATCTTTAGATCAGCTACATCTGGTATTATTCTAGAGACAACCAATATATCATTTTTAATGAATAGCATATTTAGTTATAATATCATGTCTTATATGGCAAATCATAGTTAGAAGTTCGAACTATGTAACCCTCACTTCAATGAGCATTTTAAATAGGCATATAATATAATGACACTACTGAGTTACCAAGTTTAATTAAGGGGAACTGCATAAAGCAATCCTGACTCCTAATGTCATTCCTAAATTTAAAGCAAAACCAAAATAAAATTCATGTAACTAGTGATTACTGGTAGATGAAATCTATGAAAGTACATTAAAAGAGCTCCAAGCATTTGCTATATTAAACTATATTACTAGTTGTCTTGATATCAATTAAATAAAACTCTGGATTAATAAAACTTGAAAGTCCTGGATTAAAAAAAAATCACAATACTTAAATACATTAATGTAGAAATTTTAAAACATTATCATTAAGCCTATTTCAATATGACACATTACCTGATCCCTCGAAGCTTTGCCCTATTGTCATGGCGATCCATGAGATTATGCATTACTTCCAAGACTAACTGTCTCAGTTCGTAGTCTTCCATTAGGGATGGTGATAATAAAGGATCCAGAAAAGACCCAGGCAGGGCAGTAACAATCGTCTTTGCTTTATATCCAGAGGTTACCTGATAATAGGAAGAAAAAACGAAACAGAAAACCTTTGTCATGAGTCCTTCTTTGGTAAAATTCTCAAATTACTTTACAAGAATCATAAACTAAGGGAAACAGGAAGTATGGAGATAAGCCCAAAGGAAAAACAAAAAAGTAATTTTTAAGGTAATGAGGATTTACTGAATTTACAAAAACATCATTCATAAAGAGAATAAAATTAGTGGCATACATTTACCACATGCCAGGCATGAATCTAAGCAATATATATGTATTAACTTTATCCTCACAACATCCCTGTGAGGTAGGCATTAGTGTATCCCCATTTCACAAAAGAAAATTGAGGCTCAGAGAGGTTAAAAATATTTGGAATAGCGAGGCCGGCCCCATAGCCGAGTGGTTAAGTTCACGTGCTCCACTTCAGCAGCCCAGGGTTTCCCGGTTCAGATCCTGGGCACAGACCTAGCACCGCTTATCAGGCCATGCTGACGCGGCGTCCCACATGGCACAACTAGAAGGATCTACAACTAGAATATACAACGATGTACTGGGGGTCTTTGGGGAGAAAGGAAAAAAAAGAAGATTGGCAACAGATGTTACCTCAGGGCCAATCTTTAAAAAAAAAAAGGACTATATGGGATAGGTAGTCAACACTAAATGGACACAAGAAGATTAGGCAGCAAAGAGTACAGGTAAAACCTGAAAACTTTTAATTTAAACTTGCAAATTATTCTTTTATTTTAAAGTAAGCAATTTATGATAATAGGAATACATTTTCATTTTGGAAAGCTATATTTTATTAATTGACTTGAATTTTATGAGTCCATTCCTATCTTCTAAATTTAAAGCTTTTAAAGAGCATATACATAAATGCTATTAAATATTTTAACCATACCACATAGACATTCATTCTGTTGACTATGTGGTACAATTAGGATTAGAGGCAAGATTATTTACTCAGGGAATTTGTTTAATGAAAAACTTAAGACCAAATTAAATTTCAGGTGGGTAATTTCAATTTCTATTCTGGATTACAAGCATATATGGAACATCTAACATTTATATTTGGGCACTTATTATTGGATGGAGGTGATTTTATAAGTGACCAGGAAAATTGGTGAGATAATTGCTATCCACCCAGAAAAATAAAAAATACATCCAGGTCTCACACCACATACAAAAATAATCTTCAGATGAAAGTTCTAGATGTAGAAAGCCAAATTTTAAAAACTTTCATAAGAAATATAAATAAATGTATTTATACCATCAGAGCAGGCAAGGAGCTCTTGAACAAGATACAAATAAAAAAGCACAAAACCTAGGAAAGGATTGATAAATCTGGCCATATTAGAATTTAAAAATTCTTTATGACAAGCAACCATAAACAGAATTAAATTGAAACCACACAAGATATTTCTGTACTTATCCCTAGGTATGAAGTATTTCTTTTAAAAAATAGGATCATGTACAATAAAGATTTCCAGGATAAATTTTAAAGATTATTAATTTGGAAAGGACACACATTCCAAACAACCAGCTCCTACCTTGTTCTTGGCATTATACTAAATTTCGTTGAATCAAAGATGAATATAACCGCTATAAATTAACAACAGGACGTCCCATTTTAGGTATGCTTTCCCTTTTCAGCTGCTTATACCTGACTTATTTTCCAAACAAGAAGCCATTATTTGGTCCGGATGTGAAAGAAACAGCATGATATGTAGAAAGAACATTGGATTTCAAGTCCAAGTTCTGTTCTCTAGCTCTGAGACCTTTGTGAACCTCCTCCACTCCTTTCCCTCAAAGTCTCGCAGCCTAGGCATCTTCATCAATAAAAGGGCAATACTTTCTGCCCTCTGTATGTTTCATCAATATGAAAATCAAACAAGATGATAGAAGGGAGGAATAAACAGTAAAAGTATAATAAAATAAAGGAAAATTAAAAGCATAACATTTAAGTACATAAATCACAGAAAAAACTAACCATAAATACTATCTGACTATATAAGAAAAAGCAGCTGATAACATGAAGCTATTCTTCAATAAATGAAGGTTAAGTGTGTTCTTCACTTAAATGTCTTACCATAAGTAAAGATCTCAGCAACATTATCTGAATCCGCCTGGTTCCCAAATCCCTAAAATATACAAAATACTGGTATTATTGTTTACTGATTTTAAAACTCTATTCATACTGGCTAAACAGATTTTATTTTCATAATAGCTAAAGTCATGGCTCACTTTAAACTCTAAAGTAAATTTCATATGAGTTAAAGTTATGTAAAGGGGCTGGCCTTGTGGCCGAGTGGTTAAGTTCCCGCATTCCGCTTTGGCGGCCCAGGGTTTCGCTGGTTCGGATCCTGGGCACATACATGGCACTGCTCTGCTCGTCAGGCCACACTGAGGCGGGCTCCCACATGCCACATGTAGAAGCACTCACAACTAAAATATACAACTATGAACTGTGGGGATTTGGGGAGAAAAAGCAGGAAAAAAAAAGAAGAAGACTGGCAACAGTTGTTAGCTCAGGTGCCAATCTTCAAATAAATAAAGTTGTATAAAAAAAAAAAACAAATTCAAACAAAAAAATTAAAACGTTATCGGCCCAGAAAGGAAACAGACCTATGCATGTGACATGAAAATTAAATCATATGAATACACAAACAACCCAAATTAAAAGATACTATAAATTGAAGAATATATTAAATAAATATCTATTTAACAGATAAAAACAGATGATTCAAGAAAGAATTAATAAATTGAAAAAGGATTATCTAATTAATGGTCAAAGAAATATAAATCAAATAAGGCTACCATTTCCTTATTAAATTAGCAAAACACAAAAATATTCACAAACTAAAGTTTTAGCATGCTGTAAAATCAAGTTGAATCTATAAAATAAAGGGGCCAAAACATAGGATCTTTAAAATCACTTTCAGTTCTAGAATCCTAGGAATAAGTCAACATTCCTGTTGCACGGACATTAGTTTTTAAAATTTTTACAGAAAACTTGAAACTTTATGCTAAATATGTACCTATATTAGACAATGCCTAGGCTAAGCACCTTCCACCTGGTCAACATAAAACAGAAAATTTGAAAATTTATGATATATACTGAAAACTGATTCTAAAAGCATGCAATATTGATTTAATTACTTAGCATTCTAGTGCCATAAAAATACTACTTTCCGTAGGACTCATTACTAATGATTAAAATATATATATATTTTCTAGATTTCTTTAAGATGGAATTTAATCCAAGACTAAGTTTTGAATTTACAGTTTGAGAACTTAGGAAAACCACATATGCATACCCTAGTTGACTGATATCCAAGGTATGGGTGGACGTTCCAAAAACAGGTACTTTCCCCATGATGAACATCATGATTTCTGACCTCTGATAATCTGGCAGGTTACTTCCAAAAAATCCTATAAAAATATTACGATAAATTTTACAAATTGAAAAGTTTATTTTTCCATATAATACAAAGTTACATTTTTAACTAAAACTTTCAACATGTAGTAAAACATATCTTTCAGCCACATATAACTCTAATGACATTATAAGTTATCTAAAATCATCTAATCATACACAATATAAGATGTATAAAACGGACTAGCAGATAAAGTAGTAAACGTCTGAAAGTCTTTGGCACATAGTTGACAGAGGCAAACTATCATCATTTGGAGTTGGAGTGTTTTGTTTGTTTAAGGCTAGGGAAGTAGTTCATTACGCTTTTTACTGAGGTCACATTGGTTTATAACATTGTATGAATTTCAGATGTACATCATTATATTCCAATTTCTGTGCAGATTACATGATGTTTACCACTCATACACATATGCCTAATCACCCTTCACCTCTTCCCCTCTGGTAACCACCAATCTAATCTCTGGATCTATGAGTTTGTTTGTTGTTGTTTTTCTTTTCTATTTATGAGTGAGATCATATGGTATTTGACTTTCTCCCTCTCACTTATTTCACTTAGCTTAATAACCTCAAGTTCTATCCATGTTGTCACAAATGACAAGATTTCATCTTTTTCATGGCTGAGTAGTATTCCATTGTGTGTATATATCACATCTTCTTTATCCATTCATTCATCCCTTGATTGGCACTTAGGTTGTTTCCAAACTCGTGACTATTGTGCATAAGGCTGGAATGAACACAGGGGTACAAGTATCTTTACACATTCATGTTTTCATGTTCTTTGGATAAATACCCAAAGAACAGCTGGACTGTACGGTAGTTCTATTCTTAATTTTTTGAGGAATCTCCATACTGTTTTCCATAGTGGCTGCACCAGTTGCAATCCCACCAGCAGTGTATGAATGAGATCATACAGTATTTAACTTTTCTCCACATCTTCACCAACACCCCTTATGTCTTACCTTGTTAATTCTTATCTTGTTAATAACCATTCTGATGGGTGTGAGGTGATAGCTCATTGCGGTTTTGATTTGCATTTCCCTAATAATTAGTGATGGTGAACATCTTTTCATAAATCTCTTGGCCATGTGTGTATCTTCTTTGGAAAAATATTGAGATCTTTTGCCCGTTTTTTAATTGGGTTGTTAGTTTTTTTGTTGTTGAGATGTAAGAGTTCTTTATGTATTTTGGATATTAACCCCTTATCAGATATATGGTTTGCAAATATCTCTGCCCAATTGTTAGGTTGTCTTTTTGTTTTATTGATGGCTTCCTTTGCTGTGCAGAAGCTTTTTTAATTAGGTAGTGTGATATCTCCAGCTTTGTTCTTTTTTTCTCAGGATTCCTTTGGCTATTCGGGGTCTTTTGTTGTTCCATATAAATTTTAGGATTCTTTGTTCTATTTCTGTGAAAAATGTCACTGGAACTTTGATAGGGATTGCACTGAATTTGTACACTGCTTTAGGAAGTATGGACATTTTTAACTACGTTAATTCTTCCAATCCAAGAGGCCAGAATATCTTTCTTTGTGTCTTCTTCAACTTCTTTCAACGGTGTCTTATAGTTTTCATTGTACAGGTCTTTCACCTCTTTGGTTAAATTTATTCCTAGGTATTTTATTCTTTTTGTTGTAATTGTAAATGGGATTGCATCCTTAAATTCTCTTTCCGCTACTTTGTTGTTAGTGTACAGAAACACAAGTGATTTCTGTATGTTGATTTTGTATCCTGCAACTTTATCATATTCATTGATTATTTCTAAAAGTTTTTTGGTGGATTCTTTAGGGTTTTCTATATATAAAATCATGTCATCTGCAAATAGTGAAAGTTTCTCTTCTTCCTTTCTAATTTCGATCTCTTTTATTTCTTCTTCTTTCTTGACTGCTCTGGCTACAACTTCCAATGCTATGTTAAATTAAGAGTGCCAAAAGGGCACTTTGTCTGGTTCCTGGTCTTAGCAGGATAGCTTTCAGTTTTTCTTCACTGAGTATGCTATTAGCTATGGGTTTGCCATATATGGCCTTTATTACGTTGAGGTACTTTCCTTCTATACCCATTTTACTCAGTTTTTATCATAATGGATGCTGTATCTTGTCAAATGCTTTCTCTGCATCTATTGAGATAATCACGTGATTTTTATTCTTCATTTTGTTAACGTGGTGTATGATGTTGACTGATTTGTGAATGTCCAACCATCCCTGCATCCCTGGAATAAATCCCATTTGATCATGGTTTATGATCTTTCTAATGTACTCTTCTATTAGATTTGCTAGTACTTGTTGAGGACTTTTGCATCAATGTTCATCAGTGATACTGGCCTGTAATTTTCTTTCTTTGTGCTGTCCTTGTCTGGCTTTGGTATGAGGATAATGTTGGCCTTGTGGAATGAGTTAGGAGGCTCCCCCTCCTCTTGAACGCTTTGGAAGAGTTTGAGAAGGATAGGAGTTAAGTCTTCTTTGCGTGTTTGGTAGAATTTGCCAGGGTAGCTGTCTGGTTCTGGACTTTTATTTTTTGGGAGATTTTGATTACTGTTTTGATCTCCTTATTGGCGATTGGTCTATTCAAATTCTCTACTTCTTGATTCAGTTTTGGAAGGTTGTATGGTTCTAAGAATTTATCCACTTGAATTGATGAGAATTTTAGAAAAAAGCATAAAAAAAACCCCCACCTCTTTTGCAGTATTTCTGAGGAAAATCTTCTTATATTGTGAGCCTATAAAGTCTTGTTCTGCTCAGGAAGTCAGTGAGCTCATACCCATAAAAAATAGATAAACACATGCATTTCTACACACATACAGACACACATAGGGAAGAAAAAGGGGCTCTTCGAAGAACATTTTATCACTTACGTAGTATCCAGCCAGGAACGTATAACCTAAATTTAATCAGGAGTAAACACCAGACAAACCCAAATGAGGAAATTTCTATTTGAAGGGAGGGGGGGCTCTACTGCTAAAAAAATGTCCCTTTCATAACAGATATGTTCCAAACTAAAGGAACTAAACAAATATTACAACTAAATGCAATATATGATCCTAGACTGGATCCTGGACCTAAAAAAAAACATGCCATAAAAGAATATTATGTCAAATGAGAAGACTGAAATATGGAAGCTTAATTAAAGTACTGTATCATTGCTAAATTTATTGATATTGCTAACTGCATTCTGATTATATAAGAAAATATCTTTATTCTTTGGAAAAATACCCTGTGGTAAAGGGCCATGATGCATACGCACTTACTATCTAGTGGTTTAAGGAAAAAATGTGCTACATACATACATACTTGCATACACAGAAATGGAGTGAGAGAGAGAGAGCATGCGTGCAAATGATAAAGTAAATGGCATAAAATATTAACAGATGATTCTGGGTGAAGAGTATACAGTATTCTGTGTCTTATGTCTGTTTATTTTCCAAATATACAGTAATTTTTAAAAGTCTAAGTTGTCACCCATCTTTCATTAGTGCACTGTGAGAGTCAAGGACCTTCTGCGAGAGCTTTTTAACCCCTGCTTTACACAATAGTTTTGAAAAGTGAAATGTACTCACCTATTGTTTGGATGATAGCGTTCTGTACAATCTTCTCATCATTGTCTTTGGAACTTGCGTTTAAGTTGGCACTGACTACAGATCCCCCCTGTAAATCATTTGCTTCAAATTCAACACTGAGACGCAGATGTTTCAAAAGAGTGTTAAAGACTTCCAGTACCGTGGGTCCTGTAAATGATCACTGATGTGAACAGATACACTTTTCTAGTATTAAGTACTCAAAATCAGTTCTCATATTTCTCAACAGAAATTTTTTGGACATTTTCTAATTGGCTGGGAATACTTAATAATTTACGAACTAACCGTTCATTAAAAAAGTAAATGAGAGGGGCCAGCCCCGTGGCGCAGCGGTTAAGGTTAAGTTCGCACGTTCCGCTTCTCAGCGGCCCGGGGTTGGCCGGTTTGGTTCCCGGGTGCGGACATGGCACTGCTTGGCACACCATACTGTGGTGGATGTCCCACATAGAAAGTAGAGGAAGATGGGCACGGATGTTAGCTCAGGGCCAGGCTTCCTCAGCAAAAAGAGAAGGACTGGCAGTAGTTAGCTCAGGGCTAATCTTCCTCAAAGAAAAGTAAATGAGAGACATTTAAATAAGAATGTCTCCTAGATATTCCAACAAGTATCTACTGGTTCTATGAGCAACTTGCTGTTGGAATCTCTGGTACAAACCACATAAAATGCATACACGCATATAAAGATTACCAAAACCTTTTCACCTATTTCATCTTATCTTCTCAAAATAATGTGTACTGGGACACTGTTTAACTTGATTGGTGGGTCAAAATATAGCTTGTTGTGGCATAGGAAATTTATTTGCATCTTTTGAGACTGAAGAAGGAAGAATCTGCCTCAATTATTAGACAGAAACTAGCTGATCTATCGGAGCCAGGTAAACTAAATTTGCTCTGTACTTTCAGTTCTATAATTACTATGCACATATTGCTGTCACTGCAACAATCACACTGTATTTTAATTACCGTGTTCTATTTCTGCCTCCTCCTGTCCCTTACAACCTTCTCCAGGACAGCCAGCCACATTCAAATACTTCTCTGAATGTACGGAGCCCAGCACACAGGACCTCACACATACCAGACATCAGTAAGTGTGATGACTCAGTGTATCATCTGTTTCATTTCATATTTCAAATTAAATAACTTTCCAATTAAATAACCTGCTTCCCTCTCTTTGAGATAAGTTACAACATGAGTAATGAAAAGTCCATATGCAAAATGCTTACTCTTATTTGACAACGAATAAATATTAGAATATTTCATTAGCTAATATATTCTTTCACTTTGACTTTGAAGCAAAGAAACCATAACCAGATTCTCCTAACTTCAGTCATTCAACTAAGGACCCTTCCATTCTTCTGATCATATGTAGGTGAAAAACCACGATCTCTGACCTGTCCCTTTTCCTTGCTACCCCCATAGTCAGTCAGTTATCAAATCCTGTTGACTTTACATTCCAGCTCCTACTGCTGCCGTCCATGGTCAAGTTCTTCCTCTCATGCCTACAACCATGATGACAACCACCTGTTATTTCTAATGTGTCCTACATTTTGCAGCCAAATGAATTATCCTACTGGATATCTCTGATAAGGATTACAGTAAATCCTTAAGGAGTGTCAGTCAACTGTAGAATTATATCATGATCTGGCTACAACTTTAGTTTTAAAGCCACTTCTTTGACTTCCTCCACACTACCAGCACACATTCTATCCCAAAAGGCTACAGAATATTTTGCTCTTACTAATCCATTTTTCCTCTTTTCTCTGATATGTGATGATACGTGATCATAAAAATTCTGTCTTGGATTACCATATTAGGTAGAGTTGTCTAACTCCAAGTAAACTGTAAGTTTCTTACATCTATATCCTTCCAAATGTTTAGCATATAATTGGTATTCAAAAATCTTTATTAGAAAAAAGCAGGAAGAGAAGGAGAGTTTTATTTGGAGGAAAAGTGCTTAACTGTACCCTAAAGAAGTCTGAGAATAATCATGTGAACCCAAAATTTCAAGAGAAATTATAGCACATTTAAAAACATAAGAAGTATTTTCAAACAGTTTTCCACACATTGCTATACTTATTGAAAAAAACATTCTGAAACAGATTAATGCATTAACGTTCTTTTTTGCTAGCACTCACCTATGGAACCTTTAGCAGCAATGGCAACAGCCTCTAACAGAACCTGAATAATACCTGCTCGAACCCGTGGAGAATCTTTTTTACGAGCATCAAGGTGTCCTAGAATCTCCTGGATCACATGGTGAGAATACTGAGCCTAAAAAATAAACAAAACAGTACAAAGATGCATCTGGCAGAATTCATAAGAATGAAAAACCATGCGACATTTAAATGTCCAATTATAGGAGACTGGTACTCATGTTATAGAACAATATGTAGCCACAAAAACTATTCTTTTAAGGAATAAATAGGTATAAAAGAAAATATGTATGTTATTCTGAGTGAAAAAAGCAAGTTGCAAAATACTATGTTTAATAAAACTCAATCTTGTTTTTTAAAAGTATAGCTAGAATTATATATATCTAAATATTAATACTGGCCATCTCCGACAGAGGGGATTTATGAGAAGTTTTTATTCTCTTTATACTCTCTTATTAATTTAATAATAGGACAAAATGTTGTTAAAAATATACTGATTATTGTGGGCAAAAGTGATAAAGGGACACGTGTATGGTGATGGATAAAAATTAAGACTACTTGGGGTAAGCACGATGAAATGTATTCAGCAATTGATAATAATGTACACACAAAATTACACAATGTTATAAACCATTATGATCCCGATAAAATTACTTGAAAAACAAAATACTGATTATGACATTTACAGTACTTCTCTCTTCTCCAAACTAGACAAACACTATTTCTCACTGGATAGCCCCACTGCCCTGCTCTCGGGCTGGTTACGTTCTCTGCTTCGGAATGGGTGGCTTCACATTAACAAGCAGTGTCCAGCACACAACCGCTACTCTGCTCAACAGCAAAAAACTCTCCTCCATCTATTAATATAACCAATTTCATCTCCAGGTATTTCTGGCATTTCTGTCATAACACATCTACTTCTATAACAACCCAAAATAAAAACGAAGTTTGCATTTTTTCTCTTTACTTTTTGCTTCATTTAAAGCTACGTTAAAATAGAAGAAGGTCAGACAGACAGACACATACACAACATGAAACGGAACTTCTTCCCCAGGAAGCTGTATGCTTTTGATATGTGAACTTTATGTAACTAGTCTGCCTTATTAATAGGATGGCAATTTGATTTACTGTCCAAATCAGGACACTTCAGAGAGTGAATGAGAGTGTTGTTAATAATTACATAACTCAGGGCTATCCTAAGCAAGCGACAGCACATGTTCACAACAACTCAAGAATAGTACCATGTATAGAAAAAAATGGAGAAAAAGGAATGGAACTATAAAGATGTTAGACTTTATACTGTATGTTTTTTAATTCAGGTTTATTGAGGTATCATTTACCTACAGTAAAATTCACCCTTATACTGAAGTTTGAAGGAATATTAATGGATGAAGAGCTTTAAGAAGCAACATCAGATAGTGGCTAAGAGTGTAAGCCCTGGAGTCAGATTTGCCCAAATTCAAATTCTGGCTCCATTGCTTAACAGCCTGATAGCTCATAGCTTAAGAGAGAGTTAGTTAACCTCCCTGTATGCCAGTTTTCCTCACCTACAATATTTAGAAAATAACAACAGTTATTTCACAGGATTGTTGTGGCAATTAAATGAGTTAATTTGTGTAAAGCACCTAAAACTGTGTTTATTATCTGAAAAGTGTTTAATAACTAGCTATTATTACTACTCTTCAATTGGTAGCTCCTGGAATAATACATTACTGTAACACTGAACCTAAGAATAATGATGACAAAAAACATTTCATTCAGAAGCAACCAGGTGCCAGTCACTGTTCTAGGCACTTTAACATTTAATCAACAAATATTTACTGATTCCTTAAGTTTCTTCAACTTTGTAATCTGCTTTATTAATTTACTTCTTGCAAAAAATAATTCCATTTAGTAACTAAATCTGAACGAGGAGGGTAAATAAAGAAATACAAGGCTACAAAAGACTAGGAGAACAGCCTTAATTATGTCCACAGACTGCCAGACTGACTTCTCATCTACTTGAATTAAAATTAAATTAAAAGATCTTAAAAGTTCTCATCACAAGGAAAAAAGGGTCTGTAACTACGTGAGGTGAAAGATTTTGAGTAAATTTATTGTGGTAATCATTTTGCAATATATGCATATATCAAATCATTACGCTGTATACTTTAAACTTACACAATGTTGTATGTAATTATACCTCAATACAAGGCAAAAAAATTTTTGTTATTACCCTTCCACATCCAAACCAGCTTCATTATAACTACCATTTACTGAAAACCTATATTATGCTGGGCATGCTATACTAACCTTAACTTAACGGTTAATTTAGACCAAAAGTTCTGGAATAGAATGATCAGAATTTGAATCCTGAGTTCACTTTCCACTTCTGTGCCCTTGAATGAGTTGCCTGACCTCTTTAAAGGTCAGTTTTCTGATCTGTAAAATGGGGATAATAACCGTGCCTACCTCATAAAGTAAGGAGGATTAAATGAGGTAAAGCATATAAGGTTATTAGCATAGTTATAAGTAGAGCCAGCACTTGATAAATGGTAGCTTCTATTTTAATATATAAATAAACCATTCAATGCATGCATTAAAGGTTTCTTTTCAGAAATGAGGAAATTGAAGCTCAGAGAGGCTGAATAATTTGCTCAAGTTCATACAACTAGTAAACAGCACATACAGGATGTAAATCCTGGTACGACCTATATTAAAAACTCATTTTTACTACCTTATCTCCTTTAAATTATTGATGACTTTTTAGGGCATTAAAAATGTAGATGGTGTTAAAAAAAAAAAAGACCTAAAATCCCACTTGAATTAAGAGCTAATTGGGTCTGGTCAGCTTTCAAGGAAAACCAAGGTAGTCCCTCTGCAGTAGAGAAGAGTGCCTCACCATAAGGTTCTATAAAGAGTAAAGGAGTTAATATATGTACCATTACATCATAAATAAATGGTGGCTATTATTATCAGCTATATGCTGCCATAATAAATATCAATTCCAATACCAGTTTATCAGTGAGATATAAATACACAATAAGGAGCACCACCATAAAATCATTTACTTCTTTTTATTAAATATCTTTTCATCTTGCCTAATAAAAAAATAAGTGGTAAAAAGAAATAAGTAAGACAAAGAACGAAATTAAAAACGTTTCATATCCTACAGTGTTCTATATCTGTCTGATTATATGCTCATCGACATAGAACCAAAATTAACTTATATAAATATAATAAACAGTTAGCCAACCCTTACCTGAATGGAATACATTATAATTTTAAAGCAGTGAACTGCAAATTCATTGGGATCCCACAGTTTGTGATGATCTAAATGTCTGTAATTAACAATAAGAAAAATTACTTTAAGAATTCTTTATTTTAATTATACTTTCTTCCTCTAGACAATATGCAAAGATTATCAATCAAAAGAATATTATCTAAAAGAAAGTCAATGTTTCCATTTCCAAAAATATGATACATATTTCTGCTGCTTGCCAGATCCTTTCATAAAACAACAATAAAAGGCTAGAATATATATAAGACTTTTAAATACCTAGATGAGCTGGCAAGAAAGAAAACTCCAGTCCAAACTCCACAAGAAGGCTAGGATCTGGAGAGGTTAAGTATACAGTGAAGCCAACAGCTGTCCTAGGCACACCTTCAGATCTCTGACGGCCAACAGCAAGTGGTTTAAAGGGTTGTATACACAGGAGACTGGAGACAAAGCTTAGGGCCCACCTAGCAAAGGCAGCTATCAGATCAGAAATTCTTGCCTCAATTCAGGACCCACTAAAAGATGACACCCTCAGTGAATCTGTGGGAATGTTCTGTGGCAGAAGACCGTCAAGAAGTTTGCCTGTGTTGGCCTTGGCTCTGAGGGCAACCAGAAAAAACAAAGTCTCTCCAGAGAATTCAACCATACACCCAGCACCCAGGCTCTCTCCTTCGTTTGACAGAATTCACAGTATCTGTGTGGCTCAAAAAACTGAAGACAAGAACGCAGTTCAAAGTGGTACCTGGATAACAGTGCATCCAGGCCTTCAGCAGAAGCAAAATACAGCCTTTTATGGAGGACATACCAGAAGTCCAGACCTCAAAGAATTCCCACAAATCAAGTTACCATGAATGTGAGCTCAAAATTAAAATTCACAGATCACACGAGGTAAAAACCACTATGAATGAGAGGCAGCAGAATCCAATCCTTGAGGACTGAAGATATCATTGGAATTAATGGATTCAAAATTTAAAATAAGTTTTTTCGTGGTTACAGAGAGAAAAAAAAATTTGACAACTAAATAAAAGTCTATCAAAGATGACATGTAGATTTGAAAAATAGCCAAATACAACTTTCACATACAAAAGACGCAGTACTGAAACTAGAAAGTTCATACGAGTTTAAACAGCAAATTAGGGACAGATAAAGAGAGAACTAGTGACTAAAACTAAAGAAGCTTCCTAGAATGTAGCATAGAGAAACAAAGGAATGAATAATATGTAAGAGAGCTTAGCAGACATAAGTAAAAAAGGGAGAAGGCCCAACAAACACTTTTCATTAGTCTCAGAAGATCAAGACAGAATGAGAGTGAGCCATGTTTGAGGAGCCAAGGACTGAGAATTTTTCTAATTAAAAACAACCAAAGAGGGGCCAGCCCAGTGGCGCAGCGGTTAAGTTTGCACGTTCTGCTTCGGCAGCCCAGGGTTTGCCGGTCCGGATCTCAGGTACGGACATGGCACTCCTGGCACGCCATGCTGTGGTAGGCGTCCCATATATAAAGCAGAGGACGATGGGCAAAGATATTAGCCCAGGGCCAGTCTTCCTCAGCAAAAAGAGGAGGATTGGCAGCAGATGTTAGCTCAGGGCTAATCTTCCTCAAAAAAACAAAAGTCAAAAGCAGTCCCTTCAAACTAAGGGAAAAACTGGCCCATTATTATCACTTTATTCCATAATGTACTTGAGGTCGTAATTAGTGCAATAAGAACAAGAAGGAATAAGGATGACAAAGGAAGAAACAAAGCTGTCAATATTCATGAATGGTTGTGTACACAGAAAACTAAAAAAAATCTTTAAAAAATTCCTAGAGTTAGTGAGAGTTTACAAAACCAATAGATCTAAGATCCATATACAAAAGTCAACTGCACTTCCATATATTAACAACCAAAAAGTCTCAATATTTAAAAAGACAAAAAATTATAAACTCCTTGGAATACACCTTTTCTTACACCTTTATGAAGATTATTATAAAATGTCATTGAAAGACATTAAAGAGAGAGAGACACCATGTTCATTAATAAGAGGACTCAATATCATCATGTCAACTGTCCCCAAATGGAAATAATGGACTGAACTTCAAAAGAAAGATAAGACCACAAAATATAAATTTGGGCTTAATCAGAATGTTAGTAAATAGTTATAATCTTGAAGACAAAACAGAGTATAGAGTGAGAAAAGAAGTTTGGGAGAAAAATATTAAAAGGTTGAGTTGAAGCAGAGGCCACAAAAAGAGCCATTCAGGGAGATAGGAAAAAGCAGAGAAATGTTAGAGGTCCAGTGCACGGGTTACTCTTGCAAGAAGAGCTTCAACAGATTGGCAGGCGTGGAAGTCAGACTGCAGTGGAACCAGGAACACGGGAGGCAAGGGGGCAGACGCAGTAACTGGACACTATTTTCTAGAAGTTCAGTAGTAAAGGGAAACGGAGAGGAAAAGAATTTCCAAATACCAGACCAGTGATTTTCAAATCCTGTTTCCACACAACGTGCATCAAAATCACCTTGGGAAGAACAACAACAAACAGATTTCTGGGCTCTCTACTGTGCCCTGGCAGCAAATCCATGGATTTGGGGACCAAAGATCTTGTACTTTTTTTTTTTTCTGAGGAAGATTGGCCCTGAGCTAACATCTGTACCAGTCTTCCTGTATTTTGTATGTGGGTCCCTGGCACAGCATGGCCACTGACGAGTCGTGTAGGTCCATGCCTGGGAACCAAAGCTGGGTCACCGAAGTAGAGTGTGCCAAACTTAACCAGTAGGCCATGGGGCCTGCCTAAGACCTTGCACTTTTAACAAGCATCCCAAGGATTAATAAGCACACTAACTTCTAAGAACCCCTGTCCTAGACTTACCGATACAATTTACTACTCAGCATCTTTCCAAAGTAGGTAGGGAATTTCCCTTTGAGGGCTCACTACGCACAACAAGGAAGAAAAAGCAGAGCTACTAACTCAACTGGGGGAGATCTGTGAAAGTTAAAAAAAAATTCAATTTAACTACCCACTTCTAAAACAAGAACTGGCATAAAATATATTCAGTTCGAACAAAAACGATCTCAATTCCACCATGCAGACACTAGTGGGAGATGTGTAAGCACTGTTGGACTAGGGAGTCAAATGAAGTATAAAATTTTCACCTTAATGTTCCTCTCACTGGAACAATTTCACTCAGACTTCTGAGAAGAAAACTACTTATTTTTCTATATACAAAAATCATGGAGATAACTGTATAATGGTATATAAAATTTCCACTAATTTGTACAATAAAACATGAGATACTTCAGAGAAACCTCCAATTTCTTACTTTAAGCTACTTCCAGACAACCAAGGGTCAAATATCAGTTTACTCTCCTCTATCAACTTTGGGGGAAAAGTTTAAGAAACATGAAGAGCTTTTATCTTTTATCACAGCTGTTAACATTCTACATCCAAATGTCTAATTTTATTTCCAAATGTCAAAGTTAATTTGAACAGAATTTTATAAATGTTGAGGAATAACTTAGGTGTAAAAACGTTCTTATGAAATCTTTAGAGGTACAGAATCAATCAATACAAAGAACTTCAAAGTTGAGAGCTATTGGCCAGTCTTCTCATTTGTTAACACGTAAGTGACAATACCTGCCCCTTACCTGGTAATTATATTATAAGGATTAAATAAGATAAAGCTAGTGAAATCACCCAGCACAGTATCTGACAATGTACAATACTAACTTTTTTTTTTTAGTATTTTTTTAAGATTAGCACCTGAGCTAACAACTGTTGCCAGTCTTCTTTATTTTTTTCTTTTCTTCCCCCTAAAGTCTCCCAGTACATAGCTGTATATTCTAGTTGTGAGTGCCTCTGGTTGTGCTATGTGGGAAACAGCCTCAGCATGGCCTGATGAGCAGTGCCACATCCGCACCCAGGATCTGAACCCATGAAACCCTGGGCTGCTGAAGCAGAGCACGCGAACTTAACCACTCGGCCACGGGGCCAGCCCCCTACAATATTAACTTTAATCTCAATCTTTATCTCCCTTTTTCCCTGCTACTCCACCATCCCAGATTTTTGCCCCAGTATTCAACAAACACTAATATGATGTCTGCTCTAAACAGTCAAACTAAATTTTCTAAGTTCAAAACATTAAAGAAGGAATTTTGATAATTGGGTGACCATACCCTCTTATGATACATCTCTAACTAAAAGTACTGCATTTTTATCCTAACCTACTAAATTTTCCAAAAACTGAAATCTTGAGTTGAACGGATTCCACTTAAAAAAATCAGAACCATAGTTTGCAAAACATGAAATAGGTAGATTCCTAATAGATGATATTTAAGAAGAGAACGGCAAGAAAGAAAAAGCAAAAATATTTTACACAGAAACTACACTATTAAAATCACATTTACCTTTGCAGCATTAATTTTTTCTTTCAATGTTAAAACTTTTATAGCATATGAACAAGTATGCAATTAAGAATAGTACTTTCAATGATAAGTGAAATAATTACTTTTAGTCAAAGTAAAAACGGTAAGTGCATAGCATACTTTGCAAAATTAGTACCTCACAGAAGTCTTCTGGCATTAAGAAAGAACAGTCTCAAAACAAAAGTATTTCACTTCTAGTGAATGAATGACTAGAGAAAGTAGCTCTTAAGATGGAAAAACATTGCTCTGGAAATTTTGTTTGCAAAAAATGCTTTAGTTCAACATTGAAGTAGGTTTTTTATTTCAATCGTTATTTGATCTAGTAAAGAAAATAAATGATTTAATAGAAATACTGAATTGTTTTTTTTAGTGAGGAAGATTGGCCCTGAGCTAACATCTGTGGCCAATCTTCCTCTTTTCACTTGAGGAACAGTGGCCCTGAGCTAACATCTGTGCCATTCTTTCCTCTATTTTCTATATGAGTCGCCGCCACAGGATGGCTTGATGAGTGGTGTAGGTTCACAGCTGGGATCCGAACCTGCGAACCTGGGCCACTGAAGCAGACAGTGCCAAACTTAACCACTACACCACCAGGCCAGCCCCTTGAATATTACATTTTTAATAAACAGTGAGCATAGGACACATTTTTCAGTATCTAAGAATAGTATATAAAAGACTTTTCTTAAAGAAAGGAGAAACACAGAGAAAACTAAGTTTAAACTAAAATAAAACTTTTCCTGAAGTGGTTTAGCAGTAAAAGAGGTTGTAAAATTCCCCGAAATTAAAATAAACCACTAATTTTCTACAAAGTTCAAAATCCACTTTGCTAAGAGGGAGAAAACTAAACTTTATTTACCTCTTGAAGCATGCAACCAATTACTTCTGGTTCTTATACCTTCTCGTCAAGAATTTTCCAATAGTAACCTCCTAACATACTGACCCTGGTTCAAATCCATCCTATAAAGCTCGTCTAAGTAACTTTCTTAAAGGACAATTCTAGCCATTTCACATCCTGGAGCTGAGATCTCGACCAATGACCTCAACATTTAAATATAAAATTTTAAGACCTCTATAGTGTAGCCTCAACTCACATACTAACCCGTTAACCATATCCGACGCTCCAGCCAATGGTAACAACTAATCTCTGCTCCTCACTCCAAGTCCACACTTATTCTCTGTCTCTGCTCACGCATCTCAACCAGCTAAACCTTACTTACCTACCTAAGTCCACCCCAAAAGAGATCGCTCCCCATCCCAAATTCAACTTGAATTCTTTGTTTTGAACTGCTATAGCACTTTTTGACCTTTTCCCATAACCCATATATTGTATCATAGTTACGGTGCACGTCAATTATCCATCATGTTTGTTAAGAACCAGGACAGTTTTATTCATGCATATATTCCAAAAAATACCTGGTACCTCACTTGCAACGGCATTTAATATTTAATTAGCTAATTAACTAAATAACTAATACGTAATTAATATTTAATTAACACTTAATGAACTAACATAAGATAAGGATTTAAGTTCATTAAGTTCTACATACAAAAGAATACGGCCCACTTCAACTCACTCAAGTACAGTTAATTTGGTAGCTTCTTTCTTCTAGGCTTGCTCTCTAGATTGTTAAGGCCTTATAGATGATCTCTCAGTTAATAAGGGTATTAAGATAAAAATTGGAATTCTGCTATTAAATTAGCATGTCCGGACATTAAAAGTAAATCTGCCTTTAGTTACATTTGACATAAATTGGATGATTTCTTCACAGCATTTCCATAAGCTCACAGCGTTTTTAAGCAGTAGATCTCCATTTTTCTTTTGGGAGGGGGGTGTGAGGAATCACAGATTCCTTTGAAAATCTAATTATTCTCTGATTTTTAATGTAAGTTTATGGTTTATAGATTCTTGTAACTAAAGCTCAACTCTGAACCTAAACATTTGTCCTAAATAAAGAATTCTCGCGTTACATTTAGACTACTTTGTATGTGCTATTAAAACACTACAGTAAGAGAGGGAAAAGGACAAGGCAAATGATTAACAAAACACTAACGAAAATGTCTAGAAATTATATAGAATATTACATAGGAGATCTATCATCTGATGATTGAGTTAGAGTGCAAAGGCTTGACAAGGCTTGAAAGATAATGCCTGAGGCCGGCCTGGTGGCACAGCAGTTAAGTGCACACATTCCGCTTCAGCGGCCCGGGGTTCGCCGGTTTGGATCCCGGATGTGGACATGGCACCGCTTGGCAAGCCATGCATATAAAGTAGAGGAAGATGGGCACGGATGTTAGCTCAGGGCCAGTCTTCCTCAGCAAAAAGAGGGGGATTGGCAGCAGTTAGCTCAGGGCTAATCTTGCTTAAAAAGAAAAAAAAAAGATAATGTCTATGCAGAGAAATTCAAAGCTCACAAATGTATCCTGCCTGGAGGGTAAGATACATTTATATAAGTACCAATGAGATATTTAATATTCCTGCTCTGATTAGTCACTAGGTATAAGAAGAAATTTACTCAAAGAAGTGAATGTGCTCTAAGGCAGTCCAGCCATGACAAAAAGAAAGCCAAGAACTAGAAGCAAGGGAATAAAAGGAATTCACCACAGAAGTTAATAAAACAAGATACAGCACACTTGGGCATCGTTTGTTTTAATATTTTACTGTGCATATGCATTTAAAGAACTGGGAGTAGAAATTCAAGATAAGTGACGCACGTGATATCAAGCACATGACTACATTTCACTTTTAAGGGAGAAAAGCTGTTGAAATGGTTGAACCAGTGCTCAGACGTATGATATCTGACTTAGTCCTCGACTCTTCCTACAATGCTACACTGATCCATGAATAACTCACTCATACAAGTAAAAAGCATTTGTTCTCTCTAAGTAAATTAACACAGAATTAATACAGCTCAGTCACAATATCCAGGAAAATACCAACTACTTACGCAAAAACTGGTCTAACAGCGTTATTCATATTCCCAAAAGTTGCTCGACCCAGCAGTTCTCTGAAACAGTTTTCAGCCAGCACAGCGGGATTCTCTTCCTTGTCAGCTGCGGAAGGAGAAGAGGGAGGGCCTATGCGACTGAAAAGAAAAAACAAACGAATGCAAGAATTCTGCTGGTTCTAACAGTCAAACAGAACAGATTTTACTTCTCAGAAATGTTAAAATGACATTTTCTTTTTATCTCAAAATACCTTAGAAAAATGAATAAGAAATAAACACAATCTAACCCTTCTTGTCGAAAAAATATGGAGTGAATAGCAACCATCATTATTATTAATACTTTGGTTAGTTCTAACTCCCTATGAAAAAGCATGGTGGATCTCTAAAGAATAACAGAAGCTGGGGCTGGCCCAGTGGCACAGTGGTTAAGCTCATGTGCTCTGCTTCCCTGGCCCAGGATTCGCAGGTTTGGATCCTGGGTGCAGACTTAGCACCGCTCACCAAGCCACGCTGCGGTGGCGTCCCACATAATATAGAGGAAGACTGGCACAGACCTTAGCTCAGCGAGAATCTTCCTCACGCACACACACACACACACACACACAAAAAGAATAACAGAAGTTCAGTTATAATTTCTATTTCTCACACTTGCAACTTCCAGTAGCATTAATTCAAATAGCAAATAAGATGCTCAATAATAAACAGCAAGTCAAGTGTAAATTTAATCTGAAAGAAATAAAACCTCAAGTGTTTAAGTTAGAACCTGTGGTCTCCTAAGCCTAATGTGATCACTAAAGATGAATAATTTTTTCACAAAGGGCACATGTTTAAACTCACTAAGTTTACAAGACTACTGTTTATATAATACTAAAGACTAAACTTTCTTATCCTAGCAAGCAAGCACACATCCATACGTACAAAAGTAACACAGCCTCAACCCTAACACCTCTATTCAATACCTGTCCGCCTCTTCTATCTTCTGCATGTTGAACAGCAGGGATGGAACGATTTTATCCATGTGCTGAGGCTCCCAGATGGTAGCCCGAAGTTCATCATTAACCGTCTTGCGAACCACGCCTTGAATACCTCTGATTCCAGCAATTCGGATTCTGTTAAAAAGAAGAAAAAACTGAATCATGAAAAAAAATAACCTAACAAGTCTGTTTACTTAGCTAAGAGAATGGATGCCAAATAAGTGTTGTTATCTCAAGTCAACAAAATGAAAAGAACACACAATAAGTCTAAGAAATTAAAATCTCAAAAAAAACTAAGATGGACACAGAGATATGGCAGCTCCAAAAGAGGTTTACTTTGGACACCATCTTTTCAAAATCAGAATTAAAGTTTAAAAGGACTGTAAAATATAGAACTATCTATTCTGTGTAGTCTTTTTCAATTAAAAAAAACTAATCAAAAGAATTAGGTTTCCTTAAGAGGATGATAATTCAAACTAATATGAACCAGATTCTCTCCATTTCTTGGCCAGAAGTCTCAGAAGCTGAGTGAAAACAGAATTTCACTGTTCCTGAACATCCATAATACTTCCTCAGACTTTCCTTTCATGGTTTCTCCTTGAGAGCCTCTCACCTCCTTAGTCCACCTAGATGGAAGACTGAGCTGGTTCCTTTAAATGTCTGACAAGTGAGAACTATCAAATGCAGGACAGCTAAACCCAGCCATATACACACAGATCTGTGTGTACTGACACACATACATTATCACATGTATACGTGACTTAAAATTTATCCACATCGTGAGAATGCTGCCCTGTCTTCCCATCCCAAGCCATAACCCTCAACTTTCTCGAGCTCTTCCTTTCTCTTCTTTAAAAAAAGAAAAAGCTACAGGTTCAAGGATGAGAAGAAAAGTAACTAGAAAACAGCATGTCAAAGCTGGGGAAGAAGAGCCTCACAAGCAGGGCTAACCTGGTAGTCCATATGCCCCAAAACCCCTTCCTTCCGGTCCAATCTGAGGGTTATTTACTTCCTTTCTTGCTACCATTTGAAATATCCACCATTAGAGGTTTATTCGGCTTACCCAGCAGTGTCTCCCAAAAGCTGTAAATAGGTTTAGAGAATGGGAGACATGGGAAGGGGGTGATAGTGCTTTGCAAACCCACGGGGAAATAACGCAGCATTCAGGAGCAGCAGATGGAGAGTGGGATGTGGCAGTAACATGATATGGAACAGGTGAGAAAGTGCACGGGAGACACAAAGACAAATTTTGCCTTTTTCAAAGCTGTGTCAATATGTGCGCTTCCTAAAACATAAAGAAAGTCTTGAGAGACTCTAGTGCAGCTGTCACAAGTGGGCAAGCCTGACGTTACTACAAAGGTAGCATCTGCAAGGCAAGTATTTTAAGAAAATCTTAACAGTTATCAGCCCCATTTCCTACTGCCCATGACCCCTAAGTCCTATTTGATAGTGTATTGCTAAAAATAAAGGGATTCATAATAAGCATCTAAGTTAGAATCTAAATGGGAATACGAATACCCCTAACGAAAACCAAAAGGCCTTTTACTTAAGGCAAAGCAGGAGAAAAATAAAAACTTCTAAGTATTTTAAAGCATTTTTATTTACTGATTTGTTTTACATGATTCAAGGAAGGAAAAAGTACTATAAGGCTTTTCATTTGTGCACAGAAAATTTCAAGTTAGTTTTTGTAAACATTAATGAAAAATGTTAGGTGAAAGTATGTTCAAAAGACAAAATTTCTTCACTAGGGGGCGCTAAATACCTAAAAATAAGATAACGTAATAAATTTTTGAATTTGAATTTTGATATTTCAGTTGGTTCTTCTAACAGCAATGGGAATTTTAGGAATAAAGCGAATATTTTCTCATTTCCTTTGGTAATCATCATATAATACATAAACACAGTATTTATCAAATCACTGACTATAAATCATAAAGTAAAATAATACATACTCTGTTCGTATTTCTGGATCGCTATGACAGGAATGACACATGGCACTAAAGCGAGATACAAAAAAGTCGTAACGTCTGTGATAGGACGGTGTATCTTCTTCAATATTTGCAAATTTCACAAACTGAAAAAAAAACCAACATAAATGTGTTGTCACCTTTTTGAAACTGCAGAACAAGCACGTTTACTTTCATTCATTATTTGATACATTAACGAGAAATATCCAAAGAAGAAGCAAATGATACAAAATATCACAAATACAAAAGGATTTCTTAAATAATGAACTTTAGAAAATCAAGACTATAGCATTATAAATATTAAATATAACTTTTTAAACCAGTCCCTTTTGAGTGAGCGAGCCCACTCTCTAGAAGGAAAAGTCTTACTCTAAAGCTCTTCCACATCCTAGATGCTGACAATACTTCAGTGATAACCTTGGTTAGGCCCGAACCTCTAGGGAATTTTATTTCTTAATCATGGGTAGGAAATCTTCCACAATAGCTGTTAAAGAACACATGAACGGAAAAAAAACTACACAAATAAGACGGAACAAGAAAAGGGGACATAAACTGACGAATACATAAACTAAGTAGGGAGAAAAATACTAAGATGGGAAAATTTATTCTCTCTCTTTTCTAAAGAAAAAAAGGGGGAGAGCAAATGAGCAAGCGACCCATACATTTAGGAAATTTTAAATATTTTATATGTATCACGGACCTGGCCCCTAAGATTCCTTAATATGCACTAACTTTTCTCATTGACTTTCTCATTCATTCAGTGATCTATTACTTCTTTATACTAAATAGCCTTAAGAACAAATTGTTAATTTACTTGCAAATTTCAATATATACAAACACCTAGCAGGATACAGACGAATGGCTTTAAAAGGCTGTATCCAAAAAACTATTCAACCAAATTTACTGATACTCTTCCGGAAACAAAACTGAAATAAGCATGGGATAAATTTGAAAAAAATCAAACGATGATACCAAAAAGATTTTAAATTAATTCAGCCAGAGCTAAGTCATCTGTTTTAAATTATAATTTATGATTCATATTATCTAGAAAAGGGTCACAAATACAACTCCTGGTTGAGATTAAACTGACATTCATTACTATTCTGTTTCATACACTGTTTTCACGTGAGTTCTTATTTAATCATTCCAACAACCTCGTAAAGAATGTGTCATTATCCCCATTTTACAGACAGAAACACTGAAATTCAGAAGTTAAATAATTTGCTCAAACAGTAGGTAAATCACGAAACTGGCATTCTAGTTCAGGGTTTTGGACAATTTTCAAGGTTCCCATACAACACACTAACCATACAAATAGTTTCAGAAAAGATTAAACCAAATATTTATACTTCTCATAAAAATAAACTTTGAACGACAAGGGGAAATACTAAAGTAAAGTATTTAAAAAAAGTCTACATACATTTCCCATTTTCCATTATACATTTAAAAAAGAAACGAAAATATTAAAAGATTAATTCTGAATATTGGAATTACAGGTATCTTTAACTTGTTTACTCTTTTATATATTGTTTAGCATTTTCCAAATTTGCTACAATAAACTTATATTAAGTTAAAAAAATTAATCAGAATTTTAAAAAATAGCCATTAAATGTTCTGGAAAACTTTTAGGAAAAGGAAAAACTTTATTCTCTTCATTTTTGAAAGCCACAAATAAGAGAATAATCTGGGTGATCATTTATAGAAGCATCTCCTACTATCCTTGAGCATAAAGAACAGGATGAAAAATGGGCAGCTATGCTCCAGAGGAATGTACAACGTACACCCTCCTTCCCAATTTTATGGAAAAGCTCTCCTAATTCCCCTAACTCTGGGAGCTCTCTAACAAATTCTAAACCTACATACTCTGTGCTAAAATAAATAAAAGTATTATCATACAGACTTCTCATCACATGTAGGAGTGAAGAAAAATGAGACACAGTACAGCATAAAGGTTATGAATGGACTCTGTTAGATGGATCTGGATTTGAATCGTGGGTTAATAAAATCGGAGACTGTGAAACAGAATATTTAACTTGTAGGGTTGTTGAGAGATTCAAATGAGAACCAAAGGAAAGTCAGCACAAGGCCTTGCACGTAACATATGCTCAACAAAAACTAAGTCCTATTTTTTTCAGTTAATATTTTAAATGAATTAGCTATGTTTCAAAAGGTACACTAAAAGGTAGCAGCAATGCAACCCTTTAGATGTAAAGTTTCTCACCCTCAGCACTATTAAAATTGGGGCCCTGATAATTCTTTGTTGTGGGGACTGTCCTGTGTAGTATATGCAGGACGTTTAGCAGTATCCCTAGCATTCTGGATACCACTAGCACTCCCCACCCCCAGCTGTGAAAATCAGAAAGCACTCCAGACATTGCCAAGTGTTAGGGAGGAGAGAGGGCGGTGAGAACTGCCCCTGGCAGAGAATCACTGCTTTAGAGTCATGAATGGTTTCAATGGTCCCTACGGACAACCGTCAACAATGTTTAAAGAAAAATGTTAAGATTAGCAATGAGGCTTGAAAAAAGGGAGATGGATCAACCAAATACAAGAGGAAGAAAAAAAGGCAAGTAATCTACGCTTTCCTTAGACCTTAATCCACAGCAATGAGTATATTTATTTATATTACAAAGAACACAAGCTTTGGAGTAGGAAAACAGGATTGGATCCCTGTTATCTACAGGATTACTTCATTGTGTATTGGTCAAGTTATTTAGCTTCAATTCCTTATTTGTAAAATGTGAATAATATTTCCACAGTATGGATATGAATATGAAATATGGAATATAAAATATTAAGTATCTAGTATACACTGTACTACATCTTTAAAAAAGTCCAAACCAATGTTGCATAGTGTTAACATTTATTACCATTATGTATTGTTATTTATAACAGTAATTATTATATATCATTTATTGATATATTAATTACTTATCATTTCTCTCTCCTGAATCAGTGTGTATACAGGTATGTTATATTATGCTCTGCACTCTAACGCATTTGAAATAGTTCACAATAAAAAAGGGGTAAAAACTAAAAGTGCCTAGCACAATTTCTAAAACAACGGAGAAGCTGAATAAATCATCTATATTACTTTCATACTAGGTCAGCATCAGCACAATAAGGCAACTGTAGAGAAATTAAATAAAATGTGCAAAGACCATTAATAAACATGAAAGTATTAAATTAGCACTGGTCATGTCTGACAATAATTTTTCAATGTATCAATTTTCAATATCTGACAATTCAGCACCACTAAGAAATTAAAATTAGATTTCCAGAGACTACTAGATAAATAATGTTGGTCAAGATAATATAGCATTTCATTTAATACAATTTGCTCAAATCAAAGTAGGTAATTGGAGAATTTGGTCTTTTGTCCAAATGATTCATTAAAGGAATCCTAATGGCATTGCTGGCTGGAAGAAAAATGTTATAAACCAGTTACTTCAATAAAAAATTAATGATAATAATTTTAAAAGCATTAACAGATAATTGACATTGACTACAGTGCTTCAATAACCAAACAAAAAAAAAAAGAATGCATTCTGAGGCTATACACTAGAACTTTTCCCCTAGCTGTTAAACCATTTTCTCTAAACTTTCCTCACCTAATTGTAAAGGAAATAGGAGAAGGGAGAAGCCTAAGTGGCTGCAGTGCCTGACACCGAGCCCATGACACCACCTAACTGCTTGGAAGTATCCAGTATTTTCCATCTGAAACAAACAGACAAAATCATATGAAGTGAGGATTTGTTTTTGGAGGATACTAATGATGATATTACTTATACACTCTTGCTTTCTTAGCGTTCTACTACTATGAGTAAGAATAATTAACAGGGCACTGCACTGTTCATAGAGTTTCACATGTATTAACTCACATCACGCAACAATCCTGTAAGATTGGTACTATTAGCCTCTTTTCACAGATGAAAAGCTGAGGCAAGGCAAGGTAAAATAACTTGTAAAGATACACAGCTAGAAAGCAGTGCAGGCATAATCCAAACTGTGGCAATCGGACTCTGGAATCCAGGCTGTCAGTCAGCACCTCCCCTTCCTCTCCCTATACCATAAAATAATTATCCATAAACAATAGCAAGTGATACATGCTTCTGTTAATTGTTGATAAAAACCTGGATGGGAACATACAGATGGGCTGAATGCCTGAAAGCTTCCTCAGAAATGAGCTGGAACTGAAAAACTGAAGGAGATACAATGAAACTAAAGACAAAAGAAGAAAGTTCATCACTGTATTTTATTTTTCCTTTCAGACATGCCTTCCTGAACCCCACATATGTTTAACAAACTGTGGTTCAGGATAGAAGAAAATAAATGTGGTGAGCACAAAGAGTTCAAAAGTAACATAAGGCATAGGGAATAAACCCTTACTTTTATGGCCAACTGATCTTCTGTTGCTCCTCATGACTGGTTAATAACACAGATTTCACAAGGAGCATCAGAGAAAGCTAGACACAAAGTGTTCTAACCGTCTACACCTGCACTGGCTGTCCAAACACCCTGACCAGAGCATTTGCCTTTACCAGGTAAAGACACTCTAAGAACAGATTCTTTCCAGATATGCTAATTAAACTCAAAATTAGATAGAGAATAGTTTTACTCACGGAATTTGTCCCAAGAACTTGAAGCTTTGGTTCCCCTGATTCCAGCAGCTTTGCTACCATATGAAGAAAGCTTTCTACAAATGGCTTGATGCTTTGAGAATGGCAAGCCATAAGAAGTTGGTCCAATGCCTCCATAGCAATTAAAACATACCTAAGTGTAAGAGAAAAAGACTTATCAAAGCATTTCTAGCTCTCTTAATTCTCCTAAGTGCTTTCATTGGAATAATTAAAATAAGTTTATTCAAATACACAGAACACAGAAAGGCAAATTTAGTAGCTTCTAAGTGAAATCTCAGTTCTCACACAGCACTAATGGATCTTAGATTATAAAATAATCCTCATGTTGAAGTATACAAAAACTAAACCATACTACTCAATTTTTTCCTTCTTACAAAAAACTCTTTCAGAGCTTCTCTGACATTACTTTTGTGTATATCTCTCTTTGTAAACATACACATTTTCTATTTTCCAGACTTTTAACCATATTTCTTTGTATATGACCCAAAATAGTTATTTTCAGCAACGTGCCTAAATTTCCAACATAATCTATTTGCATTTGTAAATATGAGTATATAAAACAGTATCAGCAACAACAGAATATTGTAAGGAAATGTCTCATAAATTTTACCTTACAATCATCAGATTTTAAAGGTTGTACTAAAAAGTAAAATTCAGGCTTTAGACAACTTTGCTTCAATAATCAGCTATAAAAGTATTTGTGTCAAGACTCACTAAAATGTCCTCAATGGTGACAATGTGGAAGTAGAGAAAACCAATATATCATCTGGAGAACGTGATAGTCTAAGAAACTAGGATCATAAGATGACAATATGGGAAAGTATTTATAACTCAAATTATCCAAGTTATTATTGTTCAAGCACAGAGAATGGATTAAGATAGGAGACCTTTATTTACAGGTAGGTGTATAGCTAGCACAATTCCAAATCAGCATACTTACATCTTCTGAACCTTAATATATAAGCCTAATATAGTTCTTTTTTATTACTCTTCTGAAGCTGAGTTAAAAATCAGGTTAAATGGTTAATTTAACCTGGTTAAAACTGGTTAATAGGATCTTTCAGTTTGGGTTAATAGGATCTTTCAGTTTGTTTTCAATTTAGAAATTGATTTTTAAATTACAGTACTGTCCTGATAGACTAAGGGTGTCAATTTCTACTATTTCCATTAGAGAAGTCTCAAAAATTAATGGATGTTTAAGCTAAAGGCAACTCTGTTAACTAAGGTAGTCTCTTCTTAAAACCTAACCACCAGGAAAGTAATACAAACTGTAGCATCTATATGGTACTACATATTTCCTTGTATAATATTACAGTGCATTATCCTCCTTATATATCTTTGCCCACCTAGATGTCAAAATAATTTATAGGATGATTTAGCCTAGGAAGAATTTTCCAAAGGAACTGTATGGAGCAGCAATTAGTTTCCTTACCCAGAACGATGTCTGACAACATCCCTGCTCAACCTTTCTGCCAGGTAAGAACCAATTCGATCGAGTTTCTCTGGAGCAGACACAGCATAAAATGTCAATTTCTCCATATCAGCCTTAACAAGGCCATCCTAAAAATAAGAAGAAAAATAGCAAGCTAAATAGGTTGTTATATTTATATCTATATCTCCGTGCTTATTTTTTGTATTTCTAAGTGTTGCTAGCTTCACATGTCCCCTTTTTGGATTGATGATTAATCCATATTTACGCTGAACCTTCCCAGGTATAACCTCCTCAGTGCTAACATGCAGCATTCTGAACACATAACTTTTTCAAGAAGTTAGTTTTCCCCATTTAGGCAAAGCATTTAGATACACCTCCATAATCAATGAATTACTCTAACACCTTCCTTTATAGAAAAAGAGCTCAATTAACTGCATTATATAGAGAATGAGATGTATTTTAGTGAAAACGTTTCAAAGAAAATTTGTTTCAAATTAAAAATTTTAAATGTTATATTGTTAAGCCTATTTTACTCCTCTATACATACAACAGTGAACATACTGCTTTTCTTTAATGATTCAGAACTTGCTGATGTCACTATAAAGTTTTGTTGTAATTAAAGAGAAAGTATTAAGAATTATAGGAATTGATGGTGAGCCAATGCTTTAAAAAAACAACACCAGGTCCCTGATATGGGATTACCAAACTGTCGTCTGTCTCTGCCCTCTAAAAGGTGCCATGCAGTGGCTCTAATGATTCTCTCCACCCTCATACAACCATGAGTCAATCATCGCTCTAGACTTCTTGGTCATACATAGTCCAAGTAACTAAACGCTATTTAGGATTGTTGGAAGAGGCGAGAAAGGAGACAGAAAAACTATGTTAGGTGGTGAATCGACAACTAAAAATCTTACAAATTTGTTTTCAACTTCAACTGGCACCTCAATGTTCTCTGGCTATTTTCCTATTTCTCCAGTGGAGTCAATCTCTCATATTTTGTATCTACTCCATTTGCCTCAAACTTGCTACTTTGCCATCTCTCTTCCTCTCTGACATCAAATGAGCTCTTCTCCTTCTCAGAGAAGACGGAAGCCATCAGCTTAGAATTTACTGGCAAAAACACCCCTGCTCTCACTACCTTCTAGACTAGTGGTTCTCAACCAGTGGTGACTTAGTCCCCCAGGGAAACGTCTGAAGACATTTTGGGTTGTCATAGCTGTAGGAGGGGGTTACTGGCATCTAGTGGTAGAAGCCTAGGATACCAATAAACATCCCACAATGCACAGGATAGACCCAACAGCAAGAATTATCCGGATCAAAATGTCAATTGACCCTAAGTTAAGAAACCACGCCCTAGGCAAAGTGAGAGCCCTGTCTTTTCTGTCTAGGAGGAACTGGTTTGCCTGTGTTCCCACTGTCTTCCGCACAAGGCCCAGGAGCTGGCTCCAACAGTTAGCCTCTCTCATGCCTGGTTCTTTGACCTCTCCCTCTGTGTTGGTTCCTCCATATCATCATTTAAATACGATTGCATCTCATCCACTTTTTTTCATTACTTAACTTTATTAATAATTGATATACAATAAACTGAACCAAGCATACATAATTTGAAATGTGATAGTTTATGTGTCCATGAAACCAACACTAACAAACAAGATACAGAACATTTCCATCATTTGCAAAACATTCCTCACGTCCTTTGCAGTCCATTCCTCCCTCTCCAGGCATGACTGCTCTGCTCTTCATCACCATAAATAAGCGCGCCTCAATGGAATCACACAGTTCAGCTCCTTTCACTCAGCTCACCTCTCTGCCTGGGCACTGTTCTCTAGTTCACCTGGATAACTCCTACTTGTCCTCCAGGTCTCAGTGCCCCCCAGAAAGCTTTCAATGTGCCCTCCAAACATCCTTCCCAAGTTTGGGTGAGATGTCCATCCTACATGTTCTTTTAGCTCACAACCCTTCTTTTACTGTTTTTGTCATACTGTTCTTCATTCATTAAACAAATACCAATCAAGTACTAACCATGTGCCAGGCACTGTGGTAGACATTAGGGAAGCATCAATGAGCAAAGCATTGCATTCACTCATTTAATCCTCATGAGCACCTTACGAAATAGGTACTATTTATAATTTCTATTTCACGATGAGAAACTGAGGGACTTGCCCAAGATCAGTGGTTTAGTCATTCGTCCTCACTAGATGGCTCTATGACATGTAGACCTCTGCACTCTGGGCACCTACTATCAGACACATTTTGGACATGCCACAAGATTTTTCTGCTTGTTTAATAAATTAAAAATAAGAAATACGGTCAATTGGGTTATGGCTGCTATATGTTATATGGTTCACATAAATTTTTTATTTTTTTAATCTTACTTTACATATTGCTATTTAAATAAATGTTATCTAAATATATCACAAAAATAAAGCCCCTTTCTGTAATCATTTACCTGTCATCATTCCCATGATCAAAAGTATTGAAAGCTCACTCACTGCCTACAAGTTAAAGTGGATTAAGTACACACCTTGTCTATCATTCACATTCCACATAATCTGGCCTCTACTTTATCTCCAGTAACTGTACGTCCCAGATGCCTCAGGGAAATGATTTGAATATTCAGTCTATTAAATAATATGTCTGAAATTTCAAATAAGAAATCGTGGTCAACACAATCACCACCCATTACGCTCTATAATTAGCGACACAAACCTTCATTTGCAGGTTCTTGATCTCAAATGTATCTCGTGCTTTCCCATGTCTTTTCTCTTCCCGGCCCTCACTTTTAATGAAGAGACTAATCACTACTTCTCCAGATGGTATACATCCTTCAAAGCTCAGAAAATCTCATTTCCTCTGAGAATGCTTCCCAGAGATTGCCAACCCAGTGATACCTCCCTGCTTTCCTTAACATTTTACTTACTGATTTATGCATTGCAACTTAATATTTGTCAGTCAATGGATGGAAAGCTCCTTAAAGGCAGGTACCACATCTTAGGGTTTTTCATATGCCACAAATTATCCAAGATAACTGATTTAACTGATTAGCCTCCTCTAAATAGCTGAATGTTTAAATCAGATTTGATTAAAAATGAGACATATCATAAATCACAAGATATATAAATTAATGTTAAGATAACCAAAAGATTTCTATAGTTGGCTACTTTTTAAAATGAAGCAAATTCTAGAAATCAAACCCAAGTAGCATTTTTTTGTTCATATGCATTCAACACTAAAGGAGTCTTAGAAAATTTAAGACAGTGTCAAACAAAATCATTCAAACAGAGTTGCTTTGAAACCAGTAATCTTCCACAATAAAGTAACCTTCATAAAAAATTTAAAAACATTTAAGTAAAGGAGAACAAACTCTGTGTGGAATATTCTTCCTTTACTTACTTCTCAATTCTCTTCTAAGAACTGTGTGGCCAACCCTATTTATTCTTTGGATCCTAGCTTAGATTTCATTTCCTTCAGGCCTTTCTTCTCCCAAGCCCAAATCAGGTATCATTCCAACCTACTCCAACTGCCAATTTAGTTGTCTATGAGCTTGGTGAGAGTAGACAACCATGTCTGTGTTCACAGTTGTATTCGTAGCATTTCGTAAAAATAATGTGGCACTAGTTCATACATTTTTGATGAATTCCTTAAATTTAGGAACTATACAGACAAAACAACATCATCTATTTATCATTCCAAATTTATGCCTAATCTATGAAAAGGATATGAAAAGTAGATAAGCAAGCATGGGTCATTTAAAAGTAAAAAGAGAAGTATAAAAATAGCAGTGTACATAACGAGATTTAGGGGTAAAAGTAGAGAAATGAAATTAGGGAAACCTTAGGGAGGTCAGCAGGGGGAAGGATGGGTCAGCAAAAGAAGGATCAGGAGATGGAGATCAAATTACTTTTGGATCTTCAGGGAATATGTTGTCCACCAAGCGTTTGTATCGAGGACGCAAAGCAGAACAGCAGCAACACACCCCTGTTCAAAAATAAAAGCACAAAGTACAGAGATTATTCATAATGTAACTGACCTAGCAATTCACATTTCTGAATATTATGGGTTATTTAAAATAAAGAGAAAAAGTTCAAACTGCCACAAATAGAAAAAGGCATGCAAATCAAATTACTGATTAAGAAATGAACAAGTTAAATTTCTTCTCGCCTCCTCAAAGACACTAGGTCAAAATGAATATACTAATGAATCATTCCAGAGTTCCAAACCCAATTGTTTTAGGTTATACACACACACACCCCGCCTCCGCTACCAACTCATCCTATAAAGCAAATACACAATCCGCACCCATCTTTACTCTCCTTTCTGATCTCTTCCCCCACTACTCTCTACCGTCCCCCCGCTTCCACTCCCCACCTGGCCAAATCCACTCAGCTACAGCCACAATGGTCTTAAAATAACAGTTTGCGCCTGGTGCAGCTGGGGAAAACAGTTAATATACGTATCTTCATAATGTATCATATAAGGAACTACAAGAGAGGGAGAAACAACCTCAAAGGAAAGTCCAGGAATTTCAAAAATGCCCAAAGGCTGCTCTCTATATTTTCAGCTGTTGGTATCTTGGAAAGAGCAAGGGATTTGGATGCAGAAGGCCTGGGTTCATTCCAATTCTTTCACTTAAGTGGCTACATGACCTTAGGTAAAGCACATCAGCTATCTGGAAAGAACTATGTAGGCGGGAGGGATCAGTTTTCCTGTTTTGCAAACTAACAACTTAATAGGAATGTTGGTCTTGAGCCATTATAAAATTATTCCCAAGAGTTATGAAACTGGGGTCTATGTGTCTCTGTGCAAGTGTGCATTTGCATGTATTCAGAAGTCAAAATATGCTATGAGAGAACACCTGAGCTAGAAGTTCAGAGAATTTGGATCTAAGCAGACTCCTACGACTATCTCATCAAGTAACATTATGCAAGAGACAACTTCTCCAGCTCTCACTTTGCTCATGAGTATGCATCATTCATGCATGTAGTCATATACCAAATGTCAACAGTGCCCAGCACAGGTCAAAACAAATAAAATGGAGTCCAGATTTGCAGTAGAGCAGAGCCATTAAAGTAAGGATAAAAACAAGACAGAATTAAGATTTGTACAGCATCGTTGGTGAGCATAAAGCACTGTGCATACATTCTTTAACATTTCCAGCGAACTAGTAAAGTATTATCATGACCACTTTACAAGAGTGGGAACTGTAGCAGAGCAGACCAAGTAACTTGCTCAACAGTAACGGCTGGGTAAGAATCTAGTGTCTAACTCTGAAACCCATGTTCTTTCCACAACACCACAGATATTAATTAGGTCAAGTTAGTCAACATCCAAATACCTTACCTGCACCTACTATGCGCCTAGCACCATGCTAGATGCCACGTTTACAAGAAAGTAAAAAAGAAACAAGATCCCTGCCCTTGAGGAGTTTATAAACTGTTATAAAGAAATAGTGAGGGCCGGCCCCATGGCCGAGTGGTTAAGTTTGGGCGCTCTGCTTTGGCGGCCCAGGGTTTCGTTAGTTTGGATCCTGGGCACGGACAAGGCACCGCTCATCAAGCCATGCTGAGGCGGCATCTCACATGCCACAACTAGAAGGACCCACAACTAAAAATACACAACTATGTACTGAGGGGCTTTGGGAGAAAAAGGAAAAATAAAATCTTAAAAAAAAAAAAAGAAACAGTGAATAATTCAGCAGTATATACTTAGGCACTATATACTAATAAAATAAAATATTATCCACTGTTCAGCATGTTCTGTACTTTAATAGAAGGAAAAAAATTCTAAAGGGTCCATTAGAAGATTGTTCAGATTAACTAACACCAAAATACCTGAAACTCTTTTAGAGTCCAAAGGAAAATACAGGTCTGATTATTAGAAAGAACAAAAAAAAAAAGGTTAACAGCCAAGTAAGCAAAAGTCATATGCCTGCATCTACCACAACTAATATGAAAGTACTTCATATAAACATTAATACACTGAAATAAATTAAAATCAAATGTGCACTGAGTGGTTAACTTATATAGGGCAAAGAGCTAGGTACTGCAATGACGACAGAGGCCTGTAATCTGATGAGAAGATTAAGATGAACACTTTGCTAACACTAATGCAAGGCCAATATAGTAAATTCAAACTGCTGTCTGGGCAAAGAGACTGGCAATGGGACTGGAAAACAAGTCTCAATGCTTCAAGTTTCCTATCAGAATTGTAAATTATGTTATTTTCAATAGGTAAGAGAGAATTCTTAATAAACTAAAGTTTCACTGATGTTGACACTTCCTGATATTATACACTGCTTTTAGTTTAAAGAGGCTTCAAAACAAACCTGGGGGCAGGGGGAGTTAGGGTGAGGGCTTGGAATACACACAATACCAGTCCCTACTTTCAGGAAGCTCAGGTCTAACCGGGAAGACAGATGAGTAAAAAGACAAAATGCCAAATAGGCAGCATGGGGTTAAAGGGCACGGGCCCTGGAGTCAGACAAACCTGGGGTGAATCCAAGGTCTCTCACTGTCCAGCTGGGTGCGCAGGTTACTTTCTCTTATTTCACTGATGTTTCCTCATCAGTTAAACACATCTAAGAATGTCTTATTCATATTTATTGGGAAAACTAAATAAAATTGTATGTAACGTTTTATTAAGGGTATAATGTATAATAAGCATTCACTAAAATGGTGGCGATTATTAGTAACACTGAAAGAGAGGTACTACGATTGGGGTAAGCCGAAGATATTTGAGAGCCCTTGAGACAGTATTCTCAACAGTGTGAAAAACCTTTGCTGTAAACTAATCATCTGAAAATCACCACCGTTTTATATACGGTTCACAAGCTTTCAAGAACAGCATCACTATCAGGTGGGGTAACTGCCCTTTTGTGAACATGACGTGTGCACCACTATACCAAGCATTTTAAACAGCATTCATCTACTCCTACAGCAACTCTGAGGTGGTTATCATCATCTCCGTTTGATAAACGAGGAAACAGGGGCTTAGGGAGGTCCATTTGTCCCACAGCTGGTAAGGAGGGAACTGAGACTCCAACCCAGATCTGATGACTTCAAAGAGTTCTTGCCACACTAACTTCAAGTACCAGACAATTTCTAAATTACTTTAAACATTGTAGCTTTCCATAAACCATGACCAATGAACATGACTGCAGGAATGAATCTAACAGCTGAGGAATGCACAGCCATGTAAGGAAATAAATGATCACAGTGAGTTTCTCCAGAAGGCCCAAAAAGAAACAAAACAAAAACACCTTCTTGACCACTTACTACAAATGAAAAGCTACCAAATGTAGAGAAGATACATGAAACCAGGTTTAAAAATCTCAATTGACTCAGATTCCTATAAATTATAACATATTTAAGATAAAAGAAGGTTAAAATGGCTGTGGCAATAATAATCACAAAAGAAATGACTATTGACTATTTTAGAAAGAGAATACTGTACTTACAAAAATCACAAGAACAAGTAAAATGAAATCATTGGACCTACTCAGGCATAGAAATGTGGTTGACTCCCTCGTCGAAGTCAATTCATAAGGCTTTTCGAGTTCAGCTGCGGGTACCTGAACATAGTCTTTCATGCTGTAAGAGACTATTTTCTAGTTGATCTTCCTGCGTCCAGATCCTTTTACCTACTGTTCAGGAGGTGCCTAGTTCACTTTACTTGTAATTAATTAGCAAAGGGTACTAAGGTACTGTGACTTACCTAACTTCTTGTTGACATCAAATATAAAGCTATCAATAACTTGATAATATCCACGTCAAATTCTGCTGGCAAAACCAAACAGCTTAAACAAAGATACTATTAAAGTACCTGTATTGCTAGTTTAATAAAAGTAGAGTTTAATACAGTTTAAATAAGAAAATAAACCTACTTATATCTTTTTCCTTAAAGCATTCGTTTAATTTCTCCTCATCCTAACTTCTGATCCCTTCCAACAGACTCCTCACGTGAGTTGCAATGCTACTGTATTTTTGACCTCTTCCCAACTTTTCTCTTTTTGAAAGGAAGAAGTGCTAAGCCTATCACAGAAAGCCTCAAGCAATTGGCAGGCCTGAGCAATATAAATTCTTCCTTTAAATTTAATTCTAGCACATAAAGGAGAAAGTAATCTACTATTCTCCTCCTGTAACATCTGGAACCCAGAACCCTGTTTATAATATACTAGGAGAAGAAACAAGAAGTCTCAAGTGGGACAGCTAAATTATGGGAAAACGGAACTGGGGCATAGTTGGAAAAAGAGAAACTATGAACAAAAAAAAGTACCAGGCTGCATATTATAGTAGTGTACAGACAGGCCTGTAGAGCAATCTTTCAATAAGCTCTCTGAGCCCCAGTCGGTAAACAGTAAAACCCTTCTATCTACCTCTCAGGGTTAGGAGTACTAAATTAATACAAAAAGTGCTTAGAACATAGAAGACGCTTAAAAACATGTAATATCTACATATTTTAGCAAGTTTTCCATATTTCTAAATTAACCATTTCTTCTCCAAGACAATTTCTCCTCCTCAGCTCCCCTAACATCATTCTCATATGTATCCACAAGTGTCTCCTAGTCCTCACCTCCCACAAGAGTGAGCTGTATTGACTTCCAGCACCCTCCTCCTTTGATGGTGAGGTGTTAGAATTAATTTCCAACCCATCCTGACCCAAAGAGGCTTTCATAGAAGGACCTCAGTAGCTGCACAGAAAACCTCAAGGCTAACCTGACAGTAGTATGGATCAGGCACATGGGCACACAAAGGTGCTAGGAGAATTCTGCTTAATGGGGCCAATATTCTAAGTGGTTGGTCCACCAGTGAGTACTTCTTGTTTGTGATGACATATGCTTTCCTATGCAGCTCTGTAACTTTGGGGGTTTGGATAATCAATAAAAACTCCTTTTAAAACAAGCTATTTTACTTTTGTTTTATAGCCAACGATAATTTAAATCCAACTGGAAATATTAATGTCTCCATTATTAAACTATCAATAAGCAAACTATTAATGTCGCTATTAACAAACACCACCATGGCACTGGGTACTTAGGATAAAGTTACCCTCTAAAACAAAAATACTAAGTTACGAACACTGTCACTGGAGATGAAGAATGCTTAAATCCTATTATGGGAACCAATTGTACAACTTTGAATTAGGTTTGTTTCAAGATCTCTAAAAGTAGAAAATAATAATATCTATACTTTCTACATAGCAATTATATTATCTCAATTAATTCTTACACATAATATATTGGGAATTCACTAGCATATCTAGGGCTCACTAAATTTCATACTTTTAAATGGGAATGGCTACAATGACTGGATTTTGGTCCCTTATGCTTTCACTGTATATTTCTATCATAGCCGTGTAACAACTGATTGTACATATTTATATGGACATCTGTCTTTACCACCAGAATATGAGTCCTTCCAACAAACAGCCCATATATCTTACTCATTGTTGTGCTTCTCTGGCATATAGCAGACATTTACAAAACATTTAGTTCTCTCACTAAATGCATGAGGATCCAAAATTCACTACAGATAAAATGAATTTAATAATTTAATATCTGCTCTGATATGCAGTATAAGAATCAAAATAATGATGAACAAAGTACACTGTCCACCACAAAATATTAAATAGATACCAGAACAGTATGATTCCTCTGACAAATAGATGACAATGTCAACTGAATCACTTGAAAAAATTCACGTTTTATTTTTAGGCCTAGTGGAGGCCATCAGTAATCAAGGTGAAAAGAGACCGACTGGTTTTTTTTATTAGCAGATTTTAAAATTCATCACTTCAAGAACTCTAGCTCTGTGGTATCCAAAACCCCTTAAAAGAGTCTGCATTGCATATATTCCCTTCAAGGTTAAAATTAAAAGTCAAGTTACTCATTCAGTTAGTGTCAGAACAAGATGTTCGCTTCATGCAATTAAAAAGATTGAGTAATAGTATAGTCCCACTCACACATACCCCTCCCAAGTGTCAAATGCTTAATATATAAATATAGGTATACATCATACACATATATACATATGCTACACAGAAAGCCTATAAGATGGGTGTTACTCCTGTACTTCGACATGTGTACAGGGCGCTGTGTTAAGAACTATGGACGATTAAAAAGGTAACTATCTGCCTGAAAAGACAAAGGTTTAAAAATCGAATTTTAAAACAAGATTCAGACAAGAATTGAAGACAAACGATACCCAATGTCAAAGGGGCCACATGGCCATAAAGTCCACATAAATTCAGAGAAGAGAGAAAGGACTTCCAGCTCAGTGAAGAGAGTTTAGGAAGGACATGGCACTTGAGCTGAGGGCACCCCTGAAGAATGAGTCGACTGAACTAGAAGGATAAACTGGGGACAGTGAAGGACAATTACAGTCAGAGAGAACAGGGTAAGCCACTCTAGAGGCCAGCACATGGAAAAACCAAAATGCGTTTTCTAATGACCCAGAGCTTAGAAAGGAAGGAACGTGGGAGGTGGCACAAAGGAAGCATCACAAGGGTTTGGTGACTAATTAGATACCGGGTCAAAGAAACAGGAATGAAACAGACTCTTATCTTCAGGAAAGTCTTCCTTTTAAAAGCATTTTAATCCATTAGAGGAGTATTTTATTACACGATTCTTTCCACGTATAATTCTGTACCTTCTCTCCTTTCATTCTCAATTTCACTACTTGTTCTTTATTCCCAGGCACATAAATCTTATGGAAAAGAGAAGGACAACAAGGGCAATAGATGGAATTAAAGCTCCGGTTCTGTTTAAAAGGACAGTCTTCCCGTTGCATTGCAGTGCTTGACTCTACAATAGGGATAACACAGACAAAACCCTGGGACACTCCAAAACTACTCTGAGATGCGGTCCATAGGGAAAAAACAGCTTTTTCTGAGTCAACTAGTGATTGGCCTATACTCAACACCTTTTTCCCACTATGACAATTTTTAAAGAAAAAAATATGTAGTAGACATTCTCCTACTTACAAATAGTCAATTTATAGATTTTTACCTGGATTTAACATTCCTGTATGCTATCATACTTAAGAGAAAAAATTAAATATTACTCAGCAGATTCACCCACGGACAAAAGTAATAAAATACAGAACAATCCTGGCTTTTAGAAAATGCAATCCTGAAAGACTTCATTTGAAAACCTTCTGGAATCATCATACAGAAAAAAATTACCACAGATATTAAAATCTGAAAATACAGCTCTCTATTCATTTCATCTGATGTTGACTTTGTTTGCAAAACAAATAATAAAGGACCCAGCAGATGACACAGAAACCAGAGTACAACCAGGAAAGAAATGCACTCATGCCTCTGTCCCCGTCGTTAGGACAGAGCGTGTGGTTCATCTCGACTTCTAAGACCATGTCCCTGGACCCTGGGTGCCACAGGAGGTGCTCAGGTGAGGTCTTGGAAGGGGAGTACAGCACTCCTGTGTCCCAATTTCCGGAGGTAAGTAATTAGATAAGGCAGAATTGAAAACTGAAGTAGTACGTGATTCCCTTTTTTATTTAATATATAAACTATTAACTAAATGTTCTCTACAATAATGTCAGCAGTACTGTTAAGAATTACAAAAGGAATCACATTTTTTCCATGTGTAATTGTTTAAAAAAAAAGTATATAAGCAACAACTTTCGTCTTGAATCCAAACCATGGTATTGACTATTATATTGATATTTACTTTGCAGAATTAATATGTTTCGGAGGAGGGGAAAATTATGTAGTGGTTGAAGATAAATTTAAAAATCATGATTAAGGGGGAGAAAAATAGAGGAAAAGCAAATCAGACTACGTAGAAGTTATAACAGAATTGAGAAAAAATTCCTAGACTGCTTTTAAGAGTCGTACTTAAAACACAGTCTAACAAAAACTCTAGTTGACAGAAAAAAAAAATCCTCTAATCTTCAAAAGGACATTGAATGCCCACCTAGGGAAATAGTAGGCAAAGTCATTAAGGGTTCTGACAGTTTCCATCTCTGTAGCATATGCCAACAAATCAATTTTTGGAGCCTTCTATGAAAACATTTTCCACTTCTCAGAGCAAATCTTAGTAAATACATGACAAAGCTAGCCAGAAAGTACAGAAGTATCTTACTTTAAGAAGAAAAGGTGTTCTTCAAAGATAAAAACTGAGATCAATGTATATCCAAATGACTAGTGACAGTTTCCTTTAATTTGGAAGAGGACGAAAGAAACTGGACTCACAACTTTCCCTTTAGTTAGAACTTCTTGTCAAGAACCCGTAACATGAATAAATTTTCATGGAACACCATGGAATACTGTTCTTCAAATGTCTTTGTGAAAACTGTTTTAGTTATATCATTGCCTAGACAATAAGCTAAAGGCCCAGGAATTCTCAACCCTTTCGAAACCATTTTGAAAGGGCAAAAATTTCTTAAGACAGCCAAAACGTTCTACAGTTCAAAACTAAGATTAAAATAAATTAAAAATTCCACATGAAAATTCTCATTAAAAATAATGACGCTACTAGTACTACTCCTCGGAAGACAGCAAAACATGGGGGTCTAGCAATCCTCACGTTAGAAATCAAAATACAGAAAGAGCCACGAACATTAACACAACAACAGGTGAGCTTGCAGAGCCCCTGATGGACCTCGAAGGACAAGCGAAGGTGAGAACTCACCGCCAAATCACTGATGCAGACGGCCTCAAGGCCTGTAACACAGCCTCTGGAGAGTGACTGCGGGTGCTATTATTATGCCAGGACCAGTGATATAAATCTCTTTTTTTTTTGAGGAAGATTAGCCCTGAGCTAACTACTGCCAATCCTCCTCTTTTTGCTGAGGAAGACTGGCCCTGAGCTAACATCCGTGCCCATCTTCCTCTATTTTATGCGTGGGACGCCTACCACAGCATGGCTTTTGCCAAGCGGTGCCATGTCCGCACCCAGGATCCAACTGGGAAACCCTGGGCCGCTGAGAAGTGGAACGTGCGAACTTAACCGCTGCGCCACCGGGTGGGCCCCCATAGTGGCATAAATCTTGACCATCCCAGGCAACCCAGGATTTAGGATTATCCTACTTATTCTCTTAGACCGAGAACTGGGACATGTCTAAAGGCATCAAACAAAGTAACCAAATTGTCAGTTATAGCTACAAAAACAGGAAAAGCAGCAACAATCCAGCCAGGGCAGACAGAGAAAGTTAAGAGGAAAAAGAAAGAAACACAGACGACTGGCAAAAATAATAACAACTTAGAGTTTACCCAGCTTTAATCTTTCTGGTATATAATAACTACAACTTTAATATATCAAATAACAAAATCATTTTTGTAGAAAGCTCATTAACTGATAAATTCCCTGGACATTTGTAATTAAATGTTTTATAAAATGCCTACTACAGTCAAGGTACTAAGCGAGACATTGTGAGATGTGTGAATAATTCATAAAACTGGTTACTGACATCAGGACCTTTAAAATATAACAGGATTGTAAGAAATCAATGTAACAGAAAACAAGATAAGTATTCTTTTAGTAAAAATAACAGACAAATGCAAACAAAATCATCATAATGGCAAGTAACTGAATTTACCCTCAGTCTCTGGGTATGCTTACATAAACCTAGTTATGCTGATTTTTCCACCATACTCTTGTCAGTAATACATCTCAAGGGAACAATTACCACCACCCTCAACTTCCCTAAAAACATCAACACTCACAAGTCTTCTACGATGTGAATGTGTTTATTCTCTTATGGTAAAAGGTTACCTCTTAAGAAATCCTACTGAAGCAAACTACCTTTCCATACAACAATGCTTTCCTTCGAGTGCTCCATGAGTCAGCTGGAGAACATCTCCTGGAGCATTTTTTAAATCCTCGCTGGCCCCACCCAGGACTGCCTGAGTCAATCTCTAGGGATAAGATACCAGAATTCCTATTTCTAACAATCACCCCTCCTTCCTATCCTGACCCTCATGCACACTCAAGTTTGGGAACCACTGCTTTAGAGAACCACTCCCCTTGTGTAATGATCTGAAGCACTAAGCACATGACTTTTTCGTATTGTGCACTTTAGGTACTTGGGACGCTGTCCTCATCTAAGCTACGTAATGCATAACAAGCTATACAGGCTGCACTTTAAGATCATCTAATATATTATAATAAATGAATCATATAAAGCTCTAAATATGAGACCAAATGAGTGATAGAAATGATAAATGCTAGGGCATTCAGAAACAACTTCCAGAAGATGCTGACATGATAAAGACTCACTGCTGCCAATAATGTGCTGGTATTTGTGGCTGAGATCTTGAGACCTTCCCCAATACTTTGAAATGCTGTCACCATATCTCCCTGTGGACTAGAGTTTCTAAGCAACTTGTACAAATGAATACTCCGCAAACCCATACTGGAAACAAATCAGGGTGAAGTACTAAATGGCCTTTAAAATCCTAAGTGAAGCCAAAATTGCTGATGAACAGAGATGCAAAAATTCTCACAAAATTTTGGCAACCCGAATTCAGCAATACATCAAAAGGATCATACATCACAATCAAGTGGGATTCATACCAGGGACACAGGGATGGTTCAACATCGGCAAATCAATCAACGTGATATACCACATCAACAAACTGAGGAATAAAAACCAAATGATCATCTCAATAGATGTAGAGAAAGCATTTGACAAGATCCAAGAGCGATTTATGATAAAGACTCTTAACAAAATGGGGAGAGAAGGAAATTACCTCAACGTAATAAAGGCCATGTATGACAAACCCACAGCCAACATCACATTCAATGAGAAAAAACTGAGCACCACCCCCCTGAGAACAGGAACAAGACAAGGATGCCCTCTGTCACCACTCTTATTCAACATCGTACTCTTATTCAATTCTTATTCAACTCTTATTCAACAGAGTACTGGAAGTTTTGGCCACAGCAATTAGGCAAGAGAAAGGAATAAAAGGAATCCAAATAGGGAGCGAAGAAGTGAAACTCTCGCTGTTAGCAGATGACATGATCTTATATGTAGAAAACCCCAAAGAATCCTTTGGAAAACTATCAGAAATAATCAATTACAGCAAAGTTGCAGGGTATAAAATCAACTTACATAAATCAGTAGCATTTCTATTCTCTAATAAAGAACTAACAAAAAACTACAAAACTTTCCTGAAAGAAATTGATGACAACATAAAGAGATGGAAAGACAGTCCATGCACATGGATTGAAAGAATAAACATCGTTAAAATGTCCATACCACCGAAAGAAATCTACAGATTCAATGCAATCCCAATCAGAATCCCAATGACGTTCTTTACAGAAATAGAACAAAAAAATCCTAAAATTCAAGTGGGGCAACAAAAAGACCCTGAATTGCTAAAATAATCCTGAGAAAAAAGAACAAAGCTGGAGGAATCACAATCCCTGACTTCAAAACATACTACAAAGCTACAGTAATCAAAACAGCATGGTACTGGTACAAAAACAGGTGCACAGATCAATGGAACAGAATTGAAAGCCCAGAAATAAAACCACACATATATGGACAGCTAATCTTCGACAAAGGAGCTGAGGGCCTACAATGGAGAAAAGAAAGTCTCTTCAACAAATGGTGCTGGGAAAACTGGACAGCCACATGTAAAAGAAGGAAAATTCGACCATTCTTTTTCACCATTCACAAAAATAAACTCAAAATGGATCAAAGACCTAAAGGTAAGACCTGAAACCATAAGGCTTCTAGAACAAAATATAGGCAGTACACTGTTTGACATCAGTATTCACAGGATCTTTTCGGACACCATGTATTCTCAGACAAGGGAAACAATAGAATGAGTAAACAAATGGGACTTCATCAGACTAAAGAGCCTCTTCAAGGCAAGGGAAAACAGGATTGAAACAAAAAACCAACCCACCAATTGGGAAAAATATTTGCAAGTCATTTATGACAAAGGGTTAATCTCCATAATATATAAAGAACTCACACAGCTCAACAACAAAAAATCAAACAACCCAATCAAAAAATGGGCAGGGGACATGAATAGACATTTCTCCAAAGAAGATATATGGATGGCCAATAGGCACATGAAAAGATGCTCATCATCACTGATCATCAGGGAAATGCAAATCAAAGCTACAATAAGATATCACCTTACACCCATTAGAATGGCAAAAGTAACCAAAACAAAAAGTAACAAATGTTGGAGAGGTTGTGGAGAAAAATGATCCCTCATACACTGCTGGTGGGAACACAAACTGGTGCAGCCACTCTGGAAAACAGTATGGAGATTTCTCAAAAAATTAAAAATAGAAATACCATATGACCCAGCCATCCCACTACTGGGTATCTATCCAAAGAACTTGAAATCAGCAATTCCAAAAGTCCCATGAACCCCTACGCTCATTGCAGCATTATATACAATAGCCAAGACATGGAAGCAACCTAAGCGCCCATCAAATGATGACTGGATGAAGAAGATACGGTATATACATACAATGGAATGCTACTCAGCCAGAAAAAAGGATAAAATCGTCCCATTCACAACAACATGGATGGACCTCGAGGGTATTATGTTAAGTGAAATAAGCCAGAGAGAGAAAGACAATCTCTGTATGACTCCACTCATACGTGGAAGTTAAACATGTAGACAAAGAGCACAGATTAGTGGCTACCAGGGGAAAGCGGGGGTGGAGGGTGGGCACAAAGGGTGAAGTGGTGCACCTACAACACGACTGACAAACAATAATGTACAAATGAAATTCTACAAGGTTGTAAACTATCATAATCTCAATAAAAAGTTTGAAAAAAAAATCCTAAGTCAAGTATTGTAAACAGAGTAAAGGAAAACACATTATCACGATTGGACTTTTCACATTTTTTCCAAAACATGACCAAACCTCTGAAATTTTCCCTTTTCCCAAAAAACTTCTCTGGTACATTCTTCTGTATTTCATGCCATTGTGTCCTTAAAATGATCACAGTTCTTGGGATTTATTTTACGTGGCTGGAGAAAGGGCTATACTGTTTCTATAACCTATTCTATTCTCCAGTCCCTACCTTCCCTGGAGAAGACCTGTTGCAGTCTAAGGGAGGAAGAGCGACTTACTTCACTGCTGAGTCCGGAAGGAACTGAGCATGGCCTAAATCATAAGCTGCAAATCCGTATCCTCAGCACCTACACAGTGGCAGCATGCAGTGAGAGCTCAATATCTATCTGTTGAATGAATGAAGGAATGAATGAACTTTCAGGATTTCTTTCAGATCTGCATTCTGCAATTCACTCTTCCCGCTTTTATGTGATAAATATTTGAGTCTGGAAGCCTGTCTCTATGTGGCCACTATGGGGTTACCAGGAAGTTTGAGTCAGCGTGTCCTCCTTGCAGAAGGTTGGGTATGTCTGCTCTGCCGACCTGGAATGACCCTTACACACACCGTAGCGAAGTCTAGATTTGGAGGGGAAGTAAGTAGGATGCCTGATGACAGACAAAAGTCAGGCCACATTCTCTGACACAGCTTTACTAGTAGTAAAGCTCATATCTGACTTGTATCAAATTGACTTTTATATTTCTCTCAATTGGTTCCAAACTCAGAGGGGAACCAAGGTGCGAATGCTACTCTCTTGAAATCAACAAATATGTGTGTCTCGGAAATATATCTGATTGGGAAAAACATTTACACCCAATCACATGTATTCTTTTAACAAGGTTTTAATGAGGCCTACCATGCCACAGGCACTAGGCTAAATGCAGGGAATATCAATACAGGCCATAATCACTGGTCTTCAGTAGCTCATAGTCTGGTGGGAGAAGATAATCATATGCAGAGAGAATTATAACTGTGTGATATCAACACAGGGTTGCTATCAGAGCATAGTAGTGTGAAACCTAACTTTCCTGAAATAAGTAATAACTAAATTAAATCCTGAAAAAAAGCAGGAATTAGGGGCCAGCTCAGTGGCATAGTGGTTAAAGTTTGTGCACTCTGCTTCAGCGGCCCAGGGTTTGTGTGTTCGGATCCTGGGTGTGGACCTACACACTGCCCATCTAAGCCACACTGTAATGGCAGCCCACATACAAAAAGAGGAAGACTGGCATAGATATTAGCTCAGGGCCGATCTTCCTCACCAAAAAAAGAAAGCAGGAATTAGGCAAAAGAGGGGAGGATTATCATTCTGGCAGAGGGAGCCACATGCATGAGGGCTCAGAGGTTTAAACAAGAGTGTGGTTTTAATTTTCAAACAAGCATAAAGTTCTGCAAGATGACAGAAATCGGCTAGACAAACTTTGCTTCCTGCAAAGGACCAACAAGGAACAGAGGAAGACACATTTTAGGGCAGGAGGAGGGTATCAAAACAAAAGCAACTAGTTGGAGTAGCTGAGGTCACCAAGGAAGACAGTAGGGAGTTTGGGGGAGAACCCTGGGAAAGCAAACATTTACGGGATGGTCAGCAGAGGAAGACAACATCTAAAGAAACAGGAAGAAAACCATGAAAGAATAGAGTTAGAGAGAACAAAGCAGACTCCTTCCAATCCTGTACCTTTTACAACTGTACCAACTACACGGATAAAAGAAATCAGGACCTTAAAAAATACTCCAAGAATGAGGAAACAGCAGAGAAAGAAATTAAGAATATTTTTTTTAAAAAAGTAAACATGAAAATCTCAGATTTTATGGTAATACAAATTAAAATTTCAAGAAGGATCAAATATTTTGACCCAAAATAAATCAAAGCAATGGCAGTTTCAGAACATCCAGACTGAAAATCACTGTTTTATAGACTCCACATTTGATGTGGGGAAAAAAGAAAGCAACTGATCACATAGCTTACAACAATTACGGGTTCTTATTAAAAAATTATAATGGATAGTATGAAATATCCCTTATAAGGATCTACTAATATATTTCATCACTATTTTAATCAGTTTTTAGTAAGATATAAGTCTTCTATCTAAAGTATAAAACTAGGTTATGTCTATAATTTCAAGTAAATAATGAGGATAAAATAATCGCTTAGAATAAGACAACAGCAAAAGAAAAGGTCTCTTATGGCAAAATAAAGCTTTAAGGTTTTGATTTCATGAGCATACAAAAAATAAGGTACACCTTTCTTAAATTTCATCATTGTTGATGTGGTTCTTATGTTTAAAATGTGCTACCTTAACATTAAAAAAGCAATATTGCAGACCGTTGACCTTACATCATATATATTTACAAGGAAGTTAAACTTGAAATCATAGAAGATACAAACGGCCTTTTCAAATTAACACAATATACTCTGAAACTTTGTGACTATATCTGTGATCAATGAACTAAGCCTCTGAAAGAGCCACGAGAACTAATATTTGGACTGTTTCATAATTTTTAAAGCATGCATAATTTTTAAGCCATGCTGAATACCAACATTACCCCAGTGTGCTCACTACTGTGTACATTACTATTCTCTGTAAATTTTACGCCTTATTAGCAAAATCTGAGGAAAGAGGACTTCATTTTTTTAAAAAGTTACTTCTTCCCCTCTGCCACAGGAAACAAATTACCTGTTCTTGAGAACTTCCCCATTCAGATTTCTGTATAAGCAGGAATATTTGTATCACTTTTATGTTTCTGTGTTTTCATATTTAACACTTGAAATCAAATCTAAATTACTTCTTCATAATCATTTTTATGTAATTCTCTGGATGCTCTTCAACACATACTAGTGGTCAGAAATGGAGTCCAATGTATTGCCTGCCTGCAGGTGCTAAGTAGGTATCTTTACTGTCACTTGAAGGGAGTTATGCCCCACTTCATGGATTCTGCAAAAACGAACCGCTGCTGGGTCTGACTAATGGTAGATGGATTGTGGTATGGCATATTTGCAGGTTACTAGTTGCAATTCATAATGCTTAATAAAATTTCTCATCCTTTTAGTTTAAAAAATACTTAGCACAGAACAAGTCACATAGTAAATGTTAAAATATCAGGTATTACTCAATACTTAAGGGACATTATGTTAAAAAGGGACTAGTCTGTGATGTCCTCTAGGGACTGAACTTGGATATAAGCAGTCAAAATTCTTGAGAATTCCCTGAGAGCTCCCAAAGAGGACAGTCTGTCGGTTCCTGTGAAGACTCCACCCACAGGTTAGATGAAGCAATCTCTCTGAGATTCCTTCTGACTCTAAATGCACATGACACTCCAACCTAAATGCAAAGGAACATTAAGGAATACCAACTATGTGGAAAGTACTATACAAGGTGCTGTGGGAGGTACCCAAAAGATCTGCAATGGAAAATTTTACAAGAACTCCTATGTTTGAAAGGGTGGAATAAAGACTCACACATAAACAATATTAATAAAATACAAGAGAAATGAGAAATTAAATTCCAATTGGAAAAGTTTAGAAAAGCTACTTAATGATGTGAAAAATGAGCTCAGCCAAGCATGCACACAAAATGAGTAGAATAAGCAATTTCTTAGAGATTAATAAAAGAAAAGATTTTTGTGAGCTGGATTGATTAAGAGAAGTTTTTCATTGCAAAAGATCTCAGCTATGAGTTATCTGTCGAACAAAAGGAAGAAAATGAACAGAGGGAACAGGTATTCCAGAAAGACTGAGGAAAACAGGGCTGTTCTGGAGTAGTAGAGTGACGAGTCTAGCTAATCCAGCTTTGGAGCCTAGGAAAAACAAGTGGAAAGATAAATTAGCAGTAGCTACACAAATGTATTATTAATATGTAGTTCTCTCTCCTCAAAATTTTAAATGGAAAGTTTTGACTTCCTTCTGTAGGCTATGTGAACAATTTGAAATGTCTGAGTAGGGCAAGAGCATGATGAAAATAATGCATTTATGAGTTTAGTCTGATGACTGTGCCAAAGCATTAAAAAAATTACTCTGGGAAAAACTTTAAGATAATCACATTAACAGCTTTGAGAGAAAATGCAGACCGAAGGACAAAGCATGGAGAGCTTTTAATTAAAATCTGGTTTAAGGCAAATGTATCCAAAAGTACTTAATGTATCTAACACAGCACAGGAAAGTTTAAAAAATAGAATCAGATTTTCAGATTTCTATTAAAATAGCTTTAATTAGTTTGCAGGTTTTGTTTTTTTTTGTTTTTTGCTGAGGAAGAGCAGCCCTGAGCTAACATCTGTTGCCAATCTTCCTCACTTTTTTTTTGAGGAAGATTAGCCCTCAGCTAACACCTGTGCCAATCTTCCTCTTCTTTACATGTGGGTTGCTACCACAGCGTGACTGACAAGTGATATAGGTCTGCTACTGGGATCCAAACCCACAAACCTGGGCCACCAAAGCAGATTGTGCCGTACTTAACCACCATATTGTGGGGCCAGCCCCTTTCATTAATATAATTAGATGTATATTAATGTTCTTTCTGAATATATAAAATTGAGGGTGATGTGTGGAAATGACTCCTATAGTATAAAAAACTAATGATCATACTTTGGTAATAAATAACCTCTACATCTGTCCTTAGCTCTCATGCGAAACAATCTAACAAACATTCCTTTCACGGCCCAGGAAGGGGTACCTGAACAGCACCTCTAAGCAGGACGGCAATCACAGTAACATAAGTCAATGGGGACTTAGAACACAAGTTAAACGTCTAAAATGTTAATCGTTGTGCTGCAGGTTTAGATTTTTATACTCAAAGTAGGAACAAACATACTAAATCTACCCAGGATAATTTCAAAATGTATTTCGTTCATCTGCACTTACTACTGTTCCCACTTCTTTTTCATTCAGAGGACACTGCTTCCCCACAGACGCTGAAGGTGCTGGTGGCTTCTAAGCAGTTCTTCCCACACTGCATGCTGGCAGAGGAGCTCGAGGAGGGGACGGGACCTCCGTCAGCTAACGGAGGCTGTGACGGCTTCTCACTTTCATGCTTTGATACTTCCTTTTGAAACTAACTTGCCGTGCAGGTAACAAGAAAGACTGCTGAAGTTCTTGGAAAAGAAAAACTTTATACTAAAATCAGATGAATGTTCAAAGTTCAAACCTAGACTCATAATAACAGCCTTTTATTCCTCCTCAGAAGTTGTCTAAACGTGGCATTTCCAATTTGCAAAAGTAAAAAAAAAAAACAAAAAACAACCAACTGACATTTTCCAGATGCCTTTGAAAAAGCTGTGAAGTTTATATAAGGCAAAATGAACACAGAAAGAATGAGTATGAAACATTTTAGCGAATGTCAGAAATATATTGAGAATATATTTGGAAAAGATGATGAATATAGAAGCTACAATTAAGACAATTTATAAGATAGTTCATTCAGATCATACCTACCAAAACCCAAATCACTTATTTTACAAAATATAAATGATTAATTTAATAGCTTCTTTTAGCTATACACATACACACACATTTATTTAAAGATCTAAAAAGTGAAATCAGTGGGGCTGGCCCAGTGGCTTAGTGGTTAAGTTCATGCACTCTGCTTTGGTGGCCCAGGATTCGCAGGTCCAGATCCGGGTTGCAGACCTATGCACTGCTCATCAAGCCATGCTGTGGTGGTGTCCCACATGCAAAAAAACAAAGGAAGACTGCCACAGATGTTACCTCAGTGACAATCTTCCTCAAGCAAAAAGAGGAAGATTAGCAACAGATGTTAGTTCAGGGCCAATCTTCCTCACCAAAAAAAAAAAAAAGCTAGGGAAAAAAGTGACATCAGTTATACTTTCCAAAATAAAGATCTTCCCAATTTATTTACACTGCACTGATAGGCTTGGAGGTGAATCTGGGCATAATCTCTACCTTTTTAGCCTTACTTCCTAAATAAATCATAACATCTTTCACAACAAAAATGTGCACACTCACAGCTCTCAAATCAAGCCCCAAACTTCTTCATTCTCATGCATTTGCTCATACTATTCTATCTGTATAGAATACCCTGTCTTTATAAAAAGTGGGATAGATAATATGCAATCAGTAGTGAGATAAAACTCATTCCAATTACAAAAGGCTCCTTGAAATGAAATCTATTTTAAGTTATAAAATAGTAGCTTCAACAATTTCAAACATATTAACACTGAGTTGGTAAAAAAAGCATGAGACAAAAGAAACTTTAAAAAGAATCTGCAGGGGGCCAGCCCGGTGGCTGAGTGGTTAAGTGTGCACACTCTGCTTTGGCGGCCCAGGGTTTCACCAGTTCAGATCCTGGGTGCGGACATGGCACCGCTCATCAAGCCATGCTGAGGTGGCGTCCCACATGTCATAACTAGAAGGACCCACAACTAAAAATATACAACTATGTACCGGGGAGCTTTGGGGAGAAAAAGGAAAAATAAAATCTTTGAAAAAAAAAAAAAGAAATTGCAACAAACTTTGGAAACAGAAGGACAAAGAGTCAAAAATGAAGCATGCTTCTGTACCTGGATAAGCAGGTTAACACTCAAGACAGCAGGAGAGCTCTGAGCTGTCAGGCTCAAGCACATTCATTTGTGGTAAAAGAGTAGTCCGTTTACTAGTCAGGAAAATTTGGAGGATTAAAGAGAAAAGTTAAAAGTAAAGCCAATTTTTTAAAACAACGGACAAACATTGTATGTTGAACTGTGCTCCCCAAAAAGATATGCTGAAGTCCTAACCCCAGTACCTGTGAACGTGACTTTATTTAGAAACAGTTTTCGCACACTAATCAAGTTAAAATGACGTCATACTGGATTAGGGTGGGCCCTTGACCCAATGACTGGTATCCTTATAAAGAAAGATATGGAGACACACAGGGAGGAAGGCCATGTGAAGGCAGGAAGAGATCAGAGTCACGCTGCCACAGACAGGAAGCTCTAAGGGTTGCCAGCAACCACCAGAGCTAGAAGAGGCGAGGAAGGACTGCCCACCTGAGCATGGCGGGAGCACAGCCCTGCCCACACCTCGACTGAACTGCCCACCTGAGCGAGCATGGTGGGAGCACAGCCCTGCCCACACCTCGACTGAACTGCCCACCTGAGCGAGCATGGCGGGAGCACAGCCCTGCCCACACCTCGACTGAACTGCCCACCCGAGCATGGCGGGAGCACAGCCCTGCCCACACCTCGACTGAACTGCCCACCCGAGCATGGCGGGAGCACAGCCCTGCCCACACCTCGACTGAACTGCCCACCCGAGCATGGCGGGAGCACAGCCCTGCCCACACCTCGACTGAACTGCCCACCCGAGAATGGCGGGAGCACAGCCCTGCCCACACCTCGACTGAACTGCCCACCCGAGAATGGCGGGAGCACAGCCCTGCCCACACCTCGACTGAACTGCCCACCCGAGCATGGTGGGAGCACAGCCCTGCCCACACCTCGACTGAACTGCCCACCCGAGCATGGTGGGAGCACAGCCCTGCCCACACCTCGATTGAACTGCCCACCTGAGCATGGTGGGAGCACAGCCCTGCCCACACCTCGACTGAGGACTTCCAGCTTCCAGAACTGTGAGAATATCTCTTGTCTTAAGCCATCCAGTTTGTGGCATCTTGTACAGCAGCCTTGGGAAGGTAATACAAGTAAGACTTCACATACCAGCCCAGTAAATTCTCTATTTACTAGATATGTACCACTCCCGAAATCAGTTCAAATGCCATAATGACTTCAAGTCAGCCTCCAAAGAATTCAATTCATTCCTTGATATCCAGTCATTCAAACTCAAACATTCTGTCCCCATCCCAATAGTAACATACAAAATAACTGAAACATGAAAAGAACAAATTTTTGCTCAATTCTGCCAACTTTCTTCAAGTGCTATATATACTTCACTTAAGTTCAGGTAAATTAATACGTGGTCTTACTAAAAGAAACAGTGACTATGCCATCAGTTTACATCAAAGTTTAATAAATTCTTTAATTTGTACTATTTAAGTACTATTAAAATAGTATGCTCTTAGAAACGGAAATGTTGTAAGTAAAACATCTGTTTCACTTTCAGGTCTCATATATCTATTATGGGTTGAACTGTATCACCCCCCAAAATTCATGCGTTAAAGTCCTAATTCCTGGTGCCTCACAACGTGACCTTATTTAGAGACAGGGTCTGCAGAGGTAATTAAGACAGGATGAAGTCATTAGAGTGGGCCCTAATCCAAGATGACTGATATCCTTATAAAAAGGGGAATTTAGAGACAGACACACGTACAGGGAGGACTCCCTATGAACACGAAGTTGGTCATGTACAAGCCAGTTAGAGAGGCCTGGAACACACCCTTCCCTCACAGCCCTCAGAAGAAACCCACTCTGCCAACACGTTGATTTCAAACTTCAGACCTCCAGAACTGTGAGGCAATAAATGTCTGCTGCTTAAACCACTCAGTTTGTGGTACTTGGCTATAGCAGCCCTAGCAAACTAATACACCATCAAATACTAAACGCAAATTCCACAAGGCACAAATTCTGGTTTCACAGATATCGTGCAAGACACAGCAGAAAACCAGAAGACCTACAAACGGCAGCAGGACCTAGTCCACCCCAGGAATTCCCTGCTCTAACTATTCCTCATCTGCCAGTCTGATTCTTTCAAAACGCACTCAACAAATATTTCAGTCTCTACCATATTCCAGATTTGATCTTACTTAATGCTCATAGCAACTCTATGAGGTAGGTATCAACATTTACAGGTTACAAATAAGGAATGAGAAGGGTGAAAGTAATTTGTCCAAGGAACACAACTGGAAGTGGGGGGTCCAGTTAACAGCCTGTGCTCCTAACAGTGTACATATTGTGCTGTCTTCCTAAGATGCTTTTTTTTTTTTAAGTAATCTGAACTGTTTGCTTTGGAGACTAAAGCAACATAGTCAAAATATTATCCAGGTGCCAAAAAATTCTATTGTTACCACAGCTCTCCACAGCTCTCCAGAGGGACAAAAATCAAGTCAGATGGCAGAGAATGGAGAAGTGACACCCTGCCTGAGAATCTGTCAAACGACAAAACTTCCCACTTACAGAAATTATCTTCTTTTCTGATTACAGGATACTCTGAGCTTTAAAATGTTCCTAAGAACACAAGAACATACATGAAAAGAAAAACCAGGAGCCTCTGTTACACTGAGAGCACCTCCCCAAAAGGTTGTGGTAAATTCCCAGCATACCAGACAACAAGCAAGAGCCGTGTGGAGCACTTGACCGTTGGGAAAAGGGGGCGAGAACTCCATTACTTTACAGTCTCACAGCCAAGTGACAACTGCTGTCTAGGATCTCTCAAAGCTTTCCCATCCATTGTGCACTGTGAGTTTCAGCTTACAACAACAAAATATTCTGGCACAAGTGTCCCAAAACTAACAAGGAATATAATGGAAGCATTTTTATGTAAGCTTTCACAAAATCCTAGCAGCAAATCCATACTTTAAGCAAGTTCAAGTTTTGAAGCTACAGCCCATTTTTACTTACTAATGAAAAAGCAGGAATCCTGTGCTTTCTTACAATTTGAGCATGCAGAGGAAAAAGTCCAGTTAACTCTCCCACAAATTAAAACACTTGTATTGTGATTATGGCAACCTGATACTAGATGATTTCAGATTTTTAAACTTAAAAATAACTATGTATAGTTTAAAAATCCCGAGATAAAAATATCTTCTTTACAATTAAGAGATTAAAAAGAACTAGAATTTCAGAATCTTGCCACTCAGTATCTTTAATTTTAGCAAGTCTCCTAATAATTCTTGAATTGTGAGTCCTACTGAATCAAAACCTAGGGGAAGGAAAGGTGGAGCATCTGGGAATTCACATTTATAATCATTGCTCAGGTAATTCCTAGGATTTTTGTTTTACATCAAAAGTCTTTCCATATACATAGAACAGGTAAATTTTATGGTATGCAAATTATATCTCAATGAAGTTTTTTTTTTTTTTTAAAGATTTTATTTTTTTCCTTTTTCTCCCAAAGCCCCCCGGTACATAGTTGTATATTCCTAGTTGTGGGTCCTTCCAGTTGTGGCATGTGGGACGCCGCCTCAGCGTGGCTTGATGAGTGGTGCCATGTCCATGCCCAGGATTCGAACCAATGAAACACTGGGCCACCTTCAGCGGAGCGTGCAAACTTAACCACTCGGCCACGGGGCCGACTCCCCAAAGAAGCTGTTTTTAAAGATCAATTCTTTCCTTCAGTATACTTATTGTGACCTTAGTATGTTTTTGTAATACTAAGGTCACAGTTTAAAACTCTACCACTACCCCATTGTCCACAATGAAAATCTGGATATGAAAAAAAGGGTGGGGTTTTCTGCAGTTTTTTAGCTACCCTCTTAAGAAAAAAATTTCTGCTTAAACAAACTAAGGCACTATGGTCTAGGAAAACAAACGCTCATATCAACCGATATGAATTTCTCACTATTATGAGCATAAAGAATCCACCAAAGGCAATGACTAGGATCTTTCTCAGTTAACCAGGATGGTTTGAGTTATTTTTAATTAAAAACTCTCTCAATATTTCACAAGTAAGATATGAGTTATTTCAGGCAAAATTCAAAACAGCATTGAAATTCTCCAACTACTTAAATTTTAACAAATTTTTATTTCCTTAGAGTAACAAAAGTGTTAAATCTGTGGGGGTGTTTGTAACTTTCAACATTATTTTTAGAACAAATACATTTAATACACCACCAGCATCGATTCTTCTTATAGATTTCACAACACCCACAGTGTCTATGCCATATGTTAAAGATTTTCATCTGAATTGAGATGATTTTCTGATTAAATAGTAAGGAAAAGATAGGTAGCACTCTAATTATATATCTAAACAGAATGTATAATTTATTTCTGTATCCAACGTTTGAAGATGGCAAAATATAACACAGGACGTGCTGAACAGGCCTAGCTAAGTAAAACGTTAAAAATATATATTTTAAGCTACTAATTCCCCTTCAAGGTTCAGTGCTTGATATAGTCTCCCCAAACTTCCGACTAAAGCACAGAGACGTCATTTTGTATTCACCCCTACATGAGATTTTGGTAACACAGAGTCAAAGGCCTAAGACTTCTTTAAATTTTCAAGCATTCTTTTATTAATTTATTACACATACACTATAGTGACAGTATACACAACTGATTTTTATCTTAATCAAAACTCTAAGAAGGCAATGTAATCTTTTCTAATCAATATTTTTAAACGAATCATAAACCAAAACCTGATGCTACCATAAGATTTCAGTGCATTACTAAATTTTCCTCAGGTTCAAAGGTAAGATTTACTATTACTACTGTATGGAACGAAAAAAAAAACCACAGCAATTTTCTGTGGTATTATACACAAAGAGAACCTAGAACTCTCTATACATTTGTAGCATTCATTTTATTACTGAAACTATAAAAACAAACTTATTCATTCCTTAAAATTAAAAATGATCAATAAAAATTATCTCATTTTTATGCAAATACTCAGATTATTTAGCAAGTTGAATTATAGTGAAATTTTAGATAAAAAAAATTAAAAATAATGGGATCAACTGCCATTCCAGCAAAAGCTCAGCAGCCAAATCAGACCTTATCATACTCACCCCTCCCTAATGTTTTTGGAACCACTGGATACAAAGTTTTAAAACTGTTCAGCCCTTAAACAGCATGTCGTTGTACCTTATCAGGGCAGACAACAAAAAGGGCATCAATATCTCCATGCTGCTGAAAGAGGGAACAGAGCCTGTGTACAGCATTACACTGAATAAATACGCAGACAACAATGGAAGAGGAGGGAAAAAGGAGGGGTATTAGCTGCGTAGGGTGAGAACATCATGCTGGACCCCCAAAGAGCTCACTGATGCTCTCAGGTGACAGCTGGAGTCTCCATATGCCTCTCAGTTCTCTGTTTGAAAGAAAGAGGTTATTCCTCAGCAAGTTTACATAGGCATTCTATCCGCAGCCGGCAAATCACTTCTTTTCACAAATACACTCAGTTCTTTCACAAATACACATAATAATGAGACTCAGAAGACAACAATGGGAGGATAAGCTACTAATAGTTCAGTTCCATACAAAATATTTTAGATGACATACAAAAGGCTGCCCTAATCCTACTTGCAAACTGCACAATTAAGCATGTCTACCCAGGAATTATAGAACAGCTTACATCCTCTCAACCAAGTATAATTTGACAATCTCTTCCCCAGCCAGGAAGCAATGACAAGACAGTTAAGGACACAAGTACAGGATAGTACATACATGGTAAGACACAAGATCATCTTTAAGTCCCAAAGCTTTAAAATAAGATTTTTTCCTAGCACTTTGTGAATTATCATTGTCATAGCATCAGATCAAACAGTAAGACACACTCCAGCTTTTTTTTCTTTTTCTTACTATACTGGAACGTTTCAAATGCTACTATAAACAAACGGACTGCCCTTTGAGTCTTACATGGTTCTTGTGCAAGCATTTGTTGCAATGTTGTTTGTTTTAAGAATGCCCTACCTGCTCCCTTTTTGATTCCTTTGCCTTTTCAATCGTTAAATGGACATGCTCCTCAAGGATCTGCCCTCAGCCTGTTTACTCTTTACGATCTATCCTTTAGTAATTTCATCCACTGTAACTCTTACAAATGTACCCTGAATGTCGTCCTTAAGGCACCACACATTTATCATACCCTAAAACGGACACACTTTCCATCTCAGTTCCCCCAAACTGTTCTTCCTCCACGAAGTCCCTGTATTAAACCAGAGCAGTTCGCCTAAAGCATCAAGCCTGGAACTTGGGAGTGAATCCTGACTCCAACTTCTCCCTCAAGCCCTCATCCAATTAATCCTAACAATTGTACTTCCCCACCAGTATTCAGATTTGTCCACTGCAATCCATCCCATTGCGTCACCCAAGTCCAAAGCTCAGCAGACCACTGTACTTTAATAACCTCTAACTGCTCTCCATCCAACCTCTGTGTTTCCATAACAACCTTTTTCTCTTTTAGTAATCTGAGTCACTCTACAAACATACACTGAATGTATACCATGGGCCAACCACTATATCAAAAGCAATGTATACAGCAGTAAAGGAAACAGGTATAGATGCTTGTAAAGTTCCCTGTCTGGTCAGTGTAATTATGTGCTCGGCACTTGTCTTCCCCACTAGACTAAACTTCATGAGAGCAGGGAAGACGTCCATCATGATGCCTGTACGTCCAGTATGAGGCTACTGCTATATCCTCGCGTCTATAATAACAGACACATTGTAGGTGCTGAATAAATATGTGTGGATTAAAAGACAAAATTACCAAACATATATATGTGTGCGTGTGTGTGTGTATGTATGTATGTATGTGTATATATACATACACACACAGCCTTGAAGTCCTCACCTTCCCCAGCAACAATGACTGACTTCAACTGGCTGCTGGTGATTTCCATTTGTACGACTCACCTCATTTTCCCAAAATCCGCAGTTCTCCTACGACGACTCAGGCTTACGATGCCATCTTCTACTCATCTTCCCCTTGCAGACTCTCCTCCAAACTCCACGGCACCATTCTTAGGGTGCCTGCCATTTCCTTCTTTGTGATATAGCCACCTACACAAGGTTCTGTAAACTTTTTTTTTTTTGGAGGAAGATTAGCCCTCAGCTAACTACTGCCAGTCCTCCTCTTTTTGCTGAGGAAGCCTGGCTCTGAGCTAACATCCGTGCCCATCTTCCTCTAGTTTATACGTGGGACGCCTACCACAGCATGGCTGCCAAGCAGTGCCATGTCCGCACCCGGGATCCGAACCAGAGAACCCCGGGCCGCCGAGAAGCGGAACGTGCGAACTTAACCGCTGCGCCACCGGGCCGGCCCCGGTTCTGTAAACTTTTTAGAGCTAGGCACTGCTTTACTCACCTCTATATTGCCCACCTAGCAGTGCCTTGCACATGCAGGCACCAAAATAACTTGCTGAATGAATGAATCCCTAAAAGAATTCCAACAAGAAAGGCTGAAAGAGAACATTCACGACTCCAAGAGCATAGTGACAGCATCTATGACTGAAGGACTACAAGGACAGATTAGACAACTCCATTCCTGGAGATTAGAGCAAAACAGGGAAAACACTATCAGCTAAATGGCTTTAGTTTCTGCCTCTAGGTTCCTAAGATTTTGATTCTAAAACATCTTATGTTATTGTCAGCGGGTATATTCTAATTTCTAAGACTACAAATGTCCACCTTTTTAAAAGTAGCCAACATTACTTTCCTACTGAAATTGAATGCAGAATCCCACCAATAAAACAAACAAAAACAGAGCTCTACTCCAGCTGAACGTGGGACGGGGAGAAGGGCCCGTCTGCTCAGCTTCTTCAGCACTGTCTCCACCAACGGTCCTTAGTATACTTCCATGGAAGATATTCTGAAACTTCGGCTCTAAAGGGAAGTGATGCTTCCTCTGTGCCACCCTCCAACATGGATCAAGAACAACATGGAATCCTCAGGCATTAACAACGAGAATCCTGTGCCAGGGAATGGAGCTTTCATAAAGGTAATATAAATAGAACTGACCTGGGGCAGACATCCATGTTTCTTCCATCACTGTCTTGAACCTGAACTGTTTCCTTTTATGAAGGAGGTACAGTAAGACAAATCTAGGGCAACTTCCCAAAGGTGCTCCCATCCTTGGAAGACCAAACAAAGAACCAGGACGGAAGCAAGAGAAAAGGCGGCATGGCATAGATAAGTCACTTAAGTCTGTTTCTAATCTGAGCTGTGAACTGAGGACACTGGACCTCTAAAAGTTCATATAGTCCAGTCCAGCTAAGAGAATAGGAGAGATCCCTAGAAACTTAGACCCAAAATCTCAGCTCTTACACATCTGCCTGGGGTGCCCTCTCTGCAGATGCCCTTCTGGAACCAAGTACAGCAGATGATAACAGTCCAAGAAGCAACTATCCTGTCCTGACAACATGCTGATTCTAATAACATGTTCATAAAGTATTTCTACCTCTAAAGCACAATTACATAAATTCTAGTGCATCTAAATATCCCTAAAAGGTATAGTCATTTTCCATTTAATGGTTCAAATAGTCTAAGTTCATAAATCAATTTAAGTCAGATGCCATAAATGGGGTACTCCTGTCAACTTCCAGGCCAGTCCTTTAGCCTAGCACAGTACCTTTTGCAAAGTTTATGAGGTCCCAGGAATTGACAATGGCAAACTTGAACATCTTACATTTCATTTTCTCTGCCCAGCAGGAGTGAGAGCCATTTAAGATTAAGCGCAACCATTGCACAGAGAGCTTTGTAGCAAATTGCCAAGACAGCTGTTCAAAAAGCTAATCAAATAGCAGGGGTGTGAAGAACACTTAGGATTATCCAGAAAACTACTGCAGGAGAAATACCCTCGAGTTCAGGTAATGAAAAGAAAAAGGTACAGCTAAATAACTCACCAACTAAGAATAAAAACAAAAATAATGGCATTTAGGAGGACAGAAGTCCTCGTGAAGACTGTAGAGCAAAAGGTTTAATGCCTAATTTTAGAACACAGCAAACTGTTGATTCAGAAGTACAATGAAAAAAGCCTGAGTAGTGATTCCTTCTTTAATAAAATTTAGAATCATGCTATCTAATAGTACCTAAAGTTAGACAGCAGTAAATAAATATGCAAAAGGGAGAATATGATAGCCTACACGCAACCTACAAAAGGTACTATGCTAGGTTAAAGGACTGGCCTGGAAGAGGAAAAATAAGCGTAGCTCCTGCTTGCCTTACAGCATATGTGAGAGTAGGCTCATTTCAAGAACTGAACCAACCCGGCAAATACGAACGATGAGAGAATTTTGACAGGTGTGACATATTAATCATAGGAGGAACTGCCAACATTCATTTTATGATCATACTTCCCTAGAATTGCGTTCATTCCACAACACACAATCATTCCAAAAGAAAAAAGAAGACACCTACAAATTCCCAATAAGTTGAAAGCCACACACAATGATTCATCTCAACCTTTCAGGTTTTCAAGATTGAAACTACCACTTAATAAATCAGAAATTATTTCTTCCTCCTTTCAGAATAAAATGCCAATAACAAGAAAAAAAGCCCCATTATTTTACTTGCTATTCAAAAACAATGTAACTCACCAACCATTGCTCAGTCACTCACAGAATTTTACATTTCCTAGCATATGATAGCAACAGCAATCAGACAGCAAATGAACTGTTTTCCCAAGCCATATATATGGTCAACACTATTTGATCAGTTACTCAAAACTCTTTTCTATGCGCTAAAGGAAGAACCAGTTCACGGCAACATTTTAATGTTTCATTTCTGGTTTTTGAAAGAACTATGAAAATTTTGAAAAAATTACGTTAAAGCTGTAAAAAATCAAGTATCTTTTTCTGATGGAAGAATATATGCTAACTGTAGGAAATCTGGAAAACACAAATTATAGAGAAGAAAATAAAAATAATTCAGAATCCCAGCACCTTCATAAGTATCATATTTAATGGTTGCATGTTATTTTGTTTTAAGAATATTCCATATTCAATTTGTACCACTGCCCCATTATTGGATATTGAGGTTTCTGGGTTTTCACTATTTCATAAATATTACTGTGATAGACATCTCGCTGCAGTCTATGTTTTTAATAATTTCTTTAGGATAGATTCCCAAAAGTGAAATTACTGAGTAAATGTGTATAAGCATTATTAGAGCACTTGATAAAATACTGTCAAATTACTTTCTAAAAACGTTGCACCAATTAAAACTTCTGCCTTTTCTACTGAACCTCACTGCCTTTGCCTGTTATATTGTTAAAAAGTCTTTGGTGATCTGAAAATCCAAAAATGATTTCAGCTTTTAATGAGCATTTCTTTACTAATGAAATTGAACCATTTCCCCAAAAATCTTCCTCAGCCTTTTGTACTTAGATTTTTATAAGCATAGGTGTGTACTTTAACCACATAGGATTGGCGGTGTTTTGCTTTCTGATTTCTATAAATTCTGCAAATATTGATTTTTTTATATTTGATATTAACTTTGAATCCTTCTTCAAATCTTTGGCCACAGATTTTTATAACACTTCTACCCCATACCTTTCTACCTCCTATGAAAGCAGTATGAAGATGTAGTTGTGAGAACACCCACCCGGTATTCAGATGACCTGGGTTCTAGCAGCACACCATTACCCAGCTGGTTGGCACACAACCAGCTTAGTTTGACCATCCTCTTAATGACTGGACTAAATGTTCTTTTCAGCTACAAAATTCAATTCGATTTCATTTTTCCATCTCCTAAGTTTCTTTTCTGGTAATCTTACAATTCTCAAATTAACTCTCCTCATAGACGCCGAATTTAAAAGAGCCTTACTGAATATCCATCTATACTATAACTCAAAGATTTCTGTTGGCTAGCAGAGAGGTAAGAAAGAACAATGAAAAGCATGTAACAAATTAGGGGGCAAACTTAAAAAGTCAATGAAATAAGCCACTAGAATGGCATATTTTTGGCATATAATGATATTCTCCCACAACCTGAATTACAAAGCTGTGGTCAAAGAACAACTGCCACTCTGTTGATCTCCATTTTTCCAGGGGGCCCAACTCAGTGTGCCTTTGAATCGCTTGAAACTACATGCAAAACTCCGTGTGAAAAATCTGCATTTCTCTGGGGAAGGATAACCTTGGCTTCACCAACAGGACTGATGGAACGACCTGACTCTCAACACGGCTCATTTTGCAAAAACAGTTAAGGACCCCTAACCTGGACAAACAGCTCGTGTCTTACCTACTGGTCTACCGTTTCCTCCTTAAAGGGGAAGAGCAGGCACACTGGGATTTTCTGTGCCTTTCTCCCCATTTCTGAGAATGTCAAGGACGGGTTTCCTTCGATTACTATCAATAAAACTTTTCTACTACCACTAAAGGATAAAGGGGTACTCACTTCTTACACAGGGGCTCCTCCAAAGAAGACAGTTACTGATATATAAAAATGGAGTTTGTAACAGAACTAGTGTTCATACAGACACTGTATGATTCAGAAGTACAACAAAAATACCTAAGTAGTGATTCTTTCTTTAATAAAATTTGGAATCATGCTGCCTAATAATACCTAAAGGTAGACAGCAGTAAATAAACATGCAAAAGGGAGAATAAGATAGACTACATGGAATCAGATTCGTTCACTGCGATCCATCCCACTCCTACAGAAACACTGCAAATGATAACTAGATCATCCCATACCAAAGTTGAGCTATGTAATGGGTAAAAGGTGCTTTCTCCTAAGAACTAGTACCTTCATTTGACTCAGGAAAAAAGGGCCTCTGCCTCCCCAAACACAAATGACTTTCTCCTTTTAGAGGGACACGTGGGCTGGGCCGGGGCGGGAGAGGTGATACGGAAAATCACAGCCTGGAAACCCAGAGAAAGATGGCTGCAGCTGTTTTTGTTTAAAGTTGCTCACCCCAAAGCACTCAGTGGGAGTCTAGGCAGACTGAGTTCCCCAGCCAAGGGTCAGACAAGACCCTGCCCTGACCCAAGAGATCACAGCTGACCGGGTCAGGGGGCAGATTCCTCGAGCCTCCAGTTTGAGAAGGCAATCTCTGGGGAGCAGGCTGCAGGGACCCTGACTGGAAACCTGGGGCACAGCCTGATCTACGTCTAAATATTTGACCAGTGATTCTCAACTTAGGGACAATTTTGCCCATTAGGGGACACTTGGCAATGTCTTGAGACATTTTTGATTGTCACAACTTTGGGGAACAAGGAGATTTACTATTAGCTTCTAGTGGGTAGAGGCCAGAGATGCTGCTAAACATCCTACAACGCACAAGACTGCCCTCTACCTTCCAAACCAAAAATTATCCCACCCGAGACAGCAACAGAACCAAGTCTGAGAAACCCTGATGCAGACTATGATTTGCAGTCTTTGTATTCTTATCTCAGGCCTCGCAAATGTTACAGGCAGGTCAGCTAAGAATCTGACTATAAATTACAAAACTTTTATAACACTGTTTTTATGGAAAAAAGTTATTTCAGGTTATGGTATCCGAAGAATAACTTCTCTGACTCCAGTTAAGATTCAACCATTCATTTATTCAACATTTACCAAGCACCTATTACGTCATCAGGCACAGTGAAAGCAAAAGTGACAGTGTTAAAACAAACTGATAGATGACTGTAGATCCAACTCCTGCCTGGCTCAGAGCAGTACAGCATGAAAAGAGAAGTGGGACTCTGAAGTCAGACCCACCAACTCCAACCCAGCTCTACCACTTACTGTCATTAGGCATGTTACTTAACTTCTCTGAACTTCGATCTCTCCATTTCTATAACAGGTCAAATAGGGCCTCCCTCAAAGTGGGAGACAACTAAATAAGATAACTCATGTAAAGCACAAAGTGAACTACCTGGCACACAACCAATATTCAATAATTAACTCCTATTACTAGTGGCATATTTTCAGCTTTTATAATGTAACCAGTAAGTTGGAAACTGCTAGTATGCCTATAAAATAGACAGTCACTGTAACAGTGAAAGCGACAACTTGAACACACTTTTAGTCAAGTTAATTGCATAGCATATAAAATCCTTCAAATTCTGACTCCCATCTCCTTCTCCAGCCTTATCTCCCACCACCTACATCACCCTTAAGGCAGCCCTACGTCCCCACGAGTGGGGACAGATTGAAAGATGAGATCTGGTAGTAACCAAAACAGTGTCAAGCTAAAGGTCACTGTGAGAAAGAAAATTCTTCAGCTGTGACTTTGGCAGTATACACAGGTGCTGAGAGGAAGGGGGGGCGGGGAAGATAGAATGAATGAACACAAAAGGCTCACAAGCCAGTAATAGGTCAAGCTTGCTTGTAATGTGTTTCTAATTGGAAACACTTCAACCAGCATCCTTCTTTCACTTCACAATTCATCTATATTCTGTACTTCTTTCTTAAGAATGGACTGAAAAATAAGTCAAATATAATCAGCCTCATCAACGGGAAAAAACCAAACATGGAATGACCACGTTACCACAACCTAACAAATCTGGACAGATATCAATGCCAATATCCAAATGAGAAAAGAAAGTATTAACCACAAATAACTACTGAAAGCATAGTTTAACAGCAAACAATGGTTAAGAGTTTCAGTTTCCCCTAGCCAATAACAATAACTTTTCATATAAAATAAAAGAGCTTATTTTCCTGGACTTGTTTTGAGGCTAGTTATCTGTCAACTGAGAGAGCCCCTTTCATATAAGCAGTTTAGTAAAAAAGTTGAAGTCTATGTCTATATGACCAAGCACCTGCTTAGAACACCAGTGAAATCCCCAGCCTTCTTTGCCCAGATTCCTAAAATAAGACAGAAGCAAAGGCAAAAATGTTAAATTTTCTTGTAAGATCACACGTCTGATTTAAGTTTTGGCCAAGCTTACTTTTGTATTAGTGTAACTCCAGGGGGAAAAAAACGTTATCAACTTAGTGCTAAGAAAAACTAAACGTTAGCTATGCTCATTGTGGTTACGAATTACAGGGATCTGTGTTCAAGTCCTGGTTCTACACCATGTGCAACCTTAGTCAAGTTACTCCAAGTCACTGAGTCTCGGGCTCCTGATATGCAAAATAAAATAAAATAAAATAAAATGATTGGATTAAGAAGCTTTAACATTTCTTCTACTCAAATTATGATTCAGGGTTTGAAAAGCTTTAAGATCAAAATGTTTCTTAATGGTCTTTTGAATGGAGGAGGATGAAATAAAAGCCTTTAGAGAAATGATGTGTCAAATTACAGGTTTGTAGGTTTGAAAAGATCATTTAGTGAAACAGTCTTGAAATCTGTGCTTAGTGAATGTTGCAAATTACTAGCTGAATATAGAGTGACACAACCACAGAACTGTTCCTGTGTCACAGCCGCTTCCTGTCAGGCACCCTTCCAGGTAGCTGCTTTCTAAAACAGTCTATGGCTCTCCAAAACAACTCCAATGAAGCCACTATTACCATTCACCAGATATGTCACTGCTTAGCCTTCAGGGGTATATCATACTCCAGCGGATTCTACTTATTAACACCAGTGTCAATGACTGAGAGTATCAATATCCAAACAAGCAACTAAACAGCAATAGTAGAATAATTCCATGACTTGGAGCAAGGGTCACTTTTGGAATTATACAGTCTGAGAGACCCTAGTGATCATCTCCAACAACACTTTACAGAAAAGCCTTATATTTATTTCCCTAAACCCTTAAGGATTAACTGGCTGAGCTTGTACATGAGCCTCTTAACTCATTTGACATTAAAAAAAAAAAAAGCTTAGTTTATTTGGAGAGGGTTTTCTTCCTAAAAACATCCCTAAAGAAGGAAATAATTGTGCTGTCTCTGCTTATGTATGTAACATGCTGGAAGTTTACTCTACACGCAGAATTTCCAAGAAAGACTACTGCCCACTGCACTATCCCAGCAATTTTGGTGGTTGTGGCCACAAAAGGAGAGAGAAGGCGATGTGAACACTACTGACCTCACATGGGTAACACCAGTTGGTACCACACTTCTATGAAATCACAGAAACTGAACCATAATAAATATTAACAACAATAATGAGAGATAAACATTTCACTCGCCTTCCAGTCAGGTCATGAAATCTGAATTCTTAACTATGCAAAACCAACACAGCGCATCTCTATGCCGTTTTGCATAGTAAATCACACATTTTAAAAGAAACAAATTTTCTATATCCACTCTGTGAAGCTAGATAACCTTAGAACATAACTAAAAACTTGTTTAATTTCACAGGATACTTATATTGCCATTTTACCAGTAAATTCCACTTGAAGTCTTAACTTTCAAGAAGAGGTGCCAATCTCCTCCCCCTCACTTTGAGAAAGTGAAAGATTAGCACAGCGCTAATCTCAAATATGCACATAAACGTGAATTCAGAAATCATAAACTGACAATGATGAGAATGATGGTAATAATATTCCTCCAATCTAGAGGGATAAAATTAAAATATAAGATGCTGACATATTTACTGGATACAAAAATCCAAGACCATGAGTTAAGGACACACAGAACTGTGTTAAGAAAACAAAATCCACCTTACCCACACATTAAACAGGCAGTTAAAAGCAATCTTTACATCAAGATTATTTAAAGATTTGCCACAGCATTACATAAAACTTTCTAATGTCAGGAAATAATTCCTCTTTACCCACCTCTAGACAATATACGCATTTGAGGCTGACCTGAAAATCCAGTGTCCCACATGTCTACCAAAATAAGGACAGCCAGTAGGTGTTACGAATTCTAGGAAATATGAGCTAATTGGGAACACACTGACAAGTGTTTAAAGATTCTACAGTATGGAACACTTACTCAAGAGAGCCCTACTTGAAAAGAATCTCAAATCAATCATCATTAAGCATAATCTCTCTGTCCAAGCTCAGGAGCTTCCTGAGTGTGCACAGAGCCATAGGGGCCACTGGGTTTAAAGTCACACTGCGATTCTCTGGGTCGTTTAAAAATGGGTCATTCGTAGTACTGTAGTGTCTGGTTTGTGCAAATCGCCTCCAACGTCCAGTGATTGTCAAACTTTAGCATCCCTCAATAACACCTTGGACACTTATTAAACATGCAGATTCCAGGGCCCAAGCTCCGGAATCTTACTCAGTGTGTCTAGCGAGGGGCCCTAAAGCGGCATTTCTAATCAGCCGCCAGGTGAATCTGAAGCAGGTGGTTCAACAGCCACACTTCGGGGCATATAAGCCTAAACGTTCCCCAAAGAGCACCTTCTTCAACCACCGCGGACGTGTGGCAGACAGGGAGAAAGTCAAGGCTGCTGGGACTTCGGGCGCCGCAAGGACGGTCTCTGGGCCAGGTCCAGACCCCCTGGGCCGGCGCGTCCCACCAGGCGATGCCTGTCCCCGAGAAGGGGAGAAGGCAATGGCCACGGGACCGCAGTTACTGTCAGCATTTCCATAAAGTCCCACTTTGCTCCGCAGAGAGCTGGGGAAAGAGCTTGGACTTTGAAGTCCCACAGCTCCAGTTTACTACCACCTCTGCCACGTCCTCGCCGCGCGTCCTGAAGGCTCGGGCCTCAGTTTCCCCGTCTGTGCAGCGGGCACACGCCACTCCCCCCACCCCGGAAAGCCAAGCCGAAACGAAACTAACTCGGCCGGCCGAGGGCACTTCCTGGCTCGCCCAGCCCAGCCCGCTGCCCCGGCGGACGACCCGGGAGGGCGCGCCCAGCAGCCCGCCGCCTCCCAACGCTCCTCCGCCAGGCCCGACCCGACCCTCGGCCGGCCACTCACGGGTAGGCATGGTGACCCCGAGCCGCGCTCGCCGCCGCACCAAGGCTCAGTGTGGCCGCTCGGGGCGCGCCGACGGCACCATGACGGGCTAGCGCCGGGCCACCGAGGCCCTGACCCGGCGAAGGGCAGAGCGGGAGGAGCGAGCGCCGACCCCACGGCCCACACGAGCGAACCAGCGACAGCGCCCACCGCCGGCCCTGCTCCGCGCCGGACGATGCCTGGGCGTCCCCACGCCCTGACGTCAGCACGTCGCCGGCGTCCGGGCCCCGCCCCCACCGGGCGGCCGAGCTCCGCCCAGGAGCCTGCGGCGCGGGGCTGTTGGGGTGGAAGAGTTGGGGCTGCAGGGCTGATGGGGGGTGTGGGGAGTCCAGAGGCGTGGAGCAATTTCGGCCTTGCTCTTACTGTCAGATCCTAGTGATCTGAGTCTTATGCGTTTCCATTCATCCTTATTCGAGGCGCATTAGCAATATTTGTTTCTTACATTGAGTCATTTTATGACATTTGCGAGGGTTAGCAGGATTGATTTGACTGTATTAAGTACCCGTAGGCTTTCTTTTATAAGCTATTGAGCTTGAAGTGCGTTCTGTCTTCTCTGAAAGCATGATTTATTTAGGGACGCATCGAGGTCGTTTTGGGTGATGGCTGCGCTTTTTCTTTTGAGAGGACAGAAAATGTAATTTCCTCTTGCTCTGCTGGTGACTTTGAAAGAGATTTTACGCCTCAGGAGTCAGTCTCTTCCAGAGAGGGCGGTTGTGTCCACTTGGCTGAGCCGCTTTTCTTGACTCTGTGAGTGTCATTAATAATTGATGTGTCTAATATTGCCTCTGAGCTGAGCAGACACTTGGAGCCTAGACCATTCAGCAGCACGCGCGCACTTTGCTAGGCACTGTGGGCTGTGGACAGCCTGTCTGGAGAAAGAGAAGGAAGCCACAGAGGTCTAAAAAGGTGTTTCTCCAAGTGGCTCGGCATCTTTTTGTGGCTGAATTGCCTGGGAACCTGTTAGAAAGCAGATTCCTAGGTCTCCGAGCTAAACTTATCGAATCACACGAGAGCATAGTTCAAATAAATATGTAAATTTGAGGACCTTAGTCCTAGAGGGTAATGTCATCATGCTGGTTAAGAAATGACATTGTGCAGTAGTGAAAAGAGAAAAGAAGAAGATGAAGATAAGAGCCAGGAAGGGCTGGAGGGAAACTAGTCTTGAGATATACGTGGAAGAAAGCACGTTTTGAATTAAAGAGCTGGGGAGTCCTTAAAGAGGCTAGCATTGAGAGTGAGTCACAGATACTGGTAGGAGGAGAGTGTGTCTTGCTAAGGGCAAAGGTCAAACTACTAAGTACTTGGCCAACACTCACTTATCCTTCAGGGCACTGCTGCATATTTTCATCATCCACACCATCTTTCCTGTCTCCAGTTTTCTCCCCATGACTTTCATGGTATCTTGATTTTCCTCCACTGTAGCACTTTTCCCTGGAATCCTAATTAAACTACCATAGGTGCTTTTTTTTTTTTTTTTAAGATTTTATTTTTTCCTTTTTCTCCCCAAAGCCCCTCCGGTACATAGTTGTATATTCTTCGTTGTGGGTCCTTCTAGTTGTGGCATGTGGGACGCTGCCTCAGCGTGGTTTGATGAGCAGTGCCATGTCCGCGCCCAGGATTCGAACCAACGAAACACCGGGCCGCCTGCAGCGGAGCGCGCGAACTTAACCACTCGGCCCCGGGACCAGCCCCGTGCCATAGGTGCTTTTATTCCATCAGTGGACTATACACCTTTCAGAAAATGGCGAAAACCATATCCTGTTCATATTTATATATCACTACCTGGCACATGGTAGGGTGCTAGAGCATATTAATTTGATAACTATATAAATAAAGTACGTATTTATTCAACGAATATGAAAACAAAACAGGTAAAATAGAACTAGTTAACAAACGGTACATCCAAGCTTGGACTTTGTCCTTTAAGAAACCATTCTAGGTTCTTTATGAGGACAGTAGCATTGAATTATCAGAAGCAGGGCTCTGCAGAGTGGACAGCATGGCAGAGAAACCTTAGAGGGGAGGCCTTGATAACTGATACAGAAGCGGGTGTTAGGTGCCTAGTCCTGGTGGTGGCTGTAGAAAAGAGCCGAACCTTACTACAGAGGAAGAATCCTTGGGATTTGTTGGCTGCTGACTTGAGAGCAAAAGAGAGGCATCTGTTAGTTATGTAACTCCATGGTTGGAATAAGGAAACCGACGGTGCTGGGAAAGCAGCAGCCAAGTTGGAAAGGAATGCTGTTTTAGGGAGGGTATGTAAAAAGAGGATATGAGTTTCTCTTTGACATTAAGCTTGAGAAGACGTCCAAGGGAGACATCCGAGTGAATAGATCTGAAGGCAGGCTGAGGCATCTCAAGGTGGGAAATTTGGGAATCTTTGGCTCAAGGACAGAAGCTGAAGCCAGGAATCAGAGAAAGCTTGCTGAGGGAGGATGTAAGCCAAAGAGACAGTCAGAGATAGAGGAGATTCAGAGGGCACAGTGCCCCAGAAGCCAAAGGAGGGTATGATTCCTAAGGACAGACATCTCTGCTTACATTAGTCAAAAAAGATGCAAATTCCAAAGACCTTGAGATACTTTGGCCCATAATTTTTTTTTTTTAATCCCCTTGGTCCTTTGGTTTTGTATTGTTGCCAGAAATAAAATCAGCCACCAGAGATGCTGAGAAAGGACAACTGAAAGTCGGGGATAACAGGATAATTGTTGGATCACACATACCACACCTAAGTATTTTCCTAGTTTGTTCACATAGCTTGTGGTAACACTGTTACCATTCAGACCCTCTTTCCCTATCGAATCCTCTGGATCAAGTTCTGCCTGTGCACCGATCCCCCGGGGCTGATTCTGCCACCACCTTCTTTAGTGCTTGATCTAAGAGCATCTGCCTCTTCTGGACCACTTATGTCCCGTCTTGCAAACGCCCTTCCCATCCCCTCTGTGCCCGTGCTCCTCTCTTGAAGCCTAATTTGGACTGGTTGGCACTGGGCTTATCCATCTCCCTCAGTCCCCACACTGCCCAGCCCTTGTCCTTGCACACGGTGTGTGGCCAACACGGAGCTGGGCCCCTAGATCCCTTTTCAAGAAAAGATGTCTGCTTGATAATATTGGTTACCATGATAGCAGAAAGCTCATTGTCAACATCTTAGAGTATTAGCCTTTAGCCCAAATTGCCTGAAATAGCTCTGCTTCCAGTTTAGTCCAATATTTGTTCCAATTTCTAAATCAGGCACTGAGATAATTTTAATTAGCAGACATTTTAGTGTTCAAAGGTAATTGTCAGCAAATTTACAGTTTATGGTAAATAACTGCAAGGATATTTACTTGTCCCAAAAGTTTATTCCCAGAAGATGACAATGATGCAATTTGATGCTCTCATGGCTTAGCTTTCTTCCTCACTATATGTTTCTATCAATAAAATGTTTTTTTTGTTTCATGTCATTCCATTTGATTTCTGCCATTGCTTACTAGTGACTTAGGGCTTTCCAGTTCTTATGAGGCATAAAAAGCACTGACTTTGGACTTAGAAAACCTGAGTTTGAATCCTGCCTTTCCCCTTACCGGGCCTGTTAACAATCTTTAACCTCTCTGGGCTTAATTTTCCTCGGTTTCAAAATCAAGAGGCATTCCCTTGTGCTACAACGTTCCATGAGTCTCCTCAAGGCAGCAGTTCTCAAACTTGAATGAATTTTGGAATTACCAGGGGAGCTTAAGAAATACCTGTGCCCAGATCTGACTCCCTAGATTCTGATGTAATTTGGTCTGCAGTGTGCTGGGCAGGGACCTGGTTTAAAAGCTCCCCAGGTGTTTCTGTGTGCCGCCAAGGTTGAGCTCCATTGCCTGAGGAAAGAGTTGAAGCCAGATGAGACTCCCATTCAGAGTCTAACACACCTTATGAGGCCATTTCTGTTGCCAGTTAGGCTTGTGCATTTTAAGATCACTGCACTCTGGATTCAAGAGTAATTTTCGCGCTCCTATGCCAGCCAAAGTAATTGAAAACACACATGAGAGCAAATGAAAAGGATAAGCCTCTAATCCAGAAGGTCATTCCCAACCCCTTCTGTGCCAACTAGGACAGTGTGCAACATGCACACTCCTGATCATTCCACAAGCCAAATGTCACAGTCGTCTGCGTTTTATAAAGAGAATTGCAAATGGATAGGGAGCAAAATCCTGAGATAATAAGGTTGAGTTCTTGATTAGATCAGACAAAGCAGCTGGAAGCCCTTCCTTAGAAACACTATCATTTTAAACAACTAGAGGAAAGCATTCTCTCTCATTGTTATTTGCTAAAATGCTAGCTAGCTTTAGCATTTAACACAGGGTGTCGTAGAGCTGGTAAAAGGAGAGAAAGAAAGCTTTTAAATATAGTGGCATTCTACACAGTGAGGTCCTTTGCAAGACTTTTATGACAGCTGTAATCAAATCTTATTTACTGCTATATCACCTGTGCATGGAATATTTTAAGTAAGTAAACGTTAAGGAAGAGAAGGTGGGAGGGAGGAAAGAAATAAACATAAAGGACAAGAAACAAACATAGGTCAATCAAAGTACTGGAAGAGGCTCTTTGTGGGAGATTGGCAAAATGGCCTCAATTTCTTCCTCTGGCTGTGTTATGCACACTCATGCAGTTGACGTCACGACTCCGCCCAGGGGAGGTACAGTCTTTCTCCACTCCTGAATGTGGGCCAGCCTTGCAACTTGATTTGGCCAATGGGACAGTGACAAACGTTGTACAAGCAGAGACTTAGAAAAGGTGAAGAAGACGGGGCCCCCTTTGGAGGAGAGAAGCCCCGATCATCCCAGATGAAGCCACGGTGAACTGGCCAGCGCCAGCTGACCCAGCAGCTCAGCAAAGATTTGAAAGTGAGTCTAGCTTAGACCGGTGTAAGAACTGCCCAGCTGAGGCCACCCCAAATTGTCAACACACAGGAGCGTGAGCTAAATACGCAGTTGTTATTTTAAGCCACTGAGTTTGGGGGTGGTTAGTTGTGCACTCTGTAATCATTTTTACTAGTTGTCACTATAACTGTAGCTAACCAATCCTTACTGTATGAAAATAATCGTGGGAGGCATAGTTTATCATGATCTTAGTATGTGCCAAGTATCACACTAAGTGTCTTACATGCATTTTCTGACAAAAATCCTCATAAAAACTGAATAGATAAGTGTGAGTATCCCCACTGTTTGAATACGAGGAAACTGAAACTTGAAGAGAGAAAATAGGTTCTCAAAAGTCACACAGTAAGTAATGGTCCTGGGATTTGAACTGAGGTCTGTCTGCCCCCAAACCCAAGCTCTTAACTACACAGTCAACTGAAGAGCAAATCAGAGGGCCTGACAGGAGATGCGTGTTTAGACTATATGGTGTTAGAGACAATTACTGTCTCCCAGTTTGCCTTGCAGAAAGCATTGTCGAGGGCTTTGGAGGAAGAATCAGGTTTTCCAACTGTTTCAAAGACCTTAAAGAAAACCAATAGATTTTATACTGATTCTCTTGATTCTTGTTTTATAGGCTGGAACCTGAGCTAAAATCATCATGTAATTGTCTGTTTTCCTCTCCCTTCAGAAGAAGATAGAAACAAGAAACTGTGATGGTTGACTATAGTTTTTAAATAAATTCTACCTATGTCGATGTTCATCTTTCTCAGAAAAATGAGTTTTAAAATATTGCATATAGTGGGACATGCAATGCTTGTAAAGTTCCTATGAGAAATCTTCATCCCTAAAGTGTACCATCCTGGTCTTTTATGTAGCTACTAAGTGTGTATGAGAGAGAAGAAGCCTGCCTATTAAATTTGCCTCAGATAAGGTAATAGAGTTATGGTTAGATGGTATCACTGCTAATCACATTTACCTTGAATCTTGAGTGCAGAGGGCAGGGGGAGTAGTTAGAAATAAAGCCAGAGCACTTTATGCCTTTGAAAGCAGAAACCCAGCTTCAGCCAAACCCTATTTATAACCAGTGAAATGAGGGAGGGGAGTGGCAGACCTGCTTGGAAATATGAAAAAAAAAATCTCAGAAGCAGATGACTAAAACCAGTGTGAGTATTTTTGAATGTTGTGTAACATTGTTTTTATTAGAGAATAAAGGGGCGATATTATAGATAACACTTTGAGTGGTCCGTAGGTCTCTTTGTGTCTCGGATTTTCAGCTACAGTATTTGTTTTAAAAGAACAAGAATTAGGCATTACCTAGTATTTTAGGTTCTGGATCCAATTCCACTTTGGGAGAATTCCAAGTGGGGGGTGGGGGGCTCCACACACCAACGAGCAATTTTCTAGACACCAACTGAATGTTCTACAATTCAGCTCAATTCTGACACTGTCTACCAGAGATAGCATCAAATTCCACAGCTTAACGGTTTAGTCTGCTATCACACAAAAATGGGGTTCTTCTACACGATGTGCAGAAAAAACCAATTGATTACAGCATCAACTTTTGGGAAAAGAAGACAGATTTACTGCTAGATCAGTCTGCTAAGAGAAGCAGGGTGTGCCTTGGATCTGTCTCCCTGATACAGGATTTGGGGTGAAATTTAAGAGGTTAGGGAGAACAGGCTGGCGCCAGAAATGCTGGCAAGACAATTTTGATTGGTGGCCTTCAGGCATTTACGGTAAGGTTCTAAACATTTATGGTAAGGTTCTAAACATTTTTTTCCTTAAGATTGGCACCTGAGCTAACATCTGTTGCCAATCTTCTTTTTTTCTCTTCCTTCTTCTTGTCCCCAAAGCCCCCCAGTACATAGATATATATTCTAGTTGTGAGTGCCTCTGGTTGTGACATATGGGATGTGGCCTCAGCATGGCCTGATGAGCGGTGCCATGTCCGCGTCCAGGATCCAGATCTTCCTGGATGATGGACCTCCCTTCTTATCATGTCCCAGTCCTTTCGTTCTGTGGGGAGGAGAATCTTTGGTTCCACAGTGGTTTCAGGTCAAGATTCCTTTTTCTACACATGTTCACGCTATGCAATTTTGCAAATTTTCTGAAAGACAATTTTTAATCACTCTGTTGATCAGAGATGGGGTCTGTTCAAACTGGCTTTAGTGGGCCCGTGGATACCAGTTCTGCAAGACTGCCCCCCAACACACTTCAGTGCCAGTGGCAAGCCCAGTCTGTTATGTGTGCTTCTGACCGACCAGCTATAAATTGGAGGTTCCAATGACCGCCCTCCTTGGCAACTCAATTCAGCTATCAGTCATAAGACCAGGTTGTTACCTGTACTGCTAACTGACTGGCTGTAAATCAGATGTTCCTATGACCTCCTCCTTGGGTTCAATTAATTTGCTGGAATGGCTCACAGAACTCAGAGTAACATTTTACTTACTAGATCACTGGTTTATTATGTGGAGGACTGGAATTGACCACCCCAAGATATGTCTCTTTGGCATGAGGATTATTTGGGACTGGTTACTTTTAAAAACTGCAGCCAGGAAAGAAACTCTGAAAAGCAGAATTTACTTGCCTTTTGTTAAGAAACATTCACATTTGTAAAGGAAATCTCCATCTGTAAAGGTGTCTCCCTCCCTCTACCAGGAAGGAAGTGGATGACCTTATCTCTAGAAACTCTTATCAGTGAGGAAGGCAAGGACTTAAATCTGCAAAATAACCTTACTCCTGTTTACTGTACTTCTCTGATAATCTCCCATGACTGAGTCTGCCCACCCCCAACATCCTCCTTTGTCTTTAGCTGTAGATGATATTTAAGGTGGTGGCTTAAGCCATTTTGGTGAGTTGCTCAGGTTGCCTGAGCCTCTCCCATGTATACATGTTATAAAGCTTTGTTTAATTTTCTCCTTTTATTCTGTCTCATGTGAATTTAATTTGTTTTCTGGCCAGAAGGACCCAGAGTGGGTAGAGGAAATGTCTTCCTCCCCTACAGTTATAAAAGCTTATAACTCGAGAACAGCCAGATGAGAGAGATGTGCAGTGCAAGGCATGGGGAAAGGGTGTGGGGCTTCCATGCCCTTTCCAGGTGAGTCACTCTCCCAGCACCTCCACATATTCACCAACCTGGAAACTCTCCAAACCACAGCCTTTTGGGTTTTTATGGATGCTTCATTACATAGGCATGATTGATTAAATCATTGGCCATTGGCAATCAAACTCAATCTCCAGCTTCTCTCCCTTCCCCAGAGGTGGGGTGGAGGCATATTTTCCAACTGCACCTGCGTGAGTGAACACCCACCTCTACATGTGATGACGAAAACTCTCTTTTGAATATTTGTTCCCTGTTTGAAATAACAGGCCCCTGCTTTCCCTTGCTTGGGGAGGCATGCCTTTGGAAATAATTCCCCGTGGGCTCCTATTTGCTGTAAATAGATCTTACTTTGTGTGACAACTACTTCTGGTGAAGGCTGTGATCTCAACTCACCTGGAAGCAGACCCGCTTTGGTTCAGTAACAACCTGACTAAGCTAAGAGGGGTGCAAGGAGCATCAGCGAGAGCAAATATATCTTACCATGGAGGAATCTAATATAAGAGCAAGAAATGCTCAGAGCTCAAAGAGCTAGGCTATACAATCAAAGCACCAGATTCGCTCAATTCTAAGATTTATGTTTTTTCTTATTTGAATATTTCTGGAATAAGGATCTGCCTGACATTTGATGTCAGCTGAAACTGGCCAGCTATGGAAAAGAGGTGCAAGTTTCTGCCTTAATCTAGTGGATCTAGCCAATTGTTCCAACATTATTTACATTAGTAGGACCACATGCGGTTGAATTTTAATATGAATTTGCATTCCTAGTTGTTGCTTACGTGAATTCAAAAGAACCACAGTAGAATGCAGCAGTAACCCAAAAAGTTATTGTGTGTAGATAATGAAACTAAAAGCACTAGAAATGGCCAATCTCCTCAAGTAGATCTTATATCTATTTAGACTATAGGTAACAATAACAATAATAATAACAACAATAATAATAACAACAACAATAATAATAATAGATAACTTTCAAAACTAAGAGAGTTGGTTGACTGAATCATGCAGCAAGCCATCATTCATCCTCCGGAGGTCGGTTTATAAATGCTTCCAAGTGATTTTGAGAGAAACTGTTTCACTTTTAGAGATAGGAAATTCAACTAAGCAAAAAGTGAAACAAAACAAAACAAAAACATGATTCTGTGAACTTAATCAGACAGCAAATGTAGTTAAAACCCTGGTGTACTTCGAAAAGCTTCAAAATACCACCATCAGACCAAAAGTTGCAACAGAGGTCAAGTTCAAGTTCAAGAAAAATAATATGTCTTCATGGTTACACACACAGCTGTTGAGAGACAAACGTGATTCAGAAGAATCTTTGGGTGCTGAATGGAGGAAAACTTAAACTGAAACTTAGGTTGTGATATTAATGAGAAAGTACTCTATAATTATGACTAGTTTCTAAAGTACGGGTACATTTATTGAGTATCTCATTTCTCCTGAAAAGACTGATTAAATCAATAACGTGTCTTACAATTGATCCCATTTTACAATTGAGGAAATATAATGCATAAAGTTACACATGTAAAGTATGTTAAAACAAAAGTTTTATTAGGTCAAATATAGAAAAAGCAAATTTACCTGTTACCTGATTGGTGGAATTAGCGGATCTTAGAACTACGGCTTATTAAGTACCTCCTCAATACAAGGTAATCTGCTAGATTTAAGAAAAGCTGTATCAAAACATATCTGGGGGCCAGCCCAGTGGTACAGTGGTTAAGTTCACACGTTCCATTTTTCAGTGGCCCGGGGTTCGCCGGTTTGGATCCCGGGTGCAGACATGGCACCGCTTGGCAAAAGCCATGCTGTGGTAGGCATCCCACATATAAAGTAGAGGAACATGGGCATGGATGGTAGCTTAGGGCAAGTCTTCCTCAGCAAAAGGAAGAGGACTGGCAATAGTTAGCTCAGGGCTAATCTTCCTCAAAAAATATATATATATCTCTTCTGGAAATACCAAAAATCACCTTAAGTTAGCTTAAGCACACACCCAAAAAGAGGGAATTTATTATAAGGATACAATGGCAGAATGCAGCAAGCTCAAAAGGGCTGGAATTAAATGGAAATTCACCTGGAATGCTAGGAGTATTTTTCTCACAGCTCTCTCTTGCTTCTCCCTCTGCAGACTGATTATTCTGCTATGCAGTTCACACAACTAAAGATGGTTGTTCTGGAGGTCTCATATTTTATTATCTGCTGTATTCAAAATACCAGCCCAGGTTGAACTCTTCTCTGTTAATCCTAGTTCCAAATTCCCAAGAGAACCTGATTGGTACACTTTGAGTTAAGTATTCATCGTGTTTCTACCAACTGTAGCTGCTATTTATTTATTGTCACAACAATGTTACATAAGAAACCACGTCAAAACTCAGAGGTTTAAAACAATCATTTATTATTTCTCAAGAGTTTATGTGTCAACTGGATGGATCTACTGACCTGGGCCAGGCTTGACCAAATTTCGCTAGATGCGCCCATGCATCTCTGGTTAGCTGGTGGGTTACCTGGGAACTGGCTGGGTTAAGGTGGCCTCATTTGGGACAACTTGTATCTGATTCACATGGTCTCTCACCCTCCAGCAGGCTAGCTCAGGCTTATTCACACAACAGTGATATGGTTCCAAGAAAGTGTTGAAGTGCAAACATTTTTCAAGCCTTGGCTTGAATAAGGTTTACTACTGTCCCATTGGCCATAATAAGTCATGTGACAGAGCCCATCATCAGAGTGGAGCAAACTACAAAGTTACAGGGCAAAAGTGGTGGATACAGGGAGGCCATTAATTGGGGCTATCAATGCAATTAATTTACCACAGGTGGAAGGTACATACCTAGTTGCCAGGAAACCACCCCCGTGAGTGAGGGGCATAGTTAAGATGATTATTGTGAGCTGGGCCAGGAATTCTTGAAACAGACTAATCTAATACAATGTGTCATGAATCCTCATAATCACCCCAGAGAGGTGTCATTTATTGACTTGTTACAGATGAGGAAACTGAGGCATAGAGATGTCAAGCCCAGGATTCTAAACCACCTTTATCTAACCACACAGGCTGTGATCATTCTGTTAGACTAAGTTATAAGAGTGGTCAGTCAGCAGTAGGGAACGTACAATGTTACGTAGAAAGAAGAGAATCAAAGAGGTGTGTTTTGGTAGATTCATATAAGATGGTCTTAGGGACGGGGCCCAGACTCAAAGATTCAAGTACTCTTTGTGGACCTATTGCTCCTGCATACCAACTTCCCTCCATTCCATCCACCATAAGGGAGTTTTTCTAAGTAAGTCACTATGCTGCTAAAAATTTGAAGCATGTACCTAATTCTCTTGGCCCCAGTCCTAGATTGACTAAGCAATCTTGGTTTGATTTCTTATCTATATTTGCTACAAAAAAGAATGCACTTATAGGGCCAACGCAAACTCCTGGCCTTCCTGATGGCTATATTTCTCATTACGTGCACATCTGATCTACATACTTCAACCTCTCATGATTTTAATTAGGTGAGTAAGCTGGCCAGGGCCTACCAAGGCATGCCACACTCCTAGCTCTATTTTTGCATAAACTACCATCTGGTATTAGGTGATCTCATTCCCATGGCCACTGCTAACTGAGGAAGACTTTAACTTGTTCATTCATTTGAAAAAATGTATTGAGTGCTTACTGTATTTTAGGCATCCACTAGGTTCAGAGATACATCTGTCACCAATTCATGGTGACGGCATTATGGTAGGGCAGACAGTAAATATGTACATGAACAAATATATAATTACAAATTGTGTTAGGTACTGTGAAGCAAATTAATAGCCTTCTATGATAAGAGAAATGGGAGTAGGAAGAAGATAGATAGAGGAGTGAGAGAAGTCCTCTCTCTTGGTTCACCAAAGGCCGAGTCCTGGGTGTGGTCCAGCAAAGATGCAGCTATACAGGATGCCTTCTTTGTCGAGAGCTTAACAATGATAATAAAACCAATTAGAAGTGTGTCTGCTTTATATTATCACCATGTGCCAGCTATTGTAAACAATGTCAGTGATAAAATGCTCTCTGAAAAGTCCTTTGTTGGTCTAAGTTCTAATCAATTTCTGTGGTTACCGTGAGTTCTAATAATTTATATGTAATTAGCACATTTTTATTGCTTATCCTTTAATAAACATAACATTCTTTATAGAAGTCACTTTGAAGAACTCCTAATTATAAAAATGGGCCTCAGGGGGCTGGCCCGGTGTCCCAGTGGTTGAGTTCCCACCTGCTGCTTCGGCAGCCCGGGGTTCGCTGGTTCGGATTCCAGAGGTGGACGTACGCACCACTTATCAAGCCATGCTGTGGCAGGCATCCCACATATAAAGTGGAGGAAGATGGGCATGGGTGTTAGCTCAGGGCCAGTCCTCAGCAAAAAGAAGAGGATTGGTGCCAGGTGTTAGCTCAGAGCTAATCTTCCTCAAAAAAAAAAAAAGTGCCTCAACACAGATGGATACAGTTACACACTTTCATTCTGAGAGTCTGTTCAGAGTGGTTTTGAATTATGTGAGCTAGCTGCTGCTTCAATTCCTGACTTTAAATCCTGTAGTACAACGTATCCCCACAATTAAATAGAAGGATTGACATGAACAATGACAGCACTATGACGGTAAGGACAAAGAAAGAACTCGAGCTACTTCAGTTCTGTGTGACAACATGCAGTTTTTATTTGTGTTTAAATTTTAAAACAGCATATTGTGAACTGTGATACACAATATTGTTTGGAAGTGCAAATTTTAGTTCATACATGAATTGTTTTACTGATTTTGAATATTTTAATTTTAAAAATCCTTTTCAAATTAATTGCTTTAAAAGTAATAAATCAATCAAGATTATATTTGATTTTATTCATTGTTATGTTGTTACTAAAAACATTTTCATCATATCGAGGCAGAGACTATTAAAAAATGATCGGTTCCAGGTGAAAAACACACTAGGTACCATTGGGTCTTTCTGAGATGGGCATCCCTCAAAGAGGAAGGTAAACTTCAGAGGAACAAAGGTGAGGGCTTATGGGTCCAGATTCCCTTTCCATGTGAAGTTTTTCCCTCCACTTGTCAACCTCAGAGGATTTGGGATTTGCTTATTTGTTTATTTTTATTGAGGTCACGTTTGTTTATAACATTATATAAATTTCAGGTGTACATCATAATATTTCGACTTCTGTATAGACTACATCGTGTTCACCACCAAAAGTCTAGTTGCCATCCGTCACCAAATACATGTGCCCCTTTACCCCTATCACCCTTCCCCTCCACTCCCTTCTCCTCTGGTAACCACCAATCTGGTCTCTGTATCTATGTGTTTGTTTGTTTGTTTATCTTGCACATGTAAGTGAAGTCATACAGTTATTGTCTTTCTTATTCTGACTTATTTCGCTTAGTGTAACACCCTCAAGGTCCATCTATGTTGTCACAAATGGCAAAATTTTTATCCTTTTTTATAGCTAAGTAGTATTCCATTGTATACATATATACCACAGCTTCTTTATCCATTAATCTGTGGATGGGCACTTAGGTTTCTCCCAAGTCTTGGCTATTGTGAATAATGCTGCAATGAACATAGGGGTGCATATATTTTTTTGAATTAGTGTTTTCATGTTCTTTGGATAAAAGTCCTGAAGTAGAATAAATATCCAGATAGCCAAATCTTATGATATTTCTATTTTTAATTTTTTGGGGAACCTCCATACTGTTTTCCACAGTGGCTGCACCAATTTGCATTCCCATCAGCAGTGTATGAGTGTTCCTTTTTCTCCATGTCTTCTCCAACACTTGTGACTTCTTGTGTTTTTGATAATAGCCATTCTGACACATCTGAGGTGATATCTCATAGTTAGTTTGATTTGCGTTTCCCTAATAATTAGTGATGTTGAACATATTTTCATGTGCCTCTTGGCTATCTATAGCTCTTCTTTGCAAAAAGGTCTGTTCATATCCTCTGCCCCCTTCTTGATCAGGTTGTTTGATTTTTGTTTTTGAGTTATATGACTTCGTTATATATGTTGGATATTAACCCCTTATTGGATATATGATTTGAAAATGTTTTCTCCCAATTGATAGTTTTGATGGTTTCCTTTGCTGTGCAGAAGCTTTTTAGTTTGATCTAGTCCCATTTGTTTATTTTTTCTTTTGTTTCCCTTACATGGTCACACATGATATTCAAAAAGATACCACTAAGACTCATGTCAAAGAGCGCACTGTCTATGTTTTCTTCTAAGAGTTTTATGTTTCAGGTCTTACGCATCCAAGTCTTTAATCCATGTGGGGTTAATTTTTGTGTATGGTGCAAGGTAATGGTCTACTTCTGTTCTTTCGCATGGGACTTGCTTTTTAAGGAAGATGGCAATCTTACTAATTTACAGAAGTCTCCAATGGGGAAAGGGATAGGAGCTTGAGTTTGTTGAACAGTGATGACTGGTAACAATAGAGAGAACATTTTTAACTGAGCAGTTTATGAATAAATGAAGAAGAAGCAAAGTGGAGAGGAAAGAAGGCCACAGGAATAGACACTTAGCAGCAAGAGGAACAGGAATCTACTCTCCCAAGAAGGGATCCATTGGCCAAATGACACCCCAGTGATTCATGAAATATGGCAAATGGAATGCCCCATTTTGCTATTAAACTTAGTTTCCAAGTAACTGTACAAACCTCAGTGAGATTTGAACACTTTTAAATGGCACCAGATAACGCAAGCTTGGTGGGTTGTAGAATTCCGAACATAAGGGACCATGAGATGACTCAGATAAACAAACACAGCATGAAGAACGAGCTGTGAGGGAAAAGAGGAGAGAAAAAATGTCATCGATTTCTGTTGATATAACTGTTCATTCACCATGGAAGTAAAGTAATACCATTTTATATAACTAAGCAGGTGCCAGAGTTTAGACATTTAAGAAGTCAATTTAAAAATTGCCCTATTTAATTGCAAATCTTTTAAGAGTAGTTCCCCCCATGGTTATTTATTCTAATTTCAATAGAATTATTCTTAACATAATCTGACCTGCTTTATTTATTTTATTACTGTGCTAACAATAAAATAAAGCACATCTTCCCACTCGTATTAAGACATATTATGTTAATACATTTGGTATAATCTCACATAAACCAAATACAGTTTCCAGATCCTGTTATAATGATACAGAGTAGTGGAAAGTAGTTTTTGATTGCATTAACCAAAAATCTTTGTAGATTCTGATGATTCCGGTTGGAGAATTAAGTACGATCTGTCTAATGAAAAAGATAGCTTTTAAAAGACATGCATGATTGTTATAGAGAATCTGGAAAATGCAGAATAGTATAAAGAAGAAAATACCGGTTATGTCTAACTCACCTCTCTCTTACTCAGAAATAAAATTTTGCCTTAGTATCAGGAGAAACTTGTGTCACGGACTTCAAGGAATGGTAAATGTGGAAAAGACAACAGAATCAATATCCAATGCATTTTCATTATTATTTGACTAATATCTCCCTCCATAGACTGTAAGCCCCATGTAGGCAGGAACCATATTTGCATTTACTCACTATTGTATTTGTGATACCTAATAGCGCTTTTTTCAATTCTAGTACTTGGTAAGAGTTCAATTAACATTTATTGAATGAATGATATGTATCAGTCAGGGTTCAAAGTTTCAATCAACACAAATCAATTTTGACTGACTTGAGCAGAAAATGATAATTGGGTAACTTCAAAAGATAATTGGGTGACTCACAGGATATTCAGGAAAGCCTGAGGTTTCAGCTCGGAGGTTCCAGCCAGGAATGACAGTGAAATCACAGGAAACCAGCCTGATGAAGCATCGCTGGATTGCTGCTGGTAATACGATACACTATCGTCACTGGCACTACCCAGTGACTTTGGACATTGCTACTTTTGTCTCCGGCAACTCAAGGTGGCTGCTGTTATTGCTGCTGCTGTCCATCCCAAGTGTAGATTCAGTGAGGTCCTGCCCCTTTTTTCTTGTTCATCATTATCTTCCAAATCAAAAGTTTGCTGCCAGTACTCCTTGTAGGCAAGGCTGAGGTCAGGTACCCAGCTGCAAGAAGCAGTGGGAAAACAGAGATGGCATTTTCAGATTCTAGTGGAGAAGGGTTTGTCTGACCAGGGGCGGACTTTCCACACACTGGAAGGGGGTTTAGATGCTGGACAGCCAAAAATCATGGCAGATGCTTACCATTTGGCTGATCAACATCAACATGTCCACTTGGTTTTTGCCCACATTTGCACTATCAAAACACACACACACACTACCAATCAACAAAACCCTCACCTAGTGTAATGCAAATATCCCTCACGAAATAAAAAATATTTTTGTCTCCTCCCTCAAAGAACCCACCACAAAGTCATTTCAGTTACCGAATCCGGCTCCAGGTCTGGGGGATCTGAGCATTTTCCATTCTTGTTCTAGTCCAATCGCATTCCTATCTCAATATCTGTCTTCCATCAAAATAAATATTGTGAAGTTAGCTACCACCAACACACCTTATAAAACATAGCAGGATAGAGAAGTAAGAAATGTACACAATATATTTGTGTACATGTAAGACAACCAGAAAGAAAGAGCCAGTAGATGCTGGGTACTAATTACCGCGATTGTTCATAAAGCCACGGTTGGTATTTTTGAATCTATGACTTCTGTACTACCCATTTGCTGTTGCCTTTGACTTCAGCCAGCTCCTCAGCTGTTTGAGGCCCTCTACCTAGTGGAGTGACCCACATTTTCATTCCTGAGAAGTAGGAGTCCTTTTACCATTAGATGAGGGAATAATACTAAGGGGCATCATAGGAGATCTTCTGGAGTCTGGACATAGCCTTCCACGCCCCCATTGAAATCCAGCCTCTCCGAGCTGCTCAGAATTCATCATCCCAACGAACATCTTAACTCTCATTTTCCCCTGTAATGGAGGGACCTGAATAGGCAGGTGCGGGCTCAGCTCCTCATTCAAAGAAAATGATGCTATATATCCTAAAGGAAACATTCTCCCTTTTGATGCTAAATTTCTAAGCCATAAAAGTCCAGAGTTGTGGGAATGGAATGCAACGTATTCTGGCTATCAAAGAAACAGCCTACACATTCTTATCCGAGTCAGAGTATATACTACATTTTATATGCATAACTGTAATTCAGCCTTGCGAGGCAGTCCAACTAGCATCATAAGGGGGTTTTCAAGAAGCCTTCCCGCTGTTCTAGAAGGCCAAAAGCCCTTGGGTGATGGGGTATACAACAAGATTAGTGAATCTCATGGGCTTAAAGCTCTGTTTTTCTTCTTTCACTGTAAAATGAGGTTCTTGTTCAGAAGCAATGTGGAATGTAATACTCTGGTGATGAATAAGGCATTAGAAATTCCATAGATCTGCTGGTAGAAACTTCGTGATCAGGGAAACTTTTATTTTTCAGGTTCTGCAGTGAATCTCCAGAAGTGGCATCTCTGGAGTGGGGAGGGTCCTCTTGCTGCAGGGGACGGGGGAAAGCACAGTTCTGGCCTTTCAGATCTCAGAGTGGGAGGGCAATTCTGCCTCCTATGTGGAGAGGCCAAACACTGGATGGGCAAAGACTGAAGATTGTCCTCTACGGAATGAGGAACTTAAAAATGCAAAGCAAGGGCTGGCCAGTGGCATAGCGGTTAAGTTCACGCACCCCAATTTAGTGGCCTGGGGTTCGCAGGTTCGGATCCTGGGTGTGGACCTAGCACTGCTCATCAAGCCATGCTGTGTCAGCATCCCACATAAAACAGAGGAAGATTGGCATAGATGTTAGCTCAGCAACAATCTTCCTCAAGCAAAAAGAGGAAGATTGGCAACAGATATTAACTCAGTGATAATCTTCCTCGCCAAAAAAAAAAAAAAGGCAGAGAAATAAAAGTTAGAACTAAAAGGTGATATCCAGATACTTTTTGATTCCCCTCTTGCCCTCCAGGTCTACTCTTCCTTACCCCCCAGCTTCTCTGCCCACAGAAGCTATGTGGACTATTTGACAGGGCTGGATTCAGAGTGAGGAATAATTGCGGCCATTTGTGCAAATAACTTACCACCCAGCCTTACCCATCTCGACACAGTTGGAGCTGAGCCTGCAACTCTCCCTTGCTGGGGCAGGTTCCTTTCACCACATGACAGAAACAGAGCAAAATATACACGTTCTGTAGACAAACTAGCACGTAGGAGAAAAGGATAGACAAAAGGACATAGCTGTGCATTTCCAATTCTTTCTTCCAAACTCACCCAAAGGCTCTGTTCCATTAGGAAGAGTGAGTGAAGGTTGGGAGGAAGCCAGGTGCGTTACTGTGATGGAGCTCCCTTGGGGACGCAGAATGTTCCCCCATTAATCACAGTAAGCCCATTTTTTTTCTTTTGAGTGAATAAGCTAAAACCACCCAGAGGATGACGTGCCACTTATACTATGGCTTTGTCCAGGAAAATCCTTCTGCACTTGAAAACATAATTCAAGTCCACCTCAGCAAGAGTTAATTTATTCTTCCTTTTCCAAGCTGCAGGCATAGCAGGAAAAAGAACACGGAAGCACGGGGATCATGGGGGAATCGTAAGTTTCGGGCTTGCTGAGATGAAGAGGGCTAAGTGGAGGTAAGAAAGTTGAATTGTATCCAGTAGTGCAAGAGTGGTCAGCTCAGAAGGCTGCAGGGCCAGACAGGTGACACATGTGAGAGAAAGAGGGCAGTTGGGGCTGTGGCCAACTGAAGGGCAGACACTGTGCCCAGAAGGGCAGCTGTTACTCAGTTCTAGCCAACTGCTGCCATATGGAACTGGGAGAGCAAAGTCGCCAGATTTTCCTATTTTTCACGAGAAGCTGGAAATACACATTTCCTGTGAAATTTCCCAGATTTTACATATGGCCACGTCATTTCCTTTTGAATCACTGCCTAAATGTGTAGTGATGTTAATTTGCCCCACAGGCCACCAGGTGAGTCCCTTGCTAGACCAAAGGAAGTCCTGGTAAAGTACCTTACACGGATACTCATATTTGTTCTTCACAGTAACCCCATGAGGTGGGTACTGTTATGACTCCCATTTGACAGATGAGCATCTGAGACTCAACAGTGGTTGAGTGATTTCTCCAGCATCCTAGTTCTAGTATGTGATAAGTGGAAGTCTTTCCAGACCACCCCTACCTCCCCCTTACCCACCAAAAGCTATTTTCCTGACCCGGCTCTGTTCTGCCATAGCTACCCGTACTTCCAATGTCACAGTACCATTACACACTGTTCAGTGGGGACCTTTTAAATCGGCTGTAATCCCTGCTATACTGTAAGTTCCATGATGGCAGAGACCATGTTTGTATATCCTGGGCACAAGTTAAGCATTAAATATGTGATTGTTGAATGAACAAGTTCTGTTTCCCTAACTGCGATGCCTTTCAGTTAGGCACATCTCATTTCCTGACGAATTCTCATTTGATGTTATTTCAAGGGCCTTCATCATTCTGGTCATCTTCCTCCCCCTCCTCCATCTTCTCCTTTTCCTTCTCCGCTGCTTCTATTTCCTCCTCGTCCTTCTCCTCTTCCGTTTCCTCTTGCAGTCCTATGTTTTGCAATGTCCCTCTTAAAGCATAGTGCCCCAACAGGATGCATTGCTTCCAGTATTGACCTGGAAATGACAATAATCAAAGGTGACATGGATTTGCACTTTGCAAGGAGCCAGACACAATACTTACAGTATTACCTACATTCTTAGCACTTTCAGGCTTCCCAGCATCCCCGGGAGGTACACACTGTCATTTTGTCTTTTTAGAGATGAAGTTTCTGAGACCGTGAATGAATTCTCCCTGCCCTCCGTCTCTCACTATACTTTTCCAAATGGCTCAGGTACTTTTTACTCCCTCTTACCAGGTCTTTGTCTCAGGCTCCCTGGAAAACAGAGGTCAGTCAGAGATTTCAGCACACCAGACAAGAAGGGGTTGCCTAGAACAGACTTTGTAGTCTGGTTTCCACTCACTACATCTCCTTTAGGACAATCCTGTCTCTGTAAATGGATGGTCTGCCAACTTCAGCCATGTGAGGCTTTTAAAAATGGATGGGGGAAAGAACTGGAAATTGATGCTGCAAGCCCATATTTCCTGAGCTGCTCTGTCGAGGACTGATCACTGTCAGGAAGGATCCAGATCAAGTAAGAAAAGCAGCTTTAAGTTCCCCAAGTTCAATTTGAATTGCAACTAAAATGCATTTACCAATTGTGGAAAAGCATGAAGACAGTGTGTTAATTGCTTTTATCTTGAAACCTGCGAGTCAGTAATCTGTCAGGAGTACAGGAAAGTCAAATCCCGAGAGACAGCATGCGTCTGCAGAAACGTAATCCAATGATTGTTACACGCACAGGGTGATGCTCCAGAGAGATGGAACAGTGGGTCCCTGCAGGCAGCATTTTTTTGTGCCGAATCATTTGGTTTCAGTTTTGTTGATGTTCTGTGGATGCTTGTGAAAGACTTCCCTATGGTCAACAAATAGAGAACTTTTAATCACACCATTAAAATGGGGAAAAAGTAGGCACAGAACTTCAAATGGTGTTATCAGAAGTGAACATAAGAGGGAAATGCCCAATGAACCAAGAGCAGAACTTAGAGATAGGTTTGGAAAAATGAAACAATCTTGGTACTCCCCAAACAATCTCATGTGTATTGGCTCTAAATTGTAGGGAAATTGTCTGTGGAGTGTGTAAACAAACAGAAGCAAACGCATTTTAGAAGCAGTTGTTAGCTACAAATATTCAATTCAGTCCGACTGACATGTATTGCATCCGATTTGTTTTTATTTGTTTAAATCTCAATCTGTCCAAAAAGCAATTTAAGCAAGAAGATGTATTAGCAACTCTGCTGTGCAGAACATGACACCAGTTTCAAGAGGGGGGTTCAGAAATGGAATGGACCCCCATCTCCCAAGATACTCACCACATAGAAGGAGAGAAGAGTTTCTGTGTATCAGTTAGAGTTCTTAGTTGCAAGAACAAAAGTCTCCTTTTTTTTTTTTGCTGAGGAAGACTCGCCCTGAACTAACATCTATTGCCAATCTTCCTCTCTTTTTCACTTGAGGAAGATTAGCCCTGAGCTAATGTCTGTGCCAATCTTCCTCTACTTTGTATGTGAGATGCCTCCACAGCATGGCTGATGAGTGGAGTAGGTCTGCACCCGGAATCTGAACCCGCGAACCCTGGCTGGTGAAGGAGAGCATGTGGGACTTTAACCACTGGGCCACAGGGCCAGCTCCAAAAGTCAACTTCTGTTGACTTTTGTTGTGTAATAAATTACCCCAAAACTTAGTGGCTTAAAACAACAATTCATTTTTATCTCTCATGGTTCTATGACTGATGGGACTCAGCCAGGAGGCTTTGCCATGGAGTCTCTCATGTAGGTGTGGTCAGATGTCGGCCAGTGCTGCAGTCACCTGAGGGCTCACTGAGCTGGTGTCCAGGAGGGCTCACTCCCACGGCTGGCAGTTAGTGCTGGCAGTCATCTGGGACGTCAGCTGGGGCTAACAACCTGAACGCCTACTCTTGGGAAACAGAATTAAAAACAAAATCTTCTCCTAAGTCAGAAAACCTCTTCACAAACATAGTAGAGAGAGAAAACAGTTTTACATTGAATGGACATTAAAGTGGAATGTGATGCACATGAGAGGCAATCTGCTAAGAGATTGCAAAGATAGAAAGAAATCTCCTCCATTTATATAACCAAGCAGATACTGTCTCTTACATACATCTTCCCAAGATAAATAATAACTAGACTCAGGTAAGAGGACTTGATGGCACCGTTTATCACACATAGTTCGTCCTAACTTTACCTGGTAATTGGGGTCGCCATTTGTATTAGCTAAACGGCCTTTTCCAGAAGAATAACAAACATCTGATGTCTTTCTGCTGGGAGATTGTTTTACAGCTTGGAGCAAGATGCCCACTCAAGTTAATGTCTTACCCTCTCACAGAAGCAGAGAGAAAGAGAGAGAGAGAGAGAAAGAGAGAGGGGTGCTATCTCTCTTGATGTTTACATTTCAAAGAAATGGTCCTAGGCCCTTGAGAAAGACATTCCTGTGTCATAAAGCTGACAAAAGAGGTATCTAGCTTTCAAAAGAGTTTATATACATTTCCAAGAGAAGATCACGTACTTATAATTACCAATTTTCTAAAATAAATGCTACGAGAAAAAGAAGAGGAGAGAAATCTCTTCTCTTGTTTTCAACAGAGAAAATTAAGCCCTTTCTTTTTAATTTGATTTGTCCTTCACTACATCGCCTCTCCAAGTGGCTTAAGCTTCTCCCAGCATGGCAGCTGGGTTCCAAACAAAGCTTCTCAAGAGCAAACATTCCAAGGGGTGCATGCAGAAGCTGCAAAAATGGCTGTGACTTAGCCCTGGAAGTCACAGCGTCGTCGCTACATCACATTCTGTTGTGAGCGAGTCAGAGGGCTAGCCCAGACTCAAGGGGAGGGACAAGACCAGAAGGAGAGGGTCACAGGGGAGTCATCTTTGGAGACCAGCTACCTTACCGCCCTAGCTGGCTTGAACAGAAAAATACGTTAAAATAACAGGGGACATAGAGACTGCCAGGAAAGCAAACGAATCAGGCCTGCATACTATATATTCAGGAGCAACATCCAAACCACAATGCAAGGCTCACATGGCAGAACCCACTTTTGTCACGCCTGGGCACAGATACAGGATGCTAGCCTCTGTATGCCTGAACTTGTCGATGAAAATAATCTATAACCAATCTATAAATGAAAATTGGAGTGAGTTTATTATGAGCCAGATCCGAAGACTAGCTTAGCCTGGGGCCCTCCTTCCCCAAGGAAGAAAGGGCATCAAAGAAGTGAGGTGTACAGAGTGGTTACCCTCTTGGAACAAAGAGCATACATCACACATGATAGGAATGTCCCTTTTACAACAGTTACGAGATTGCCTAGCCAGCACAGCACGTCTATTCACACAGTGTACTATTCACACGGTAGGTAGCAGGTCTGCTGTCTTGATGGACACAGCAGGGTAGCAGGTCTGTTATCTCCAACTGGGTGGTCACAGGTGAGCACAGCAGTCAATTCCAACCCAGGGAGAGATGCTTATCTTTAAGGAAATGCCAATGTGGGGAAAGATGCATCTTTATCTTAAGGTCATTTGTTCTTGTCTTTGGGACATAGCAAATGCTTAAAGCAGATATACAATGCATGCTCAACAGCCACGTTAGGCCCTTTTGGAGAAAAAAAAAAGGCAAGGTTATGCCAAATTAGGCTTACACCAAATGGCTTCCTCATATACTCCAATGTCCTATAGCTTGCCATTTATTTGTCAAACTGTTATTACCTCACTCCCAAATCTCTCTGGAAAAATAAATCTATGTGTTGTTGGCCTCCTCCCATTGCTCACTTTTGAATAGACATCTTGTACTCGTGTATCTAATTGGTGGGGCACAGATCACATGGCTGAGTCCAGCTGAAAAGGGGGCTGTAAAAATGAGATTTCGTCTTCTTTCTTGGGATGTTGGCACTCATAAGGTGTTTACCTATGTCAGATGACCCAAGTTAGATTCCTGGAAGTCTGCAACCTCTATCTTGCTCTTCCCCCATGTGCAATCTCTTAGTTAGATCAATCTATTGAAAATAACCATCATTCTCATGGCAATTGTGAAGATCTTTATGCATGCATGGGTGAAACTAGTCCACTGGGTAGGATGGTTAGAATTTGATTTTTAAAAATTGTTTTTTATGATTTGCTAATTTATTCTATTGCTTTAATGACTAAAAGTGAAAAAAAGCTCCTTGCCGTCTTGTGGGTCCACCTCATTTGTTGAACTTTAGAAAATCTTTCTTTGCCTCAGTATCACCCTTAGTTGAAAGAAGGCTGTGGACTGCATGTTCTCTGAGATTCTTTCCCACTGTATCAATGAGCAGGTATTTTTTTTTGTTTGGAAACACCAAAGAAGATGGGGAAAAAAAACCCCCAGGAAATCTGTGTCTGATCCCTACAGACTGGACAATCGTGAGCTCTCAAATGCAGAGACTCAGTGTCTTAGTCAAGCACTAAACTCTTTCAGAGATTGGGACAGGATGCACTTCAATCCTGCCACCTGAGGCCATGTCTTTTTTGCGCCGTGCGTAAATCAGTTTTGTCAGAATCTCTGATTATCATAAACTCCAAAAAATAGAGGCTCATTATTCTCTTTCCATTCCAGGCTCAACAAAATTGGGTCTGACTAAAACTTTATAGGCAATAAAGGGAGCCTCTACCAATGTTTATCTCCCCCTGCTGTTTACTATGTTTTTCTTCTTAAAAATTTTTGCACATATTAGAGCTATTTTTTTCTGTATTCTTTAAAGGGCAGTTTGTATATGTTTGTGAGAGATGGCCAGAGTATTAAAAAGATGTTGAAAATCCTTTATTGCCCTAGTGTGCTGCAGGAAGTTAAACAACAAAATGTCATAATGATTCACTAAGAGCCATTGAACTCACTGGGCGCATCTTTGCAGAAGTACAAAAGCCTAAGGGCATCTTTGTCATCAATGTGTTCTCACCTTCTTGTGAACAAGAACCAGGAACAAAACTGCAATAATGAGAATACAGTCCCACAGCGTTTTTACTCTGAAGAGTATCTCAAAGGACACTCTTGAAGATTTCTCTCCAAACTATGTACAAAGATATTTTTAGACTGTCTACATATTTGTAGATTTTCCAACAATATTACTGCACGATAAACAACAAAAATGAAATTTGACCATGATTAATGATGGAAATCTCTAAAAGTTTAGTAAAAGAGTAAAGAGAATTTGTTGAGTATTTTGGCATTCAGGGATGCTTTTTAGATGTTTCTTTCTGTTCTTTGGGGATAAAGTTGGTGATGGGGATGAAATTGGTGGGAAGAAGGTGTCCACATCTCCCAGAAGTGCTGGCAATTCCTTACAATAAAAGTTAAGACTTTAATTTATTCCCAGTAGTCAAGAAATTTTCCAGAAAAACATATGTTCAGGATTTTAATAGATGTCCAGTAACCTGGTAACTTTTCAGAAAAGCATATGACGTGGGCCTCTTGGATGGCTCCTTCTGCTTCAGGCTGGTCAAATCTTTTCAGAAAAGTGTATTCGCCTTTTACATTTCTCTTTGGACAAGTGTTTACTGAACACCAATTATGTTCTAGACACTGATCTAGGGACCAGAGATGCAGGAGTAAAGAAAAACAGATGTGATCTCTGCCCTCAAGGAGCTCATAGTCTAGTGGATGAGAAAGATAATAAGCATATAAATGAATAAGACAATTTCAGATACTGATAAGCTATAGCCAAAAAAAAAAAAAAGAAAAGAAAAGTAAAAGAAAAAGAGCATCTCCTTGACCTTGTAACATTGTATCCTTGTTTGTAAAATGAAGATTTCACTATCCACTTCAGTGAGGCAATGTATATAAAGAACCTGCACATAGTAAAAGAATAAGCATGCGTGTGTGCACACACGTGCGTGCGCACACACACACCCACACTTTGTAATAATGAAATTACCTTAGCATGAGATCAAAGCGAAGGGTGGAAAAAGTACCAAATTTGTGCAATCCAGTTTTTTTGGCAAGATGCAAATGACTATAATTTATCCATATTCTGCCACAAAGGCATAAAAGGAAGCACCAGAAATGGCCACTGGCCACTTGCATGAAAATGCCATCTTCATCACATTCTTCACTCACCAGGGGACTGGAGACACTAGCCCCTTGACCAGAGGTCCAAGAAATCCCCTTCTGCTCCTGTCTGTCCCCATTGCATTTACTATTGTACATTTACTACTAAGTATCAGGCACTATATTAGGCACTTTATGTGCATTCTTTCAGTTAATCCTTGCAAAAACCCCTTGAAGTAGGGAATATGAACCTCCTTTTGCAGATAAAGACCTTAAGGGTCAGAGAAGTGACAAATAGCTTCACACACAGATGGTGAGTGACAGATGTGGGACCAGCATCCAGGTATATCTAACTCCAAAGCCAAGTGCCTTATCTGGGCCAAGGGCATGGCATGGCCCCAACATTTGGAGGGGGAGTCCTGGGACTCTGGCAAGGTGAGTTAGCGGTCTACAAGTGGAGTAGGTCTTTAGCCCATTATCTTACTTATTTAAGGCTCTTAAGTCTGGAATATGGTTACCAAGGGGTCTAGCAGCATTTTAAAAGGTACAATAGGCACTGGAATGATCTGAATCCCTCCAACTTTTTGTATCAAAAATATGCTCCGTGAGGGCATCTGTGAGGTGGCTGTACTGGAAAGATTGGCTCTGAAGCCTGGTAATTGTGGTTTTGTAACCCAGTTTCACTGCTTCCTTGTTGGGTACTGAGTGCCTGCCCCCCTCCCCTCAAATGTTGTGAAGATTAACAATACTGTCTGTGAACCATCCAGCACGTCCCTTCATTTCTCATATATTTATTTAGAACCTGGTATGGCGCAGGCACTATTCAAAGGGCTGAGGATAAGCAGGGAAAACAAATTTCTGTTCTCAGGGATCTTACATTCTAGGGAGAAGATACCATAAATGAATGAGCAAAACGTAGAGTAAGTTACATGATGGGAAGTGCTGTGGAGAGAAAGTAGGAAAGGGATACGGGGGTCCTGGGGTGAAAGGGGTTTCAATTTTAATTTGTGGGATGAAGGAAGCCTCACTCACACGGGAGTATTTAATCAAAGACTTGAAGGGTGGGACGGTGTGAGCCGAGTGAAGGTTTGAGGGAAAAAGAGCTCCCGGGCTCAGGAAATATCAGCGGAAAGTCCTCAAGGCAGGAGCAACCTTGCATACTCTGGAGTGGCAGCGAGGCCATGTGGCTGGAGTGGAGTGAGCAAGACGAGGTGCAGGAGGAGACCACGTCACAGCATGACCAAGGACCAGATGGAGTAGGGCCTATTGGCCATTGTGGTAATGCATGTTAATTATGAGTGAGATCAGAGATTGATGTAGAAGTTTGAATGCAAGAGTGACATGAGCTGACCTGCTTTATCACAATACCAGGTATCTAGTAGGTACTCAATTAATGGTCACTGTTTTATATTAAAATCTTTTTATAAATGTATGTATTGCTTTTATGCAGTCAACCAATGTTTTGGATCAGAGTCAAGTGCTGGCGATTGGAAAAGGGGTAAGCTGTAGGGACAATGTTAAGGTCAGATAGATAAGATAGAGTACAAAGGCAGGACTCAGAGAGGCTAAAATCCTGTGTGGTCACAGTTATGCGGAGTGTGGACTGGAAAGGAAAGGGTGGTGAGCCGGGAGATGAGGAAAAATTAAGGAGAGACTATTATGGACATAGGAGAATCCCCATGAGGGCTCTGCCATATTTGTACCTGGTATGGCTCCCATGGTTCCTAGTTATGGACACTTGTAGAAAATTTGGAAATATAGTAAGGCATATCGGAGAACCATTGTTAAGAGTCTATTTGTTTCCCCTTTGTATGAATGTCTATTGTTGAACACAATGATACTTTCATTTCTCTTTTGCAACTTTAGCCTTTTTAATTTAAACAATAAAAGTAAAACATACTTCTTAGAGAAAAAATACAAACAACAACAAAAAAGAACATGAAAATCATCCATAACCCTATAGCCTAGAAACAACCATTGTTAAAATTTACATATGTTCTTCCAGAATTTCCTTTAGGCATGTGTACACATGGGCATGCATACACACACACAGATATTTTTCTCTAAGGTAATAAGGTTCTCCTATTCATACTTTTTAAAACCTCATGTTTTGTGAACAGCTTTCTAAGACTATAAAATAATTGTGTATCATAATTTGTATTCACAAAGATAGAGTTGTGGGTCAAAAGTAGTCACAGTTTTAAGTTATTTGCTTATTAATTGTCAAATTGCTTTTAGGAAAGCTTGCATTGACCTGTACTTCTGTCAACAGTGTATGACAATCGAGTTTCCCTACATCTTCACCAACACTATATTATCTTTTATTTTGCTGTTTTATTGACCAAAAATATTTAATTATGGTTTTGATTTCCATTTCTTGCTTACTTGAAAGGCTTAACATTAACTCTTAAAATCTGCTATACTTCACGTGCATGACCTGGGCATATCCTTTGCTCATAATCTCTTTTGAACAGTTTGTGTTTTTCCCATCTGTTTGTAACACACTCCACTCCTTAAATAAGTGATATTTCTAGCATGTTTGAGCCCAAATGAGCATATGTGTAACAGCCAAAGAAAGACATGAAATCAGAATTTCTGGATAAAATAAAACCCTTGGTAGGGCACAGACAGGCTGATGATATGCTGATGTGTGGCATAAAACAGTATGAGCTCAGTGGCCACAGAGCTGCTTTTGAACGGCACATGTCTAGGGGCCAAGCTGTGTGGAATTCCTCTGTATTCTCCACAGTGCTTGGTTGGATGTGGTGTCTGATCCATTTTGCCTTTGCTCTGCTGAAGACGGGTCACCTTGAGCAAAGCAAAATAGAGGTGGTTCAGTAACTCGATTCTTTAAAGGGAAGATAAGAGGGAAGTGCTTGTCAGATTCTTATATTGTACTGATTTCTAAGGGCACAAAAATTGGGGTCTGTAATTTTGCTGTTAACAGAGATAAATCATGTTTGCACGAAAAGTGATGTCAACTGATTGCTATCAATGCACCTGACTTGTTTCTAAAGATGGCTATTCTGGTTGCCTACCTCCTTTATTATCATCTAAATGCTATTTTAGGGCAGAGGGAGTAAAATTAGGGAGAACAAGACAGTTTTAGTAGAACTCACCAACTATTACAGGGAGTCCAGCAGCCAATGCACAATTTCACTTTTCCAACCAATCTTGAGAGCATTCAGTAGGTGTCTCATGTGCGTTTACAAAAACAGTCATCCCAAAGACCATCTGGTTTCTGCTCCTCGCTTTGGGCAATGTCTACATCTGAGGGTCTCATTTCAACCCCTGAGCCCATGGGCATGGTGCGATCCATTGCGAACCATTTAAGGTAAACCACTGGACTGGGATGGAGCCACGTCTTTGTGCTGGAGCCATCAGCTCCTTAGGGTTATGCAGCTGGGTTAGGATGAGGAAATTTAGGCAATAAGAAGATTATATGACCAGAGAAAAGTATAATGCGTGGACACATTTGAGTTGTTAATTTCGTTTATCTTGGGTTTGAGGGAAGAGAAAGTGAGACAAGACCCCGAGAAAAGTGAAACAAACAAACAAACAAACAAAAAACAGCACCAACAAAACCAACCAATCAAATAAAAAGCCTCTCAAATCCCCAGTTTATATATGATTTCATTTATATAAAATTCATCAAAAAACTAGAAAACAGATATAAATAGATTGGTCTCAAGTGGCTTTTAGCAATATCCATGCTTTCTGTGACAAAAGTAGGCTGCAGAATAATGAATTAGTATGACTCTTTTGATGAAAATGAACATAGAACTCACGACTATGTGTGGATATGTTGTAGGTGTGTAAGAGAGCGAGGAGAAAAGGATGGAAAGATACAAATGTCTACTAGTTTACTAGAGCCAACACAACCATGTACATAGACTGGGGCCTTAAACAACAGAAATCTGTTTTCTCACAATTCTGGAGGCTAGAAGTTCAAGATCAAGGTGTTGGTGTCACCCCCGGCAGTCCGTAAAACATTTTCCATGTCTAATGCTTTGCTTTTAAGCTGTGCTTGCTTATAGGAACCAAGGCAGAACAACACCAGGTGGCCAAGGGGCAGAACCAGTCCAAACTAGAAAGGTCCAAGATGGCAATGGGGTGCCGTGCCCAAAAGGAAATGTGTGCAAAAGGTGCCGTGTGCAAGAAGGGAAGATCTGTGCATGCCCCAAATGCCCCTGCCCCGAGCGATGATTCAGAGACCCCTCCCCCTTCACATCCCATAAGAACCCTGCTCACTTTCCCTTCGGGGAGTAGCTGTTTTAGAACACGAGCTCTGCCTCCAATCCATTCATTGCTCAATGGATAACGTTTCTGCTCTGCTGTTTTGAAGCAGATGGCGCAGGCGGCTCTGGGCAAAAGGACCCACTTGTGGGTCACCAGTCCCTTAGAGCTTGGTAACCTTGGAAGGGTTGGTTTCTCCTGAGGCCTCTCTTCTTGGCTTGTAGGTGCTTGTTTCCTCCCTATATCTTTACATGGTCTTCCCTCTGCGTGTTTCTGTGTCCTAATCTCCTCTTCTTATAAGGACATTGGTTTTATTGGATTAGGGCCCACCCGTATAACCTCGTTTTAACTTAATTACCTCTTTTAAGATTCTGTTTCCAAATACAGCACATTCTGAGGTACTTGGGGTTAGGACTGCAACATATGAATTTTGGGGGGGACACAATTCAACCCATAACAACATTCATCTGTTCAAATTGGATATTTCAGAAGATGGGATAGGAAGGAATATAGAAGAAGCTGACTAGCTTCGCCTTATACATCGTTCTACTATTTCTCATGTTTCAACAAGCGTGTATTACTTTTATAGCTCGGCAAATATGGAACTGGTTTAATCCATAACTGGAATTTATAGGCTCATAAGACAGAAAAGGTGAGAATTGTGCTTCAGGTACAGTTTGATCCAGAGGTTCATGATGTCATCATGGCAATTTTCTGGACTCTGCCATTCTCTATATGTTGATTGGTCCTCCACATGTCACCTGGTATTGTTAACTGTTTAGCTTACGGAAGCAATATTAGCTCCAACAGTTCTGGAGCACACAGCCTCAACCGCACTGTCCACAGGAAGAGGAATGCCTTTTCTTTTAGCTCCTTTGGAAAAGAGAGACACTTCTTACCCAGAAACTCCAACAAATATATTTTCCTGTCTTATTGGTTTGAACTGACTCACATGCTGTTCTGAAAACCAATCTTGGTGGCCAAGGGGTCACATGCTGACTGCTTAGGTCTCTTGAGACATGCTCCCTGCAGCTGAAGGTGATGTCAATCTTGCCCAAACTATGCTACTGAAAATGGAGGAAGGGTAGTTCAATGGAAAACCTGCATCCTGTTGGTAGGCATAGGAAGTGGATGCTGGGGAAGAAACCAACCAAAGCCTTCTACAATTCACCAGGCTCTCTGAGGTGGTCTCTGATTTCAGTTCTTGTCTCCACCTTCAGGTCTGGCAACCCTTCAACATGGCCTCCATCCATTTCTCTTCTCTGAGTTCATTCATTTGATAGTTATCAAAAAATCTCCCATTAGAATGTAGGTTCCTGGAAGGCACATATCTCCATGGTACCTGGAACAGGGATTAGCACTTGGAAGTTATGTGGGGATGAACACACATTTACTGAGTGTCAATATGTGCTAGACTATTCTAAACACTGAGGATCCAAAACCCTAGGTCCCTGTTCTGGAGTTTACATTCCAGTGGGGGCAGTGATAAACAAATAAATATATTATCAGACTAGCCATGCATGCCAGAGAAGTAAAGTATGGGTAGGAATAGAGTGTGATGAGGAGACAGAAGAGTACCATTTTATTTTATATTTTCCAGTTTTATTAAGGTACGATTGACAAATAAACATTGTATATATTTAGGTTGTACAATGTGATGTTCGTTATATGTATACTGTGATTGTTACCGCCCAAGGGGGATCATCTGCCCACTGCAAGACATGCCAATAGTCGAGAGGCAAGGTGGCAGGAGAGAAAGGGTTTTATTACAGCTTGCTAGCAAGGGGGAAGATGGCCGACTAATGTCTGAAAGAACCATCTTACAGAACGAAGACTACAGGTGAGTTATACAGGGGGCTGGTCTCCGGGTTGGGAGGCATCTGGTCTCCAGGTGGGGGCATCCATCTAATAGCTGGGTGGGGGTGGATACCTGGTCTTAGTTCTTGATAGTCTTTTGTTTTACTGGATATGCATTAGAGACCAGAGCAATCCTCTATACCTGGATCTTTCAGTTGTCATTGATGATGGCTGTCGGCACAGACTCTCTGCCCAGGGGGCATCACATTCCTAAGGGACTCAAAAGAACAAAGTTATCAACTTATAGCAGCTGGGAGGGGCCATAAAACCTACAGAGCATGTCTGGCTTAGTTAATCAGTTCATTCAAAGTTACAATATGGTTTCTCTTCTACAATATGGCTTCCCTTATGTCAACCTTGTGTTGAGCTGGTATCCTGATTACCACATTCAAGCTAATTAATATATCCATCATCTCACATAGTTACCTTTTTTTGATGGTGAGAACACAAGATCTCGAAGATTGCTATTTTAGATAAGGTAGTCAGAGAAGACCTCTGTGATACACAGATGTTCGAGCAGAAACCAAAGTGATGCCAGGGAGCAAGGCTTCAGGATATCCAGGGGAAAAGCTATTCCAGGTAGAGCCAGTTTAAAGACTGTTCTCCTGAATCAGTCAGGACTTTTTAGTTTGCAAGTACAACAAAAACTAACCAAGATTATTTTAAGCAACAAAAGAAGAATTTCTTAAAAAGACGCAGAGGTATTTCCAAGACCCCAAGGCAGGCATGTGGCAGGATCAGCAGATGAACTAGGAGCTACAAGGGCATCGAAGACTCAGAAAGAGCTCTCTTCATGGCACACACCTATTCCACTAATTAATTAATTAGCTAACCAATGTTATATCTCATTCCCATATTATAATGAGAGGGGGAGGTGGTGGTGGGGTCAAAGTCAGACAATAAGCAATAAACATAATGAAAATCTATAGTATGTCAGATGATAAGAAGTTATTTGGAGAAGGATAAAGCAGGGACAGGGGTACGGAATGTTCTAGAGTGTTTCAATTTTTCATTGGGCAATGAGGCAAGGCCTCACTAAGAAGGCGGTACTTGAGCGAAATTCTAAGGGGGATGAATGGGCCAGTTGTATGGATGTCTGCGGGAAGAGATCCTAGAGTGAGGGAAGAGCGCATGCAAAGCCAGAGACTGGGAGGCCAGGGAGGTGGGGGTGGGGGTGAAAGGGGGAGAGGGGTTGGTAGGAGATCAGATCAGAGACAGAATGGTGATGGGGGAGTAGGGAGGTCATGTGGGCTTTTTGAACTATTTTAAATGCTTCGGCTTCTTCTCTGAAATCTAAAGCTATGACGCGATGGCGGAGAGGAGTGACAGGATCTGGTGAAAGTGTCGAACCACTCCCTGCTGTGTGTCAAGCTGACTGAGAGGGTCAAGGCAGAAGCGGGGACAGTATTAGGAGGCTCTTAAAACCCTGGAAAGAGATGATGGTAGCAGAGACATGGCGAACAGTAATGGAAGTACATTTTTTTCTCCTGCGGCTTATATTTCTCTACCGCTTTCCCTGCACGGCAGATTATGGCTTCTCCACGCCTCCCCAAGTTAGGTGTCACCTTTGTTCCCAGTCAGAGACCATTTAGTCTCAGTTCTAAGTTCCCAGCTCAGGCTGGGTAAGGTGTTAGCTCCTAGTCCACTCAGCCCCAGCTGGGGCCTGGGGGGATGTGGTGCAAGCAGTACACCTGGGGGCACCACCCCATCAGTGAATTAGGCGGCTCTTCAAGGATCCCTGGGTTTCCTTGATGCTCCTAAATATATCTGTTAAACCTGAGATCCAAATACTTCTTCCCTTTCCTCTTTTTACTTTTAGCTGGCTACTTTTTGAAGATTCCACTTGGGGGAAAGGACCTGACCCTGTTCTCTGACTGTCAAAGGTGTGTCTTCTTTAGGCTCCCTTCTCACGCTCTGTAACTTGAGGGTATGTTTAACCATTCTGTATTTTATCTTATTTTTACTGTTATTTTTTGGTGAGGAAGATTGGCCCTGAGCTAGCATCTATTGCCAGTCTTCCTCTTTTTGCTTGAGGAAGATTGTCGCTGAGCTACCATCTGTGCCAATCTTCGTCTATTTTATGTGGGATGCCGCCACAGCGTGGCTTGAAGAGTGGTGCTAGCTCGGTGCCCTGGGAGTTGAACCTGAGAATGCCAGGCTGCCAGAGCAGAACACTGAACTTAACCACTACTCCACCCCATGGCCCCTAACCATTCTGCATTTTGCTTGTCCCTTTTGAAGTTGGCTCTTTTAAGGGGAAAATTGCATCCTCTTCAGCACTGCAGTATCACCAGCACCCAGCAATGACAGGTACATGCTAGGTGCTCAATTATTATTTTCATATTGTGTTCAATTTAATTTTGACATATCTGCAATGTTATTCCTTTGGTCTGTAGTCTCTCCTGCCCTCCTAACTGGAAATAAAATGCCTCTTTGGTCGAGTGTTTCAATTTCACTTCTCTTGGCATATTCAGATGCCTAGTACAGTGCTGATCTCTATTTCTTCGATTGGTGAACAAACATTAATTTTTTAAGACTCCTCAAGGGAAAATATCTCCCATGCAGGAAAAGACTTGCTTGTGAACGCTAGGTGGCGGTGTAAGCGAGGCATGAAGTTGTTCAGAAGCATCTTCCTCTGCTTAGCTGTGTGTAGGGAAAGAAGACTGCTCATTTTCACAACAGATATCTATTTCCTCTCACCTGAAGTGTTGCTGTGATTGTTCATCAGGACTTGGAAGAATCTGCAAATTCCAGTGTTAGAGCTGAGAAATATTTAAATGTGTGTTTTCCACCAGCCAGGAAACACAGGTGTTTCTGAGAAGCAGTATCTTTGGGATAGAATAAACCCAATCTTCTGAATCCATTCGAGGTTGAAAAGCAGCGATGGCCCTCATAAGGTACACGAAATCCTTTCTCGCTGTCTGTAATAAAGACCTCCCTGACCTGTAGTTTTTGGCCACAGTCTATGAAACGGCCTCAGGGACACAGCCTCAGACCGGAAGCTCCGTTCTCTTGCTGCAGCTCTGCAGAAAAGGTGTTTGGGAATAGGGAGTCTGCTCTCTCCACCTGCCGGTACCCTGTGCATTCTTTGTGATGTCTGGGTGATCTGCCTGTGACAGCTGTCACGCACTGACCTCTTACGATGAGTCAGGTATCTGACTGGCAGCAGGGATAGCGGCCTCGGTCCTCACTACTCCATGTACGTCCATCTTGAGCTGTTCCTTCAATTAAGGAGGACAAGAGTTCTTCAGCCAAGAAAATGGAACTCCTACTTCTTCAGGATCTAGGTCAAAAATCATTTTTCCAATGAAATCCTCCCTGAAGTCTCTACTATGATGGGAAATCACCTTTAGTGAATATTCGTAGGTGTCAGGCATGGTGTTAGGCTCTTTCAAATACATTAAGCTATTTAATCCTTGCCATGTTGTGTGGTCGTTATTACCATCCCCATTTTCACGGAGGAAACTGAGGCTCAGAGAGACTGAAGGAAACTTGTCTTAGGACCCACAGTGAGGAAATAGTAGAGCTGAGATTAGGAGCCTGGGTGTCCAGCACCTTATTCTAGGGGGCAGGTCGAGTTAATTGTTCCCTTCTTTCCTCCCACAGATCTTGACGTTTACTTCTATTGTGGGGATTGTTACATAGCTCCCCCCTGTTCCCCCTATGCCTTAACTCAATCAATATCTTAGTAAATACTCTCTGTTTATGCTTACCCAATTGAATGACAGCCCTCTGCAAAATTAGAAGCCTTTGAGGTCTGCTCTCAGGGTTGATTGCCTCTCTTCACAGTCTCTGCAGGGCTGTATCCTGACCCATAATTGGAACCCTCAACACCCTCTTGCCCTTTTTTTTTCCATTCCCAATCCATCCTCCCTCTCTCAAATCATACAGTGAATGACTGCTTCATTTATACTTGGCAAGGCATCAACTGTTTATACTTCAGCCGCAAATATGTTTTAGCTGAAAGAGATTCTCAAATTCTTTCAGTGGTGAAAAATGTTAAAAGCTGACCGGTGCCAGCTTCAGAACACTGGGTGGCACTGTTTCTCTTCAACTAGGACATCAATGAGCAGGTCTAGGGCCCCTGTGCTCCAACACTGTGCTGCGTCCGGGGCCCCGCCTCCGACTTCCTGCCTCGTTTGTTCCCCTTGTAAGTGCAGAAGTTTTTGCTGGGATGCAGGACAATCATTGACACAGGGTCATCCCCTCTTGTGCCCTCGATATAATGAGTGATGGTCCCGTGGCTCTTTCGCCCTTTCCTTGGGGATCTAATGTCCATGGCATTTTCAGTTGCCCTCGGCATATACCTTCCTTGCTCTGAAAATAGCTGCCAATTCCATGCTAATTTTCTGATTTCATGAAGGTTGGAGTTGCATTTACCACTTTTCTCTCCTTGTTGTCTTCTCGATTTTTTTTCTCACTGTGAATTTTCTTTATTTTGTCAAAAAGTCCTTCTAATGCCACCTGGTACATTTCTAGCTTTCTCCTCTGGCCTCCATTAGTCTTCTGGGAGGCGTCTCTTTTCAGTCAGTCTTTGAATTCTGTTTTTCTCCACAACACATGCTTGGACCTCAGGGATCATTCGTAAAAACGACCCATAGAAAGGACAGAGGGAATCTAGCGGAACGTCAGGTGCTGTCTGGAGGAACGGTCGTCTCCACAGAGATGATGGTGGAGACTGGGCATGAAGGTATGGGTAGAGTTAATTCTCTCTTCTGTAACTTTTTTTTTATTTAAAAATGCTGTTGTGTCTTTTTTTGAGATGAGAATACTGAGGCCCACAGAGGTTTAAAAGTTCTGAGTTAAGACTGTGAAGTTAGGAAGTGGCAAAACTTCTACTGATTTCAAGTTTAGTGAGTTCTTCCACCATCCATCCATCCATCCACCCATCCATCCATCCATCCATCCATCCATCCATCCATCCCTCATTCATTAGAAGGTTTAAGTCCTGACTTAAGATTGTGTAGTTAAGAAATAGCAAACTTCTACTATTATAAGTTTAGTGAATTGTTTCCACTGTTTGGTCATCCATCCATGAAAACGTTTGTTGAGTACCTTCTGTGCTGCTTCTATACTTTGCTCTAGATATACAATAGTGAACAAATCTAAGTCCTGGAGAGTTTGCATTTTAGTGATGGGAGAGAGAGAACAGACAGTAAAATCACAAAAACCAATACATAGTATGATAGAAGATGACAACGTCACACTCTGGTGTATGTATGTGTGTGCTCATTTTATGTGTGTGTTACCTGGTGTCTAGGAGGTTAGGGTAGGAAATGTTGTGATATCAACATTTGGCAACACTGTGGCATTCCAAGGCAATGAGCAGTCATTGGTTGTTTTACAATTGGGTGGTGACCTGGTCTGTAACAGCGGAGTCATCATGGATGGTGGATCGCAGGAGGACAAAAGGAAGGAAATAAGAAGGTGTGGATGGAGCAGACCCCGTGGTTGTTCTTTACTCTCTGCCCATGCTGACTCGGATCCCCACAAACGTATATCCTTGTCACACAGGTCATTTGTGTGACTTTGGAGGATGGAGGCTGTACAGTTATTATTGCCGTGTAACAAACCACCTGGAACTTAGTGATATAAAACAATCACCATTTTGCTGTGCTCACTGAGTTTTTTGGATAGAGGATTAAGACAGTGCACGGTGAACATGGCTTCTCTACGCCTTAACATTCGAAGCCTCAGCTAGGCGTGACCCAATCCACAGTGGGAGGGGGGCTGAGTCATCTAGAGGTCTCTTCACTCACATGTGTGACTCAAAGGCTGTTCCTAGCTGGGACCGTCAGCTGGGGCTCCCGCACATGGCCTCTCCATGTGGTCTGCACTTCTTACAGCATAGTGGCCAGATTCCAAGAGAGAGAGTCTCCAGAATAAGCACCTGAGAGAACCATTCAGAAACTGCAAGGTCTTTTCTGATTCAGTCTCAGAAGTCCCATAGCCTCACTTCTGCCAAATTCTATTGGGTGGAGCACCCACAGGCCTGCAGTTATTCAAGGAGAGGGAGCATAGACCCCACCTCTCAATGGGAGAAATGTTAAAGGATTTGTGGGCATTTTTTTAAAACCATTAAAGAGAAGGTGATAGTGCAGTGATACAAATGATAGAGAATTGAATTTTATGTACCCTTGTTCTTAAAAGTCTTTTTTTGTTTGTTTTTGTTTTGTTTTGTTTTTTTGGAGGAAGATTAGCCCTCAGCTAACTACTGCCAGTTCTCCTCTTTTTGCTGAGGAAGCCTGGCTCTGAGCTAACATCCGTGCCCATCTTCCTCTAGTTTATACGTGGGACGCCTACCACAGCATGGCTGCCAAGCAGTGCCATGTCCGCACCCGGGATCCGAACCAGCGAACCCCAGGCCGCCGAGAAGCGGAACGTGCAAACTTACCTGCTGCGCCACCGGGCCGGCCCCTCTTAAAAGTCTTTTGGCTTCTCTGCTCCCAGATGTTTCTCACTGGATATTTTCCTCCACAGGTTCCTCCCTGCCTCCTTGCTAGTCCCATTACCCACAAATTCCTATTTATTTTCCTTCATGCATCTGTGAGTTCATCTTTGCATTCAGTAGATGTTTATTGAGTATGTCATATGCACTAGACACAGTTTTAAGGGCTTAGCGATCAAAAGTTACTGAATTATTTTCCTTTCAGAGCTCATATTCCAAGGAGAGGGAAACAAAGTGAATGATAAATGTAATAAGTAAATTTTACAAAATTTCAGGTGGTAGTGTGATAGAAGAAAGAAAGTATAGGAGGTATTAAGGAAATAGGGGATTGGAAGGAGATGAGTGCCATTTTGGATAGGTTGGTCATGGTAGACCTCATCAAGAAGGTGGGATTGGAGCGAAGACACGCAGGAGATGAGGGATGCACATATCTGGAAGAATAATCCAGATAGAAGGACTAGCTAGTACAAAGGCTGTAACGTGGGAGTAGGTCTGGTATATTTAGAGAAGAACAGGGATGCTGGGGTGGCTGGGATAGAGAGAGCAAACAAGATTAGAGAAATGACAGAGGCCCCAATCATGTAGGGCTATTGTAAGGAATTACTAGGAATTCTAAAATTGGGATTCGTAGAAGCATTTTGAACAGACTAGAGATTTAATCTGACTTAATATTTTAAAAGGATTCTGCTTGCTCCTGTGTTGAGAATAGACTGTAGGGAAGGAAAGAAGTGCAGAAGAAGGAAGATGAGTTAGGAGACTGTTATTGCCATTTAGATATGAGAAGATGGTAGCTCAGACCAGGATGGTAGTGGTGTAGTCAGGGAGAAGTGGTCAGATATGGGATATATTTGGAAGGTAGAACCAATAGGATTTCCTGAGATTGGATGTCATATGAGACCAAAAGAAGGAGTCACAGGTAACTTCAATGTTATTTGTCTGAGACACTGGAGTGATGGATTTGCCACTGATTGAAATAAAGAAGGATATGTGGGTGTATGACAAATCCACAGCTAATATCATACTCATTGGAGAAAAACTGAAAGCTCCCCTCTAAGAACATGAACCGGACAAGGATGCCCAGTTTTGCCTCTCATTTAACATAGTGTTGGAAGTCCTAGCCAGAACAATCAGGCAAGAAAAAAGAAACAAAATGAATCCAAATCGGAAAGGAAGAAGTGAAACTGTCATTACTTGCAGATGACATGATTTTATATACAGAAAACCCTAAAGAATCCACCAAAAAACTTTTAGAAGTAATAAATGAATACGGTAAAATTGCAGGGTAAAAAAATCAACATTAAAAAGTCAGTTGCATTTCTTCACACTAACAATGAAGTAGCAGAAAGAGAAATTAAGAATACAATCCCATTTACAATTGCAATGAAAAGAATAAAATACCCAGGAATAAATTTAACCAAAGAGGTGAAAGACCTGTACAATGAAAACTACAAAATATTGTTGAAAGAAATTGAAGAAGACGTAAAGAAATGGAAATATACTCCATGTTCTGGATTGGAAGAATTAACAGAGTTAAAATGTCCACGTTACCTAAAGTAATGTACAGATTCAATACAATCCCTATGAAAGTTCCAATGATATTTTTCACAGAAATAGAACAAAGAATCCTAAAATGTATATAGAACAACAAAAGACCCCAAATAGCAAAAGTAATCCTGAGAAAAAAGGAGAAAACTGGACATATCACACTTCCTGATTTGAAAATAAACCACAAAGCTGTAGTAACCAAAACAGCATGGTACTGGCTCAAAAACAGACACACAGATTAATGGAACAGAATCAGGAGCCCAGAAATAACCCACACATCTGTGGACAGCTAATTTGCGACAAGGGAGTCGAGAACATACAATGGAGAAAGGAAAGTCTCCTCAGTAAATGGTGTTGGGAAAACTGGACAGCCACATGCAAAGGAACGAAAGTAGACCATTATCTTACACCATACACAAAAATTAACTCGAAATGAGTTAAAGACTTGCATCTAAGACCCGAAGTCATAAAACTTCTAGAAGAAAACATAGACATCAATCTTAGCAAAATATCTTCAAATATCATGACTGGCCAGGCAAAGGAAACAAAAGGAGAAATGAGCAAATGGGACTAAATCAAACTAAAAAGCTTCTGCACAGCAAAGAAAACCATCAAGAAAACGAAAAGACAACCTAAGAATTGGGAGAAGCTATTTGCAAATCATATATCTGATAAGGAGTTAATATCCAAAATATGTAAAGAACTCATACATCTCAACAACAAAAAAGCTAACAACCCAACTGAAAAATGTACAAAAGATATGAACAGAAATTTTTCCAAAGAAGATATACAGATGGCCAACAGGCACATGAAAAGATGTTCAACGTCACTAATTATCAGGCAAATGCAAATCAAAACCACAATGTGATATCAGCTCACACCCCTCAGAATGGCTATAATTAACAAGATAATAAATAACAAATGTTAGAGAGGATGTGAAGAAAAGGGAACTCACATATATTGCTGGTGGGAGTGCAAACTGGTGCAGCCACTATGGAAAACAGTATGGAAATTCCTCAAAAAATTGAGTAGTATTACCATATGATCCAGCTATTCCACTGGTGAGTATTTATCCGAAGAACATGAAAACACAAATGCATAAAGATATAAGCACCCCAATGTTCATTGCAGCATTATTCACAATAGCCAAGTCTTGGAAGCAACCTAGGTGCCCATAAAAGGATGAATGGATAAAGAAGATGTAATATATATACACAATGGATTGCTACTCAGCCATAAAAAAGATGAAATCTTGCTGTTTGTGACAACATGGATGGACCTTGAGGGTACTATGCTTAGCGATATAAGTCACAGGGAGAAAGTCAAATACCATATGATCTCACTCATAAATAGAGGATAACAACAACAACAAACAAACACATAGAGATTGAGATTGGATTGGTGGTTAGCAGAGGGGAAGGGGAGAGGGAGGAGTGGAAAAGGGGTGATTAAGTGCATGTGTATAGTGATGGATTGTAATTAGTCTTTGAGCGGTGAACGTGATGTAATCTACACAGAAATCAAAATATAGTGATGTACACCTGAAATTTATATAATTTTATAAGCCAAAGTTACCTCAATAAAAAAAAAAGGAATGCTATGTGTGGAAGCATGTTTTTGTGGAGGAAGGAAAAGATTAGGAATGGAGTTTTAGATATATTGAGTTTAAGAAGTCGATTACACAAGCTAGTTGGATGTAGAAGTCTAGTGGTCAGAAGAGATCTGGACTGGACATATAAACTTGTGAGTTGTTGGCATATAGTTGGTATTTAAAATCATGAGATAAGATGGGATGATATGGGAGTGAGTGTGGATAGAGGAGAGAAGAGGACTGCGGCTGAAGCACAAGGACACTCCAGTAAGAAGAGACTGGGGCAATAAACAAAGCAGACTGAGAGGAAACAATCACCAAGTTAGGCAGAAACACAGGAGGGTGTGGTGTCCTGGAAGCCAAGTGAAGAAAGAGGCATCACAGTCAAGCAGGAAGAAGTAACCAACTGTCAGATGATGCTGGTGGGTTAGGTAAGAAGACTGAGAACTGACATTGGATTAGCAATGTGCATGTCTCTGTGCAATCTTGAAAAGAACACTTTTGATGGGGTGGTGGTGGATGTGAAAGCTTAACTGGAATGGATTTTAGAGAATATAAGAAAAGAAAATGGAGGCAGAAAGTATGCAGAACTTTTCAAAGAGATTTGCTATAAAAGAAAGCAAGAAAATAGAGCATTAGCTGTCAGGGGATAAAGGGTTTAGAGAAGATTTATTAAATAAAGATGGGAGAGATATTGTCATGTATGTATGCTGCTGAGACTGGTCTAGGATAAGGGGTAAACGGTAGGAGAAAGAATTCTTGGAGCAATATTGTTGAGCATGTAAGAGGGATGAGACCTCGAGCACAAGAGGGAGAATTTGCTTTATATAGGATCACAGAAGTCCATCTGGGTCACAAATAAGAAGGAGATGTCAATGGGTAAGAGGGTGTGGGAATTCTCATTGGATTACTTCCATTTTCTCAACATAGAAGGCAAGGTCACCCACTGAAAATGAATTTAGGAGAGAGGACATTAAGGACTTGATGAGAGAGGAGTTTTACAGTAGTGATCCATGAGCAAGTGTGGAGGAGTGAATAGACCAGGGAAGTGGAAGATAATTGCTGAGGAGTGTTAAGGGCACTTTTGAGTTCCTAGTCATAGATTTGAATTGATATCAGTCACAATGATGGAGTGTTTATTTCCAGGAATGCTCAGCTGCACAAAGGCAAGCATAAATGGATGGAGAGTTGATTTTAACCAGATTTTTCTAGCTTGTAAGGTGAAGTGAGGGAGTGGCAAGGGAATCAAGTGTCTATGCTAATTTGTCATAGCATTTCAGCTGGTTAGGAAGAGAGAGAGAGCCTTAGAGGGTGAGAGGCAATGGGAGGATCAGCGGAGAGGAGACTGTTGAAGTGGGGTTGCCAAAAGAGCGAGTGGAAGTTAGAAGGTGGTGGAGAGTGGGAGGCATGAAGTAATTAGAGTTGCCATTATGGGTAATGCTGAGGTCTAGGATAAACTCACAGGATTCACTAATGGAGACAGGATGGGGGAAAGATAGCTGGAGGGGAGAATTTCAAAGAACTGAGAAGACTGTGTTGGAAGGATCATCTAGACATACCCTGAAAGTGCCAAGAGTTAAGATCTCTTACCCTGTAGCCACATCTCTCACTCTATTCGTCTCAAAATAACTCTTCTAGACATAATCTTATTTGTCTATTTATCTAGGTATTTGATACGTGTTTGCTGAGTTGAAAGAACTGAACTGTGTGGGTCTTAATAGCCTCTGCCTTTTCCATCTCTGCTCATGTATAATCACTGAGTCTCCACCACGGAGTCCACCTTACTTACTGAGCGCAATTCATCACTCTTCTCCTCTCTGGGGTCTAACTAATAGAGAAGACATATGAGGAGCCAAACAACCGTCACACCGTTAGCCTTAATTGCATAGGACAACTAACTCTCTAGTAAAGGATTAGAGATTATGACTTGTGATGGTTAATTCTATGCATCAGCTTGACTAGACGAGAGGGTGCCCAGAGGGTGTTGGTTAGACATTATTGTGAGTGTGTCTGTGAGGGTGTTTCTGGATGAGATTAACTTTTGAATACGTAAAGTGAGTAAATTGGAAGGCCTGAATGGAGCAAAAAGGTAGGGCAAGAAAGAATTCTCTCTCATTCTCTGCCTGACTGCCTTTGAGCTGGGACACAGGTCTTCTCCTGCCTTTGGACTTGGATGCAGACTGGAACTTACACCATTGGCTCTCCTGGTCCTCATGCCTTCGGACTCAGACTGGAACTATACAGTTGGCTCTCCTGCATGTTCAGCTTGCTGACTGCAGAACGTGGGGCTTCTCAGCCTCTATAATCATGTGAGCTGATTCCTTCAAATCTCTCCCCCTCTCTCTTTCCCTCTCCCTCCAAATCTAACATTGGGACCTGCCTCTAGATTGCATCTGCACTGTTATCCATCCAGGTATATGAAGAATTGTTAATTTTGTCTCACAACCCATTTTTAGGCAGAGCAAAGAACAAAGAGGGTGAAAAAAAGTTAGAAAATAGGTAATTGTTATCTAAAATATATCTTACTGTTTCTAATCTCATGACCTGTGGGTAAAAGGAAAATAAATCGATCAGGTCAGATGTATTCTCTCCAACACTTTTGGAACTGGGATTGAAGTGAAGGTCTCCTTGCCAGCCTATGGGACTAGGCAGGAAAAGTGGGCTGAGAGGTATTCAGTGTCTCCCTGTCTAAGGATGGAAGACATTGACAACTCGCTCTCTCTCTTCAGATGGGGTATGGGTTGGTCTTGATGACATACGTGGTGCCTATCTCATCTCTTATGCATGTCCACCATGTTACTATCAGTACCCCCTGCCCAACCAACCACAAATACATTTCTATCACAGAGTTCTGACTACATGACAGATAATCACAGTCCAAGGGGATAAACATGTCATGGAAGAATGCACACAGGACCGTGGAGAGAGGGCCACTTCTGCCAGCACAAGATCAAGTGGTATAATGGCTGCAATATTTTACTACGTCAAAAATCATTCTGCATATGTTATCTCATTTGATCCCTATGCCAACAGTGTAAGAAAATGACTTGTACTATCCTGCTTGTAAAAATAATAATATTAATGATTATAATTACCAAAGGGTAGAAGAAGAGGGCAGAAAAGGAAAGAATTTTGGGAGCCAAAATTACTGCACAAAATGATGACTGTAAGATGAGTTTTAATACCACTCCCAAAACAGCATTATAAAAGTATTTCTTGAGTTATAATGCCTTTCCACAACTATCCCATTGCTTTATATTCCTGTATAATATGCAATTCTTCATAAGAAGATGGTTTTGTGATTTTCTTATGGGTCTTAAAGAAAAGAAATCTCCACAAAATATAGCTAGGCAGTGAAACAGTAAACATGAAAAATGTATAATTAGCTTAAAAGTCTGTGAGGCTTTGCAAAAATCTGATGTAATGAACCAAAATGACCTTCTTCATTTTCTATCATTTCCCCCAAGATGATAACGTCTCAGATCTATGTGTAAATGTTACATGGGCTCTGTCATTAGGTAGATATTTGCTTCTGGATGATAAAAAGGTACACTTTTCTCCCAAATCTAATTTGATTCTGTCACGGCCGTGGCCAATGTGGGATAGTCCTTGGAGACGGGTGTTGCCAAGTGTTATACGAATGTGACATCTTGTTAGATGGAAAATATTTGCCAACAGCCTTAAAAGTACAGACTCAGAAAGAAAAATATTAAGGCTGTTTCTCAGACTATAGTATGTTTTAGTAAAATTCACGAACTCTTAGAGTTTAGAAAGTTTAATACCCCATTCTCTAGTAGCTTGCAAGGCCTTTTTCAACTGTCTAGCTCACACATAAATATGTAGGCATAAAAGTCCAAAAGTTTGTCATCTACCGTTCTTCCTTCCTAGGATGCTATGTCCATCCTGACTTTATCAAATGGAAGTGGCCTAGTGTTCAATACAAAGATGTAATGGAACAATAACTCCATGTTTTTTCTTTGCTCCCTGTGTCAGTGATCAATTTTACAAAAGGCAATGGTCAACCCTAGTTTTTCCTTCTTCCTTAATGTGTCTGAAAAAATGCTATGCATTCAACCTAAACTGTTTCATTTTCCTCTTGGGCACACAGAAAGACCCTTTCTTTCCCTTGCAATTAGATTGAGGATATGTGACTAAATTCTGCACCTCAGAATGTGTGCAAATGTGTGTGATGTATGCCATGTCTAGCCTTATACCCCCAATGTGTGGAATCCTCTATACTCTCTGTCTCTTTCGTGGCAATTTTAAAGACCACTTGTTGAAGATGGTCCATGCCACAAGATGGATGAAGCCTGGATACACAAATGACTATGTGGAACAAAGCTCTCTGCCTACTGTACCAGACAAAGAGATGAGCAAGTAGAAGTAATTATTGTATTAAGCCACTGCCTTGTCTTTTATTACAATGTCTATTCAACTTTAATACATTTAATATTGCCATCCTTCTTGTTTGTATTATTTGGAGGAATATTGTATTACCTATGTGGACTAACAAATTAATATGTGGCCCCTCCATTCTGAATAATAGCCTTCCAATTTTAAACACACGAAATAGCTGACCAAATAAGAAAGCTATTGGAGTCACTTGTGGCAAAGATGAGAGACTGGCATGCCACCTCACCAAGAGAGTGCAAGCGTTTGAGTGCCCTTTCTTAGCAATATTCTGAGGTATAGATGCTGAACCATCAATGACCTACAGAAACAGTAAATAAAGGGCCTTGGAAGGTGGGTCACTAATGACAGAAGAAACTACAGCAGCAGCTATCTTTGCTAAATGGTTAGTTTTCCTTTGTTACAAGAGTTTTCCTAATTGAAAGTAATGCTTCTTCTTTTGTCTAAGTGACAGGGGATTAGGATTGTTGCATTTTCTTTTGGCAAACCACATAGAGAAGATACAAATCCTCATGGTCTGGAGGTGGGGATTAAGCTAAATATAAAGATATGGTCATAAGCCTTAGCAGCCACAAATAGATGCAACCTCCTACCACTACCCTTCCTTAATCCTTCACCTATGATTCAGTAGTATCCAATTACTTGGAGTTTCCCCAAGAACACCATAGGTTGCATGCCTCAGTATCTTAGTTGATGATGTTTTCCCCGCCCTCAACAGCCTCCTGCCCAACCCAGGTGGTGCCTGTGTCCTTCATCACTCACAGTGGGCATTATCCCTTTCAGGAAGCCTCCTCTGAACCCCAAACTAACAAAAGCTCTTCCCCTTTGTGCTCTCATGGCACCTGTATTACCCCTTATCATAAAAATTACCAGTCTTCATAGTAAATATACTTTTATGTCTTTCCAGTAGGCTAGGAAACCCTGTTTTATTTATCTCTGCATCCCCAGGGCTGGCAAATGCCTGGCACATGTGGAAGATGCTCAATACATTCTTATTGAATCTAATCGAGCTGACCAGGTAACAGAAGTCCCAGAAACAGAACAATTTTAAGTGTCGTCTATAATTTATGGACAGGGCAACCTATAGGATGGGAGGATAGGAAGACACAACATAGAGGCATCTGCTAGTTCTCTATTATTTAATGTAGTTAAATGATACAAGCTGAGGGCCTCCTCTTGATCCCAAACTATAGTCACCCTACGATGCAGATATATCTGAGCATGTCTAAAGGCCACTTGAACAAACCCATGAGCACTGTATTATCATGGCAGACTAGGAGGCTCTTGGGGAAGACATCATTCTGAGCAAAGACAGAGTTTGGACAAAGGGTCTTGTCTGGAATACAATGGTTTGTGTAAGAGTGTAAGGTCCTGAATAGTGTCCTTGTCTGCCACTCAGTTTGTTCACGGCCAAACTACCACACCCTTGCCTGATCTTAGAGAGAGGGGACTAAGAATAAAACTTGAAAGAGCTCTTTCAGCAAAAGGACCATAATATGTTCAGTCTCTAAGGCAGTGTTGCTTTGTGGCTGCTGTGACAGAGACCTGAAGAGGAATTGGGAATTTTCCCATCTTTAGTTACTGCTGAGCACAGCACAGACTCAGCCACCTTGGAGCTAGCTGGACTAGCTTTTATCTCAAATGGAGGAGTGGTAGCCAATGTTACTCTTTAGTGAGTGTTAACAGAAGCACAGAGGACATCAGGCGGCTCCATGACGGTTTCATGGCCAGCAACAACAGGAAACATCAGGGCAGGGGAGCAGGAGAGGAGGGACATGGTCAGTCCCCATGGCAGCCCAGAGGATTTGTTTGCAAACATCCAAGACAGCCTGAATAACCCTCAGGAATACTGTGTGGGGATGAATTTGAATCATATGGGAGTCTCATAATAGTTTGTGAAGCAGAAAATATACTATTTTATTAATGTTAGGACAACCATGATTTAACCACAAAGATATGGCCTGTGGAAACCTCAGTTACATTTTAAGTAAGGAAGATATATTTTAATGGGCAAAGTTATGTATACCCAAGGTCCCGTTGGGACGTCACAACCACTAGCAATGATTGTAAATGAGTCATAAAGGCTGGAGGAGGTAGTCAAAGTGAATGAAAGGAGTAAATTCAAGTCCATTCTCATGAAAGGTGAGAAAGGATAGTGTGGCATGATATGGATCCATCTACATGTCATACTGAGAAACAAACAAACAAACAAACAAACCGAGTATCTCATCAGAAATCAATTCCAAAGCAGCCATAAGAGCACAGGGTTTAGGGTGAAAAACAGCAGGGTTTCACGGAGAATCAATATCATCAAACTGGTCTGTTTCCTTTCTGGGACACAGTGATAGAGAAATTGAAACATAGTATGTTTCGACTTTGCTATGACTTTCAATTTTTCTTGATGAGAATTTCTCTTCAACAAGGAGAATAATTCAACAGATATTTTTGGAATGTCTAGTGCATATTCAGGTAACAGGTATACTGTGATAACCATTCTCCATCCATGAGAAATGGAGACTCTTGTGGGGGTAGAAATACTCGTGGGCAGGTAACTAAAATCAAGGTTACTGGACTTTAATCAATTATGTGCAAAGTACTCTAGTAGTGCAAATCTAGAGCCCCTAGAACTTTCTGAGGTGGTCTAGGAAAGTGCCTTCAAATAAGGAAAAGCTTGAGTAATAGGAATTTGGTCAGAGAGCAAGAGATAAGGTCTTGAAAGTTGAGAAAAGCAGTTGTCTCTAATACTTAGCATACTCACGTGAACATGCAAAAACTACCAAAAAACTGCCTAGAGGGCGTTGTTATTCTCTGTCAGGTCCCAATAATTTGGTCTTTGTAACTAGAGAAATGGCCGTAGTTTTCAGTCCAATAAAACAAAGTGGAGATTGTTAGTAAAAGACAAACAAAGAGACACACACACCAGGATGCAGTATTGTCCTAGACCTCGTTTATCCTTTGACCGTCATGGTAGTTTTACAAGCCCACATAAGAAATCAATCAACTCTGCAGATAGTAGGTGCCAATACAAGTCTTTCTCTGCTGTCTGGTTTACTACCCCCTCTTCCTTGCTAGAAAATGTAAGAAAATGATATCACATTGTTACTGAACAAAAACACAGGTTTCTTTACCCTTTACACAGTATGGCCAATAACAGACTTCAGGCTTGTGGCAAGCCAAGAGGCTTACCATTATCAAAAGGCAGGCAGACAAAGAGATGGGAGTTAGAATTCAGATCCACCTCTTTGAAGGGAAAAAGGTATGGGTTTTTATCTGGGGTTTTAGGTCGGGGGGGAGAGCATGTGTTGGGGTTTGAGGTAGGGGAGGGGAAGCATGTGGCTTTGCTGGTTGGCACCTTCCCCACCAACCTGCATTTGGCCTTGAAGACTGAATTTCTTTTTCTGTAACTGTCTGGCCTTTTCTGGTTAGTTTTTATTGTCAACGTGTGTTCAGCCTGGTGAGGCTGAATCTTGACATTTGGACCTTGAGTTTCTGAGAAAGACAGCTACCTCATATACTAAGGATGGAGGGAAAGACCTGGTTAGTTTTAACAACAGTTATGTTGAATATGCATAGCTGCAGTTAACAAAGCTTATCTTAATTTTTTTTTTCTTTAGGAAAGATTTTTTAACTCTTTAGTTCTTGGTTTCAACCCCCCAACATCAGTAGTTCATTCCACAGTCTTGTGGGATTAAGGGCATCATCTCAAATCTGGCTACTTCCAGCTGCATGAGGGTGTTGTAAGGGGGCCATGGAATGGAACAACTTGACCTGCCTGATGAAATGGACTTCTAGTGTTTTTCTTCAGTAGGGGCTTTACAAGGTATTGTAGTAATCTATCTTGTAAATTTATGTACAAATTGCAACAGCAATAGACATCACAACAGAGGCAAATACCAACAAAGATTATAGTAATTAGAATTATCGGTAACTTTTTCCCTCACAGGGTCATTCCTGAAACCCCAAACCAGGAATCTCTGATGATGTCATCAAGTATTCAGGTATTTTTTTTGAGTGGCTTACATAGCAATAGGCATGTTATCATGGTGATCTCTCTTAAGTTAATAACAAATTGTCCAGCTTTAGTTTGCAGGGCTTCAGGAACAAGGGTGGTTTCAGTTTGCAATGATTCTAATTGAAAAGGACAGGAAAAAATGGAAAACCTTAGTTTGGAGATTTGTAGCCAGATATTTCAGGAGACTAGAAGAATTCAGGATCTAGTCTGGTTAACATGTAGAAAACAAAACCTTGAAGACAATAGACAGAACCAAAATCCAATATCTACAAATGTGTATTATAATTTCTATTGAAATGTAAGTTTTCTCTCTAAAATTACCCTCATTTTTACCAAATATAGCCAAATTAAGATTCATTGATTTACAAAATAAGTATAGTTTTAATAAACTTGGCACAATTATTTACATAAGTACAGCAAGAATGGCAATTGATCATATGGGGTCTTTTAAATCTGTTTTGCTGGAACTTTTTACAAGGAATCTCAGATTGAACTTTAAATGCCTCTTGAGGCCAGGAGAGTCAAGCCAAGGACTTCTCATCAGACTCTGCCTGCAATACCTACAGATTTGGGTGAATTCCTCTCTTCCCAAGGTCCTCAAAATATCCTGGGGTTCTCTGCACCTGCCAGAGAGATGACCTTCTTTACTCACCTCGTAAGTTTGCTGGAAACCCTGTAAACAAGGAATTAGGCCAATGTTTCCAAGTGGCTTTATTCTATAAAGTCAACCTTTGTCCCTTAGCTCTCTTTTCATATCTGAGTCTGCATGTTTCTCTCAAATACGATATTCCATCAAAGCCTTGGTAATACAACCAGTGTTTCAAATTGTGTCCTGTTGTAAGGAGAACAGATTCTTATTGAGCTTATGCAAACAACTATATTTCCATGAAGACAATACTTACTCACTAAGAGTTTCCAAATCTTGGAGGGATCAGATAGGGAGAAAAAGATAAATATTTCATTTAATTCTGTTTACAAATTGCTATGTCATAGTTCTTTAAGAGAAAAGAGAAAAAGGTTTCCTTAAATCTGGAAAAATAAAACTAAAAAAATCAGCAATATTTCAAACAAAAAGTCATAAAAATTACAATCATCCTCATTAACTTATTTAGTCCCGTGATATCAATTCTTGGTCTTCTTTTAGCAGTTTTATGAGGTCATCAGTTTCTCCATTACACTTATGTAATTTTTTATCCAGCTCAATTTCAAAATCTGAAAGCTTATCAGAAACCTGCATTCTAGAGCAAGTGTCAGAGTCCTTTCCATAAACCTCTCTGAAGATGAAATATATTTGCAAAAACATCAGAGTAAATCAACAATTGTCTGCAAATGACAAAACATTTAAAAATGGCAATTGACAAGGACATTTGGCTATTTCTGTGACATATGACACTTTGGGATAATAACCAGAATTATGACTGACAGCCAGGACAAATCAGAATTTTGGAATGTTATGTAATTTTTTAAAGCGCTTATATTAATAATAATTACCCACATAATATAACCTAGGAAGTTTTATCATTACTTATCTGATAATGTTTCCCATTTAATTTAAAACACCAAATAAGCCCACTTAATTTAATCTCTCTCTCTTTAGGGAAAGAGCACAAATTCTTTGAGAAGTCCAGAGCTGTTTGGAAATGTTTTAAATCTCTCCTTTTTTAAGTCAAAAGAAATACTTTAATTTTGGGAGAAGTTTATCAAAAATATCAAAAGGTTTTAAAACATTTGGTCAAATAGGAAACAATGCTTAGTTATCCATTCAACCGAGGTGACAACAGAAGATGCAAAGGCAAAAAAGAGTTAAAACAGTAAAGAAAACCCCACCCTTAATAGAGACATCTCAGTCTTTTTGAACATAGGAAATTATTTTAACAAAACATAGATTTTCTGTATTTTAGGTAAACTTACTCAAAGGTGAAGAAAAACATTTTATAACCTCTTTATCAAGAACAGACCAAAAGTACAAGAACATTTTCTTTTTTAAAAGAGAAAGCCAAATTCTAATTTTGCACCAGCTTACTTAAATTTATTTCAAACTTAGTAAACTTGAGCATGCACAAAAATCCTCAGGGTCTACTTGCACAAACCTTCTGTCACTTACTTTCTACATTCAGAATATGTCCTGTGCTTGCTTTCTTTTTTTTCTTTCCCAGTCCTTTAGGACAAATTTATATTTTTTAATGAAACAAATAAAACTAACTCTATTCTTTATAACTTCTTTACTGAAAACATACATTTGCTTTCCATGTATACAGATTTTCTAGAAAAAAGTTTTCTCATAGAAAATTTCTCAGCATGCACAACACATGTTTATCAATAAACTTGAACGTCTTTTAGTTTCTCTGAGAAGAGAAATCAAAGGCAGACCAACCTATGCTTAGTAATCAATTTATAATATTTTATCTTATGTGGTAATGACTAGATACGCAACAAACTTTTATAATTTAACTTAATTTAGTAAAACTTTAAAGTTTCAAGTTACCGAAAAGATTTTGGAAGCTATTTTTCAAGGATATTTACCTTAAAACATAATTATTGCACCAAAAACTCTTACTAATTTTCACCTATAAATTATTTTTTCCAAAAATTATGTTTAGATTGCTTTCAAAAACTTTATGTGATGTTAAGGCAGTTAACCACCATCTTAAGTTGTTGGAAGTACAGACACCGTAACACATGATTATTGTTAAGAAGTTCTCCCCAAAGCTTTGATCCTTTTTGCATTTGTTTAGTTTACTTCTTCCCAATAATTATATTTAGATTGTCTACAAAACCCTCATGAGACATCAGACAGAATCAGTCATTATTTTGTTATTATCTTTTGTTGACAAATTTTGTAACAGAGATAACATGTTTATACCATATTTAATGTTAACTCTGAAATCATTTATTTTAATCAAACCAGAAAACTTAAACAAGCTTTCATTTACCAAAGATCATTTTATATCATGTTAATTTGAAAAACATTTGGATTAGTTAGAAATAATTTATATAAGCACTTACTTCAAGCCGGTTAAGTAGAGATCCTTTAGAAATTATACCATTGGGAGGCAGACGAATACATATAAACTCACATACAGAAAGACACAAACAGAGATCTTTAAAATTTTAGCCAGGTCTGAGGTACAAAACTCAGAACATTTAGGTCCAAACTCTTTTTCTGGCAGATGGACCTGTTCAGGTAGCCAAATATTTTTATTAAAGAGTCTTTTCTTTTTGCTGTAAGAATCTGTTTTAGAAATAACTTTTTTCTTTTAGAAGTTTCCGCAAATCAATCAAAGACTGCATTCCATTGTGAGAGGTTTCATTTTGCTGCCACCATCCTCCAATCTGGCATGTTTAATTATTTTTTTTTAAAGAGGCAGTAAAATATTCCTGATTTTGTTTAGAAGCCTCAAAAGATTAAAATAGGCTTCCCCTTGGTTGTTTAATTTTATAGTTGGCTTTTTTCAATTACATATTCAAATACACCAGTTTGGGTAAACTGAACTTGTCCCATTTTGGCCATGTTCTCTCTGGAGTCCAAGAAATATTGTGGCCCTGTGTTGTTACAATAGAAAACCATCTTCTTGGGCATGGGCCCATAGCTGAAGTCAGCCCATTTAGCTAAGAGGCAGCCCAGAGGGCCTTTCTTGAAGACAGATGGAGTTCCCCCCATTTCAGAATTACAAACATACAGACACTCAGACACAGATGGGGTCTCAAACAGAATTGATACTCAGATGGGATCCCAAACAGAACAGACAGGTGCAGTCAACAGATTCCGGGTAGTCCTATACTATGCCTCTCGTTAGCCAGTGCCCGGACTCAGATGGGATATCCCTCCAGGATTTCCCCTGCGTGAGACAGTGAGTTCACGGCAGGTCTGGGCGAGTGACTTACTCTTCTCCAGATTGAGCCCATTGACTCATCAGAAGCAAAAACAAACAAACAAATCTAGAGACTGTTTCCTTGCCATAAGAAAAATGTACCTAGAGCCAGTGGTGCCGGGTCAGACAGAAAATACTGGGGACAGTCCCTTGACAAATCACCTAGGCAGCTGCTGGGCTGCTTCCCAGGAAATCCCAGTCATCCTGGGGCTCCAGAGCCATGGGCAAAGAGCCTCCTGGCTGGCTTGCCATATTGTTACCAAAAGCAAACACATGTTCATTTTCCCATTGCACAGTAGGGCCAATAACTGAAACCTCAGGCTTGTGGCAAGGAAATAAGTTCACTATTATTGAAAGAGAACCAGATGAGGAGACAGGAGTTAGCACTCAGATCCACCTCTTTGAAGGGAAAAAGGTATGGGTTTTTATCTGGGGTTTTAAGTAAGGGAGGGAAAGCGTGTGCTGGGGTTGTAGGTAGGAGAGGGGGACTATGTGGTCCTGCTGGTTGGACCCACCAGCCTGCATTTGGCCTTGAACTGCATTTCTTTTCCCTGCCTGTCTGGATTTTTCTGGTTAGTTTTTATCTTCAATCTGTGTTTGGCCTTGTGAGGCTGAATCTTGACATCTGGACCTTGACTTTCTTGGAAAGACAGCTCCCTCATATACCAAGGAGGGACAGAAACACTTGGTCAGTTTTAAACAACAGTGGGTTATGTGGAATATGCATAGCTGCAGTTAGCAAAGCTGATCTTAAAGTTTTTTTGCTTTAGGGAAGATTTTTTTTAACTATTTAGGTTCTTGGTGTCAACATGTTTCAGCTGATCCAGGAATAACTGACCAGGGGTCACTTTGTATGACAGTCATGTGGGTTTGCAGAAAGGACATAAAAGATGTAGACAGAGACATTAGTTCGGGATGTTGGTGTCGGGGAACTTAAATACATATATCATCCTGCCATTGGAGGCCTGGTGTCTGCATTTCCTTTCGTGCCACGTTTTGGGGAATAGATAGCAGACATATTGAGTCCTGTACTGTAACAGCTGGAACAAGGTCATGTGGGCAACACACCAGCAATCTGTGACAAGCAGGGCCATATCTTTGCTGTGTGTTTAATACTTTTGTTGTAACAACAGTCTTTTGTTAAAAATAATACAGTTCCTTTAGGTAGTTTAAGTGATTAGGGTTCGTTTGTATAATGAGTTACTCATAAGAGGAAAAGTTAACCCACTTGGTTTGAAAGGAAGGAAATAGATGAAAGCCAAAATTTGGGCCTAATCCCTTAGCAGGAATTTCCCGGATGGATTCAATATTATATACTAAGGGGTCATGAAAGGCAAGGTTTTTGTAGTGGAATTTGTAGTGAACGTGCAGCAAATGCAATAAAATTGCCTTTTCAGGTCACCCTAAATAATTATGTATGGCTGGACATGGTGCATGGGAGAGATTGCAGAAATGAGGCTAGAAGAGAGGGAGACAGCCAGATTATGGAGGTCTTATGTATACCATGCTGAGTCTTTTCAAATTCTTTACCGTTATCAAAACTTACATGTACTGTGCTCCATGAATTCATTAATCTATGTATTCATTTCTTAAACCTTTTTGTTGATAGAAAACACGCATGTAGAAAAGTGGAAAATTTGATGAATTTTCACAAGTTGAATAGGCCCATGTAAACAGCACAGAATATGAACAGCACCCCAAGGCTCCCTTTGGAACCATCTTAGCTATTACTGTCCACAACGAGTAACCACGATCCTCACTTCTAACACCATAGGTTAATTTTACCTGCTTATAAACTTTATATAGATGGAATGGTACAGTATATGCTTTTTTGCATCTGGTTTCTCTTGCTCAACATTATGCTTTTGAGATTTATCCAAGTTGTTGCATGAAGTCGAAGTTCACTCATTCTTACTGCTGCATGATATTCCATTGCATAAACATACTGCATTTTTTCCATTCAACTATAGATGGGCTTTTGATTCATATTTAGTTTTTGTTTATTAAAATTAGTGCTGCCAGAGTATATTTTTTGCTATGTTATGTATGTAAGCATTTCTGTTGCAGATACACATAAAAATGAAATTGCTGTGTTATTTGGATACATGTATGTTCAATGTCAATAAATACTGCTAAACTATTTTCCAAAATGGATGTGCAATTTATAGTCCCACTAGCAGTGTATGAGAGAGCCATTCATTTTTTAGTTCATTTGCTGCACATTTGTTGCAAGCCTACACAGCATCATGTTGATCCTGGTACTGTAGGGGTAGAGAGAAAAAGATGATGAGAGGCCTGTCCTGAAGGATCTTACAGTTTAGTCAGAGACCCAGACATAGAAGCAGTTAATAAACAGGTCAGGTAGAGAGAACTAACTGCTTTAAAAGAGATACAACAACGTGGTGGAGAGAGCAGAGAGAAGAAACTAGTGAGGCACCACAAAGAAGATGAAAATAGTAGCTAACATTCATGGAGTGCATTGCTGTTTACATAGCACTTTTCATATGTGGTATTTTATTTAATATAGTCATGTGTCACATAAAGTTTCGGTCAATGATAGACTGGTATTATGCAATGGTGATCCCATAAGATTAGTACCACATAGCCTAGAGTTATAGTCGGCTGTGCCATCTAGGTTTGTGTAAGTGCACTCTACAATGTTTGCACAATGACAAAATAGCCTAACAATGTTTTTCTCAGAGTGTAATTCTGTTGTTAAGCAATGCATGACTGTGTTTACATCTCTCAATACAGGCATCACTCTGATTCTTTTTTAATGAAGAAACCAATTCAGAGAGGTCAAATAGTTTCTCATAGCTGAGCTGGAGGATGGTGGAGTCTGTATTATCCACAAGGTCCTACAAAGGCACCTCTTATACCCTTGCCCTATACTCTGTTGTTTCAAGAAGGGACCTTTTAAGAATAATCTGGAAGCATAAGGCAGGCTTGTCATGAGTTACAAGGAGCATAAAAGATGGAATCATAAAAGCTGGATCTCATACAATAGGTTTGTGATCTCTTAGTTTTCTAATTTCTCAGATGCTCTGTTCTCTTATTCATAAGAAGGGAACAATAATAATGACTACTTCACAGAATAGTTGTGAAGAATAAATGAGTTAATATTTTGTAAAGCATGTAGTCCATTGACTGGTAATAAGAATTTCCAACAAATGGCTTCTCAACCCAAATTTGCTGAATCTGCAAAGATAGAGTAGATGATAGGAAAGAATGTAAGTGTCTTTGTGGACTTGGAGCCCTGAACGTATTGTTCAGCTGGAAAAAAAGAAAACTGCTTTATCATTCTGGCCTTGTAGAAAAATAGGAATGTCGGATGTAGGAATCCTTAGATAATTCCCCTTCATGCCTATCCTTCTTCCATTTCCAAAGCAGAAGATCAATATCACCACAATTATTATGACTCGTGTTTAGGTCCCATGGTCCATTCAACGTATCTGACATTTCTTGAGAGCATTAAGAGTGAGCTAAATATCAGAGGATGGTGAGTGGATTGGTGGCTAAGACCCAAATCTGAGAACAAAGAAAAATATAGAGAGAGAGCAGCACTAAGAGGCCCACAGAAATTGGGGCCAGACATTTCTCTCAAGCTTATTAAGAGGTAGCTCAACTGAATCTGCCACACAGCCATTGATTGTCCTCGCAGCCCCCATCATCTTTGCACTTTATAGATAAAGATGGAGGATGAGAGGAAGGAGTACCTGGCATCTTTAGGAAGACAGTGCTAAAGGTGAAATGAGTTTTGCCTCATTGGAATGAGGGATTGGAATGTTTGCACTCCATCACCTCTCCCCATTCCAGGTGGTACAGGGCTCCAGAGAATCTGGTAGAAGCAGAGGTGCTGGCAAAAGAGGAAGAGTGGAGCATCTCATGCACTGGTTGGATATCTGCTTAGGCAGCGGACTTGTTGATTTGGCCTGAGCCTACCTGAGCAGGTGAAAAGAGCAGGAAAGAACTGCCAGCCAGAGGGTCGGTGGTGCAGCTGCCTTATCCATCCACTGTTTGGCCTCCAAAGATGTGTGAGTTTCCTCTGTACCATAACCAGACTGGAGCTTCTCCATCCTAGGCTTTGGCAGCCAACCAACAGGACGCTAGTGGCAAGAGTCTTTGAGGTGTACCATTGATAATAAGAGCCCAGGAGGGAGGAAGAGGTAGTGACGGGAGAAAAGAAAACTCTTTGATCTTTATACCCAACCAAGTTTGGACAATTCAATACGCCAATTCCATGGAATTATAATGGAAGCTTTAGATGGAGCAAGCGATTACAAAATTTATACAGAACTTCACAGTTTATGATATACTTTCAACAATAACAGTAACTCATTTATTATCTTTTATTATGGTGTGCCTGCCATAGGTGTAAATTTTCTCTGATTTTTCACAATAGCCCTTCATGGTATTTTGCTCATTAATTTTCCAGATGAGGAAACTGAGCTGAGAGATATTAAGAGACTTAACCACACAGATAAGAAAAGAGCAAAGCTAGGATCTAAACCCTGGTTAAGGCTGTCTGACTCAAAACACATGGTCTTTCCTGTAATCCTCACATCAATCATGTGAAGTAGGCAATATTTTATCCCCATTTTACTGATGAAGGAATGAAGGCTAATAAAACAATAAAAGATGGGAACAGCAAGGACTAAGGCTTGAGAACTACTAGGCTGAAGTCTCAGAATTCCTTGTCTCTCCAGCCTGCCCAAGTTTGCCAAGAACAATTTTATTCTTTCTAATTAATATTGAACTGGGTGCTAAATAAATGCTCAATGAATATTGACTCTGTGACTCACTGACTGGCCGCACTACCGAGGGAGAAAGAAAATTCTTTTCTTTTCTGGAGGCTCATGGAAAAGAACAGAAAGGATTTTCCTGGTTTAGTCTTTGAGCTGGGAGATGACAAAATGATCTCTTGTGTCCCTTCTCCAGCCCCCAGACTTGATGATTCAGAACCATTTCAGGGAAATACGATTCTATTTTAGCCCATTTCTTTAATTAGTAATTTTGCAAGCCTTCTGTGTCTCTTCCCACAAATTATGATTCTATACTGGGGAACTTCAGATTATGTAGTTCTTTCAGAAACTTTATTGATTTTTTAAATTGAATCTTTACAGAATTTTTTGGTTCACACACATAAAAACAAGCAATGAACTGCAATTTGTCTTCTGTTTTTAATCTTTACCAATCATTGAAAAGGAAAGAAAAAATATTTTATGAAAGTAATAAGCTTTCCTGGGGCTCTTGCTGAGGGATTTATTTTTCTTTTGTTCCAGAGAAAAAGCACATTCCCTCTAATATAACTGTCCGTTTGACTGCTTATTCCAAAGCCAGATCTGTGGACCTTTATCGTACCTTTTCCAAGAACTTCAGAGAATCATACGTTATATTAATCTCTGTGTCTCCTGCCTGCTAGGGAACCCTTATCCCCAGGCCTAGAGGCAGCAGACATTTCCTTCCATCTGGTCCAGACTTCACACTGATAGAAACCACAGTTTGGTGCCTTGACTCAGAGTGGTTGTGTCCATTCGAGGGACCATGGGACAGATGCTCCCTGTTGAATCCCAGGTGACAGACTCAGAGGCAAGAGGTTTTGAAACATACCTTAGGAGCTCGTAGCGTGGGGCTGCCAAAGTCTGTTTTTCTAACTCAGGTACAAGACATTACCACCCAACCTATTTTCTGCCATATCTGGAATCTCACCCTGTGATAGTTTCCTGTGGCTACCATAACATATTCCTACAGACTAGGTGACTCAAAACAACAGAAATGTATTCTGTCACAGTTCTGGAGGCCAGAGGTCCAAAATCAAGGTGTCAGCAGGCCACCCTCGCTCCAAAGCCTCTAGGGAGCAATTCTTGCTTCTTCTGGCTTCTGGAGGCTCCAGGCGTTCCTTGGCTTGTGACAGCCCAACTCCAATCCCTGCTTCCATCTCCACATGACCTTCTTCTCTTCTCCACTGTGTCTTCTGCTCTTCTGTCCCATGTAAGGATGCTTATCGTTGGATTCAGGGCCCTCTTCTATAATCTAGGATGATCTTGTCTTGAAATCCTTACTTTAATTACATCTGCAAAGACTCTATTTCCAAATAAGGTCACATTCACAGGTTCTAGGACATGGAGATATCTTTTGGGGACTACCATTCAACCCACTACACACATTTAGATAAGAAAAAAGGTAAATATGAGAAGGAAAAGGTTGTGTAAGTCTCCAGGGAAACAGCTGCAGAATTGTGTACAGGCTAGTGAAGAACCTTTGAGTCTTTTCAGGAAGTCACCTATTACCTGATTCTGAATCCTCATGTTGAAGATGACCCAGTCTTTGGAGATCAAGCTTCAGGTGAGGATTTGGTTTGAAAACTTTGATCCAGTAGGGATCATTTCAGGTGTTTTCTTCTCTCCAGTGACTTGAGGTTATCCTGTTTCCTAGGTGAGCCCTGAGGCTGACTAGAGTCAACTGGGCTTACAAAGTTGTCATATCAGGGCAATACAAGAAAGGACTTACTAAGACTAAAATTAATTGTTTAAAAAATCCAGTTGAATTAATTGCATTTAAAAATGTGTGATTTAAAAACACACCTTCCTTTGTATCCTCTGTGGCAGGTTATCACCTACCAGCTCTCTCTGAGCTAAGGCTGCGTTCTTCTGAGGCAGCCCCAGTCATTGATTGAGCATGGCGGATGCGTCAGAGCCTGGCCGTTCCTGCCGAAAGTGGGACTTCTCTACTGGGCAATCTTTGCTCTGAAACTTACAATAGGTTGGCTGAGACTTTATCAGATTTCCATCATGAATCTTAGGTTCTCCCTGCCCAATCCTGCTGCCCACCTTTAATCTTTCACAGATGTTACCCTAAATAAACTTTTTTTCTCAATTATTTTGTTGAGGCCATAATGGTATATAACATTGTATGATTTCAGGTGTACGTTATTATTTATCAGGTTCTGTATAGACTGTCTTGTGCTCACCATCAATAGTCTATTTTTATCCTTCACCATATATATGAGCTCCTTTACTCCTTTTGCCCGCCCCCCACCCACTTCCCCTCTGGCAACCACTAATCTGTTCTCTTTATCCATGTGTTTGTTTACCTTCCACATGCAAGTGAAATCATGTGGTGTTTGTCTTTCTCTGTCTGGCTTATTTCTCTTAACATAATATCCTCAAGGGTCCATCCTTGTTGTTGCAAATGGGACTTTTTTTCACAGCTGAGTAGTATTCCATTGTATATATATACCACAGCTTCTTTATCCATTCGTCAGTTCATGGGCATGTGGGTTGCTTCCATCATGTCTATCATGAATAATGCTGCAATGAACATAGGCTTGCATAAGTCTCTTTGAATTGTAGATTTCAAGTTTTTTGGATAAATAACCAGTAGTGGAATAGCTGGATCATATGGTATTTCTGTTTTTAATTTTTTGAGAAATCTCCATCCTATTTTCCGTAGTGGCTACACTAGTTTACATTCCCACCAGCAGTGTATGAGGGTTCCCTTTTCTCTGCATCCTCTCCAATATTTGTTATTTTTCGTCTTGGTAATTGTAGCTATTCTAATAGGTGTAAAATGATATCTCATTGTAGTTTTGATTTGCATTCCCTAATAATTAGTAATGTTGAACATCTTTTCATGTGTCTGTTGGCCATCTGTATATCTTCTTTGAAAAAATGCTCATACCTTCTGCCTATTTTTTGATTGAGTTGTTTGTTTTATTGTTGTTGAGTTTTACGAGTTCTTTACATGTTTTAGAAATTAACCCCTTGTCAGACATATGATTTGCAAATATTTTCTCCCAGTTGATGGGGTTGTCTTTTCATTTTGTTCCTGGTTTCCTTTGCCTTGCAGAAGCTCTTTAGTTTGATATAATCCTATTTGTTTATTTTTCCTTTTGTTTCCCATGTCTGAGTAGACATGGTATTTGAAAAGATGCTGCTAAGACTGATGTCAAAGAGTGTATTGCTTACATTTTCTCCTAGGAGTTTTATGCTTTCAGGTCTTACATTCAAGTCTTTAATACATTTTGAGTTAATTTTTGTGTGTAGTGTAAGCTAATAGTCTACTTTCATTCTTTTGCATGTGCCTGTCCAGTTTTCCCAACACCATTTATTGAGGAGAATTTCCTTTCTCTGTGGTATTGTTCTTGGCTCCGTTGTTGAAGACTAGCTGTCCGTAGATGTGTGGGTTTAGTTATGGGTTTCAATTCTGTTCCATTGATCTATATGTCTGTTTCTGTGCCAGTACCACAATGTTTTGATTACTACAGCTGCTATGAACTCCCTCAGGTTTTGTTTATCTGGGAAAGTTTTTATTTCTCCATCATATCCGAAGGATAGTTTCACTGGATAGAGTATTCTTGGCTGAAAGTTTTTGTCTTTCAGAATTTTAAATATATTATTCCAATCTCTCCTAGCCTGTAAAGTTTCTACTTAGAAATCCACTGAAAGCCTGATAGGGGTTCCTTTGTAGATTATTCTCTTCTGCCTTGCTGCCCTTAATATATATTTTTTGTCATTGACTTTTGCCAGTTTTACTATTATATGCCTTGGAAAAGGTTTTTTGCATTGATGTAATTTAGGATTTCTATTGGCTTTTTATACTTATAAGTCCAGTTTCTTCCCAGGTTTGGGAAGTTCTCAGCTGTTATTTCTTTGCACAAGCTCTCTGCTCCTTTCTCCCTCTCTTCTCCCTCTGTAATACCTATAATCCTCATGCTGCATTTTCTAATTGTCAGATGTTTCTTGAAAAAATTCATTTTTTTAAAGTCTTAGTTCTCTCTTTTCCTCTACTTGAAGAATTTTCATATTTCTGTACTCTAAATTTCTAATTCTATCTTCCATAATGTCAGCTTTGTTTTTTAAAGTTTCTACATTTTTAAAAAATCTCATTCATTGTGTTCATCATTTCCAGAATTTCTGTTTGGTTTTGTTCTTAGTTTCAATCTTTTTTGTGAAGAATTCCTTCTGCTCATTAAATTTACTCCTGAGTTCATTGGACTCTCTTTCCGAGTTTTCTTATACCTTGATGAGTTTCTTTAGGACAACTATTTTTTTTTATTGAGTTCATAATAGTTTACATCAATGTGAGAGTTCCGTTGTACATTATTTCTTGACTGTCACCACATAAGTGCTCCCCTTCACCCCCTGTGCCCCCCGACCTCTGTTCCCCTGATAACCACTGAACTGTTTTCTTTGTTAAAGTACTTGTTTATATTCCACATATGAGTGAAATCATCTGGTGTTTGTCTTTCTCAGACTGGCTTATTTCACTTAGCATAATTTCCTCTAGGTCCTTCCATGTTATTACAAATGGGATGAATTTGTCTTTTTTTTCTGGCTGAGTAGTATTCCATTGTGTGTGTATATATATATATATATTTATTGCTTCCATGTCTTGGCTATTGTGAATAGTGCTGCAACGAACATAGGGGTGCATATGTTACTTTGGATTGTTGATTTCAAATTGTTTGGGTAGATATCCAATGGTGGGATAGCTGGGTCATATGGTAGTTCTATTTTTAGTTTTTTGAGGAATCTCCACAATGTTTTCCATAGTGGTTGCACCAGTTTGTATTCCCACCAGCAGTGTATGAGGGTTCCCTTCTCTCTACATGCTCTCCAACATTTGTTATTTTTAGTCTTAGTGATTATAGCCATTTTAACCGGTGTAAGGTGGTATCTTAGTGTAGTTTTGATTTCCATGATGATTAGTGATGTTGAATATCTTTTCATGTGTTTGTTTGCCATCTGTATATCTTCTTTGGAAAAATGTCTGTTCATCTCCTCTGCCCATTTTTTTTTTATCAGATTATTTGCTTTCTTATTGTTCAGCTGTGTGAGTTCCTTATATATTATGGAGATTAACCACTTGTCAGAGATATGATTTGTAAATATTTTCTCCCATTTGGTGGTTTGACTCTTTGTTTTGATCCTAGTTTCTTTTGTGTTGCAGAAGCTCTTTAGTCTGATGAATTCCCACTTCTTTATTTTTTCTTTCATTTCCCTTGTCTGAGAGGACATGGTATAGGACAACTATTTTGAATTCTCTATCATTTAGATTGTAAATTTCTGTGGCTTCAGGAGTCTTGTCATTTTCCTTCTGCTCTAGAGCGTTAACATAGTTTTTTATGGTGTTTGATGAAGTGATCCTTAATCACTTCATCATGCGCCAGCTGCTGTGTGAGGATCGGCAACTTAGATTGCGGCCGCTCGGGAGGGGGAGGGCATCTGCTCATCTCCTTCCCCCTCTTCTGGGAATCCAGTACCCCTACCTTCAGAGGTATGGCTCTGTGAGTTTCTCAGACATCCTATTGTGCTTTGTAGAGAATCCTCTGTTGGTTAATGAATGTCCATTTTGTTGTAACTTACAGGGGAGAAACTAAGGGAACAGCTCACTCTTCCATGATGCTGATGTCACCCCTAAGCAAAGTTTTTGCACTCCTGACTCTTCAACCTTGCTTTCTGGAGGATCCAACCAACACATGGATAAGTTAGAAGCTCAATTTTAATCTTTTTAACTGTAGGTTTTGTGGCCACAGATCTAATAACATTCATTTGGTCATGAAATAAATATCTTTAGGTAAATTATACAAATATTTAAATCTTGCTCAAAATGGACTGCAGTTGTGTAACTATTATGTTGCTAGAATGTCACTTAAACTATATTGCTAAACAAATGCATGAAAGATTATTTCACCAAGGATATGAAAAATTGTTTAAAGCATGTATATGAAAATTAGAGAAAAAGTTAATGGAATAATATTTGGGACTAGAATTCAGAAGACAAAAAATAAATAAAAGATAACTAATAAAAGTTATGTAATGTTAAATATTTGACAAGATTATGTCTAAGAGGGACCATAATTTTGCATTCTAACCCTCACTCAATGATCCAACCTTAGCTCAGCTCCTGCTGGACCTGATGAGAAAGGGCTTTACAAGGAATGGTGGACTATCTGAGCAATGTAACCACAGGCCCTGGGAAGCTTGTGCAGGACAACCACACACTCAAAGAGAGAGTTTGTCCAGCTGGCATTTTCTTCTGGCACTAAAAGCTGTATATCCACTGAACAAGGTGGCAGGAGGCAAGACATTGTGAGCATCTAAGTCAGTAACAATGAAGAAGCATATCAATTTATCAGCATCTTATTGCTTTGAATAGAATTCAACACATCGGCCTCTTTGGGTTACCAGCATATCCAGGTCATGGTGCTGTTACTCTGGTATCAATTTCAGGTATCAACACCACCTAAGCCTGCTGGCATTAAGCTATCAGGGGGAAACAAAAAGAAAATAGGTATATTTATGATAATAATAATCTACTCTTTCTCTATTCCATTCTCCCTCCTTCTTCTCTTCCTACTTTTCTTCCTTCATCTATCTGTCTGTCTGTCTATCTATCTATCTATCTATCTATCCACATCTCTATCTACCATCTTTGTCTTTTGACTTTTAGAAGCACTTTCTGGTCCATTATATCAATTTACTTTCACCAAGTCTGAGGAAGTAGGGCAGGTATCCTTATTCCTAGGCTGGCCCAGAAGGATTGGACCGTTGTCCAAGGTTACACAGTGATTGCTGGCAGTCTGGAGAAGGATCAGTTCATCTAACTTCTGACTAGTACTTAAAATAGTGAAATGTAGTTTGGGAAAATGAAAACAAACTAAAGCAAACAGTAATCTGACAACCAAGAAATAGAGATTCTGGTTATGTCTGAGGTGCTAACTTGCTGTGTGACCTTGGTCAAGGCACATCACCTGTCTGAGATTTTAATTTTGCCCCTGCATTTAGAGGGAGTTGTAGCAGATGAACTGTGAGACTCTTCCCTCTTTTGGTAGATTCTAAACTGGTGGCTGAGAATAGACTCAGCTTTTCTTTGCAGGAGGGTTCACTGAAGTTGAGTTCTTTCTCCAACTGCTTTGGTCCTTTCCATCCTTCATAGAGGCATTTACTCCACACAGACTTTTCTATTCTGTGCCCAAAGTTCTGAGCCTTTGAAAATGGAAGTTCAAATTTTACTTCTACTACTTTCTGGCCATGACCAAGTGCCATCACCTCCTTGAACTTTAATTTTTTTATTTGTAAAATAAGGAGATTAAAAGTCATCTCATAGCATTGTGAGAAGTAAATATGAAAATATACTTGGAGGAACATAAAATTCATTTCCTGCATGCCTTCCATTTACTGTTAAATTACAAGTCTCTGGGCACTGTTTTCCATATTTTATGCCAGCATATTGTTTCCTAAAGTGTGACACATGTTCAAGTGGTAGTAGGAGAGAGGCTTTTAGGTGGTAGATAGCCAAAAGTTCTTTAGTTTAATAGTTATGTACTAACTTTCTGTTGATGATTGTCAGAGTTTCTCTTTAAAATAATTTTAAGTAAAAATCTCAAGTTAACCTACAGAAAATCTAAAGAATATATTAAGAAAAAATAAAGAAAAATCATGAGGTGGTATTCAAATGACTGAAGTTTGACAAACACTGAGTTATCACCTTCATCTTAATCTCCATAAGTTTCATTTAAAAAGTGAATGATATCAGCATATTATGTACATCTTACAAATAAAATCAAGGGCATAGGTAGTTTAGACATGGTGGATGAAACACTGTTTGCCATGGTGGCCACTGACATTTAAAGAAAGGTCTGATCCATGAAGGAGCAAGAGAACATAAACAGAGATGACAGAGCTATGCTAACAAAAGTTCAGGAGCTGGAAGCAGATAGGTCTGTGGTATCTGGGGGACCATACTAGAGAAAGCTGAAGGCTAAGTGTCTATAGAGGAGGAAGCCAAGAAACAAGTCAATTTGTGCAGCTGAACCCTGCTAGAAAGGCTTAGGAAGTGTGATCCACAGGTATACTGGTTAGAAAACAGGAAGATTGGCTTTTCCTTGAAAGAAAGTATTTTTCTTTTTTTTTTTTTAAAGAAAATTTGGATTGTTACATTTTTTCCCCATCCTAGCAAAAGATGGCTGGTGATAAACTCTCTGGAAGTATTTAACCAGAGGGATTTAACTGTGGAATATCAGGCCTGGCAGAATTCAGGGATACTGGTCTGAAATGAGGGGAATTACCTGAAAGTTTTCATCCTAAACAGTGAGACCTCAGTCCACTCCCCACTTAGTTGTGAGAATGCTGACAACCAGGCTTCTTTCTTTTAGGGAGGAGACCGGGGAAGTTATCTTTGGGAAAACTTGGTTTCCTTCACAATAACCTGGAGACAGTGACAGCTGAGGGTCTCAAAAGGAAAACCCTGCTCAATCACCCTGTTGAAGACTCCCCCCACCCCCAATACACTCTACCCAGTTAACTCTAGTGCCTCACTCTTCACATGAACCAACAGGCAAGGACTACCAGGCTCTGAGGAAACCTTGGACTGAGAAAGACACAAACAGAAAAGTGAAACTTGGAGGAAATGGAGTCAATTCAGGGAGCAGAGGAAATTTAAAAGAAAACAAAAAATTATAATTAATATTCTTAGAGAAAGAGGTAAATATAACACATCCATGAAATAAGAACAGGATGCTTTGAAAATGAACAAAAATGAGAAGTGCCCCTAGAAATTAAAATATGAAATCTGAAATAAATACTCCAAGAATAGGATTGCGAAATAAATTTGAAGGAATCTACCAGGAATTAGAGTAAAAGGAAAATTAGATGAAATTAGAAAAGATGAGAAAACACATGGATTAGGGCAAAAGTCCCAAATCTGAATGATAGAAATTTTAGAGTGGGAAATGAGAGAAATAGAGATAAGGAATTTATCCAAGAAAAAGTTTAATTAATTTCCCAGGAATGATGAATAAATATGTCCAGATTGAAAAGGATCTATAACATAAAAAGAATCTAAAAGTTTCCAAAAATTAAATAGAAAACAAACAGACGAAAACCCCCAAAGAAGCTTGCACAAAAAAGTGTGAGGAATCAGAAGGGTGTCAGAGTGTTCAACCTCGGTACCAGAAATTGATAACCAATGGGATAATATTTTCTAAAGTTCTAAGGAAGAAACATTTTCAATTTAGGATTTTTTACCCAGCAAAACTACCTATTAAGTAGGAGAGTAAAGACATTTCCAGACATTCAAAATCTGAAAAACTTACCTGTATGCGCCTTTCTCAGGATATGACTTGAAGATGTGCTTCCCCCAAATGAGGTGTAATCCAAGCTTTAAAAAGACATGCAGTTGAGCAAACAGGATTCAGCAAGGAATAGAAGCAAAGAGAATCCCCATGTTGGTGATGGGGGGCTATCCCAGGATAACAGCTATGCAGCAGGCCTGGAAAGCAATTTCTCTGAGCTGGACTGGGGAGTAGAGAGGACTTTCACAGAGATGGCTCCAAAAGAAAAAGAAACTTCTAGATCACCTGATATGTTGGACCTGTTGAAAAACGAATATAGTTTTCTCAATGTTTAGAACTGAATAATTAGACATTAGTACATAAAACATATGAAAAATGAGAAAACAGAAAGTCAAACAATCATGAAAGTGTGACTGTATGGTATGTGGATCAGCAATGAATAATATTTGTAGTTGTATTATAATATCAAAGTGCTAATTTAACCAAAAGTGGAGACGTGGTTGGGATGGGGGGCCAAGTGTCTGTGTATTTGGGGGTGGTGTGGGGGTGGGGCAGGGAAGAGGAGGCTGGCCATAGAAGGGAGGGAAATTCTCATCTTCCAAAGTAGGAAGTCAGTAGACAATGTGCCAGGTAGGAGGATTAAGAACTTTCAGTGTGGCCCATAGAAGGACAGAGGTAAATGTCCAAAAAAGAGTTGTAAGTGATGTCCTTCAGGAATGGAATTAGCAATAGAGCAGCTGGACGGTGGACTGTTAGCTGTGTGAAACTATTGCACTTTTTATGTTCGCAGATTATTTGCATTAAGAACAAGTAAATACAAAAAATGAAGAGCGGAGAGGTTGAGCGTTAAGATGAAAGTCACAGGCAGTAAGAGGCAGAACAAGAAGTGAGTTGAGATGTAGTTAACTTCAAAACCTTACCTGTTAAGCTCCGTCTTCCCCGTTGCCCCCTTCCCTCCTTTCTTCCCTCTCCTGTATACTTTCTCTCATATTGGGTCCCTCATCCTCTCTTCCCATTCTCCCCAGCCCCTCCCCCTCCTCTCCTCCACCTTCTCCTGAATTCTTTTCCCTTGTCTCAAAGTGCACCTGAGCTCCTGACCTTCTTTGAGGCTCTCCACGTGCCCTCCTGGATGGTTTGAGGACCTCTCCTCCATTTCAAGGTCGCTGTGGGGTCCCTACCCGCCTCACTCAGCACTGGCATAGCCTGTGGGTATACTGTTTTCACAACCTGGTGATTTTTCCTCTCGAATTTAGGGTAAGCATTTCTCACAAGTGAAATCTGAACTCTGCAGGGTATTATTTTTACAACTATGATTTTAGGAAAAGGCAAAAGCTCTGCTCCCTTTGGGCAGATTTCGTGAATCCCCAGGAGTATCCAGAGGAAAAGCACGAAAAGATAATTCCTCTCTTGAACAGTTTAATAGTTTCTTGGCTCAGCAGGTACATTATTTTGGTAAATTAGGAGGAAAAACTCCTTTTTTCTGATAACAAAAGTAATAATTCTTTCTTGTAAAAAAATAGGAAATAGAAAAAAGCACAAGGAAGAAAATGGGAACGTACGTAATACATTTTGGAGATAACCAGACTGAACTCATTGGTGTCTATCCTTCTAATCTTTTTTATACATATATATATACATGTATTATTCTTTGACAAAATTGAAGACATGCTGTATATATTATTTTATAACACTTTTGTATTAATATTTTATAAACCTTTTTCTCTAATGTAACTTTTAATTCCTACATAATATTTGGGTCTATAGATACACCACAATTTGCATAAAATTTAGCTCACACTCTAAGTGGCTCAAAGACATTATTTTTGAAGAGTGACAAACATTAATAGCACCCTAAAAGATATTCTATACTCTCTTCCATTGACCATGTGGCAGAGATGATACTTATGAATTCAACAAATCCTGTTTGTTATTCCTCCCTCCTAGGACTATGGGAAATTATACTTCCCAGTTCCCTCGAGGTTAAGTAAGGCCATGGAACTGGTTCTGGCCAGAAATGTGAGTGGAACTGAAGTATGTTACTTCTGAATGAGGCAGGAAAAGGCACCTTTCAGATTTTCCCATCTTTCTTTTGCTGCCATGGAGATCTTGGAGGTCTTGATTTGGGATGGTGAAGTCACAACATGAAGCATCCTTGATCACTGAGTCACAGCAAGTGCCCTGGAGAGTTACCCAACCTGAGGATAACTCTGGGTGAGTGAGAAATAAGCTGATAGGGATTAACATCTGAGGTTTTGGATAGTATGTTTCTCAGCATAGGGCTAGCTTATCCTGACTGATACAGACCATATATGGAAGTGATCTAATATGATTCAGAGCATTTCTTCTCTGATGTTCCCAGGATATAGCAATTATTGATTATCATTCAGCATTGACTCATTGGGGATTTTATGTGTAGGCAGGGTCAGGCCCTAAAAGAACATTAAATGGAGAGAGACACAGTCCTGGCTCCCAAAGCAGCCAAATGAGGATGGCATAAATTATGAAAATTAAAAGAATGGAAATGCTCTGATAGAGGATGCACGACTTATAGGATCATAGCAAATGGGGTCACTTTAGCGAAGGATCCTAAGAACCTCAAACCTTGACTAGGAGATGCCCATGTGTATATGGTGGGGGAAGATCTTTCTAGGCAGAGGGAATAGCGTGCGCAAGTCACAGACTTGAAACTGCATGGTGCATTTGGAAACCCATTATGTCACTGGTACGGAATGGAAGACAATGAAACTATCATAGAAAGCTCACTACCTTTCAAGATGAATTGTCCCATTGTTAAATGAGTATAATCAGTAGAAAAATCTTTCTTAACACAAAATGAAAATGTTCTATCTTCTAATTTTTCACGACTTGGCCCTCATTTTTCTCTCTGGAGATGGTGAGATGAAAATCCAACTCTTTTTATGTGATAGTTCTTCAAGTATTTAAGACACTTTTTATGTCCCCCTGAATTTTGTTTTGTTTTCTTTTTCAAGTATTAATTCCAATCTTTTAAAAGTAGTGTGTAAAATCTTGCACAACACCTGGCGTAGAGTAATTACTCAGTGTATGTTTGATAAGGGAATGTGCAGATCAATTCAGGGGTCATCAGCAGTAGTCTGCTCAGTAAAGTATTACGAAGGACAATAATTTGTTATCCTTATTAGTTAGCATTTATTGAATACCTAAATTTTTGCCGGGCAATTCACCAAGTTGTCTTGCATATCAGCTCACTTCATCTTCACAACAACTCCATGATGTAGATACTAATATGGCTCTTATTTTAGAGATGAGGATTACGAGGTTTGCAGAGGTGAAGTACCTTGCTCGGTCACATAGCTAATAAATGGTACAGTCGGGATTTGGGTTCACACCTGTTGAACTCCAGAGCCATCTTTAACTGCTTTCAAAGTGTCTCGTGATCTCTTGTGATCTTACCAGTCTTCTGCCAACATTGTCAAGTGGCTGTTTCACCTCCTTGTACACCTGAGTGCAGTGAGACTCAGAGAAGCTAAAACGCTTGCTCAAGGTCGCACAGCCTGCTCAGTTCGGAGCTAGGATTTGTCTAATTTCAAAACCTGTGACTGCTTGATCCTTTCACGCTGTTCTGCCGAGAGCGTGCTTTAGGTTGTGATTTCATCAGGAATTTTCTGATAAAGAGAGAGAAATCCAATTCAACTTCTCCCTTACCAGCTTCTCTTCTCTTTTATTATTTCACTCAGATCAACCTCTAGTAAATGAGTTAAGAAACCAGGAGCGTAGCTGCTTAAAGTCCTTTGGAAAGGTTCGCAAATATCTGTAGTGATGTTTGGGCTGAGAACCACCTTCCCTGTTGCCCTTGGATTTGCTAATTTCTGCATGGCCCCTGTGAGAGTGGGGCAGAGGTGTTTCTCCCTCATGCTGGATGAGACAAGGTGCAGCAGAACTCTCCCCTCACTGTTAGGTAGGGGACTTGAGATTTAGTCCTTGAACGGTCATCATCTGGCGTTGTGACCTTGGGGAAGTCCTGTACCCTCTTTTGGCTTTGGTTTCCTTCTCTGTAAAGTGAAGTAGTAGGAAATCCAATAGTGGACTATATAACTGTGGTTACCATTTATGACCTGCTTTATACATGCCACACACTGTGCTAAACTCTTTATATGTAATCCTCATGATAATCTGATGGAATGGTTATTATTATTAACTCCATTTTATAGACAAAGAATCTGAGACTCAGAAGAGCTAAAAACTTGCCTAAAGCAATAGATATAGTTATCTGGGTGGAATTCACCCATGTCAGCAGTGGTACCATTGAATTGTGGTTGAGAGCGGACGTGGGAGTTAGGGTTGGAACTGCTGAGACTGGAGTCTGGCCTCCACACTCCACCAAGTCCGATGACCTCGTTAAGCTGCAGCCTCCTCACGTAGAAAATGGGGACAATAAAAGGGCCTACCTCATAGAGCTATTTTTCTAATTAAAGGAGAAAACGTATGTGCCGTTCTTAAGTACAGCACTTGGCACGTATGAAGTAGTCAAAAACTTTGATGTAATTAAAGGGTTCTAGAGCAGTGGTTAAGTGGTTACTGACTTGTTTTTGGTCATGAATCTGATGTCAGATGTCCAGATAAAAACAGAGATCTGGAAAACAAGCTTACAGAAAACTTTTGAGGATTTATAGATTCCAGTACATCTGTAGGCATCCAAGGATTAATAAATCCAAGGTTAATATTGCCTGGGAAAGACAGAATCTCCCAGATGGGAGATTTTAGAATTGATGATTCTCTAAATGTTTCTCTTTCTTCCTGTAAGGCAATGGCTTAGAACAAAAACAAAACCAAAAAACCTTCTGTGGTAACTGCCTCTTCCATCAACAAACAACCCTTGTTTCATCCCCTGGGGCCTGAAGTCTCCTCCGCTACCTGGAGCTCCACGGAATTCTCTGGTTATTGGGGGCTTACATATTCAGGAGCCATTCCTGCATTTTCTGCCTCAGCTCCTTCGGCATAATTATCTCCACATGTTATTTCTACCCCATAGAAACGCACACAACCTGTCAGTGGTGAGCAGGCAGAGCTGTCCTTTGCTGCAGGGGTTTGCTTCACAGATATTTCCTCCTGTTTGTGGAAAAACAGACTAACATAAAATTTTATGTTGACATGCAAAAGTGCTTGGAGGATGGGGATGCGGGTGGGTTGGAGGATGAGGAGGAAATCCCTATCATTTCGTCTCCAAGGACAGAGGCTGGACATAGCAGAGCTCAATAAGTAATGGTTGAATGAGTGAATTTAGTTCAATAGGCAAAGGGACTACTCTCAATTATTCTCTGACTAGTCATTTATTCATCCACTAACTACCGAGAACCTACTGTGTGCCATCGCTATGCCATGCATTGGAGGTTTAATTCTGAACGATCCATATGGGTCACAGCTGACATGAAGCAGATAATCTAGTGTCTTGTATCAATTAAACATTATGGAGTCGGTAGACCCAGTTTTCCTTACCAAAGTATAAAAATATTATGATGATGGTGACTGTTTTCATCCATCTACTCATTCATTATTCATTCATTCAATCAGAAACGTTGATTGACAACCCACTCTGTGTTATATTTGGAACCGTGCCAGGCACAGGGGTTATCGAATGCAAGGTTTCTTGACCTTGGCCTTATTGACAACCAAAAATGTCTCTAGATATTGCCAAATAGCCCCTGGGAGGCATACTGCTCCCAGTTATGGACCAATGCTCTAATGAATAAGGCGTTGCTGTTGACATCGGTATTAAATAAAAATCCCTTTAATAATATTAATAACCACAATAATAATCACAACATGTGAAACACCTCCTTTCTGTCAGGTTTTGTGCCAGGTACATCGTCGTCTTTAATACAACAAATCTGTGATCTGAGTAAATATTTATTTATGAATTTCTAAAGATTTATAATGAATAACCCTATTCACAATTATTTCTACACCTGTGAATTACAGACTTCTAAAAGCTAGAACCAATGTTTAAAGACTAGAGGAATTATAGAACTTACATTCTTAGAGATGGCGGAGGCTCAAAATGGAAAGACTGTATTTTTAAAGAAGTGTGAGGTTATTTGATAGAGTACAAACGTGAAAGCAAATGATCCTCATATGAGAATACATATGTTGCTAAACTTCTCCTTTCTTTGTGCTTTTAGTTTATATTGGCTAAATTCTTCACTAAACTCTTTTGTGCATTTCTTTTTCATGTTTTTCCGAGCATACATATTAACTTTTTACGTTTATATTTTATTTAAATAAAACCTTACATTGTATCCTTCCTGTTGCTAATAAAATGAGTATAACAGGATGTTTTCCAGGCTTCAGAACAATAATTAATAATTGTGTTTCAGAGTAGAAAGTCACCTTAGTTGCATCAAATCCAAATTATCTAGTTTATTGATGAAGAATCCAAAGCTAAGTAAGGGGAACTGAATTGCTCTCAGTCAGGGGTCCCCAAAGTACAGCCTGTGAACCAAATTCAGCCCGTTACTTGTTTTTGTAAATACATTTTCATTGGGACACAACCACACTCATTCGTTTGTTTATTGTCCATGGCTGTTTTCAAGCTACAGCAAGAGAGTAGATTAGTTGCAACAGAGATGGTAGGTGCCTCAAAGCCTAAACTATTTACTCTCTGGCCCTTTACGGAAAATATTTGTGAAACCCTACTCTGGGTCATACCATAAACTAGGGTTAGAGGAGAACTTTGGGTTGATGTCTCTCTTACTGGGCAGCAGTGTGGTGGAGTGGAAAATCCCAGGCCCTAGAATCAGGCCAGGATTTGAATCCTGTCTCTATCATTCACAAGCTATGTGGCCTTGAACATGTAAATTGATCCCTTTGAATCTTGTTTTCCGATTGAGTAAAATTAGGATGAATACATCTTGCAATTTTGTTATACAGTTTATGAATATTTGATGAAGTCTCTGGTGCATACTCAAAATAGATGATATTAAAATACTGTGCCCTTTCTTCTTAATAACTGTGACTTTTACTCATTCAGTCAATAAATATTTATAAAAAACAAGATACATTGCTGGGGACTGACGACACGTGACAGGCAATGGCAGACATGGCCTCTGAATTCAGTAAATTTCAGCCAAGCAGACAGAGCAGGCAGAAGAGCCACCTGACCCAGACCTTGTTCACTCACAGTTTCCTGAAGGAGAGGACATTTTATCCAGGACTTTAAAGAAGGGTAGATATTAGCAAGGCATAAGAGGATGAGGGTGAGGTAAGGAATGTTCCAGGCAAAGGGAAGAGCTAGAGTAAAGGACATAAGAACAGCAAGACACAGTACACTGAAAGAGCTAAAAAATGTTTAGAAACAGGTGAGTGGGAGTTCAACCTTAGGAAGAAGTGGGGAGAAATATGGCTGCAAAGGTGAGCAAGATGCAGATCCTAAGACGCCAACTTAACAGACACTATTAGTTCCTCCCCAGCAGCCACAGCCCCTTCCTTACTAACAGAATCATGATTTTGTATAAGCTGCAACATACTCACCATAGGGGATGCAGCAGCTACAGAAGTGATTGGTCCAAGGTGAGCTCATGACTGGGATCTGGCCAATGAGATGTGAACAGAAGAATTTTGAGGGCTCTCAGAAAATGGCTTTCCAACTTAAAAATAATGAAGAGAAAATCCTTTTCTTCCCTTTCTTCTCTTTCTGCTTTAGATGGAAGTCAAGTCAGATGATGATGCCCGGAGCTGCTCGCGCACTTTTGACCCTGACAGTAAAAGCCAACAGGCTGAAGATGGAGGAGAGAACTGCATCAAGATGCAGTTTCAGAGATGCTTTGTGGATCAGTGCTGTCATCTAGGACCAACCCTGCGTCTTCAGCCCTGTGAACTTCCTGGTACAGAAAGCAGGTCGACATCAAAAAGGGCTTAAGCACCAGGGTAAATGACATCTAAGGGGAAAAGCAAATGTAACAAGAGCCTTGGTTCCCAATATCCTCTTGCCTGCAAGCAACTGAGCCCAAATGGATTAGATGGCCCTTTGGGAGAAGCAGCTAGCCCTTGGTGGGTACCTCAGTTTCCTCATCTGTAAAATGGAGAAGATTGAACCATATAAAGGGTGGTTTTGAGGCTTAAATAATATATAGATTGGGAGTACGAGCATAGGGTTTAGTGCATAGTAAGCACTCAAAATGGCAGGTGAATATTATTATCGTTGTTTTATTGTTATCTGTAAACTCAAGTTTCTTGAATGACTTTGACATTCTTAAGGAGTACCGCATGCCTGCGTGAATTAGAATTTGTATGGGCATTGCACAGGGCATTGAATGAGATACTCTCAAAGCAGATATCTTTTTCCAAACTACACATTGTGATCCATTAGCATCTTGAGAAATTAATTGGGAAGTGGAAAAGAACAGGATGGGTTAGAAAAGGCAATGTTAGAATGTGTTACAGGTGGTAAGGATAATAATCATTTCATGAAAGTTTTATTCATGATATTTATTATATATGTGTCAGTTGGGTTGTAATTGTAAAAAGCATTTCTGATTGTGGATTGCATTCCATTTTTTCTTTGAAAAAGACTGCTGTGAGGGTTTCTTGCAGCTCCAGATTCTGTGGTTGCTCTCAGATGCAGCGACGCACTTGAGCGTTATGCCTTCGTGTTACACAACACCGTTACCCTGCTGACTCACCGTCAGCAGGCAGTTCCCCGGTCCACAGAGTCTTCTGTTCACCACTGCTCTTTGTTTTCAACATCAGCGCTGCTTTGTTTTTAATAGGTGCTAAGGAAGATGAGCATGTTCTGTAGAAGGGACTCATCACCCTCCAAACTGAAACGGTTGCTAAACTGGTGTCTTAAGAGGTCTGAGGTGGGCTCTTCAGCCAGGTCCACAGAGGAGTGGAGTCACAGCCCAGAAGGCAAGTGGGCCGTGTCCTAGGAGCAGAGTAATTGTGCAGGCTTTGCAGTTTTAGAATGGATTTCTCCACAGGTGTAACGAGCCCCTTTAATTCCTCTTTTAGTTGTAGACCCTAGTGTCGACAGCATGGACTGGGGATTTGGGCAGCAGATTTTTACTGGAAAAAATATCAGAATACATTTATTTAACCTTTTTTTTTTTTTCCTGGGCACTTATGGGGAAAAATAAAGAAAAAATATGTTAAATGCATCTGTATGGATATAGAGATACACACGCAGGCCTGTTCTATTTTTGCATTGTCCATTGTCAACAAGAGAGGGCTGCCTAAGTGGTATAGCTGGCACAGGCCAGAGGAAGACAGGGTCAGAATCGGAGACTTTAGAGTTCCTGCTCTGTTTGCTGCTTGTGTGACCTCGGGCAAGTCACTGACTTATTCTGAACTTTGGTTAGTAATAAAAGCTGCATTTTAGGGAGTACTTACTATGCCTCAGGTGCATTTCAGATGTTTCTTATAAACCTGAGAGCAACCCTTAACGGTAGCTCAGTACATTCAGTGACCAGCATAGGGCCACAGTGCTAGTCAGAGCCAGAATCTAGAGCTGAATGGAAGTCAGTTGGCTTGAAAGCCCATGATCTTTCCATTATATTTCTGTTTCCTTTTGATAGCGGAGATAAAAATAAAAATGCTCACCAACTCCCAAGGTTGTTTTAAGGTTGAAATCAGCTAAAATAAATGTAAAAATTTTGAATTCTGTTAGTTACTGTGATTATGACAATTTTGTGTGATCATGGCCATTATTCTTTTTAGGAGCCCGAATAAACCTTCATGTGCTTCTTGTTACCACAGCTCTTATTATACACATGTATTTATTTGACTCTATTGACTCCCTGCACAAGACTGTGCGCGTCTTGAGAGGTGAGGTTTTGCCTTATTCAGTTATGTATTGCTAATAACTGATACAATGCTTGATACAGAGTTAAGTGTTCAATATTTGGTGTACTGCAATGAAAACGTGTATAATTTCTAGTCTATCACTGTATGGAATATTCCTATATTTAGGACCATGTCTGTATTTCCAGAATTCATCTTTTAAATTGTAAAATTTAAGAAGAGGTCTTGGAAACTATGCACGAATATATTAACAGGAATTATGGGTGAATCATCTTTTTCTCCTTTTCCTTGTATCTTCTAATTTTAATAAACTTATATTATTCATTCGATTAAGATTTTTGGTTGTTTTCTTTATTTTCACTAGAAAGAGTAATATTGATGCAGCAGAACCCAGATACATTAGCACCATTAATTTATTAGGTAAGTTCCAAGGTCCTGAGACTTGAAAGGAATGGAATGGAAGATGAACAAAGAAAAGACTTGCATCTTGGTGCATGAGTTGGGACTAGGAAGGGGAGTGTCCCAGGCTGCATTGGGGTCTTTATGAATTGTAGAATTTTGGATTTGTAAGAGGGAGTTGAAGTTAACTCTTACACGGCATTGCGTTACAGAAATTCTTCCCAGAGTCTCTAATGATGGTTCTATGTCTGGTTTAGGGTTTCTAAGGACAGAAATCCTATTCCATTAGCAGAATGGATTGGGACAATGCACCCTAAGTAGTTAAACATGAACCATTGGTCTCAGTTAGTTCCTGCAGTGCAAAAGAGAATATACAGAATATTATTTCTACTTCCCTGAGTCTTATCTACACCCCACTGAACACACCCTGATTGTTAACCACTCTTCAGATGTAACTGGCTCTCTGCTCTCTCATAGTCTTGGTTGCTGATTTCCGGACAGACACTTTGTGGGATGATGAAAGGCATAGGTTTTGGAAGCACATGGATCTGAGTTCTAACCTGGACTATATCCTCTATGAGCTATGTAAATACCAGTTAAAGCAGTGGTAAAAAAAAAAAAAAATCAGGACAAATGATTGGGTGCTTACTAGGCACCAACCACCGAACAACGGGCTTTCCATGCAGGATCTCATTTCATCCTTGAACTCTGAGTTCTGGTTTCTCAACTGTAATCTGAGGATAGTGAAAGTAATCCCCAAGGAGTTGTGGCATGGTCTAAATAACATAATGCAAGCTAAGCACTTAGAATAGATCCTGGCACATAGTGAACACGTAACAAAGATATGATAATAATAACCACGGCACTCACGAAGGGTCATCGTCTCCTAAATGAGGCCACTCTTGCAGGATACAGTGGGCAAACAGCTCTTCTAGAAATACAGCTGGGAGTTCATTGGTGTGAATGGGAGTGGAAGTTCATCGTAGGAAGTGGGGCAGAGGGGAAGAAAAGGAGAAAAACGCAGTTCCTTATCAAGATCTGTGTAGCCATTTTGTCTGGAGCCAGAGTTCTGAAGTTGAGTATTTTAATTTGTGATTGTATTTTTAAATTGGCTTTTTCAGAATAATCTCCTGGGTTGTGGTATGTGTGTAGATGGGTCCCCAAAATGTCTCCTGCCATTACAGTGAAGGGATTAAGAGTATAAACTTTTGAGTCAAATTATCCAAGTTCACATCCTGTCTTCAGGACATTCCAGCTGTTTTATCTGGGCAATTTTCTTAACCTCTCTGTGTCTTAGTTTTCTCATCTACAAAATGGTAATAATAATCATATGTACTTTCTCGAGTTATTTTGAGGATTTAATGGGTTAATAGGTATAAAATGCCTAGGACTGAGCAAGGAAAATGTTGACTTTTTTAATAGAACAAAGGGAAGATAGGATCAGAATTATTCTTCCTGGATCAGCTAACTCTTTGAAAGAAGAGCATTAAGTGAGCCTCAGTGTAGTTCACATGTTTGCGCGCACACACACACACCCCAAACCCCCTCCAGCCTCTGAGCTACAGAACAGACACCTCTTTTGAAGATGTCATGTCCAAGTTCTCCTCGGTCTTGCTGCACTGCAGGGTCGTTCGTAACTGACTTGCCTCTCGCTGCAGGAAATCAGGATGCAACAATGTTGAAATGCCTCTACGACGTAGAATATAAAGTGGAAGTGAGAGGCAGAGCCCGAGCAGAAATCCACAGGCTGGTGCATAATCAGAGTGCAGCCCTTTCATCTTATTAAGAGATGTTTCTATTCCCATTTTATAAACAGGCAAAGAGCCTAAATTAGATTAGTGAGATGTTAATTTTTCTCCTAACACTATAGTCTGACTGTAGATGTGTCTGTGTGTATGTGTTTGTGATACGTTTTTCTCAAATTTATTTTCAAATATCCTCATGATATTGTTCAAGATAATTGATGGTGAAGGTATAGGACATTTCTCAGTAATGCACAAACAAAGCCAAACCCAAGTCATGTAAATTGCTTCATTCGTGGGGATAAAACTAAATTGCTTGGCAAGGCAGGGAGTCAGAGAGAACAGAAAACATCCAGAGGGAGCAATGGAAGGATGATCAGTACATTTTCCTCGTTATTTCTACATTTATCAAAATGGAATGTACCCCCTCCTATTTTATATTCTTAGCTCTATATACAAGGCAATCAATGGTATTATAAATAAGTCTATTTTTTGTTATGGGTATGAGACTGCTCAGGAAATGGAACAGAAAATCACTTTTCAGTCTAGCCTCAAAATCAATTTTTTCCAAATTATTTTTCTTACAAAGCTTCGATCTGTTTCTTGGGATTTTCTCTCATTTACCACCACCCCTATTTCTTTTATTAAGGTGTTCCATCTTCTCTTTGGGCACTTGTGATCTGTATCATAAAATCGAGGCGTTAATTAGTATTGTCATTTTTCTCATGAAGACTGCAAGATCCCTGAAGGCAGAGTCCCATTCTGACACTTCTCTCTCCCTATGGAACGAAGCACAGGGTCAGCGACATAATAGGCACACAAGAAAATAAGCTCCTCACATTTTTCAAAGCACTATCACACATAATTAACATGTTGAATGCCTATTAGGTGTTAAGGAGTGAGCTAAATGCTTTATGAACTTTGATCTGCACCCATAATGACTTTCCCAGTGGTCAGACTGGGCTCCCTAGCTCTTCCCTCCCCAACCCACTGTCGCTGGACCATGGCTGATTGGTTTAGGGAAAGAGACAAACCAAAGTTGAGCCGGTCAGATGCTTCCTCACAGGAATGGGAAACCAGAGTGGAATCCACATTTATGGCATTGCTCTAGAAAGAAAATCTCCCAGGCCTCCCAACTGAGGGGCCCTCTCCAGCCCTTATAAGAGCCTGACTCAGATTCTGTGAGTTCCTTCGGTTTTCCAATAACCTCAACTCCAATTTTTGGGAGGTGTTTGATGTAAGTTATTGAGTGATTTGCCATCAATTCTCTCGCTAATGACTAGAGGGTCAAGTCTGATGGACCCCAAAACCTGGAGTCTTCACCACCACACAAATGGCATTTCTTATTTCAGTCTCACAATAGTCCCATAAAGCAAAAATCTCACTCCTCCTCTCTTTGCACTGTAAGATACGGAAGCCCAGAGACTCCACAAAGCTTAATGTCACAAGTGGTAGGTAGTACAACCGGTCTTTGACTAACTTCTAGCTTCTCAAAGAATCAAATTCAGAAAGGGTTTATTGGCTCTATACCATGTTCGAGAACTTTTCAAGTGAACTCATGAATTAATTCAGAATTAATTCCTGCAAAAACTATCTGTTCTGTGCAGATAAAACACTCATGATCTTCCAAGGGGGCCTCAACAATTGTCTCCCTGTCCCCCTGCTATCTTGGTGGCCAGGTCATGGTGGCTAGCAGTCAGTGAAGTGGCTCTCAATGGAGAAGCTCACTGGGTCAGTGTGGTTTCTGCCACCATGAGTTTGAATGTAGAAGTTAGAAATAGGAGCTGAAATGTACGGGTCAGAATGTGCCGAGGGCATGGCGAGGTCGTGATGGTCCTGTGAAAGCTGAGGTTATAAGTGAAGGGCAACCAGGTGTAAGCACATGGACCTTATGTTAGAAGAGAATGGAATCCTTGTGCAGAAAGAAGCAGAGGGACTGAGCGGGAGAGGCAGGGAGATTCATACAGACACCAACACGCACGTGTGCACGCACACATATACCCCTGTCTAAAATAGCCAACAGCCAGCTCAGCCAGGGTAGGATCAGCTAGAAGACAAGCAGGAAGACTATGTGAGCAGATGCTGGAGCACTCATGCTGCCAGGCGTTGGTCTTCACCTGTCAAATTTCAGGAAGGTCTGAAAGTCTGTGAAGACCCCAGGACACAGACCGGGGCTTTGGGCTAGGACCGTGGGGTGGGGTGGAAGCTGTTTATCAGCTAGTCTGGATGTTTTTCAATGTTTACAATCTGTATGGTCATACCAGCGTGTACCAGCAGAATATCGGACCCACATACATCATATACTCCTCTCCTTCTCACACACACTCACAAACATGTACTTATTCATGATGTGGTCCTTGAGAGTTGAGAAAAGTGGCTAATACCTTAATCTAGGGATCCCACACAACTTTTTACTTCGAATTTGCAGCTCTGTTACATGCAAATTCTTATAATAAATACTACCCTGCCCTTCCTTCTTTTCTTAAGATCTAGTCACCTAAAAAAGTTAAGAAAATTGCCTGATAGATCTAGTAAATGGGATTTAATCATGGGTCTTAGCATGCCAGCACTCTTTCCGTGAAACCTGAGGTACCTTGATGTGGAACAAAGCCTGGAATGAAAAAAATCAAGTGGTGGCATTTATAACAAGAGTGGCAATCCCTGCACTGACCCCAAAGCCCTCTCTTTTATTCCTTGGGTCCTCTCTCAGAGCCTGGGTTGGTTCTTAATATTCAGGTTGTACACAGATCAGATAACGTGTTCATAAATTGTGTCAGCAGGCATAATTAAATCATCTTGAATTGTGCTGTAAACATTTCATGTGTGTAATCTTTAGATCTCTGGAACATTGTAGAATTTGAATCCATATGCATCCTTTTTTTTTTTGAGAATTACTTTGTAGATACTGCTTTAAATCCTGGAGAGACGTAGCCCGGGCCATTGCTGAGATGATCACAGTCTAGTGATGAAAGTCAAAGAGGAGAGAGAAGCACTGAAAATGACCAAATGTGTTATCACTTAGTCCATTACTTAAATACATATACGCAAAAGGATGCATTAAGAAAATTTTAAACACAAAAAGTATAGTTGCCCATTGGGAGGATGGTTGGGTGACTACAGGCAGATTTGGGGAAGGGAATAAATTAAATAAATACATTAATAAACTTTAAAAAAAAGAGAAAAAAATAATATATTAATGAAAAGCAAGCTATTTTACTTAAATATTACAGTTTGAGCAAGAACAATAGGATATCGTTTACTTTTACAGTTGTGGAAAGCTTGTAAATTTCAGGGCTGAATCTGAAGCAGTTGAAGTCAATGCTGACACCTGGACATGGAAGCAGGGAGGGAGAACCTGGGCAGCAGAAGCAGAAATGGGTGTGGACCTGGAGCAGATCGCATCCTGCTACAAGTGGCTAAGGGTCCATGCCTTCATGAGGAGGAGCCAGCAGGTGATTCATACTGTGCTCACAAGGTAGTGGCTCCTGTATGTTATTTGCAATTTTTTCACCATATTCAGTATGTTCATGCTCAAGGTTACAATTTGATCTATATTTGTAAACCCTGTATATAGATCAGTTCAAGCTTGAAGAGCTTAAACAACTCCTTTAGTGTCAACTGACATTGGGATCAGCTCCATAGAGCACAGCATCCTGGGTCCCTCATCAGATATGCATTTGGGTAAGTTAGATGAGCAGAGACTCAAAAAGAGCCGCCCCAAGGAATGAACATATTTTGAGTGTTTACTCTGTACCATCCCATCTATTCCTCACAATATTGCAAGTTAAGTATTGATTTTCTCATTTTCACATGGGGAATTCAAGACTCACAGAGGTTCATTCATTTGCCCAACATCAAAAAGTTCGTTAGTAATGGTCCCAGGATGTGAAAATAAGCTTGTCTGACTCCAAAAGGCATGCTCTTTCTACCAAACCATGCAGGAAAGATAACGGTGCCCATCTTGTACAACTTCTGTTCCCAGAATTTATGTTCACTCATTACCGTGATTTCTTCACCAATTTCAGTGCACCCTGGACTACAGCTGTAGGCAATTTGTATACATTTCTTTGAGTCACTGCTTCTCAAACATATTCCCCTCATTCCCATAGCTGTGGCTTTGTTTGGGTAGTGATTCTGGTCATAATTTCCTCATCCCTTGTTTTTCTCCACCCGACTAAATCTTCAAAACTCAATCATAGTTCCATCTTTTTTCCTTACTACTCTTGCCCCCATGACCTCAAGGCTTTTTCCATCCTTTGTACCCATCTTCAATCCCAAATGTAGCTTTTTTGCGACTAATCACGTCCTGCTTCAAAATGTCCTCTAATTATTTACACACGTAAGTTTTATCTTTTCAACTATATAAAACATGTATTCTTTCATATCCCTGTTGATTGATCTCTAAGAAATCCTAAAATAGTCCTGGATGTGGTACAAAGGGCATGGGACTTGTCTGCTTCTGCTCCTCTTCTCCGCCTCAGTGAGTGGCATCACCAAGCCCCCCTGAGTTTCAGCCCTGAGTCTGCTGTTTGCCAAAGCCAGCAGTCATCCTTGAAACTTCCCCTCTTCCACATGGATCCACATTTAATCAGTTACTGGGTCCCATCAATTCCACTGCCCTAGTATCTGTCTATCCCTACTGCTGTTACTTGAATTTGGGGGACCATCATTGCTCGCTGGATGCTGCAACATCCTCCCCTTGGGTCTTTCTATGCTCAGCTTGCTCCCTCTAATCTACTTTTCATGCTGCAGCCAAAGCGACTTTTTAAAATAAGATGGAAATCTGATGATCTCTTTCCATCGGTGGAGATCATTGCCCTGGGATCATTGTCTGTTAGAAGATCAGTGTCATAATGGGCCATCAGTGATGAAGACCATGGAGAGCAGAAGGGAAGAAGCAGGTAATTGCTGTCCAGGCTCCTAGGTGAAGTGAGAAGAGGCAAAGGGGACTTGTAAGTATCTTGATTTTCAGTCCAGCTGGCCAGGTAGGAGGACGTCAGAGTCTGAGGGCAGAAGTTGCTCTCAGATGCACTTGTGCCTTTGGCAGGAGCTTCTTGTATCCTCTCTTGGGAAAGTGAATGCAAGAGAAAGGGCTTAAGAATAAAAGGACGCCAGTGCATACTATCACCCGGGCTGCTTTAACACTTCACACTTGCAATGTCCTCTACCTGGCATGCCATTTACCAAATTAATTGCATTATTGCATCCTTACTTCCTTACCAGCGAGACCACTTTTGACATGATATGACAATCCTCCTCATGTGACAAGTCACCATAACCTTGTTCTGCTCCATTTTTCTTGCCCTGCATTCATTCACTGTTTGTCATTCTATACATTTATTTGTCATATCCTCTGGGAAGACTTCCATGATCCCAGAGTGGTCTAGAATCTCGTCTCATTGGCTTGCAAAATTATCTTGCATTGTAATTGCTTGTTAATTTTCTGTCCCTCCCCAACACTCTAGAACGTAAGCTCCTGAGGGCAGGGATTTTCCTATGTTCGCTGATGTATCTCTGGTAAGAGATACCACTACCTCAATTTCACAGATGGGAAACCTGGGCAAGAAGTATGAAGGACTGGCCAATGCCACGAACGAGTAAGGTCCAGAGACGTCATTAGAACAGGTATTCTACTCACTCACTGATTTGTCGGTTATTTAATTAATTGGTTAATTCTTCTGCTCTTTCAACAAATGTTAATTGAAGGGCTTCTATGCTCTCTGTGGCATAGGAGAGCCAGTGATCAGAGACCTTTCTATACCCGCTCATGCTCATAGCCTCTTGGCAGAGGGATCGGCATAAACAATTCCAAAACACGGAGATGGTGGAAGGAGAGTGGGGGTACTAAATCTGTTGTGGGGGTGGTCCAGGAAAGGCTTTTCAGATGTGACGTCTACAATGAACCCCTCAAAATGAGTGGGAGTGAGTCAACCAGTGAGTGGGAAAAGGGAGGCTCAGGAAGCATCAAGTGCAAAGTTCTCCTAGGGCCTCATAGGCCATATTAGAACATCGAGCATTGTCTCTAAAGCAAAGGGAAACCAATGAGGGCTGGAGAGAGAAGCAGAATTTCAACAGGTGAAGTTAGGAGAAAAGAGTGAGGGGGTTCTTTCCTGCAAAAGAGAACAGCCCAGTAACCCCAAAAAGCCAGATAGTGTTCGTGGTTAGCATGACTGTGGGTTTGCAAACAGAGAGAACTGGAGACATAGCTTCTATCCATCAGATATGGCTTCTGTCCTTTCCATAACCCCCTCTTGCAGACATTTATCTAGAGAGTGGGATTCTATTGAGATAACTGAATTTGCAGAATATTTGTCAGCTCTACTTATGCTTTAGGGAGGGAGGAGCGGTGGTGAGATAGGGAAATGGCAGAGCATTTTTGGAGGTGCTGTTTTGCATGGCGTCTTCCATTCCACAACCTCACCCCTGCTCTGGGACCGGTGGTCAGCTCTGCTGCCTCACAGATTAAGAGGGGCTAAATCAGGCTGGACTGCAAAGGAGTCAAGACTCGGTTAGAAATGGCACTTGGAAGAGCCAGGGAAGTGCCTCTGCTGTGCAGTAGGTGGAGCCATTGCCTCTGTCGTGGAACTTCCTGAGGTTGAAGAACCATTTGACAAATTTGTTTCTTCTTTGCTCTGGGGATCTCAGTCTCATGAGTGATGTCTTGTAAACTACGCAAGGAGGAAGGAAGGGAAAGATGACTAAGGGGTATTGAAATGCTTTTATGTGCCAGGTGTGCTAGGCAGATTGTAATATGAAAACTTGCTCAGTCCACACAACAACTCTATGGCCGTCTTCCTCCTTCTCCACTTCGGCTCCTTCCCCTCCTTCTTTTCCCGTCTCCCCCCTGCCCCTTGTCCCTTTTTGTCTTAATTTTCATCATTGCCATTGCAACCACCATCTACTGAAGACTCACCATGAGCCGGGCACCAAGTGAGCCTTCTCCTGCATGATTTCATTTAATCTTCACTCCAAACTGCTTTGTGAGGTCCATTATTGTCCTTTTGCAGATAAGGGAATTGAGCCTCAAAGAGAGAAAGCAATTTTTCAAGATCACACGGTAATAAATGTTAGAGCAAAAATTTGAGACTAGTTCAGCTTTCCTCAACAGTACAGCTCTGCTTTTTCTGTTACATCATGTTATGCTTTCTTTAAGGTTCAGATGTACAAACACAATCCCTCCGCCAGTACATACAGCCAAGAACTTTTGCCCTTTGTCCCACGCCACAAACTGAGGACTGCACTGTATTGAGACTCAGGCTTAGTTGCATCTTTGGAGCAATCTGAGGGATGTCAAAATGGCCCCTCCCGACAACATCACAGATGTTCAGATCTGGAGTCTTGAGACTCTCCACGGCTATACAGTGAGGCAGGGCCAGATCTGAGCTTAGAAAGCCAGGGTCCCAATGGTTTCCAGCTCTCAGCACTTTTCTGTTGCCTTCAGGGATTGCCAATTAGCCTTGTCATCAACTCCTGAGCTTCCCTCTTCTTGGAGTGTGTCCTAGCCTGTCTCTTTTTCACCCTTTTCCAAGTCTGTACCTCTTTTCAGCTTCTTCTGGGGACACTAGACTTTCTATCCTGTTGGGGAAACAAACAACCCAGATACTTCTGTACTTAGGTGTGTCTCTGGCTCCCAAAGTCTCCTTCTCTGTGTAACCTTGGTTTGTGTGCACCCAGGAGCCATTCTTTTTGCCAGGATGTTTTGGGGAATGTAGTCAATGTTTAAATACAAGGCAACACAGACACACATGTGCTCATGCAAATTCAGACTCTAATGACTGGAAACGTTCACCATCCTTTCCTTCTTTCTGATACTTATATCTCTCTGAGTTGAGAGTAAGCTGGGGACTAGATCACCAGATCTAAATCTACCTGCTGCAAACAAGGTTGTTGGTCAGAACAAATAGAACAGTTGATGGTCTGTGTGGGCGAAGTGAGGGTGGACTTAGGATTTAGAGTCTGGCAGATCTGCATCTTGTGAAATCTACGGGTCCTTGGGCAAGTCACGGGATTCTCTACACTTTGTTTTCTCATCTGTACATCAGAGGTAAAAAGAATGACAACTCCATCTCCATCCCCCATGCACCCACTCACTGCTCCCCCAGCCCTCTGCCCACTGATACCACTTACTTGCTTTCGTCGTCTGCCTCCAGAGGGTGGAGGCTACAGTTTACTCAGTCACCAAACTAGCACCTGGCAGAATGCTTCCCTCCTCCTCCACTGGGGGCTTACCACGTGCCAAGTCAAGTTTAACAACTTTATCTCATCCAATCTTCACAGCAACTGGATAAGTCCTGTTAGTATATCCACGTTATAGATATGAAAACTGAGCTTGAGGATAGTTAAGGAACTTGTCCAAGGTTATCCAGTTGGTAAGTGTCAGAGCCAGGGTTTGAACCTACTCAATCTGACTCCAGAGCTTGTGCTTTTAACTATAACCCAACATGCCCTCCATTGCGATGGAGCATAAGCATATGTTGAGTGAGTGAATTGCACATCGCAACAATTGTTCCATCATTTTACAATTATGTATGTGTATCCTTAACCCAGTGTTTTTCAAACTACTTATAGAGAAGGACCAGATTTTTTTTTTTGTTTGTTTTTTAAGTTCCTGTCTTCTGTGCACTATTTTTGTACTTTACAATAAGAAATGAATGACTAGATAAATGATTACACACTAGGATACTGCAATGATATCAAATTGCTTTAAATGTTTCTAAACATTTACTCTCAGTTCCGTCCTTAACATGTGAACCGTCTTTGAAAAGTGTTGCTCTTTCTGACTGCCAGCTCGGACTAGCAATGTGTTGAGGACAGATTGCAAAATGGATCTGTATTATTAGCCTGAGGGTTTTGATGAAGAAGAATGGAAAGCCGAAAATCTTGCGAAGTTTTACTGTGAGGCAGATCCTTGCTTGGGCCTTTGTGTGAAGAGGAGCATTTGATCCTCCAGAGGGTGATCCTGTGGATAGGGATGTAGGCAAGACCTGCATCTTGGGGACCATTTGACGATGTTTGCTTACAGTTGGAGAGGCAAATTAGGCCAGGATCTTAAAACAGTCAAAACTACTATTTCAAAGGAATATATTGTTCTTTATGCTCAGATTGGTTTTTGGAAGAGAATGATGAACTATTCCACTGATTCAATAAGGCAGTGGTATTATTGATGAGTTCTCTGGTAGATCATTATATTCTGAAAAATATCAGTCTGAAGTTTTTCATTGCACTTTAACGTACTGCTTATTTGTGATGATAAATAGCAGGAGATTATGAGGAAGCGGGGTTGGGGAATCATACTGGATGCAAAAGCATAAATAGCATCAGACATGGCACCTTAAAGGACCCATACAGATCCAGGTCAAGGTTTTCATTTTACAAGTAAGGCAACTGAGCTCCTGAGAGGTTTGGCGCCTGGAGCATGATAGACACATCATGTAAGAATAAATGAGCTGGGATAAAAAGCCTAAGTCCTGGGCTTGTCAGCCAAACGCTTGTTGAGTATTAGAGACCCCCTAAAAACCTCCAAGGGTGAGAAGGGAGAAGCAGAAGCTTCCAGGTCTCCGAATGTTGCTGAGCAGGTCAAGTATCCATTCCACTGGCATTCCGTGACGGGTCAACACCATCCGCTTTCAAATTCTTCACAGGAGGGTCCCAAGGAACCAATGAGATAATGTCTGGTAACGGTTGGCCTCCTTCTGACTCCCATGTCTTGGCCGATTCCTATATGCACAATGTATTAATGATGGCCTGAATAAGTAATATTTCTGACTTAAACAAATAGATGATTGACTACTTTTCAAATACAGGTAGATGCTGCTGTGGTTATTGATACAGAGTGTAATTTAGATTGTGTACTACTAGAATAGCTCTTTTTCATGTATTTTTTGGGTCATGATACTAAAAAAAGTACAACCATATAGGGATCAGCAAAATGCTTTGATGTTAAAAAGGAGTTCTATTTGAAAGATTGGAAACCACGGGGATAGGGGACAATGTGTTAAAAACTGCTGTGAACTGAGGGAAGCACAGGTGCTGTGTTGTTTGTCATGCCCAGGCTGGGTGAGAAGCACATTGCAGTGGGCTGAGGAGGGGAGTAAAGGCTTCCGAGGGCTGTGCCTAAGTTGAGTTTAAGCACAGTGGTTAAGAGCACTGGTGTTGGGGTCACATGCTCTGGGGTTTAAATTCTCTCTTTTCCAACTATCTGTGTGCTCTTAAACAAGCTATATAACTCTCTGAGTCTGTCACTTCTTCTGCAAAATAGGGTTTATGACACCTATTTCGCTGGGTTGTTGTGAGAATCAAATGAAATAATGGGTCTAACACAGTGCCTGGATCATAGTAAACATTTTATAAACAGAGAGTATCACTCCACTTCTACCACCAAGACCACCACTACCACCACCACTAAGACAACCACCATCATTGTCACTGCCACCATAACCACTACCATCGTCACCACCACCATCACCACCACCACTAGGACAGTCACCATCATTGTCACCACCACCATCACCACCACCACAAGGGTAGCCACCATCCTCATCACCACCAACATCACCACTACTATGACAACCACCATCATCATCACCACCACCGTTGCAACCACATTATAGGCCCCAGAATGTAACCTGGTTAATTTACCTTCCAGTGATCTCAGCCTTTCCTTATAATCTTACCTATCACTTCCTTTCTAATATCAGTGTGTCACCTGTGAACTGGCAGGGGATGTTTGAGGTATGTTGTCCCTAAAGTCTCTTTTTTTCCTTCCCTTCCTTGTTGCTGTTTGGCTATCTCATTGCTCAGCTTCCACCTCCTTCTGCTTTTGTCCTCCCACATGGGGTTTTGCATTGGGTATCCTCTGCAATCCTAGGTCACCTGAGTTTATGAGCTGAATCCAATAGGAGCAGAAAGTACATCAGCTGCCTCAGTCCAACCATCTGTTGAAGTAAGTCTTTCTGCTCATGAACATGGTGTGCATATGGCAGGGGTGAACTTTGGGTTGTCATCTTCCCCACCTCCATCCAGTGGTACCATCTGCGTGCCCCGGCATCTGCCTCTCTTTCAAGGCCTGGTACTCCAGTTCCTGGTAAGAACTGCATATCTTCTGGAAACTAAGTCTATTGATTAGGCTCTGATGTCCTGCACAGTTAGGGCCAGACTCCTATACCAGAGATCTGGACTCTTCCTTGATGCATAAGTTACCACCTAGCAGCCTAGCTAAACGTATGAAATAACCCAAATTATGTTGTCATTGACATTCTGTATTAGTCAGGACTTTTTGTTGCGTGTGTCAGAAGCTAAATTCAAATATACTTAAACAAAATAAGTTATGGTATAAACTCATGCAACTGAAAAAAGTCTAGAGGATACTGGCTTTGACCATGGCTGGATCTAGGTGCTTATGCTTTGTCATTGGGAAATCCCTCCATCTCTTGGCTCCATTATCTTCCTTGTGGACTTCTTTCTCAGGCAGGCTCATCCTAGTGCTGGTCCCAGCTGTGCCAAGCTCCTTCCCTATCTTCTCAGAAACTCTAGATATAAGACAGAGAGAGAGAGAGAAATTCTCCAATAATTCCCACAAATATTTCATGACTGACATCTATTGTATTGATGTGAATCACGTGGCAGTCCTTGAATCAATCACTGGGACCAAGAAGATGAGTATATGATGATGGATCAGCCGGAGGCGTGTGATTATCTCTAGAGCTAGGGCCAGAGGTCAGCCCCAGGCAGACCACGTGGTTGGAGACGGGGAGGGGTGGTTCCTGACAGGAAAATCGGAGGCTCATATGTGAAGAAGAGGAAATTGATGCTGAGGAGGCAAGGAGAGCAGTTGTCTGTTGCATGACCTGCTTTGACTGGCTCCTATCACCTAAAGTTAATTTTCTGGGAACAATGGAAAGAGTGTGGCTTTAGAGTTAGGAAACCTGCTTGAATCCTTGCTCTTCCAATTCCTCGCTGAGTGATCTTGAGCAAGTTGCCTTACCCTCCTTTTCCTTTAAATGGGATGATAATGCCTTCTACTCAGCATCTGTTTTGAGGCTTAAATTGTATAACATACAGTGCCTGGCACATAGTAGGACATAGTAGGCATTCAGTCAATACCAGTTCTTCCTACCTTTCTGTACTGATACTGCCTGACCCAAACTTGAGCTTGTTACACGTGTGTATACTTTTCATCAGAACTCTGGGCTACTCCAGAGAAACTACCTCTCATTTATTTTGTCTCTGCTTCCTCTTTATCATGATCAATGGATAGCAGAGGATTCATCCATGCATCCATTATCATAACTAGTAATAATAATGGTAAAAAGATGAATAATTCTGCCCTTTTCTTCTGCCTGACCTCTCTCTTCCCAAGCCTTTTGCATTTTCTCTCCAATAGTAGAAAAGTGGCTGATTTGATTAGGCAGAGTTCACATCACGATGGTCTGTGGTTATATCAGGCTCTGGAAAGGCCTCTTGGCTCCACTTCTGGCCTCAGGTCTAGGACCAACTATGGCTCCTTACTGTTCCATTCCATTTCACAGGGGGCTCTGTGGATAAATTAGCCCAGAACCTAACTGTACAGTCCAAGTCATAGCCTGACCTGCTTTAACATCCTGGAGTATATGGCTCTAAGGTTTACTTTCTGAGGTGGAAAAGGGTTGGTGGTAGTGGTAGGGTGGTGATAAAGGAAGGAGAAGTAGACTAATAGGTCCTATATGAGCCTAAGTCATCTGTCTTTACCTGAGCTCTCTGAACTGGGATTCCAGATTCCTGTACAGCACGCTGAGAACTGTTCTCAGTACAATAGTACTTAGATTCCCATTTGCTAGTTGTGTGTGTGTGTGTGTGCACGTGTGTGTGTGTGTTTATGTCCTTGGGAAATCTGGGGAGGTAGAAATGTAGGAAAGGTAGTCTATGATCATTCATAATACCGTGACCCCAATACCATCATCCATCACTTAGAATGCCTAGCAGTAGCTGTTTATTGAGCACCTTCTGCATGCCAGGTATGTACTAAGTGCTTTAGGTATATTATTCCATTCATCCATCTACCAATGAATCCATCCATACATTATTCATCCATGCATCCATCTGTTTATCCAACCACTCAACACTGATTGGATGTCTCTCCTGAGTCAGGCCCTGGTCTATGTAGACTCCGCCCTAAAGAAGCCCACAGTCTAGCAGCTTCAGGCTTTCTCATCCCCACTCCAACTAACTCTCATTTTTCTCCACACCAACTAAGTAATATTATTGCTGGTGGTCCGAACATTCAGCTGGCCTTCCTCTGACACTTAGGCTTGTTAGGGAGATCAATGAGGTAAAGGATGTGGAAAGCCTTCATGACCAGAGGTGTTAAACAAACCTAGAAGGTTGTTCTTTGCTCAACTTTTGGACTTGAGAGGAGAGAGCTGGGAAGGTGCTGCATTTGTTTTTTACTGTTTCTGTAACAAATTGCTATGGACTTAATGGCTTAAAACAACATGAATTTATTGTGTTGCAGTTCTGGAGGTCAGAAGTGTGAAATGGACCTCAAGGAGCTAACGTCAAGGTATTGGCAGGGCTGTTTCTTGGGGAAGCTTGTAGGAGAATCTGTTTCCTTTCCTTTTCTAGATTCTAGAGGCTGCCTACATTTCTTGGCTCATGGCCCCTTCCTCCATCTTTGAAGTCAGCAATCACATTCCTCTGACCTCTGCTTCTACTGTCACATCTCTGACTCTTCTTCTTCCCTTTTGCCTCTTTGAAGGACCCTTGTGATTACTTTGGGCCCACCCAGATAACCCAGGAGATTTTGAGATCCTTAACTGAATCATATCTGCAAAGCCCTTTTTGCCCTGCAAACCAACGTATTACAGCTTCTGAAAATTAACACGTGGACATCTTTGGAGAGCTATTACTCTGCCCACCACAGGTATTATCACCATCTATGCTCTCTTGGAAAAGTTGCTGCATCTCAGTTTTCCTGCCTGTAAAACGAGCCTGATAATAGCCCCATCATCATAGAATTGTTGTGAAGATTAAATGCGAAAGTTGCTCGTGAAGAATTTAGTGCAATGGATGGCACATAGTGAGTGCCTGTTGAATTATAGGCGTGATGATGATGATTATTCCTTGTGACATGATTCTCTTTCCAGCTTTCATGGGGTGTGGACAGAGGGATGGGGAGGGGCAAAAAAGAAAGTTGAAGAATAGTTCTCCAATCTACTCCTTTTTCTTCTTCTAGAACTTCGGACATTGTGTTTGAGATGGACTGGTTGACTATGGCCGTTTTCTCAATGTAAGGACTTGGACCAATTTTTCAAGAAAGAAAAGTGATTGTTTGCCACAATCAGAAATAGAAATTTAAGTTCATAGAAAGTATGCCTGTGTCAGTGTACATGTTGCAGAGTGACAGTGTTGAGGAGGTGTGGGAAGAACTATAAAATGTCTTTGCCCAAAGGCATAATGGTTATGACACCCAGAACATAAACGCAGGGTTTTTTCCCCTTTTTTCGTCCACATAGGAAATATCTGAATCTGTCAAAGCCATTTGGTTTTTCATTTACAGGGGCTGCAGGTATCACTTCCAAATATTATTCAGAGTAAAACTTAATTGAAAACCTAATCAAACTGAAAAATTGCTTGACAAGCCAGGGTCACATTCGTAAAGGGACGTTTGTTTATCCCTCAACCATGACGGGATCTGTGCTGGCACACGAGGGGACGGCTGGCACGTTTGTCCATCATTCACTGTGTCTGCTGGTAGGGAGCCCCCACAATCTGCTGCACTGTGTTTGCTTAAAGCTCACCTGTCAGAGAAGCAGAGAGCACTTCCTTGCTGGGGAGGCACCAAAATAGGCCCCTTTCGATTTCACCCCAGAATCCCTGCTTTCTGAAAGTTCAAGTTGCTTGTCAGGCAATGGAGGTTTCACTGCTTCAGAAGAGGGCTCTTCCCGTGTGGGTTATGTAAGAACTTCTGAGGTGCAGTCAGGACTGTGGCTCTGAAAGCCCAGACTCTTCTCTCACGTCAACTTCTTGAAGCTGGACTGTGCCCAGCAGATATACAGAACTCCGAGATGATAATCCTGGGAAGGCAAGTGTCATTTGCAGAGAGGTAGCTGTGCCCTTCTGTGAGATGCTTGATACAGACAGAGAGCAGCATAGGTCTAGAATGTTATGGACCTTTACAAGCTGAATTACGTCCCCCTAAAATTTATATGTTGAAGTTCTAATCGCCAGTATCTCAGGATGTGACTGTTTTTGGAAACAGGGTCTTTAAAGAGGTGATTAAATTAAAATGAGGTCGTTAGGGTGCGCCCTAATCCAATCTGGTTGGTGTCCTTATAAGAAGAGGAAATTAGGACACAGCTGTACAGAGGGAAGACCACGTGAAGATGCAGAGAGAAGATGGCCCTCTACAAGCCAACCAGAGATGCCTCAGAAGAAACCAATCCTGATGACACCTCGATCTCAGACTTCTAGCCTCCAGAATTGTGATAAAATAAATTTCGTTGTCTAAGCCACCCTGTCTGTGGTTCTCTGTTATGGCAGCCCTAGCAAACTGATACGTAGACTTAGGATTTAATTCCTGTCTCCTTTGTGTAACTCTAAGCAAAGCATTAGATTGTTCTGAGTCCCAGTTTCCCCATCTGAACAATGTGCTTAGTAATAATCCCTGTTCTGCCAAATTCACAAGGTTATTGGTGAAGGTTAAATGGGATCAAGATGGTGGGAGGTTCTCTTACATGCATCTCTCCCAGGCCAAGTGGACGAGAAGTAAGTGGTCTTATGATTTCTTGGCCAGCCACCATCTAAGCCAGAATGGTGAGTAGATTTCATTTCATGTGCCGTGTTTGAATAAGTGGTCATGATGTCTTGGAGTGGCTAGATGAGATGGATTATAAGAATATGTGAAAATTCAGTGGGAAGAGTTTCCCAATTGAGTTGAAATGGGCATATTGTGAATTTAGGAGGAGAAGGAGGTAGGAAGTATGCTTTCTAGTTTTCAGCTAAAGTTGGATGTCATCTACCCTATGACATCATCCATGATGAAATCAGTTGATGCTTTTCTTTCTTTTAAAAATTTTCTTTAGGTAATATTGTCTCAAGCACATTTTAGCACTCATCTTTCAATTCTTAAACTAATTATTTTTGCTAGTTTCCCATGGCTGCTGTAACAACTTACCACAAACTTCGTGGCTTAAAGCAACACAAACTTATTTGTTTGTGGTTCTGGAGGCTAGAAGTGCAAAATCAGTTTCACTGGGCTGAAGTCAAGCTATTCAGAGGCCTGGTTCCTTCTGGATGCTCTCAGAGAGAATGCATTTCCTTGTCTTTTCTGGCTTCCAGAGGCCACCTCCATTCTTTGGCTTATGACCCTTTTCTTGAATCATTCCAATCTCTTGTTTTGGTGCTACATTTCCTACTTCCTCCTTGACCTTCTTGTCACTGTGAGCCCTTGTGATCACATGATTACATTTAGTCTCACTCAGATAATTCAGGCTAATCTCCCCATCTTGAGATCTTTAACTTAATCACAGCTGCAAGTGCCCTTTGCCGTATAAGGTAGCATTCTCAGGTTCTGGTGATTAGGATGTGGCTATCTTTTGGATCCCATTATTCAGTCAACCACAGTATTGAAAAGGCACTGTGGAACAATGTAAAGAGCAGGATCTTTCCCTAATTTCTCTGGTTCTTAGCTTTGTGACCTTGGGAAAGTTGCTTGACTTCTCTGAGCCTATTTCCTCAAATGTAAATTGAGTATAACATTACCCACTTCACAGGGTTGCTGTGAGAATTCAGTTAAATATGAGAGTATTGGAAGCAACTAATATACAGTCATGTGTCATTTAACAGAGGGGATATGTTCTGAGAAATGTGTCCTTAGGCGATTTCATCATTGTGTGAACATCATGCAGAGTGTACTTACACAAATCTAGATGGTACGGCCTGCTACACACCTAGGCTGTATGGTACTAATCTTATGGGACCACTGTCATATATGCGGTCTATCGTTGACTGATATATTGTTATATGGCACATGATTGAATTTCCAGAGACGCAGCAGGCTCTCAGCAAATGGTAGCTGCTTTGTTGCACTTGCTCTGGCTTTGTTGTTCCAAATTTATGTATATTCTCCGATTTAAATTTTCTTTTTTCCACAGTAAGATAGAGCCGTCTCAGATCAAATTCCCCTTCTTTGCTTCGCTAGCCCAGCACAGGGGATCTGAGCCCCACACAGGCATTGGTTGGCTACTGAGGGCACACAGGCAGGGGAATGTCTTCAGCCTCAAGGAAGTTAAGGTCCACTTAGCTCTTCCACACTTATCAGAGGCCAAGGCAGCCTGTGGCCAACATGCGGGGCTCTATCTTATCCGGCCTACCGTGCAGGATAGCGGCTGGTAGAGTTGGCTCCTGACTCTTCCCAGGAACTGAGAACTTGATACCTCCGGCTCCAACTCCAGTTACCAGGACCAATTCTGCCTTAAACCATGGAGTGCTTAACCAGCCTGTGGCCTCCTGCATCCACTGTTCACCTTTAAGATTCCCTCTTGCTTGGCCAGTGGTGGCATGGGCTCCATCACACTCAGGCCTTCTGCCTTGTTCCTGAGGTTGCCCTTCATTTTTGTTTCTTTCTTACTCTATTGAACTTCTTTATGCCTCAGTCTTCTCCTAGCACCGTGGCCTGCCAGACTCTTGCCAGCTTTAACCCCAAGTCATTGGGACTTTTCCATAAAACCCAATTTAGGAGGCAGGAGAGATTCCCCACTGTTAGAGCTCCCTGACACCAGTTACCTGCTTGAGAATCTCGAGTATCAGAATCTCCTATACTTGTTTTTGGTATTTCTGTTGGAACAACATTCATTTATCCATCCATGTGTCCATGCATCCACGAACCCTTGCATCCATGCACCCGTGCATCCACGAACCCATGCATCCATGCATCCACACATCCATGAACCCATGCATCCACTGCTTATTCAACCCCTATCATAATAGGGGTTGATACAGAGGTGAATAAAATAAAGTTCTGGCTCCCAAGGAGCTCATGCTCTAATGGAGGAGATAAATAAATAAACAAGTAGTTACACAATGCAGTGGGAGACATTATTCAATTAATACATAATAGAAGCCCAAAGGGATCTCTGAGGAAGAGGTACTTAATTTTGAGGTGAAAGTTTAGAAGTGTCTTCACAGGGGAAGTGACACTGGAGCTGGGTGTCAGAGGCTGAGTAGGACTTTGTCAAGTGGACAAGAAAGGGCACTGCTACCACCAACTGCCTGTCTAATTCCGCACTGTTTCCTTCTAACTCTAAACTCTCCCCAAGAGCAGTGCTGTGGACAGAATGGTGTCCTCCCCCCAGTTCATACATGGAATCCCTAATACCCTATGTGACAGTATTTGGAGATGGGGTCTTTAGGAGGTAATTAAAGTGAAATGAAGTTGTAAGTGTGGGACCCGGATCCAATAGGACTGGTGCCCTTACAAGAAGAGGAAGAGACACCAGAGCACTCTCTCTCTGCTGTGTGAGGACACATTGAGAAGGTGGCCATCTGCAAGCCAGGCAAAGAGGTCTTACCAGGAACTGAATCAGCCAGCACCTTGAGCTTGGACTTCCAGCCTCCGAAAGTGATGGAAATAAATTTCTGTTGTGTAAGCTACCCAGACTGTGGTATTTCGTTATGACAGCCCGAGATGATTAACATACTAGCTGAAGGAAATTTGTCCTTTTGGCTACCCAGCGGGCACGTTGTAGACGATAAACTAATACTGAATGAAAACAGGCTAAGTGCTTTAAATATTTCATCTCATGTAATCTTCATTATAACACTATCAAAAAAGGGATTATTATCCCCATCTCACAGATGACAAAATTGACGCTCAGACTGGGTCAATGACTTGCCTGAGGTCATCTAATAAAGCTGGGGTTTGAACTCAGGTCTGTCCGGTGCAAAGTTTGAGCATCTGCTCTGATCTCTAGATAAAGATTCTTTCTTCTTTTTTTTTAAGATTGGCACCTGAGCTAACATCTGTTGCCAATCTTCTTTTGTTTTCTTCTTCTTCTTTTCCCCAAAGCTCTGCCAGTACATAGTTGTATATTCTAGTTGTAGCTCCTTCTAGTTGAGGCATGTGGGATGCTACCTCAGCATGGCCTGATGAGCGGTGCCATGTCTGCGCCCAGGATCCGACCCATCAAAACCCTGGGCCGCCAAAGTGGAGCGCGCGAACTTAACCACTCGGCTACAGGGCCGGCCCCAGAGACAATTTCTAAAAGTACTAGAACCCCACTGCCTGTCCTTCTGTTCTATTCAGCCAGGCCTGGCACTTACTCTGGGTTCATCCTGGGGACTATAAGGATCTGGAGGCAGGGCCCTGGATTTCAGGAGCAAGCTCTGTCGACTTCTTGGCTCTGACCATCCCTCCTTCCCCCACAGTCAACCTCAGAACAGTTTAATAGGGGTCTCTCCTTCCACTGTGTGCATTTACGAGCACACTCCATAAATCTTGAGAATTGAAATACACACTGAACCAAATAACTCACCCTACCTGAGCCTGCTGCTTAATAACGAATGGGCCCGGGTGATGAATGGCTGCAAAGTTACGCCACAGGAAGAATAAAGAGCAGACACAGTCATCTTTTATGACGTTATAAATGAAACCTCTTCCTTCTCGTCTCTGCCTTAAGGCCATTGTTAAGGGAGTCTTTAAAGGAGAGGTGTGCTCAGTTTCATCACAGCACACATGTATTGAGTACCTACTATATACTGTGCTCTGGGGGTTCAGGGAAGAATGCAATACAATCTCCCCCTGTGAGTGAGCCTCTGCCTGAATAAATACATGTACTTCCATATGTAGCTCTGCAAGAGCTGTGTGCCATGGGGAAGACCCTTGACTTGTTGAAGGTTCAGGGAGCTGATCTGAAAACGGAATCAAAAGACCCATTTTTCCTTGTTATGAAACGGCATATGGGAACATGCCCACATGGGAGGTGCCAATGTGTTTGCACGTCCTGGAATGGTGGAGGAGTTAGAGGCAGCAGTGATGAGCAGGGATGGAGCGTTTGTCTTAGGATGAACTGGGACTACAGCTCAGCTCTGATGGGAGCACTGAATAGAGCACTCACGGCCCTAATAACCTGACCCTTGTCTGCCAAGGTAGATGGGCCTGTTTCCAGGTCAATCTGGGTGTGAACGATAATTCAACACTTCTAGGCCAGGAAGTTTTGTGATCTCTTGCTTAAATTCTACCTTGATGGATTTTTACTGCTAAAAGTCACTTCTGACTTTCGGGGGAATACGGGAAGTGATCCAAACCATTCAGTTTAAGATCATTGCCTTATTGTTTTGAAATATTAGGATTAGGGAACAGAATAAATATGTGGTTAAAAACATGACTCAGGGGGCCAGGCTGGTGGCATAGTGGTTAATTACCATGTTCTGCTTTGGCAGCCCGGGGTTCACAGGTTCGGATCCTGGGCGTGGACCTACATGTCGCTCATCAAGCCACACTGTGGCGGCATCCCACGTAAAACAGAGGGAGATTGGTACAGATGTTAGCTTAGTGACAATCTTCCTCAAGACACAAGAGGAAGATTGACAACAGATGTTAGCTCAGGGTCAATCTTCCTCAAAACAAAACCAAAACCAAAACCAAAACCAAAAAAACCCCCCATGACTCAGGAGTCAGTGTTCAAATTCCAGGTCTGTCCTTCACTAGCTGTGTGAGCCAGGGGTCTCTCTCCACCACCTTGAGCCTTCTTTTCCTGATCTGTAAACAACAAACAAAGCAGATTCTAATACCCATTTAACCAGTTGTCATGAGAAAAACATTGACATCATCTATGTTAAGTGCTTAGCACATGTAACCAATGATAATAACTATTATTAAGAAGAAAAGCATGGAACAAGGGCCAGAAAGGATAAGAGAAAGAAAAGAGAAGGAAGAGAGAAGGGAAGACAGAAAGGCAGGACGGAGGTGACAAAGCTGACGCTGAGAACCGTCTTCCTGTATTTGAAGATCTGTTCCACGAAGCAAATGAGAGACTTTCTGCGGACCAATTTATACAAGTGGAGAGAAGCAGGTGTTCAATGTGAAGGCCAGTTATCAACGAGGGGCCCTTGAAGGAGGGGCTGCAGGAGGCAACGTTAGGGACGTTGAGAAAGGATCTTTACAGAACACAGAGAATCCTGATAAACTTACAGTTTCTCACTCATAATGCATATTTATAAAGATACAGTGAATACATTCTTTGGTTCTTTGAAAAACGTCAACAACCATTTCCAAAAGCCTGAACTGTGTGCCAAGCTGGGGGTGAGCACTGACCATACTTGTAATACTACCAGTATCATCCCCACGCAACTCTGTGAAAAAGGAGAGGAGACAATCCAGCGAGCCTGAATAATGGGCCCAAGAACCAATGGCAGAGTTGGTTTTTAATCTTTTTACCACTTTATTGAGGTATGATTGACATAAAAAGCTGTACATATTTAATATATATAACTTAATGAATTTGGGGATAAGTATACACGAAACCGTCAACACCCACAAAGCCATAAACATAGCCATCGCCTCCCAGTTTGTTCCTGCCCCTATCGTTATCAGTAGGAGTAGAACACTTAAGAGGTGCCCTCTTAGCAAATTTTAAGTCTACAATAGAGTGTTGGTTGCGGCAGGCTCTGTGCTTTATAGTAGGTCTCCAGAATCTATTTATCTCGTGTAACTCAAGATTTGTACCCTTTGACCATCACCTCCCTATTTCCCGCTCCCCTCCCAGCCCCGGCAACCACCATTCTACTTTCTACTTCTATGAGT